>NC_138314.1:13047500-15447500 GCF_965601325.2 Salmo salar | reverse complement strand
GCCCTCCTTGTTTTGATCGTGTTCCCTGCTAAAGATGTACAGCAACTATCAAAGCAGCTGCGTCTTACTGAGCTCTAACAGGGAGCCAGCCCTTGATCGACACACAGAACAGGGAGGCAATGTGTCACTCAGCAAAAAGCACCCCACATCTCATCAGGCATCCTCAGAGGACGCCTCGGGGTCCTCCGGACGTGACACAAGCCCTCCGTTTCTATCAGAGAGTTTGAAAGGAGGAGGGAGAAGAAAGGATAAGAGGGAGAAGGATCCTGAAAGTCTTTCATCTCTCTGTTCAAAAGAAGGGGGAACAGATGACTGAGTTTATCACCTAGCACATCCCTCCGGACCCCGGGGGCGTCCCAGAACACGCCTGTTTTAATTAGACACACTCTGACTCTCACCTCCTCTCTGCATCCTGTAACTCCTCACTTTGAGTCAACTCTGTGTCAAGTGTGTGTGTGTGTGTGTGTGTGTGTGGGGGGGGGGGGGTGTATGAGAGAGGGAGAGCGACAAAGAGATGTAGTAGATGGAGAGAAATTATAGTGTGTTTGAGTGTAACAGTCTCTCCATGTCTCATGTTCACCATCCTGATAGTTAGCGGTACTAGTGCTCGTGGTTTTGGCAGAAAGTTTTGTGTTGCCCATGGTGACACTAAATACCCAGTAACCACAGTTGGTGACACTAAATGCCCGGTAACCACGGTAAGCATGTCCTGTAACCTGAGAACAGACTAGAAGTAAACGCAGCGGTGTAACCACGCGTGCACACACACACACACACAGGTCAGTGAGGGAAACCGACAGTTATCTGTTGTTGTATTTTCTCTTGTTTGCTTATTTAGCTTTTATACTTCTTAATTAGATCTTCATGTCTCTTCTAATGTGTGTTTCTTATTTAGCATGTCACATTTCTATTTAGTTGCGGTGTGTCTGTCAAGAATGTTCAATGTTTATGCTGTGTGTGCGTGCACGTGTGTGTGTCTATGATTAGACCTCTATTGGCAACCTCTATACTGCTGTTGTTGCTGAGCTCCTGTTTTCTCTCTCTCTCTCTCTCTCTCTCTCTCTCTCTCTCTCTCTCTCTCTCTCTCTCTCTCTCTCTCTCTCTCTCTCTCTCTCTTTCCCGGTGTCTCCTGCAGCAGTGGAGGTTGTAGGCCTGTATCCTCTGATATTTCCTCCATCATTGATATGCAAGACGCATTGCCCAGGCGCTAGCGCAAGGTTAAGCATGCGTGACGGCCAGGCTTAGGAACTGCCTCAGTATCTCGCTCGCTCTCTCTCTCTCGCTCTCTCTCTCTCGCTCTCTCTCTCTCGCTCTCTCTCTCTCGCTCTCTCTCTCTCGCTCCACTTCTTTCTCTCTGTCTTTTTTTTGCTCTCTCATTTCCTTCTGTCTTTGAGTGTTAGGCCACAGAGTTCTTCATTTTAATCATCCATAAATGTACCTTCCAACCCCCTCTTATATTACAACATACATATGACTGCCACTGAACCCTATAAAGTCCTATACGACATTTTCTCCCCCCTGCACGCAGGGCTGTATATTTTCCTGTCCAGGACTTAAATGGCTGGCAGAGACTGCTTGGCATTTATAAGATCCACATAATGTTATTTCTCAATCAGAGAGAAAAGCAGGAGAGGGATGGATGACATCATAGACAGATTTCAGTGCAGAGCTGGGCAACACTGGGTATTGTTGTCTGTGACAAACCTCTGCTTCAATCTTCAATATCACTGGTAGTACAGGAATAAGGTTATATATGGGCATTTCAAGTGTGTTTTTAGAATATTTCCTACAGGCTGAAATAGGGTTCTATAGACCTAATAGTATTATTGCTATCACCATTTTCGTCACATACTTCAATTGCCAGGGTCTAATTGTGCCGCTGAACGTAACCTACCGGTATTGGAATAACCTCACAGCTATCTGTATAGGGTGTTCTTGGTGGTAGTGTGGAATGTTACATTGTGTGAGCTCAACAATAGGCTCTGGAATTCACAAAGCTCCGGCGCTAGCGGGAAAACGTTCTGGCAGACACATTCTAGGTCTGACATTCTAAGACAAGGAGGCAGGCGACGGTAGAGAACACACCGGGCTCTCTCACCCCTCATAAACAAAACCAAGAGGGAGGATAGACCAGCGTGTGTGTGTGTGTGTGTGTGTGTGTGTGTGTGTGTGTGTGTGTGTGTGTGTGTGTGTGTGTGTGTGTGTGTGTGTGTGTGTGTGCATCCATGTTTGTGTGCACTCATGCTGTGTAAGCATGTGTTTAAGACATTCAGTGCCAGACTGACATACTCCATACTTTGTCTCAAGTTATCATTGACCTTTCATTGTGACTCATAGAGCCTACAGTGCTCTGTCAACATTCTGTCCATTCAGGTCATCCTGACCAGGGACTATACTATACTTCTTCAAATGAAATGATTTTTTTTATTTTTTATATAATGGATCTGTCTAGAAGGGTCACCTCTTCAAATAGATCCTAACCTCTCCTTGTCTGATAAGCTGGTATTTCCTGTTGTCCTTGCCAAGAACATTTGTGTCTCCCATGTTAGGTCAAAGCCTATCTGAACCAATGACAATGAACGAGAACTACTTTTCATTTTCAAGCCCCTCAACATTCTGTTTTGTCTGTCTTTAAGAGAAACAGTAGAAAAGACAGGGGGTCGCTGAGTCCCCACCCACTTTTCCGTTCTTAATTGCAGTTCCACTCATTTGTTATTTTCCGTAAGGAGCTAGACGATGGTGGTTTCCTGCTCATGTTCTTAAGAAAGAGAGAGAGAGAGGGAGAGAGAGGGGGCGTTTGGTAGTCTATCACATTGACACAGACCACTGAGCCGACATGTTGCCCTGGCCATTGTCACAGGCTCCTGTTTAAAGGGTCAGTCTCTGACGGTGGAGGGAGGGCTTCTCCTTTCATGACCACCTAATTCTGAACAGATGATGATGTATGTTTGGAATTAGACTCTAGGGCAGAGTTGCACTACTGCGATCCTCACAGGCTGTAGTGTATGGTGCTTTTCATTTTTGTCTTTTAATCCTAGACCACCAGGGGAGACCGGTGTTAATTAGTTGTAGCAACAGTCGTCAAAATTGATAGAAGGTCAAAAATGCAGTTCTGATAAATGTAACAGATGTATAATGGAGTAAGATACTCATTATACGATACCTGGGGCGGCAGGTAGCCTAGTGGTTAGAGCATTGGACTAGTAACCAAAAGGTTGCAAGATCGAATACCCGAGCTGACAAGGTAAAAATATGTCGTTCTGCCCCTGAACAAGGCAGTTAACCCACTCTTCCTAGGCCATCATTGAAAATAAGAATTTGTTCTTAACTGACTTGCCTAGTTAAATAAAGAAAAATATTTAAACTCAACTGTTTTTCTGGGGAATCATTTTGTTGCATAAACACACAGGGTTATAAAATGAAAGCCATGCACTTGAAGTTGGAAGCATTTTTGGAAAACAGTAGATGGGATATTGTAGATAAATGTACGAAAGGGAATATGGTCATTATTGCAAAGCATTATGATATTAAAGTGGAATCTGGCGTTCCAAAAGCAGTAGTGAAAGAGTTGATCGGTACTGATTTTGGTGGAGGAGGAAAACCTTCCGGAAGAGAGAGGTTGGTGAAAGGGTGCTACGGGTAGTAGAGTACGGGTAGTAGAGCACTGTCTTAAAGCACGTAAACAATTTGTATAATGAGAGACAGAAAATCTATGGAATCCAGACATTTTAGTGGGACTTCAGGTATTAAATTGAATGTAAAATACAAAAAAAAAACATATTTGAAGACCGTATATGTTTTGTTATTATATTGATAGAATAATAATGTTTGGAAATAACTATTTTGCATGTACATGTGGGCATGATTTAATACATTTGCATAACTCTCTATCCAACCAGCTCTTTCTAAGGTACTACCCCAAAGAGAATTTGTTACCACCCCCTCACAATCTCCCGTTAACTTTCACCATGGCTTTCACAAAAGACCTACGACATTACTTATTCATGATTGATGTCATCAAGAATATTAAACACAATGCAGAAATATTATCACAATGCACAATGCATATCACAATGCATATTTATTTTAAAATGGGGGAAAGAAAAGAAATTGCACGAATTAATTAGATATGTGGATTTTTTTGTGTCGGTGCACGATTTAATTCGACGTGGATTTTTTTCTGTCGGCCTTCTTTTCTGAGTGGGGACTTTGTTTTTCGTTATCATCTAATCAAACACCAACTTTTTCTATCCCACGAAGGGGAACACTTACTGTAAGTGGACCGTTTTCTCTTGTTGTGTAGTTGCTGTGTCAGTGTTTTTAATCCCCATCGATATAAACATGTGGGTCAAAATCTTTTTGGCCCATGTTTACGATTTCCGACGATACCCCCATCCTTTTGAGACATTGTTTCACACTTTTCCCCGTTAGTAAAGTCCAGGAGAAAAGGTTGTTTGCACAGGTAATAGTATGACCCACTGGGCATTTATACTTTTTGGGGGATGAAGTTGAATCATGTGGAAAAGTGATTGGATTTTCAAAAAGTCATCAACATAAGGGAATTTCATACAGTGGGGAGAACAAGTATTTGATACACTGCCGATTTTGCAGGTTTTCCTACTTACAAAGCATGTAGAGGTCTGTCATTTTTATCATAGGTACACTTCAACTGCGAGAGATGGAATATTTCTGGGGCCTCCCGAGTTTCGCAGCAGTCTAAGGAACTGCATCACAGTGCTTGAGGCATCACTTCAGATCCGGGTTCGATCCCTGGCTGTCACAGCCGGCCGTGACTGGGAGACCCATGAGACGGCGCACAATTGGCCCAGCGTCTTCCGGGTTAGGGGAGGGTTTGGCCGGCCGGGATTTCCTAGTCCCATCGTGCTCTAGCAACTCCTTGTGGCAGGCCGTGCAACTCCAAGCTGACTACGGTTGCCAGCTGGATGGTGTTTCCTCTGACACATTAGTGCAGCTGGCTTCCGGGTTAAGCGAGTAGTGTGTCAAGAAACATTGTGGCTTGGCAGGGTCGTGTTTCGGAGGACTCATGGTTCTCGACCTTCGCCTCTCCCGAGTCCGTAGGGGAGTTGCAGCGATGATTGGATATCACAACATTTGGGAGAAAAAGGGGTAAAAGTACCAATATATATTTCTGGAAAATGTATTCTGATAAATTCTAATATTTAATTACCACAAAAATTCCAGGACAAAACGATAGAATGACAAACCAAATAAAAATGTATAGCAACCCAGAGGTAACCAAATCACTGAGTGCGCTGCCAAACTGTAGCAACAAGTGGCAAAAATAGGGTGTGTAGAAGCGCACTGCGCTCACTTTGAGAGGAACAAATCTGACATAACAAGAACACAGACAGAAAACTAAATGAGGGGTTGCTAAGACGATGTCCTCAAAACTGTTTGTTATGGACTTGGGGCTCATGCATGACGCACTTGATGAACTCGCCCTATTGTCCAAGTGTATGTCTTGCAAGATCACATATGTCTCATGATTAATTTGTATTTTACATAACAGAACCGAATATAATAGCATATAGAATGGTAGGCCTATATTAGGCTTACACCAAAAACACCTCCTCACTCATTTCTTATGAGACTTTAGGATGGTTAGCTCATTGAAGCTGAAAAGTCAAATTTTCTCAGCAGTGCACTCCACTAGGCAGGATATCACCTATGCTTTGATTAAAACAAAATACAAGAAAGTCTAATAGTTTGTTAACACCATCTGCTCTAATTCGCTCACAAAACAGCAATTCAATATCTAAATGCATATTCCCATGAAACTGATTGAGATAAAATGATTGGGATGCAGTTTGGAGTTTTGAACATTTTACCGGTAAAATGGGAGGAATTATCTTTCACGATTGACAGTAATGATGGCCTATTCTGAAATAGCAATGCCTAACTTGGTGTTTGAGGTTATTAAAAATATAACATTTTCTTGAGACAATGTGTGGGCATAGGCAGACGTTGCAATTGGAGGATGCATTTTAGGCATATTCTGTAATGATATTAAATAGGCTACATCTGTCGGTAACAAACTTTGACTGAGAATTTAAAAAAATGTTTTTTAAATGATCCCGCAACTAAAAAATGTACAACACAATAGCACTACGCCACTGGTTGAAAGGGTAGGTTGTTACAGTGCTTCTAATAAACTGGGGCGTTGGTCCCGTGCTCTATGTGCCATGCATCAATGTAGCCTCTGCCCTGTACATCAGTCGTCTTCTGCAGAAACAAATAATAAGCTGTCATAGATAGTGTCACTTGTGTAACAGGAGGCAGTGTAACAACACCAGGCCAACTTAGAAGAGGATAAGTGTACATTTGTCACTTCATCATCCCCATCCCTTCAACACCTTATCGTTGTTGTCTCTCCTGAGTGACAATTTTGTGAATGGTGTCTGCGTGACCTTTGGCCTGAGTTGGCGCGACCCCAGGAGATGGGGTGGGGTGGGGGGCCTCTGGAGTTAATGAAATGCAAACAGGAGGGATGCTCTGAGGTGCGCCAAAGAACACAGAGCTCTACACCGGATATGAACTTCATTCTTCTGACTTACCTTGGTACGCAAGACTGGACCAGAGGAACATGTTTTTACCCTCAACATTCCTCTCCTGAGGGGTTAGATTTGACTGGGAATTCTAGTTTGCTGCAATATTACATGCCTGCCAGGGCCCTCTGTGTACTGTAGTCCATTGTATGAAATGAGAAATTGTCGAGATGATTATGATGCATGTTGACATAATACACAGAAGCTCATGTTGACATTGTATATATTGTGTCAACGCTGTCACTGTATGGATAACCTTAATAATAGTTTTTATCAGCTACTGTGAGTTTGATCTGGTGTGACCTGGCTATGTTCACTGTGACTGGTGTTCTTCCAGGGAGGGCTGTTAGGCCAGTTTAGAGAGCTCTCTGTTTGTATCTCTGTCACATGGTCAGGCCTTCACTGCTGAGGGGTTTAATATGTTTGCTGGAAGTGAGGGGGATAAAGCGCCGTACAAACATTGACACAGTAAAGCAGTGCGAGACCCCTCTCTGTGGAGACAAAACAGAGAACATGGACAGATAAACACTTGTGTCTCTCCTCACTCAGGCCCGTCTAAAGCGGGATTATGACGTGTGCCATGTTAATCTTCAACGTGAAAGTTTTACTTCTTAAACTCTCCTCTCCTCAGATTATACAAAGACTTAATGAGAGTCAAGTTTATATTACAATACAACTTTCCTTCATATCTTTGCCTTGAGGAGAAACCATTAGAGAAGTCTCTGAGGACGTGGGTATAGGATAATGGAGAATATAGATCTGACGTGACTATCAGCAGAAATGCCAATTAGAAATGCATCAACGGACAGCTACAGCCATTTGGGAATTCACTGGAGGGCCGTTACAGCCACATTGCTACAAGACAATCAGAACAGGTTGCCAAACTGATGGAGAGTGGTCTATAAACCTCTGTGTGTGTGTGTGTGTGTGTGTGTGTGTGTGTGTGTGTGTGTGTGTGTGTGTGTGTGTGTGTGTGTGTGTGTGTGTGTGTGTGTGTGTGTGTGTGTGTGTGTGTGTGTGTGTGTGTGTGTGTGTGTGTGTGTGTGTGTGTAAGTGTACTTGCGTGCGTATGTGGGCGCTTGCGTACATGCACATTACTGTCCTTTACAGAAGGTATGATGTGAGGCAAATGACATAAGCACTTTGAGATTGCCAGTTTGTTTATGTGACCAAGGTATAACTTTTTATGTGATAATGTCACTGTAGTGTGATATACTGTGTAGTGCATGGGCTTGACTAGATATTCACTCAGATCATCATACGCTCACTGACAGCAGCACTTATTTACCTCAGATTCCACTGTTTATGTTGTGACTTTATGTCCTATTGTTTAGTATGGCTTGGGAGACACATTGTCCTTTAAGTGTGGTATGGAGAGAGTGCCTGACCAGCATGTTAGTCTTGTTGTCCTTAGGTTTTGTTCACTGGCTGCATCATCACTCCTTTCTTCCATGCTCTGCCCTGACCTTGCCTGCCATCCCCTCATCATTAATCATTTACCATCCTTTCTCCTCTCTCTCTCTCATTCCCTCTCTATCGCCGTCTTTATCTCTCTCTTTTACTACTTTGTATTACCATATATTTCCATCAATATTATCAGCACACATCTTATCTCTCCTAAATGTTGTCTTCCTCATCTTCTCTATTTCATCCACTTTCAGTTTCTTTCTCATTGCTCCTCCGTCTGTGTCCCTCCCCAGTGTGTGTGTGTGTGTGTTTGCATTTGTGTTTGCCTGTGTGTGTGTGTGTGTGTGTGTGTGTGTGTGTGTGTGTGTGTGTGTGTGTGTGTGTGTGTGTGTCTGTGAGAGGGAGACAGAGAGAGAGAGATTGCCATTGAGGTCTTTCCCAATCTATTTGTAAAATGGTGAGGAGAATTCCCCTAATAACAGCAAGGCAGTCTCAGCATGGGGCTAACGATGCATTCAGCATAATACTTGTTCCCTGGTTGTCCCGCTCCTCTCTGCTGCTTCATTAAGACAATATGCGCCCCTAATGAAAAGAGAAAAGGGATTAGTTGCATTGAGCCAGATTTAACACCATAAAGTGATTTGGGATTGAGCCTGCTGTAGGACACAGCTTCTCAGAGAGAGCGTACCCACCCAAACACCTTTATGTTTTTATGTCACGGTTTAGTAGCGTAATGGGTCTATATATTCGTTCACCAGTTGTTGTTGGTGTTGTGTTATGCGGTTGTTGTGCAACTCTCTATGTATTAGATCAATGATTCACCATTGTAATGGTTCTATATTTGTGGTTGTTTATTGTAGCTCAATACCCCTGTCCTCTCCCTCTGCCACTTTGCTCTCTATCTGGCAGAGCCTCTTCCCTGCTGAAGATACTCCACTCTATGACTGAAGTCAGGACATTTAGAGAGCCTTTTAATGGCACATAAAGCCCTGCTGCTGGGCTCTGATTAATCAGACAAAATGTTTGGCTGAGCACAGAGGCTGCACTCGTCCTCAACCCTTCATTCCTTCTCATCGCTGCTCTGCTCTCCCTTTAAAGCCTGATCCCTTTCTCTACCTTCATTGTTGCTCTCCTTTATAGCCTGATCCCTTTCTCTAAGGGTGTGTCCCAAATTGAACCCTATTCCCTATAAAGACCACTACTTTTGACCAGAGCCCTATGTCCCTGGTCAAAAGTAGTGTACTATACTGCATAGGGAATAGGGTGCTATTTGGGACATACACCATTCCAGTCTTTCCCAGTCTGTGGTGTTTACTTCATGGTGGTTTGGGATGCCGCAGAGGAGAGGAGATTAGCCCTAAAGTTGTGTTGTGGTGTCAATTTAATAACAGTCATGTGCTTCTATAATTTCATGATTACACCTCTCATTGTTTGTGTGTTTATTGACTAGGGTTGCAAAACTACCGGTAATTTACCAAAGTTTCAGGTAATCTATGGCAATCTATGGTAGTATTCATTTTTTATAGGGGTGTCCATATTGTCCATGAGTTTCTAATGGATAGACCATATGGTTCAAGAGAAAATAACCTAAACATGAAAAAAGCATTACTTTCAATTAACTCCGCAACTCTTCCAACAATTGTCTTTTTTCACAACTGCCACCTGCTTGGCCCCAAAACATTTCCAACAAAGACATATTGACATATTATAATAAATAGGATATTTCATGCTGAAACCCTCATAATAACCCTACAGATGTAAGATGGCACCGGAGAGGATGGTAGACGCTTTACGCACCCCCAGCCGATTGTGTTTATTTGCGTTTTGTTACTTATTTTGTTACTTATTTTGTACATAATGTTGCCGCTACCGTCTCTTATGACTGAAAATAACTTCTAGACATCAGGACTGCGATTACTCACCACGGTCTAGCAGAATCCTTTTTTTCCTTTCACAACTCTGATGAGCCCGACGCAAAGGATACACTGCTTCCATGGGAACAGGCCACGATCCCCGTGATCTGCGTGAAGAGGAGGCGGAGAAAAGGGGGCGAAGGTCGGGCTGCCTTCTGAAAATTTGTAGGAGATCAAATAAATTCCCACTTCCTTTCATTCAGCTAGCAAACGTGCAATCTTTGGACAATAGAATTGACGAGTTATGCGGGAGATTAAACTACCAACTGAACATGAAAAACTGTAACATCTTATGCTTCACGGAGTCGTGGCTGAACGACGACAACATCAACATACAGCTGGCTAGTTATACGATGTACTGGCAGGATAGAAAAGCGCCGTCTGGTAAGACAAGGGGCAGCGGTCTATGTATTTTTGTAAACAACAGCTGGTGCATGATATCTAAGGAAGTTTTGAGCTATTGCTCACCTGAGGTAGAGTATCTCATGATAAGCTGTAGACCACACTACCTACCGAGAGAGTTTTCATCTGTATTCTTTGTAGCTGTTTACATACCACCACAATCAGAGGCTGGCACTAAGACAGCATTGAATGAGCTGTATTCCGCCATAAGCAAACAAGAAAACTCTCACCCAAAGGTGGCGCTCCTAGTAGCTGGGGACTTTAATGCAAGGAAACTTAAATCCGTTTTACCAGATTTCTATCAGCAGGTTACATGTGCAACAAGAGGAAAAATAACTCTGGACCACCTATACTCCACACACATAGATGCATACAAAGCTCTCCCTCGCCCTCCATTTGTCAAATCTGACCATAATTCTATCCTCCTAATTCCTGCTTACAAGCAAAAATGAAAGCAGGAAGCACCAGTGACTAGATCAATATAAAAGTGGTCAGAGGAAGCAGATGCTAAGCTACAGGACTGTTTTGCTAGCACAGACTGGAATATGTTCCGGGATTCCTCCAATGGCATTGAGGAGTACACCACATCAGTCACTGGCTTCATCAATAATTGCATTGATGATGTCGTCCCCACAGTTGAAGTCGAAAGTTTACATACACTTAGGTTGGAGTCATTAAAACTCGTTTTTCAACCACTCCACAAATTTCTTGTTAACAAACTATAGTTTTGGCAAGTCGGTTAGGACATCTACTTTGTGCATGGCACAAGTAATTTTGTCCAACAATTGTTTACAGACAGATTATTTCACTTTTAATTCACTGTATCACAATTCCAGTGGGACAGAAGTTTACATACACTAAGTTGACTATGACTTTAAACGGCTTGGAAAATTCCAGAAAATGATGTCATGGCTTTAGAAGCTTCCGTTGAATAGTGTGAACCGTGGGTGGGACGGTAGCGTCCCACCTGCCCAAGAGAGGTTAATTGACTACAGCTTAGCGTTCAACACCATAGCGCCCTCAAAGCTCATCAATAAGCTAAGGACCCTGGGACTAAACACCTCCCTCTGCAACTGGATCCTGGACTTCCTGACGGGCCGCCCCCAGGTGGTAAGAGTAGGTAACAACACATCCGCCACGCTGATCCTCAACACAGGGGCCTCTCAGGGGTGTGTTCTCAGTCCCCTCCTGTACTCCCTGTTCACTCATGATTGCATGGCCAGTCACGACTCCAACACCATCATTAAATTTGCTGATGACACAAGTGGCCTGATCACCGATAACGACGAGACCGCCTATAGGGAGGTGGTCAGAGACCTGGCCGTGTGGTGCCAGGACAACAACTTCTCCCTCAATGTGATCAAGACAAAGGAGATGATTGTGGACTACAGGAAAAAGAGGACCGAGCACATCCCCATTCTTATCAACGGGGCTGCCGTGGAGCAGGTTAAGAGCTTCAAATTCCTTGGTGTCCACATCATCAACAAACTAATGTGGTCCAAGCACACCAAGACAGTCGTGAAGAGGGCACGACAAAACCTATTCCTTTTATCATTTATTCTTATCTGTATTTTTTTTTTAAACTGCATTGTTGGTTAGGGGCTCGTAAGTAAGCATTTCACTGTAATGTCTACACCGTTTGTATTCGGCGCATGTGGCTAATAAAATTTGATTTGACCATTGACACGGAGAGTTCTCTGGGATAAGAAAGACAATATTAAGCAGATTTAGGTACACGTCTTGCAACATTTTTAACACCCCATTTTCACTTTTATTATGTTTTTGTCTGCCAGACAGACACCCTTTGATTGAACTCCATATGCACTTTAAAAATGTCAGCTCTGGTCTTAACTCATGTTCACGCTCTCGTTCTTACTACTTTCTCAGAAATTACTACTCATGTGGAAATTCATATTTTCCATACTGCAGAAATGCAATCTGTTCTTTTCTCCTGAAGGTCTCTGTATTTGTGTTTCTAGTGTGTATTTGGGAGAAAGGCAGGAGAAAGAGCCTACTTTTCCCTGCTGCTTGTTCCAGTGTGGGTTTGTGTTAATTTGCAGAAGGAGGGCACAGCAGGGGTGCTTGGCTAGGCCGGTACTTGTTCTGTCAGATCCGTCACTATTAGAATATTAACGTTTCCAGACCTCAGGAGTATTAATTGTGTGGCTCACCCACTAACCCCCTCCTTCAGACCCCCGTCTGTCTTCTCTTCCTCTAATCCCCCACCTCCTTCTCCCTCTCTTTACCAGAACCTTTCATCTCTGTTGCAAATCTGTGGAAGATTAACTGTCACCATTTCGAAACTGCTGTATCCTCCTTTTGGAGGCTGTACTACAGCTGTGGTACTGGGACCTCTCTTTCTCTCCTTTGTTGTTATTCTCTCCCTTTCTTTGTTTCTTACTCTCTCTCCATCTCTGGATCCAATTCCTCTCTGTCCAACACCAGTCAGCACTGTCTGTTCTACACTCTTAGCACCTTTTTTTCTATCTAGAACATTAAAGGGTTCTTCGGCTGTCCGCATAGGAGAACCCTTTGAAGCTTTGAAGAACCCTTTTTGGTTCCATGTAGAACTCTTTTGTTTCCAGTAGAACCCTTTTGGGTTCAATGTAGAACCCATTCCACAGAGGGTTCTACATGGAACCCAAAATTATTGTACCGGGAACCAAAAAGGGTTGAGACCCCTTTTTGAAGGCCTGCGGATCAATTGCCACAGCCCTCCCGTCCCGTCTGTCCGTCCATCCGCCTGTCGGGGTCTCAACTTACTTTTGAGAGTTAGAATAGTAGAATACACAAGGTGTAATTTCTTTATTAGGTTATGCATCAGCAGTTTCTCTTGTTATGTCAGTCACTGATAGACACTCAATGTGAACAATTTTTTTTTAGATTTGTAAGTTAGTCTAACCAGCTATCTAAACTTGTAGAAAGCAGGTGGTCCCCATTGATTTTGTTAGTCACTCTCAATCAGATATCATATTAAAAACTGCAAACATTTCTCTCCACCCCATGGCAAAATGTGTAGAATTGCATCAAACTTTCTTTAAAACTGCAACACTTTCTCTATGTATATGACATGATGTGTAGAATTGCAGGAAATGAACTCTAAAATGTATATTTGTTCTCTCCGCTGTCAAGAGGAGAGCTGCTAAAATGTTTTGCTCGCAAGGTGAAGGGGGACACCCAACTAAATTACACTTAGGCCCCCCAAAAGGCTAGGGCTGGCTCTGACGGCATGTGTGGGTATGGATACAGGTACGCATGATGATTTTGTGTCTTATGGGGACAGCCGAAGAACCCTTTTGGAACCCTTTGTTCTAAGTGTTATGACGAATCAGCTTGTTTCCTGGACAAGGTCAAAGGGTAGCTGCAAGGCTGTTTGACCCATACAGTACACCTGCACTCATATTGAGCATGTCTTACAGATAATGTTGTGTTTTATCACAGGTGCTGATACACTATCAGGAACATAATGACTTTTGGCCCATTTCCTTTTCATCTTTAATAGTTAAGTGCCAAATGAATTGTCTTTTTTGATTTCTAACTCCAGTTGTGATTACGGTGGCAGTAAATTGATTAGCAGTGATCTGCTGGTCTCATAAGCTGATTCTATAAAGTAGGGTAACTTCACAGGCCCAGGTGCTGAGGTCTGCCCAAACAGCAAGAATTCTCACCTCATCTCCTCTCCTCTCTGTGCTGCTCAGTGAAAAAGGGAAAATGGAGAATCAGCAGCATTTCAGCTCCCTGACTTCATTAAGCTACAGCTAGCCTGGTCCTGGCTGCTGAGCCTCCTGGAGACTTCTACTGCACTACTGTAGACTCAGAGGAGCATGCTACCAACATATGAATTTAATTAGATGTGAGTGCTGAGGACAATACTTGAATTTGAAGGAGGCCAGATCCCATACACGCACGCATGCACACATGCACACTCGCACACACACACACGTACACACACACACTCGTATAGATGAGACAAACACTTGATCCTGTTTCAATCCTGATTCACCGTGATTAATGTAAGGTGGAGCTCATTGGCTTCACAGATTGGTCAAAGTAGATTGCTAGTGCAGCTGCTGTGGGAAACAAAGATAACAGTTTGTCTTCAAAAGGCTAATTTCAAGAGCAAGGATAAATGCTACTGAAAATAGAAAATATATTTTGTTATGATAGGCCTAGTGTATACAATTGAAAAGTATTTGACTTTGTTGACTTCCTTCTTCTGGCTCTTCAGGTCCTATTGAATCATTCACAGATCAGGTCAGGAGAGCTAGTCATTTTTGGGAGTTTATTGAGTAATTCTAAGAGCTTTTGGTGTGTGTGCTTCCTTTATCACATCCAGTTGACAGGCCCAGTGGGTATCATAAGTATTCACCCCCTTGGATTTTATTTTGTTGCGTTAGAAAAAGTATGATTGAAATGGATTTAATTGTGCTTTTTTTGTCATTGATCTACACCATTATTTCAAAGTGCAAATTCTACAAATGTTTACAAATTAAATAACTGAAATATAGTCATTGCAGAAGAATTCACCCCCCCCCCCCCTCCCTTTTTTTAGGCAAGCCTTATTAGTTCAGGAGTAAACTTTGGCTTAACAAATCAGATAATAAGTTACATGTGGAACAATATATGGCAGCTAGAAATCAAAACTGGATGGTCTTCAGAGTTAGATGGGAGGGTTGAAGATAGCTGAAGGATGGGACTGAAAACAAACAAAATATATATTGTGTACGTAAAATTGATATAGTACAGTTGAAGTCATACGTTTACATGCACTTTGGTTGTAGTCATTAAAACTTCTTTTTCAACCACTCCACAAATGTCTTGTTAACACACTATAGTTTTGGCAAGTTGGCTAGGAAATCTAAGTTGACTGTTCCTTTAAACAGCTTGGAAAGTTCCAGAAAATGATGTGGCTTTAGAAGCTTCTGATAGGCTAATTGACATAATTTGAGTCAATTGGAGGTGTACCTGTGGATGTATTTCAAGGCCTACCTTCAAACTCGGTGCCTCTTTGCTTGACATCATGGGAAAATCAAAAGAAATCAGCCAAGACCTCAGAAAAACAATTGTAGACATCCACATGTCTGGTTCATCCTTGGGAGCAATTTCCAAATGCCCGAAGGAACCACTTCATCTGTACAAACAATAGTACGCAAGTATAAACACCATGGGACCACGCAGCCATCATACCGCTCAGGAAGGAGACGCATTCTGTCTCCTAGAGATGATCGTACTTTGGTGCGAAAAGTGCAAATCAATCCCAGAACAACAGCAAAGGACCTTGTGAAGGTGCTGGAGGAAACAGGTACAAAAGTATCTATATCCACAGTAAAACGAGTCCTATATCGACATAACCTGAAAGGCCGCTCAGCAAGGAAAAAGCCACTGCTCCAAAACTGCCATAAAAAAGCCAGACTACGGTTTGCAACTGCACATGGGGACAAAGATCGTACTTTTTGGAGAAATGTCCTCTGGTCTGATGAAACAAAAATAGAACTGATTGGCCATAATGTCCATCGTTATGTTTGGATGAAAAAAGAGGACGCTTGCAAGCTGAAGAACACCATCCCGTGATGCACGGGGGTGGCAGCATCATGTTGTGTGGCGTGCTTTGCTGCAGGAGGGACTGGTGCACTTCACAAAATAGATGGCATCATGAGGCAGGAAATGATGTGGATATATTGAAGCAACATCTCAAGACATCAGTTAGGAAGTTAAAGCCTGGTCACAAATGGGTCTTCCAAACGGACAATGACCCCAAGCATACTTCCAAAGTTGTAGCAAATGGCTTAAGGACAACAAAGTCAAGGTATTGGAGTGGCCATCACAAAGCCCTGACCTCAAGCCCGTAGAAAATTAGTGGGCAGAACTGAAAAAGCGTGTGCGAGCAAGGAGGCCTACAAACCTGACTCAGTTACACCAGCTCTGTCAGGAGGAATGGGCCAAAATTCACCCATCTTATTGTGGGAAGCTTGTGGAAGGCTACGGAAAATGTTTGACCCAAGTTAGACAATTTAAAGGCAATGCTACCAAATATTAATTGAGTGTATGTAAACTTCTGACCCACTGTCAATGTGATGGAAGAAATAAAAGCTGAAATAAATAATTCTCTGTACTATTATTCTGACATTTCACATTCTTAAAATAAAGTGGTGATCCAAACTGACGTGACAGGGAATTTTTACTTCGATTAAATGTCAGGAATTGAGAAAAACTGAGTTTAAATGTATTTGGCTAAGGTGTATGTAAACTTCCGACTTCAACTGTATGTATAAGCTGGAAGTAGAAGCCTAAGTATTGTTGTCCATTAGTTTACTCCAATTAGGGAAGGGTTAGGGTTAGGATAAAATAATAAAAAAGGAAAATATATACAGTCGTGGCCAAAAGTTTTGAGAATGACACAAATATTAATTCTCACAAAGTCTGCTGCCTCAGTTTGTATGATGGCAATTTGCATATACTCCAGAATGTTATGAAGAGTGATCAGATGAATTGCAATTAATTGCAAAGTCCCTCTTTGCCATGCAAATGAACTGAATCCCCCAAAAACATTTCCACTGCATTTCAGCCCTGCCACAAGGGGACCAGCTGACATCATGTCAGTGATTCTCTCATTAACACAGGTGTGAGTGTTGATGAGGACAAGGCTGGAGATCACTCTGTCATGCTGATTGAGTTCGAATAAAAGACTGGAAGCTTCAAAAGGAGGATAGTGCTTGGAATAATTGTTCTTCCTCTGTCAACCATGGTTTCCTGCAAGGAAACACGTGCCGTCATCATTGCTTTGCACAAAAAGGGCTTCACAGGCAAGGATATTGCTGCCAGTAAGATTTCACCTAAATCAACCATTTATCGGATCACCAAGAACTTCAAGGAGAGTGGTTCAATTGTTGTGAAGAAGGCTTCAGGGCGCCCAAGAAAGTCCAGCAAGCGCCAGGACTGTCTCCTAAAGTTTATTCAGCTGCGGGATCGGGGCACCACCAGTACAGCGCTTGCTCAGGAATGGCAGCAGGCAGGTGTGAGTGCATCTGCACGCACAGTGAGGCAAAGACTTTTGGAGGATGGCCTGGTGTCAAGAAGGGCAGCAAAGAAGCCACTTCTCTCCAGGAAAAACATCAGGGACGGACAGATATTCTGCAAAAGGTACAGGGATTGGACTACTGAGGACTGGGGTAAAGTAATTTTCTCTGAATCTCCTTTCCGATTGTTTGCGGCATCCGGAAAAAAGCTTGTCCGGAGAAGACAAGGTGAGAGCTACCATCAATCCTGTAACATGCCAACAGTAAAGCATCCTGAGACCATTCATGTGTGGGGTTGCTTCTCAGCCAAGGGAGTGGCCTCACTCACAATTTTGCCTAAGACCACACTCATAAATAAAGAATGGTACCAACACATCCTCCGAGAGCAACTTCTCCCAACCATCCAGGAACAGTTTGGTGACGAACAATGCCTTTTCCAGCATGATGGAGCACCTTGCCATAAGGCAAAAGTGATAACTAAGTAGCTCGGGGAACAAAACATCGATATTTTGGGTCCATTGCCAGGAAACTCCCCAGACCTTAATCCCATTGAGAACTTGTGGTCAATCCTCAATAGGCGGGTGGACAAACAAAAACCCACAAATTCTGACAAACTCCAAGCATTGATTATGCAAGAATGGGCTGCCATCAGTCAGGATGTGGCCCAGAAGTTAATTGACAGCATGCCAGGGCGGATTGCAGAGTTGTTGAAAAAGAATGGTCAACACTGCCAATATTGACTCTTTGCATCAACTTCATGTAATTGTCAATACAAGCCTTTGACACTTATGAAATGCTTGTAATTATACTTCAGTATTCCATAGTAACATCTGACAAAAATATCTAAAGACACTGAGGCTGCACACTTTGTGAAAATTAATATTTGTGTCATTCTCAAAACTTTTGGCCACGACTGTACACTACCGTTCAAAAGTTTGGGGTCACTTAGAAATGTCCTTGTGTTCTGATTTAAATAAGCAATAAAACTGGCCTTCTTTAGACTAGTTGAGTATCTGGAGCATCAGCATTTGTGGGTTCGATTACAGGCTCAAAATGGCCAGAAACAAAGAACTTTCTTCGGAAACTCGTTAGTCTTTTCTTGTTCTGAGAAATTAAGGCTATTCCATGCTAGAAATTGCCAAGAAACAGAAGATCTCGTACAACGCTGTGTACTACTCCCTTCACAGAACAGCGCAAACTGTCTCTAACCAGAATAGAAAGAGGAGTGGGAGGCTCCGGTGCACAACTGAGCAAGAGGACAAGTACATTAGAGTATCTCCTCAACTGGCAGCTTCATTAAGTAGTACCCGCAAAACACCAGTCTCAACGTCAACAGTGAAGAGGATATTCTGGGATGCTGGCCTTAATATTAAAGCTTATGTACCCCCTAAAAAAAAACATACATACATACATACATACATACATACATACATACATACATACATACATACATACATACATACATACATACATACATACATACATACATACAGTGCATTCGGAAAGTATTCAGACCCCTTGACTGATTCCACATTTTGTTACGTTACAGCCTTATTCTAAAATGGATTCAATCGTTTCCCCCCCTCATCAATCCACACACAATACCCAATAATGATAAAGCTAAAACAGGTTTTTATTTTCTTTTGCGAATTTATAAAAATGTAAAAAATGGCAAGATAGAACAGCTGCCTCCGGTAAGACAACGGATGGCAGGCTGTGTCTATTTGTCAGTAACAGCTGGTGCACAAAATCTAATATTAATGAAGTCTTGAGGTTTTGCTCGCCTGAGGTAGAGTATCTCATAATAAGCTGTAGACCACACTATTTACCAATTTAGTTTTCATCTATATTTTTCGTAGCTGTCTATTTACCACCACAATTCGATGCTGGCAGTGAGACAGCACTCATTGAGCTGTATAAGGCCATAAGCAAACAAGAAAATGCCAATCCAGAGGCGGCGCTCCTAGTGGCCGGGGATTGTAATGCAGACAAACTTAAATCCATTTTACCTAATTTCTACAAGCCTGTTACATGTGCAACAGAGGGGAAAAAAACTCTAGACCATCTTTATTCCACACACAGAGACACATACAAAGCTCTCCCTCGCCCCCCATTTGGCAAATCTGACCATAACTCTATCCTCCTGATTCCTGCTTACAAGCAACAACTAAAGCAGAAAATACCAGTGACTCGCTCAATACGGAAGTGGTCAGATAACGCAGATGCTAAGCTACAGGACTGTTTTGCTAGCACAGACTTGAATATGTTCCGGAATTCTTCCGATGGCATTGAGCAGTACACCACATCAGTCACTGGCTTCATCAATAAGTGCATCGATGACGTCGTCCCCACAGGGACTGTAAATACATACCCCAACCAGAAGCCATGGATTACAGGCAACATCCGCACCGAGCTAAAGGGTAGAGCTGCCGCTTTCAAGGAGTGGGACTCTAACCCGGACGCTTGTAAGAAACCTCGCTATGCTCTCCGATGAACCATCAAACAAGCAAAGCTTCAATACAGGACTAAGATTTAATCCTTCTACACCGGCTCTGATGCTCGTCAGATGTGGCATGGCTTGCAAACTATTATGGACTACAAAGGGAAACCCAGCCGCGAGCTGCCCAGTGACCCGAGCCTACCAGATGAGCTAAATTACTTCTATGCGTGCCCTCGAGGCAAGCAACACTGAAGCATGTATGAGAGCACCAGCTGTTCTGGATGACTGTGTGATCACGCTCTCCGGAGCCGATGTGAGTAAGACCTTTAAACCTTTCCAACCTGTCCCTGACTGAGTCTGTAATACCAACATGTTTCAAGCAGACCAACGTAGTCCCTGTGCCCAAGAACACCAAGGTAACCTGCATAAATGACTACCGACCCGTAGCACTCATGTCTGTAGTCATGAAGTGCTTTGAAAGGCTGGTTGTGGCTCACATCAACACCATTATTCCAGAAACCCTAGACCCACTCCAATTTGCATACCGCACCAACAGATCCACAGATGACACAATCTCTATTGCACTCCACATTGCCCTTTCCCACCTGGACAAAAGGTACACCTATGTGAGAATGCTATTCATTGACTACAGCTCAGCGTTCAACACCATAGTGCCCTCAAAGCTATCACTAAGCTAAGGACCCTGGAACTAAACACCTCCCTCTGCAACTGGATCCTGGACTTCCTGACGGGCTGCCCCCAGGTGGTAAGGATAGGTAACGACACATCTGCCACACTGATTCTCAACACTGGGGCCCGTCAGGGGTGCGTGCTAAGTCCCCTCCTGTACTCCCTGTTCACCCATGACTGCATGGCAAAGCACGACTCCAACACCATCATTAAGTTTGCAGACTACACAACAGTGGTAGGCCTGATCACCGACAATGAAGAGACAGCTTATAGGGAGGAGGTCAGAGACCTGGCAGCGGGGTGCCAGGATAACAACCTCTCCCTCAATGTGATTAAGACAAAGGAGATGATCGTGGACTACAGGAAGAGGGCCGAGCACACCCCCATTCTCATTGACGGGGCTGTAGTGGAGCAGGT
This sequence comes from Salmo salar, assembly GCF_965601325.2. Taxonomy (NCBI): domain Eukaryota; kingdom Metazoa; phylum Chordata; class Actinopteri; order Salmoniformes; family Salmonidae; genus Salmo; species Salmo salar. Next base: position 15,426,649 of record NC_138314.1, on the reverse strand, counting down.
TGAGAGCTTAAAGTTCCTTGGTGTCCGCATCACCAACGAACTGTCATGGTCCAAACACACCAAGACAGTCGTGAAGAGGGCACGACAACGCCTTTTCCCCCTCAGGAGACTGAAAAGATTCGGCATGGGTTCTTAGATCCTCAAAAGGTTCTACAGCTGCACCATCAAGAGCATCCTGACTGGTTGCATCACCGCCTAGTATGGCAACTGCTCAGCCTCTGACCGCAAGGCAATACAGAGGGTAGTGCGTACGGCCCAGTACATCACTGGGGCCAAGCTTCCTGACATCCAGGACGTCTATACCGCACGGCCAGCGGTACCAGAGCGCCAAGTCTAGGTCCAAAAGGCTTCTTAACAGCTTCTACCCCCAAGCCATAAGACTCCTGAACAGCTAACCAAACGGCTACCTGGGCTATTTGCATTGACCTCCCCCCATCCATTTTTCTACGCTGCTGCTACTCTCTGCTTATCCATGCATAGTCACTTTATCTCTACCTACATACTAGAGGTCAACCAATTAATCGGAATGGCCGATTAATTAGGGCCGATTTCAAGTTTTCATAACAATCGGTAATCTGTATTTTTGCCCACCGATTTGCCGATTTTTATGTTTTATTATTATTATTTTTTTTACATTTAATTAAATGTTTTATTTTATATAAATATTTTTTAACTAGGCAAGTCAGTTAAGAACACATTCTTATTTTCAATGACGGCCTAGGAACGGTGGGTTAACTGCCTTGTTCAGGGGCAGAATGACAGATTTTTACCTTGTCAGCTCGGGGATGCAACTTTACTGTTAACTAGTCCAACGCTCTAACCACCTGCTTTACATTGCACTCCACGAGGAGCCTGCCTGTTACGCGAATGCGTAACATGTTTTTCTGGATTTTTTTGTTGTTATTCTGTCTCTCACTGTTCAAATTAACCTACCATTAAAATTATAGACTGATCATTTCTTTGTCAGTGGGCAAACGTACAAAATCAGCAGAGGATCAAATAGCTTTTTCCCTCACTGTATACATATTACTTCAATTACCTCGACTAACCTGTGCCCCCGCTCATTGACTCTGTACCGGTACCCTCTGTATATAGCTGTTATTTTATTGTTGCTCTTTTGTTTACTTCAGTTTATTTAGTAAATACATTCTTAACACTTATTTTTTTCTTAACTGCATTGTTGGTTAAGGGCTTGTAAGTAAGCATTGTATTTGGCGCATGTGACAAATAAAATGTGATTTATTTAACGAAGGGCAGTAATTGGTAGATGGGTAACAGTAGCAAATCAAACATTGAATATCTCTTCAAGCATGGTCAAGTTAATAATTATTTTGTGGTTGATGTTTTAAACCACCCAGACACAACAAAGATGCAGTCGCCATTCTGAACTGAGCTGCAGGACAGGAAAGAAACTGCTCAAGGATGTCACCATGAGGCCAATGGTGATTTTAAAACAGCTAGAGTTTAATCGCTGTGATGGGAGAAAACTGAAGATGGTTCAACAACATGGTTCTGACTCCACAATAATTACCTAAATGACAGAGTGAAAAGAAGAATAAAAATACATAGAATATAAATATTCCAAAACATGCATCATGTATGTAACAAGTCACTAAAGTAATACTGAAAAACAAAATAAGGCAAAGGAATACACTTTTTGGCCTCAATGCAAAGCCTTATGTTTGGGGCAAATCCAACACATCACATCATGGGTAACTGCCTCCTAATTTTCAAGCATGGTGGTCGCTGCATCATGGTATGGGTATGCTTGGACATCAACAAAGACTTATAAAAATGGGATGGAGCTAAGCACAGGCACAATTCTAGAGGAAAACCTGCTTCAGTCGGCTAAACTGCTTGCTGTACACTGTACTGCAGGAGTGTAGCAAGTTTACTAACATGTTAGTTCTAGTAGCTATGTGTACCATGACGTTAGGTAATATGGTGACAATCATGTAGGCTGTGTGTAGTGGTTAGCGGTTATGGTATGAAGGTTTGGCTTTTAATTTTTTTTCACCTGGTCACAGACAGCTGTTGTGTTGTGGACAGAAGTCCACAAGTGAAGGTAGAAGGTGAGAGAACGAGAGTGCGTAGTCGTAGATGCGAGAAGGAATTACACAATGAGCAAAGTGATCATCCTGTTTTTATGTGGCTGCTATGAAAGTGAACTGTGTGTGTGGGATAAACATACCTGAATTTGCCAATAGAAACTCTTGTTTGCAACTGTTTGGACTAATGATTACACCCTGTATCAGCTAGATGCAGGCAAGAGTGTGCAACCTTGTCACCGTGATGACTCAAATTTTTCTCTTGACCTGTGCACCTACGTTGTAAACTTTCATTCGTAGGCTAGGTTGTAGCAACCTCATGATGGGTATAGGGAAAATTTGTGTAATATCCTAAGCCTATTAATGTTACATTGAGCTGGGTGAATGGAATATGAATGACAGTCACCCAACAATGCCACGGTCATTAAAAAAAAGATTGTCCTCTCTGATCTTAAACGGCACCGACCGCCACTGGTGTGTGTGTGTGTGTGTGATAGAGAGAACCGGAAAAAAACTGACCATATTGGAATGCTATCTGGCCTTGAACAAAGAGTACACAGTGGCAGAATACCTAACCACTGTGACTGACCCACAATTAAGACCCATAGTCCTTGACTATGTACAGACTCCGTGAGCATAGCCTTGCTATTGAGAGAGGCCGCCGTAGGCAGACCTGGCTCTCGAGAGAAAACAGGCTATGTGCCCATTGCCCATAAAATGAAGTGGAAACTGAGCTGCACTTCCTAACCTCCTGCCAAATGTATGACAACATTACAGATACATATTTCCCACAGAGCACAAAGACCCCAAAAAATGAAAACAAATCAAACATTGATAAACTCCCATATCTGTTAGGCGAAATACCGCAGTGTGCAATCACAGCAGCAAGAGTTGTGGCCTGTTGAGAAAAGGTCACCACTGGAGCAACATTGTAAATACCACCAATATTTATCTGTTTATTTATCTTCCCCTAATATTCGTACTACAACTATTTGCACATTACTTAAACACTGTAAATAGCTGATAATATAACATTTTGAAATGTCTATCTTTTCTAAACCTTTTTGAGTGTTTAAAGTTTTTTGTCAATGTTTTGTGTCTTCTCACTTTTATTTTCACTTGCTTTGGCAACGTAAACTTGTTTCCCTTGCCAATAAAGCCCCTGTGAAATGAATTGAGAGAGAGAGCTCCACACAATAATGGAGGAACAGACAGGGCCATTTTAATAAGTGTGATTTATAGGTATATTTTTGCCAAGCCTCAGCGCATTTAAACCTGCGTTTCTTAGGTCAGTAGAAACAGCGCTGTGGGAATTAGCACCTCTTTATACTTTGCCTTTTCTCCTCTTCTTGTTCCTTTCATCTCCCTTTCTCCCCACTCTTCTATTCACCTCTCCAGATCTCTCCTATCCTTTTTTAAAAATCTCTTCTTCTCTCTTTGCTTTCCTTGGTTTTCTTCCTTCTCCTCTCCTCTCTCTGTCATATTTTGTCAATGGGCAGATGTGTCTCTTAGGGCCACACAGTAGAGTCACAGCGTAATATTGATTACCCATCATATTTCAGAGAGCGAGAGAGAGAGAGGTTTCATGCCGATGGCCATTAGGCCGAACAGTGGAACATAGGCCAGATGCAGGCCCAATATACGGTCGGACAGTAGGCCGCGGAGACATTAATATGTGTGACTTGTGTACTAACTTTCCAGTTTTCCGTACTGCATGTATTATAGTGTTTTTTTGTTTGCTGACTTCATGTAAATTATCAATAAAGTATATTGTATTGTACAGACAGACAGTACAGACAGAGATAGAAAGAGACGCAGCCTTATGAACATCACCATGTTTTATTCATGGGACGTCGTTGCGTTAACCTTGTCCCTGTGAAAAGCTTTGTCTTCTCTGTGGTTAAACATCACGCCACTCCGCCGCCTGCTGCAGACACTGTGTTGCTCCTTTTGTTCTCCTCTCCTTTCATACCTCATCCCTTCATCATTAAACACAAGGCCTCTCAAGAGAAAGACAAGATAGATGAGAGAGTTGGAGAGAGAGCGAGGGAAAGAGGCAGAGAGATGTAGAGAGAGTGAGGGAAAGAGGTGAAGAGAGAGGTAGAGAAAGCGAGCGAGGGCAAGAGGCACAGAGAGAGAGTCTGGAGAGATGTGCAGTCCATCATCTTCAGAGAGGTAGACTAGAGGTGTCTGGAGGGTTTATTTTTGTCCCAGTCTGAGATGTTAGTCTAGACTGAGGAGACGCTACGCTGCTGCCTGCTACTGCCTACGCTGCTGCCCGCTGCTGCCTGCCCGCTGCTGCCTGCTATGGCTGGGCACAGACAGGATACATCCAAAATGGCACCCTTTTCCCTTTATTAGTGCATTACTTTTGACCTGGGCATACAGGGCTCTGGTCAAAAGTAGTGCACTATAAAGGGAATAGGGTGCCATTTGGGACACATCCAGAGAGCTGGTGAGCTTTCATACTACCCTCACCAGGGAGAAAGGTCAAGTGAACTTCTAAGGCCCTATTCCCACAACGAGATATGAAGGAGAGTCTAAGGAGCTACCAGATTAGGAAAAACTCTGGACCCCAGGAAACATCCTCACCACCTCCTGAAATCACCACACAATGTTACAAATGAAAAAATATATCCCATTTTACATATTTTTGGTGGTGGGGATGGGCTTCCATAGTTTATGTGGTTCCAGTCGTGTAGTGGTGCCTGGAGAAGTTGGTATACTCGAATTAAACCACATCAGGAGACCACTTTTGAGGTCTGGGGAAAAAAATAAGAAATGTGGATTTTTTAGAGTAGCCTTTCATTAAGGTATGCAGGCACCTAGCACTCTTGTATGATTAAAGGTGTTTCTGTAGCACATGAGATAGAGTTTGCAAAAGAAATGGTCACTGGATTGATGCAAATAATAATCATCATCATGATATCATTCTGTCAGGTAGGCATTGGCTACATTGTAGCTAGTTAACATTTAATAGAGAAGGTTTTTGGGAAAGCCTTTCCATCTACCTGAAGACGGTTAGAACCTATCATTAGCGTCAATATATTTTTCCTGTTCCTTAATTGTTTGAAACATAGACATTTTACTTCATATTATGAGGCATGTCTTACCTTGCGACAAAGTAGCCTATAGCCAAAATCCCACCATAGAAACATGGAGGCAATTCTTTTTTATAGACTTACTCATATGCGTTCTCCTGTTCTATTGGTTTTCTTTCAACTTTCTTTCATTGCCTAGCAGCCAAAGGCATTACTCTAATCATATTAGCAACCCATGATAGTTGTTGCATCTCTAAATCCACCCACTTTCTAACGGATATGTCCATCTCTGTCCATGAAACCGCTTGCATTTTAGAACAGTGTTTTCCCGCAAATTGCATTTTGGAACATTCAGGCGTAGGCCTACTGCCGTGTGCACATTGCTGCGCCTAAAATGTGAAAAAAAAGAAGTTTATCAACATTTTAAGCTAAACATTCCGATCAGTTCCATCAACCCTATTAATTGATACGGGCGTATACCTCCACTACACTACTTTGATAAATATCAGTGGGGATGAAGAAGTGGGTGTAGGCAATGCCCACTGAAAAATAAGTGCTTATATGACGTATACCTGCGTAGGCCTATACCCTACACCACTGCGTGGCTCAGTGCAGCCGGCCGATATGGCAACAATTTCAGAATTGAACATGCTGTACATTTCAGCTATTTCAAAAACACCATTTATACTGTAGGAGTGTTGTCTCCACGAGACAATTCTGTTTACGCTGCTCTGCTTCAAGGGGGGCAAATGTCGGGCGATGTCTTGCGTTACCTCCGGAGGTAGCGGACGAGACGTAAGCAAGTACGCAAGTTCACATTTGAGTAATTTGTCTAGCCAACGGTATTTTTACGAAAAGTGTAGTAAGTGTGAAGAGGCTCTAAGTCCAAAATACCCCACATTCTGGAAACAGATTTCCATGTTTTTATCCACCATTGCTGCTAAAAAGATTTCCCTTTTCACTAACTACACTTCTTCTGAATGACGATTCTACCTTGAACCTTACTGATCGCGAAAAACGTATATGGCTTGCAGGACTTACGCCTCGATCACACCGACAGTGTTTTCCAATGGAACAGTGCGTTTGCCTTGCAGCATTGCGTTGCAGAGAGAGTTGTGGTACGTTCTGTGTGGTACATACGTTGGATTTATCGAACGTATGCGTCAAACTGTATGCGCAGAGGCCTTGACAGAAATGGTATCAGAAGGTGAATGCTGAACTTTTGTTGGACACATACAGATGAGTCTGCAGCCAAAAAGATGGTTGTATTATGTTGACAAGAACCTCGCTCTCTGCCATTGCGTCAATGGGCACTTTCATTTATGGATATTGGTTTGAGTCATTTCATTGTCAATTGGGATTGTTTTATCCATAAAAATATATATGTTTTATTTATTTTTTCCGCAAATCCCCCACGGGCTGGATTGAATGGGCTGGCAGACGGATCCAGCCCACGTCCTTATGTTTAAGACCGCTGCTCTAGACTGAATCCATGTTTCTACAGTTCTGTAACTCCGAGACCCAGCCAAGCCTGAATTGTACTGTTAAGAGACTGACTGATCCTGCATTGATCCCTGACAGATCAATGGATATCTTGTATCTGTGGATCAGGTAGACCACCTGCCTGCCCTCCAAGTTAGTTTGATCAACAGAGCAGTACAGAGTAAAGAATCAATGAATGAATCAAGTGTGTAATGAATTCCCAACGTGGGAAAAGCACAGTGTTTTGGGGGGTATAGAGTGCCTGGGGTAAAACAGAGGCATTTCCTGTGTGTTCCCTCTGTGCCAACTCATCTCAGCATGCTGTTTGTTCTTCTATTGCCTGTGTGTTTTCAGCTTTAGCAGAGTCTGTCGAGGGTATAGAAGCCTTCTCATTGGCTCTGTCTCATATGGCCCAAAGTTCAAATGGTTAGTTGGAATTGAACAGGAGAGGTCGAATTGTGTTATCCAGTCGACACAACCTAGTGTGGCCACACTACTTTACTCTGGTGATCATACTACTAACATGTCATCCTTATGTTTCCCTGTGCAGGTTAGCTCTCTATGTGTATGAGTACCTGCTGCACGTAGGGGCACAGAAGTCAGCACAGACCTTCCTCTCAGAGGTAAGTGTGTGTGTGTGTGTGTGTGTGTGTGTGTGTGTGTGTGTGTGTGTGTGTGTGTGTGTGTGTGTGTGTGTGTGTGTGTCCACTCTCCTAGAGCAGGGCTGATTCTGCCTCCTATGCAGTGTCTGGTGTGTGTGTGTGTGTGGTTAATTGAATTAGTGTGGAGCACAGTGCTGAGCTGGCAGAGCAGGCAGGGCAGTAGGGGGTTCAGTATTTAGCCTCCATTACTGGGATCAGCCCAGAGAGTTACGATAGACCACCTAGCTGACAGGTTACTCTCTCTCTCTCTCTCTCTCTCTCTCTCTGTCTCTGTCTGTCTGTCTCTGTATGCAGGTAAGGAGGTTTGAAAGTTGAAACCAGTAATTTTCTCCAAATCACTCTAAATTAAAATGGAAAAGGAAAATGAAAAAAAGAAAGAAAAGAGCAATAGAGAATGCATCAGCTGGCTCCAACCCCCCCCCCCCCCCCCCCCCCCTCCCCCCTTCACACGGACACACACAAATACACACACCCTTTCCTCTCTGGCATCCCATGGCATATCACTCCGTCTGTCTTCCGGAGATGGTGGAGAAGAGAGGGAGGCGGTGGGTTTGAGTGTGGGCGCCGAGCACATTAGCTGAGAGAGGGATGTGTATAAACACAGCCGTCCCTCCCATCCCCCTACACTACCCAACCCACCATGGCTCCTACTGGAGTAGAGGACAGGAGAGGAACAAGGCTTTAAATAGCTGTTAGCCACTCCATAGAGCTGTGTTTACCACACACATCTGTTGACACCTCCAGGCTAAGACCCTGAGACCCAACACAACCCAACACAACCTCTGATTGGCGAAATACAGACAGACCACTGCTTCTGCTGCTGAGGGAACATGGGTTAGTTGGATGGTGTTCACTGTTGACACTTTCAAACATTGGCTACGATGAACAGAATGTTCACGCTACGACTGTAGTTGTTTATTTCAAATAGGCTCCTGAACTAAGTAGAGATAGAGAGATAGACTGACAGAGAGAAGGATTGGAAAGTCAGGTTAACAGGGGAGTTGAGTCATGCTGTAAACCTTCTACAGCAGGGTGATGTCACTCTCAGAGCCAGCCTAAACAATACCATGATAGTCGCCCCATTGTGTACAGTTTCCGTAGACATCCACTCTACACCACCGCTCAATCACATGGTTTTACTGTGTGTGTGTGTGTGTGTGTGTGTGTGTGTGTGTGTGTGTGTGTGCGTGTGTGCGTGTGTGCGTGTGTGCGTGTGTGCGTGCGTGCGTGCGTGCGTGCGTGCGTGCGTGCGTGCGTGCGTGCGTGCGTGCTCGCAAGTGTGCATGCTTTCCTGTGTGTGTGTGTGTGGGGCCATAAATCAGGTTTACTCCAGAGGATGATGTTACTGCTTGCATTGACCTTGTGTGGAGGCACAGGAGATGGCATGCTAAGGTTTGAGAGCGAGAGAGGGAGAGAGAGAGAGAGACCGAGCGAAAGAAAGGAAAGAAAGATAGTGATGGGGCAAAGCAAACACAGGAGTGTTTCAGGGTTCACAGTGTGTGTCCTGTACAAAGGACAGATTGGCCTCTCAGGTTGGTACATGTCCTTAAGAACAGCCCCACAACTAACAATGGGCTCTGTCAGGTTTATAGTACACAACACACACACACACACACACACACACACACACACACACACACACACACACACACACACACACACACACACACACACACACACTTGAGGACTTCAGTTGCAGTACAATGGGGTCTACACCCGACACATTATATACCTTTGAAACCTGTCTGTCTGTCTGTCTGTCTGTCTGTCTGTCTGTCTGTCTGTCTGTCTGTCTGTCTGTCTGTCTGTCTGTCTGTCTGTCTGTCTGTCTGTCTGTCTGTCTGTCTGTCTGTCGTCTGTCTGTCTGTCTCTTGGGTAGATCCGATGGGAGAAGAACATCACATTAGGAGAGCCCCCAGGGTTCCTCCACTCTTGGTGGTGGTGAGTACAGTTCTACATCCTTCACTCCGTTCCCTCACCCTCTCCTTTATCTTCATCCTCCTCTCTTCTCTATTATAACTTGTTTTGAATGACAATGACTTATCAATCGACCTTACTGGGCCCGTATTAAAAAAACTTCTCAGAGTAGGAGTGCTGATCTGGAATCAGTTTTCCCATTTAGATTATAATGAATGGACAGGGGGACCTGGCTATTCTACTCCTACTCTGAGATGCTTTGTGAATACGGGCCCTGGTAACATTCTGGAATAATCCGAATGATAACATTGCTAATGATAAAGATATTGTTATTTTTGTTTGTTCAGAACCTCTTATGTATCTAACTTCCCCTGCCTTCCCTGTGCTGCAGTGTGTTCTGGGACCTGTACTGTGCAGCCCCGGAGAGGAGAGAAACATGTGAGCACTCCAGTGAGGCCAAGGCCTTCCATGACTATGTGAGTCACCATCAACATTACATTACCTCATCCCGTCCTCAACCACTGCTGCCCCACACTGGTACCTACTGCTGCCTTACACTGGTGCTAACCAGTGTTCTGCCAGTTTTTTTCAATAGATGTACAATGTATAGGAGTTTAGCGGCTTGATGTAGGCTACCTGGTAGTGGGTTAGACACCTGTCTGATTCAAGCCTCTCTGAGTGGACTAATCCATTGTGGAGGCCACGGGGATGGTACACTAGTATCACCAGTAGTACATTTACCGTTAACTCCCATAATTTCTACAATGTTTGTTTGGTTACGGTCATATATGTTAATGCATTTAATATATTATTATTACAGTCTTACCGTTGTCATTTTAGGAGTGGACACGTTGTTTGCAGAGTGCACAACCTATGCTAAACTTTTGTTTGGAGCACTCCTGTCAATCTTGAGTAGGAACACGCACCTGGTTACGCATAGAAGTAGGCCTAGGCTTCCTGGCCTGCGTGCCAATGTAGGCTCATAAATGTGCCCATTTGGGGATCTGATACTATTTCTGATTGTCTTAACTCACCATTACTTTAAAAAAAAAATATATATATATATAAAAAAAAAAATATATATAAACTTTATTTAACTAAGCAAGTCAGTTAAGAACAAATTCTTATTTACAATGACAGCCTATCCCAGCCAAACCCTAACCCGGACGACGCTGGGCCAATTGTGCACCACCCTATGGGACTGCAAATCACAGCCAGTTGTGATACAGCCTGGAATTGAACCAGGGTCTGTAGTGACACCTCTAACACTGAGTGCCTTAGACCGCTGCGCCACTCAGGAGCCTGTGAAACTGTGGAACTGCTGTGGAACTTCTCACAGCAATTTTTTCTTCGCTTCGAAAAGCAAGTTAACCAAGTCTGTTTTTACATCCATTGAGAATGACAATAGTTCATTAACGTAGCCTATTTGAAAAATATTTCCAACTCTCTCCCTTTCCACAACCAGTCAGCATGAAAGGGGAAAAAATGTTATGCTCTGATGATGGAAATGTCATTAAAAAAAAGGCTACCTGATTACTTCTTATCTTTGCGCAAATAGCCTACAGCTGTGTTGGTCTGTGTGGAGCTCACTGGTGCAGGAAACTGAGGGCCCAGAATATTTTATACAATGTTGCAAGTTTGCTTGCACCAGCTTCAGGCAGGACCCAACTTAATAGTTGATACAATGTTTCAAGTTAGTTTCAGACAGACCATGCATAGCCAATGGGATTTATTGAATATGTATTTTTATCAGGATGTTTTCTACCTGGCTGGCTGCAATGTTTTTATTTATTGGCTTTATGTAGGCTATTTTTACATATTGGCAATGGCAATAGAAGTTACTTTTACATTTCTATCATTTTCATTTAGATGGATTAACCACAGGACATTGATTTTGAGATATGACAACTTTATTATAAATTAAATGAAACTATTCCACGAAAATGTGCATATGAAAATCATAACTGGCACGCAGATCAGTAGGAAAGGTACGATAACTTGGCACTCCAAATGGAAAAGGTTGCCGACCGCTGGTGTGGCCTATTACCGGCAACTTCAGGAGCATAACGGCAGAATCTGCCAAGGCCAGCAGCAGCGGGAGGAGGAGGAGGGTCAGGACGGGAACAGGTTTTTTTCTTCTGGTTTTATTTGCAGTTCTTAAAGCATAAGGCAAAGTAGCCTACATATAGTTGATAGTTGATTTTACATTTAAAAATGTTGACCAATCAATTGGTCAAAAGAACAGAGGACTCTCGGTCGTAAAAAGGGAAAGTCATGTAAGCATGTCCAGAGCCTGAGCTGGGATGTGTATAAACACTTCCTTTGTCTTTTCTCTCTCTCGCCCGAGGGAGGTGGAGGGGTCTCCTGCTTTTTGAAGTTGTTGTTCTTTCTCTGGAGCCAGTCTGACTCATCAGATTTTGTGTGGCTTGGTTTATTGAGATGCATTGTTGAGAGTGCACAGGTCGTAGCTTTTTGCTTTCTCCTCTCTCTCTCTCGCTGCAGGCCTAGTGGGCAACTACTCCCCCCACAGACCCCCTCTCAGTGTAGTTGGAGGCAGATGGGGAGGTGGGGGCACGGTGCACAGTGTGTGGAAGAGGTGTGCGTGTATTTGTGTGTGCAGGAAGATGATGCTGATTCTGGTGATGATGTGTGATGAATAGGCTCCTGGGAAACGAAGCAGCAGCGCTGTGATGATGTCATCCTGGCTCTGGGGAGAGGAGCGCCGGAGGGCGGCCCGACCTCTGAGCCCTGAGAGAGAGAAGGGTGGGGTGGGGGGAGTGAGAGAGTGAGGAATGGAAATTGGAGGGTGAGGGAGAGACAATGAGGGTCGAAAGAACAAGGGGGAGAGTGGGGGATGGAAAGGGAGAGAGCTATGAAGAGAGAAAGTGGGAGAGAGAGAGATGGAAAGAGAGATGGAGAGGGGGGGCTGGACAGAGGCAGCATGAATCTGAGTCACAGAAAGAGGGAAGGAATAGAAGGAAGAGAGGAATCTCATCTTGCCTATTCCCTCTTCATCCTGCCTCCTCTAAATCTTACTGGTAACAACACCACACACAGTCTAACTACATAACTTCATAGAGAGAAACAATTACTGGCAACAATGAATCTTTCGAAAACTCCACAATTTCAGCTTCTTCTATTACTTTCGGTAAATGCATCAATTAAGTACAGGCAGGCATGTGGTGAGCAAAATAAATGGCACAAATTTGTCCATGTTCTTCTTCTGGATGTAATCTGTGGGTTGTAATTAGCCAGGGTCACTTTCAATTAACGGTGATTGTGAGATCCAATCTACCACACAGATACTGTAGCTACTTTACACAGCTCAATTAACAGAGATAGGGAGACCATTATGGTCGGCGTTATTGAAAAAGGAAAACACCTTGATTTGATGCGGATCATCATTTGTTTCAATCGTCTGACTTTGAGGCTGATGAAGATGTAATCAAGCATATTTGTGGTAATTCTTTTCAGATAGCTAATTACTGTTCGGGAGATAGATGGATAGAGAGTTGAGTCAGTTCTTTGAAGATACTTCCTGTGCTCAGCTCATTCCATGGTGTCAAGGCTTTGGTCTCCATCTGTATTACTATACTATTGTATTATCTGTGTGTCTGTGTGTGTACTTTGTGTGTGGTGTGCGTGTGTGCTTGCATGCGCAACTGTGTGTGTGAGTGTATACATTATGTGTCTGACGTGAGCCGGTATTCCAGGAACTCCAGGGAAAAGTGAGGGAAAAAAGAGTGATGAATGAAGTGAAGAGTCCTGCTGTATTGATTTCATCTTCAGTCTGGGTGTTTCAGCCAGGGAAACAACGTTTACAGTTCTGCTAAGTGCTTTTTAAATTGCCTTCTCCATGCTAAATGAGCAAATTTCATTCGAGGAGGGACACGGAGTCATCAAAACAAGCTATTTTTACATTATTTCGATCAGCTCGGAAATGGACCAATTAGAAGCTAACTCACAGAATATTGCTTTTCTGTCTTTCAAACAAGGTTATAATAGTTTTGGGATTTTATTGGATTTTTATTTCAAATTTAGTTTCAGTTCGTTTTGACAACGTATTTGCTCGTTTCGATTTATTTTTAGTTGTATAAAACTATTTCTATTTAGTTTTTATATTTTTATGTTCACTTTTAGTGTTCGGGGTGGAAAGCATGCGTGGAAGGCTAGGAGTCATTGATGTTGTATAGTTTTTTGGGATGTCACTACTTTCAACTGGGGGGCAGTAATACATAAGGTGATGGGTTAAATTTAAATTATTAAGTCAGTCTCATTGTGACTTGGATTTAAAAAGAATAGCGCTGAGACTAGAGCAAAAATAAGGATGAAGGAAACTTCTCTCGCCCATGTTTACACCAATCCAATGCTTTTTAACTTTAGTAGTACATGTAAGAATCAAGTTAGCTATGTAGCTATTTTTTCCCCTGTTAGCTAGTGATAGTGATCAGATTATCTATATATTGACAAGATACTGGACTGACCGCTCTAACAATGGGAATAAATGTCCAGAAAGGCAGAAGGCAGGCAGGAGAGGGCAGGATCAGGAGGGGACATTCTAGCCAATGACAGGGCAGATACGCGTGTGAACAACAGGAACAATGATGATATAACAGTTTTTTTTCTCAAAGTTGCTGGAATGCCAACTTTCACAGAGTGTACAAAACATTAGGAACACCTTCCTAATATTTAGTTGCTCCCCGTTATGCCCTCAGAACAGCCTCAGTTCGACAGGGCATGGACTTTACAAGGTGTCGAAAGCGTTCCACTGGGTTTCTGGCCCATTTTGACTCCAATGCTTCCAACAGTTGTGTCAAGTTGGCTGGGAGTGGATCTCTAAATCGTTCCATCTCCTCCCACAGATGCTCAGTTGGATTGAGATCTGGTGACTGGGCAGGCCACTGCAGTAAGCTGAATTCACTGTTATGTTTTCGTTTACTATAATAACCTTGCTCTCAAGACTTCGATCCATGCAGGTCAATCAGATTGTTCCTGACGATTCTATGAGAGGTTGGAAGGTAACAAAGAAGCAGGATGATTCTCAGTGTTATGTGGTGACACTATAATTCTGTGCCAATGTTCTTTCATAACAGGTCCACAACAGTCATACGCCATTAGTTTGATCTCTGGATTGGGCCTGTAAAGAGAACCATGTAGCATCACTCACCCCTCTAGTTTCTGACCCATTTTCTAACATTTAATCCAGCTCTTTTTAGAGCCATGATAAGTACTAGTCTCGTTTGTAGCTGTGTCTCCAATCTCCATTACACAGAGTACCACTATAAGCCTAGCAAGCCAGGCCAGGCTATGTAGACACCAGTAAACTCTACCCTACTTCTTGCCAGCTAATCCTGCCTCCTTGTCCAGCTCTTATTGGCACCACTCATCTAGCTGACTTCTATCCCATTTATTATCAAGTTAATCCCCCTACCTTTTTGAAACAATGGTCTATTCTTGTTCTGCTTTATTGATATCACACTATTATCAGAACTAATTTCTTTGTGATCACAGGGAGTTGAACACAAACATGAGCAAATTAAACAGGATGGAAAGAGAATCATGCCAGCATGAAATTGCTTGTAAGACCTGTAAAAGCAACTCAAGCATGTTAACAAAGCCCCCACCACACACACACACACACACACACACACACACACACACACACACACACACACACACACACACACAAACAACTTTGGGTAGAAACTGACATTTAATCACTGGTTTTCTTATTGAAGAATTGCATATTTTACAAAGGCTATGCGTGTGTGTGTATATATGTTGGTGTATGTGTGTGAGGATGTATGTACAATATACAGAGAGGGAAAAAAGTATTTGATCCCCTGCTGATTTTGTACATTTGCCCACTGACAAAGAAATGATCAGTCTATAATTTTAGTGGTAGGTTTATTTGAACAGTGAGAGACAGGATAACAACAAAAAAATCCAGAAAAACGCATGTCAAAAATGTTATAAATTAATTTGCATTTTAATGAGGGATACTTTTTCAAATACTTTTTTCCCTCACTGTAAAGAGTTCCTCAGCTGTTGGTTGTTATTGTGCGTGTGCTTTATAAATTCAACTGTGTGTGTATGTCAAATCAAATCAAATTTGATTCGTCACATGCTTCCTTAAACAACAGGTGTAGACTAACAGTGAAATCCTTGCTTACGGGACTTTCCCAACAATGCAGATAGAAAGAAAATAGAGAAATAATAGAAAAGTAAAACACATAATAATAAAAGTCATAATAATGTGTGTTTGTGTGAACAGAGTGCTCATCCAGCATGAAAGGCTGTTTCTCAGTCAGACAAGAGCAAGTGCCAATCAGGGTTGTAACTAGAAGGAGTACAGCTTAGACAGGAAGGGACTTTTCGTAGCAGGTTAGGAGAGCATGTTAGCTAACCCTTTTACTAACCTTAACCTAAGTCTCCTAACCTTATACGTTAATTATCCTAACCTGCTGTGTAAATTCTCTTAACTGCTACGAAAAAGTCATATCCATTCTAAGCTTTTCTCCCTTTAGTCTGTACTGCCAATCAGGCTTCAGGCTGCTAGGATAGGCGCTGCGGTGCGGTGGGGAACCTGCCTGTGGTATCAAGCAGGCTCCCGAGTGGCGCAGCGGTCTAAGGCACTGCGTCTCAGTGCAAGAGGCGTCACTACAGTCCCTGGTTTGAATCCATGCTGTATCACATCCGGCCGTGATTGGGAGTCTCATAGGGTGGTGCACAATTGGCCCAGCGTCTTCCGGGTTTGGCCGGGGTAGGCCGTCATTGTAAATAAGAATTTGTTCTTAACTAACTTGCCTAGTTAAATTAAAGACATATTTTTTTTTAATCACTGGGGGGATGTTAGCTCTGACACTGTGCTGTTAGGGAGGAGAGCAGATCAAGCACAAGGCAACCTCCTCTGACGAAGCGATCTCTCTCGAAGTACAAGAACTCACACATACAGACACACTAATTTACTCATGCATAGACAGACACACGGGCCAGGAATGATACATACACACACATGCATACATATTCAACCAACTCCAATACCTGCTCAAGCCCCACACCCCCTTTCTACCCCCCCTCCACCTCCTATCTCTACACACTCTCCCCCATGCCGCCCCTACACCCATGCATGCACACACAGACAGGTATTTTTGGGGGCCTCTGCCAGGGATCCAGGGAAAGTAGGGTGTGGTAGCTGAACACAAGGGACTGCTCTGTTTAACTGGAAACACCCTTGTCCTGATATGACCCTGTCCCCTACGTACACAAACACACACACACACACACACACACACACACACACACACACACACACACACACACACACACACACACACACACACACACACACACACACACACACACACACACACACACACAGTGACACTACTCTCCACACTCCACCCACTAGCAAACAGTCAATGAGTCATTCCTCATGAAACCCAGACAAAAAAAATACCATGATTTTGGGGATTTTCATGAAATGTAATCCATAGAATAGGCCTTTGGAGAAATGATTGTTGACATATATTTGACATTTGTTTCTAAAAGCATAATTGAGAAATCATTTCTTAAAGTTGACATATTTATGATGTTTTGGCCTTACTCAGGCCTCCTTTAAGCAAAGATTTATGTCATATGAAGCTTTACCGTTTGCTCTGTAATATGAGTAGTATTTTGATTTCAATACAAAAAAAAAAATATATATATATATATATATGTATTGACAAATATACACATGAATATTGAACATAAAATACACTACAGGAATATCAAAGTTCCAAAGTGGGATCTCAGCTAGTTTTAAAGTTATTGCCCGTTTTTTGAGAAATTGGTATAGTAGGCAATGTACAGTAACCAATCACAGCCTTTCTTTTACTTATATCATTGCACATCCTGCAAATCACCAGTAGATGGCAACCATTTTGAATCCATTTTCACATTCACTCTGTTGGTAATGCTTACAAATTGGATCATAACTCTAAAACTGGCAGAGATCCCACTCTGGAACATGTATATTCCGATATAATATATTATGTTCAACAATATATGGAAACATTAGCCAAATATAAAAGTCAATATTCATGTTCATATTTTTCAATATTCATAAATGTAAGTAAACAAAAAGTTATTGAAATCCAAAATACTACTCATATTACAGACTAAGCAGTAAAGCTTCATATGACACCAATGTTTGCTTTGTAACACCTACAGATGAAACCCTATGGAGTCTTAAAGGAGGCAATTATTTCTCAATAATGCTTTTAGATAAAAATGTAGAGTATATGTCAACAATCCTTCCTTCAAATGCTTATTTTATGAATGACATTTTGTGAAAATCCCTCAAATAATAGTATTTTTATGTCTGGGTTTCGTGAGGAATCACTCCAATGACTCTCAATGTCTGTGTGTGTGCCTGCATTTTCCTGCCTGTTAGTACAAGCCTACCAGAGTGCATTTCTGTGGCTGTGATGGCCTCATCACCTTATTACATTCCCCAATCATGACATCACAGGGTACTTACCAGGACACAATGTATTTAGAAAGAACACACACATACAAGTAACTGCCACAATAAAGGAAACAACAAGTTAATGTGTTTTAATAGGGCGATGGGCCACCACAAGCCAGAACACCTTCAGTGCGCCTTGGCATAGATATATCGTCTGGAACTCTATTGGAGGGATGTGACACCATTCTTTCACAAGAAATTCCACAATTTGTTTTCATTTTTTATTATTATTATTATTGTTTTTTTTATTATTGAATTTTAAAACATGCAATCTACCTGCAGTGAAGACGCTCAACATTTACATTACATTCAGTCATCTAGCAGACACTCCCATCCAGAGGGACCCACAGGAGAAAAAAGGGTCAAGCACCCCACCCAAGGGCACAAGGACAGAACCTCCACCCAGGCGAAACGGGGACCCGAACCAGCAACCTCTCGGCCACCGCCCCAAGCTCCCAACCGTCAGGCCATCAACCATCCAAGACCCCCCACCCCACCCAAGCCACCGTCCCCCTTCAACCCAACCAAAACCCACCACCGACCCAGTGTACCAACAACCAACAAACAGAACAAAAGAGAAGAAAATACAAAAATAAAGGAAAACAGCAAAAAACAACAATGTAAAAACAAAAGACATCAAGGACAACAAAAATCAAAACAGCAAGGCCTAGTTATGCGTTTGTGTGCATGTGTGGCACTATTTATATGGGTGTGTGTGTGTGCGCGTTTGAATGCGAGTGTGTGTATGCATGTGTACGCGTGTACAATTTGGTTTTGTTGATGGTGGGGGAAAACACTGTCTCAGGTGTCGCTCCTGAATCTCCCATAATTTTTCTATTGGGTTGAGATATGGTGGCTGAGACGGCCTTGGCATATGGTTTACATCATTTTCATGCTCGTCAAACCATTCAGTGACGACTCGTGCCCTGTGGATGGGGGTATTGTCATGGTAGCCAAAATAAAGGCCCGCAACGCATTTTTATACATGACGGGATGTTAATTGCTTAATTAACGCCGGAACCACACCTGTGTGGAAGCACCTGCTTTCAATATACTTTGTATCCCTCGTTTACTCGTGTTTCCATTATTTTGGCAGTTACCTGTATACATGCACACACACTGCAAGCACGCACACACACTGTGTGCACACGGTATACATAAACCTAGAGATTCTTTCGGTTTGTAACATTTGATTCTATTAAGCTGCTTTTACATATATTTTTCTGAGCAGGATCAATGTGTGGTTGTGTGTATACATTTTGTATTTATCACATACGCACATTACCAGGACATACTCTCTTGGATCTCCTGGCTCAGCGCATTGTGGGTGCCAAGCTGATTGGTGGACCAATGGGGGGTGGAGGAGATGGTTGTGTGGGGGATCGAAGGGACCCCCAGTCTGTTTCCAGGCAACAGAGCCCTTCTCTCCTCCAGTCTCCTCGACTCTCCTGTTTTTAAGCCGAGCTGAGGAGCAGTGTGAGGGTGACTCACAGGAGAGAGAGAGAGAGAGATTTGTTGATGGTGGGGGAGCAGATATGGGGCTGTTTTTACCAGTTTAGTAAGAATGCAAATGAGAATGTGATTGTCTTGTGACAGTCGTGCTAACATTGAGAACAGTTCAGACCATAGCAGAGAGATGTCACCTGAAGAGCTGATAGCTTGTGTGTTAGCAACTGATTTGTAAACCATTGTCTACAACTTTATGAATTTCATATCATGTTAAACTATAACTTTTCTCTACAATAACTACTTTTTGCTTGCTTACTGTTTTCTCTCCGTCTGTCTTTCACCCACTCTAACAGATAGACATTGTTACAATAAGCTGACTATCTTCAGATAAGTCACCTCTCTCATCTCTCTCCCTCTCTTTCCCCGTCTCCCTCTCTCTTTCCCTCCTCCTCCCTCTCTTTCTTCCTCTCTCTCTCTCTCTCTCTCTCTCGCTCTCTCTTCTCGCTCTCTCCATCTCCCTCTGTGGTCTCTTGCACTATCATGCTTGTAGTCTAGCAGTCCCCAGGAGTGTGTTTTCCGCTGCTGTGTCATGTCACACGCGTGTTTGGACATGTCAGCGAGGCGTGTTTGCACTCAGCTGCTCAGTGGTGGGCTGGGGTGAGGGTGAGGGCAGTGGGGAGGACAGGGGCAGAGATGGGTTGGGCTGAGGACTGAGGTCAGGGGAGTGGACAGGGCCATGGGAGGAGGGGAGTACATGGGCAGGGGTAGGCTGGGGTGAGGACTTAAGGCAGGGGGGAGGACATGAGCAGGAAAGAGGTATGGGGAAGGGCCTCCCTGGTGGCATTGGTGGTAGGTTATATCTGTGACCCAAAGTGGCTGTGATGGTGTAGTAGACTGACGGCCATATCTCACCATAACAGTCTCTGATTATCAGTATCTACTTTCCCCTGATACAAAATGAATCCATATACAGTGCATTCGGAAGCTATTCAGACCCCTTCACTTTTTCCACATTTTGTTACGTTACAGCCTTATTCTAAAATGGATTAAATTGTTATTTTTTTTCTCATCAATCTACAGTCGTGGCCAAAAGTTTTGAGAATGACACAAATATTAATTTTCACAGTCTGCTGCCTCAGTTTGTATGATGGCAATTTGCATATACTCCAATGTTATGAAGAGTGATCAGTTGAATTGCAATTAATTGCAAAGTCCCTCTTTGCTATGCAAATGACCTGAATCACCAAAAAACATTTCCACTGCATTTCAACCCTGCCACAAAAGGACCAGCTGACATCATGTCAGTAATTCTCTCGTTAACACAGGTGTGAGTGTTGACGAGGACAAGGCTGGAGATCACTCTGTCATGCTGATTAAGTTCGAATAACAGACTAGAAGCTTCAAAAGGAGGGTGGTGCTTGGAATCATTGTTCTTCCTCTGTCAACCATGGTTACCTGCAAGGAAACACGTGCCGTCATCATTGCTTTGCACAAAAAGGGCTTCACAGGCAAGGATATTGCTGCCAGTAAGATTGCACCTAAATCAACCATTTATCGGATCATCAAGAACTTCAAGGAGAGTGGTTCAATTGTTGTGAAGAAGGCTTCAGGGCGCCCAAGAAAGTCCAGCGAGCGCCAGGACCGTCTCCTAAAGTTGATTCAGCTGCGGGATCGGGGCACCACTAGTACAGAGCTTGCTCAGGAATGGCAGCCGGCAGGTGTGAGTGCATCTGCACGCACAGTGAACGCACAGTGAAGACTTTTGGAGGATGGCCTGGTGTCATGAAGGGCAGCAAAGAAGCCACTTCTCTCCAGGAAAAACATCAGGGACAGACTGATATTCTGCAAAAGGTACAGGGATTGGACAACTGAGGACTGGGGTAAAGTCATTTTCTCTGATGAATCCCCTTTCCGATTGTTTGGGGCATCCGGAAAGAAGTTTGTCCAGAGAAGACAAGGTGAGCGCTACCATCAGTCCTGTGTCATGCCAACAGTAAAGCCTCCTGAGACCATTCATGTGTGGGGTTGCTTCTCAGCCAAGGGAGTGGGCTCACTCACAATTTTGCCTAAGAACACAGCCATGTATAAAGAATGGAACCAACACATCCTCCGAGAGCAACTTCTCCCAACCATCCAGGAACAGTTTGGTGACGAACAATGCCTTTTCCAGCATGATGGAGCACCTTGCCATAAGGCAAAAGTGATAACTAAGTGGCTCGGGGAACAAAACATCGATATTTTGGGTCAGGAAACTCCCCAGACCTTAATCCCATTGAGAACTTGTGGTCAATCCTCAAGAGGCAGGTGGACAAACAAAAACCCACAAATTCTGACAAACTCCAAGCATTGATTATGCAAGAATGGGCTGCCATCAGTCAGGATGTGGTCCAGAAGTTAATTGACAGCATGCCAGGGCGGATTGCAGAGGTCTTGAAAAAGAAGGGTCAACACTGCCAATATTGACTCTTTGCATCAACTTCATGTAATTGTCAATAAAAGCCTTTGACACTTATGAAATGCTTGTAATTATACTTCAGTATTCCATAGTAACATCTGACAAAAATATTTAAAGACACTGAAGCAGCAAACTTTGTGAAAATTAATATTTGTGTCGTTCTCAACTTTTGGCCACGACTGTACACACAATACCCCATAATGACAAAGCAAACCAGGTTTTTAGAATTGTTTGCAAATGTATTACAAGTAAAAAATAGAAAAATTACATTTACAGAAGTATTCAGACCCTTTACTCAGTATACTGTTGAAGCAGCTTTGGCAGCTTTCTCCCATTCTTCTCTGCAGATCCTCTCAAGCTCTGTCAGGTTGGATGGGGAGCGTTGCTGCACAACTATTTTCAGGTCTTTCCAGAGATGTCCGATTGTTTTCAAGTCCGAGCTCTGGCTGGGCCACTCAAGGACATTCAGAGACTTGTCCCGAAGCCACTCCTGCGTTGTCTTGGCTGTGTGCTTAAGGTCATTGTCCTGTTGGAAGGTGAATCTTCGCCCCAGTTTGAGGTCCTGAGCGCTCTGGAACAGGTTTTCATCAAGGATCTCTCTATACTTTGCTCCGTTCATCTTTCCCTCGATCCTGACTAGTCTCCCAGTCCCTGCCGTTGAAAAACATCCCCACATCATGATGCTGCCACCACCATGCTTCACCGTAGAGATAGCATTGGCCAGGTGTTGAGCGGTGCCTGGTTTCCTCCAGATGTGACGCTTGGCATTCAGGCCAAGGAGTTCAATCTTGGTTTAATCATGCCAGATAATCTTCTTTGTCATATTCTGAGAGTCCTTTAGGTGCCTTTTGGCAAACTCCACGAGGGCTGTCCTCGTGGAGGACCTTATTTGGGGGCTCCCGAGTGGCACAGCGGTCTAAGGCACTGCATCGCAGTGCTAGAGGCGTCACTACAGACCTGGGTTCGATCCCGGGCTGTATCACAACCGGCCATGATCGGGAGTCCCATAGGGCGGCGCACAACTGGCCCAGCGTCGTCCTGGTTAGGAGTTGGCCGGGGTTCTTAACGGACTTGCCTAGTAAAATAAAGGTTAAATAACAATAAATAAAAATATAGACAGGCCTTTCCAAGTAATGTCCAATCAATTGAATTTACCGCAGGTGTACTCCAAGTTGTAGAAACATCTCAAGGATGATCAATGGAAACAGTATGCACCTGAGCTCAATTTCGAGTCTCATAGGAAAGTGTCTGAATACTTTTGTAAATAAGGTATTTCTGAAAACCTGTTTTCGCTTTGTCGTTATGGGGTATTGTGTGTAGATTGATGAGGAAAAACATTTACCTAATCCATTTCAGAATAAGGCTGTAACGTAACAAAATGTGGAAAAAGTGAAGGGATCTGAATACTTTCCGAATGCACTGTATCATTGTCCTGGGTGGATTCTGTGGTACTGTGTCTTTCATCCATCTGAAAATATTTTATATTGACTCCACCTCACTAGGACTTTAATCTCTTCCCCTCTGTGCTCAGTCTAAATCTCTTATCTCCTCTTTGCGTTGGAAGACCAGGTCAGATTGTGGAAGAGTAGTGCAGTTCAGTGCAGCTCCTAGCCCTTTGTGGCTATCATTTACACTCAAATAAATCTCTGGATGGGTGTATCTGACGCAGTATCTGCCCACAGACCTACCTCTCGTATTATAGTGTGTGTGTGTGTGTGTGTGTGTGTGTGTGTGTGTGTGTGTGTGTGTGTGTGTGTGTGTGTGTGTGTGTTATACTGCTATGGCTTTATGGCTGAGAGATGTTTACGATGGCTGATAATGACATCAGTGATAAAAGGAATGCAGTCAGTTAGGGTCCTAGCTACTGCTGATGCTGCTGTAGACCCACCTTCAATTACCTGAGTGAGAGAGCAGGTACAGTACAGGTACAGTATATCAACATTGTCCTGTGATGGAACAGTACAGGGGCTGTTTGGGTTATTGTGCTGAGAGCAGTGTGACTAAGGTGACCACATGTCCCGGATTGTGCAGGACAGTCCTGCATTTAATAAAAAATTAACACTTTTTATTAATATTTTGTATTTATTTATTTCAGTCAGACTTCATATTCATTTGATGAGAATTGACATTCCAACCGGTCTCTTTAGCAGTCACGTTACGCTTATGACAAGATATACACTGAGTGTACAAAACATTAGGAACACCTGCTCCATGTCTATGTGCCATTCAGAGGGTGAATGGGCAAGACAAAAGATTTAAGTGCCGGGGTATGGTACTAGGTGCCAGGTGGACCGGTTTGAGTGGGTCAAGAACTGCAATGCTGCTGGGTTTTTCATACTCAACATTTTCCTGTGTGTATCATGTATGGTCCACCACCTAAAGGACATCCAGCCAACTTGACACAACTCTGGGAAGCATTGGAGTCAACATGGGCCAGCATCCCTGTGGAACACATTCGACACCTTGTAGAGTCCATTCCCCGATGAATTGAGGCTGTTCTGAGGACTAAAAGGGGTGCAATCCAATATTAAGAAGGTGTTCCTAATATTTTGTGCACTCAATGTATATCGTAAGGATGTGGTACTGGTGATGTTAAAGGCTCAATGCAGCCATTTTTTATCTCGATGTCAAATTATTTCTGGGTAACAATTAAGTACCTGACTGTGATTGATTGTTTTCAGTCTAAATGCAATTTCTCAAGCAAAACATTTTTCTAGAACTGTCTGGGAGTGGTCTGAGTGGGGAGGGGAAAACTGAAAACTAGCTGTTATTGGCAGAAAGGTTTGGAACTCTTTCTTATTGGTCTATTAACAAATGTACAATCTGGTGATGTCACCAGGCAGCCCAAAACTCCATCCCACCAAAACAGGCTGAACTTTCAGGCTGTCTTTTCAAACAGCTCTTACACTAAAAAGGCATTATCATCATTTTCACAATTGCACAGTATTATTCAAACCTCATAGTGGGAAAATGTACACTATATATACAAACGTATGTGGACAATTTTCAAATGAGTGAATCCCGCTATTTCAGCCACACCCGTTGCTGACAGGTATATAAAATCGAGTGCACAGCCATGTAATCTCCATAGACAAACATTGGCAATAGAATGGCCTTACTGAAGAGCTCAGTGACTTTCAACATGGCACCGTAATAGGATGCCACCTTTCCAACAAATCAGTTTGTCAAATTTCTGCCCTGCTAGAGCTGCCCAGTCAACTGTAAGTGCTGTTATTGTGAAGTGGAAACGTCTAGGAGCAATAATGGCTCAACCGCAAAGAGGTAGGCCCCACAAGCTCACAGAACCGGACTGTCAAGTCCTGAAGCGTGTAGCGTGTAAAAATCGTCTGTCCTCGGTTGCTACGCTCACTACAGAGTTCGAAACTGCCTCTGGAAGCAACGTCAGCACAATAAATGTTTGTCGGGAGCTTCGTGAATTTGGTTTCCATGGCCGAACAGCAGCACACAAGCCTAAGATTACCATGCGCAATGCCAATCTTCAGCTGGAGTGGTGTAAAGCTAGCCGCCATTAGACTCTGGAGCAATGGAAATGCGTTCTCTGGAGTGATGAATCAAGCTTCAACATCTGGTAGTCCGACAGACGAATCTGGGTTTTGCGGATGGCAGGAGAACCCTACCTGCCCGAATGCATAGTGTAAAGTTTGGTGTAGGAGGAATAATGATCTGGGGTTGTTTTTAATGTTTTTAATTAGTGTACAATGACATACTAGATGATTCTGTGCTTCCAACTTTGTGGCAACAGTATGGGGAAGCCCCTTTCCTGTTTCAGCATGACAGTTCCCCCGTGCAAAAAGTGAGGTCCATACAGAAATAGTTTGTCGAGATCGGTGTGGAAGAACTTGACTGGCCTGCACAGAGCCCTGACCTCAACCCTATCAAACATCTTTGGGATGAATTGGAACGCCAACTGTGAGCCAGGCCTAATCGCCCAACATCAGTGCCCAACCACACTAATACTCTTGTGGCTGAATGGAAGCAAGTCCCCACAGCAATAATCCAACATCTAGTGGAAAGCCTTCCCAGAAGAGTGAAGGCTGTTATAGCAGCAAAGGAGGGACCAACTCCATATTAATGCCGATTGTTTTGGAATTAGATGTTCGACGAGTAGGTGTCCACATACCTTTTGGTCATGTAGTGCATATAAAACACAGGGTAATCACGTTTTTGACTGCACTGGGCCTTTAAACATTTCTCCAATCATTGTTGAGATCTGATATTGGTTGTTCCACCAATTCAGTGCCTCTTGAGAAGTGTAACTTGGTATAAAAAAAGGTCATAAAGACCACATATTCAACTTCATAAAAAGCTAAATGTTTCCCATCTCGAGGTTAAATAAGAAAAGTGCCTATTAAGTTCCAAATCTCCTTGTGACAGGGGGAATGGAAACTTGTTGTGTGCAGCAGGGAGTGGCAATTGAATGCAAGCTTCATAAAAAAAAAAAAAGAATATTGCTAAAACATTTCTAGCCTGTCTATCTATGGGTACGTGTTATGCTCCACCCGCTCAGTTTTCTGCCATAAAACACCAGAAAATGGCCAAAAAGATTAGGACCAGCTCACCTGCTTTTTCACTATGAATTGTCTATTAGATGTTCAATGCACTTTAGCAAGCCTTTATTCATATTAAAAATCGGATTTATTGAATTCTCCATGCGGTCTATATTAAAGTGCAATATTGGTGAACAATTTCTACTTAAAATAAGAGGGACGCAAAAGGAACTATTTACGTGGAACGAACATGCTACTTCACTTAATCCCGTTTTAAAAGTCTCCCTTCCTAACTCTTTTACATTCCCTGAGACCAACCAGAAATGTTTCCTTGGCCAAATAGTCCCAGATATTGCAGGACATTTTTGAATGTACCGCAAAATCATCCCAATGTCTTGCATTTTGGTATTTAAAATGTGGTCACCCTGTGTGATACTAGTGAAGAGAGGAGAGATAGGGGAGGAGACAGGGAATGTAACAAAAGAGGGAGAGACAGAGAGGGTGGATGAATTGAATAAGAAGGAACTATAAAAGAGTGAGAGGTAGATTGAGAGACTGATTAGGATTCACAGTCAGAGTAAGAGGTTATAATCTCACTACCTATTTCCCATGCACCCAGCCAGACCATCTCTCTCTGTTTTCCTAATGCCGGGATAGATAAGAGAGAAGTTATTTAACTGAAGGGTTCTCTGTGGTCTGTCTGTGTGGACGTGCACCCTGAATGTGATAAATATTTACTCCTTTCCTGAGTTTGAGCCGGATATTTTGGCTAAACAGCAGAGATCTGAGAGGAGCATGTGAACTCTTATTTCCATCTCAACATGTTTGTGTTTCCCACTGCCTGTTATAGCACAGGACAGGACACATACACAAATCAAATCAAATTGTATTCGTCACATGCTTCGTAAACAACAGTGAAATGCTTACTTCTCAACAATGCAGAGAGAAAGAAAATAGAGAAATAATAGAAAATTAATAGCACGTAATAATAAAAGTAATAATAAATACACAATGAGTAACAATAACTTGGGGTTACAATATCTAGTCGATGTGCAGGTGTACGAGGTAATTGAGGTAGATACAGTGGCTTCAGAAAGTATTTATACTGCTCAACCTATTCCACATTTTGTTGTGTTAGTCTGTATTCAAAATGTATTAAATATAAACTACCGTTCAAAAGTTTGGGGTCACTTAGACATTTTCTTGTTTTTGAAAGAAAAGCAAACATTTTTGGTCCATTAAAATAACATCAAGTTGATCAGAGGTACAGTGTAGATATTGTTAATGTTGTAAATGACTATTGTAGCTGGAAACGGATGTTTTAAAAAAAAATGGAATATCTACATAGGCTTACAGAGGCCCATTATCAGCAACTATCACTCCTGTGTTCCAATGGAACATTGTGTTAGCTAATCCAAGTTTATAATTTTAAAATGCTAATTGATCATTAGAAAACCCTTTTGCAATTATGTTAACACAGATGAAAACTGTTGTTCTGATTAAATAAGCAATAAAACTGGCCTTCTTTAGACTAGTTGAGTATCTGGAGCATCAGCATTTGTGGGTTCGATTACAGGCTCAAAATGGCTACAAAAAATAATTTTCTTCAGAAACTCGTCAGTTGTGCACCGGGGCCTCCCACTCCTCTTTCTATTCTGGTTAGAGCCAGTTTGCGCTGTTTTGTGAAGGGAGTAGTACACAGCGTTGTACGATATCTTCAGTTTCTTGGCAATTTCTCGCATGGAATAGCCTTAATTTTTCAGAACAAGTTTTAGAAGAAAGTACTTTGTTTCTAGCCATTTGTGGACACCTAGCCATTTGTTTCTAGCCAGTGATGTACTGGGCCGTAAGCACTAGCGAGTTATGGTCGGATTGCCATACCAGGAGGTGATGCAACTGTTCAGGATGCACTCAATGGTGCTGCTGTAGAACTTTTTGATGATCTGGGGACCCATGCCAAATCTTTTCAGTCTCCTGAGGGGGAAAAGCCGTTGTCGCTCCCTCTTCACGACTGTCTTGGTGTGTTTGGACCATGATAGTTTGTTGGTGATGTGGACACAAAGGAACTTCAAACTCTCAACCCACTCCACTACAGCCCCGGGAGCGTGTTCAGCCCTCCTTTTCCTGTAGTCCACGATCAGCTCCTTTGTCTTGCTCACATTGAGGGAGAGATTGTTGTCTCTGACCTCCTCCCTATAGGCTGTCGCATCGTTTTCGGTGATCAGGCCTACCACTTGTGTAGTCAGCAAACTTAATGATGGTGTTGGAGTCGTGCTTAGCCACACAGTCGTGGCTGAACAGGGAGTGCAAGTTAGGGGGGCAGTATTTTCACGTCCGGATGAAAAGCGTGCTCAAAGTAAACTGCCTGCTACTCAAGCCCAGAAGCTAGGATATGCATATAATTGGTAGATTTGGATAGAACACACTCTAAAGTTTATAAAACTGTTACAATAATGTCTGTGAGTATAACAGTACTTATTTGGCAGGCGAAACCCCGAGGACAAACCATCCAGGAATTGTTTTTTGTTGAGTTCACTGTGTTTTCAATTGGTTTTCTATGGGAACCTGGATTTCTGTGGCACTTGGTTGCAGTTCCTATTGCTTCCACTAGATGTCAACAGTCTTTAGAAATTGGTTGATGTTTTTCTTTAGAGAAATTAAGAAGTACGGCTATTCAGAACGAGGGTCCAGCCTAGTGCACTCTAATGTTTTGGTGTGCGCGACCTGGAATGCGCTTCACTTTGTTTTCGTCCGGTATTGAACGCAGTTTATCCCGTCTTAAATTTGATTGATTATTTACGTTTTAAAATACCTAAAGTTGGATTAGGAAAGTGTTTGAAATGTTTGGAACAAGTTTACAGGTAACTTATTAGATATTTTGTAGTCATGTTGGGCAAGTTGACACCGGTGTTTTTCTGAATCAAACGCGCCAAATAAATGGACATTTTGGAGATATAACGACGGAATTAATCAAACAAAAGGACAATTTTGGATGTTTATGGGACATATTGGAGTACCAACAGAAGACGTTCTTCAAAGGTAAGGCATGAATTATATCGTTATTTCTGAGTTTTGTGTCGCGCCTGGCGGGTTGAAATATGATTGTCATGTGTTTGTTTGATGGTGTGCTGTCCTCAGATAATCGCATGGTTTGCTTTCGCCATAAAGCCTTTTTTAAATCTGACAGGGTGGCTAGATTAACATGAAGTTAAGCTTTAATTTGGTGTATTGCACGTGTGAATGTATGAAAGTTAAATATTTCTAATAAATTTGTGGGAATTTCGCGCTCTGCAATTTCACCGGATGTTGTCAAAACGTTCCGCTAGCGGAACCCCTAGCCATAACAGGTTTTAAGAACAAATTCTTATTTACAATGACAGCCTAGGAACAGTGGGTTAACTGCCTTGTTCAGGGGCAGAACAACAGATTTTTACCTTGTCAGCTCGGGGATTCGATCTAGCATCCTTTCGGTTACTGGCCCAACGCTCTAACCACTAGGCTACCTGCCGAGCACACACCTCTGAGGGGCCCCCTTGTTGAGGATCAGCGTGGCAGATGTTGTTGCCTACCCTTACCACCTGGGATCGGCCCGTCAGGAAATCCAGGATCCAGTTGCAGAGGGAGGTGTTTAGTCCCAGGGTTCTTAACTTAGTGATGAACTTGGAGGGCATTATGGTGTTGAACGTTGAGCTGTAGTCAATGAACAGCACTCTCACATAGGCATTCCTCTGGTCCAGGTAGGAGAGAGCAGTGTGGATTTCAATAGAGGTTGTGTCATCTGTGGATCTGTTGGGGCGGTATGTGAATTGGAGTGGGTCCAGGGTGTCTGGGATGATGGTGTTGTTGTTGTGAGCCATGACCGGCACGCGCACACACAGAGACGCCTCAGGCAGTGATGGGAGTAGGGCTGTTGCGGATATCTTATTACCGCCACAACGGCGATCTTGAGTCATGAAGGCAGTCAAATTCCACCTGACAGTTTAGTCACGGTAATTAGGCTTCTGCAAGCACATCTTTGAGACAACTAAATGATGTGCTACATGAAAATATTGTCTCATTTACATTGTGTAATTTTAACTAGCCCCGGAGATGGGCTATCCAAAGTCAATCCAATTTTGCCACGGTCTCACACCAGCCAGCTGAAGTTAATGGCCGAAATAATTAAAGTAACTCTTCCCACCTGTGAAAACACAAGAGACACCCACATCAAACCGCACCCCAAAACCAACTCACGTTTCAATTCAGTCATCATGACAACTAGCATTTCTTAATGAACCAAATCTAAAACGAGGTCAAATCAGGAAGTGCAGTCGCCCTATAAACCTTTCTGCCTTGAAATTGAAAAGTGAGTTGGGCAGTGAGTGAGCGCTGGCTCAGGAGTGAATAGTGAAGCGTGCTGAAATGTCTCTGGTCGCCATGGGAGACGTTGAATAATGCATGGTGAATAATGCATGGTAAAAGCAAAGGAATTTGCTCATCTCTCAGACTAGCACAACTGGCCTTTTCTCTCCTGGCTTAGTTTGGTTTCCACCACAACTGGTTTCCATTCTCAGTACAGTTCTAGGGAACGGCCCCAACCACACACACGCATGTGCATGTTCCCACACACGCCATTAGTCTACAGAGTAATTACCAAATAGTAACTTGATACTCTTATTTACACCAAGTTGTTTTCCTCAACAAAATCAATTCAGACCCGCCAAACCCAGATGTGCATCTGTGTGTGTGTTTCATGCAGAGGGGCATCTTTTCTCCATTTCCTCTTCTCTCATTCAGGAAGTAGACTAATGGCATTTGAGAGGATGGAGGGAGTGAAGAAGAAAGGTGGGGGTCGAGGGCACAGGAGAGAGGGAGGGAGCTGTTAGTGAGTTCCTTCCTGTGCTGTGTCATTTGTATTTCCTGTGGTAATGGTGACCTTGAGACCAGTAAGACCCCCCCCCCCCCCCCACACACACACACACACACACACACACAGGGTGAGGCAGGTTAGAGTGAGACAGAGTTAGGTAGTATAGAAGAAGAGCAAGGCAGAGTGAGACAGTTTGGCTGTTTGAGCCAGTGTTGAGTCAGACAGAGTGATCCAGACAGTGAGACAGAGACGACAGTGTGTTGGGATTCCACTCACGTCTATCCGAGTCTCTTTATTCTCGTCTGTAATCAGCTGACATGAGTTCCTCCCTCCCAGTGTTGGAACACACCTGAGGAACACCACTCTCCCCTGACACACACACACACACACACACACACTTGGAGACACACAAAGAATGCAGGTGCACAGAACAGTGCTACTATAGGAATTAATAGAAAAATATAGAAATGAATAGCTATAGATGAATAAGTAATGAGAAGGATAGAGATTTAAAAAAAAGTTTGATAAAACTGTACAGTAGATAGATACAGTATATGTCAAAGGGTGGAGAATTGACAAGTTGTTTGGAATCTGGGTTGAGCAGGCAGAGTGAAGTAGAGGCAGACCACAAAGGAACAGTTTTAAACATGCATTTTTAGGCCGTGGCTTCGTAGTTTTCGCCCCCACGCCTCTCCGGAAACCTCTTTCTTAAAGCTAAGGATTCGGATTACGTTCTGCGCATGTGTTATTTTTACACACATATTCATTTTTCTAACATAGCTGCTGCTCACACTCCCCCTCCCTTCACGTTTCGCGCTTTACTCACCCTCTTCTGAACCATAATGATGTAGCCTCTCTCTGCCTCACATTTCTGAACAGCTGGAGAAAAAAAAAACTGCTGCGATTTGACCGACCATTCCAAAACATATATATTATGAAGGTTAAAACGTTCTCTGTCCGTCTGTTGAAACGTATATCTCAGTTGTACAAGCAGGACGCAGTCCCTACTCATTGTACACATTTTGTGTGAGGATGTAGGCTAATCTTTATAATTGCTGCCATATCGTAGTTTCTGGAAAAAGAACACTATTTGGCTGTCTGCCTCCTGACCAGTTTAGCCAATGTTTGCAATGATGATGAAGAAAAAAAAAAATTTAATCGCCAATTAGGGTTGGGCAGCCAAACGTTCTAGGCAGCTGAGCGGTGCCATAGTTTTGCCATATATGCTGATATCGTGGTGAGAGTAAATAGCTGCATGTAACTTATTAGCTAAGAAGAACATGAAATCGCTAGACTGCCTCTTTGTGACGTGCTTATGTTTGCAATACTGACAACCTAAGTTTGTACGATCACATCAATAATGTATTTTGTGTACAACATGTAAATAGCTGCATGTAGCCTACTCCCCTCCTGAAAAAAGAACATGACATCACGCTCTTGCTTACTGAGACATGGAATGTAATAGACAGTTCGAACAGTTTTGCGTACAACATGAAGTTTGTAGGCTACCCCAGTCACCACACAAATGCGATGGAAGGAATGGGGAGAGCACAGCAGCTACGTAGGCCGCGGAGTGGACACTCGGCTACGTACAACAACAACAAAAACAATCCTGCACAGAAATATCCATATTTCTTTCCTGGGCAAATTGGGATACAGAAACTGTGTCCATAGCCACTCCATCATTTTTAAGGCATGGTTCTCAATAAAACGTGGCAGTCAAGTTCCAAACATCAATCGATTTCCACAGTTAAGTTCTCATACTTTGCTTTCACTTTTATCAGTTCCTCCATTTCCATTCCACTTTTACTTTAAACAATATGCTAATTAAAAACAAAAACATACAAGCAATACAGAAAACAAAAAGGGGCACAGGAACTGGTGCAGTCCAGCAGGCAGGTGTTCATTTTCTCTATTATACAACTCAACACAAACTTCATTTGCTTTCACCAAACATAGTTGCACAAAGGCTCCACCGTGCATCCAGACTGCATCACCTACTGTGGGCTGCTGTCTAGAACAAGAAAAGAAAGGGATTTAAATACACACATCCGAAATCACATGATCATCAATTAGCCAGTGGGAGCTCTTGGTTCACAACGAGTGCAATTAGTCACAACTGTGACATACAGTATATACAGAGCCTTCAGAAAGTATTCCTACCCCTTGACTTATTCCACATTTTCTTGTGTTACAGCCTGAATTCAAAAGGGATTACATATATTTTTCTCACCCATCTACACACAATACCTCCATAATGACAAAGTAAAAAAACGAGTTTTTCAAAAGTTTTGCAAATGTATTGAAAATTAAATACAGAAATATCTAATTTCTCAAGTATTCACACACCTTTGCTATGACATTGAGCTCAGGTTAATCCAATTTACTTTGATCATCCTTGAGACGTCACTACAACTTGATTGGAGTCCACCTGTGGCCAATTCAAAAATATGGAACTACTCAGACTCTGCCTAGAGCTGTCCGTCTGACCAAACTGAGTAACCGGGCAAGAAGGACCATGGGTCAGGAAGGTGACCAAGAACCCAATGACCACTCTGACAGAACTACAGTTTCTTGGCTGAGATGGGATAACTTGCCAGAAGTACAACAATCTCTATAGCACTTCACCAATCCGGGCGTTTTGGGAGATTGGCCAGACAGAAACCACTCGTGAGAAAAAGGCACATGTCAGCACGCCTGGAGTTTGCATAAGGCAAAATATTCTGTGGTTTGATGAGACAAACATTTAGCTCTTTGTCCTAAAAGCACAAATCATTGATGAGAACCTGCTTCAGAGTGCAAATGACCTTAGACTGGGGCAAAGATTTACATTCCAACAGGACAATGATCCCCAAGCATACAGTCAAAGCAACACTGAAATGGCTTCAGAACAAGAACGTGAAAGCCCAGCCAAATACATTTGTAAAAATGTCTAAAATCATGTTTTCACTTTGTCATTATGGGGTATTGTGTGTAGATTGGTGAGAAAATAAATACATGTAATACATTTTTAATTCAGGCTGTAAGGCAACAAAATGTGGAATAAGTCAAGGGGTATGAGTACTTTCTGAATGCACATACAGTGCATTCAGGAAAGTATTCAGACCTCTTGACTTTTTCCACATTTTGTTACACTACAGCCTTATTCTAAAATGTATTATATCGTTTTTTTCCCTCATCAATCTACACACAATACCCCATAATTTTTTATTTTACCTTTATTTAACTAGGCAAGTCAGTTAAGAACCAATTCTTATTTTCAATGACGGCCTAGGAACAGTGTTCAGTGTTCGGCCTACCTTGTTCAGGGGCAGAACGACAGATTGTAGCTTGTCAGCTCGGGGATTCGATCTTACAACCTTTACGGTTACTAGTCCAACGCTCTAACCACTAGGCTACCCTGCCGCTCCATAATGATGAAGCAAAAACAGGTTTGTAGAAATTTTGCTAATTTATTACAAATAAAAAACTGAAATATACATTTACATAAGTATTCAGACCCGTTACTCAGTACCTTGTTGAAGCACCTTTGGCAGCGATTACAGTCTCTAGTCTTTTTCGATATGACGCTACAAGCTTGGTACACCTGTATTTGGGGAGTTTCTCTCATTCTTCTCTGCAGATCCTCTCAAGCTCTGTCAGGTTGGAATTGGAGCGTCGCTGGACAGCTATTTTCAGGTCTCTCCATAGATTTAGATCGGGTTCAAGTCCGGGCTCTGGCTGGGCCACTCAAGGACATTCAGAGGCTTGTCCCGAAGCCACTGCTGCGTTATCTTGGCTGTGGGCATAGGGTTGTTGTCCTGTTGGAAGGTGAACCTTTC
The DNA here is from genome assembly GCF_965601325.2 of Salmo salar. Lineage (NCBI taxonomy): Eukaryota > Metazoa > Chordata > Actinopteri > Salmoniformes > Salmonidae > Salmo > Salmo salar. The sequence continues at coordinate 15,391,905 of NC_138314.1, read as the reverse complement.
CCCAGTCTGAGGTCCTGAGTACTCTGGAGCAGGTTTTCATCAAAGATCTCTCTGTACTTTGCTCCGTTCATCTTTCCCTCGATCCTGACTAGTCTTCCAGTCCCTGCCTCGGAAAAACATCCCCACAGCATGATGCTGCCACCACCATGCTTCACCGTAGGGATGGTACCAGGTTTCCTCCAGATGTGACGCTTGGCATTCAGGCCAAAGAGATCAATCTTGGTTTCGTCAAACCAGAGAATCTAGTTTTTCATGGTCTGAGAGTCATTTAGCTGCCTTTTGGCAAATTCCAAGCGAGCTGTCAGTTGCCTTTTACTGAGGAGTGGCTTCCGTCTGGCCACTCTACCATAAAGGCCTGATTGGTGGAGTCCTGCAGAGATGGTTGTCCTTCTGGAAGGTTCTCCCATCTCCACAGAGGAACTCTGGACCTCTGTCAGATTGACCATCGGGTTCTTGGTCATCTCCCTGACCAAGGCCCTTCTCCTCAGATTGCTCAGTTTGGCCGGACAGCCAGCTCTAGGAAGAGTCTTGGTGTTTCCAAACTTCATCCATTTAAGATTGATGGAGGCCACTGTGTTCTTGGGGACCTTCAATGCTGCAGAAATGTTTTGGTACGCTTCCCCAGATCTGTGCCTCGACACAATCCTGTCTCGGAGCTCTACGGAGTATTCCATTGACCTCACGGCTTGGTTTTTTCTCTGACATGCACTGTCAACTGTGGGACCTTATATGGGGGCTCCCGAGTGGCACAGCGGTCTAAGGCTTATATAGACAGGTGTGTGCCTTTCCAAATCATGTTCAGTCAATTGAATTTACCACAAGGGTACTCCAATCAAGTTGTAGAAACATCAAGGATGTTTAATGGAAATAGGATGCACCTAAGCTCAATTTCGAGTCTTATAGCAAAGGGTCAGAATACTTATGTAAATAAGGTATTTATGTTTTTATTTAAATATATTTGCAGAAATTTCTAATTTTCGCTTTGTCATTAGGGGGTATTGTGTGTAGATTGAAGAGGAAAAAAGTACATTTAATCAATTTTAGAATAAGGCTATAACGTAACAAATTGTGGAAAAAGGGAAGGGGTCTATATATATATATATATATATATTTACCCAAAAAATATATGGGGGATTGGAAATGATGCAGACAATTACATTGATGGAAACAATATTCTTTCCGCAATAAGCTGATCCACCCCTAAAAAAAAAAAGGGAAAAAAGTGACCTTGCATTCCAAACTCCTTATGCCTCTGGTCAAAAGGTGTTCACACTCTGCTATTTACAGTACATTTGGAAAGTATTCAGACCCCTTCCCTTTTTCCACAATTTGTTACGTTATAGCCTTATTCTAAAATTGATTAAATGTACTTTTTTCCTCTTCAATCTACACACAATACCCCCTAATGACAAAGCGAAAATTAGAAATTTCTGCAAATGTATTTAAATAAAAACATAAATACCTTATTTACATTAGTATTCAGACCCTTTGCTATAAGACTCGAAATTGAGCTTAGGTGCATCCTATTTCCATTAAACATCCTTGCATACACGCATGCATACATATACACATATATACATACACATACCTATATTGACATACATACTTTTTAAAAGAATATACCTTTATTATTATTCCCCGCAAACCCTACCACCGATCCCCCAATTGGAGTAAACTAATGAACACTTCGGCTTTTACCTTCAATTTATTCATCTTATACACATTTTACAGACACAGTCTATTTTACAATAGTTATTTTTTGTTTGTTTTTAGTCCTTCCTCTATTTCTGATGTCCATCCAGTTTGATTTCTATTTGTAACTGCTATTTCACAAAAGTTCTGAACCTATATACATTTTACAGACCCCGTATGTTTTACATTGTTTATCTTGTTATTAGTCCCACCCTTCAGCTCCATTCAACCCCTCCCATCTATCTCTCAACATCATCAATTTCAGATTTCTATTTGCCATATATTTTTCAACTGTGCTGCTTCACAAAACAATTGAACCTTTCTATTCTCATAGCTTCTACAGATTGGAAATTAAAAATAAACATTATTGCAAAAATAATTATTATGTTATTGATTGATTGACTATGGCTTTTCAAATCACCCAGTATTGCTATCTGCAGCGTAAGTTGTAGGCAAATGTTGCAATTCTTCAGCCATTCCTGGACCAAAACCGAGCTACATATGGACAATACCAAAATAAATGATCTAATGACTCTGCCTCAGCACAGCAGAATCTGCAGAGCTGGGAAGATTGTATCCCCCATATATATAACATTCTATTAGTTGCAAGAATTTTGTATAGTAATTTAAATTGAAAAATTTGAAGTTTTGAATCCGGCGTTGTTTTGCGTATCAATTCATAAACCATGTGCCATGGAATGGGTACATCGAAAATCTCTTCCCAACTATTTTGCAATTTATATGGCACAGCTGTCAGTTTTTTGGTCCTTAAATGAAATTTGTATATGTTTTTATTTATCACACTTTTCTTTAACCATTTATGTTCTTTAATACAGGGCCGACATACAAGTTCCTTACTTTTTTCACCTTCTACTTGCCTCTTCCATTTTTGTGGTAATGCTGCAATTAATTGATTGTAATTTTGGGTAGAGCAGACATTTCCATATGTCTGTGTTAGCTGCATGTGTGACATCACTCCACCAGTCCTATTTATAATATCATTCACTAAAATTATACCTTTTTTAAACATTTCTTAGAAAAATACAGTTTTTTATCAATTACTATGTTTGAATTTAACCACAATATTTGTTGAATTATTTGTTCTGTCTTTTCAGGTGGATTAAACTGAAATTGCAACCAACTTTCTAAGGCTTGTTTAAAAAATAAAGATATTTTGGAGATTATTTCCTTTTCAAACAACTGAAAGTGGGCACGTGTAATCTGAATAAAAGGAAAAATGCCCTTCTTGAACATAGGATGAGACATTCGTACCAATTTACTAGAAAACCAGTTTGGATTTAAGTATAACTTTGGTATGACTGATGCCTTTAGTGAGAGGTCTAATGCTTTAATATTTAATAATTTCTGCCCTCCGAATTCATATTCATTATATAAGGTCACTCTGTTAACCTGTAGAATGGATGCTGAGGTTTTAGTGTAATACTAGACTGTCCTGAGATCAGTGTAACAGTATGGTTAGCATAGTGTAACCCTGTAACAGTATGGTTAGTGTAGTGTAACCCTGTCCTCCAGAGTGGTGCTGTGAATAATTTACATGACAAATGAGTTTGCCAGGAGGTCCAGGTGTTCTTCTGAGTGGGAGGGGTGAGAGTGTTTTCACTGCTTCAGGTTTCCTCAGTCACATCGCACACCTCAGAACTCAAAACTTAAAAGGTCCAATGCAGCCATTTTTATCTCAATATCAAATCATTTCTAGGTAACAATATGTACCTTACCATGATTGCTTTCAATTAAAATTTCAAAAACAAACAAACAGCTTCTTAGCAAAGGGCAATTTCTCAAGAAATAATTTAGCAAGGACTGTTTCGGTTAGCCTTCCACAAGCTTCCCACAATAAGTTGCGTGAATTTTGGCCCATTACTCCTGACGGAGCTGGTGTAACAGTCAGGTTTGTAGGCCTCCTTGCTCGCACAAGCTTTTTAAGTTCTGTCCACACATTTTCAATGGGATTGAGGTCAGGGCTTTGTGATGGCCACTCCAATACTTTGACTTTGTTGTCCTTAAGACATTTTGCCACAAATTTGGAAGTATGCTTGGGGTCATTGTCCATTTGGAAGACCCAAGCTTTAACTTCCTGACTGATGTCTTGAGATGTTGCTTCAATTATCCACCTAATTTTCCTACCTCATGATGCCATCTATTTTGTGAAGTGCACCAGTCCCTCCTGCAGCAAAGCACCCCCACAACCTTATGCTGCCACCCCCGTGCTTCACGATTGGGATGGGGTTCTTCGGCTTGCAAGCCTCCCCCTTTTTCCTCCAAACGATGGTCATTAAGGCCAAACAGTTTTATTTTTGTTACATCAGACCAGAGGACATTTCTCCAAAAATTATGATCTTTGTCCCCATGTACAGTTGCAAACCGTAGTCTGGCTTTTTTATGGCGGTTTTGGAGCAGTGGCTTCTTCCTTGCTGAGCGGCCTTTCAGGTTATGTCGATATAGGACTCGTTTTACTGTGGATATAGATACTTTTGTACCTGTTTCCTCCAGCATCTTCACAAGGTCCTTTGCTGTTGTTCTGGGATTGATTTGCACTTTTCGCACCAAAATACGTTCATCTCTAGGAGACCAAACGCGTCTCCTTCCTGAGCAGTATGACGGCTGCGTGGTCCCATGGTGTTTATACTTGCGTACTATTGTTTGTACAGATGAACGTGGTACCTTCAGGCATTTGGAAATTGCTCCCAAGGATGAACCAGACTTGGAGGTCTACAATTCTTGTTTTTGAGGTCTTGGCTGATTTCTTTTGATTTTCCTATGATGTCAAACAAAGAGGCACTGAGTTTGAAGGTAGGCCTTGAAATACATCCACAGGTACACCTTCAATTGACTCAAATGATGTCAATTAGCCTATCAGAAGCTTCTAAAGCCATGATATCATTTTCTGGAATTTTCCAAGCTGTTTAAAGCCACAGTCAACTTAGTGTATGTAAACTTTTGACCCACTGGAATTGTGATACAGTGAATTATAAGTAAAATATTCTGTCTGTAAACAATTGTTGGAACAATTACTTGTGTCATGCACAAAGTAGATGTCCTAACCGACTTGCCAAACTATAGTTTGTTAACAAGAAATTTGTGGAGTGGTTGAAAAACGAGTTTTAATGACTCCAACCTAAGTGAATGTTAACTTCCGACTTCAACTGTATGTATGTATGTATGTATGTATGTATGTATGTATGTATGTATGTATGTATGTATGTATGTATGTATGTATGTATACATATAAGTCAGATATTACAATAATCTTCTATGAATCTTGTATGTGTATTTGCTGCCATATACTTACACATTCCTGGTCGAATATATAAGAATCTTGTTAAATTCCTCTATATCGTTTTCGATATTGGTGTGTACACATGGCAGTGTTTAACCTGTTGGGGCTACAGGTTAGCAATGAACCCCGAGACGGGATTGCTAACAAGGCTGGAAATTCAAAACATCAAAAATCTAATAATTTCAATTTCTCAAACAATCAACTATTTTACACAATTTAAAAGATAAACATCTCCTTAATCTAACCACATTGTTCGATTTTCAAAGAGGCTTTACGGCAAAAGCATAAAGTTAGATTATGTTAGGACAGTACATAGCCACAAAAGTACAAACATCCAGTTTCAATTCAAGGTCAGGCGTCACCAAAAGCAGAAACCAGCTAAAATTATGCACCAACCTTTGACAATCTCCATCAGATGACACTCCTAGGACATTATGTTATACAATACATGCATTTTTTGTTCCATCAAGTTCATATTTATATCCAAAAACAGCATTTTACAGTAGCGTGAAATTCAGATTTTTTTCTTCTCTGAAATGCTTCCGGTGAACATAACAAAATTACTATTCGAAAACATTGGTAAATTATAATATTGTCATTCAAAGAATAATATATTATCATCTCGTAATTGCTACCGAATGGCCAGATCTCAAAATAACTTTACTGGGAAATCACATTTTGCAATAAACGGGGTGCTATGCTAAGAACAATAGGCTATGCTATACAGTTAGCATCATCTAATATCGATAATAACATTGTAAATATCCCCTTACCTTTGATTATCTCCATCAGAAGGCACTGCCAGGAATCCCAGGTCCAGAACAAATGTGGTTTCTTTTGACAAAGTTCATAATTTATGTCCAAATAACACCAAGTAGTTAGCGTTCAGTATGCTCCCACAAAACGTGGTGGGGGGGGGGGGTGTAAAATCACGCCGAAAAGCTAAAAAAACCTAGTAAATAATGTATTTACGTTCGTTCAAACATGTCAAACGTTGTTTAGCATTAATCTTTTGGTCCATTTTTAACGTGAAACATCAGTAAACATCAGTAATATTTTCACACAACCTATCCTATGTCTAGATAAACAATTATGACAAACTCACTCTTCTCAGATTTATGCGCAGGCGCAAAAAAATGAAGTGACGACATGTCAACTTCCCTGCATTCTAATTTGCTCTCTGTTTATCATAGACGCTTCAAACAACTTTATAAAGATCGTTGACATCTAGTGGAAGCCGTAGGAGTTGCGAAATGAATCCTTTCTCACTATGGTATCTATAAAACAATGACACTAAATAGTACAGTCACAAAATTCACATTTTTTTTAAATCTATTTTTCACAGGTTTTTGCCTGCAATATGAGTTTTGTTATACTTACAGACACCATTCAAACTGTTTTAGAAAATTCTGAGTGTTTTCTATCCGAATGTGTTAATAATATGCATATCCTAGCTTCTGAGTTGGTGTAGGAGGCAGTTAAAAATGGGCACATATATTTTTTTTTACATTTCTCAATACTGCCCCCTAGCCCCAACAGGTTTTAATCTGTAAACCATGGTAACACACACCTGCTGTTGACCCCCAAACACACACACAGTCCAACCTGGCGTACGTAAGACTTACCAACTGTGTTCCTAATGAAAGCTTAAAAGGTATGTGTGTGGTCGAGGTGACGTTCAGTTTTATTCAGAAATAAATAACAACAACTCCTGTGGTAGCTCTGTTTTAGCCAGGGGCTGGGAGCTTGTTGTGTAGAGACTGTCTGTGTAGTGTGTTGCAGGGGCTTTGGGGCTGGGAGCTTGTTGTGTAGAGACTGTCTGTGTAGTGTGTTGCAGGGGCTTTGGGGCTGGGAGCTTGTTGTGTAGAGACTGTCTGTGTTGCAGGGGCTTTGGGGCTGGGAGCTTGTTGTGTAGAGACTGTCTGTGTTGCAGGGGCTTTGGGGCTGGGAGCTTGTTGTGTAGAGACTGTCTGTGTAGTGTGTTGCAGGGGCTTTGGGGCTGGGAGCTTGTTGTGTAGAGACTGTCTGTGTAGTGTGTTGCAGGGGCTTTGGGGCTGGGAGCTTGTTGTGTAGAGACTGTCTGTGTAGTGTGTTGCAGGGGCTTTGGGGCTGGGAGCTTGTTGTGTAGAGACTGTCTGTGTAGTGTGTTGCAGGGGCTTTGGGGCTGGGAGCTTGTTGTGTAGAGACTGTCTGTGTAGTGTGTTGCAGGGGCTTTGGGGCTGGGAGGTTATTGTTGTTGTTTATCCCCATGGAGGAGGCTGCTGTGCTGTGGGGGCAGGGAATATCTTGGTAATGTTTTTCTTGTTGCTTTATTTGGAAAAGGCTGCCTTGTCAGCAGGTCAGGTAGATATTTCTCTCCCCCCCTCTTTCTTGCGCACATGAACACAGGTACACACACACACACACACTCGCTCTCTCCCTCTCTTTCTCGCTCTCTTTCTTTCTCTCTTACTCTCAGCAGACTCAGCAGACCTCCAGGCTGCCAGTCAGTGAAAAGCATGCTGGGTAAACCTGGAGTTAGAGGAGAAACAGAGGCAGGGGAAAAGAACAGTAACACTTCCAGAGAGAGTGCATTACTTTGAACACACACACACACTCGCACACAATTATTTAACACACCTTTCCTGAACAATGTTCTCCACCACTGAGCCATCCATCCATACCTTCATCTGTTTAAGCCAAATACACAAGCTCTGTTTACACACAGAGCAGTACCTTATGAAATGGCTATTTCAACTCAAGATTTGTATGCATGCTGTCCCCAAACATTACTGGGAGAGACAAAAGAGGATGACATGGGAGTGTGGGGGGGGGTAAGGGAGTAGGGGGAGGAAAGGGAGGAAAAGGGGTGTAGTTGGCTGTTATCTTGGCTCTGATTAGTAACTGTGTTGCAGTCTGACCTAAAAAGTCAGCCAGCGGAAACTTCAGAGAGTTTGGGTCTGTCTCACAGCGGCTTTTTACACACAGTCTATGCCTAGGGAGAGAAAGTGAGAGAGCGAGAGAGAGAGAGAGATACAGAGAGAGAGACAGAGAGCGAGAGAGAGAGAGAGGATGAATGGACAGGGAGAGAGAGGACGACTGAAGGGCGGTAACTATCTTTACTGTCACTCACCACTGTGTCTGATAACACCTCTTTGCGGACCACCAGCATTTTGCTTCCCTCCTCTACCCTTAAATACGCTCCTGGCTGTGGCCATCTCCCTGCCTCCCTGCCCATAGCCATTGTCTGGTGGTATGTTTGGGACTTGGTAATATTGGGGAGTTTGTAAAATAGCACAGGAAATAGTCCGAGGCAGTGGTGAAATGTGCCCGCACCGCCTGTCTGGGGGAAAACAAATAAGGAGTAAAAATAACCAGGGAGGCCGGCAGAAACACACAGGAAAGATCCCATTGAGACAGAGGAGGGAGGCTCGTTTGATCATGACATGATAACAAAGAAACTGGGATACTGTTATGATTTGCTCCTGTATAATAAGTACAGTCATGCGCTGGATTATGGATTTTACTAGGGTTCTGGGAGGTTGAGTTTGCCAAGATATTGTGGGATATTGGTGGCAGTTATTTTGGTCTCCTGGTGGTGGGATGTTGGATGTCTTTTGAGCATTGTTAGATTGGTGTGTCACTGATACACCACCACCACCATGGTCTAACCTCACTTACTGTGTGTGTGTGTGTGTGTGTGTGTGTGTGTGTGTGTGTGTGTGTGTGTGTGTGTGTGTGTGTGTGTGTGTGTGTGTGTGTGTGTGTGTGTGTCTTCCAGAGTGCAGCAGCAGCACCCAGTCCAATCCTTGGGAACCTTCCCCCAGGAGAGGGCATGCCAGTGGGTCCTGTACCTCCAGGATTCTTCCAGGTACACACACACACACACACACACACACATTGTTGAATTTATAAAGCAGAAAGGGGTCTTCCCTGTGCTCTGGCTGAATGGGCTACAGGGAAGTATTTAACATGGCACTCAGCCGATTGCTGTGCGTCATTGCGGTGGCCACACAGTTCCTGCTGTGTTATCTTTGTGTGTGTGTGTGTGTGTGTGTGGGAGACAGAAAATGGTTGTCTATCAGATTAGTAACTACAGATTATGACCAACAGAACATACTGTCCTATAGCCAGAACAGATACCACCGACACCAGGCAGGTACTCTCACTATTGTCCAATGTGTCATTAATGGCAACCCCTTGTCTCCAGGACTTTGGTTTTGAATTGAAGCAGAAGAGGTGGAAGGGTATGACTTGAGGAGTTGAGTGGGGAGTTACCATGGAACTTCAGAAAAAACAAAACAATTCTGCTGAACTGACTGGATTGAAATAGAATCGAGATCATCCCTGCTAGTTGTTCTTATAACAGAGCCCATCTTCAATACCCATGTCCCTCCATAGACCCTCCTACCAGCTGCATTAGATGGTAGATCAGCTTTGTTAGATGGTCATGTCAAGGGGAGAGTGTTAACTGTGTGTGTGTGTGTGTGTGTGTGTGTGTGTGTGTGTGTGTGTGTGTGTGTGTGTGTGTGTGTGTGTGTGCTGGTTGGGTTAGAGGAGGGTACCTGTACTTCATCCTTTTACAACAACACTACATGTTCACAGAGACTAATTCAATCATCTTTCCATTTGTGTATGTTTTAGCAATACATGGACCTGACGCTCTGTAGCAAGGAGTTGATTGGGTTTTGTGTACAGTACCAGTCAAAAGTTTGGACACGCCTACTCATTCCAGGGTTTTTCTTTATTTTGACTATTTACTACGTTGTAGAATAATAGTGAAGACATCAAAACTATGAAATAACACATATGGAATCATGTAGTATCCAAAAAAGTGTTAAACAAATCAAAACATATTTGGTATTTGAGATTCTTCAAAGTAGCCACCCTTTGCCCTGATGACAGCTTTGCACACTCTTGGCATTCTCTCAACCAGCTTCATGAGGTAGTCACCTGGAGTGCATTTCAATTAACAGGTGTACCTTGTTAAAAGTAAATTTGTGGAATTTCTTTCCTTCTTAATGCATTTAAGCCAATCAGTTGTGTTGTGGCAAGGTAGGGGTGGTATACAGAAGATAGCCATATTTGGTAAAAGACCAAGTCCATAGTATGGTAAGAACAGCTCAAATAAGCAAAGAGAAACAACAGTCCATCATTACTTTAAGACATGAAGGTAAGTCAATCTGGAACATTTCAAGAACTTTGAAGGTTTCTTCAAGTGCAGTCGTAAAAACCATCAAGCGTTATGATGAAACTGGCTCTCCTGAGGACCGCCACAGGAAAGGAAGACCCAGAGTTACCTCTGCTGCAGAGGATAAGTTCATTAGAGTTACTAGCCTCAGAAATTGCAGCCCAAATAAATGCTTCAGAGTTCAAGTAACAGACACATCTCAACATCAACTGTTTAGAGGAGACTGTGTGAATCAGGCCTTCATATTGCTGCAAAGAAACCACTACTAAAGGACACCAATAAGAAGAAGAGGCTTGCTTGGGCCAAGAAACATGAGCAATGGAGATTAGACCGGTGGAAATCTGTCCTTTGGTCTGATGAGTCCAAATTTGAGATTCTTGGTTTCAACCACCGTGTCTGTATCAGATTCAGAGTAGGTGAACGGATGATCTCCGCATGTGTGGTTCCCACCGTGAAGCATGGAGGAGGAGGTGTGATGATGTTGGGGTGCTTTGCTGGTGACACTGTCTGTGATTTCTTTAGAATTCAAGGCACACTTAACCAGCATGGCTACCACAGCATTCTGCAGCAATACGCCATCCCATCTGGTTTCTGCTTAGTGGGACTATCATTTGTTTTTCAACAGGACAATGACCCAACACACCTCCAGGCTATGTAAGGGCTATTTGACCAAGAAGGAAAGTGATGGTGTGCTGTATCAGATGACCTGGCCTCCACAATCACCCGACCTCAACCCAATTGAGATGGTTTGGGATGAGTTGGACCGCAGAGGGAAGGAAAAGCAGCCAACAATGTGCTCAGCATATGTGGAAACTCCTTCAAAACCTTTGGAAAAGCATTTCAGGTGAAGCTGGTTGAGAGAATGCCAAGAGTGTGCAAAGCTGTAATCAAGGCAAAGGGTGGCTACTTTGAAGAATCTAAAATATATTTTGATTTAACACTTGTTTGGTTACTACATGAGTCCATATGTGTTATTTCATAGTTTTGATGTCTTCACTATTATTCTACAATGTAGAAAATAGTAAAAATAAAGAAAACCCCTTGAATAAGTAGGTGTCCAAACTTTTGACTGGTACTGTATGTGTGCATGTTAGTGTGTGTGTGTGTGTGTGTGTTGGTGCACAGGTGTGTGTGTGTGTGTGTGTGTGTGTGTGTCTGAGCACTATGAGCTTCCTCTCTTAGGCAGTCAGTCTCTCTATTACATTAGTCAGTCGGCTGGTAGCGCATTGATGAAATGTCATTAACAGTCAAACTTAGTAGCTCACGTCTGACACTAAGATCAATAGCCTTCGTGGCAATTTTTCAGATCAGCTTTTCAGAAATCTCAAACTTGAGTCAAAACACACCCTTTTCCACCACCTCCTGGTCCCCCGATCCTTGCTGAAAATCAATCATTGTTGTTTGGAGCCGTCTTTGAAGATGATTTCTTGTCAAGGCCAATCAGGGTCTGAGACAGAGCAGACTAGTTCCTCCCAGAGATTCTTACAGAGGCCAAACTGAATGATCAACACATGCCTATGCAGCTTTGAATCAACAAAGAAACTAGCCACAACACAGGCACTGACTGGCAGACACACACGTGCACACTAAACCCAACTGGCTCCGTAGTCCATATTCATTCATGTCTTTTGACTTACTCTAATTGACTCACTTCTTTGCACTTTTGCTCATTCACAAATAAATGTAATAATATATTCATTCATCCATATACACTTATATTATTTCTTAGACTCTGCGAATCTCTTTTTACATCTTTCAAGGGCTGAAATACACTTGGGCTGAAATACACATAAGACAATAAGAAACATAATAGTACATGATAATCTCTCTGTTGTAAAGTCAATGTCCATTTCATTTGGATCCAAACAGAGAGGAAGGCAGGTAGCAGAGGGACTGGATGTCAACTGGATGTCACTGTCACCTAGTGGTGTGTTATGGTACTGCACCCTGGTGGTGTGTTTTGGTACTGCTCCATAGTGGTGTGTTATGGTACTGCCCCCTAGTGATGTGTTGTGGTACTGCCCCTAGTGGTTTCTTATGATACTGCTCCCTAGTGGTGATTATGATACTGCTCCCTAGTGGTATAATACTGCTCCCTAGTGGTGTCTTATGGTACTGCTCCATAGTGGTGTCTTGTGATACTGCTCCCTAGAGGTGTGTTATGGTACTGCTTCTCTGTAGCTCACATCATTGGTTGGGTTTGGTTCAATAGCAGTGCGTGGGTAAAATCCCTGTGGAAGCCAAGCCAGTAAAAAAGCCATATTCCAACCTATGTTGTGATAATTGCGTTATTTGCTCTTTAACCCATTCGTTCATACGCCACCGTAATATACAATAAAGCAAAAAGACAAAAGTCACACAGCGGCGGAATAAATGCAACTACACATGTTTTTTTCATCACAAAACCAGAGAGCAACATCTTGCATGTAACAAACAGTTTCATGACCCACAGCATGGTAAGCCAGGCATGTTTTAGATAGTTTACTAAACAACTACTGATTGAGAACCACGGAGTTGCTGCAAGTCAGCATAAAGACAACAGCAGCACTGCCTCTGGTATTCTAGCACCATTTCAACTTAAACATTATCAAATCAACTAGGCTATAATACAGTGAAAACAAACTTAAAGATACCAAAAACATTTTAGTCCAATCAATCTTGCTAAATATCATGTGGCTGTCCATGGTACTGATTTATTTCTGTGTGTGTGTGTGTGTGTGCGCGCGTGCAAGTAAAACATGTTGACTCATCCTACTTGTAGACCAATGCCATCCACCTCTCTTTCATGTTGGCAAAATGGTCTATCGCTTTGTCATACAGTACGCTTTTAGTTTTTGTTATCATAGGCTACCTAGCTAAAATATCTTCCTAGCCTAACTTCCATGCATGGGCAGCAATGAACCAGCTAAGTTAGCTAGCTAGTTAACGTGAGCCTAGTCTACATCTAGGCTACATATTGAACTTAATTTGTCTCAGGCCAGTGGCACAATATATACTGCTCAAAAAAATAAAGGGAACACTTAAACAACACAATGTAACTCCAAGTCAATCACACTTCTGTGAAATCAAACTGTCCACTTAGGAAGCAACACTGATTGACAATAAATTTCACATGCTGTTGTGCAAATGGAATAGACAACAGGTGGAAATTATAGGCAATTAGCAAGACACCCCCAATAAAGGAGTGGTTCTGCAGGTGGTAACCACAGACCACTTCTCAGGTCCTATGCTTCCTGGCTGATGTTTTGGTCACTTAAATGCTGGCGGTGGTTTCACTCTAGTGGTAGCATGAGACGGAGTCTACAACCCACACAAGTGGCTCAGGTAGTGCAGCTCATCCAGGATGGCACATCAATGCAAGCTGTGGCAAGAAGGTTTGCTGTGTCTGTCAGCGTAGTGTCCAGAGCATGGAGGCGCTACCAGGAGACAGGCCAGTACATCAGGAGACGGGGAGGAGGCCGTAGGAGGGCAACAACCCAGCAGCAGGACCGCTACCTCCGCCTTTGTGCAAGGAGGAGCAGGAGGAGCACTGCCACAGCCCTGCAAAATGACCTCCAGCAGGCCACAAATGTGCATGTGTCTGCTCAAACGGTCAGAAACAGACTCCATGAGGGTGGTATGAGGGCCCGACGTCCACAGGTGGGGGTTGTGCTTACAGCCCAACACCGTGCAGGACGTTTGGCATTTGCCAGAGAACACCAAGATTGGCACATTCGCCACTGGCGCCCTGTGCTCTTCACAGATGGAAGCAGGTTCATACAGAGCACATGTGACAGACGTGACAGTCTGGAGACGCCGTGGAGAACGTTCTGCTGCCTGCAACATCCTCCAGCATGACCGGTTTGGCGGTGGGTCAGTCATGGTGTGGGGTGGCATTTCTTTGGGGGGGCCGCACAGCCCTCCATGTGCTCGCCAGAGGTAGCCTGACTGCCATTAGGTACCGAGATGAGATCCTCAGACCCCTTGTGAGACCATATGCTGGTGCGGTTGGCCTTGGGTTCCTCCTAATGCAAGACAATGCTAGACCTCATGTGGCTGGAGTGTGTCAGCAGTTCCTGCAAGAGGAAGGCATTGATGCTATGGACTGGCCCGCCCGTTCCCCAGACCTGAATCCAATTGAGCACATCATGTCTCGCTCCATCCACCAACGCCACGTTGCACCACAGACTGTCCAGGAGTTGGCGGATGCTTTAGTCCAGGTCTGGGAGGAGATCCCTCAGGAGACCATCCGCCACCTCATCAGGAGCATGCCCAGGCATTGTAGGGAGGTCATACAGGCACGTGGAGGCCACACACACTACTGAGCCTCATTTCGACTTGTTTTAAGGACATTACATCAAAGTTGGATCAGCCTGTAATGTGGTTTTCCACTTTAATTTTGAGTGTGACTCCAAATCCAGACCTCCATGGGTTGATAAATTGGATTTCCATTGATTATTTTTGTGTGATTTTGTTGTCAGCACATTCAACTATGTAAATAAAAAAGTATTTAATAAGATTATTTCATTCATTCAGATCTAGGATGTGTTATTTTAGTGTTCCCTTTATTTTTTTGAGCAGTGTATTAATTTATGGTTAGATCAGAATCACCTTCATAATCATACAGAGAATTAAGTCAAAACCACAAGTTCAAATCCCCATCTCCATCCATGTCTTAGGAAAATTTAGCAAGTTAGCTACTACAGGACAACAACAAAAGCAGACCAGAAACTTAAAAAATAAATAAAAATGTATGCGTTGGATGTGATTTGATTGGTGTGAAGCCAAATCCAAACTGCTTTCCCTTGGGGGGTGTTTTACTGTGCCAGGACAACCCAAAGTTGAGCTCAGCTGAACGCTGATTGGCTAATACTTTTATACTTTTTTTTATCATGGGAAGCCAAATGCTTGCTGGCATCAATCAAATGTTATGGCGGCATACTCTTTTGGTCCAGACAGCATGAAATACAAGGGCTACACATACTGAGACAGTGGGGTTCTGTTTCCCTCGCTCGGATGACTTTTCCGGTGAGATTCAGCCGCTTGCGAATTGAAGGGAAATTATGAAAACACAGAGAGACGAAAGATAAATTCATTTCATTTATCTTGAATTTGTCAAATATTTGGGGAAGCCTTCTCTTGGCATCCATGAATACACACAACTGGTTTGGTTTAGTTTGAATTGACCCCAACATTTATGGGACAGTTCATTGTGTGTGGTGTAGACATTAGATAGCAGACACACACAATAGCAACATTATATTTCAATCACAGAACACAACCATGTTAATCCTACAGGAAACACACTGAAACATACATATAGTAGTTAGTCACGGGAGTGTAGAAGTGTCATAACTGACTGTCATATTAACATTGTTAGCATTCATTATCATATACTTTATCTCTTTCCATCGGACTTTATCTCTCCCTAACTCTATCGTCCTCTATCCCCCCTCTCTCTTTGTGTGTGTACTGGTATGTGTGTGCATGCTTGTAACCCTGTGTGCATGTTGGTGTGTTTGTTTGTGCGTGTGTACCTTCACAGTCGTTCATGTCACCTCGTTACCCTGGTGGGCCCAGACCTCCCCTCAGAATACCTAATCAGGTAAGATCACTGATGCACAGACACGCTCCTCAGGCTACAGTTGGATATGTACCCTCATCTTCTTTATTTCCCTTCACTTATATCTGCTTCTCTTTATATCTTATTTGACTACATTGTCTTGTCTTACTCTCTTTGACCGGGTTTGGACATGATTGTGTGTATACAGTGCCTTGCGAAAGTATTCGGCCCCCTTGAACTTTTCGACCTTTTGCCACATTTCAGGCTTCAAACATAAAGATATAAAACTGTAATTTTTTGTGAAGAATCAACAACAAGTGGGACACAATTATGAAGTGGAACGAAATTTATTGGATATTTCATACTTTTTTAACAAACAAAAAAACTGAAAAATTGGCCGTGCTAAATTATTCAGCCCCTTTTACTTTCAGTGCAGCAAACTCTCTCCGTTTAAAGCGCAGAGAGCATCATGAAGAACAAGGAACACACCAGGCAGGTCCGAGATACTGTTGTGGAGAAGTTTAAAGCCGGATTTGGATAAAAAAAGATTTCCCAAGCTTTAAACATCCCAAGGAGCACTGTGCAAGCGATAATATTGAAATGGAAGGAGTATCAGACCACTGCAAATCTACGAAGACCCGGCCGTCCCTCTAAACTTTCAGCTCATACAAGGAGAAGACTGATCAGAGATGCAGCCAAGAGGCCCATGATCACTCTGGATGAACTGCAGAGATCTACAGCTGAGGTGGGAGACTTTGTTCATAGGACAACAATCAGTCGTATACTGCACAAATCTGGCCTTTATGGAAGAGTGGCAAGAAGAAAGCCATTTCTTAAAGATATCCATAAAAAGTGTCGTTTAAAGTTTGCCACTAGCCACCTGGGAGACACACCAAACATGTGGAAGAAGGTGCTCTGGTCAGATGAAACCAAAATCGAACTTTTTGGCAACAATGCAAAACGTTATGTTTGGCGTAAAAGCAACACAGCTCATCACCCTGAACACACCATCCCCACTGTCAAACATGGTGGTGGCAGCATCATGGTTTGGGCCTGCTTTTCTTCAGCAGGGGCAGGGAAGATGGTTAAAATTGATGGGAAGATGGATGGAGCCAAATACAGGACCATTCTGGAAAAAACCTGATGGAGTCTGCAAAAGACCTGAGACTGGGACGGAGATTTGTCTTCCAACAAGCCAATGATCCAAAACATAAAGCAAAATCTACAATGGAATGGTTCACAAATAAACATATCCAGGTGTTAGAATGGCCAAGTCAAAGTCCAGACCTGAATCCAAATCGAGAATCTGTGGAAAGAACTGAAAACTGCTGTTCACAAACGCTCTCCATCCAACCTCACTGAGCTCGAGCTGTTTTGCAAGGAGGAATGGGCAAAAATTTCAGTCTCTCGATGTGCAAAACTGATAGCGACATACCCCAAGCGACTTACAGCTGTAATCGCAGCAAAAGGTGGCGCTACAAAGTATTAACTTAAGGGGGCTGAATAATTTTGCACGCCCAATTTTTCAGTTTTTTATTTGTTAAAAAAGTTTGAAATATCCAATAAATTTCGTTCCACTTCATGATTGTGTCCCACTTGTTGTTGATTCTTCACAAAAAAATAGTTATTTCTTTATGTTTGAAGCCTGAAATGTGGCAAAAGGTCGAAAAGTTCAAGGGGGCCGAATACTTTCGCAAGGCACTGTAGCTCCTTAGCTTTAGTGTATGTTAATGATTTTGTGTTATATTCTGTGATGATGATGACAATTTCGGCTCAGGCAATGGGGGTCCATGGTAACCAGCCGATGCTACCCAGCGGAATGGACCCCACGAGACAGCAAGGTGTGTGTCACACATACACACCACAGATTCTTACTCACATACACACACATACAAGGACTGCGAGCTGATGGTGCTGTTTTTTCAGGGCATCCAAATATGGGCGGGCCCATGCAGCGAATGACTCCACCCAGAGGGATGGTCCCTCTTGCGCCACAGGTATGTTGATTGGATGAAATCTCCAGGTTTGCGCAAGTTTAAACTCCTGCTGTAACATTAGCGTATGTTTGTGTTTGTAGGTGGGTGAATATATTTGTATTTATGTGTGGTAGTATACAATAGTAGTATTTCTACTCTCCACCTGTGGATCCTGTTTGATTTGTGTATATTACTTTACAGTAGTTTGACCTTTGACCTTGGGTTTCTCTTTTCCAGAACTACGGTGGAGGGATGAGACCTCCTCTAAATGCACTCGTCGGCCCTGGGATGCCTGGCATGAACATGTGAGCACGCTGTCATCAATACACACACACACACACACACACACACACACACACTACACTACACTACACACACATACACACATACAGTGCATTCGGAAAGTATTCAGACCCCTTGACTTTTTCACATTTTGTTACATTATAGCTTTATTCTAAGATGTATTATTGTTTTTTGTCCTCATCAATCTACACACAATACCCCATAATGACAAAGGAAAAACAGGTTAAGAAACCTTTGCTAATTTATATAAAAAAAATGAAAAAATGTATTATCACATTTACATAAGTATTCAGAACCTTTACTCAGTACTTTGTTGAAGCACCTTTGGCAGCGATTACAGCATCAAGTCTTCTTGGGTATGATGCTACAAGCCTGGCACACCTGTATTTGGGGAGTTTCTCCCATTCTTCTCTGCAGATCCTATCAAGCTCTGTCAGGTTGGATGGGGAGCGTTGCTGTACAACTATTTTCAGGTCTCTCCAGAGATGTTTGATCAGGTTTAAGTCCGGGCTCTGGCCGGGCTACTCAAGGACATTCGGAGACTTGTTCCGAAGCCACTCCTGTGTTGTCTTGGCTCTGTGCTTAGGGTTGTCTTCCTGTTGGAGGGTGAACCTTCGCCCCAGTCTGAGGTTTCTGAGCGCTCTGGAGCAGGTTTTCATCAAGGATCTCTCTGTACTCAGCTAGGTTCATCTTTCCCTCGATCCTGACTAGTCTCCCAGTCCCTGACGAAAAACATCCGCACAGCATGATGCTGCCACCACCGTACTTCACCATAAGGATGGTGCCAGGTTTCCTCCAGAAGTGACGCTTGGCATTCAGGCCAAAGAGTTCAATCTTGGTTTCATCAGACCAGAGAATCTTGCTTCTCATGGTCTGAGAGTCTTTAGGTGCCTTTTGGCAAACTCAAAGCGGGCTGTCATGTGCCCTTTACTGAGGAGTGGCTTCCGTCTGGCCACTCTACCATAAAGGTCTGATTGGTTGTCCTTCTGGAAGGTTCTTCCATCTCCACAGAGGCACTCTAGAGCTCTGTCAGAGTGACCATCGGGTTCTTGGTCATCTTCCTGACCAAGGCGCTTCTCCCCCGAATGCTCAGTTTGGCCCGGGCGGCCAGCTCTAGGAAGAGTCTTGGTGTTTCCAAACTTCTTCCATTTAAGAATGATGGAGGCCACTGTGTTCTTGGGGATCTTCAATGCTCCAGAAATGTTTTGGTAACCTTTCCCAGATCTGTGCCTTGACACAATCCTGTCTCAGAGCTCGACAGACAATTCCTTCGACCTCACGGCTTGGTTTTTGCTCTGACATGCACTGTCAACTGTGGGACCTTATAGACAGGTGTATGCCTTTCCAAATCATGTCCAATCAATTTAATTTACCACAGATGGTCTCCAATCAAGTTGTAGAAACATCTCAAGGATGATCAATAGAAATAGGAAGCACCGGAACTCAATTTCGAGTCTCATAGCAAAGGGTCTGAATACGTATGTAAATAAGGTATTTCTGTTTTTCCAAAAAACTGTTTTCACTTTGTCATTATGGAGTATTATGTGTAGATTCCCTAGGATTTTTTTACTTAAAAAAAATATATATATATTTTAGAATAAGGCTGTAACGTAAAAAAATGTGGGAAAAGAAATGGGGTCAATACTTTCCGAAGGCATTGTACATCTGTATTTATTTTATTTAACCTTTTTTTTAACTAGGCAAGTCAGTTAAGAACAAATTCTTATTTACAATGACGGCCTACCCCAGCTAAACCTGGACGACGCTGGGCCAATTGTGCGCCTCCCTATATACATACACACACACTACACACAAAAACATGTGCACACACTCACGCACGCACACACAATGAACAGACACAGCACTGTAAACATACAATCCACACCGTCCTTTAACTCTTCCCCCCTCCGGATGTGGTTACGCAAGAGTTCTATAAAAACAATATTTCCTCAATTCCTCAGTAGATACGATCACTACCCTCAGAGCTGATTATGATTGAATGTGCTGTCCTCTCTTCCTTTCTCTGGACTCTAAATGATGTGTTCTTGCCAATACTGTTGACGGGAAATAGAACAACCCAGGACTGTGTAAGAACAGAGTGAACTAAAATGTGTGTGTGTGTGTGTGTGTGTGTGTGTGTGTGTGTGTGTGTGTGTGGTGTGTGTGTGTGTGTGTGTGTGTGTGTGTGTGTGTGTGTGTGTGTATTTTAGGGGACCTGGTGGGGGTAGACCTTGGCCAAATCCTCAAAACGCCAACTCAGTGAGTAACCAGAAAAACAAACTTTAACACAAGCACTAAGACCGATACCTAAATATACCACAATAAAATAGTAAATATTTTAATTTAAAAAAAACATACATTTCCTGAAGAGAGGATTTGAATAAAGAGAAATGTTATTTTCTCACTCTCTCTCTCTTTGTCTGTCTGTAGATCCCCTACTCTTCTGCGTCTCCGGGGAGTTATGTGGGTATGTGCCCTGGATAGTATGACCCTGTATATAGTATTCTTATTTACATGATTGTGTTCTTCTTATTTCTTATTTTTATATATTGTGTTTTTATTCTACCCTGTTATTTTTGGCATTACATTGTTATTGATAACTGCATTGTTGGGATTAGAGCTAGCAAGAAAAGCATTTCACTGTACATGAGCATGTGACATTAAAACTTGATACTTGAAACTATGTGACTGGAAGTTGGTTGTCAGTATTTGCCTGTTAGTTACAAGGCAGTATATAGTGTATTGTCTTTATAGATATTAGGAGCATTGTATTGTTGGTGTGTAGTTGCTGTGAGGCATTAATCTCCCAATTATCAACTCTCATTTTAGGGTCCGCCGGGAGGAGGGGGGCCACCTGGTACTCCAATAATGCCCAGCCCAGCAGGTAGTGTGTGCGTGTGTGAGTGTGTGTTTGACAGGGACAGGGATGCATTCACAATGTTACAAACTGACTTCAGCGATTTGGTCTGTGAAACAACTTAACTGTATATATCTGGCCTAAAGTGTGACTTTACCTGAAGTCAGTTGCCTATTTGGCTTATAGTATGTTAAGGTTTCTAGTGGGTACTTAACCTGAGGGTGTGTGTGTGTGTGTGTGTACTGTATGTATGTATGTATGTATGTATGTATGTATGTATGTATGTATGTATGTATGTGTGTGTGTGTGTGTGTACATATGTATACTGTATGTATAAGTTGTGTATACTGTGTTTCCTGTCAGACTCGACTAACTCCGGTGACAACATATACACCATGATCAACACAGTCCCCCCCGGTGGAAACAGACCAAATGTAAGACAACTTAACCATCATTATCTGTGTGTGTGTGAGTGATTTAACTGTTTAATACTGTTTGCTTGTGTTTTGGCCTTAGTTTCCAATGGGTGCCGGTACAGACGGTCCAATGGGAGGGATGGCAGGAATGGAGCCACATCACATGAATGGATCGCTAGGTAACACTTAGGGCTCTATTCAATTTGTAAAGCTGAAGCATTTATGGAGCGTTTACCATGAATGCAGTCTCTGCTAAAGCAGGAACATTGCCTTTAAATTTCAATCACGCTATGAAGCTGAATAGAACCCTTAAACAGACACACACACACACACACACACACACACACACACACACACACACACACACTTTGAGCTTGTTCTTAACTCACTACACTAGTCTTTTGAAGGGCAAATTGATGTGTTTACTGAGACTGTATAGTAGTAATGCCCTTCTCTCTCCCAACTACCCAGGTTCTGGTGACATGGATAGCCTCCCTAAGGTAGGAGAAGACTCCAACCCATACCATTAGTCATTTGCGTCAATCAATTATCAGACAGAATTTTGTAGTGATTTGTATGTGGTTGAAATATTGGTACTACCGTTAATGGTTAATCTACCCTATTGCGTATGTATGGTATACAGATAGAAATATCATCTATGTTGTGTGATTGGTCCTGATCAGAACTCTCCTGGTAACCTGAGTATGAGTAACCAACCGGGGACCCCCAGAGATGACGGCGAGATGGGGGGAAACTTCCTCAACCCCTTTCAGAACGAGAGCGTGAGTCCATACCCGCATCTACAGAAGTTATTCAAAGGGCCAGCGACACACATTTTAGCAGTAGGACTGAAGATTATCTTTACCAACTTTCAAAATGAACATTAGCCTACCAACTATACATTTTTTACATGGTGTTGATAATAAATATTAAAAGGCCTGGACACTGAAAGGCTCCATTACCAACACAATGTTTTACCAACAACCTCAGGTGTGTGCAGGGGAATTTCAGTGTGTGTACCCTATTTGTTCATACCATAAAAAGTGATGTTTGGCTTCATAAGAGTATTGATAATATTTACATAACCCCCTTTGTCCATCTCTCTCTCTGTAGTATTCTCCAAACATGACGATGAGTGTGTGAAGGCTCCGCCAGCTGGTCAGTTAGTGGTGTGGATTGGTGGAAGAGACAGGACGTGATGTCATCTATGCCCAGTGGCTCTTCCTCTCTGCGCCCTCCCTACCAGGACAGTGGACCCAGGCCTCGTTCTCCCCTGGCCTCTCTCTATCTGTGTTTGTTCTCTTCTTCTGTTTCCTCTCACTTTTACACTTGTGACCTTCTGCTTCGTTCATCACCTACCATCAGAGACTGTATGAAAGGAACCTCCATTCTAACAAACCAGGAAAGAAAAATCCCTGTATATTTATAAATGTATGTCACTGTGCATACTCTCAGTCATGCTAACACAGAAAGATGTACCATGCTCCACCATCTTGTGGAAAAGACACTGAAAACCCTCAAGTGTAAAGAAATCTGAGCGAATAGCTTTCTGGCCTGTCTCTCCACCTGCATTCGTTATGAGTCTTGAGATTTGATGGGCATGATGGCAACCACAGTCTATGATTGGATGAATTATATTGAGATGACAACTTCAGTCTCATTGGATATACAACAACCTGGGATAAAGCCTATTTAATGGTATCCTCCGTCTCTCATTGGATGAAGATTATGGCAACCACTGTCTTTGATTTGAGAGGGGCGACAGCTTCAGTGAATTTGAGATCTTCGTCCCACAGTGAACATTCACCAATTTTTTTTAGTTTCACCTCCATACACTTGGATCTGATGTGCTATGTTGACTGCAGAGAGAGAGTGGGAGTGGGAGAGAGAGAGAGAGGGAGAGAGAGAGATCATTCAGTACAGTATGGGCCATGTTTTCAATTTAGTTTTTTATTGGTTAGTTGATTTTGTTTGGCGTGTTGAATGGTTTGAGAATGTACCCCTGCTTGTTGAGTTGTACACTGTGTAAGTGTACTGGCTAGAGAGTACTGTAAGGCCACATCTTATCATTTACTGGGAGCAATGTTCATCCTTATATCTATGTCTTGACTACGAGCATCAACACCTAAAAACAAATAGAGATTTGCCAATCTAACGATGACACATCTGAGATGGAGAGAACAGAGAAAATGCAAGCAGTTGGTTGTCTGAAAGAGAACTATTTTCTGCCTTGTCAAAAGAATGCAATGTCTGTTATGATTTTTCAAAGAATGCAAGACTGTAGATTGAACGAAAAAGGAAAACTAAAAGTGCAGCAATTGGTGACAATGGTTGTAGGGATTTTTGTGTGAAGGGATTATTAAAAACATGCATTTAAATCATTCTCTTAATTAATTTATTATTGTCATCCGGAAAAACTGTGATCTTAATGTATTTTGGAGAGTATGTGTAGAGGTAAAATAGCTGTGTTTTGTATTATTTTAAACCTAATCCTCAGCCCATGTTAGTTTATTACGATAATATTTAGTCCATGACGATATTATTTAGTCCAGGATTGTACTATTCCCTCCCGTAGATCTAAATCTCACGAATCTAACTCCTCTTCTTTATGTATCTCACACATGGAGGGATGGACAGAAAAAGAGAACGAAAGAGAGAGGGGGAAGATGAACTAGGGGACACCAATACAGAGCCGTTTGTTTTAATGTTAGTTTAAAGTCACAAGTATGAATAATGAAAGATGCATATTTTTTTCTGTGAAATTTGACAATTTACACATTTTTGGATTCCAAATGTTGATTATGTTTGTTTCCATTTGTGATGTGTTCATTTTCTTCCTTTTTATGTTATTCTTTTTTTTTTTTTACCTCTTTATGTTTTGTAAATACACTGAGAAGTACTACATGGGTTTTGAATATGCTGGTATAAAGCTTCTCTTCCCTCATTAAAAATGTTGACTCCTTGTATGTCTAATGTGCATGCATGTGTTTATACAAGCAACCCAATTATTTTACTTTTTACACCTTTTTTCTCCCCAATTGGTAGTTAGTCTTGTCTCATCGCTGCAACTCCCATACAGACTCGGGAGAGGCGAAGGTCGAGAGCCATGCGTCCTCCGTAACACGACCCTGCCAAGACACATTGCTTCTTGACACACTGATCGCTTAACCCGGAAGCCAGCCGCACCAATGTGTCGGAGGAAACACTGTCCAACTGATGACCGAATACAGCTTGCAGGCGCCCGGCCCACCACAAGGAGCTGCTAGAGCACGATGGGACAAGGAAATCCCGGCCGGCTAAACCCTCCCCTAACCCGGACCAATTGTGCGCTGCCTCATGGGTCTCCCGGTCACGGCTGGCTGTAACACAGCCTGGGATTGAACCCGGGGCTGTAGTGACGCCTCAAGCACTGCGATGCAGTGCCTTAGACCGCTGCTCCACTCGGGAGGCCTAGACAGCCCACTTCTGATATTTTCTCGGTCTTTTAGAACTGATCTGGTTGGTCAACAAAAAAAAGATCAGATTTGGGCTGCCTGTCTAAACGCAGCCAATGATGTGCGTGTGTCTGTCAACAACAACAGCAGTACACTACTGCCCAGTGAGCAAAATGATATACATTCGCTTTTTCAAAAGCTTTAAAAAAGGTAGGAAGCATGAGTTTTTACTCACCAATGTAACAACACAGTGTGCTCAAAGACTTCGTAACTTAGTTGTAGTCACGATCTGGTAACCTATAAGTACAAACAATACTTTTTTGGCGCTCTTTTTGAGTGTAGACAGCCTGCTGCTGCCTTCTGCCGCTTTGCTAATCAGATGGGGGAAAGAGAGGAGGTACGGGGCCTACTTGGGTGCCCTGCCTTGATTGGGTAACTGATTAATACAAAAATGCATAATAAATAAATGTGACTGGTCCATTGTGTGAGTAAGGGGCTGAGCCCAAGCCTATAGGGGGCCCAAGAGTGGCTGTATAATAAAATAAGCCCCGAGGCCTATGATTTCTTAGTCCGGCCCTGATCATACCTGCTTGCTCTAATTGTGAAGTACTTTGTCTGTTCTCCTTTTTGTTTTCTAAATTTGTAAAATTTGGCAGGTTCTCTGTGAAGTAGGCTATGAGTTTTGTAATTTTGTTCCACCTTGGCTTAGTGCTAGCAGGCTAGCTGACGGACATCTGGAATCTATCTATTTTGGATTTCCCTGTCTCCCCCTCTGACAATGAAGCCCCTGCCTCCCCCTCACTTTGGTAGCTAACTCAGCCTGCATTCTTTAAAGCGTTTTACCATCAGATGGGCCCCAGCCATCAATCTGTAAGTCTGCACTCTCTTTGCTTTTAATCTGCGGTTATGTTTTGTTGTGTTGTGTTAGTTGTGCTCTAGCTTGCCGACTATAACCGTGGTGTTTGGCTAGACTGGCTAGTCTAACAGCTAATTGGCTAAATAGCTAATGTTAGCTGGCTGGCTGGCTAGCTTACTGGCTAAGAACTGCATATAGCTAACATTCTTTGATAACTGGTTAGATGGCATTATGTATTTCTTAACCTTTGGTCTACTTTAATGTAGCTGTAAGCTAGGTGTTGATAGCAACTGGCTGACTCATGCACTGCTAGCATAACGTTAGTAAGCTGGTAGGGCTAACATTAGCAGGCTAGTAGGGCTAATGTTAGCAGGTTAGTAGCCTTGCAAGTTGATTTGTAATAATAAATTCATAAAGGATTCGCTTGTAAATTGACTGAATATTTTATTGAAACCAGTAGTCGTGAGTGTAAACTATTTGGTTTAATTTGAAGTCAGGCATTTGAAGTTATTTCTGTTTACATTATAGGGAATATGCTGACAATGACCCAAAACACACGGCCAAGGCAACAAAGGAGTGGCTCAAGAAGAAGCACATTAAGGTCCTGGAGTGGCCTAGCCAGTCTCCAGACCTTAATCCCATTGAAAATCTGTGGAGGGAGCTGAAGGTTCGAGTTGCCAAACGTCAGCCTCGAAACCTTAATGACTTGGAGAAGATCTGCAAAGAGGAGTGGGACAAAATCCCTCCTGAGATGTGTGCAAACCTGATGGCCAACTACAAGAAACGTCTGACCTCTGTGATTGCCAACAAGCGTTTTGCCACCAAGTACTAAGTCATGTTTTGCAGAGGGGTCAAATACTTATTTCCCTCATTAAAATACAAATCATTTTATAACATTTTTGACATGCGTTTTTCTGGATTTTTTTGTTGTTATTCTGTCTCTCACTGTTCAAATAAACCTACCATTAAAATGATAGACTGATCCTTTCTTTATCAGTGGGCAAACGTACAAAATCAGCAGGGGATCAAATACTTTTTTCGCCCACTGTATTCAAAACGAACGTCTATGCAACCCTTAGCCCCGTCCACACTCACATTGACACTGACAGCTCGAAAACTAGCTACAATAGAAAATGGAAAAGCAGAGTAAAAAAATGTACGGGCGGGGCTGAAAAGTTAAGAGACAAAAGATTCAAAAGTCTTCACTCAAATGCAAGTATCATCGAAGTGCTAGACTGGCAAGAGGAAGATGCCACAACCTGGTTCGCGGGTAAAAGAGTAGACGGAGAGTACAGCGAAGCCAAAGACAGTGCAGCCTGAAGCGGTAGATATGTGCCTAAATGTGTTTCAAATACAACATGTTATATCAGAATTTATGAGTGAAATCCAAATACTATTGGTTAGCTACGGATGTGTAAATGTACCAGAAAGAAAGAATTGCGGTAAAGACGTACAGTTACAGGGTGTTCAAACCGGCCAGCGGAAAAACTCAAATGTGACGCCTAGTAAAGCTCTGAATGCCTAAGGTTAGATTTCACCGTACTGTGGGGACTTTGTGGGAAATGGCAATCACTTGAGTATCAGTGATTTACTGTCGTATAATTTTACTTAGCTAAAATAAGCATTTTCATTAGATTCTGATTGCTTTTAGCTTGTCGTTCTAAACGTTAAATTGCATTAGACATATACAAACGTTAATTAGCTCATTGTATTTCATGTCTATACAGCCATTGGTTGCAAATAGTACACATATTGTAAATCGAATCAAGTCCTTTCCCTCTCAAATTCATATTTTGTGCAGGAGAATATGGCTACAGTGATTTACTAGCTATGATCCTCATCGCCACGTTTCCTACCACTTCACCTCTTACTAGACAATGCATTGAAACTCATCATCATGCCAACAATCCGGTGTAAACGGCAAGTAAAACCACACAAAGAAAAGTTGTGTTGTCATTCCTCACACATCTCTTTCGTGTCGTCTGAGATTCCCAAAGATTGGAAAGCAGCTGCGGTCATCCCCCTCTTCAAAGGGGGGGACACTCTTGACCCAAACTGCTACAGACCTATATCTATCCTACCCTGCCTTTCTAAAGTCTTTGAAACCCAAGTCAACAAACAGATTACCGACCATTTCGAATCCCACCGCACCTTCTCCGATATACAATCTGGTTTCAGAGCTGGTCATGGGTGCACCTCAGCCACGCTCAAGGTCCTAAACGATATCTTAACCGCCATCGATAAGAAACAATACTATCCAGCCGTATTCATTGACCTGGCCAAGGTTTTCGACTCTGTCAATCACCACATCCTCATCGGCAGACTCAATAGCCTTGGTTTCTCAAATGATTGCCTCGCCTGGTTCACCAACTACTTCTCTGATAGAGTTCAGTGTGTCAAATCGGAGGGCCTGTTGTCCGGGCCTCTGGCAGTCTCTATGGGGGTGCCACAGGGTTCAATTCTTGGGCCGACTCTTTTCTCTGTATACATCAATGATGTCGCTCTTGCTGCTGGTGATTCTCTGATCCACCTCTACGCAGACGACACCATTCTGTATACTTCTGGCCCTTCTTTGGACACTGTTAACTACCCTCCAGGCGAGCTTCAATACCATACAACTCTCCTTCCATGGCCTCCAACTGCTCTTAAATACAAGTAAATGCATGCTCTTCAACCGATCGCTGCCTGCACCTGCCCACACGTCCAGCATCACTACTCTGGATGGTTCTGACTTAGAATATGTGGACAACTACATATACCTAGGTGTCTGGTTAGACTGTAAACTCTTCTTCCAGACTCACATCAAACATCTCCAATCCAAAGTTAAATCTAGAATTGGCTTCCTATTTCGCAACAAAGCATCTTTCACTCATGCTGCCAAACATACCCTCGTAAAACTGACCATCTTACCGATCCTCGACTTCGGCGATGTCATTTACAAAATAGCCTCCAATACCCTACTCAATAAACTGGATGCAGTCTATCACAGTGCCATCCGTTTTGTCACCAAAGCCCCATATACTACCCACCACTGCGACCTGTACACTCTCGTTGGCTGGCCCTCGCTTCATACTCGTCGCCAAACCCACTGGCTCCAGGTCATCTACAAGACCCTGCTAGGTAAAGTCCCCCCTTATCTCAGCTCACTGGTCACCATAGCAGCACCCACCTGTAGCACGCGCTCCAGCAGGTATATCTCTCTGGTCACCCCCAAAGCCAATTCCTCCTTCAGCCACCTCTCCTTCCAGTTCTCTGCTGCCAATGACTGGAAGGAACTACAAAAATCTCTAAAACTGGAAACACTCATCTCCCTCACTAGCTTTAAGCACCAGCAGTCAGAGCAGCTCACAGATTACTGCACCTGTACATAGCCCATCTATAATTTAGCCCAAACAACTACCTCTTTCCCTACTGTATTTATTTATTTATTTTGCTCCTTTGCACCCCATTATTTCTATTTCTACTTTGCACTTTCTTCCACTGCAAATCTACCATTCCAGTGTTTTACTTGCTATATTGTATTTACTTCGCCACCATGGCCTTTTTTGCCTTTACCTCCCTTGTCTCACCTCATTTGCTCACTTTGTATATAGACTTATTTTTCTACTATATTATTGACTGTATGTTTGTTTTACTCCATGTGTAACTCTGTGTTGTTGTATGTGTCAAACTGCTTGCTTTATCTTGGCCAGGTCGCAATTGTAAATGAGAACTTGTTCTAAACTTGCCTACCTGGTTAAATAAAGGTGAAATAAATAAATACAAATTAATTCACTTGATATGAAATAGTGGGCTGCTGCTGTGTTTTGTAGTTTTTTTATTAGTTCATTTATATATTATTTTATTCATATTCAGGTTGATGATAGGTCCAGTCCAGTTTCAGTGGAAGTGAGCATTGATGTTGATGACAGCACCAGTCCAGTTTCAGTGGAAGAGAGGATCTTTGGGGTTGATGACAGGCCCAGTCCAGTTTCAGTGGAAGAGAGGATCTTTGGGGTTGATGACAGGCCCAGTCCAGTTCCAGTGGAAGAGAGAGTCAGGGAATGCCAGGATGCCAGACCAACTTTTGATTATTTCAAGTGACCCCAGTCAGATGACCTAAAAACATTTTTTTGCAGAAATCAAAAAACTCTGTGGTACAGAGGGTTTTCTGTTTAAAAGACGGCACCAATCGGAAATGACTGTCATACAATGAAGAAAGCCATGCGTTATACTGTTCAATTTGTATGGCATTTGCGAAGCCTACTGACGGCAGTATTTTTATGAGTGGAATGACAGATTGGAAACATGTTCACCAAAGGGTAGAAGAGCATGAGAAGGGCAACATGCACAGAAGTAGTGCTGAGGCATACTTTTTAAGGTCCTCCAAAGCAGACATTCAAAGTCATCTCAGTGGCAGTCAGGTGTCTGCCCACAGAGAGCAGGTATGCAGGAGAAGGCAGGTGCTGGAACGTGTCGTAGACATAGTGAAAGTCATTGGCAAGAGGGGGCTCAGTTACAGGGGGATGCAGTCTGAGGCTGCGTATACATTAGAGGATCACAGTAATTTCTTGGAGATGATAATACCGCCTTGAAAAGTATGACGTCTGCTTGAAAGAACATCTCACCGAATGCATTGAGAAAAGCAAGAACCTACATCAGTCTGGGGCAAGAGGCAGAGGTTCTTTAATCACACTCCTCTCAAAAAAAGACTCAACACCGTCCTTCACACAATTCAGAGCATTATCCAAGAGACCATGTCAAGTGAAATTGAGCAAGCTGGAATGTTCTCTGTCCAGATCGACACAACTCAGGACATAACTTCTCAAGACCAGTGCTCTGTCATTGTGAGACATGTGACAGACGTCGTACAAGAGAGGCTTGTGGCTGATGTGAAGTGTGAGGCATCCACTGGACAGTACTTTGTCCAGTTGTTGACAGATGTAGTGGATAAACTAAAATTAGACATGAGCAAGTGCATTGGCAATGCTACGGATAGAGCATCCAATATGCAGGGCAAAAATAAGGGCTTCTCTACTCTGTTATCCTCAAAGTCCCCCAATCAAGTGCATGTATGGTGCTATGCACATGCCCTTAATCTGGTTTTGTATGACACAACTGAAATTTAACTGAAATCTTAGCAAGTGGGTCACTGTTTGCACATTGCTGTGTTACTCCGTGAATCCTACCAAAGGATGGATGTGTGGGAGAAGAAGAGCCAGGACACACGACACAGACACATATCTCCAATCGGAGAAACACGCTGGTGGGCTAAGGATAGTGCTTTGAAGAAGGTCTTTGGATCCTTTGGAAAACCAGACCAGGGTCTCTATGTTGACGTACTCCTCACACTATCAGCCATACAAGGACAGGTCAACATGAAGATAACTGTTCGGGTGAAGGCAAAAGGATTTACTGAGGCTCTTCTCCGGTATGAGACAATACTGACAGCTCAAATATTTCTTCGGATATTTGAGAACACGTCACCACTGTCCAAATACCAGCAGACAAGTGGGATGGACATCCTGTCTGCCCATCGAATGGTTGTGGCTACACAGGAAACCCTGAAAGGCATGTCAAGAGACTTTGACACCATTAAGGCAGCTACAGATACATTTGTTCAGTTTGCAAATAAGAAGCTCAAAGAACAGGATGAGGACACAGAGTTGAAGGAGGTGGAAGCCACTCTGCCACAGAAAAGGGCAAGAAAGAAGAAAATCATGTCTGGAGAGATGGCTCAAGATGAAGCTTTGACAGAGGCAGAGTGCCTATAAAGTCCACAATCCAAATTATGGATACAGTCACAGATAGAAATCGCCTGTGGATACTGTCTCATGGCACTCTATATGCTGACCTTGCCCTTTTGGACCCTAGAAACTTCTCCCAAATAACATCCAATGGTCTTCCAGAGACAGCCCTTCAAGAGCTCAGCAAATATTTGCTTCGATTTGATAGCCGAGCAACTGTTGACAATTTGCAGTGTGAGCTGAGGAGCCTCGCTGTACAGTGGAAAAGACTGAAAAGTTCAGGATTGGAGGACTACATGACCAGGACTGTGGAGGATGCCCCTGATGGAAATGAAGATGAGGTGGAAATGAAGAATAAATGCTGCTCATCCTGTAAAGAATGTCCACTGTGTTGTTACCAGATGCTGAGACGGTACAACCCGCTGACTGATGCATACCATATTCTTGGCCTTGGATACAAGTTCCTACTCACTTTCTCAGTTACCCAGGTAGCTTGTGAGCGAAGTTTCTTTACCTTAAAGTATATCAAGAGCAGACTTGGGAGCAATCTCTCACAAGAACACCTAGAGGCCTTCATGCTGATGGTCACTGGGAAGGGCATCCTAATGGCCCTGGATACTGACATGGTGATCGATAGAGTTGGAGAAAAAAAGAGCTGTTGAGAAAATTGCTCCTCCAATAAGGTAGTTGCGACATATTTCCTATAACATGCTTACTTACCATTATTTTACTCCTACATTTCTAATGTTTATTTTTCCTGTCTGTAATAATTCTGTCCAGTACTTTGACAGAGTGAAGCCAGCCAGCTGACCCTGAGCAGCAGTTAAACATTTCTGTGACTTAGATTTTGAATAGTCAAGTAATAGGGAATTTTTGTTATTTTCATAAATAGACTCACGCATTACCTTTAGCTACAGAATATCTCACCATGGTGAGTTTCCATCCCCCTCTATACTTCATTCCTTTCTCCAGGGCGCAGAGAGCGGGGCTGTCAACAGTTTAATTACATATGTTTAGCTGTGAAACCATATTACAATCGATGTTCCCGAACAGATTTCACTTGGGTTTCCGAAATGAAGCACTGGGTAGCTGCAGGAACAGGGTTGGAGAGCCCATGGTATACATAGTGTGTGCGAAATATTACCTGTGGCAGTGAAATTACCAGAGTAGCCTACCCAACATGAGCGAAAAACGTAACGGTGGGAAAGTGGCCTCCATTCACTAATCCAGTGCATACGGATGATGTCATTTTTGTCTTGCCCATTTGATAGTGTCCCAATTACATATTAGGAAAGACATGGTTAAATTGAGAATAGTCTGATGGGTGAAAATATGATCAGAGAGACAGCTTGTGCCTGAGGCAAGGACTAGAGTGCAAGCTTTTTTTGCCAACTTTCTCAAATCATTATTATTAACTGGGTGGTTTGAGCCCTGAATGCTGATTGGCTGACAGTCCTGGTATATCAGACCATATACTTCAGGGTATTGTTAGTGCTCTAATTACGTTGGTAACTAGTTTATTATAGCAATAAGGCACCTCGAGGTTTGTGGTATATGGTCAATATACTACGGCTAAGCACTGTATTCAGGCACTCCGCTTAGGGTGCATGCATAAGAACAACCCTTAGCCGTGGTATATTGGTCATATACCACCCCATTGTGCCTTATTGCTTAAATAGCCTATAGACGCATCATGCAGCCCATATATCATCTTTTTATTTCTAAGGCATTCTAAGGTTTGTATCATTCACAGCTAAATTTGCCAAATAACTAAAAATCTAGCATATAGGACCTGTTTCAAATGATCACTTTTACGCTCAACATAGCCACTTCATATGCGCACACTCGCTCTGGAATTGGAAAAATATGCATTATATTTTATTCAGCTAAATTCAATTATATTCTTCTTACTATAAAATCATATAATATAAAATAATGGCACTGTACTTATATGCATATCTTGTCTGCAAAATGAACAAGGCTACAGCCTATGGCATGGCTTATAGCCAGATAACATACAGTAGGCCAACTCATATTTTGTTCTTCTGAAATACATGTTCTTCATATTGTTAGGTTCTTATTTTCAGAGTAAATAACTCACGGACACTAGAGAAGCTTAACCAAGTTGAATTATTCCCAAAGGGTCGATACAGCTGTTATTCAGACAGACAAAAAAACATTTCACATAAGCACTGATATTTAACCCTTTCTCCTAGGCTGAGTCTCCTCCTACCCATTTGTACAAACATCGTTCTTTACTGCTAGGCAGGACACTAGTGATACGGCCATAAACTTCTATTTCTCCCTTAAGGTGACCTGACCTCACCTCACCTCAACCCCCCTCCATTACTAATTCATGGCTCTCTGCCCTTATCAATGCCTGCCACATGTAACCGCTTCCCTGCACTCAACACATTCCAAGCTTAGTTGCATACACTATATACCTTCCTCCTATAACCCTTAACTTCTGGTGTAGACCCTCTAAACCTTAGCACTCCATCAGTGACATGAATTAGTATATTTTCATATTCTCATAACCCAACAATATCATGTTGTTTCTTTAGACCTGCCAAAAATAATGTATTTATTATACTTTTTTAAATGTAGCTGTTCCAATGGCTTGCATCAGAGGCTTGTCTGCTGCTTGTATGAGTGGAGCCTGGAGATGCTAAACATGTTTATATTAATTAATGGTCAATTACCATGAGACTGCAGACTTTTGCATGACAAAAACCGTCTGACAAATTTTCATGACTGCCACAACCCTAGCTCCGCCCCCCAAACAAGTACACATTTGGTGAATCAGACCAAATCTGATCGATGTTCCAGAATGCTGGAAGGGGGCCAGAGTGAAAAAGTTTGGGAACCCCTGCTCTACTGTACTGAACTATACTTTTCTTTACTGTACTGTACTCTGCTGTCCTGTACTGTGCTGTCCAAACTTGTTAAACATAGATATTTATGATTGGTTCGGACTAGACCAAATCTGAATCAATCATAGAAGTATACTGCACCAAAAAACAGACCCCCAAAAAAAGAAGTCGGTCTGGACAGGACCAAAACGTGGAGTCGGTCAATGCTTACTTGATGTGCAGCCAGATTACACTACGGTGCACAGTGAGTGATCAGCAAATATACATATTGTGTCAGGGCACACAGATGTAAAAAGTTCCAATTGAATATATTCCAATGTACTTACTTGAAATGGCAAATGGACATTTGGAGGGTGCTCTATCATTCTAACAAAATGAATTTAAAGTTTACCGTAAAAGCTTGGACAGATCAACTTGTAGAAAAAAGGAAGGGAAGCACTGCTGGGATACAGTAGAACGTTGTAGGTTGAAAGTGCTCTTTGGTAAAGGGGTTTTAAATGACCCCCCAAAAAGAGGACCAAGGCACTCTTTTTATTTTTTTTAATGTTAGGGCACTCTTTATTTAATTAAAATGTCTTTATTGTTATGGCATGTTCAATAGAACAAAACCTTTAAAACTCTGACCCGTTTCAGCAGCATGGCCTTAGTCAGGGAGTACAATGATACTATGACACAACATGCATTCTTTTGAACAAATCATGATCCAATCAACCCTGATTGGAGAGGGAGTTGTTACAGAATGTTCATTGGTGGACAGTACATAGTAAACAACAATAGGCAATATAAATAAAAAAAGGTGAAATATATATATATATATTCTATCAAAATGAATTTTAAGGTTAGAAGTATGAGATACACAACATTTGTAGCCTTGAATAAGAATTGGCAAAAATAGTGAGAACAGGGGAGCCATATATAAAATATAAAAAGTACACTAGATGGGAGAAAACATGTACCATAATACAATAGATAAAACATCAAGTTCCAACTCCTCTAGGACTAGGCCTACGGGAAATGTGTAGAATCTGCAGACAAACTTCTCTGGAAAAGTTTTGGCAACCACCTCTGGAAGTGTTTCCAGCACCCACCTCTGACAGTCCATTTTTTACTTCACATGAGGGAGAACACATAAAGACAAACTGTTCTAGGTATCTGGGACAAAGTCTGAAAGCAATTCTAAATAATTTAAAGGACTGAAAACCAAAATAAGCAGCTTTATTTTCAGCCCACAAATTTAGCCCACAAATCAAGCCACATAAGTGGGTCAATGTGCAATTATTGTATGTGGGTCTTACTATAAATAAAGGGGCCAATGTGTGACATCAAGGTCAAAAGTTCAAAATGGTATGATAGTTTCTTGCAGCTTCACATGTGTAGTTACAGGAATAAATGTATAGGTACAGTGGCTTGCGAAAGTATTCACCCCCTTGGCATTTTTCCTCTTGTTGCCTTACAACCTGGAATTAAAATAGATTTTGAGGATTTGTATCATTTGATTTACACAACATGCCTACCACTTTGAAGATGCAAAATATTTTTTCTTGTGAAACAAACAAGAAATAAGACACAAAAAAAAAATGAAAACTTGAGTGCATAACTATTCTCCTCCACAAAGTCAATACTTTGTAGAGCCACTTTTGCAGAAAATACAGCTGCAAGTCTCTTGGGGTATGTCTCTATAAGCTTGGCACATCTAGCCACTGGGATTTTTGCCCATTCTCCAAGGCAAAATTGCTCCAGCTCCTTCAAGTTGGATGGGTTCCGCTGGTGTACAGCAATCTTCAAGTCATACCACAGATTCGCAATTGGATTGAGGTCTGGGCTTTGATTAGGCCATTCCAAGACATTTAAATGTTTCCCCTTAAACCACTCGAGTGTTGCTTTAGCAGTATGCTTAGGGTCATTGTCCTGCTGGAAGGTGAATTTCTGTCCCAGTCTCAAATCTCTGGAAGACAAACAGGTTTCCCTCAAGAATTTCACTGTATTTAGCGCCATCCATCATTCCTTCAATTCTAACCAGTTTGCCAGTCCCTGCCGATGTAAAAACATCCCCACAGTATGATGCTGCCACCACCATACTTCACTGATGGTATTCTCAGGGTGATGGGAGGTGTTGGGTTTGTGCCAGGCATAGTGTTTTCCTTGATGGACAGAAAGGAACATTTTAGTCTCATCTGACCAGAGTACCTTCTTCCATATGTTTGGGGAGTCTTCCACATGCCTTTTGGCAAACACTAATGTTTTTCTTTAAGTAATGGCATTTTCTGGCCACTCTTCCGTAAAGCCCAGCTCTGTGGAGTGTACAGCTTACAGTGGTCCTATGGACAGATACTCCAATCTCCACTGTGGAGCTTTGCAGCTCCTTTAGGGTTATCTTTGGTCTCTTTGTTGCCTCTCTGTTTAATGCCCTCCTTTTCTGGTCTGTGAGTTTTGGTGGGCGGCACTCTCTTGGCAGGTTTGTTGTGGTGCCATATTTTTTCCATTTTTTAATAATGGATTAAATGGTGCTCCGTGGGATGTTCAGTTTCTGATATTTTTTTATAATCCAACCCTGATCTGTACTTCTCCACAACTTTGTCCCTGACCTGTTTGGAGAGCTCCTTGGTCTTTGTGGTACCCCTTACTTAGTGGTGTTGCAGACTCTGGGGCCTTTCAGAACAGGTGTATATATACACTGAGATCATGTGACAGACCTTGTGACACTTAGGTTGCACACAGGTGGACTTTATTTAACTAATTATGTGACTTGTGAAGGTAATTGGTTGCACCAGATCTTATTTAGGGGCTTCATAGCAAAGGGGGTGAATGCATATGCACGCACCACTTTTCCATTTACTTATTTGTATGAATTTTTTAAAACAAGTAATTTTTAGCATTTCACTTCACCAATTTGGACTATTTTGTGTATGTCCATTACATGAAATCCAAATAAAAATCTATTTAAATTACAGGTTGTAATGCCACAAAATAGGAAAAACAGCAAGGGGCATGAATACTTTTGCAAGGCACTGTAGGTGCAATGAGACCGTAACTCCACCTAGCAACAACAAAACATCTACATGTCATTCAAAATGTCACAAGAAACATGGATACAACATGTTTCTTTGTCATGACTAGTTGCCAGGTCAACTTCTCTATCATTTACGGCCATGCTAAACATTCCCGAAGAATGAAAAAGATAATCAATAGCATTTTTATGTTTTAATAGTTGATATAATTACAATGGGTTCTGTCAACAAAATCATATAATCAAAATCATATAATCAGTAAACTCTTCAAGCATTATGTCTGTGTCTAAAAACTAGCTGGCAAATTCTTGCTTCCTCTGTCCTTGTTTAATCCATGAAAGTGCATTGCAGCCTAAGGGGAGGAACCTTCACTCCTCTCCTCCAATGTACTTTGAGAGGGAGGTGAGGGAATGGGGGAAAGTGGAGAATTTCAATTGCATTTCCTTGATTCCTCACGTCCTTGCCTCCTTATCAAATCATCAAATCCTATTTTATTGGTCACATACACGTGTTTAGCGGTTGTTATTGCAGGTGTAGCGAAATGCTTGTGTTTCTAGCTCTGACAGTGCAGTAATATCTAACAAGTGATATCTAACAAGTTCACAACATATACACACATCGAAGTAAAGGAATGGAATTAAGAATATATAAATATATGGACGAGCAATGTCAGAGAGGCATAGACTAAGATATAGAATACAGTATATACACATACGAGATGAGTAATGCAAGATATGTAAACGTTATTAAAGTGACTAGTGTTCCATTTCTTAAAATGTCCAGTGATTTCAAGTCTATGTATATAGGCAGCAGTGATGACTATTTAACAGTCTGATGGCCTTGAGATAGAAGCTGTTTTTCAGTCTCTGTCCCAGCTTTAATGCACCTGTACTGACCTCGCCTTCTGGATGATAGCGGAGTGAACATGCAGTGGCTCGGGTGGCCGTTGTCCTTGATGATCTTTTTAGCCTTCCTGGGACATCGGGTGCTGTAGGTGTCCTGGAGGGCAGGTAGTTGCCCCCGGTGATGCATTGGGCAGACCGCACCACCCTTTGTAGAGCCTTGCGGTTGCGGGCGGTGCAGTTGCCGTACCAAGCAGTGATACAACCCGACAGGATGCTCTCAATTGTGCATCTGTAAAAGTTTGTGAGGGTTTTAAGTGCCAAGCCAAATTTCTTCAGCCTCCTGTAGCGCCTTCTTCACCACACTGTCGGTGTGGGTGGACCATTTCAGTGTGTCAATGATGTGTACGCCGAGGTACTTGAAGCTTTCCACCTTCTCCACTACAGTCCCTCCGATGTGGATAGCGGGGTGCTCCCTCTGCTGTTTCCTGAAGTCCACTATCATCTCCTTTTGTTTTGTTGATGTTGAGTGAGCAGTTATTTTCCTGGCACCACAGTCCCAGAGCCCTCATCCCTTCCCTGTAGGCTGTCTTGTCATTGTTGGTAATCAAGCCTACTAATGTTGTGTTGTCTGCAAACTTGGTTATTGAGTTGGAGGCGTGCTTGGCCACGCAGTCATGGGTGAACAGAGAGTACATTTACATTTACATTTAAGTCATTTAGCAGACGCTCTTATCCAGAGCGACTTACAAAATGGTGCATTCACCTTATGATATCCAGTGGAACAACCACTTTACAATAGTGCATCTAAATCTTTTAAGGGGGGGGGGGGGGGGGGGGGGTTAGAAGGATTACTTTATCCTATCCTAGGTATTCCTTAAAGAGGTGGGGTTTCAGGTGTCTCCGGAAGGTGGTGATTGACTCCGCTGTCCTGGCGTCGTGAGGGAGCTTGTTCCACCATTGGGGTGCCAGAGCAGCGAACAGTTTTGACTGGGCTGAGCAGGAACTGTGCTTCCTCAGGAGGTAGGGGGGCGAGCAGGCCAGTGGTGGATGAACGCAGTGCCCTTGTTTGGGTGTAGGGCCTGATCAGAGCCTGAAGGTATGGAGGTGCCGTTCCCTTCACAGCTCCGTAGGCAATCACCATGGTCTTGTAGCGGATGCGAGCTTCAACTGGAAGCCAGTGGAGAGAGCGGAGGAGCGGGGTGACGTGAGTACAGGAGGGGGCTGAGCAAGCACCCTTGCGGGGCCCCAGTGTTGAGGATCAACGAAGTGGAGGTGTTGTTTCCTACCTTCACCACCTGGGGACGGCCTGTCAGGAAGTCCAGGGCCCAGTTGCACAGGGCGGGGTTCAGATGCAGGGCCTCGAACTTAATGATGAGCTTGGAGGGTACTATGGTGTTGAATGCTGAGCTATAGTCAATGAACATCATTCTTACATAGGTATTCCTCTTGTCCAGATGGGATAGGGCAGTGTGATGGCGATTGCATTGTCTGTGGATCTATTGGGGTGGTAAGCAAATTGAAGTGGGTCTAGGGTGACAGGTAAGGTAGAGGTGATATGATCCTTGACTTGTCTCTCAAAGCACTATAGTCGATATGTTGATAGGACTTCGGCAGCCTTTTCCTCAAATTTGCTTTGTTAAAATCCTCAGCCATCCCACGTTAGAAATTGTGCTACTAATGCAAACACGTCTCGTAAAAGTAATTATGTTTTTGTTTGGTTAGCTTTTGGAAATTGTAGAAATAAAACATTTTCCTTCTTCAGAAGTTCCTTGTTGTAGGCTCCTAAGTGGACCATAAGGTTAAAAACCAAACTAAACTAAAAATAAAATAAAAAACGAAGTAACTCCGCCAGAGTGTCTCTTTTGGGTCACGTTTGCCGGTCCCAAGCCCAGATAAAGGAGGAGGGTTGTAATTGTGACATTAAAAAAAACAAGAATCAACAGAAGAAAGTTAATTTGGAGTTCTAAACATATTTAGGGTGTTTTTTTACTCACTTTTTTGTCTCTCCCACGATGATATTCCTCTCTCCTACAGCGTCCATCACAATTACATGCACATTGCCAATTATGCATATTATGTGATGACGTTACTTAGCGACTTCTAGCGACTTTTAGGACAGCCAATAGCTACTTTCCTTACTGAGGAGTTGGCAACACTGGCAATGGGTGCCTTAGACCCCTGCGCCACTTGGGAGGGGATAATAAAATCTCTTGAAGATAAAATCACATAAATCTGCCCCTACACGCTAACCAAATTATTTGTATAGTCCCCCCTCTAGAATCAAATGTACACTTTT
Organism: Salmo salar; assembly: GCF_965601325.2. Classification (NCBI taxonomy): domain Eukaryota; kingdom Metazoa; phylum Chordata; class Actinopteri; order Salmoniformes; family Salmonidae; genus Salmo; species Salmo salar. Next base: position 15,351,613 of record NC_138314.1, on the reverse strand, counting down.
CGGTTCACAATCTGTTTGACAAAATGAGTTTCATAGTTACAAATAAGGTCCGTCACCCTACCAAACTTCCCTGCTAAAACCTACTGTAGGTCTGTCTATATGCTGCCTTTTCGTTGTCACAGCCAAAATGTCAATCACCAAACGAGGGGACTAATGCAAGTGTGGATTAAATCGACTTTCGTCCATGCTGTACAACATTGTAAATAAAACAGCACTACCGTGCTGCTCTTTTTATAGTTTTATAAACTCAGCAGGAACATTATTTCTCTCCATTCAACGCCACTCTAATCTCGATGGAGCGTTTCTTTAAAACATGCATCCAATCACTTCGATGCCTTACATAACTAGACCTGTCAATGCTTCAATGTGCCTCGTTTGACAGTGCTTTGGAAAGACAGGACAATGATAGAGATTCCGCTAGTTATGTTAAATTGCAGGCGCATATGCTCCGATTTTCAAAACCATTTGGTGCTCAGTTGAAAAGTTAATGGACTAATTAGAAAAATAAAAGCAGTAATTTTCAATGAGATATAAGAGGTGTGCTGTGAGAGCGTGAGAAGAGGGTCAAATGCGTATATCACGGTCAATGCATGAGAATTGGCAGCTCATGTTTCTCATGTGCAGGACATAAAATGGCCTACAAACCTTTTCTGTATTGTTTATTCTATGCTGTTGAAATGTAGGCCATTTATGAAGTTGACGTTAGTTGGCTGGGTGAAAGTAACTCAAGCGAGCATATCACCAATTTCACTGCTGGACTACTTTAAAGCCCAATTCAAAACCTGTTTACAAGGAAAGTCCCGTTGATATTCGTCACGCAGTTATTATTATGATGATCAGCTGGCACAAGGTAAATATTAGCACGTGAGACATCTCAAAGTGAAACTTATTAGCACGTGAGACATCTCAAAGTGAAACTAACTTATCCAGTTAACTGGTTCAGTCGAAAGTGCACTAATGCTAAACTTTGAGTGCTCTCAACACATGCTGAGGATTGTTTAAAGAAAGCTGTTGACTACCTCAACTTGACTCACGATCATTATTATTTACCTAGGTAAGTTGTATGTATGCTCACCTTACTTTGATGTGGTAACACCTTCAAATGTAAGTATTTATAAAACAGTATATTGCCGTTAGACTTGCTTGGAAATCTGAATGTCATTGTTCTTCTGCCTATGTTTATTGTCCGGACACAAAGACAATCCCTATTTCCTACGGTTATAGTTTATTTTATGCATAATATGTCTTCAACGGGTGCGTTTTTTTAAGCGCCACAAATTACTTGATGTATCCTATCCCAGAACGTTTTTACATGCAAATGGTAAGTTTAAGTATATAACGTTAGTTAATTAGCCTACAAGAATGAGATTTCAGCTGAGCTGGGGCGTTTGTGGGAAGTCGTAAATCCGACATGATTAAGTAAGTGCTTTTGAGGTCGGGCCAATTCTTCAACCATATACATTTAGCTAGCTTACCTAACATTCACAATACGGTCAAATTAGCTGCATTATCCACATTGAAAACTGTCAAAAAACGATTTGTTATCTTTTGGTTAAAAAGGTGAAACGTCACGGCTCGGCAACTCTGGTAACAACATTTTCTCCAAGTTTCCCACTTGTAATTACAATTTGGAAGGTCGTTCAAGTGAAACATTCCAGTATGAACTTTGAGCTTCCGATAACTCCAATAGCATGTGAACACCCCACTAGTCTTTTAGCTTTATTGGTATTTTTTTTACTGGTGTTTTTATTACATTGGTATTGTTATATGGTATTTTATCACATGCTTGAATAATGTTAACATGATTGATAGCCAGGTAGGTTACTTCCTAAATGTAATCTGTCACAGTTACTAGTTACCTGTCCAAAATTGTAATCAGTGACACGTTTTGAATTACCCAAACCCAGTAACGTAATCTGATTACATTCAGTTACTTTTAGATTACTTTCCCCTTAAACGGCATTAGAAGACACACGTATGTTACCAATTGAACCACATCTATTGCAGGATAAATAAATGTTAAAGTTTACATAGCTGGCAATATATGGATGTTACATTTAACTTAATGGGTTGGTTATGTAGGCTTCTTCTAACCCATTTCTTTCTACTACGTATAATAATACGATTAAATGATATCTTTACGTTAAAAACCAAAGTCTATCAGAATTCCAGTCATTCCAATAAATGTTATACCCCTTGATCTTCAAGAATATGACTTGGAAATATGGAAGTATAGATTAGCCAAATTGTTTTACCTGAGCATAACCCCAAAACTAAGGACTTATTAGCCAGCCCTACTCTGTTTATGATTTTGTTGTCATGGAGGACTGATTTGGCTCATTGATTGTAGTTGAAAAATAAATGCTGTGCTTATGGAATGGCATGCTTTGAGCACTACTGAAAATGCTATTTACATGTGAAAAATGAATTCTGCATTTTCTATAGGCCTATTGTTTCACTTTTAGTTGGTGACACTTTGATATCTTGATAATATGCAGCTGTTTAAAGGGCAAATTCACAGATGAAACAATAACAAAACGATCGCCCCACCTCTGTTTTGGTAAAAAAAAAAACTGAGGGATGGGCATGGAGAAATTTAACCACTCTCAGATTAATAGACAGAACTATGGATGCAATGACTGACCATCCATCATATCAAAATTATTGTTTTAACCATGTTATGAGGCTATACATTGTTTACATTTACAATGTTTACAAACATTGGAGAAAAACAAGCTTATATTTTGAGTTCTCATAGAGTGACAGTTGAACTAAACTCATGAGGCATTTATAAGTTATATTCTTCAAGAATCAATGGATATATATATCCAAGTCCAAAAATGGATGTAGCAACTACAGATTGCCCTTTTAAGTCTATCAAAAGTGTGTGAGTTTGAACATGTGTCCATACACCTAGTATTGATACACCTTGTATTGGATCCATTAGGCCTATGGATTTAATGTTTTTATCAGCATGAATTAGATTGCGCAATAAAAGCCCCACTTGTATTCCACAGGCTGGGATCCGCACTGTGCAGTTGTTGTAAGAGCACATTTTTCACTCGCTGTCCACTGGTTTCAAAAAAATTATTGATAGGCTCCTGAGTGGCGCAGCAATACATCTCAGTGCTAGAGGCGTCACTACAGCCCCTGGTTCGATCCCGGGCTGTATCACAACCGGCCATGATCGGGAGCCCCATAGGGCGGCGCACAATTGGCCCAGCGGCGTCCGGTTTAGGGGAGGGTTTGGCCAGGGTAGGCCGTTAACTTAGGCTGTCAACCTCTTGAAGTCAATCATTATTGGGTTCAAATATTTATATTTGTGAACAGCCATCCACAACAACCACAATCCGTAAGGCACAAATAGCTAAATGAGAGCAGCAGTGATTCACATCAATGTGCTATGTAGATAGCAACAATAAGTGACATCCATATCGCCGTAGACTACACCACTGCTGTCATCCTTAACTCCAAGCGTTTATTCAAATTGGATAATCTTTGGATGTCAACAGCAGTTGTACCATTGGAAGACAGCTTGGACTGTAGCCTACAAAACCTTTTCCCACGATCCATCAAACCCATTTGGTGCGTCATCATAGTGGTCTCTGAGGTAGGCATTTTCAAGGGATATATAAAGTGATTGCATATATATATATATATATATCGTACAGACTGGCTCTAAGGCTGCCTTTACAGAGGCAACCCTGATTGGTCAAAATACCAATTAGTGGCAAAATGTGTAAATGCAGCCCAAGAGCCAGTCCTACGCTTCAATTTTGAGATTTTCTCATTTGATAGGACACACACAACTCCTGTATTAGCGGAAGAATGTTTCAGTTCTCGTATTGACTTCTCTAACCCCAAACCCTGGTCTGCTTTGGAAGCGTTCCCGTAAGTCTTGTGATGTTGCTCCTCTGGGTTCAGAAACTCTGTGGGATCCTCTTTATGGTGCCATTTCCGCATTCACATGCTAGTCGGAAACTCAGACATTTCTGACTTGCTGATTCATTGAATGCGGCACTTGCATAATTACAACCTGTTAGCAAGTTGGTAATGTCAGAGTTTCCTAGTTGGGACTAGCACATGAACGCGCCATTTCTCCGAAAAAAAACGAGGTAAAATCATGTCGTCAGTGATCAAGTCGGGGCTCTAGAAAGATTCCTGACTTTCCGACTTGGAATTCCGAGTTGGATGAACGTTCAAAACGATTTTTCCCAGTCGGAGCTTGTTTTTTGTTGTTTTTTTTACGTTCCCAGTTGCCTTGAACACGCTGAAGTCGGAGATTTCCAAGTTTCCAGTTGTTTTGAATGCAGCATTAACAGCAGTTGAACGTCACCATCTGCTAATCAAAGTTACTAAAGCACACACCAATTTTCACCTGGGTCCGGTTTCCCAAAAGCGTCTTGGCTAAGTTCATTGTTAGAACATTTGTAGGAGCATCGTTAAATCTCTGAGCTGTTTCCCAAAACCATCAATATTAAAGTTGCACTTGAAAAAGCTTGTTATTTATCGACTGCCTTAGACCACTCGTAGGACAGCCAAGTGTGTCATTAGATGCGTTTTTTCCCTACCACGTCACTTTATACACAGAATTATCTCCTCTATACAGAATCAAGATATTTGTCTCTCTGTTACCACTGACAACTTCACAACAAAATTGACTACAACTGCAAAGTTGCCAATGTCTTTCCAATTGTTACAAACAAGCAAAGGATAAAAATATGCTTCAAATGAAAACCGAGATGACTGCATTAAAAGACAAAGCCTACCTAACGTCAGCGTAAGGCACCTAGGTTAATGGAGTGTCTCGGATTTCCGTACACAATAATACAAAATGCTCCGAGACCAGGTTGCTCTAGGAGCTGAATAATCCGTCTCCATTGTGGAATAATTATAATGTTAATTAAGGTAAGATTTAAATGAAGAAAGATGATCTGAGAGCTGTGCTGCCTTTCTTTCGATTCTATCAGTATCGACACATAGCGAACGTTCTTCCTGTGTGGTGTTTTGGGAAAAGCTGGTTACATCTTCGGCCAGTGCAGGAAAGATGCATCGTTAAAACACTCAAAAGTCTAATGTTTACCGCATGCTTCCCAGTCAAAACAGTTAATGCATATATTATGACGACATTTTGTGACGTTTTGGTGTTCGGCAGGGGGTTTCTTCAGGAGAAGAGCAGGGCAGTCAAAACCTTGTAATTCAAGATTACAAGTACATTTAATGAGGAGCTTCTTGTTGGAGCCCCTCTTGCAGACCAGTACACTGCTACATAAATAATTTTTGCAACTATAGGCTATATTACATAGATGTGTACTATAGGCTATATTACATAGACGTGTAAGCCTACACTTACAATGTTTCATATGCACCATTATAATCATCCACTTTGTCACATGCATGGACCAGCAGTGTTTTTCTTAACAAAAATGCTTGAAGCGAGTGTTAATGAGCGCTGTTGTTTTCGAGTCAATCACATTAATGGTGTGTGCCACCAGGAATGTTGTTTTTTTTACGATGTACTATCAACTTAAATGTTGTATAGGCCATATTTTCCCTATAAAAACACATGGATGTACACTACCAATGAAAAGTTTGGACACACCTACTCATTCAAGGGTTTTTCTTTATTTTTACTGTTTTCTACATTGTAAAATACAGTGGTTCCTTCTTTAAAAGTTGCGAGCTTACACCGCGGGACTTAGAGGTACCCAGCGTCACGTCTTCATTCCGCAAGGGGGAGTTAGAGCATTCATTATGCATTTGGGTCCCAAGGTTTTTATGACCGATCATATCGAGTGGTTCGAATGATGAATTTGACGCGAGCCACCGGTCCCTGGTGACTTTCTTCAGCAAAGATGGCTGACAAAACATTATGGTGGAAGCAAATTTAAGTAATTATAACATAACTAGTCAAGCAAAAAAAATACAATTGAGAGGAATATGTTAGTTAATGTAGAGACAAACGATTGTGCATATTCTTTTGTTATGAAAATTGCTATTTTGCATGTTTTTTTCAGTCATATCCAAAACTAGGTGTATCAAACTACATTCTTTGAATGATGCTGTCTGCATGTATGTATTACAATTATACACTTCAACAGTGTTTACCACTCCTGCTCCTGGAACATCAATGATTGCACATTGTAACTATGCAATAGACTAGAAACATGATTTACGTGAAGGCTGATTTGTAATTCATATATACAGAATAAAAACAGTACATCCTGCCAGCACGCCCACAAGCGAGCCACTCAAGCGAAGAATGACGCGTGGAAGAGAGCGAGGAATGAGATGGGAGTAACAATCCAGGCTATTTGCTCTGAGACCGGCATTATAAAATTATGAAACAAACAGGGAGAAGGTTTCGAACCCTCAACATTCTAGCCCGAAGTCCAGCACGCTATCGACTATGCCCAGATGTATTAATTGGGGTTGGGGCCGATTGTGGCTAAAAACATTTTATCAATTAGAATCTTTAACATGTGGAAAGGGGAAAAATTATTATTTTTTTCACAAGCGTAGCAGGATGGGCTATTAGCTGAACAATAGACTATTCAACCTTTACTAAAGAATTGTCTAATAGCAAAGCTAGGTGTGAACCCCCCCCCCCCCCCCCAACTTGAGCTAGGTGTGAAACCCCCTCCACAACTTGCAACAAATCATTTGTATCTGTCTTTCCACATCTACCTACACACATATCTACCTGCACACATGGTTAATGTTCTGAAAGTATATGTATGTATGTATGTATGTATGATGTGTGTGTGTGTGTATATATATATATATATATATATATATATATATATATATATATATACACACACTGCTCAAAAAAATAAAGGGAACACTGAAACAACACAATCACACTTCTGTGAAATCAAACTGTCCACTTAGGAAGCAAAACTGATTGACAATAAATTTCACATGCTGTTGTGCAAATGGGATAGACAACAGGTGGAAATTATAGGCAAATAGCAAGACACCCCCAATAAAGGAGTGGTTCTGCAGGTGGGGACCACAGACCACTTCTCAGTTCCTATGCTTCCTGGCTGATGTTTTGGTCACTTTTGAATGCTGGCGGTGCTTTCACTCTAGTGGTAGCATGAGATGGAGTCTACAACCCACACAAGTGGCTCAGGTAGTGCAGCTCATCCAGGATGGCACATCAATGCGAGCTGTGGCAAGAAGGTTTGCTGTGTCTGTCAGCGTAGTGTCCAGAGCATGGAGGCGCTACCAGGAGACAGGCCAGTACATCAAGAGACGTGGAGGAGGCCGTAGGAGGGCAACAACCCAGTAGCAGGACCGCTACCTCCGCCTTTGTGCAAGGAGGAGCAAGAGGAGCACTGCCAGAGCCCTGCAGAATGACCTCCAGCAGGCCACAAATGTGCATGTGTCTGCTCAAACGGTCAGAAACAGACTCCATGAGGGTGGTATGAGGGCCCAACATCCACAGGTGGGGGTTGTGCTTACAGCCCAACACCGTGCAGGACGTTTGGCATTTGCCAGAGAACACCAAGATTGGCAAATTCGCCACTGGCGCGCTGTGCTCTTCACAGATGAAAGCAGGTTCACACTGAGCACGTGACAGCCGTGACAGAGTCTGAAGACGCCGTGGAGAATGTTCTGCTGCCTGCATATGCTGGTGCGGTTGGCCCTGGGTTCCTCCTAATGCAAGACAATGCTAGACCTCATGTGGCTGGAGTGTGTCAGCAGTTCCTGCAAGAGGAAGGCATTGATGCTATGGACTGGCCCGCCCGTTCCCCAGACCTGAATCCAATTGAGCACATCTGGGACATCATGTCTCGCTCCATCCACCAACGCCACGTTGCACCACAGACTGTCCAGGAGTTGGCGGATGCTTTAGTCCAGGTCTGGGAGGAGATCCCTCAGGAGACCATCCGCCACCTCATCAGGAGCATGCCCAGGCGTTGTAGGGAGGTCATACAGGCACGTGGAGGCCACACACACTACTGAGCCTCATTTTGACTTGTTTTAAGGACATTACATCAAAGTTGGATAAGCCTGTAGTGTGGTTTTCCACTTTAATTTTGAGTGTGACTCCAAATCCAGACCTCCATGGGTTGATCAATTGGATTTCCATTGATTATTTTTGTGTGATTTTGTTGTCAGCACATTCAACTATGTAAAGATAAAAGTATTTAATAAGATTATTTCATTCATTCAGATCTAGGATGTGTTATTTTAGTGTTCCCTTTATTTTTTTGAGCAGTGTATATCATTTCTTAACGAGCCTTTCCATAAGTCCATGCAAGTTTCTTCGTGTCTTCTGACTGTAATTAGAGTGATGTTGTGCCGTGATGCCAGCAGATTAATTGCCGATCGCTCATCATCTTCATGAACATAAGCAAGTGATGTCTGCTAAATCATCAATTTAGGTTTCTCCAGAAATAAATAATTCAAAATAACAAACTGTCTTTATTTACAAATTAGTGAGAATGTCTCACCCTATGTTCAAGAATTGCCTTTTCTCACTCTAAAATTAAAACGAAATCTCCAAAATATCGTTACTTTTTAAACAAAGCGATGTATTATTAATTAATTTAGATTTATATAAAAGCCCCTTAGGATCTGTGAGAATATCTAACAGAAAATGCCACTTAGATATTAATTTAGAGTCCTCCAATCCTCTAAATGTAATTATTGGCGGAGAGTCACGTCATTGAAAAACATTTTTTTCGATATACTGTAGGCGAAATTAGGCTCACTAGTGTTGAGTAATGTGCTGTTAAAAATGGTGAAGGTCTTATTTATTTAAAGAGGATGTTGAAGTTAGAATCGCTTTTTTAGCACCGTTTCGCGCTGTTCTGAGGCAAGCATGGGGACTAGTCTTGATATATCAATGAGCTTTTTATTTTCTCTTAATCTCCATTTGGGTATTGGCTAGACAAGAATTAGAAAATTAGGGTGCAGAAATGTTATGCTTTTATGCTCCATTATTTAACTAGACAAGTCAGTTAAGAACAAATTCTTATTTACAAGAACGGCCTACTCCTTCCTCCCGTTGTACAGCACCATATTTTCCATTCCCATCCTAATGGAAACCCTGATGGTTTCGTTTTGTTGTTTTTCTCTGAATAGAAACACCATAATATTAATCAAATTAATTAAGCCAAATTTCTTAAAATCAATCCCATATGCTATGTTATTACAGAAAAGGTTTTAAATTCTCTGGTAATGCCTATATGGAAGACTATCAAATGCTTCTCAAAGATGCCCTCTGGTGGTCAAACTAGCAATAATTTGCGTTAACAGAAAAAATGGCTGACAAATAGATAACGTGCCACAGAATGCTGCAGCAGCCCGCAAGGTGTGCCACAGTATGACACAACTTTTAAAGGAGGAACCACTGGAATAGTGAAGACATCAAAACTATGAAATAACACATGGAATCATGTAGAAACCAAAAAACTGTGAACCAAATCAAAATATATTTTATATTTGAGATTATTCAAAGTAGCCACCCTTTGCCTTGATGACAGCTTGATGAAAACATCTAAAAGAATTGCACTACATCACTGGCCACCAGGCAGGCCAAAACTCCATCACACCTAAACAGGCTGAAATTTTTGTTGGTCTTTTCAAATGGCTCTTACACTGAGGGCATTATCATCCTAATCACAGTATTATTCTGACCTTGTAGTGTGGAAAGAGGGAAATCACGTTTTTGACTGCACTGGGCCTTTAAGATCTTTGATAGGCTGATGTGGAATTTGTTACAGGAAATCACTGTCAGCTGGTGAGGTTAGCATAGGGCTAACATGTGGCAGGTTATCTGATAGAACACTACATTGTAGCTGGTCCCATCACATGCAACTACGTCGGATTTTAATTGGCTGATGCACATTTTGAGACTGAGGAAAATGTTAGGTTTAACTTTTTCTAATGTCCAAGTATAGACCCCTCTATCTTATTTATTTACTTTCTCCACAGTACCCCAACTCGAGGCAAGGAGAGGTATTGAAAGTGCACTGACTCCTACAGGTGCATCGTGATGGTTAACCTCTCAACCGTGGAGCACAGCACCAGAAGACCTCCACGCTGCTGGCCTCCAGTGGCTATTTTCCTCGTCTTCATCCTCACCCAGCAGCTCTACGCCCTCATCGTGTTACAAGGCCAGTTGGTCAGCTCTACTGAGGCCATCATCAGCCCTTTCAACTTCTGCCTCCAGGGACAAGATGTTGGAGTTATCTGTGATGATCAACACAACAACATGGCTGCCACCGCTGGTGTATTAGTGTATATCCTCAGGGTTCTGGTCATTATGAGCCTGTATATTCCACTGGTGCTGGTGCCCTTTGCCCTCATGGCCTTTCTGTTTGCAGTCTGCTGTGATGACAGAGGGGTGTTGTGGTTCAGTGTCAGCTGTCAGGTTGCTTCCAGCCTACTGATGCTTGTGGGCCTCTGTGTGTTTGTGGGGCTCCACTTTAGCTATGTGTCATTGGCTGGTATGACAGCAGGGTACTATGTCTGTGTGTTTGTTAATGCTGAGCTGGCTACAGCAGCTGTACTGACCTGGATGACAGGGAGGCGGGAGCTAAGAGATGAGACGACAGCCTATGATAACTAATAACCCAGTGGAGAGGCTTGCTGGTAACCAACATGGGATTGTCAAGTCCTCCCTAGTGTTCAAATAAGAGGAAATGTTCAGCAACCCCTAACTGACCTCTCTGCAACAGTTTACGTTGGCAAACATTTGTTTGCTGGTCAGGAAAAACAAGTCAACTTTTGATTTGTTTATTTCAAGTTTTTCAATGTGTTCAACATGATCAACCAAAAAGGTGTACATTTTAAATGACTATGTCTATATAATGTTTTTGAAAACATACTATTCATAACTTTATTTTGTCTTTTCATGTTTGTGTTCTGTTCTGTACATAATGTATATTTTTAAATCAAATTAAGTTTCCAATATGAACTCTGATACAGAGATACTTTGACCACTACTACTATAGTCCTACTGTATTGTGGTCGGCAATGTTGACAACAAAAATGCTACAGTAATTTTAAGAAATCAACCACTAGCCTAAGTAATTCAAAAAGATATTGCATACCTTCTGGCTAACTGTCATGTTCCAGTAAATGAGTGTGATAACAATGATTATTAGGTGAAGTAGGTTAAGTTAAACCACCAATTTTGCTCACGAGTCTCAAATGTACATGATGTATTCGTCAACAATGTTGCAAAATTGTGAAGTGCATGACATGCCTGTTGATCATAAGCCTATCATAAGAGTATGTTGATGGTCAACAAAGATTTCTGTAATTTCTATATGAATTTGGTCAGGTCGCCAAAAAAGTGACATATTACAGCTTTTAAAAAGAAATGTCATCAATAAAAGTGCCTTTAGAATATCCCGGTAGTCACATTTTATTCTTCAATCACAATTATATATATTTTTTGTTTCTATTACAAAGTATGTCATTGCCCTTTTAATGCTCTTAATAAAGGGGAAACTATCTTGCGCAGTTGCGCCTAATATTGTACACATCATTAGTTGCACCTAGTGAGCCAGTTTTTAGGCCCAAGGCCTTTTCTAAGACATAGTGCCTAAACACTTCACAGATGAAACCTAAATGCTTTCAATTGAGATGTATTTACTAACATATACCAAGAACCCACTATTAGCAGAGAAGGAAATCATTCATGTTATGGGTCCCATTTGCCCCCATTGACTATTTTTAATATACTCTAGTCTACATGACCTCACTGTGTACCCCCCCCCCCATCTCAGTTTGTAAGGAAAGCATCTCAAAGTTCAAAGTGTTCCATCATCAGGTGAAAAATATCTCCCTTACAAGCCTGAGGGAATCATCGTCTGCTGTGGGAGACTGTGACCGTGAGTGGTCCTCTGCTCCTTCAACATCCTGAGCCAAATCCCCTGGACCATCAGCATCGTAGTGACCATGACCTGGTCCTGAACTCTGACCCTCAGGTCCCTGCTCTATGTTGTTATTGTGAGTGTTGTTGTTTTGAGCGTACAGTAGAGTGTCCTCCTCGGCTACGTCGATGTCCGTTTCTGAGACATACGTCCTCTCCTGGGCATCAGAGTCTGAGGACTCCGCCACCACGTCCAACTCAGACAGCCTCCTCTTCTTCTCCCTGACACAGTTGTTTTTTGCATTCATAGAGCAGCCCACCACACTACTTTTGACCTGTAGGAATGAATGCAATATACAGGGTGAATTGGATAAAGCAGACAGAAATAGCTCAGTTATATCCACTAGAAATGATTCTCAAACCTCCCCAACAGACGTTTCACAATTTTGTTGTAGCCCTGAACTAGCTCACCTGATTCACCTATTCAAAGGCATGATGATTACCTGATGAGTTGAATCGGGTGTGCTAGCTCTGGATTAGATCAAATAACAGCTGGGGGTCCCCACTAGAGGTCTTTCATACTGTGGTCTAAGCTAGCTAGCTGCATCCCCCCATACCCCTCAGTGAATCATCAGTCTATGGAACATCACCTGTTTGTCACCATGACAAGCTCCATCTTCTCCAGCTCCAAAATCATTCAAATAACTGACAGCTGCCTCCACCAGTTCCTTTTCATTCATGCAGTAGAAAGCCACTCTGAACAGCAAGAGAGGGAAAATTAAGTCCTATGTGCAGAAAATGAATGCTTTTCATATAGCCGATAATAGGCCATCAGGTTACTTTTAGTTGAAAAATAGAAAAGTTAGTGGTTGAAACCACACTCTTACAGAAAACGATTGCCATTTTGAAAATGCAGTAAAATTGCAGTAACTGTACTTGACTGGTATTTTTCAGAATAAAATGCAAAATTACTGCAGTAAAAAACGTATCTTGGAAGCAATATATAACTGCAGTACAGTGTATTGCAGCTATACTGCATTCTGACCAGTGGATGCTCCTCAGAGGGGGAAGGGGAGGACCATTCTCCTCAGTGAATTTCATAAAAATTACAATTGTAAAACATTTTAAAAGTTATCCTTTTTAGATAAAACTATACTAAATATAAATCACGTCAAATAAATGCTTAAAACACTATTTTGCAAAAAGTCTACAGCAGCCTCAACAGCACTCTGTAGAGTAGCACCATGGTGTAGCCAGAGGACAGCTAGCTTCCATCCTCCTCTGGGTACATTGACTTCAATACAAAACCTAGGAGGCTCATGGTTCTCACCCCCTTCCATAGACTTACACCAGCCTTAAAGTATGGGTCGCGGACCTGTTAATCGTGGGTCGCGACGTGTCAGAGTAAATTTATAATTATTTAATTAATTACAGGAATTGATCTGCTCGGCAGCGGTCTCTGCTCTGTTTGGCAGCTGCACGAGTGTGAGAGGGAGATGCCCGTGTGCTTCGCGGTTTACCAGATCTTTTTTCTGTAGTTTCCTTGAAGATCACTCCGCGACACACACAACGCAGCACTGTCGTCCAGCAGCAGTTGATGCGCTGTCTGCCACTGACTTGTCATTCCCACTCGCCATCACTCACCGTTGTCATCAAATGGACTCATGCTAGCCACAAATTCTGACTGGGCTCAATTGTCATGAAACGCATATACAGCGATGAGTTTCTCTCTCTTTCATACAAACTTATAACGAGGAGCGCCCACAATGTGTTTTGTGCGGGGAAGTGCTTAGTAATGAGTCTCTCAAAACAAACAAATTAATAAAACGACATGTCCTGGACAAACATCCACAGCATGATGGCAAACCCAGGGAGTTCTTTGAGAACAGAGCAGAATGCTTCAGGAAACAGTGCTTCGACAATGGAAAAGTAAGTCAGCTAGCAAGGCATTGTTGTCATTTTATAACAGGTGATGATAAGCAGAAAAAATGGAGTACTAACTAGCTCTCATCGTAGTAGATGTGAGTTTCTCTTTCAAACAATCCCCTGGCCTTGTACACAGCTAATAGCTAACATTCGCCAAAGCAAGCTAGCTACTGTTAGTGCAACCCTAGTAACAGTACAGATGAAGATTAAAAATGATCAAGCTTAGTGTACATCAAAACGGAGCCCAGAATATACATGCTTGTTGAAAACTTCAACCAGCCACACACCTCTCATAAGGGCTGTGTGTGTGTTTTCTGGTCTACATCTGTGTGATGTGATCAATCAGTTTATTCCAGTTTAGAATAAAAAAATATGAATTGTATTTTAACAGCAACAGTTCCAACCTAGACTTTCTTTCAACAATAATTTATACAGTAAGATGTACAGTAGGCCTGATTATTTTTCATCTGTACTGTTACTTAGGGTTGTGTAACCGGTGTGAAATGGCTAGCTAGTTAGCGGGGTGCGTGCTAATAGCGTTTCAATCGGTGACATCACTCGCTCTGAGACCTTGAAGTAGTTGTTCCCCTTGCTCTGCAAGGGCCGTGGCTTTTGTGGAGCGATAGGTAACGATGCTTCGAAGGTGACTGTTGTCGACGTGTCCAGAGGGTTCCTAGTTTGGGGCGAGGAGAGGGACGGAAGCTATACTGTTACATTGGTGTCGTGACCCAGATCACTGGTTGCTGTAGAAAAGGTGGGTGAGTGTAACCGGTGTGAAATGGCTAGCTAGTTAGCTGGGTGCGCGCTAATAGCGTTTCAATCGGTGACATCACTCGCTCTGAGACCTTGAAGTAGTTGTTCCCCTTGCCCTGCAAGGGCCGTGGCTTTTGTGGAGCGATAGGTAACGATGCTTCGAAGGTGACTGTTGTCGACGTGTCCAGAGGGTTCCTAGTTTGGGGCGAGGAGAGGGACGGAAGCTATACTGTTACATTGGTGTCGTGACCCAGATCACTGGTTGCTGTAGAAAAGGTGGGTGAGTGTAACCGGTGTGAAATGGCTAGCTAGTTAGCTGGGTGCGCGCTAATAGCGTTTCAATCGGTGACATCACTCACTCTGAGACCTTGAAGTAGTTGTTCCCCTTGCTCTGCAAGGGCCGCGGCTTTTGTGGAGCGATGGGTAACGATACTTCAAGGGTGACTGTTGCCGATGTGTGCAGAGGAGCCCAGGTAGGGGCGAGGAGAGGGACGGAAGCTATACTGTCACAGTTGCACTATCAAAAACTACCTGTGTGTGTGTTCTGTTGTACATCTGTGTGATGTGATCAATCAGTTTATTCCAGTTCAGAATGAAAAAGATTTATTGTATTTTAACAGCAACAGTTCCAACCTAGACAGATATGTAAGAGTGTTTTTAAATGGTGGAAAATAAACCTGAATAGATATTTATATGGATATTTAATTTCAATGTTATTTGTTTTTGTCTATATTGCATTCGTTTTAGGCATAAGGGCAATGAAATGTACCAATATTTATTTACAGTTGCATATTTTCCAAAGCTTGAATTTCTCATTTGGGTCCCAGGCTGAAAAAGTTTAAGAACCCCTGATTTACACAGTAATTATGACAATTTCCTCCAGCCTATCAGAGCTCTTGAAGCATGAACTGACATGTTGTCCACCCAATCAAAGGATCAGATATTTAATCTAGTACTGAAAGCATAAACTACAGCTAGCTAGCACTGCAGTGTATAAAATGTGGTGAGGTGTTGACTCAAAGAGAGAAAGACAACAGTTGAACAGTTTTTAACAAATACATTTCTTCCAAAATGAAGGAGAAGTAAGAGAGAAATATATAGAGGGTGATTGTCATTTTTTCCACTTTCAGTTTCACTTACAAGCTAGTTTAGCCTACTGAAACAACCTACTTTCCAACACAACACTGGAACTCTAACCAAATCAAGGAAAGCTTTTGGTATTATAAATTGTTGCCACCAGGGCCCGCCGATGTAACTGCTTACTATCGCCTTAGTTCCATTAGCTATGCTGACTATGACGTTAATTTAGCTAATATAATTCAGCTAATATAGTGACAAAGATGTAGGCTGTGTATAGGGGTTTGGCTTGTAAAGGTTTTTTCGCCTGGTCACATACAGCTGATGTGTTGTGCATTGAAGTCCACAAGCGAAGAGGTGTCACACCTGTGTGTACCTACGTTGTAAATTTTAATTCATAGGTTAGGTTGTAGCAACCTCATGATGGGTATAGGGGAAATTCGAGTATCGTGTAGTAAGCCGAAACCTATCACTGTAACATTGAACTGGGTGAATGGAATATGAATGAGTCATCCAATATGCTGTAATAGAAATAAAGCCATGTTCATGAAAAAGAGAAAAAAAACGTCCTCATCTTAAACGGCACCGTCTAACCGCCACTGATTCTGACTGCAATGTCTTTCGTAAGGGCACTATAGTATAGGTATTATTTCATATCTCAAGAATATCAGGTTACTTTGTCCTTTGATGAAACTACACTGCCCACCTTTCAACTCGTTTCCTCCTTGTTCTCTTGCCTGAAGTTATCCTCTTCAGTGTCTCCTTATCTTTCACTCTGTCCTCATCCTTCCTTACCATCCAAGACGGTAGTTCCCGCCGCCTTCCTGACATGTCAACGATGTGTATGCTCAGTTTAAACCATAACTCCGGGAATTTTACTTGTGAGGAGATATACTTGTGAGGAGATGGGAAAGTCCATTGATATCGTATTAAGGCCCATTGTGTGCGTAGCCAACCCGGCAATGGGCCGCGCGTTGCATTCTGGGCGAATCTGGGACAATTAGAACTCTCCTTCAAGGAGTCAGTCAAGCGCCAGCTCAAAAAACCAACCCATTAGCATGAATTTCGTCAACAAGAAGTACAACATTGCAAATCTTTTCCGAGATATGAGATAATTAACTTGTCTGTAATATCGTATAGCTTTGGAATCGTGACATTGCTTACTTTCGAGGAAAATGGCCAAGTTACGATTAGTTTAGCAACCGCGTGACGCACCATAGAACGTGAACACGATTGGTCGACAGTCTGCTGGTGAGGCGTTATGACGGTCCTCCAGGCATTGCTCGTTAGGATCACTATTTCCTTTCTCTGAAATCTCTGATTACGTACTCCTCGCGTCCTCTCTTTTCCCCATTGGACACATTTAGCATTTAGAGGGAGGGACTTCTGGCTT
Source organism: Salmo salar (assembly GCF_965601325.2). Classification (NCBI taxonomy): domain Eukaryota; kingdom Metazoa; phylum Chordata; class Actinopteri; order Salmoniformes; family Salmonidae; genus Salmo; species Salmo salar. The sequence goes on along the minus strand of NC_138314.1, from coordinate 15,334,625 downwards.
TCTCATCCAATGGGTCTTGAGAAGGAGACGAGGAGCGAGGACGCGATAAATGTTTGAGATATTTCCATTTGTAGACATATCAAAAGTTCTAACCATAGCCATGCATTGCTTAGCCTAGAGTGCCATGTTGCGGACAAGAGAAACACTACAATGTGCGTAATGCATCTGTAGTTTAGTTTCCATGACGTTATTGTAAAGTCACGACCAAAGTAAATGGTAAAATGTTTATTATATACTGAACACAAATATAAACGCAACATGCCATGCATTCATTGATTTTACTGAGTTACAGTTCATATGAGGAAATCAGTCAATTTAAATAAATTCATTCGACACTAATCTATGGATTTCACATGACTGCGAGTACAGATGTGCATCTGTTGGTCACAGATACCTTAAAAATGGGCCTCACAAAGGGCCTTGGGATCTCGTCACTGTATTTTTTTGCATTCAAATTGCCATTGACAAAATGCAATTGTGTTCGTTGTCCGTAGTTTATGCCTGCCCATACCATAACCCCACCACCACCATGGGGCTGGCACTGTTCACAATGTTGACATCAGCAAACCACTCGCCCACACAATGCAATAGATGTGGTCTGCGATTGTGAGGCCGGTTGGACATACTGCCAAATTCTCTAAAACAAACAGACGTTGGAGGTTTATGGTAGAGAAATAAACATTAAATTATTTTGCAACAGCTCTGGTGGACATTCTTGCAATCAGCATGCCAATTGCGTGCTCCCTCAACTTGAGACATCTATGGCATTGTGTTGTGTGACAACTGCACATTTTAGAGTGGCCTTTTATTGTCCCCAGCACAGCACAAGGTGCACCTGTGTAATTATCATGCTGTTTAATCAGATTATTGATATTCCACACCTGTCAAGTGGATGGATTATCTTGGCAAAGGAAAAATGCTCACTAACTGTATGCAAACAGATTTGTGCACAACATTTGAGAGAAATAAACTTTTTGTGCGTATGGAACATTTCTGGGATCTTTTTTTTCAGATCATGGGATCAACACTTTTTACATGTTGTGTACATATTTTTGTTCAGTGTAATTTAACTTTTTACAGCTCCTAGACGGTTGCTTTTATAACGACCATCTGTGTTTATATGAAGTATAATTTGGGCTTTCTTCAAGACTTCTACACTAGATGGAGCCTTTGAGACACATCCTTCCATATTACAGTGTGGCCATCCATTTTAAAGTGATAGTTCACCCAAATTAGAAAATGACATTGGTTTAATTACCCTGTAAGCAATCTATGGATAAGGCATGACAGCAATCCATACTTTGGTTTTATTTCCCTGGCACTGTTTCCATGATTTAGCATTTGTGGCACAAATCCCTTTTAAGTCATGAGACCGATATTAGCATTTTCCCGCATCTTATTCAAAACATCTATAAGTGACTTTGCTGAGCTTCACAATCAATTTTAGATAAATGCTAGCATCCGTCCCATGACTTGAATGGGATTGTGCCACAAATGCTAAAACGTTAGCATGTGGAAACCAATGGATTGCTGTCATACCTTGTTCATAGACTGCTTACAGGGTACAGAAACCAATGTGTTATTTAGTCATTTCTTAAATCCACTTCAATCAGTGTAGATGAAGGGGAGGAGACCGGTTAAAGAATGATTTTTAAGCATTGAGACATGGATTGTGTATGTGTGCAATTCAGAGGGTGAATGGGCAATACAAAAAATGTAAGTGCCTTTGAACGTGGTATGGTAGTAGGTACCAGGCGCACCGGTATGTGTCAAGAACTGCAACGCTGCTGGGTTTTTCATGCTCAACAGTTTCCCATGTGTATCAAGAATGGTCCACCACCCAAAGGACATCCAGCCAACTTGACACAACTGTGGGAAGCTTTGGAGTCAACATGGGCCAGCAACCCTGTAGAATGCTTTCGACACCATGTAGAGTCCATGCCCTGACCAATTGAGGCTGTTCTGAGGGCCAAAGGGGGTGCAAATCATTATTAGGAAGGGGTTCCTAATGTTTGGTATACTCAGTGTAGTTGCCACTGTGAGAGGGCACACGGATTGTTTGTGATAAGTTTATTCTTATTTATTTATCGATGGTGCAATTTCATTTTCCAGGTAAGTTGCTTGTCAATAAAATGCTATTTTATGCCTGCTTAATCGGTTAATCAAGTGAGTGGTTCTTTCCTTCAAGCGGATTAATTCCCGCTAGTAAATATGTTTTACTTCATCTATTGGTGCTCAGCCCTGTCAATCAAGCCCATCCTCATCTGCTCTAGTATGTCAACAACAATCAAGTCTGTGGGCATGTTTCAGTGGTAAGGCAAAAGCAACCGACTGTAGACAAATGTCGAGGAGTGACGTCGGGGGAGGTGCATCTCCGACAGCTCATAATTGGAGAAGGGTGTAATTGCATATCGCAATTAGGGGTGTTTTCTGATATCAGGCGTTTCTTGATATCAAGTTATACCTGTTGATGCTCGCCATTGGTTGGTGGCCGTTTCATTCGCATCGAGGACAACAGTTGTTGACAACTGCAGCATTGTAGCTAAGCCTAACCCTTTTCCAAATTTTTTCTAACCTGCCACACTAATTCACCAAACCTGTGAAGCTAATTCACCTAACCTGCCATGTTAATTATCCTAACCTGCCACGTTAGTTATCCTATCCTATCCTGTTATGTAAGCAAACCATCATCAACAAACCATCAGTCTCATAAAACTGGAACTAACCAATGGCAGGTATCAGTGGGCATTTCCTGATATCAGGGAACACCCACATCAGGTGATGCCCCAAATTGCAGAATGCAATTACACCATATTCAAAAGTCAGACACTAATGTGGTTTTCCAACAGCAAGTCTCAGATCAACATGGCAGTGTTACCATTGTTTAGAAACGTTTTTCTTTATAATGCTGAAACAAACATGGCTCCAACCCCCCATATCATTGTAAAATCAAATATTACATTAATTTGTATATAGGCTATCCACTGTATACATGGAGTTGGTTCCCATTTTAGTCATGTCTTTGGCCACCTTTGCGTGGGTCAAACAAAAACACCCTAATGATTGGTTGACAATAGAGCCTCCCACAATGCAGGCAAGGCTGCAGGAGGAAGTTGGTGAAGAACAACTGCAGAAACTTGCAGTCAAGTTCATGACTGATCACATGATTTCTGTAAAGTTCTTGCAGTAGACATGTAGGCTCAAGTAGGAAAATGTGTATCGCTATAATGCAACAAACTTTTAAAGGCATCGGTCACTGACTTTGGAGATGGCTGCCAGTGTGGCCATGAGGTGGGGGTAAGATGGCGGACTGGAACAAAATGGAGAAAAGTGGAACATGTTTTGAGTGAATATGGAGTGGTGGATCACACAGAACTTGTGGTAGAGCTACAGAAGAAAATTGAACGTGACGAGAGTGAGGATGAATTAACTCCGGTGGCAGGTGCGGTGAAGACCGCAGAGTATGAGCCTCATCCGGATGATGACAAAGATGATTCTGGCCCAGTGGGAATGAGGTTTTTGGAGAGAATGGATCCTTGCCTTCTGGCAGATCCGTATGTGGTGTCAGGTTTGGTGGAGAGCAGGTTGTGATATGTTGGGTCAGTGAAAGTGACTCGAAGTGGAATTGTTTTGATTTTTTTGTGTGTTTCTGCTGTCCAGAGGGAGCATGCACTCCGTACCATGCGACTGGGGACAAGAACTGTGACTTGCTTTCCTCTCTGGAGCAGGGCGCCGTTGAAAGGAGTGATAACTGGAGTGGTGTTAAGTGTGGAGGATGATCAACTGAAGTTGAAGATTCCCAGTGTCTGTGACGCCCGCCGTTTGGTGCGACGCGGACCCGGTGTAGAGAGTGGTTAAACAGGGAATACACTGTCTGTACTACTGAGTTTTGATGCAGTTACTTTACCAGATAAAGCCAAGTTGGGATGTGTCAGTTATACCATGAGAGCTTTTGTCCCGAAGCCATTAGAGATTTAGGTGTCAGGCTTATGGTCATGTGGCAGCAGTGTGTAGGAGGGAGATTTCTAGATGTGAGAAGTAGGCAGGAGAACATGAGACAAAGGAATGTGTACTATCGGTGGGAAAAGTTGTGTGTTTAAGCTGTAGGGGTATCCGTGGTGTAGGTTGAGGTTGCCAGGATCAGAGTAGTGCAGAAGGTGTCGTATGCATGAGGCAGTGAAAAGAAGAGTAGTAGAGGAAAATGGGTGCAGAGTGAGTAGGCTGAGGCCAATAGAGTGATAGGAATAACATGTGAATAATGAGCTTCAGTAAGGTATTTTTTGGGGGTGCGTTTATGGCCATAGTTGTCAATTGTACGGCAGGAATGGAACGTAAGTCACTGATGATAGATGTTGTGGTGGTAGCTGCAGAAGTAGTTGGGTGTATGATATTTGACCTACAGAAGTGTTACAAAATGTTTTGAACAATAGGGTCCCATCCTCCCTGGCTGCTGGCCTGGAGTAGGATCAGATAGGGCCATAGTTGTGAAGTTTTAATGTGTGCAGGGTTAGTTAGTAGGGCAATTTTTTCCACAAAGTGTAATGAATTCATTCCACAGAATAGCACGCTGATACACAGCCAATACAGTAGGTGGCGGCATGCACTTATATTTTTTGTTGGCTGCCCGCAATAATACCAAAGAAGTCACCGACTTAAAAAGTGATCTGCTCGAAAGCGCCCGGTGTGAATCGCAATAACCTTTTCAGTGAAGTAGCAGGGTTTCCACTAGATAACATGGCTACAAAGTAAAAACTGGTCTTAATTTAAAGTTAGGTTTAAAATCAGGTCTTAAGAAGATAAATTGTAGAAATGGGCGGGATTTAGCCATAATTATGACTTTGTTAATTTAACTAGTGACGACCCGGGAGCAGCGTTAGGTCACTGTACCAAATAGGCGAAGTTGGTCAAAAGGGTACACGACGTTTCTCAAAGGATTACTAGTAATAATAACGTCGGAAATGGGTTTATCGCATCAGTCTTGATTTTCGTCGCACATCTTCAATCAGCACACAACTGTGAATGGATTGTAACGTTACTATTTTGCTCGTTTAGACAAGCTTTACGACGCCCTGACGGCAGCCATAGCATAGCATAGCTCTCTCGAGAACAATTTGACGTTCGAGGTAAGCTAGCAAAGTTCGTCAATCAACTTCCGTTTTCAGTTAGCGTGTTTGCTCTAGGAACATGCATTATCTCTGTATGTTCCTAGGTTTGCTAAGTCATAAGATATTTTAATGTTCTATTGTCTAACCAAAGGTTCAATCTCTCAAGACTGCAGATGTTAGCTATTTAGCTAGCTAATGAGATGCAATACGATGTAATCCGCATCGTTAACATTACATCTTATCATACTGAATCCATTAAAAAACGACGGTTGGAAATAAAATATCTTGACACTAGCCATCCACCAGTACTAGAAAATTGTCAAGTTACAGTATGTATGAATTTTTTTCTAGTAATGTATTTCACTGGTCTTATTGTTCACCATACAGGAGACCTCGATCTGCCGGTGTAACAACAATGGCAGTGTTCAGTGCACAGGTGCTTCTGGCAGTAACAAGATCAAGGTAGGAGACCAGGTCACCGGCTCTATATTAGAAACCATTTAGGCCTGCACTTACCTCAACCACACAGTGGGGACACCACTGTAGGTGTCCACAAGATCCCTGCTAGTTAAATCAATCATTTAACTCTCCAGGAAGTCATTTGGAAGAGTTGGTTATGTAAACAAGCTAGTCTGGTCTGTAAATGCCATAGGTGGCACCCCACAAACCATTGGTCTAGTTTACATTAGAACAGCAGTGTGCCTGGCTGACTGCTGTAGTGAAAGTAAGGATATGTCAAATATGACCAGGCAGTCACTGACCATGCTGATGTATCTATGTGTTCTGTCTCTAGGGGATCTTACCTGCTGTCTAAGAGGCACAGCTGCTGCCCTCTCCCCTCCACTGCCTACGTCCACCACAACCTGGACCCCCCCAGCCGCCTGTCGTCCTTACCCTCCCTCAGGCGTTCCAGGTCTGGCTACCCTCACTGTGTTCGGCTCCACGGTTTCAAGAACCACAGTACCACCCTGCTGGCCAGATCTCTGCACAGCTCCTGTGTCTGGCTGCAGGACACCAAGGCCCCTGCCACCCCAGCCCAGGATGACCACCCAGGGACCCCTAAGAATGGCCCCCCTGCACCCCAACCTCCAGTCCCTGCTCCCCCTGCTGCTGCCACTGTTGCGGCTGCAGCTGCCCCTACTGTCCAGGTAGTAAGGAAATCTATTGGCCAGAGGATAGTGGATGAGCTGAAACACTACTACAACGGCTTCAGGCTGCTGGGGATCGATACCAAGATTGCAGGGAGGATGGTGTGGAGACTGCTGCACGGACAACTGCTCTCACGCAGGGAGAGGAGACGGGTAAGTCAGGAAGTGTAGGCTGAGTTCGCTCTGTGTTTAACCTGTTCCTTAAGGAGTAAATAACAGGGTAGAGGGCAGGATTTGTAGGAATACTCATTGATGTGTAGTAAGGAGTACCAGGAACTAATGATCATCTGATCTCCTCCAAATCTCAGGATGTTTTGAAAATAACAAGTTCCTACCTTTTGAACTTATTGAACCAATAACAATGTTGCTCATTTTTGCATTCATGTTTTCTCTTGTTGTGCCTATTGAACACAACCGAAGGAGTAGAACCACATGTAGTGAGGGATTGTAGTTTAACCCTCAGTCTAAGAACAAAACTGAGTTAATCTTAGGTCTGAGTCACCCAATCTGGCCCTTAGATTATAAACATTTCAGAACGCTGCCTGCCACAGTGCCAGTGTTGTGGTTAATCTGCTATCTGAAAAAAGGACATTCATGTGGATGGTGTACCGAACGGTCTCTCTAATAGGCTGTCTGGTGAAACACAGGCCAATTAAGCAAACAGGGTTATCAGCAAATAAGGCGGATTGATGAATGAAACACAGTACACGTCGGGTTGAAGGCATGTAGATACAGTACGTCAAACAAACACATACCCACCCACCCTCAGTTGACTTCAGGCTCCATGTTTATCAGTAAGGCTGATTGAAAGGATGCATCTAGCCTATTGCCTCTGATACAAGATGGGTGCAATAACACATGCACACATCCAAACACACCGCCGTGTGACCCTTGCTGTTTGAATGCCATGGTAGAGCTTTACTCAGCACCGGGTCTATTTTAGAAAGGGACTGGCAGTGCTAGCAGTCTGCTAGAGACGGAGGGACAGAATCCTAACATAGTGTTGCCCATGGTGGGTCAAGGGGATTCCTCCTTGTGTTGTGGCTTAAGACCAGGAGTGAAAGTAAGCCGATCCGGTTTGGCGTCCCAGCAAAATAAATAGTGGGGCTATTCCGTATCTGTAAACCGTGAGCCTATCACAATAATTAAGAAAACTATAGGCAATGACAACATGATTTAACATTCCCGCAGGTCAGCTACATGAAAATGAGTGAATTGACTTAAAACGTGCAATATATAACAATATCCTAAATTGTGTTGTGCTTTGATAAGTGGCCCAGACGAGACACGCAGGTACAGCAGTGGGCACAGCTATTCAGGCTTAAGTGTTGTATGCCTGATGATCATTGCCAAATGTCATTACACTTTTAGTTGTTTTGTAACTGATGTCTCTTTCTATTCATCAAATTGCTACTCTTCCTGGGATCCACATAAAACATGACGTAATACCTAACTTAGATGAGTACATTACAAGGACAGAACTACATACATTTTAAATAAGAATACACACTTTCATGCGTTTATGCCTTTATGTGATTTCATAGACTACTGAATGCACGCGCAACACACGAAAATGGAAATGCACTAACAAGAAGGTGCGTTGCAAATAGGCTGACACTTTCTTCACTATCCTGATCCGACAAACTTTATCCGTTATCATACGTACAGTTTCACTATCCTGCTTATGTGAAATAACCGATGAAATAACCGAATTTCCGATGGAGTTTCACTTATATCCTTCACTCTGTTCAGTTCATAGAATGAACAGAACTGTCATCATATGTGGCTTCACCTAACGTCCTTCACCCCCATTCAGCTCATAAAATGAACTAAACGATCAGACATACAGACTTCTGTTTGCGTCTTTCACCCTTGCTCATAAGTGAGCTAAATTCCTTGAATCTTGAGCCTTGTTACAGGCTATCGCCTGTAAAGGTTAGCTGAGATATATAGTGTAATGGGTTAGCTGAGGTATTGTGCCAGTCTTTGGACCTTGCTCATAAAAGGAACAAGGTCCTGTGAATCAGATGGCCTAGAGTATATCAAATGAACAAGAATCAGATGGGAGTTTCAACTAAGATGTGGCCATTGGTTTTGTTTGTTCAAATAACTTTTTTTAAGAAAACATTGTTTTGTCGGTCACATTTCAAAATGTTTGGGATCGACTTTGTACTTGGGTGTTGGCATTCTATTTCTATAGGTGTTGGTGCAATGACAGGGCATAACTCACATTGCATCACTGCATCTTTCTATAATACCAATAAACTGTAGCCTACATAAGTAATCTGCCATATTTTTATTCTCTCTCCTTTGTTGTGTGAGACCTGTTACTGTTTGCTTTGCTAACCCTCCGTTTTCTCTCCAGCTGATGAGGACATGTGCTGACCTGTTCCGCCTGCTGCCCTTCATGGTCTTCATCATCGTTCCCTTCATGGAGTTCCTGCTTCCTGTCTTCCTCAAGCTCTTCCCTGAGATGCTGCCCTCCACTTTCGAGACCGAGACCAAGAAGGCACGTTCTTCACACTGTTGCAATGTTAATGTCCCTGACTTGTTGATGACTGACTGCGTCTCAATGGTCTAAACTTGCTTCCTTGTCTCCTCTCCTTCATCTGCACTAATCTAGTCATGATATGCTAGGTGTCTGTTTTTCTGTTCTTCCATTTTTCTGATATATATTTTTTTAATTTAACTAGGCAAGTCAGTTAAGAATATATTCTTATTTACAATGACGGCCTACCCCGGTCAAAACCGGACGACACTGGGCCAATTGTGCGCTGCCCTATGGGACTCCCAATCACGGCCGGTTGTGATACAGCCTGGATTCAAACCAGGGACTAATGCAGATAAAGGAAAGGAGACAAAAGCACACTTGAGATGCACCCAAGCAAGGGATATATTTCCTTTAGACCTGTAGGCCATTAGAATGAGCAGAGGTATGTCCCAATAATCTATTTTCTCCTGAAGTGTGCACTTGTTCACCTCCCTTCATAGATTAGACAGGAAATTACTACTAAAAGAAACTCTAGCCCATGCCCCCACTAATCCAATGTTTATTTTACATTTGTGAGGCGTAGTGAATAGGTGCACAACTCAGGAAGAAATGGATTATTGGGACACCCCAGGTCTTTGTGTGGGATTAGACCCAATAGGCCTGAGCCCGGTTTCCCAGTAGTGATGAAATTTAGACTTACGAGTTTTTTAATGATATATTTTTTGTGAAAGTTGCATCTTTCCTACAACGTCCGACTATGTAACATGCGTTTCCCAAAACCACGCAGAGAGGACAGTCTCCAAGTGCGTAGTTGGAGCAAGTGCCGATACTGATAGGATCGGGGGAAAAAGGCAGCACTGCTCTCGGACCAGCTTTCTCAATGCAAATCTTACCTTTTTAAAATTAGAATGATTTCACAATACTGACGACGGATCAGCTCCTAGAGAGAGATTTGCAACTACGGCTACAAATATATTTGTATTTCTTTTTTGGTGACCAGAGTGGGTCACCATTGAGACCGGGTTCTCATTTACAAGAGAGCTCTGTGAACATGAACATACACCATTTATTACACATAATGTAAGATGATCAAAACAGACACAACTCTCACATATCACCCCATTGAGTATAATTTCTGTAATAACCTGAAGGCTATTTCATGAGGCGGCTTATTCTAATGCTTACCCAATAAAAATGCCCTAAATCACACATCATGAAATATGTTGAGACAAATTACTGCACGTAGAAAAATAGAACTCGAATGAACATGGAATGTATTTCAAAATGATTTGAAGCATATTTGTATACGTCACTTGTTTGTATCAATTGCAAAGACATTGGCAACTTTATTGGTAGTCAACTTTGTTCTGAAGTTATCTGTGGTATTCTGAAGTTATCTGCGGTCAGAGAAGATAAACCGTGATTCTGTGTTTAGCGGAGATCTTCTGTGTATAAGGTGACGCGGGAGGGCAATAAGCTCTTCTACGAAAGGCAGGCGTTAGATTGCGATCGTTTTCAAGCGCAATGTTAATGGTTTTGGGAAACCGCTCTGAGATTTAGCGATGCTCCTACGAAGGTTGTAACGATGAACTTCACCTTAAGATGCTTTTGGGAAACCGGGCCCTGGCTAGTTTGTCGGTCACTCATGGCTGAATAGCTTTCATGTCCTCGTGCTCCTGTACAACAGAGGTGCCTGACCTGGCCGCTCACATCATGGCCATTGGGATACTTACAGGAAGCAAGGGTAGTGACCACCATTAGCCAACTGGAGCACTTTGAAAGTTTGTTTTCAAATAGACCCTCTTTAACATTACCTAGCAACTTCATAGAATGTGATGAGGCTCTTTTTTTTACCTACTCTATTTCTAAAACCAATCGCAAGTAGCTAATACTAGTTTATGCATAAGGACCATTTGAGAAATGACTTCTCCCTCTCTTTCTGCCTTTTTTCTCTCTTTAAGGAAGAGAAGCAGAAGAAGGGTCTGGCTGCTAAGCTGGAGCTGGCTAAATTCCTCCAGGAGACCATAGCAGAAATGGCCAAGAGGAACAAGACCAAGGCTCTGACAGAGGACGAGACGCAGCGCTTCTCCACCTATGTACAGAAGGTAATTTAGCCAGGGGGCAAAGCATGCATCCACACCTCTGATCCATAATGTCATGAGTGTTTCAAGTTTTCATCCCGTTGTTTGTCTAGCCCTGGTCGTCTAAGTTCATACAGACCTGATAACGGTCAACATGTGATAATGTTCACGTGCCCATGTGTCCTTCCCAAGTCTGTTTCCCAAGTCCCCAGACTGCTCTAACTAACCCCTGTCCTCCCTGTGTCATCTCCAGGTGCGTCACACAGGGGAGCAGCCCACCACTAAGGACATCGTTAAGTTCTCCAAGCTGTTTGAAGATGAATTGACGCTGGAGCATCTAGAGCGCCCCCAGCTGGTGGCCCTGTGTAAGCTGCTGGAGCTCCAGCCCATAGGAACCAATAACCTGCTCCGCTTCCAGCTGATGATGCAGCTGAGAACCATCAAAGCAGACGACGAGGTGATCGCCACTGAGGGTGTGCCTGCTATGAGTGTGTCAGAGCTGCAGGCAGCGTGTCGTAGCAGAGGGATGAGGTCACTGGGTCTGACCACTGACCAGCTACGCCAGCAGATGCAACAGGTCAGACACTCAACTTGTGAACAAGTCATCATCATTAGTTGCATCATGCTGCCTTAGAATATATTCAAAATCAAAACGTATAGCCCACCTTGTTAAAGATGCATTATGTCAAGCCACTAAAGGATTCAAACTATTTATTGTATTATAAGGGATGTGTCCAAAATGGCACCCTGTTGTGCCATTAGGGACGAAAAAGAATTAGCTTCTTCAGTGGCCTCTGACCTGTAACCTCTCTCTGTTCCAGTGGTTGGACCTGCACTTGAAGGAGAACGTCCCTCCCTCTCTGCTGCTGCTCTCCAGAGCTATGTACTTGACTGACGTGAAACCCATTATACCCGTCATACCCCCTGTACCCAAACTAGAGGTAAGACATCATACCCCCTGTACCTAGCGCTTCAAGCACTGATGCTGCTGATGGTCATTAGTAGCCTACCAAACTTGCTAATTGCCTGGTACTCAGTACTCTGTCGCTCTAAATCACTCTGACATCATTGCAAATCTAATCAAAAATCCAATCAAACACACTCATGTTGCGCTACATTTCTACAGGCTATGCAATTGCGTGAGAAAACAAGAGTTTTGCTGGCCTCTATTAAAAATAGGACCCCATCAGCTTCCTATAGGCTAGCCCTACTATTTCTCAACTTTCCTAATATTAAGCACATTTCTTCTCTTTACAACAGGAGTATAGCCTACCTGGCTGGCAGGAAAATGAACCATGGGAAATGCGTTGTACATTCCCTGTTTAAGTGCATAGATGACATTTATCGAGACAGGTGCATGATAATGGTTCATTCTATATCAAAACAAATTTCATACATATCTTATTTAGTATATGTAAAGACAAGAATAAATCAAGAATAGTCTGATGGGGGACAATATCGCACAAAGTGAATGCCGCCGGGAAATTTGAGGCATTATCAAGTGCTTGTCAAATTGTGAATAAGAGACTAATGAAGTGTGTACAGCCTGCGCAAAAAAACAGAGCCCATGCCTTTCATGGTGCTTTTTTCAAATCAGCATTTATCTCATCATGCAGCCTTAGCATGTATTAAAAATCAAAACATGTAGCCCAACATTTGTTTCGCAACTATAGTTGCATAAATAACTCTAAATGAAGCATATCGGAGGACCTGTTTCTTAGTTAGCCGCACTCCCTCAAATCGTTTGGAGAAAATATCCTTTCTATTTTATTCAGCTATGTTCAATTGTATTCTTCATACTATAAAATAATGCCAAGGAATTCTAAGCAAATCTTGTCTGCCAAATGAACTAGTGTAGCCCACAGCCATATGGCATAGCCAGATCAGGACCTAACGTAAGGACAACGCAGAGCATTCTGTTCTTATGAAATAGACTACATTTTCTTACCCCCTGTAACCATACTAGAGGTAAGACCCCCACCCCCCCCCCAACCAGATCAGTTCGTATTTGGGAACAGTGATCTGATTCTATGTCTGTGGTCAAGGGCTTCTGCCTCCAGTGATTCTCACAGTAGCACAGGTTTCCCTCAGAACTAAGGCTTGACCATCAGACCATGTAGACCTGGTTTATTCTCCAACTCTTGAGTGTAGTGATATAGAAATGCAGGTCAGCCATCTGAAGTATGTTCCTGCTGCCAACTCTCTCTGGCTTTTACACCAGTCTCCGGACACTCGGTGGAAGGCATCACCACTGCTTACATAACTGGCTTTGATCATTCCATTTGTGTGTTTTTGTTTTCAGGGAGGTCATTGTGTGTGTTTTGTTAAACCGAGAGGTCATAAGAGAACTAAGTATGTATGTTGATAATGTAACATTGTGTTGTATGTTTCAGAAGGCCACTCCTCTAGCTGAGACCCCACAGGGAACAACAGCCTCCTCCTCAGACTTACTAGTGGACCCAGCTCTGGTCATCAAAGACAGGCTGGTTAGTACGCAGACATACACAACCCGGTCACAGAATGCTCAGTAGAGTAGATAAACGGGTTGTGGTCAAAGACAGACCGGTCCAGTATCTTCTCCAGGATGACCTGTGTTGTTGGTAAAGAAAGTCCTCATTTCTGGTGTGTGTTTCTGTTCCTCCAGGTGGAAGAGGTTAGAGACCAGGCTGTCATCGTCTCAGACAAACCTCCCACCCCTGCCCAGATTGTTCAGGTCAGCCACCTTTGACCCTCAGTCATGTGATACCCACAGGGAGCATCACTGGTAGTGACTAGATGGCCAGGCTGCTGGCAAGCAAAAGACTGTTCACATCTTCATAACTTGTGAAAAATGAAATGAGCTTTTTGGTCTTGATTTATGGTTAGAGATGGTTAGTGGTTAATTACATTAACCCCAATGTCTCCCTTTCTCTCACCACGTCCTAATCACTCACACAACAACAAACTGCCCAACCAACCAACCATGGACTCTTGGAAGATTAGCACCATTAAAAGATAAACAAACCAGTCCACATGAAATCATAGCTATTTACCCATCAATCCACCCATTTGTCACATTCATTAACCATATAAGATTTACGAGTAGTTAAATTACAGTATGCCCATAACAGGTTTTATTACATTATTGCTAATGTCCACGTCTGAAATTCACCATTATTCAATGATTGCCATCTGTTTCTTTTTCATAATTTGTTTGTAAATTAACCTTTGCCCTCTGACCTCTCCTCCAGGCTGAAGAAGCAAAGGCGTCTCAGAAGAGCAAGATAAGTGCCAACGGAGTGTGAGGAGGACTGAAAGGGCTTGACCGGACCCCACAACCCTGTGTCCTCAGGGTTTAGGGGGGCTATCAATCAAGCTAATCTACACCAAGAGGGATCAGTCAACCCAATCACCCCTCTGCCCCCCTTAACACCTTCTCCTTATCCCCAAGACCAGGGGGCATGAGTCTGTATCCAAGTCCCCCGTCCTCACTGTCTAGCCAATGGGGGCTCGCTGTGTGACGAAAAGGTCATAAGATCATCACATGAGATTGTAGTCGTTAGACCAGACAACGCTTGGCTAAATGCCACTTTGCTCAGGATCAGACCTCTGGCTACACCTGGAGTGAGGCCGCTGGCAGGTGTTTAAAACAGGACACCCACCTCTGCTTTGTCTGATTAGTCTCTGGTTCTTCTCGCCTGCATCTATTTGGTTTACATGTTATGCACTCCATCCATTTGGTTTTCGCACTCCATCTCAGCAGGACACTGTTACGTAAACTCTGAAAAGTCCCTCAGCTGGGATTACCTTTCGTTTTGTTTTAGGGATCACAGTTACCCAGTGATGTAACAAATATTATGTCCTTGAAGAGTAGACGCACCCTCTCAAGATGTACCGTTTGGCCCAGTGTTCTGGTTGGTTGGTTTTGGTGTAACTTTAGTCTGTTTCACTTCAGGTTGTATTTAGACCTTGCCTGGTCTCAGATTCATTCGGTGCTGAAGCTGAATCCTCTTGACTAGAAACACCGCAAAGGTGAAAGCAGGGGGTGGTTGTGGTGTGTTAGGGGTCACCTGCTGGCTTTGAACCATTCGTCAAGGTGTGTTTTCTTTTAGTTGGCCCGCTCATCTCCAGATCTGGATCAGACTAACGTAGACCACCACCAACCCCCCCCCCCCCCCCCCTTGTGTATATTTGTAAATACCCTGTAAATTGTTCTCCGTGTCTGGCAGAAAAGGTACACCTGCTCTGTACGTTGGTTATGCCACACCCTCAAGCTCTCCCAACTAAAGAGTTCCATGAACTTTTACCCTCCTATTATTTTGTCTTGTTTGTTGAATATTTGAATCTAAGACTGGGCAACTCTTTACATTAACTTGCCTTCATACCATGAAGTTACTCTCTAACTACTCTGGTAACCAGAATGTAATTGTTTTGCTCAAAATGGTCTTTGCAACTAAGGTATATAAGCAATGATTTGATGTGTAAAGGAAATTGGACAAATTGTCTCGCTAGTTACAATGGTAGTTGCATTTTAATTACAACAGAAAATGTTACACACGTATCTGTGCAATTTATTGTGAAGCGTAACACTGTGACTGAGTGGTCCAATGTCATTTAGCAGACACTCTTATCCAGAGTGACTTACAGGAGCAATTAGAGTAAAGTGCCCCTGTCCATGTGCCCCAGTAAGCTCGGGGAATCAAACTAGGGCCCTTTCGGTTTCTGGCCCAACACTCTTAACCAATTGACTACCTGCTGCTGTAATTGTAAGCTAGCGAGAGAGTTCACTCCTGATACACAGGAGAGGTTGTAGGAGCACCTAAATCCTCATAGTCAATACAACTGCCAGTCTGGGGACAAATGGACTATACAGTGTATATGTTGTGTTAATGTTCCTCTACTACCCTTGATTTACACATTTAAAAGCAAATACTTGACTGACAGCTATTGGAAATGATCCATACCCACTGTTAAACTAAACTAGAGAAGTTTATTAGAGCGAAACAGCATGAAAATGCAGGATTTGTGAACTCTTAAAGGATTACACAAGAAAGTGTTACATTTTATTTTGAAATGTGGTTCTCGATGAACTTGAAAGATGGCCGCTATTTGACAATGAAATGCCTAGTACCTATTATGTGATCGAGAAGGTTTTTGGTAGGTTTCCCACATACACATACTATATGTTTATGTTTCATATTTCAGTGTGCGTGTATGAGAGTGTGTACGTTTGGTGTTGCCTTAGCCTTGAGGAAAACTTCTTTCAGCATCAAGTTAGGGCAGGGTTTCCAAAACTTGGTCCTTGGGCCACTGCTGGGTGCATGTTTTGGTTTTTTGGCCTAGCGCTACACAGCTGATTCAAATAACCAACTCATCAAGCTTTGATTTATTTGGACTGAGTTTGGGGAAACCCTGAGTTAGGGGATTACCTTTATGAACCCCTCCAACCAAATTGCATTACTTCACTGATTAGTCAGTGGCCAACCGTTCACCCTTTCTGAATGGAATAGAATGGGCTTCATACTGCATATGTAGGTTAGTGTATAAGTGAAACCAAGATTTCCACCCTTCTGCTTTGACCAATCCAATCCTCTCAGATCTGTGATTAATTCAATAGAGTGTAGAGAGGACTATGTGACCAGGGATTCTCCTTTCCATCCTTTATTTTTCATCTTGGTTTAAGGATTGTTATGCAAATTAATGTACAGCCAGATCTGTAAAAAGGTGCTTTGTTACCTCTGCTCTCTGTGGAATGTGTCCTCTGCCTGTTCTCCACTGACTACTGGAAGAGAGTTACACTGTGTCCCAATTTCCCTACCTTGTTCCTTCCTTTGGCTCCCTTCATGTTGATAGATGGGTGAAAGGAATTCACCATATTATTGCTTATACTGCTACCTTTTTTTGTGGTTATTTTGGATCAGTGATCATGGAGGCAAGGAGATTAGGTAGTCGGGGGAGAGAATTGGGACAAATACTTAGGGCATATACACAGGAGTTTACATAAATCTTTCACTCACATGCCTAATACCAAATACTAACTCCTACCCCTAAACCCTTGTTGGTACAAGCAGTATAGTGGAAAGCAGAACCATATTGCTTACCTTTCAGATCAACAAGCGGTCTCTGTGGGCTTAGAGTTTGGTGTGGAGTTGGGTAACATGAACTAAACTGAACAAAAATATACACATGTAAAATTTCTTCTTTGCCAAGATATGCCGCACCTGTCAGGAGGATGGATTATCAAGAAGCTTATTAAACAGCCTGATCATTACGCAGGTGTGCCTTATGCTGGGGGCAAAAGGCCACTAAAATGTGCAGTTTTGTCACACAACACAATTCCACCGATCACTCAAGTTTTGAGGGAATAGTGCAATGGGTATGCTGACTGCAGGAATCTCCACCAGAGTTGTTGCCAGATAATTTAATGTTCATTTCTCTACCATAAGTCGCCTCTAATATCATTTTAGAGAATTTGGCAGTACGTCCAACCGGCTTCACAACCGCAGACCACGTGTAACCACGCCAGCCCAGGACCTCCACATTTGGCTTCTTCACCTGCAGGATCATCTGAGACCAGCCACCCAGACAGCTGATGAAACTGAAGAGTATTTCTGTCTGTAATAAAGCCCTTTTATGGGGAAATACTCATTCTGATTGGCTGGGCCTGCCTCCCCAGTGGGTAGGCCTGGGAGGGCATAGTCATGTGAAATCCATAGATTAGGGCTTAATCAATTTATTTCAATTGACTGATTTCCTTATATGAACTGTAACTCAGTAAAATTGTTGAAATTGTCACATGTTGAGTTTATCATTTTGTTCAGTATATATTGCCTTGTCCATTACTGATAAAGAATGGTACTAGGATAGAACTAGAGCGTGTTCTTTTGGTTTCTTGAGCTAGGTTTCAATTTCCCCCCTTTCCACACACTGCTTGTCACAGATTTAAAAGCATAGGATTGGTGTACGTATTATCTGGAGGTGTTTTCCACCAAAATCCATGGGAGAACTCAACCCTCACACACGATAGACGTTGAAGCTTTATGTATGTAACCTCCTAGCCGGTCTGTGGCTGTGCCAGATATCCGTAGACCGTAGTAGCAAATGTTTGTTGCCAAAAATAAAAATACAGGACACAAGTGTAAAGGGTTTTTATGAATTTAATGCTGTAAATTGTGAACTTTATCTCCCAAGCACTCATTTGACAGTAGAATGTATTGTTTCAATGCAAGTTAAGTACTGTACATGTCTGACAGCAATGATGTATGAGGTTGAAAGTGTCTTCTGACCTCCATTACGGAGCTTAGTGGACTGAAGGGTTAACATGAGGGGAAGATTGTCTGACTCAAGGAAAGCCCCCAAAGGAGGAGGCTGAGGTTGTCCATAACGACTGATACACGGTCAGATATGTTTTCCTCCCCCAAATGGTTATTGTTAGGGGAGGGTATGCTCTCCTTAGATCTGTGGTTTGGGGTAACTTCTACTTCAGCGATGGCCAACCCTACTCCCGGACAACTACTGGCTGTGCAAGCTTTTGTTATTACGTACTTCTGATTCTACTCATCGGCTGATCATCAGAACCTTGACTACCTAAATCAGGTATGCTGGAGCTGGGCTGGATCAAAAGCCTGCATACCCAGTAGCTCTTCAGGAGGGATGGACATCCCTGATCTACTTCAATCAGTCACACATGCACTCATGCATGGTCATAGCATAGCCATAATGTTCAGAGTTAGCGCAGTGCTAGCTAATAGTAGCAACACATATGAGTTGTGCCGAATGAAATAAGTTAGTAAACTATGAAGATAAAAGCCAGTTTGAAGAGGACAGGTGTTCCATTATGACAAAAGGTGCAGACAATCATTCAGAAAGGACAAACTCCACACAGCCTCACCGTCTTGTAATGTCATATAAATAATATCAATACATGATACAGTGCAACACCCGTGCATACATTTGCAAAGAGTGCATTTGAGATAAATAAGCTTTTTGTGCATATGGAACATTTCTGGGATCTTTTATTTCAGCTCATGAAACATGGGACCAACACTTTAAATGTTTTAATATTTTTGTAGAGACATCATGGGTACAGTCCCAATTTGCTCCCTATCCCGTCCCCTAGGTCCTAACCCTTTCATGCTTGCAGATCTGTCTGGGTAGGTAAAAGTAGTGTAGTGGAGGATCTTACACCATATTGTTTCCATGTACAGATCTGCAAACATTAAAATGGTTAGGGCCAAGGGAGACAGGTAGGAAGTTAATTGGGACCGGATGATGGTATAAAACAATGCATTTCTGACTAGAGGCAGCAGAGAGCGCCATTACCTGTATTTCTAGAGCAATGTGGCGGTTTTGCATTTCTAAATGAGACCAGCATAGAGAGGTATTGAGGCTTAGTTACACTATTCACTATATAGTGCATAACAGGGGTCTGGTCAAAAGTAGTGTACTATATAGGGAATAGGGTGACATTTGGGACATAACCTACTTGTCATGATATAGTGTGTGACACTTCAGAAGATCTATTTTAATGCCAGTGGTTCCCAAACTTTTTATAGTCTCATACCTCTTCAAACATTCAACCTCCAGCTGCTTACCCCCTCAAACTCATCATCATGCAAGCGGTCAGACAAGTGAAAATGATGGTCGGTAAAGAAAACTTTAAGCTTGTCTCTCAATAAAAAAGAATGTGTCAATACTTTGCCCCTTGATAACCAGGGCACTTCTGTGTATGTTGTAAAAGCGTTACATGGTCGCTGCCCATATCATTGCATAGTGCAGAAAATACACGAGAGTTCAGGGGCCTTGCTTTAACAAAGTTAACCATTTTCACTGTAGTGTCCTTAACGTCTTTCAAGCTGTCAGGCATTCCCTTGGCAGCAAGAGCCTCTCGGTGGATGCTGCAGTGTACCCAAGTGGCATCGGGAGCAACTGCTGCGCGGCGTTACCACTCCACTATGTCTCCCTGTCACAGCTTTTGCGCCATCAGTACAGATTCCAACATGAGCAGCAGTTATGTTTGGCTGCATACAGACCGTTAGTGGAATTCCCGTAAGAGAGTAACGGTTAATGTGATTGGATGTTCATTATTTGACTAGGCTACCTGTATTAGACATTGTGTTGTTATTTTTGCTGAACACTAGATGGTTTAATAACATTTTTGGCAGTGAAACGAGGCTACTCAGGCAAGAAAAAAACCTCACCCAAATGTATAGCCCCGTTGGAAAATATAAATGGACTGTTTGAAAATGTGAAGAGAAAAAAAAGTTTAAAAACCATTTATTTTTATTAAATGTGAATCACATTTGTATTTGGCGTACCCCTGACGGCATTGTGCCCGTACCCCAATTTGGGAATACCTGGCTTAAGCTACTCAACTGACCCAAGAGCAGTGGAATGTTCCTACCACCCACCAGATAAATAATCATAAATAATGTTTCTAACCACACAGGTTTGTAGAATTGACCACATTACACCATATGGCAATCACTGGATGGGTGTTACTCACCATGGATGGCACACCATGGATTTTGATAGGGGGACCTTGGCATGACAATGAGGAGTTGGCATGATAGCATAAACTGATTGGCACCTAGCCTACAGTGATGTGCAGATATTGCCTAGCCTATCACATTTCCACTTTCCATCCTGTCTGACTATAGCCTCTTACGAACCATCCTGATCTCTCGAACTTACATTCTGCTCACGAGATCAGAACCAGAACCAGATAGGACCTGAATAGAGTCATGTAGTGAAATAAAGTCAATAAAAAAGTAAAGAGATGGTCAATAAAATAGTTTATTATACATTTTATCATATTGTTTTTTATTGTTGGGACATGGGACTTAACATGAAAAAGATCTTGCAGTTTCCTTTCAATCACCCAGTCTGGATTTGTTGATTGAATACAGTCTTTGAGGAGATAAGTCTAGCACTGATATCTGCTTCATAGAATAAAATCTGCAATGACAATATTGTCTTGACTGACTGGCATGCTGTACAGTATATCTAAACCCTAAAGTGACGTGAGTCAGTCAGGGAACAATCTTTGGCAGGAAGCAATTGCAGCTCCCCAAGTAGCAGGTGTGTGTGTGTGTGTGTGTGTGTGTGTGTGTGTGTGTGTGTGTGTGTGTGTGTGTGTGTGTGTGTGTGTGTGTGTGTGTGTGTGTGTGTGTGTGTGTGTGTGTGTGTGTGTGTGTGTGTGTGTGTGTGTGTGTGTGTGTGTGTGTGTGTGTTTGTGCAGCTAGAGAGAAAGCAGGAATAGAGACAGTGCCAGAAAGGATAGGATAAGGATTCACTGGATAGTTGTAGGAAATTATGTTATAAATACAAAGATGCAAAACTATGATGCCAAGCTGAATATTGGTCTCTTAATAGGTCCAAAGAACAGTCTGACAAAAGAAAAAAGTAAAAGCTAGTCATTCTGTTGGCTAATAATCCATTTGTCCTTCGTTTTACATCCCGAAATTGACATCACTTGCTGGCTCCAAGTTATATTTGCGTCCATGTTGGTAACTTCTGGTAAACGTGTCAATGGAAACTCTCCCCCTGCCAGCTATCCCTGGATCATTAAAACACGACGCGCTGTAAAATGTACCGTTCTCCTAGCAGCAGGATATTATGATGGCAGGAAGATCGCAGATTTTTTTGTCTGAATTAAGAGCACCCCTGCAAAGACAAGCTAAACTTTGGGATTATCGATATTTTTGGCACTCTAGTGCAGTGAAACCGTTTTTCACAGCATTGCAACAACTTCTGAAAAAAGAAAGGGATAATTTGACGTATTTTATTTTTTATATTGTATTATTGATACTAGCATTTATTTTGGAAGTTTACACTGGTATGTTGAAAACTATTGTGTAGGCTATAATTAAAACCAGTTGACCTGACAGCCAGCCTTTTTGACCTGTTTCGCTATGGCTTTTGTCATCAATTTAGCAAGAGGGCAACATTTTATTCAGTGTTGTAGAGTCCGCTCTCAGGACCACATGTTGAGTGTCTAGGTATTGTATAGGTGTGTCTGATTTATTTGTACTCAGTCTTGACTTGGTTTCAGACAGTGAGGACTCCTAATTTCTTCAGAGAAAAAACTCATAATTATCAGCTTCCACTCAGTCAGCGCACAAACCGTTTCACCTGGCCAAATATATACAATCCTTTCTTGAAACATGAATATTTTAACAGCCCTATCTATTTTAGACATGTTTGCACAGTGGCAAACCCATAGGCCTTCAGTGTGTGACAGGTTCGTGATTCTGAAAAGACAGCAACCATAATACCAGCGCAATCATAGGAGAGTGCACTTTTTATAAAACACTAAGGGTCAGTGGTGTCGTGGAGGGTATATGCAGGTATAAACTGTATACCCACATTTGTTTTAGTGGCCATTGCGTATACTCACTTCTTATTCCCTACTGATGCGTATCAAAGTAGTGTAGTGGAGGTATACGATTTATCAATTATGAAGTACAATAAAGAAATCATGCACAAAGTAGCCTCCACAATCGCAAAGCACGTGAAATAGAGTCACATGCGCGCCGCACACATTTAATTATTTTTTTTAAAACATGTTTAGACTAGTTTACGCGGAATATAATCTACAGGCAGCAAGAGTGTGAAACTCAACTTGTTTTGGCATGGAGCAGCTCACAGAAGAATTACACTGGTAGCTGGGACCAACACATTACATGTTGCGGTTCTATTATTTTTCACTGTATGTCTGACAAAAAAACACTTTTCAATGCTTCTCAGCTAAAGTGGGGTGGGAAATACTCAGTAGGATCTCTACGAACCAAATATGGTTCGTTTTGGGGGGGGGGGGACTGTGTTGTACATATCCAGCTGCACTTCGTTCTCTGCCCCCTCTATAGCACCCAATGCAATATACAGGGTTAGTAGAGTTCCTATTGAGAGACCCTATAGAGACCCCACCTGACTTTAGCTGAGATAGGTAGACAAGTTCTCTCTACAAGCCAATATGTATCCCATGTACAGTCTATTACAGTGTATTGCATTGGGGGCCATGGAGGGGACGGAGTGAAAAGTCAGCAACAGGCCGATATTTTCCACCCCACTTTAGTTTAGATAGTTATATATATACTACCCAATATTCTCAACATACCAGTGACATTGTATTTTTTCATTATCGGTATAATTATTGTTTTTTGAAAGCCTCTTTTTTATTTGTTTTCATAAATTAGTCATTGCATTTTCTTGTTGTCACAATATAAGTGGCCATTGATTAAAATTCAATATCTTTTGAACGCAATGTTTTGAAATGCGAGCTTTTATTTAGAAGGTTTCCTTATTACCATACCAACGTGACGTTATCGTTTGTGCTGCTGGCAGAATAATAGTCGCTCTTGGCCTATTCAACTACTCCTATCCAAGAAAGGGCGGCGGCAACCTAACGGACAAAACAAGCGTCACCAACGTCGCATTGGCACATTAATATCGGTAAGGTGCTACATTTTAGGCTATTTCTTTTAGAAAAGGTGTAGTTTTAAAATATAATGAAATAGGGAACGTTGGCTTTCGAACTGTGCTTGTATGCTTTGATAGAACGTAGCAGGTGCCGACGTTTCCGAAATAGATGACCGGACTTTTTATAGCCTTTATAGCCTATTAAGGGTAGAAAATACTGACGTTTTAAATATTCTACGCAATGATAAAATTCGGCACCGCGCTGAATTTTGGGGTGAGCTTTAACACGTTCCTTTGCAGAGAAAAACATCACCAAATTGTAGGGCGCACGCGCCTTACATAAATGTAGCCAAACAACGTCGTAAACGCCGTTATTTGTAGAATCTGTGTATCGCATACACAAATGCTATGTAAAGATTAGAATAATGTGTGCAGTACGCTAGTATAGGTTATGTGACCAGGTGGCGTGACTGTCACATTGTAGCGCCATTTTGAAACGATCCAAGCGATTAGTGCCATCAGAAAGTACTCATACCCCTTGACTTTTGCTGTTACAGCCTGCATTCAAAATGGACTCAATTTACTTTTTTCTCACCCATCTACACACAATATACCATAATGACAAAGTGAAAACGTGTTTTTAGAAATGGCTGTAAATGTATTTAAAATGAAATACAGAAAATCTTATTTGCATAAGTATTCTCACCCTTTTGCTATGACACTCCAAATTTAGTTCAGTTGCATCCAATTTTCTTTGATCATCCTTGAGATGTCACCACAACTTGATTAGAATCCACCTGTGGTCAATTCAATTGTTTGGACATAATTTAGAAAGAATCACACCTGTCTATATCGGGTCCCACAGTTGACAGTGCATGTCAGAGCAGAAACTATACCATTAAGTCCAAGGAACTGTCCGTAGATCTCCAAGATATAATTGTGATTAGGTATATTTTTCCAAATGTTGTTACGTTACAGCCCTATTCTAAAATATATTAAATTGCCCCCCCCCCCCCCCCCCCCATCAATCTGCGCACAATATCCCATAATGACAGAGCAAAAACCTTTTTTTATTTTTTTCTCCAAATGTATCAAAAATAAAAAGTATTCAGACCCTTTACTCCGTACTTTGTTGAAGCACCTTTGGCAGCGATTACAGCCTCAAGTCTTCTTGGGTATGACGCTACAAGCTTGGCACACCTATATTTGGGGAGTTTCTCCCATTCTTCTCTGCAGATCCTCTCAAACTCTGTCAGATTGGATGGGGAGTGTCGCTGCACAGCTATTTTCAGGTCTCTCCAGAGATGTTCAATCGGGTTCAAGTTTGGGCTCTGGCTGGGCCACTCAAGGACATTCAGAGACTTGTCCCGAAGCCACTTCTGCGTTGTCTTGGCTATATGCTTAGGGTCATTGTCCTGTTGGAAGGTGAACCTTTGCCCCAGTCTGAGGTCCTGAGCACTCTGGAGCAGGTTTTCATCAAGGATCTCTGTACTTTGCTCCGTTCATCTTTCCCTTGGTCCTGACTAGTCTCACAGGCCCTGCCGCTGAAAAACAACTCCACAGCATGATGCTGCCACCACCATGCTTCACCGTAGGGATGGTGCCAGGTTTCTTCCAGACGTGACGCTTGGCATTCAGGCCAAAGAGTTCAATCTTGGTTTTATCAGACCAGATAATCTTGTTTCTTGTTATAAGAATGTAACGTAACAAAATGTGGAAAAAGTCAAGGGGTCTGAATACTTTCCGAATGCACTGTATATCTGGGGAAGGGTATAAAATTATTTCTGGAGTGTTGAACGTTTCAAAGGGCACAGTGGTCTCCATTGGGAAATGGAAAAAATATGGAACTACCCAGACTCTGCCTAGAGCCAGTGGTGACCCGTCATTGAGACCCACCTGTTTGCATGTTATTTTGGCATTAATTCGTGTCACATATCAGTTTGCAAACAATAAAAAAACAAAAACAATACTTGAGTTAATAAAGCCGCATACAGACATGGTCTCCTTCTTGAGTAAGGCAGCTCCAAAATGCAAGTGTTTCAGCCTAGCTTGGTGCTTTCTGTGGTGTCAGGGCAGCCAGCAAAGGCTCAAGGTCATTGGCCACAGATAAAATGACGTCAAATCACATCTACCATAGCTTTGATTGGATTGATCATGTCAACATCATACTTTCACAATCTTAGCTAGCAAGTTAGACATGTAGTCTGAATCACGTTGACACTACTGGCAAATCCTTTTCAATCCTTGTGATATAAAGAGAAATTATAGATAAAATGTATTGTAGCTCATCCGCCATTGGACATAAACATTACACAACAAGTAGGTAATTGCGAATTCAACAATAAGTGGTTTGGAAGGAATCAATGGCTAACTGCAATCGTCACAAAGCAATCACTATTTTGCTTCCCCTGCCTGCTATTCAGTGGAGAGGGTGTGTGGTCCAAGTCTGGGTTTAAGGATTTAAAACATCTGTCTGAAAGGGTCACTTTTCCAAGCTTAATAGGATAAATGTTCACACGCAACACCTTGGGGCAGACAAGGTTGAATACATTGGCCATGCTGTCAATCCAGCATGACTTCTGCCATGTTCAAAACAACTTGAAACTGGGAAATCTCAGACTTCAGTGCGTTCAAGACAACTGAGAACTCAATACGTTTTGAACGGTCTTCCAACTCGGATTTCCAAGTTGCGAACTCGGGCCTCTTTCTAAAACTCAGACCTGAAGATCTGTGACGTCAGTTGTCTTGAAAGAACCATAAATCCAGAGAATGCCAGACTTTGATGACAAAGTTTTCCCACAAGGAGGACCGCCATGTTCATGTGAGCACAGTACAACAACGATGAGTCCACAAATATGTATTGTATTCTTAAGCAATAAGGCCCGAGGAGGTGTGGTATATGGCCAATATACCACGGCTAAGTGACGCAACGCGGAGTGCCTGGACACAGCCATTAGCTGTGGTATTTTGGCCATATATCACAACCCCCCGAGGTGCCTTATTGAGTAAGATGGTGCCGAAAGATAGGGCAGCCGTGCTTCTAGCTCCAAAACAACTTTAGCCCAAAATTGTGTTTGTGTTATTACATACAACCGGAAATAACTTTTGGATATCAGAGCGGTGTAACTCACCAGCATTACGACCAGGAATACGACTTTCCCGAATTGGATCCTTTGTTCGTACCCCCCAGGGCAATTGAACTGATTCCAGAGGCTGATCCAAAACACAGCCGGCAGAGAAGAGGTATTCGGAGTGTACTCCTAGTCCGATTTAGGAGGCACCGCTTATGAGTATATTACTCACTAATATTCAGTCTCTGGATAATAAAGTAGACAAGCTAAGGGCTAGGATCTCCTTCCAGTGAGACATCAGGGTTTGTAACATACTCTGTTTCACGGAAGCATGGCTCTCTATACTGTATGAGTCCGTACAGCCAGTTGGTTTCTCAGTTCATCGCGCAGACAGGAATAAAGATCTCTCCAGGAAGGAGAAGGGTGGGGGTGTATGTTTCATGATTAACTACGCATGGTGTGATTGTGATAACATACAGAAACTCAAGTCCTTTTGTTCACCCGACCTAGAATACCTCACAATCAAATGCCGACCGTATTACCTCCCAAGGGAATTCTCTTTGTTTATAGTCACAGCCGTGTATATTCCCTCTCAAGCCGATACCACGACGGCCCTCGAACTGCACTGGACTCTATGCAAACTGTAAACCACATATCCTGAGACTGCATTTATTGTAGCCGGGGATTTTAACAAAGCTAATCTGAGGAAAACACAACCGAAGTTCTACAAACACAGTGAGTGTAGCACTCGCTCTGAGAACATTGGACCACTGCTACTTAACTAGAATGCCTACAAGGCCCTCCCCCACCCTCCCTTTGGCAAATCTGATCACGACTTAATTTTGCTCCTCCCTTCCTATAGGCAAAAAGTTTAACAGGAAGTACCCATGCTACGGACTATTCAATGCTGGTCTGATCAATCGGAATCCATGCTTGAAGATTGTTTTGATCTCGTGGACTGGGATATGTTCCGGGTAGCCTCTGAGAAAAATATTGACAAATACATGGATACCGTGACTGAGTTTATCAGGAAATGTTTATGAGATGTTGTACCCACTGTGACTATTAAAACCTACCCAAACCAGAAACAGTGGATAGATGGCAGCATTAGCGCAAAACTGAAAGTGCGAACCACCACATTTAACCATGACAAAGTGACTGGGAATATGGCCGAATAAAAACAGTGTAGTTATTCCCTCCGTAAGGCAATCAAACAGGCAAAACGTCAGTAAAGAGACAAGGTGGAGTCTCAATTCAACAGCTCAGACACAAGATGTATGTGGCAGGGTCTACAGACAATCAATGACTACAAATGGAAAACCAGCCACGTCGCGGACACCGACGTCTTGCTTCTGGACAAGCTAAACACCTTTTTCGCCCGCTTTGAGGATAACGCAGTGTCACCGACGGGGCCAGCTACCAAGGACCATGGGCTCTCATTCTCCGTGGCCGACGTGAGTAAGACATTTTAAGCGTGTTAACTAGAGGTCGACCGATTATGATTTTTCAACACCGATACCGATTATTGGAGGACCAAAAAAAAGGACGCTACCGATTAATCGGACGATTTTTATTTATTTATTTTTTTTGTTTTTTTTTAAATGTTCTTTATTTGTAATAATGACAATTACAACAATACTGAATGAACACTTATTTTAACTTAATATAATACATGAATAAAATCAATTTAGCCTCAAATAAATAATGAAACATGTTCAATTTGGTTTAAATAATGCAAAAACAAAGTGTTGGAGAAGAAAGTAAAAGTGCAATACGTGCCATGTAAGATAGCTAACGTTTAAGTTCCTTGCTCAGAACATGAGAACATATGGAAGCTGGTGGTTCCTTTTAACATGAGTCTTCAATATTCCCAAGTAAGAAGTTTTAGGTTGTAGTTATTATAGGAATTATAGGACTATTTCTCTCTATACGATTTGTATTTCATATACCTTTGACTATTGGATGTTCTTATAGGCACTTTAGTATTGCCAGTGTAACAGTATAGCTTCCATCCCTCTCCTCGCTCCTACCTGGGCTCGAACCAGGAACACATCGACAACAGCCACCCTCGAAGCAGCGTTACCCATGCAGAGCAAGGGGAACAACTACTCCAAGTCTCAGAGCAAGTGACGTTTGAAACGCTATTAGCGCGCACCCCGCTAACTAGCTAGCCATTTTACATCGGTTACACCAGCCTAATCTCGGGAGTTGACAGGCTTGAAGTCATAAACAGCGCAATGCTTGAAGCATTGCGAAGAGCTGCTGGCAAACGCACGAAAGTGCTGTTTGAATGAATGCTTACGAGCCTGCTGGTGCCTACCATCGCTCAGTCAGACTGCTCTATCAAATCATAGACTTAATTATAACATAATAACACACAGAAATACGAGCCTTTGGTCATTAAAATGGTCGAATCCGGAAACTATCATTTCGAAAACAAAACGTTTATTCTTTCAGTGAAATACGGAACCGTTCCGTATTTTATCTAACGGATGGCATCCCTAAGTCTAAATATTGCTGTTACATTGTACAACCTTCAATGTTATGTCATATTTATGTACAATTCTGGCAAATGAATTACGGCCTTTGTTAGGAATAAATGGACTTCACACAGTTCGCAATGAGCCAGGCGGCCCAAACTGCTGCATATACCCTGACTGCTTGCACGGAACGCAAGAGAAGGGACAATTTCCCTAGTTATAAGAAATTCATGTTAGCAGGCAATATTAACTAAATATGCAGGTTTAAAAATATATACTTGTGTATTTATTTTAAAGAAAGGTATTGATGTTTATGGTTAGGTACATTGGTGCAACGACAGTGCTTTTTTCGCAAATGCGCTTGTTAAATCATCACCCGTTTGTCGAAGTAGGCTGTGATTCAATGAGAAATTAACAGGCACTGGATCGATTATATGCAACGCAGGACATGCTAGATAAACTAGTAATATCATCAACCATGTGTAGTTAACTAGTGATTATGTTAAGATTGATTGTTTTTTATAAGATAAGTTTAATGCTAGCTAGCAACTTACCTTGGCTTCTTGCTGCCCTCGCGTAACAGGTAGTCAGCCTGCCACGCAGGCTCCTTTTGGAGTGCAATGTAAGGCAGGTAGTTAGAGCGTTGGACTAGTAACCGGAAGGTTGCAAAAACGAATCCCCGAGCTGACAAGGTAAAAATCTGTCGTTCTGCCCCTGAACAAGGCAGTTAGCCGTCATTGAAAATAAGAATGTGTTCTTAACTGACTTGCCTAGTTAAATAAAGGTGTAAAAAAAAAAAGAAAAAAAAGGCAAATTTGGGTCCAAAAATACCGATTACCGATTGTTATGAAAACTTGAAATCGGCCATTCCGATTAATCGGTCGACCTCTAGTGTTAACCCTCGCAAGGCTGCCGGCACAGACAGCATCCATAGTCGTGTCCTCCGAGCATGTGCAGACCAGCTGGGTGGAGTGTTTTTACGGACATATTCAATCTCTCCCTATCCCAGTCTACTGTCCCCACATGCTTCAAAATGTCCACCATTGTTCCTGTACCCAAGAAAGCAAAGGTAACTGAACTAAATGACTATCGCCTTGTAGCACTCACTTCTGTCATCATGAAGTGCTTTGAGAGACTAGTCAAGGATCATATCACCTCTACCTTACGGGCCACCCTAGACCCACTTCAATTTGCTTGCCACCCCAATAGATCCACAGATGATGCAATCGCCCTATTCCATCCGGACAAGAAAATGCTATGTAAGAATGCTGTCCATTGACTATAGCTCAGCATTCAACACCATAGTACCCTGCAAGCTCATCATTAAGCTTGATGCCCTGGGTCTGAACCCCGCCCAGTGCAACTGGGTCCTGGACTTCCTGATGGGCCGCCCCCAGGTGGTGAAGGTAGGAAACAACACCTCCACTTCGCTGATCCTCAACACAGGGGCCCCACAAGGGTGCGTGCTCAGCCTCCTCCTGTACTCCCTGTTCACCCATGACTGCGTGGCCACGCACGCCTCCAACTCAATCATCAAGTTTGCAGACGACACAACAGTAGTAGGCCTGATTACCAACAATGATGAGACAGCCTACAGGGAGGAGGTGAGGGCCCTGGGAGTGTGGTGCCAGGAAAATAACCTCTCACTCAACATCAACAAAACAAAGGAGTTGATCGTGGACTTCAGGAAATAGCAGAGGGACCACCCCCCTATCCACGGGACAGCAGTGGAGAAGGTGGAAAGCTTCAAGTTCCTCGGCGTACACATCACTGACAAACTGAAATGATCCACCCATACAGACTGTGTGGCGAAGAAGGTGCAACAGTGCCTCTTCAACCTCAGGAGGCTGAAGAAAGCCACGACCTGTTCACCCTGCTATCATCCAGAAGGCGAGGTCTGTACAGATGCATCAAAGCTGGGACCGAGAGACTGAAAAACAGCTTCTATCTCAAGGCCATCAGACTGTTAAATAGCCATCACTAGCACATTAGAGGCTGCTGCCCTATATACATAGACTTGAAATCACTGGACACTTTAATAGTGGAACAGTAGTCACTTTAATAATGTTTACATATTTTGCATTACTCATCTCGTGTATATACTGTATTCTATTCTACTGTATTTTAGTCTATGCCGCTCCGACATTGCTCATCCAAATATGTATGTATTCTTAATTCCTTTACTTTAGATTTGTGTGTATTGATGTGAAATTGTTACATATTTCTTGTTAGATATTGCTGCACTGTTGGAGCTAGTAACACAAGCATTTCGCTACACCCACAATAACATCTGCTAAACATGTGTATGTGACCAATAACATTTGATTTTGATTATTTGCTATGATAAACTGGTTACCAACGTAATTAGAGCAATAAAAATATTTTTCTTGTCATAATCGTGGTATACGATCTGATATACCATGGCTGTCAGCCAATCAGCATTCAGGTCTCGAACCACCCAGTTTATAATGCTGCATAAATTATGCCAGGGAGATGTGTATACTGAGATGTGTATACTGTAGCTAAGAAAGTAATACTAAGTGTATGTTGTGTAGTAAGCTGTTAGTAGCCTATGTGTCACATGTAGCCTATAGCATGTTTTAGGGAAATGTCATCATTGAATATTGTAAAGCTTTCATTGTGTGCTTATATGCCCCCGTTATTTATGCTACGGTTCTGATTTGGTGTACAAGGAGAATACTGTAAGAACAGCCCATGTTCTGATTTCTGTCGCTGTACATTTCAAGAGTGCTGAACAAATAGTTATATCGACTACTCGCTCTTTAAGACATTCATCGAAATTACGGTTTGCCTCTTATCCGCTCATCGTTCCCTTATGCCATAGTTTGCACATATCAATTGTTATATTGCACATGACAGTGCACCTTTTAGTTTGCAAAAAGGCACGTGAAAGACTCTGAGAGCATAAGGCAAAAGATTATGTAGTCTGCTAAAACAGAAATTGAACTCTTTGGCTTAAATACAAAGCTCTATGTCTGGAGAAACCCAGACACAGCTCATCACCCGTCTAACATTCCTACCGTGAAGCATGGTGGTGGCAGAATCATGCTATGAGGATGTTTTTCAGCATCAGGGACTGGGAGACTAGTAAGGATAGAGGGAACAATGAATGGAGCCAAATACAGGCAAATCCTTGATGAGAACCTGCTTCAGAGTACAAATGACCTTCGGCTGGGGGCAAAGATTTACATTCCAACAGGACAATAACCCCAAGCATACAGCCAAAGCATCACTGGAATGGCTTCAGAACAAGAATGTGAAAGTCCTTGATTGGCCCAGCCAATGCCCAGACTTGAATCCCATTGAAAATCAGTGGAAAGACACGAAGATTGCAGTTTACCTACGCTCCCCATGAAACTTAACATAGCTTGAGAAAATATATTTCTGTATTTTATTTTCAATAGGTTACAAAGCTGTCTAAAAGCATGTTTTTACTTTGTCATTATGGGGTATTGTGTGTAGATGGGTGAGAATCTATTTATTCAATTTTCAGGCTGTAACACAACAAAATGTGCAATACGTCAATGGCAATGAATACTTTCTGAAAGCACTGTATGTTATTTTTGTTCTCGGTTAGACAGCCAGCGTTGGCTATCGGGCACTCTGGGTTACTTATAATGAATGCTCAAAAGCATTTCCCAAGACATTACTATTTACGTTACTTTGTGAATTATAGCATACACACCGAAATGGGCAAATTAAGGCCGTATGAGGCAGCCCGTCTAGATCAGTTTCATAACATCAACATTGATGCTCGCACATGGGACAGAATGAATAGAGAAATAAATCCCTATATTGACCACTGGCTTAAGACTGTATTTTGGGCAAGGCTCCCATTGTTTTATGTATTCATGCAGTACCAGCCTAGACACTAGATAGTCCATTGTTACATACAGTAGGCCTACACAGAGCCATATATTTAGATAAATACTGTATATAGCTCTCAGTCTACATGATTATTATGTCATGTAGATGGATCTGAATATTGAGATAAAGGCCTAACTCAAGTTCGGCAGTGTGGGGCAGTAGGGAGGGGCTTTGGCTTCTATAGCATTTTTGGTTCGATAACATTTTGGGTGGAAATGGAACTAACGTGTCTTGTGACACAGGGCCCCACCATTTTTCAGTCAGCGCTACTCTTATCATTAACCGAGGAGCTAAAGTGACTCATTTTAAATTATTTACACCCAGAGGATACACTGGGCACTCTGGGGATTTTCCACCCTGTTGGCTTGGTGTTTACTGTATCTGGTAGTTCGGTTAATCACCTCAGAGACCAAATGAGGGAACCCATTCTCAAGTTCTCTAGCTTACTTCTAAAAACTATTTTCTAGTTGTATGTACAGTCCTATTGTCTATGTAGGTTTATGATTTGTCTTAACATTTTGAGTTGGGCCAGTTCCTCTAACTACTAATCATCACAGACGGAACTGGTGGGACTTGGACTGGTGGAATAAACAGACTCTTATTTTTCATTCTCTAAATTACAGTTATGTAGAGTATACAGTATTGACCTATATCGTTATCTGAAAATGTTAAACTGTAAGAATTTCTTTTAAAATGGAACTAACTGGTGAGTGTTATCCACAGAAATTAGCTAATGGAAATTCTAACTTTCTTCTTCTCCCCCTTATTGCTCTCTCTCTCTCTCCTTCTCTCTGTCTCTGCAGTGCAGTAATGATGAAGCTCAGCTCTCCTCTGGCCGTGCTGTGCCTTACTCTCCTGCTGCTCAATGCCCACCTCTCCCTGGCCAAGAGAGGGGGAGGAGGCTTTGGTGGTAAATCCAGCATAGGCTTTGGGAAGAAACCTTCCTCCACCTCCAACCGTGGAGGCACCAACACCCAACGCAGACCCAACCAAGGGACCAATAACCAGCCAGGGAACTACCCTCGCCAGCCCCAGAGCCCACAGAACCCCCAAGCAGGGTACCCGCAGCAACCAGGAGGTTATCCACAGCAACCAGGGGGGTACCCTCAACAGCCAGGCAGGGCAGGATACCCTAACCAAGGGGGGTACCCTAACCAAGGTGGCTACCCTGCTGGAGGATATCCAGCTGGAGGGTACCCAGGGGGCTACCCGGCAGGAGGCTATCCAAACAGATACCCAGCTGGTGGAGGCTATGGTGGAGGCTATGGTGGAGGCTATGGTGGAGGCTGGGAGGCTATGGCGGCGGTTACGGAGGGGGCTACATGAACCAAAACCCCAACAACCGGATCCTTAGCCCTGGCTACGGGGGCAGTTACGGCTATGGGGGGTATGGTGGTGCAGGTGGCTCCCCGTTCTCCCGCTCGGTGCAGGGGATGGGGATGGGACCCTCGCAGCAGTCCAGGGGGTTTGGGCGTAATGCAGCGATGGCGGCTGGGGCTGGGGTTGTGGCTGGGATGGCTCTGGGTTATGGACTGGGCCGGTTTCCCCGGCCTCACTTCGGCTTTCACAACCCCCAGGAGGAGTACTACTATAACCACTACATGTACAGGAGGTACGGCACCAAATCCACTGATGACAATGACTACAGCAGGGACTACCGCTTCAACCCGCCTCCACAGTCCTATGATAACTACATGAAGAACTGTATGAAGAGGACTGATCTGCTGAGAGGTGGGGAGAAGGGTGGATCGGAACAAGGAGCCAGGGAGAACTCACCACCTCAGGGAGCTGCAGACAGCCCCAGCACTCAGGTAATCGAGCCCAGTGGAGGAGGCACTGCAGTCGGAGAGAAGAGTGAAGAGCCAGCTCCTGTTCCTGGAGGTTCCACCAATACTACCGACCCCGGTTCCACCCCAGCACCAGGCAGTGGCCCCAGTAACAGCTCCGCCACAGAGGGCAGTCCCAGTGAGAGTAATGTCACAGCTGAGAGTAACGGTACAGCAGCGACTGAGAAGCCTCTGACCCCTGAACCCCTGAACCCTAACCCTCAAACCCCCCCTCCTGCAGCCAAGCCCCTCCCCCCGGCCATAGCTGAGCCTGAGGATGATGATGAGGAAAATATAGTGAGCATCTCTGAGATTGGCTACCCAGCGCTGATAGAGCAGATGAAGGCTCGGAGGTGTGTGGAGCTTTACATGGTGTATGCCGAACACTACCTGGAGAAAAAGGAGGAGGACAAGAAGAACACACCCCGGGGAACACCCAAAGGAGGAGTGGAGAGACTGGGAGGAGGAGGATACCAGGGACTGCTAACTGTACTCACCTCTATTGCACTACTGCTGCTGAACAGCAACCTGCTACTACTGCACTGAGGCAGAGAGAGAGGAAGAAACAGAGAGAGAGGGAAGAAGGAGAAAGGACACAATGTTTGCTGCCACACTATGTGAGTCGGAGTCAAGAATGGGGCTGATGGAGTGATGCAAGGATGGAGGGATGCTGGGACAGTCTGTCTTCTTCTCTCATCCTCCTTTGATCGACGCCTCAGGACTCTCCATAATAAGTGGACTTTTTTGATTGATAAATTCTATGGATTTCTGTTCAGTTTTTGTATTGTTGTTTCTCATGCACTGTTACTTGCATTATATGAATCTGTAATCATGCACCTGTGTGTTACTAAAATGCTGGCACTTTTTTAAATCCAACCCTGCTGTCCCCAAAGCATTGAATTTGCTCCTGTTGTAGCCAAGTACTACAGCCTCATGCATGCAGCATGACTATTATATACAGCATATTTCATAAATAAGATAAATATCGATTAATGTTAAGCAGGGACTGGCCCGATCACGCCCAGTTCCCAGCACCAACAGGGATTTCAGGAGAACTTAGATGCTGTATTATATGGCAGACAGACTGAAGGGAAACGGCCATTTACTCCATTACATCACATGAACTGGAAATAATAGATTGTGTGTGTGTGTGTGTGTGTGTGTGTGTGTGTGTGTGTGTATGTGTGTGTGTGTGTGTGTGTGTGTGTGTGTGTGTGTGTGTGTGTGTGTGTGTGTGTGTGTGTGTGTGTGTGTGTGTGTGTGTGTGTGTGTGTGTGAAGTAGATAGGACTGTCGTGTAAATATTGATTGAGGTAAGATGACTCTTGTGACGATGATAACACCACATAACATCCATATTAACATCAGCCGGGGAAGGGGAATTGTTGAATATGACAGTCGAATATGCATGACAATGAATGTGAACTTTATATTATTGACTATGGCTTGTATTTATTTTAGCTTAATACAATACACATACCTGTACAATTTGAACTGGCTTTTGCTTGTAAGACTACTAATAACACCATTCTAACATAACCTTTTCGTACATGGGGGCTGTGATTCTGCATAGGCATGTATACATTTTACTACGGTGGCAAAAGAGAATCCATTTCACAAACACTGCTAGCTTGACTTCACCATTTTTTTTTGGGGGGGGGGGGGGGGGGAGTAGTACGTAAGCAGTGGGAGCTGCTTCTTTAGAATCTAGAGTTTAGATTCTTTAGAAACTAACTCATTTGCCAGAGACTCTTGTTAGATGTGTGCTTGCATCCCTTGTCTTTCACCCAGCTGATATCCTATGTAATGGATGGCTGTCAGGTTATCTGAATCAGTCAGGGGCGGAAATCCCGGGGGGGACACGACCCCCCCATCCTGGGAAAAATATGATTTGTCCCCCCCAATATATCACTGAAACATAACTATGTATTTAAATAATATTAATAATATGCAATGAAAGCAATTGTGCTGATTATAGACACTTAATAGCGCGTTTTTAAGTTTCAAAAGATTGCGACCCCCCCACCCTTTGCCTCACAATGGTTTGATCCACTGCCAGTTCCTTAGCTTGCTAGGTAACGTAGAGGTCGTATCTACTGCCTGAAAGGCACTCAATGCATGTAACTGACGTGAGGTTAATCCAGTCAATCGCGCACACACACTAGCTGAATATGCAGAGCGAGCACGCAAATATTAACTATTAAGCTAGCTAGTACCTATTCCATTTATGTGGCGTCGTCAAAGATGGAATCTTTGCTATCGTCAATTTATTCCAAGATCAGCATGCATGTAAGTTAGTGCTTCAAAGTCCCTGTGATAAGGTTAGCGATAAACTGAACAGAACTACACTCTCTTCTACCATTGTTTTAAATATATTTAATGGTCTCGTTGCAAAAGCTAAATTGTCACAAGGGAACTTTTATTTATATATTTTATTTCACCTTTATTTAACCCGGGTAGCAAAGATTATAGCAAACACCACTGAATTGGTGCTCGCTAGCTTTGCAAATTCAGCTATTGTTAGAAGCCAGCCAATATGAAACAAACGATTAAAATTACAAAAGGTTGCAGCATATGTTGTGTAAATGGTGAACTCATACAGCTGTCAACTCTTGTCACTGCAATCCGTTTCACATTTGCTAGCTACCTTTTAGATCGAAGCCCATATAGAATGATAGAAGATAAGATGATAGAAGCCCATCTCCTACTGTAAATAACCTACATACTGTGTGTGTGTAGCCAGCCAGGTAGAAAAATGGTAGAAAAAAGACGGACATCAGAGTATTTTTCAGTACACCAAAACGCAAAGTAAGAACCCTAGTAGCCTAATATCTCAAAGACTAGTTGATAAATTGTTCATAAGAAAGAAATGAAATTCTAATGGAAATGTTTCACAATGATGTCATTAGGCAGAGCAGGCAACAGATGGCACACAGACAGCAGAGTTGGGGACAGATATGCAGGGACAGACTGGCAGAGACAGGGAGTCTCAGGTAAGTTTGTTGAGTCTTTGTTTGGCAACATTATGAAAGGTTCTCAATTTTTTTTACTTGTAAAATAGGAACATAATTGGAAAATGCCATGGATACCCCCACTCTCAAACTGGTGACTGAACTAAGATTTGTTAAAGGCAATGGTATTGCTGTTGTGATTAGTTGTGTAGTTTTGGGTACCGGTAGTTTGGAGTACGGCAAACACCTTATTTCTTTGGTTCCTCAATATACATTTACCATATTACAACGTAGGCTATGTGTTACAGCACTACTTTTGGTGTCCCCCTCAAGAATTGCTCTTGAGAAAATGTAATGTAATTGTCCCCTCCAATGTTGATATCAGATTTTCGCCCCTGGAATCAGTCATCCTGTATCGGGGCTTGATGTCATCTTTATCTGTTATGTGTCTTTAACTTTGTGGTTAATATGTTTGATACTATTCCGTGGATTGATTTAGTTTGCTTTGTATTGTTATTATATGTCAAGTAAGCTGCATGTGCTCAAAGACACTTGCGTAAACCTGATTTCTTTCTTTGCTCCGACTCCAATGCCCTTTTGTACATTCCCTTCTTCCCTCCTTCCCCTTGCTGGTGTCTTGCTTTCCTCTCTGGGGTGGTGAAGTGACTGTAGATTGTACTGTAAGGGCTCTTGTTGTCTAGGCCCAACCAGGCTTTGAACCAGGCCACTGTAGCGGCAGCCCTACAAGTCAAAGAATACGGATTCAGACAAACACTGTCCACTTTAAAGTAATGGTCTTAGTCAACTTGGTACCTGGTAATATTAAGGTAAATGATAAGCATATGACAATGATAGAAGTTGAACTATAATGTTAGATGTGGGTTCTAACCAGATATATATAGAGAGAAGTAGCTAGATTGACGTCTAAATTATTATACTGTATGCGTTGGGGTGTAAACACTTTTTTTTATGGAGTTACTTTTGGACTATATTGGATAGAAGATGGGGGGGAAAACTCCTTGTTTACCATCATGTCATAAACAATTTCTACATTGTCTTGTGCCTTGAATGTATGGGTGTGCATACTCTATTAATGTAAATACTTCCTCTGTGATAAAAGATAAATGTGTTTGTGTCCATTCCTCTTCTCTAATCTGTCAGTTTTCATTCTGGCCTTCACTTGGTTTAATGCTCGACAGGACAGCCCTAATTCAAGGCTTTCTTCAGCACCTATGTGTTAGTGTTTTTTTTTTTAACCTTTTCCCCTACAGGTCTGTGCTCTGGGGCGTGTTCAGCAGGACATAATGTTTTTGGAATGGTCAAATAGTAATATGTAATGTAGAACAAATGTGCCTCCGACATGTAGACCAAGGAATCATTTTGGTTCTTTTCATTGAATTTCTATCTGCAACATTCAACAACGTTTGGCTACTGAATGTGGCCCTGGTTTATGTTTCAGTGAGGTTTGGCTTAAGTATCATGTTGTGACTGTTCTGTGGACACAACATTGTGGTGCATCAGAGTGCTGGCATACAGTACCAGTCAAAAGTTTGGACACACCTACTCATTCCAGGGTTTTTCTTTATTATTACTGTTTTCTACATTGTAGAATAATAGTGAAGACATCAAAACTATGAAATAACACATATGGAATCATGTAGTAACCAAAAAAGTGTTAAACAAATCAAAATATATTTGAGATTATTCAAAGTAGCTACCCTTTGCATTGATGAGAGCATTGCACACTCTTGGCATTCTCTCAATCAGCTTCATGAGGTAGTCACCTGGAATGCATTTCAATTAACTGGTGTGCCTTGTTAAAAGTAATTTTTTTGAATTTCTTTCCTTCAAGCAAATTTCAATCAAATGTATTTATAAAGCCCTTCTTACATCAGCTGATGTGACAAAGTGCTGTACAGAAACCTAGCCTAAAACCCCAAACAGCAAGCAATCAGATGTAGAAGCACGGTGGCTAGGAAAAACTCCCTAGAAAGGCCAGAACCTAGGAAGAAACCTAGAGAGGAAACAGGCTATGAGGGGTGGCCAGTCCTCTTCTGGCTGTGCCGGGTGGAGATTATAACAGAACATAGCCAAGATATTAACATTTTCATAGATGACCAGCAGGGTCAAATAATAATAATCACAGTGGTTGTAGAGGGTGCAACAAGTCAGCACCTCAGGAGTAAATGTCAGTTGGCTTTTCATAGCCGATCATTCAGAGTATCTCTACCACTCCTGCTGTCTCTAGAGAGTTGAAAACAGCAGGTCTGGGACAGGTAGCACGTCCGGTGAACAGGTCAGGGTTCCATAGCCGCAGGCAGAACCGTTGAAACTGGAGCAGCAGCACGACCAGGTGGACTGGGCACAGCAAGGATTCATCAGGCCAGGTAGTCCTGAGGCATGGTCCTCCGAGAGAGAGAAAGAAAGAGAGAAAGAGAGCATACTTAAATTCACACAGGAGAAATACTCCAGATTTAACAGACTGACCCTAGCCCCCCGACACATAAACTACTGCAGCATAAATACTGGAGGCTGAGACAGGAGGGGTCGAGAGACTGTGGCCCTGTCTGACGATACTGCCGGACAGGGCCAAACAGGCAGGATATAACCCCACCCACTTTGCCAAAGCACAGCCCCCACACCACTAGAGGGATATCTTCAACCACCAACTTACCATCCTGAGACAAGGCCGAGTATAGCCCACGAAGATCTCCGCCACGGCACAACCCAAGGGGGGGCGCCAACCAGGACAGGAAGATCACGTCAGTGACTCAACCCACTCAAGGGACGCACCCCTCCTAGGGACAGCATGGAAGAGCACCAGTTAGCCAGTGACTCAGCCCCTGTAATAGGGTTAGAGGCAGAGAATCCCAGTGGAGAGAGGGGAACCGGCCAGGCAGAGACAGCAAGGGTGGTTCGTTGCTCCAGTGCCTTTCCGTTAAACATCCCATCTGGTTTGCGCTTAGTTGGACTATCATTTGTTTTTCAACAGGAGAATGACCCAACACACCTCCAGGCTTTGTAAGGGCTATTTGACCAAGAAGGAGAGTGATGGAGTGCTGCACAAGATGACCTGGCCTCCACAAACACCCGACCTCAACCCAATTAAGATGGTTTGGGATGAGTTGGACAGCAGAGTGAAGGAAAAGCAGCCAACAAGTGCTCAGCATACGTGGGAACTCCTTCAAGACTGTTGGAAAAGCATTCCAGGTGAAGCTGGTTAAGAGAATGCCAAGAGTGTGCAAAGCTGTAATCAAGGCAAAGGGTGGCTACTTTGAAGAATCTAAAATGTTTAAATTTTTTTAAACACTTTTTTGGTTACCACATGATTCCATATGTGTTATTTAATAGTTTTGATGTCTTCACTATTATTCTACAATGTAGAAAATTGTAAAAATAAAGAAAAACCCTTGAATGAGTAGGTGTGTCCAAACTTTTGACTGGTACTGTATATGTGAGAACATTATGAACAATGCTCACCTACACTTTACCAATGTCCCTCCTTGTCTTTATTAAATCATTGTGTATCTAACCTCAGATATTGTGTTTTCATATTCTCTGAATGTAATATTTAACCCATATATTCCATTTGATGTTGGTCTGATAGCAGAAAACCATTCAGATATCATGGCTGTTCTCTTCATTCCTACAGCAATGAGAAACTAACTTAAAGGCAGTGGTGTAAAGTACTATAGTAGTACTTTAAAATAGTTTTGTGTAAGTCGTTTTTTGGGGGGTATCTGTACTTTACTATTTGTATTTTACTTTTACTTCACTACATTCCTAAAGAAAATGATATACTTTTTACTCCATACATTTTCCCTGGCACCCAAAAGTCCAATTCACACACTTATCAAGAGAACATCCCTGGTCATCACTACTGCTTCTGATCTGAAGGACTCACTAAACACAACTTTGTTTGTAAATTATGTCTGAGTGTTGGAGTGTGCCCCTGGCTATCCGTTAATAAAAAATAAAAAATACAATTGTGCCGTCTGGTTTGCTTAATATAAGGAATTTGAAATGGTTTATATTTTTACTTTTGATACGTACGTACATTTTAGCAATTCCATTTACTTTTGATAATTAAGTATATTTAAAACCAAATACTTTTAGGCTTTTACTCAAGTTGTATTTTACTGGGTGACTCACTTTTACTTGTCATTTTCTATTAAGGTATCTTTACTTTTACTCAAGTATGACAATTTAGTACTTTTTCCACCACCACTTAAAGGTTAATTGGATTCTATTAATAAACTGGGTTAGAACTATTAATGCTCAGAAATGTAACACTTTCATTGCACAGCCTCATTCCAAACCAAAGAGTCCTTCACATGTGGTTTAAAAGATGGTGAAAGCACACTTGGGTTTTACTTTACAAAATTATCTTTGGGATTTGTTTCTTTTAAGCCGTCTTTTATAACGTATTTTATGCTGTGTGAAGGCGGCTATATTTGGACAATTCTAACATATTTTCCAACGATAAACATATCTATTTTGGTACTAAAAGTCTGACCTCAGAGAATCAGGAATGTTATTAGTTTTATCTGTAGGATATATTGTCAAATCATTTTCTCTTTTTGTTTGACTGTGTTTGATCAATCAGTAGCCTTGGACATAATATAGAAACAGAATGACTATTGTTGCTAGGCCTTCATCTCTTGTAATGGACCATGGGGATGTATCCATAACAACCACAGCCTGCACAGTGCATGGTGTTGCTAGGTAGCCTAGAACTTGGTCCTGAAATGAAGCGTGACTATTAAATGTGAAAGGAAGAGAAAGAAGGAGAGGGGGAGTGAGGGAAAACTCGAAAAGAAGGGAGAGGAAATAGTGAATGCCCTTATCTGCATAGATTAGGATGCCTGAACATTCTGGCTACAAGTCAAGCAGAAGCTATTTATCTTGCTCTCTCGTTCTGAGAGAAAATACATTTGAGAAAGGTTCTCTCTATATTTATTTTATATGATCATTATTAATAAGTCAATAAATATCAAGATACTGCTCCTCCAGTTAGCTCAATTAGGGCAGTAGGAAGTAGCAACTTGTAGGTCTACCATACATACTTGCATGAGTAAGACAGACTTGTTAGGAGGATCATTTCCATAATGGAACAGACATTTGGGGTTAACTTAACAGGTAACCAGTATTCTTCCAGTTCTCTCATGTCTCCACCTGCTGATGGAGTGATTGTATTACAGCCTGACAGCCAGGAGACCCACAGTAATAGGATTGATCTCACAGTGCGGCTGTTTGGTCATAGGACATCCTATTTATTATTGACTGCTGACCAACATACCTGGCGCATGTCAACATGTGTGTCAAAACAATAGCATTACAAAGATCTGGGCTAATGATCTGGGCTAATGATCTGGGCTAAGACTAAAACCATTTACCATAGCTATGAATACCTCCACTGTGTGAGTCAGGTTCCTAATCTTAATTTGAATTGAGATCCACTTCAATGAATGGCCTATATACAGCCATTCACAAATTCCCAATAACAGATTTCATTCTAGATTCCAATCTGTCTACTAGAACTATGCTCAATTGACTGGTGATTGTTGCACAGGTACTGAAGTGACTTCACATGTTTTGTCTGGCCTCAAAATCTAAATATTACTACTATCTCAACTGTCACATTCTCATTTCATGATCTAATGATAGTTATGCTTTTTACACAGTCTGATTATGGTCAATATCATGAATGGATACATGCATCTCTGTCTCCCATGTTTTTATTGGAGTAACCCCACAGGAAAACTACATCAGATTCATCAAATGACACCAATACAGAACATGGAACTAGTTATTGTGTTTAATACTTAAGCAAGAAGGCACAAAAGGGTACGGTATACAACCAATATACCACGGCTAAGGGCAGTTTTGGAGTGCCTGGATAC
Source organism: Salmo salar (assembly GCF_965601325.2). NCBI lineage: Eukaryota > Metazoa > Chordata > Actinopteri > Salmoniformes > Salmonidae > Salmo > Salmo salar. The sequence continues at coordinate 15,291,283 of NC_138314.1, read as the reverse complement.
AGCCCTTTGATATATTGGCCATATTCCACAAACCCTGAGGTGACTTATTGCTATTATAAACTGGTTACCAACGTAATTAGACCAGTAAACAGTATTTTTTTGTCATACCTGTGGTATGATATACCACGGCTTTCAGCCAATCAGCATTCAGGGCTCGAACCACCTGGTTCATAATGGTGTTTATACACTCCACTCACCCAAAATCACATCCTATTCAATAAAGTAAGAAAAGTAATGGACACAAAATATAATTCATAGGATAATACAATATACAGCATTTACAAATCCACATCCAAAAGCTGCCAGTATTCTACCAAGGGTTGAAATCAGTGAAACATGAGTTATAGCATGAGTCTTTCAAGTAAACTGTTACCGCAGCATGGCAATATTAAACTGTTGATAACAACCATGGTAAAGAGAAGTAAATATGTACTACTGCTTTATGGAGGTAGTGAGTGCTCGACCGGAAGGTAATCTATCACACACCAGATATTTTATGTTATGTAATGTCTCATGAAAAGAAAAGTGTAAGCAGTTGACACATCAGAGTCTTTCTGCATCAGGGATCTATCTATACAGGAAGTGTATTTGCCCCACTACACCTGTGAGTCAGAACAGATGGAATCACAAACTGTAATCTCATTGTCAACATAGTCAGCAACTCAATGCCTTGGTCAGGGATCTTGGTCAGGGTCTCAAGAGTCTTTATATACATATTTATTTTTACCTTTATTTAACTAGGCAAGTCAGATAAGAACACATTTTTATTTTCAATGACACCCTAGGAACAGTGGGTTAACTGCCTTGTTCAGGGGCAAAACAACAGATTTGAACCTTGTCAGCTCGGGGATTCGAACTTGCAACCCAACGCTCTAACCACTAGGCTACCCTGCCGCCCCATATGGTCTTGGTCTGGAGAGCTTTAGTCGTGACTCCATCCAAATCTTCACGCCATCTCTACATCACTCCCACCCAGTGCCCCATCACCAATGACATTAGCGACCCGATGATGACGATGATGCTGTTATAGATGGGCCCACTGGATGCTCCATAGTAGTAACCCATATCCCCAGAGCCCTCTGGACCTTCATAGCCACCAGGCCTGGGGCCATACCCTCCAGCTCTGGGGTACCCCCCATAGCCTCCTCCATAGCCTCCTCCATAGCCTCCATAACCACCTCCATAGCCTCCTCCATACCCCCCATATCCTCCTCCGTAGCCAGGACGACTCAACGCACTACCCAGCATTGCTCCCCCCACGGCACCAGCAGCAGCAGCCCCTGCCATCTTCCCGGCACTGGAGCCTCCACTCTGGGCAGGCATTGGTCGGTATGCCTGTCCACTCGAGGATGGCATTGGTCGGTATCCCGTGCCTCCACCTTGACGAGGGTAACCTCCACCTCCACGGCTACTACCGCCCCACCCCCCACTACGACCGAAGCCCCCACCACGACGAGCCTCTGAGGTGGGGCAGACGGTTGCTAGGAGCAACAGGCAGGTTGCCACAGTGAGGAGAAGTCTCCGTTGGCCAACCATCCTCATTCTCTGTGAAAACAAGATCATGAACGGTTTGTGATTGATGAGAATATCCCACATTTCCACACTAGCGCTGGGTCATAATCAAGACAAGAACAAGACATGATCATGACTGTGTGTGCATGAAGTGGGATAACCCTACGAGCTAATCCAGTGTCAGTTAGGATTTAAACCACCTGTGGGTTAACTGGGTTGATTGACAAGGGAAAGCTGATCCAGATCTGTGTTTAGTGTCAGCTGCCAGCCTTAAGACCCACACAGTGATGTAATGCCTGCATTCATCAGCAAGTCTGGACAGTCTGTCCAGTGATTAGTACAGTGGAACATAACACACACACACACACACACACACACACACACACACACACACACACACACACACACACACACACACACACACACACACACACACACACACACACCTTGAGTATGGTAGAACACAACGTACACACACACTAACGCACTAATGTTTTCGTCACTGCAGGCTTTGAGAATGTGCTAAGTAAAGGTTATTTTTACGCTAGAGACAAATTAAGAGCAGGGCAGAGCGAGCTGCGGCTGCTAATCCAGCTTTGACAGGAGAGTGTTACATGAGCTGTGAGAAGTCAACACACAATAGCATAGATAAGATCTAACAACTCAACATAGTTTTTAAGTCTTCAGTGGATTGACAAGTCAGTATATAAACTCAGGTTGGTACGAACTCTGGTTCTAGTCTAGTATGAAAAACAACGAGGGGATTGAAGGGAGAGTTTCTACTGTCAACATTTTTTCTCTTAAACCTTTTTTGATGCGAGTTGACAATAGACCTTGTCAATCCCCTTTTTTGTGTTTCAAAACCCAAGAGATACATTTTCTACTTGGTCAGGAGATGACCACTAGACCAATGCCATAACAGATTAACTTCACAAGTACCATGTTACTACATCTCAATAATGGTCATATGGTTTTTACCTCCATAATCTCTCTCCTTTCTCTACCTCTCATCTCTCTCCTCTGTCTCTCTTACTCAGACCTCTTTACCACTAATCTGTCCTACCTAAGATTGTTTGTCTGTCCTCCTCTCTCCCCATCATCATCACACAGCATTACAGTGTAATCTGTGTCCTTGGCTCCAAGGCTATCCTTACCCCTTAGCCTTTTGTCTGTAGAATAATCCAATACAGTAGCTTTCCAGTTTCCAAGATTACCTACATTAGAGATCAGCGGAGGCTGGTGAGAAGGGCTATAGGAGGATGGGCTCATTGTAATGGCTGGGATGGAATTAATGGAACAGTATCAAACACATCAAACATATAGAAACCACATGTTTAACGCCATTCCATGAATCCCACTGCAGCCATTACAATGACCCCATCCTCCTATAGCTCCACCCACCAGCCTCCACTGGTAGATATTATTTCAGAAAACGGAGAGTTCTATAACTTCCCTCCTGGTTCATTCAGAAAACGGAGAGTTCTAGAACCTCCCTCCTGGTTCATACAGAACACGGAGTTCTAGAACCTCCCTCCTGGTTCATTCAGAAAACGGAGTTCTAGAAAGTTGTAAATGTAATCCTTGTTCATTAAAAAAAAAAGAGAATTCTAATCTAAAATATTGCTCATACTTCACACTCTTTGAATGAGTTTGGACGGATGTTAATAGTTTATCTTTAGCCTCTTAATGATCCAATTCTGATTGTTTACTAACTTGATCTGGGCAGCTCTACATAGATTTTGGTAACTGTTTAGGCATGGTGTAAATATCTACGTAAAACCCTTTAGACTAACATTTGACCACTATAGAATGAGTTATACAGGTGACAATACAACTGGGTCAAACATTGGAAAATAACACTAATGACACACGTGATGTACCTGCATTAATGCATCTTGGTATTTGTATTTTACAAATCCCAGATAACAGTTACAGTATGCTACATCATCAATAACACAGACTTAAATATCTTTAGAAATGATAGAATGATAATTGAATGTACATTTGACTGCAAAGCTAAAAGCAGTAGTGAGAGTTGAAACTCTTACCTGTAGAAGTTGACAAAGAGCTGAGGAAAATCACAGATGGGTCAGAGGATGTCCGTTGCTTGTTCTGTTGTCCTTTTGGCTCTCTCCTTTGTGTGTGTGATCGTCAGCGATTCCTGTGACTGTCTGGGAGAGAGAGTGTGTGGGACGGGTCTCTTCAACCTCCAAATGGTCTCAGCCAGGTAGAGAGGGGATCTATCTCTGACCTCCTCATTGGCTGAGCAGGATAAACAATGATGCTCATCCCTGCTAACACTGTAGTTACAGTAAGCCCCTGCCCCAACAACACAGAAATACATGCAAACTTAGCTGTACACTTAGCCATAGATAACCTGTGTGTGTGTGTGTGTGTCTCAGCCCCTAACCCACCAACGGAGTAGAAACTCAAAACGACCTGTGTGAGTGTGTGTGTGTGTGTTTAGCCTGCTGTTACTGTAAGCCTCCTAGCCTACCAAAGCAGACAGCAATAATACAGAGTAATATCATACAGCTTTGTTTTAACAAGTATAATACAACCAAGATAACAGACCAAATAATCATTATTGTAAAAAGCTACATTTCTATATAGTGGCATGTGCCTTTGAAGAGTTTCCCCAAAGGAGCGCTCAGTCAGAAAGTCAGAATGCAACATTAAAACAGCTAAAGTATTTTATTATGAAATAAATGTGTCAGTCTTGAAAGAGCCATAGAAATTGAAAGGACAGACATACATGCACACAAGCGCACACACACACACGCTCGCTCACACACAATATACAGAAACCTTTTAAAAGCTGAGGGTAGATATAGGTGTAATAGAATTGTTGTACCACATCTCAAAGTACTGTATACAGTCATACACACGCACACAGTCACACAGATCAATATCTACCAGGAAAGTAAGTACTGCTTCAGAAATGTGTGCACACACACACAAACACAACCTAACACACACATACAAAACATTCCCTCGTTTGAGCTATTGTAGTTGATTCATCATGTGGGGCGGCAGCGTAGCCTAGTGGTTAGAGTGTTGGACTAGTAACCGAAAGGTTGCAAGTTCAAATCCCCGAGCTGACATGGTACAAATCTGTCGTTCTCCCCATGAACAAGGCAGTTAACCCACTCCATCATTGAAAATACGATTTTTTTCTTAACTGACTTGCCTAGTTAAATAAAGGTAAAAAATAAATGTACATAATTCACAATCTTAAGGAACTCTGGTCCTCTCTATGTTTTGTGCTTCAGTCTCCAGGTAGGCTAGTAGAGCAGACACACAGGTCATATCACACTACACTATACTATGTGATTATGGGGCGGCAGGTAGCCTAGTGGTTAGAGCATTGGGCCAGTAACTGAAAGGTTGCTCGATCAAATCCCCGAGCTGACAAGGTAAAAATATGTCATTCTACCCCAGAACAAGGCAGTTAACCCACTGTTCCCTGGTAGGCCGTCATTGTAAATAAGAATTTGTTCTTAACTAACTTGCCTAGTTAAATAAAGGTAAGAAAAAATAACAGACAGGTAGCAGAAATACATGTTTTTGTCCCCCACTACAACTGGTCAGGAGACAGTTTTAGATGAACTGGGGCAAGAAAAGTCATGAAGTTACATTACAGTTCCTGCCTCTGTAGAGCTGATCATGGAAATAGTACTGTACCACACTTGTGTGACAGGCATGTTTCAACACCACATACTGTCACCGGACAGGAGTCATTCAACCCCCCTACCGACCGACTGGGTGGGTGAGAATCTCATCTGGCGTGGGATGCCACTCTTGAGTCTTAAGGCAAGTTCTGGTTTGGAGAGGGAGACAATCAGTGATCTGCAGGTGGCAAAATGGGGCTTTGGTCAAAAATAGAAAATACAAATATGCAAGGAGAGAGAGGTAGAGAGAACAATGGAGGGAAAGAGAGATATATATATAGTTCTGTCTAACTCAGTAGAACTAAGAAACGAAGAAAGAGATTTAGATGTGCTTTAGGTTATTTTGCATCTGAGTGGTATAGGACATGGGACAGTCTCAATGCCCCATACAGAGCCACAAGAGACAAATGCCAACCTTTTACCTTCATTATTAACCATTATTACTGCTGATATTGATACAGTTAATACGCAGATAGCACGACAGAGAGGCAGGTGTGTCAGAGAGGGATTGGGACAGCAAGGAGAATGTGTACCGTTTGTTCATGGTAGGGACGGAGCAGACATCATGTTTCATAATGACCCCAACCTCAACTGAGGAAGGTACCACACACAACTCAGCTCACACAATTAGTACACTGTCCCTATAGAGGTCTTGGAAGAGATTAAAGCGAGGTCGGAATGGATGCCTGTCCTCAGGGTGGTTCATGGCCACCCCTGTTTGGGGTAATGGGACAGCGTCTGGGGTTGGGAGGATCAGGTGGTCCCTCCCTAGACCAGGTCACATACAGGCAGTCCCCTCAGGAAGACAACGCAGCTGCTTCTCAATGATACACCGCAGAAATGTATACCTACAGATAGAGAGAGAGCAAGTGAGAGAGAGAGAGAGAGAGAGAGAGAGGGAAGAGAATAAGACATAAATACACAGTACATGACACCATAAACACAGCCATTCAGGGGAGGTAGGTAGATGTTGCCTGCACCTCACCTGCTCCTGAGTTTCTGCACCTCCCGGTCCTCTTCCTCCTTCAGCTTGGTGATGAAACTCTGCAGCACTGGCATCTCAAACTTAATATACTGCGCCACCTGGTTAGGAGGAGGAAGAAATGCAATTACAAACACAGACTTGGCCTGAACCCTCAACTATTACAACATCACAATACTGTAATAATAACAATTACATAAAGGATGTCATACAGTCATAATAGCGTATTTCAGTTGATGGCCATTGACTTCACACTGTCAAGCCGGTGGCAAGTCATTGTTGAGGACAACTAATTGGCTCGGCTTGCAGACCCCTAAGCTGCTTAACTTAAGTAAATTATGGTTTTGGTTTGACTCTGGACTGTGTTATGGTAAAAGGTCTATTTAAATTCTAGTCTAGTGCATAAATAGCCCACTGCAGGTTATATTGAACTGAGCCCTTTTGTAATAGACAAGGGGACATACAGAATATTCCATTCTGAGGACGTGATTAAGTTTATGCGCACTAAGAAGTGGGGAAGGATTTAGCAGTTACACAGTGGTATGTAGGCGGGGGCGGGGAGAGGGGGTGATTGGGCAGTTATACATTAGCAGTCTTACATCATAGGTGACTTCCTCTCCCAGGTCCTGCTCCATCAGGAAGATTCTGCTGACCTGTTCACACGGACCCTGAAGCACACGCAGCACCAGGGGGTAGTCACTGCGCTTCAGCTTCGCACGCTCTGAAAGAAGAAACATTGTCAAACCTTTACTGCATTACAACGGGTGTGCTTAAGTTATGCTAGTAGATCGCCATGCTTTGCCACAGAGCAACAGCACTCTCATGCACGCGCACACAAACACACACACACAGTTAATAATGCATAGTCTACTCTAGGATAAACACAGACATTGCTCACATGGACCCTGTGAAAGGGAGAAAGTGATTCAGCTTCACACTCTGTGGCAGACACACAACCACACAACACAACACCGCACTCACTCACCCCCGCTGGTGTGTACAAGGTACAGTGCAAAGTCATCTGGGCTGTTCTCAATCTTGAACTTGTTAAGTAGCACTCGTAGCACCTGGGGCGTGGTCATACAACTGTTGATCCGCACGTTAGTCACTGAACCATACGCTGGAGTGAAGATTGCAGTCTGAAGGGGCGATGGGGGCAGCACAATTATGAGAAGGGGAGAGGAATGAGAGAGAGAGAGAGAGAGAGAGAGAGAGAGAGAGAGAGAGAGAGAAAGAGAGAGAGAGAGAAAATGAGTTTATTTGTGGTATTATGTTGTCGTTGTAGTAGTGTGTAGCTGCAGTATTATGGTGTGTGTGTGTGTGTGTGTGTGTGCATGGGTACCTTGTAATTGTAGAAGTGTCCATTGATGGAGAAACGGTGTCGTCGTATCCTCCTCTGGTCGCTAGGCGACCGGCGCTGGGCCTTCCTCAGAAACCCGGCATCGCTCTTCGTCCTCAGCAGCTGGGCGGAGCGCTCATATTCCTCTGTCCAACCAGAGCATAGAGATAGGAGAAAGGGGAGGAGTCAGACAATCACGTTCCTAAGAATGTCACAGAATGTTCTAAAAATGGATTGTGTTGAACAGACACGGCTATCTAATGTAGGATAAATAACTGAGTTATCCATAATAACATGCTGAAGGTTTTCAGACTAGTCTTCTATAAGACCCACCTTCTTCCTCATCCGCCTTCACAATACTGTCCTCTGATTGGCTCTCGTGCTCTGTCACTTCTATGTTGGGCAGGGTCTGCTGGGTACCTTCATTGCTATTGACATAGAGAAAACATGAATATTCCCATATTTAATAGCTTGACATTATTTATGACACATTATCTTCTCTTCAAAGTTGTTCTACATCAAAGTGTAAATGAGACAGGTAGAGGAACAGTGAAATATGGTCTCTATGTAATCATTAGTGCCGGCCACTTATCCAGCATTTATTCACATGACTTTAATAAAATATTTCAGTTCAAATCAAATTTTATTTGTGTGTTTAGCAGATGCGATTGCGGGTGTAGCGAAGTGCTTGTAGCAAGTTGTTGTGTATATTACATTAGTTTTATATAATGACTTTATTATTATGACTATAGAGCTGCCGCCTATCCTGTCTGACAAAATCCCTATTTTACTAGTTCTTCAAAGTAAATAAGGTATACTTTTAATACCAACTACCAATCACTTAGATCACTTCGATTTTCAGGTAGAGATACCTCGCGAACAACTGCTCTCTATCCCTCTTGATTGTGCATTCTTCTGTCTCTTATGTACAGTAGCAGGCATAAAAGAAACAGACCTGAGGCACGCAATGGATTATGGTCATTCTAGTTAATTAGCAGGTTATCTGTGCTGAACTACTCAGAATTTTGGTCTGTTGGAAACTACAACTCCCTACTACATCGCACAGTTCAGGCTGGATCTGATTTATCTCTAGAGAAACTGCAATGTGCACATTGAGATCACAGAATTCAAATAACAGAAAGGTTGGTTCATCTCTCAGCACTACTGACAGGAGACAATATGTGTGGTCAAAGTAAACTAAAAACCCTATATTTAGGTTGCCGTAACCCACCCTGGTTATAATAAAGAGATATCAATATGGCCATGGTATCAGGACATACTGTAATAACAAAAAGATACACCCTTGGTAAAAACATAGACCTTTTATACATACAGTATGTAGTACGTTTCTATATGTTGCCTTGGTATGGTAACCAGAGCATCACTCCCTACCTCTGATTATCCAGGGCACAGCCGGAGTGCCAGGATGTAGACGAGGGAGGAGGTCTGATTCGCTCGTGATCGTCCTGCATCTGCAATCTGATAGGTCGACGCAGGCCCCAGGAGATATTCAGCAAACCCTCCACGATCAGCTCCCCTTCCTCCTGTAGAGACAGAGTTACCATAATCAATAAACACACACACACACACACACACACACACACACACACACACACACACACACACACACACACACACACACACACACACACACACACACACACACACACACACACACACACACACACACACACACACACACACACACACACACAGTTATTACCCCTTCGGGGCAGGGTGAATTATTGAACAGTCAGTTTGGGGTAAATTATAGAGCAAAGTAATGAGAGAGGATAGATGAGAGAGAGAAAGAAAATAAGGAAGAGAAAGACTATAAATGCAATGAAGAGGTGAAATAGGAGGGTGCAGCTATCAGACAATTCTCACTCTTACTCTCATTCACTTGCACCAACACAAACACACCTCTCTGTGTCTCAACTGCAGGTTATGTCCTTCATAATAGAGGTTGTAGGTTTTGAGATGGGACAGGACTGTTGCCCTGAAGACAGAAACACAACATTCTTCACAACAATTTATTACTTTACACACATTTTAATATTATACTTTTTGATATTACTACACACGTCTGAACACACTGTGTGTGTGTGTGTGTGTGTGTGTGTGTGTGTGTGTGTGTGTGTGTGTGTGTGTGTGTGTGTGTGTATGTATGGCATACTTGCTGATGAACTTGTTGTCTCCAATCTGAACCCCATCCTGCATGTTATCCATTCTCAGTCAGCATGAGAGGAGCTAGAGAGAGAGAGCGTGAGAGAGAAAGACAGAAATTGTGATCAGATGCTTTTAAACATTAATGTGGATAGATGCTGAAGAACAATAGATACACACTGAAGTTAAAGCTTGGTCGCAAATGGGTCTTCCAAATGGACAATGACCCCAAGCATACTTCCAAAGTTGTGGCAAAATGGCTTAAGGACAACAAAGTCAAGGTATTGGAGTGGCCATCACAAAGCCCTGACCTCAATCCTATAGAAAATGTGTGGGCAGAACTGAAAAAGCGTGTGCGAGCAAGGAGGCCGACAAACCTGACTCAGTTACACCAGCTCTGTCAGGAGGAATGGGCCAAAATTCCCCCAACTTATTGTGGGAAGCTTGTGGAAGGCTACTCGAAACATTTGACCCAAGTTAAACAATTTAAAGGCAATGCTACTAAATACTAATTGAGTGTATGTAAACTTCTAACCCACTGGCAATGTGATGAAATAAATAAAAGCTGAAATAAATTGTTCTCTCTACTATTATCCTGACATTTCACATTCTTAAAATAAAGTGGTGATCCTAACTGACCTAAGACTGGGAATTTTTACTAGGATTAAATGTCAGGAATTGTGAAAAACTGAGTTTAAATGTACTTGGCTAAGGAGTATGTAAACTTCCGACTTCTTCTGTAGCTAGTTAGATGCATCTTTTAGCCAGCCAGTTTGTATGCAGGGTTAATGTTGTTCTCTCTGCTATGACAGCTCAGACCCATGTGATATGGGTCTGTGAGTTTTTATGGGTCCTTCCTGGTGTGACTCGACAAACTGTCTCTGTGACACAAGTCTCTGTCAGTGTGAGATGGAGGACACAATCTCTACACAATCTCTCTCTTCCTCTTTTCCATCTGTCTAAAACAAACCACACACAGAAAACCACTATCACACGATCGGAAGCTTCCATGGTGACCATCACACACGCACACAAACAGATGTTGGACTTTAATTTAACATGGAATGCTGCCAGCAACCTCACATGTTTCCTTCCTGCCCAGCTGAAATGGTAAGTGTGTGTTAGGGGGCAGCACAGAAGCATCCAGATGGACAAGAACAGGTGCATGAATCATTTCAGTTGCACACAGTGTCTCAGCCTTGTCCCAGGTACCAGCAAGCTAAATTCCTCCTCCTTGAAAGACCTCTTAAATCCCTGCCATTAGCACATACACTCTAACACACTATTATGCTACCCAGTGTATCTTGCTACAACTACTGTGGCAGGCTACCTCACTATTTCATTGCTGAAATAGTGCGTGTTTGTGTGCGTGTGTAGAAGGCCGCTGTGTGGCTTACCGTGCTAAGATCTGTATGATCCTGGTAGGCCAGGAAAGAGAGAGAGATCCGCTAGCTGCACAAACACACAATAAGTTAGTCCTCAGGGTCCAGTCAGAGGAGTTTACCTGAAGACGGCCCGGCTGGACCCAATGAAGCTACTGTGTCCTTTCTGTGGAGGAGAGAGAGAGAGTTCAGCACCAAGCGTGGCTCTTCAGAGTCTGTCTCAGTGGCTGTGTACCCAGGGTAGATGACCCAGGGCCTCAGTCTAAGGCTTCAGTGTGTTTGTAAGGGAGAGGGGAGAGGCGATGGAGAGAGCACCAGAGAGTGGCGGTTGAAGGGGCTGGTTAAAAGGAAGCGCTCCCCATCCGCTAATCTCTTCCTCCTTCAGAGCCTCAGTCACGGCGGAAACTGACGCTGCCGCTCTGACATGAGAGATACTTCCTCAATTCAAACTACAGACATAAAAATATATCGCTCGCTCGCACACACACACACACACACACACACACACACACACACACACACACACACACACACACACACACACACACACACACACACACACACACACACACACACACACACACACAGCTTCTCTCTGAAAGGCTCACACGTACCCCCGTATACAGACCGAGAGGTATTGAGCGGTATGAAGCAACAGACAACAACCACACCCACAGTCTACCTCAGGTGTCCAGCCAATGCCTCACAACCATAAACACATTAAATGATCGTGACCATATGAAAAATGTAATACCAATCAACCCACACACCATGCAGCATTATCAATATTTCAGCACCTACATTAGGCCCTGTCAGGCACCACCGAACAACACAATAGGAGACATTAGCCTTTAAAGGTCCAATGCTGCTACTTTTATCTCAATATCAAGTCAAGGGGTGTGAATACTTTCTGAAGGCACATTTTTGACTGCACTGGGCATTTAATACCAAGACCAGGGATGGGTGGCTGTGGCTCAGTCCTTGAGGGCGGAAGTATGTTGGTTCAAGCCAAAGGTCCTAGGAATATAGGACCCACTACTGGTATGTTGTTTAAGACTGGACTGTGGCCCAAGAAACCTCTAAAAGGCTTTGGAGTTTAAGACTGGGCATGTGGGAACCCCTGGTCTAGCCTGGCAGTTCTACATCAATAATGAAACCTAGATCTAAAATCTTGCGTAACTGCATAAGCTACTTTATGTTACGTACATCTGTCCACCAGAGATGAATAATGATGTGTCTACACTGGCACACTACTTATGATCTGTCTCAATTGAGTCTTTCTGCTGCTTGCAGAAAATGTACCATGCCTGTTGTTTTGGGGGGAAACGACCGTCCGTATCAAAAAACAGACAAATTGACCCAACATTGACCCAGGCTAGCTCAGCCCATGGCTCTGTGTTCTGTTACTGTGTTCTATTCTGCATTCCAGCTGGGATGATGGATTTTGGGATAATGTGCTCTGTTCTATCTGGATGGGGCTCCAAAAATAGTCCCCGGGTCTTCCCCTCCCTCCGCATTCTCTTGAATCCTTCTCTACAACAACCACAGCAGCCAAGCCTGTCTCTCTCTCTCCTCCACCCTTTAACAACCACAGCAGCCAAGTCAGTATACCTCTCCTCCTCCACCCCTTACCAACCACAGCAGCCAAGCCTGTCTCTCACTAGTCTAAGCATTGCTCTCTCTTCCTCCCTCTTTCCGGACAATTATAGTGCCTTCAGAAAGTATTCACACCCCTTGACTTTTTCCACATTTTGTTATGTTACAGCCTGAATTTAAAATGTATTAAATGTAGATGTTGTGTTGCTGATCTACACACAATACCACATAATGTCAAAGTGGAATTATATTTTACAAATGAATTAGAAATAAAAAGCTGAAATGTCTTGAGTCAATAAGTATTCAACCCCTTTGTTATGGCAAGCCTTAATAAGTTAAAACATTTATGGCTTGGGGGCAGTATTTTGACGTCTGGATGAGAAGTGTACCCAAAGTAAACTGCCTGTTACTCAGGCCCAGAAGCTAAAATAATGTATGTGAGTATAACAGAACTGATATGGCAGGTGAAAACCTGAGGAAAATCCATCCAGGAAGTGGGATTTTTTTGATGTGGGTATTTTCAATTGAATGCCTAATGGGTTAGGACCCAGATTGTAGTTCCTATGGCCTCCACTAGATGACAATAATCTTTAGACATTGTTTCAGGCTTGTTTTCTGAAAAATGAAGTTGTTTTTCCTTTCTATTGAATATGCTATTGTCCGATTGAAATATTATCGATTATTTAGACAATTGACAACCTGACGATTAATTATAAACATCCATCATTTGACATGTTTCGACGAACTTTACCGGTACTATTAGGATCTATTCGTCTGCATGTTTTTGGTTTTTACCCCTTTTTTTCTCCCCAATTTCGGGGTATCCAATTAGTTACAGTCTTGTCTCATCGCTGCAACTCCCGTACGGACTCGGGAGAGGTGAAGGTCGAGAGCCATGCGTCCCCGAAACACAACCCAACCTAGCTGCAATGCTTCTTGACACAACGCACATCCAACCCGGAAGCCAGCCGCACCAATGTGTCGGAGGAAACACTGTACACCTGGCGACCTGGTCAGCGTGCACTGCGCCCGGCCCGCCACAGGAGTCGCTAGTGCGCGATGCCAGCCAAACCCTCCCTAACCCGGACGACGCTGGGCCAAGTGCGCGTTGTCCAATGGACCTCCCGGTCGCGGCCGGCTGCAACAGAGCCTGGGCTCGAACCCAGAATATCTGGTGACACAGCTAGCATTGCGATGCAGTGCCTTAGACCACTGTGCCACCTTGGAGGCCTTGTTTGCATGTTTTGACCGCCTTTGAGCCAGTGGATTACTGAACAAAACTCGCCAACAAAAACTGAGTTTTTGGGATATAAAGAGGGACTTTATCGAACAAAACAAACATTTATTGTGTAGCTGGGACTCTTGTGACTGCAACCATATGAAGATCTTCAAATGTAAGTGATTAATTTTATCACTATTTCTGACTTTTGTAATTCCTTTACTTGGTTGTAAAACGTTTGTATGCTTTTGTAAGCGGGGCGCTGTCCTCAGATAATCGCATGGTATGCTTTCGCCGTAAAGCCTTTTTGAAATCTGACAAAGCGGCTGGATTAACAAGAAGTTAATTTTTAAACCGATGTATAACACTTGTATTTTTTATGAATGTTTATTATGACTATTTTGGTATTTTGAATTTGGAGCTCTGCAATTTCACCGGATGTTGTCGAGGTGGGTCGCTAGCGGAACACCTGCGCCAGAAAGGTTAAGGATTAAAAATGTGCACTCACTCTGTGTGCAATAATAGTGTTTCAAATTTTGGAATGACTACCTTATCTCTGTACACCACACATAAAATTATCTGAAAGCCCCTCAGTTGAGCAGTGAATTTCAAAGACAAATTCCACCAAAAAGACCAGGGAGGTTTTCCAATGCCTTGCAAAGAAGGGCACTGAATATCCCTTTGCGCATGGTGAAGTTATAAATTACACTTTGGATGGTGTATCTATCACGTTTCAAGGTAAGACCCAGATGCAGACTGTGTCGAAGTAACAATGTTTATTACAACAGACGCAAAGGCACAGGACAGCAGGCAGGCACAAGGTCAGGTCAGGCAGAGGTCGGTGATCCAGAGTAGTGGGGCAAAGGTACAGGATAGCAGGCAGGCCAGGTCAGGCAGAGGGGTCAAAGCCGGGAAAAACTAGAAAACAGGAACTAAGACAAGACAGGAGCAAGAGAGAAAATGCTGGCAACAGACAAACAGAGAACACAAGTATAAATACACAGGGGATAACGGGGAAGATGGGCGACACCTGGAGGGGGGTAGAGACAAGCACAAAGACAGGTGAAACAGATCAGGGCGTGACAGTACCCCCCCCCCCCCCCCCGCTAAAGGGACGCCACAAGGCGTCCTACCTGGGCGCATACCTGGTTGAGCGGGGTGCCGGCGTTGGAATTCAGAGATGAGGCCTGGGTCCAGGATGTACCTAGCGGAGACCCAGCACCTCTCCTCCGGGCCAAAACCCTCCCAGTCAACCAGGTACTGGAATCCCCTGCCCCGAGGTCGAACCTTCAGGAGACGTCTCACCCTGTATGACGGTTGGCCGTCGATGAGACAGGGGAAGAGGGGTGGGCCTGGAAACAGAAGACAAAGGGCTGTGAGACATGGTTTAATTCTAGACACAGGAAAGGTAGGAAGTATACAGAGGGTACGGGGCAACTGAGGACGAACAGCAGAGGCGTTAATGATCTTGGAGCGGGGGGGTCTTGGCTTCAGTGGGTGTAGCTGCGGGTCTATAGCGGCGTGCCAGCGCATCTGGCTTGACCTTCTTGGATACTGGTCGGTGCTGCGGAGGTCCTGGTACTCAGCAGAGCTGGCGGAGAGGATCAGCACAATTTCCAAGCCCCCAGGAAGACGTCCCAGGGTAGGCAGAGCTGATTTCAGGCAATGAGTGTGGCAGGACGGGCTCCAGCCCACGATGGCACCAGTAGCCCAGTCAATAGAGGGATTGTGTCGCTGGAGCCAAGAGAATCCCAATACGACAGGAACATGCGGAGACTCAACTAGCAGGAATTGGATCGTCTCACTGTGGTTCCGACAATCGTAGGTTGATGGGTGTGGTATGGTGGGTGACCCGGGCCTACAGAGCGCCCGTCCAGCACTCTAACATCCATGGGAATGGAGAGGGGTTGAGTGGGGATGCCCAGCTCGGACGCCAGGGTAACGTCCATAAACCTCACATCGGCCCTAGAGTCGATGAGTATCTGGAGAGACTTGGACTGGTCGCCCCACAGCAGGGTTGCGTGGAGAGGTGGGCAAGTAAGAGGAGAAGAAAAATTATCTTTAAGAACCACCAGAGTACTCACTCCAACGAATGAGCTAGGTCTCTTGAAGGGACAGGTAGATACAAAATGACCGGCAGTACCGCAATACAGACAACTCGTTGTCATGTCTGCGTACGCGTTCGGCTGGAGACAGCCTAGCCCTGCCGAGCTGCATCGGCTTGGGAAGAGGTGAATCGGCAGTCTTCGGAAGCTCTTGGTGGAACTCGGGTAAGCTCGGACCCTCTCGGGGACGTAGACGCCGGGGACTTCCGGAGTTCATCAGATGCAAGGTGGGATCCCTGAGTGAGCGATTAGGACCGCAATCAGACCTCTTCTCCCTCCTACGTCTCCGTAGCCGACCATCGATCCGGATGGTTAAAGTGACGAGTGAGTTGAGATCCGTCTGTAGTTCCCGGGCTGCAAGCTCGTCCTTTACTTCCACCGATAATCCGTGCAGGAACGTGTCGAAACAGCGCTTCCGGGTTCCAGGCACCCTCCGCTGCTAGGGTGCGGAAATCCACCGCATAGTCTGCCACGCTGAGGGAGTCCTGCCGAAGCTGGAGTAATCTCCGGGCAGCCTCTCTCCCGGACACCAGAGCCTCAAACTTTTTTAATCTCCGCCACGAATCCCTCCAGACTGAAGCATTCGGTTGACTGTTGTTCCCAAATGGCCATAGCCCAGGCGAGAGCCCTCCCGGACATCAGCATGATGAGGTACGCTATCTTAAGAGTGGTCCGAGGGGAAGGAGGAAGCCTGCAGCTCCATGACGAGGGAACACTGAGCAAGAAACACCCGACAGGTTCCTAACTCTCCATCGAAGCGCTCCGGCAGAGGTAAGCGGGGTTCCTGGGAAACCGGGGTGATGGCGCTACTACCAGCCGGGTTACTGAGGGGCTGGGAGGTTACCGTCGTGGTAGGCTGCCTAGTAGACAACCCACGGAATTGCTCCCGCAATGTGCCCAATGCTTGACCGTGACGTTCGCCACGGCCTGGAACCACTCCATCAGAGCGCGAAGCAACTCCTCGTGCCTACCAATGGTGGCTCCTTGGGAAGAGATGGCATAGCGGAGCTGGTCCTAGTCTGCTGGGTCAGTCATGGCCAGTTCAAGGTAAGTCCCAGATGCAGAACGTGTTGAAGTAACAATGTTTATTACAACAACAGGCAGGCACAGGGTCAGGTCAGGCAGAGGTCAGTAATCCAGAGTAGTGGGGCAAAGGTACAGGACGGCAGGCAGGCTCAGGTCAGGCAGAGGGATCAAAGCCGGGAAAAACTAGAAAACAGGAACTAAGACAAGACAAGAGCAAGGGGGAAATGCTGGTAGGTTCTACGAACAAAACAAACAAACGTTAAGGAATGGGGAGTTTGCTTTCCACCAGACACTGGGAGATTAATTCACCTTTCAGCAGGACAATAACCTAAAACCCAAGGCCAATTCTACACTGGAGTTGCTTACCAATAAGACAGTGACTGTTCCTGAGTGGCCAAGTCACAGTTTTGACATAAATCTACTTGTAAATCCCTGAAAACGGTTGTTTAGCAATGATCAACAACCAATTTGACAGAGATTGAATCCAGGTGTGGAAAGCTCTAAGAGACTTGCCCAGAATGACTCACAGCTGTAATTGCTGCCAAGGGTACTTCTACAAAGTATTGACTCAGGGGTGTGAGTACTTACGTAAATTAGATATTTCTGTATTTCATTTTCAATACATTTGCTAAAATGTCTAATAACATGTTTTCACTTTGTCATTATGGGGTATTGTGTGTAGATGTTTGAAAATATATATATTTAATCAATTTTGAATTCAGTCTGTAACACAACAAAATGTGGAATAAGTCAAGGGGTATGAATACTTTCTCAAGGCACTGTATAAATTCTGTGGCTCCGAGTGCTCACGTTCCGTTAATCTAAATGACATTCCAGCCTGGGGTGCAGCAGGTAATTAAGCAGGCTTCAAAGCATACGTCTTCAGCAGCAGCCTTCATAAACATAATACAACGGTCACAAATGAATGAACCAGGTGATTCCGCTCAACATAACAGACAAACAAAATCTCTACCGGTCTTTTTTTATGGGGTGCACGTCATAAAAACATTCTAAAAACATGTTTTCACTTTGTCATTATGAGGTATTGTGTGTAGATAAACTTTTTTTTTTTACCCATTTTGAATTCAGGCTGTAACACAACAAAATGTGGAATAGGTAAAGGGGTATGAATACTTTCTGAAGGAAATAAGCTTTATTGGCATGGAAAGCAGGTATAAATATTGGCAAAGCAGAAGAGTTTTAGACTACTTTCTACTGCCTCTTCTCTTCCCCCTCCCTCTATCCTATCTCTCGCTCTCTTGCGCTGAACTCCTGGTCTATTGCTTCCTTGTTGTAAAATATATATTCTCATTAGTGCTGTTGTTTCCTCTTTATCTAACTTGTTTTCCTCCATCCCTTTTACCATTCTCTCTCTGACTCCACCCCCCCCTCCCTCCACCTCCCACAGACTGGCACTAATCCACTGCCATTAAAACTCCTGACCTCAATTTCCTGACTTCTCTCTCTCTCTCTCACACACACACACACACACACACACACACACACACACACACACACACACACACTTGTGTTTTGATCTCTTGCCCCGTGCCTCTGTCCTGAACTGCTTTAGCTGAAGGGATGAATGCTGGTCCAAACCTCCAGTTCCGTACTCTTCCTGAATTCCTCCCTCTCAACCCCAACTTTGCTCGCCCACTATTGTTCAAATTGCCATAGCAACCCTAAAAACATCTGATGTCTAACAACCAACTCTATCACACAGTGCCAAAGCTTTTGTGTGTGTGTGTGTGTGTGTGGGTTTGTAAATAGACAAGATGCCCCTTCAATCTGGCTCACACCATTATGGTGTCATTAGACAGGAAAAGGTGCAACACTCACCATAAAACACTTTGTTTTATTACACAACTTTAAAAGATTGATGTTTCGGCCTTCTTCAGAATCACACCATTATTGTGAAATTGCATATGACCTTAGGAAGCATAATAGTATATTAATCATTTAAGGTACAGGCCAATATTATGAATTCCCTCACAACTTAATGTGGAAAATATGACCACATGCTTGGACATCCACATCTGAGAGGATCAGTCTCTGGGCACTACCACTGGCCAGTGTGTATATATATATGTGTGTATATGTGTGTGTGTGTGTGTGTGTGTGTGTGAGAGTTTGTGTGAGAAGAATCTTAAGTAGCCTATCTGATACTGATGTTATGTAATCTGTCCAGACAGACACATAATGTTTTATAGACTAGCCTACTAAACTGTATAGGCAGAGCCCAGATATGGCTTCTAATCGGTTTCATTTCTGTGCAATAACATAATAAAAACTGGAAAAACGTGAATTTGTTTCCCTGCAAAAGTATCATTTGGTACTAATTGCTGTTAGTTGAGGGCTAATAGCATTGCATTATCGATGCAATAACGTTTATCTCCGATTACTTCTAAACTCTTTGTTTATGGATCTAAATTAGTCTCACACGCATTATTTTTCTAGTCACAATTGCTCTAACTGGCGAAACTATAGCCAATATCTATGCAAATACAAATAACAAAGTGTTTGCCTTGTGAGTTTATCGATCGTTACAGGCATGGCAGACTAATGTCGCTTTAACATATAGCCTACTTACGGACAGAGTTGCTAGATAGTCTGGTGATTTTCAGGACCTCTTCGGGCTTTAGTTGTTAATGTTTATGAACGATTAACTGGGCTTGGTTCTTCTCTGCCACGCTGGGTTTCGGGTGGGATACTCGTTAACCGTAAACCGTGCGTCGCTCAGTCTGCTCGTTCCCTGCTCGGTTCGCCCTATTCGGGCATAGGAAACAATCGGTGCATGCACGCACCGGGGCTTGCATGCGTGGCGTCTGCGCGACGAGAGGAGAACCCCATCTGTTGTAGTGGACCTCTGGCACCGTAGCCGGTAACCAATCAGCGCACGATCTGCCACAGCTTTGTTCGCGCTGACTGCTCACTCTCTGAATAGGTGAATAGAATAGGGGGGTGAATCTTGAAAACAATGCAACCCCCAATTCACATGCATAGGGCTGATAGATAACTAGACCCACTGTGCATACACAAGGGATAGGCCTACTTAAAGTGAGAGTTCCAATTTTCATTTTTAAACTGTGTAGGTCAAGTTCAATATTAAAACCATTAGGCTTATAGGTACTTAACCCTTAATACATGTTCATGTGCTTTGACTGATTTCAGGTGATATGTGGGGTTGTATGGCAGTAGCCTAGGCTGTATGTAATCACTCTTATTCTCAACATAGTAGTCAATGTGATGTATTTAAAGTAGGCGCCATTAAGTGGCGTTCTCTCTCTTCTCTATGTCCCACTGATCTCTTCAGTAACATCTGCTCTAGCTGTGCCGCTCAGACGTTCTGACGTCAATAAAGAGGATGGTTTAGTGCGTGATATTACTAGACACAACAATATGCCTAATCTCACTCTCACGAACACTCACTCTCAGGGATGGAGAGAGTGGACAAATTGAAAGAGGATAATTTAAACAATAGAACTGTTGAGACGATATATGATGTGGGTATGTTGTGCAGCAGAGCTAGTGTATGTTTATGTTAAGCCTAGGCTGAAATAGTAAGAGGTCTAAACACCATCTATTGATTTCTACTAACAATAAAGACAAAAGACAGCATTCATTCTGTAACATCTTATTAAATAGTTTTAGGAACAAAGAATATAACATTTTGTTGCTACTATTAGTATACACAATGCCTGGTCCAGAAGTTTTCCGCACACTGTAGCCTACTCAATTCAATATACATTTATATATTTTTACATCTGTTTAAAGTTTGTCAGGTGTTTCTCGATTTGTATGAACACTTCATTAACATGATAACAGGAAGCAATGTTGGAAATATACAATATTTTAAAAATTCTAACTATCAAAAGTATTCCACCAAACTACAGATTAAAAATAAAAATACATGTATTTTCTTTATTTTAATTAAATAAAAATGTAATAAAATGGTGCACATTGCAGCATGACAATAAAATATTAAAATGCATGATTTATTTTCTTACAAACATGTGTTTGTAATAAACATAACGATGTATTAAAAAAAAGAAAACCTTTAAAAAGATAAAACACTTGGGAAAGAGAAATGTATATTGTAGTTTCCCCTTCAAAATAACTGAAAGGGATATATTTCTTTGTGTCATAGACATGGCCATACCATGACCTGGCTCGTGGGGCATGGTTTTTAACATTGAGAATGAGTTAAAGCTCATACAGAGGTGAGGCATTAGCTTCAAATGAGGTGGTCTATGGGCTGAAGCTGAAATAACACCCTACTCCCCTAGTGGACAACATGCCATTTCAGACATTCTCTCTCTCTCGAAAACAGGTACACTTAAACAGAGAGGACACGGACACCATATCTGCACTACAGGCGTGGAGGGGGAAGATGAGGAAGGGGTGAGGAAGGAAACGGTGGAAAGAAATCTCTGCTAGTTTCATTACCATGTGGTGATGTCATAGAAATAGCATTATAGAACATGCATGTGTGTACAAAGGAATTTCCCCACAAGAAGTGCCAGAATTCACCGCCTCCTGTCCCACTCCCCATCCCACATACAAAAGACAGCAAGTTGAAAGACTGGTGTATTCCGTCTATCGTATCCACTGTTCCTAGCACTACGGAGCAGAGCAGAGGAAGGCAGTACCAAGCATGCTGCCATATCAAACACGGGTACAAATCCACACCCTGACTATAGTTAGTCTGTTTAGAGCAGAATGTTCAAGGTGTTCTCCTTTTCCCTCACACCTCCGGGTCTAGTTTGAGGGCCTAACTGAGTCATGTCCAGTTCAACCTGCTGCCTCTGGAGACTAACACTATCATTATCTCTCTGCTACAACGGAAAATCAGAACATTATTATAGGGCCAGAACAAGTCCATTCTAAACTGATAAATATCTTTCTGACATAGTGCATAAGACACACAAATACTCTTCACATAAATTTCACTAAACAATTACTTTCTTACTAATCATAACTAAATAAAATAATCAACGAGATAAAACAAAGTAAATCTGAAATGTTACTTAACATTTTTTAAATTTCTGCATTTCTGAACCAGTGACTACTCTCACTCTCATTGTTTTGGTGCAGCAAATAGAAGAGCAAGGGAAATAGTTTGAGAAAGAATGAAGAAAGGACAGGTGCTTCTTTTGCATTTTGGTTCAGTCTGAATCTGTGCATCTTGTTCATGTTGTTAAGTCTTATGTAGGCTTATGATAGTCAACCACACTGGCCAAAAGGAGTCCCAATTCAACCCTACCTCAACAGTCAACCATTGGTTTTCTATGGATGACGGCTCACACAGTAACACACAGCACTCCAGTGCAAACACACATAGCAGAGGTTCCAAAGAGTCGCCTCCATGTCAATCACACTACGTTTGTCCCAAATGGCATTCAATTCCTTATGTAGTACAGTGCACAATATAGGGAATAGGGTGCCATTTCTGATGCACCCTCAGTTGTGAATTATTGACATGAACTTGACCCCAGCTCTGAAACATTCTACCACACATGAGGGATGTAGAGAGGATTTGGGGGGGGGTTACACTGTTCACAAATAAGTGAACAATGCCAACAATATGAACAATGACACTAGTAACAATCATAACAATAATAGTAATCAATAGGTGTGGGATAAGATTGTACAGTCTGAGCCCTCTCCCCCTCCCCTATAAACATTTTAAAATACCCCCTCCATTACACACCCAATGCTTAAACCTGAAGATACCGTTATGGTGCCGTGTCTGTAAATCAAACGTGTTCACTTGAACAGAACAGTAGACCACCTGACATCTGTAGCAGAGTAGGACAAGGCAGAGGGCAGGACAGAA
Organism: Salmo salar; assembly: GCF_965601325.2. Classification (NCBI taxonomy): domain Eukaryota; kingdom Metazoa; phylum Chordata; class Actinopteri; order Salmoniformes; family Salmonidae; genus Salmo; species Salmo salar. Next base: position 15,268,449 of record NC_138314.1, on the reverse strand, counting down.
ATCAGGGATGTGATCGGCACTTTAAAAATCACCTCTCTTTTCTTTCACTATTTCTCACTTTCAGTCAGGCATCTGGGTACAAAAGGTTTTTCTGGTCATTTGCCTAGCTAAATCCTCTTCCTTCCTTTGCAAACCATGCACTGGTGTTACTCTGCACATAAGCCTTAATCATAGCATGATCTTTACTCAGGCTGTGGCCTGGGCAGTGGTCAAACCACCTATACCCCCATGCATGTGCTGACAAACACTATCCAACACTAGTTTAAGTATGCATCTAACACACATTGACAAAATTAAGGATATCAGAGAGTTTGAAAAAATGTCTACATTTTAAAAACAATGGTGTGATCGCACAATTAGAAATCCAAGTGCATTCTGCTTCGTGCTAAAGCGTTTGTAGCCTATATATATAAAAAAGTATGAATGCTTTTGAAAGTGTGCTTATGAACTGCTTATGAACATTATTACACAGTTGGTTAACCATTAGATTGTATATAGCCTGTTACTTGTTATTTATATGATTATAGATTCTTACAGGTTAATAAATACATGAACAACTTACTTACAGCAATGACTTACAAATAGTTAGTACGAGTTAAACTATTCAATAATGTCTTACAAGCAGCTTATAAGTCAACCTTGAAATTCCAGTTGTAATAACAGCAGCTGGATGAGGGAGTACGCGTTCATGAGAGAGCTGGTTTTGGTGGTGGTAGTTAAAGATGCAAAAGATAATACTGACACAGTAAGGCCTGCAAGCTGACTGGGTGAACATATAAATTTTGACCCTCATTTCCAGTCCCAAATTAAGCCCTCTTCCCCAGCACTAGCTCATACCCATGAAATAGACTCTTCTTCATGGACAGGTGTAATCAAAAGTGGTAGCCTACTAGCTTCAACTAACCCTTTAGGAGGGTTGTTAACATGATATTTCCATACATTCATTCTAGTTCTTTCAGATCTATGAGAGGGCATTTAGATGTGTCCAGGAATAGGGTGCTAGGAGAAGTGTCCAAGACTAGGGGACTAGGAGAAGTGTCCAGGACTAGGGAGCTAGGAGAAGTGTCCAAGACTAGGGGACTAGGAGAAGTGTCCAAGACTAGGGGACTAGGAGAAGTGTCCAAGACTAGGGGACTAGGAGAAGTGTCCAAGACTAGGGGACTAGGAGAAGTGTCCAAGACTAGGGGACTAGGAGAAGTGTCCAAGACTAGGGGACTAGGAGAAGTGTCCAGGACTAGGGGACTAGGAGAAGTGTCCAGGACTAGGGGACTAGGAGAAGTGTCCAGGACTAGGGGACTAGGAGAAGTGTCCAGGACTAGGGGACTAGGAGAAGTGTCCAGGACTAGGGAGCTTGGAGAAGTGTCCAGGACTAGGGGACTAGGAGAAGTGTCCAAGACTAGGGGACTAGGAGAAGTGTCCAAGACTAGGGGTTGATTTGGGACCGGGCCCTCTGTCCAGTGGAGGACATTGACAGTTTGTTGGGCGATCTGTTGTGTGTAGGGCAGTGGCAGTCATGAAATTGTGTCAGCCTAACCGCCATGCAAATAATTGCTGGGTTCACGTTAAAATGACCTTTAATTAACATAGACACCTTTAGCATCTCCGGGCTTCCACGCATAGTCTACAAGCCACTGATGTGGACCATTGGAACATCTACATTTTAAAAAGTTTAATAAATCCATGTAATATAGCCTATTTTAGGCAGGTCTAAAGAAATTATATTTAGATGTAGCCTATTTCAGAAGAACAGAATAGTATATTCTGAGTCATCCTTATGTTAGGCCCTGATCTGGCTATGCCATATGGCTGTGGGCTACACTAGTTCATTTAGCAGATAAGATTTGCTTAGAATTCGTGTGGAATTATTTTATATTATTTCATAGTAAGAAAAAAAACAATTGAACATAGCTGAATAAAATAGAATGGATATTTCCCCAAAACGATTTCTGTGTTGAGCGGTTAACAAAGTGATAACTTGAAACAAGTCCTCCTATATGCTTAATTTAGAGTTATTTATGCAACTGTAGTTGTGATACAAACCCTAGAATGTATTAGAAATCAAAACACATAGCCTAAGGCTGCAAAATGCTCTAATGATGATTTGAAAAAGTTGCATGAAAGGCATGCGCTCTGCTGTTTCTTGCGCAGGCTGCACACACTTCATCAGTCTCTCATTCACAATTTGTCAAGCGCTTGATAATATTCTCACCCATCAGACTATTTTCAATTTAATCTGGTCTTTCACATATGATAAATGTGTGGAATTATTTTGAAATGAATGGCCCACAAAAAATAAAAAAATAAAAATCAACATGTAATCCGAAGCCTGCACTCGAATAGCAAATGGAGGTTGTGCGGTTTTGTTTTTAATATGCCAGATAGGCTACACCGGTTGTAAAGCGGATTAATGTGCTTAATTTTAAGAATTGAACAATAAAAAGCTAGGATCCTCTTTTAAATAGTGGCCAAAACTCTGCTTTCACACACGATGACTGGGCTTATAAGAATACATGTTTCACTATAGTGTCTGTAGGCTATGGGCTCTCCAACCCTGTTCCAGGGATCCAAGGGCTATAGGCTATGCTTAGAGTTATTTGGCCACTTTAGTTGCGAGACAAACCTTCTGAAAACATATATTCTATGGGCTAGGCTACATGATACATGCAACTATGATTTGAAAATGTTGCAAAAAAATGCATGCCTATAGGCCTAGGGGTGCTGAGGGTGTGGAAAAATCTGATTATTTTATTTTATCAAATATATACAGTACCAGTCTAAAGTTTGGACACACCTATTCATTCCTGGGGTTTTCTTCATTTTTTAAAACTATTTTCTACGTTGTAGAATAATAGTGAAGACATCAAAACTGTGAAATAACACATGGAATCATGTAGTAACCAAAAAAGTGTTAAACAAATGAAAATACATTATATATTTGAGATTCTTCAAAGAAGCCACCCTTTGCCTTTATGACAGCTTTGCACTCTCTTGGCATTCTCTCAGCCAGCTTCATGAGGTAGTCACCTGGAATGCAATTAACAGGTGTGCCTTGTTAAAAGTTAATTTGTGGAATTTCTTTCCTTCTTAATGCGTTTGAGCCAATCAGTTGTGTTGTGACAAGGTAGGGGTGGTATACAGAAGCTAGCCCTATTTGGTAAAAGACCAAGTTCATATTATGGCAGGAAGAGCTCAAATAAGCAAATAAACAACAGTCCATCATTACTGTAAGACATGAAGGTCAGTCAATCTGGAACATTTCAATAACTTTTAAAGTTTCTTCAAGTGCAGTTGCAAAAACTTTAAAGCGCTATGATAAACTGGCTGTCATGAGGACCGCCACAGGAAAGGAAGACCCAGAGTTACCTCTGCTGCAGAGGATAAGTTCATTAGAGTTACCAGCCTCAGAAATTGCAGCCCAAATAAATGCTTCAGAGTTCAAGTAACAGACACATCTCAACATCAACTGTTTAGAGGAGACTGTGTGAATCAGGCCTTCATGGTCGAATTGCTGAAACCACTACTAAAGGACACCAATAAGAAGAAGAGACTTGCTTGGGCCAAGAAACAACTAGCAATGGACATTTGACCAGTGGAAATCTGTCCTTTGGTCTGAAATCCAAATGTGAGATTTTTGGTCCAAACGCCGTCTTTAATGAGACGCAGAGTAGGTGAACGGATGATCTCCGCATGTGTGGTTCCCACTGTGACGCATGGAGGAGGTGGTGTGATGGTGACACTGTCTGTGATTTATTTAGAATTCAAGGCACACTTAACCAGCATGGCTACCACAGCATTCTGCAGCGATACACAACCCATCTGGTTTGCGCTTAGTGGGACTATCATTTGTTTTTCAACAGGACAATGACCCAACACACCTCCAGGCTGTGTAAGGGCTATTTGACCAAGAAGGAGATTGATAGAGTGCTACATCAGATGACCTGACCTCCACAATCATCCAACCTTAACCCAATTGAGATGGTTTGGGATGAGTTTGACAGCAGAGTGAAGGAAAAGCAGCCAACAAGTGCTCAGCATATGTGGGAACTCCTTCAAGACTGTTGGAAAAGCATTCCAGGTGAAGCTGGTTGAGAGAATGGTAAGAGTGTGCAAAGCAGTCATCAAGGCAAAGGGTGGCTATTTTGAAGAATCTAACATATTTTTATTTGTTTAACACTTTTTTGCTTACTACATGATTCCATGTGTGTTATTTCATAGTTTTGATGTCTTCACTATTATTCTACAATGTAGAAAATAGTAAAAATAAATCAAAACCCTTGAATGAGTTGGTGTCCAAACTTTTGACTGGTACTGTATATATAACAATCTCAAATGTAGTGCACTGGGTCTTTTCCTAGTCTTGTATTAGCGAACCAATATGATATAGCCGATATGGTATGAATTGGGGGCAAAAATAAAACCCCAGCTATGCAGCATGGTCTCATAGACTAGACATAACATACACTATATATACAAAAGTATGTGGACACGCCTTCAAAATTTGTGGATTCGGCTATTTCACCCATTCTCTAAAATCAAGCATACAGCCATGCAAACTCCATAGACAGTCATTGGCAGTAGAATGGCCTTACTGAAGAGCTCAATGACTTTCAACGTGGCACCGTCGTAGGATGCCACCTTTCCAACAAGTCAGTTTGTTAAATTTATGCCCTATTAGAGCTGACATGGTCAACTGTAAGTGCTGTTATTCTGAAGTGGAAACGTCTAGGAGCAACAACGGCTCAGCCCTGAAGTGGTAGGCCACACAAGCTCACAGAACGGGACCGCCGAGTGCTGAAGCGCGTAAAAATTGTCTGTCTTCGGTTGCAACACTCACTACCGAGATCCAAACTGCCTCTGGAAGCAACGTCAGCACAATAACTGTTTGTCGGGAGCTTCATGAAATAGGTTTCCATGGCCGAGCAGCCGCACACAAGCCTCAAATCATCACGCGCAATGCTAAGCCTCAGTTGGAGTGGTGTAAAGCTCGCCACCATTGGACTCTGGATCAATGGAAACTCCTTCTCTGGAGTGATGAATCACAATTCACTATCTGGCAGTCTGACAGACGAATTTGGGTTTGGCGGATACCAGGAGAATGCTACGTGCCCAAATGCATAGTGCCCACTGTAAAGTTTGGTGGAAGAGGAATTATGGTCTGGGGCCATTTTCATGGTTCGGGCTAGGCCCCTTAGTTCCAGTGAAGGGAAATCAATGCTATAGCATAAAATTACATTCTAGACGATTCTGTGCTTACAACTTTGTAGCAACAGTTTGGGGAAGGCCCAGCATGACAATGCCCCCGTGCACAAAGCGAGGTCCATGCAGAAATGTCTAGATTGGTGTGGAAGAACTTAACTGGCCTGCACAGAGCCCTGACTTCAACCCCATCGAAAACTTTTGGGATGAATTGGAACGCCGACTGCGAGCCAGGCCTAATCACCCAACATCAGTGCTCGACCTCACTAATGCACTTGTTGTTGAATGGAAGCAAGTCCCCGCAGCAATGTTCCAACATCTAGTGGAAAGCCTTCCCAGAAGAGTGGAGGCTGTTATAGCAGCAAAGGGGGGACCAACTCCACATTAACGCCCATGATTTTGGAATGAGATGTTCGACGTGCAGGTTTCCACATACTTTTGGTCATGTTGTGTAGTATTTGGTCATGTTGTGTAGTAAACGTATATCTGGGACACTAATTAGTATATGTTACGTTTGGTATGGTTATCACAGCAAATTAATACATACCATATGAAATGTAACATGTCATACTAAATGGAGTGTCTCTTATTTACATTTACTATGTTACGTCTACCCTCGAGTTCAGGTTGAGCTATGAGGAGCTGGCTCTATCTAGCTGCACAAAGGTGATCCTATTCCGCTCCAACTGAATTCCAGGGCTCTCATTAAGTGTTTAATTTCATTTTTGATTGCATTTGCATTGATGTCAGAGTGATTAGAGGGACAATAATGCGCTGAGTACAAGGCTATTAGTGACTTTTAGCAAACTTGGTAGGCTATTAATGACCATCAAAGCGCAGTTTTGGAGAAGCCTAGTTTCCATGACTCAGCGGTCACGTGGAATTTGACTGCGCTCATGACTCGTGACTGCCGGTGTTGTGGTAATACGGTCACCATAACACCCCTAATTGTGTGTTTGACTTAAACGGGTAATAGAAGCCAAATAGAGGGGCAGGTTCCAGTGAACATTCTGTGCATTAACTCTTGCGGCTAATAGTGCAAAACGAACACCACAACCACTCTGCATGACTAAGGTCTACCATTTGACAAGCCACTTTCATCTACAGTATCTGCATGACCTTGCCTGTCTGCATGCAATTAAGCTTGTGTTTGGTAGTGTGCTTGCCTGTGTGTGTGTGTGTGTGTGTGTGTGTGTGTGTGTGTGTGTGTGTGTGTAAATTTAGTGTGCAGGCAAATTATTAGTCTAATGTGAATTTTCATAAAGCCTCTCAATTCCATCCAATCCCCTTTCAACAGGAGACTACATTTCCCATAACCACATTGGGAAGTGTAGGTTTGCTAAACAGGGCTGACTGACCAGCTGCGTCTGATTCTCAATGGATCTGTAAGGTGTCAATCATTCAGGTTTAAACTTTTGCCGTAAACGAGATACTGTCCGTCCGTCCGTCCGTCCGTCCGTCCGTCTGTCTGTCTGTCTGTCTGGAAACAGGAAATGTGCCAGCGCAAGTGACACACTCAAACCCATCACAATGTCATGGGTGGGCATACACACACACACACACACCACACACACAGAGGCCACTGGGAGTGTAATACATCAGAGTATTTTGGTTAAACAGCAGAGAACAAACCTTTTCTTACAATTCCCCTTGGAATGAACGTAGACAGATGGACTGATGTAGACAAGTTAACTGAGAAATAAGTGTTAACTAAAGATCAAATTCCACAAGATGAAATAGTGCAATGGGAAAAGAGGGACCTCAATAATGGGCTGTCTAAGGCTCTTTTACTCACATACTAGGCAGAGACAAGAGCATGTTGCATCTGAAACTTCCTCTATAAGGACATCTGTTATTTCACGCTCATGACACTGGTTATAACATGCTAATAACAGCATGAATAGGCCATAGACAGTGTTATTCAGACACACACACACACACACACACACACACACACACACACACACACACACACACACACACACACACACACACACACACACACACACACACACACACACCCCCCCCCCCCCTAAAAGACAGGGTTGAGCATGTCACACTGCACTGATGCTACCCAAAAACCTCCACCCCTCCCTTCCTTCCATGGTACCAAACTCCATCTCTCTTCCCTCCAGCCCGGTTCTACCAGTCTGCTATACCCCGCTCTCCCCTGGTTCTGTGATTCCCTCCATCTCTGCTGCCTTCCCTGCCCCCCCTTGTCCCCCCCTAAGTCTGCAGGCCTTGCAGATCGCGCCCCACTGGTAGCCGCTGAAGGTGGGGCTGATGGGGAAGTACTGGAAGATGGTGTGGCGGCGCAGGAAGTCCATGCCGAACGGGAGGTCGTAGGTTCTCATCCCCTCTAGCTCCGCAGTACTGGGTCCCAACCCACGCTTCAACTTCCTGATCCCTCGCTCCTCCGGCGTACCTGACAGGAGGAAAGGAGAGAGGTAAGAGAGAGAAAAGAGGAAGACAGAGGATGAGGGGGTGAGCGATTGGAGAAGGCAACAGATTGTGATATACTTGTCCTATCTCAAAATACACTCAAAATGGTTGAGTACAGCAGTAGATTAATAGTAGTAGTGTGATAGACTAAACTAACAGTGATAGTGGGATAGTACAGTCCACTCACCAGGGATAGTGTTGTCCAGCACAAATGCCACTGACCCCCCTACGAACATGGCTGTGGTCAGGAGGACGTTCAACACCTGGTCAATCGACACTATACCTGAGAGACAGAAAGAGGGATAGAGAGAGAGCGAGAGAGAGAGAGGGTTCAGAGACCTACCCAGTCCTTTTAGATGTGTGAACACTGAAGTAGTAGGCCAATGAGCTAAATCTGTAGTCCACTTGTCCTCTACTCACCAGTGACCAGAGGGTTCTGTTTGAGGTAGCTGGGCAGCACCAGACCAAAGAAGATGGAGAAGCCCAGAACAAAAAGGTTCCTGGAGGAGTTGAGGTCTACAAACTGCAGGTTGGACAGTCCCACAGCTGTGATCATCCCAAACAGGGTACAAAACAGTGCCCCCAGGACAGGGTCAGGCAGGGAGGCGAACAACGCGCTGAATTTACCCACCAGCCCTAGCAGTAGCATCATAGCAGCACCGTATTGGATCACACGCCGGCTGCCCACCTGGAGGACCAATCAGAGAGCAGCAGGGAGTAAGAAAGCGAAGAATCAGGAAGAATAAAATACAGAGCAAATTAAATCCAAGTAGACTACTAGCCAATTTAAACAAATATTTAACATTTGAATAGAACTTGTAGTAGGACTCTGTGTATAGAAGTATGTGATGGTTACCTTAGTGATGCCTAGCACGCCTATATTAGGACTGGAGGAAGTAGAGCCATTTCCTGTCCCCATCAGCCCATCCAACACGCAGGAGAGACCTTCCATAAATATACCCCTACAGAGAGAGAAAAACAGAAAGAAATAGGGAGAGTGAAAGAGAGAGAGACGGATTTCAATTCATGATTCAAACCATTGTGTCTGCGTGAAGTAAGCAGATTCTATGAGGTGCATTAGGCAAGGAGCTATGCAAGCAAGGTCAAGTACCTGTTGATGGCGTGAATGGGGGGTGGGGGGGCACAGGAGAGGCGGGCACAGGCGTAGTAGTCTCCAATGGACTCAATGATGCTGGCGACCACGGCACTGAACATACCGATCACCCCCGCCGCTGTCACCGTAGGAACACCCCACTGAACTATGGGTAAAAAAAACAAACCCAACATTAACACACTGATATGGAACAAACAACTCCAAAACATTCTAGATTTGAGGAACCTACGAAGCTATTGGATTCTCTCATTCAGAGTTTGGGCTTAGCTAGGGGCGGGTTGAACATCATAGGGAGTGGTAACTCACAGGGGTAGGGGATCTTGAACCAGGGTGCGGCTGCCAGTATCCCCTGGCGTGCGTCGGTGCGGGCGTAGTAACCGTACTTGTCTTTCTCCGGTGGGAAAACATTGGTTACGGTAAAGATAAAACAAATCAGCCATGACACCAGGATGGCCATGATGATCTGAGGAAGAGGGAAACACTAAGGGTCAAACACGACCCTCAAAACTGTAAAGAGCAGATTGATAAAGAGTGGAACTTTTAATCAGACGGGGAGAGAGAGTGTGAGTGATGAAGAGGACTTTATTAGAGTGGAGTCACCAATACAAGCATCTGTCTACTGGTCTATAGGAGCAGCAGATATATGAGCTAGCATGACATGAAATGACCAGCAGGGGGCACAGAGCAAATAAAATAAAATGTATTAGTCACATGCACCGAATACAACAGGTGTAGACCTTACAGTGAAATGCTTACATACGAGCCCCTAACCAACAATACCGTTAAAAATGTTTTTTTTTTCAAAAATGGATAACAATAAGAAAAAAAGTAACAAGTAATTAAAGAGCAGCAGTAAAATAACAATACGAGACTATATACAGGGGGGGTACCGGTACAGAGTCAATGTCTGGGGACACCATTAAGTTGAGGTAATATGTACATGTAGGTAGAGTTATTATAGTGACTACGCATAGATGATAACAACAGAGTAGCAGTGATGTAAAAAAGAGGGGGGGGGGGGGGGGTGCAAATAGTCTGGGTAGCCATTTGATTAGGTGTTCAGGAGTCTTACGGCTTGGGAGTAGAAGCTGTTTAGAAGCCTCTTGGACTTAGACCTGGCGCTCCGGTACCGCTTGCCGTGCGGACGCAGAGAGAACAGTCTATGACTAGGGTGGCTGGAGCCTTTTACAATTTTTAGGGCCTTCCTTTGACACTGCCTGGTATAGAGGTCCTGGATGGCAGGAAGCTTGGCCCCAGTGATGCACTGGACCTACGCACTGCCCTCTGAAGTGCCTTGCGGTCGGAGACCGAGCAGTTGCCATACCAGGCAGTGATGCAACCAGTCAGGATGCTCTCGATGGTGCATCTGTAGAACCTTTTGAGGATCTGACGACCCATGCCAAATCTTTTCAGCCTCCTGAATGGGAATAGGTGTTGTCGTGACCTCTTCATGACTGTGTTGGTATGCTTGGACCATGACAGCTCCTTAATGATGTGGACACCGAGGAACTTGAAGCTCTCGATCTGCTTCACTATTCCTCCGTCGATGGGGATGGGGGCGTGCTTGGCCCTACGTTTCATGTAGTCCACAATCATCTCCTTTGTCTTGCTCACATTGAGGGAGAGGTTGTTGTCCTGACACCACACTGCCAGGTCTCTGAACTCCTCCCTATAGGCTGTCCCATTGTCGTCGGTGATCAGGCCTACCACCGCCATGTCGTCGGCAAACTTAATGATGGTGTTGGTGTCTTGCGTGGCTGAACAGGGAGTTCAGTAGGGGACTATCATGCACCCCTGCGTGTTGAGGGTCAGCTTGGCAGATGTGTTATTTCCTACTTTCACCACCTTGGGGCGACTGTCAGGAAGTCCAGGATCCAGTTGCAGAGGGAGGTGTTCAGTCCCATGGTCCTTAGCTTAGTGATGAGCTTGGAGGGCACTATGGTGTTGAACGCTGAGCAGTAGTCAATGAATAGCATTCTCACATAGGTGTTCCTTTTGTCCAGGTGGAAAAGGGTAGTGTGGAATGCAATAGAGATGGTGTCATCTGTGGATCTGTTGGGGTGGTATGCGAATTGGAGTGGGTCCAGGGTGTCTGGAAAGATGGTGTAGATGTGAACCATGACCAGCCTTTCAAAGCATTTCATGGTTAAAGATGTGAGTGCTACGGGAGGGTAGTCATTTAGATAGGTTACCTTTGTGTTCTTGGGCACAGGATCTGTTTGAAACAAGTAGGTACAGTGCATTCGGAAAGTATTAAAACCCCTTGACTTTTTCCACATTACAGTCTTTTTCTAAAATGGATATAATCATATTTTTTGTGTGCTGACTGTTGGAAAAGGATTCAAGGTGAAGCTGGTTGAGAGAATGCCAAGAGTGTGTAAAAGCTGTCATCAAGGCAAAGGGTGGCAAAGGGTGGCTACTCTGAAGAATATAAAATATATTTTGATTTGTTTAACACTTTTTTGGTTACTACATGATTCCACATGTGTAATTTCAGAGTTTATGTATTCACTATTATTCTACAACATAGAAAATAGTACAAATAAAGAAAAACCCTTGAATAAGTAGGTGTGTCCAATGTTTTGACTGGTACTGTAAGTATTCAGACCCTTTGCTATGAGACTCGGATTTTAGCTCGGGTGCATCCTGTTTCCATCGATCATCCTTGAGATGTTTCTACAACTTGATCGGAGACCACCTGTGGTGAAATCAATTGATTGCACATGATTTGGAAAGGCACACACCTGTCTAGGTTCCACAGTTGACAGTGCATGTCAGAGAAAAAACCAAGCCATGAGGTTGAAGGGATTTTCAGTAGCGATCCGAGACAGGATTGTGTCAAGGCACAGATCTGAGGAAGGGTACAAAAAATGTCTGCAGCATTGAAGGTCCCCAAGAACACAGTGGCCCCCATCATTCTTAAATGGAAGAAGTTTGGAACCACCCAGACTCTTCCTAGAGCTGGCCTCCCGGCCAAACTGAGCAATCGGGGAAAAGGGCCTTGGTCAGGGAAGTGAACCTTCCAGAAGGACAACCATCTCTGCAGAATTCCACCAATCAGGTCTTTATGGTAGAGTGGCCAGACGGAAGCCATTTCTCAGTAAAAAGGCACATACACAGCCCTCTTGGAGTTTGCCAAAAGGCACCTAAAGACTCTCAGACCATGAGAAAGAAGATTCTCTGGTCTGATGAAATCAAGAATAAACTCTTTGGCCTGGCACCATCCCTAAGGTGCAGCATGGTGGCAGCAGCATCATGCTGTGGAGTTGTTTTTCAGCGGCAGGGAGTGCGAGACTAGTCAGGATAGAGGGAAAGATGAACAGAGCAAGCGATTCTTGATGAAAACCTGCTCCAGAGTGCTCAGAACCTCAGACTGGGGTGAAGATTCACTTTCCAACAGGACAACAACCCTAAGCACACAACCAAGACAACGCAGGAGTGGCTTCGGGAGAAGTCTCTGAATGTCCTTGAGTGGCCCAGCCAGAGCCCGGACTTGAACACGATCGAACATCTCTGGAGAGACCTGAAAATAGCTGTGCGGCGACGCTCCCCATCCAACCTGACAGAGCTTGAGAGGATCTGCAGAGAAGAATGGGAGAAACTCCAAATATAGGTGTGCCAAGCTTGTAGCGTCATATCATACCCAAGAAGAATCGAGGCTGTAATCATTGCCAAAGGTGCTTCAACAAAGTACTGAGTAAAGGGTCTGAATACTTATGTAAATGTGATATTTCTGTGTTTTATTCTAAATACATTTGTTAATTTATAGAAACCTGTTTTTGCTTTGTCATTATGGGGTATTGTGTGTAGATTGATGAGGGGGATCAACGATTTAATCCTTTTTAAAATAAGGCTGTAACGTAGAAAAATGTGGAAAAAGTCAAGGGGTCTGAATACTTTCGGAATGCACTGTATTACAGACAGGGTCAGGGAGAGGTTGAAAATGTCAGTGAAGACAATTGCCAGCTGGTCAGCACATGCTCTGAGTAAGCGTCCTGATAATCCATCTGGCCCTGCGGCCTCACGAAAGTTAACCTTTTTAAAGGGCTCACTCACATCGGCTACGGAGAGAGTGATCACACAGGCATCCGGAACAGCTGGGTCTCTTACGCATTGTTCCGTTTTGCTTGCCTTGAAGTGAGCATAGAAATATTTAGCCTGTCTGGTAGGCTTGCATTGCTGGGCTACCCACTCCTTGAAAGCGTCAACTCTAGTCTTTGGCTCAGTGCGGATGTTGCCAGTAATCCATTGTTTCTGGTTGGGATATGCACGTACGTATGGTCACTGTGGGGACAACGTAATCGATGCACTTATTTATGAAGCCAGTGACTGATGTGGTAAACTCCTCAATAGTGAAAGTCCTGTAGCTTAGTATCCGTTTCATCAGACCACTTGCGTATTGAGTGAGTCACTGATTCCTCCTGTTTGAGTTTTTGCTTGTAAGCAGGAATCAAGAGGATAGAGTTATGGTCAGACGTCAAATGGAGGGAGAGCTTTGCATGTGCCTCTGTGTGTGGAGAAAAGCTTATCTACAATTGTTTTCCCTCTAGTTGCACAGGTGACATGCTGGTAGAAATGAGGTAAAACTGATTTGAGTTTTCCTGCATTGAAATCACAGGCCACTAGGAACGCCGCCTCTGGATGAGCATTTTCTTGTTTGCTGATGGTCCTATACAGCTCGTTGAGTGCGGTCTTAGTGTCAGGATCGGTTTGTGGTGGTAAATAAACAACTATGAAAAATATAGATGAAACTTAACTAGTTGTCTACAGTTTATCATGAGGTATTCTAACAAGCGAGCAGAACCTTGAGACTTCCTTAATAATATAAGAGATTGTGCACCAGCTGTTGTTAACAAAGAGACCCCCCCCCAGAGCTTACTGGACACAACCATTCTCTCCTGCCAATGCACAGAAAACCCAGCTAACTGTATATTATCCATGTACTTGTTCAGCCATGACTCCGAGAAGCATAGGATATTATAGTTCTTAATGTTCCGTTGATGTAATAGTCTCGAACTGAGCTCGTCCAGCTTATTCTCCAGTGATTGCATGTTTGCCAACAGAATGGAGGGTACAGGCGGTCTACAACACACAGGCCATGTCCAAATACCCGTACATGCATACTAAATAGTAGGCCATTTGGGTATGCAAAAACAGAAAGTTACGAATGGTAAGGAATAAGCACGATTGCGCATTAGATGGCACCTTCTCAGTATGGATGAGTAGTATGTTGATATTTGTTGCTTACTGCATACATTTTTACCAAACAGTATGTTCTAAATAGTATGTAGTACGATTAGTACACAGAATGCAGTTTTTGTAAGTAGTAGGCTAAACAAATTTCACATACAGCCACAGACAGACAGGCACACAGGAGATTTATATACAGTGCAGAACAGGGAAAAACAAAAACAAAAGGCACCATAGGGGGCTGAATCATTTCAGATCTTATTAAGAGGAACGGGGGAGGAGGAGACAGGGGAGGTGAATAAGATTTGAACAGCAGGACTTGACAGGTAACGGGAGGATGGAAAGAGGTATCTAAAAGATGGAGAGAGATGGAGGGAGATGGAGGAGTGTGTGCCCATTTATCTTAACTCACATGGCACTGTGATGGACTGGATCAATAAGCACACTCCAGGAAAGGGGATGTGTATGCTCCTGCCAGAGTATTTCTATGTGCATGCACATTTCTCTCTGTCTGTCTGTCTGTCTGTCTGTCTGTCTGTCTGTCTGTCTGTCTGTCTGTCTGTCTGTCTGTCTGTGTGTGTGTGTGTACGCGCACACACGTGTCAGGGTACTCACAGGGAACATCTTGAAGAGCTGTAATCTATAAGAGGTCCAACCTTTCTTAGCCTTGTAGATGGGCAGAGGAAGCTGTACGTTCCTCGCATACTGAGAGAACAACAACACCAGGAATATAGTCCTAGAGAGAGAGGACGAGTAAGAATCATTCTGATTGGCTATTTAATGGGCTGCTATAATAATTGATTGGTAAAGGATGCCTCTGGGGGGCGGGAGTCAGTCTTATAGGATAACAAAAGATAGATAAGAAATCATTTTACTTTCTGTTTTCATCATAACAAGACAAAGACAACAACAGACACTATAGAAAAACATATAGAGGGCTGGGGAATGTATACGGGACTATACAAGTAGTCAGTCAGGAGAGATTAGAGCCACAGTATACTACTCACAGCATGGCGATGCCCCAGTGTTTCCCTGCTCTCTCCCCTGCAGCCTGGAAGCCAGACAGGCCGATGAGGGCCACAGTCGGGGTGATAGTTAGGGGCCCGATGTATTTCAACAGGAGCCCAGGGAGCCCCAGGAAGCCAATACACACCTCTATCAGAGACGACACAATGATAGCCCCCTGGATCTGGAGGGCAAAGAGACAGACTTTGGTACAGCCTTGATAGTCTATCGACGTCCTTGTCTCTAATTCTATTCATTGTGACATCGTGATTGAGTTACCTCCTCACACACGCATCAAAACATGGTTACCAAACCCGCTTACACAAGCCTTATAAAAGGTTAATGTGAGTTAAAGGCCTCTGTCACACTCTCACACACGCACGCAAACACACAACGCACACGGCTAAAGGCCGAGTCACAGCAACAGGTCTAAACAAACATCATCATTTAGAACTCTTTCTACTCAACGTTTCAGTGTAGGCCCCAGAGGGTATCACTGGGATGTGCTGACTATCTAACATGGGCTTTGAACAATACTGACACAGAACACAGGAGTAGACCTCTCTCTGTACACTATGCAGTGTAAAGATTGGATAGTATAAAATATCCCCTATGTCTCCCGCTCTCTCCCCTTCCGTCTTGCATTTCATTTCTCTCTCACCTCTCGTATCCGGGGGTGCCAGATGTGTTCAGTGTTGAGCAGCTCAGTCTCGTTGAACATGGAAGGAACCACTGGCAGAGAGATGGAGAAAGTAACAGAGAGAAAGATGGAGTGAGAAAAAAGAAGAAAAAAAGAAAACAGAAAGAACATAAAAGAATGCTTAAACATATTTATCATTCTGTTATCGTCTGCGTCCTGGAAAAAAACGTGTATCGCAAAAAAGTTAAAAGTCACGGTTTATTTTCTGATCTATCGCCATGGAGGTTCACAAGTACTCTGGCTGACACCAGTTCTCAAATAGCCAGGCTAGTTCACAAGGCGTTTTGTATTACTTTTATTAGTTATACTTCTAGAGTAATGAAACTTTCATGGAACATGGAGGGGCATGACTACTATCGATTTACGTTTAATAAAATCAAAATCTACAAAAAGTGAGATACAAGGTTTTTCCAGGACACCGACGTTATAGATTAACACACTGGCACCGAACCTGGAAACCTAATCTGATGCCAACCTGAAAACCTCATCTGATGCCAACTGAGGTGCCAGTCAGCACTACTGATGCCAGCTCACGTGGGCAGGAGAGTGAGGGTGAGACCAGGTCATAATGAAGGCACTGGTGGGGTGTGTGTACGTGTATGTGTATACGCGTGTTTGTGTTTACCTGTAGCGTTGCACTTCCACTTGTCTAGTGACAGGATTGCCCTGGCGGGGGCCAGGAAGGCAAAGGCACTGGCCTGGAACAGAGGAAGTCTGGAACAACAACCACACACCAATACACACAAAGCATCTTATTAACAGATTAGTATCTTATTATCTTTTTAGCTAAGTGACAACACACACACACACACACACACCAGCAACTCACTCAATTAGAACACACACACACACACACATTCCTCTAATACACACACTAAGCATATTTTTTTAAGTGATAGATGTGCTTTAGAATGAAAATAATAAATATGTAGTTTCCTTGAATGCAGTTTATGGACAAGGAGTGAGTGCAACCCACATGTAAAATGGCTGCAAACTATCACACTGTCAAACATTGTGTCAGTTAGTTGTAAAACAGTGTAAAGTCAGTTATCATAGTGTGTGTGAGAACAGCTGTCATGATGGTTATGTGATGAATATGCCAGTGTTACGTAGCCCTTATGGCTGTGGATTCAAGTAGTATAACCAACAGTTCTCCTGTCTGTCCAATAGGTGTCACTAGTGAACACTGAGAAGCAGAGTCAACCCTGGCTAGCTAACAGCAACAGCATGGAAACTTACAGAGCTGTGGTGCTAGAACGGAGCAGGTGGTGGCTGATAATTAGCATTCATTTGAATGCTGGCCTGTCAGTGTGCAGGTGGACATCATTATTAACTTTAATCAACAACCAGATTAATGAGATCAATAAATGATGAAAAAGCATGGACTCTGATATCCATGGAAATGTACAAGGCAGGTGAAATGAGCTATGTCAATAATGAATAAGAGGACAACTAGCAACCAGTCATGACAAATAAAAACATTTGCCTGTTAAGTACCTTTTAAAGGCTGCTCTGTATTTGAATGTTTGATATACATCAAATGAATTATCACTTTACTAACATTATTGTTATTACACTGAACAAAAATATAAATGCAACATGTAAAAGTGTTGGTCCCATGTTTTCATGAGCTGAAATAAAAAGACCCCAGAAATGTTCCATATGCACAAAAAGCTTATTTTTCTCAAATTTTATGAACAAATTTGGTTACATCCCTGTTAGTGAGCATTTCTCCTTTGCCAAGATATTCCATCCACCAGACAGGTGTGCCATATCAAGAAGCTGATTAAACAGCATGGTCATTACACAGGAGCACCATGTGCTGGGGACAATAAAGGGCCACTTTAAAACGTTTTGTCACACAACATAATACCACAATGTCAAAAGTTTTGTGGGAGCGTCCAACTGGCATGATGACTGCAGGAATGCCCACCAGAGTGGTTGCCAGAGAATTGAATGTTCATTTCTCTACCATATGCTGCCTCCAACATCATTTTAGAGTATGGCGTGTATGGCGTCATGTGAGCGAGCGGCTTGCTGATGTCAACATTGTGAGGGCAGGCATAAGCTACGGACAACAAACACATTTGCATTTTATTGATGTTAATATGAATGCAGAGACAACGTGACGAGATCCTAAGACCCATTGTTGTGCCATTCATCCGCCGCCATCGCCTCATGTTTAAGCATGATAACGCACGGCCCCATGATCGGTACACCATTCCTGGAAGCTGAAAATGTCCCAGTTCTTCCATGGCCTGCATACTCAGACATGTTGACCACTGAGCATGTTTGGGATGCTTTGTATCGACGTGTACAACAGCGTGTTCCAGTTCCTGTCCATATCCAGCAACTTTGCACAGCCATTGAAGGGGAGTGGGACAACATTCCACAGGCCACAATCAATAGTCTGATAAACTATATGCGAAGGAGATGTGTCGCGTTGCATGAGGAGGTCACACCCAGTACTGACTGGTGGTCACACCCAGTACTGACTGGTTTTCTGATCCACACCCCTACTTTTTTTTAAAGGTATCTGTGACCAACAGATGCATATCTGTATTATCAGTCATGTGAAATCCATAGATTAGGGCCTAATTAATTTATTTAAATTAACTGATTTCATTATATGAACTCAGTAAAATATTTGAAATATTTGCATGTTCCGTTTATATTTTTGCTCAGTATATAATAGATTAGACTGAAAGTAGGCCATTTGAGTGTCATATTCACTGACGTGTGTGGGGGGAGTGAGACAGATGGAGAGAGAGAGAACAAGAGAGGAAAAGGGGAGAGATCGTGACAAACACATAGACGCCAATTTACCCAGCAGCACTCATCTACTACATGTTGTCCCCAGGTGGGACCAGCTGTGCACACACTGACATGCAAACACACACACCAGCGCTACACTCAGACAGAAACACTTTAGAAATATACTGGTAGGGGCACATGTCAGCACACACACAAACAAGTCACCTTTCCTAGAACAGTGAGTGTGCTCACTGATCTGACCTCACTGGACACTGTGACTCAAACACAGCCACTAGCACTCCTCACCACTCACTCTCCATTTCTCTATTCCTCTTTGCATCCCTTCAGCCCTGTCGGCCTACCCCTGCCTTCCCCTCATCCCTTTGTAGCCTCTTATCCATCTCTTCAGCCCTCAACCTCAGTCCGACATTTTCCCCCCTCCCTCTACTCCCGCCCTCTCCACGTTGCAGAGGTGACACAGATAGCTGTGATTTGTGACACAGAAATGACAGTCATTAGTGAAAAGATGGACGTCATATTGACGTTTGATGAGTTGGCTACAGATTGTGTTGTGAGAGATACAATGGCGCAGAGAACAGCTCTCACTAACAACTTCGCAAATGCTTCTTTGAGTTCTCGCAGCCTGTGATAATGTTCATTAAATGGCACAGATGTAAAAAAACAAAAAACTGATCGGGGCATTATAGGTCTGCGCGGGACTGATTTATTTATCCCGCAGCTTTCATACCGCACCCGCCGACTCCCACTGCAGCAAGAATTGGTCGCGAACCCAAACGCAGTACCTCAATTTTATTTTAGGCGCATAGGCAGTATCTAAATGGGCAAAATAGCCTAAGAAACACATGAATTAAAACTGAATCTCACGTGAACCATTATATTAGACTATCGGTATTACCAAGATATATCAGCCAATAGGCTAGACGTAGTTTTAATATAGCAGAGTTGGAGAGACTTGCATATTCTCTTGAGCTACGTTTTATAGCCTAACTTTTAAGAGTGGGACGATGTTCAGACGGAGACAATATGGGTGATCAATATTTATGTCTAGGCAATGTAGTAAACTATAGCCTAATCATATTTATTTAGTACATTTCCTTGGAAAGATAATTGCCCTGTGCTTCTCCACCCATGCATAGGCTATATAGCCTACTCTATTTAAGGAATATAATAATAATAATAATAAAATAATAAATGGCATTTAGGAGACGCTTTTAGCCAAAGCGACTTATAGGATATACATGGTCACTCCAATGTCTGCTGTGGCCATACAGCATTTACTGCGAGGCGGCCTCCGCAGAAGTCAGAGCAAACATACTTTTTTCGCTTCGCAGATCTGTTGTGAAGGAAGTTGTAAAGGAAGTGAGTTTGTGTTTATACAAGACTTCACGCCCCCACCTACCGTCAACCAGTCATGTCAATGCGGAGCTATACGGAGCACTCCACATTGTTATATGTAAAAAAAATAATAATTAAATACCCTTTTTTCTCCCCAATTTCGTGGTATCCAATTGGTAGTTACAGTCTTGTCCCATCGCTGCAACTCCCGTACGGACTCGGGAGAGGCGATTGTCGAGAGCCGTGCGTCCTCCGAAACACAACCCAGCCAAGCCGCACTGCTTCCTGACACAATGCCCGCTTAACCCGGAAGCCAGCCGCACCAATGTGTCGGAGGAAACACCTGGCGACAGTGTCAGCGTGCATTGCGCCCGGCCCGCCACAAGAGTCCCTAGCGCGCGATGGGACAAGAATATCCCTGCCAGCCGGGACAACGCTGGGACAATTATGCGCTGCCTCATACGTCTCCCGGTCGCGGCCGGCTGCGACAGAGCCTGGACTCGAACCAGGATATCTAGTGGCAGAGCTAGAGCCCTCCACATTGTTACATGCAGAAAAACATGTTGATTGCTGGCGCTGAAGATGTCTATATCGGTCTGCTAATACAGGATTAGTAAAGGCACAGGGCATGACTTTTGTGAAAAAATAATGTTCTTAATTTTACAACTACCTTTGTCAAAGCGTAGATGATAAGTGTTGATGTCTATATCAGTCGGCTAATACAAGTAAAAAGGCCCAGTGCACAACTTCTATTTTTATTATTTTATGTTTTGAAAGAAAAATGTATCTTATTTTTCAGGGGTGCTGCAGCACCTCTAATTCCCACAGCTATGCTCAGATGACAGAGCTTTTTGGCCTACAGGCAACTTAACTAGAAGCAGCGAATTCTGATTGTGTGAATAATGCAACAAATGTGCTTTTATTACAATAGGTAGGCTAACATATATGAAGCAGACAGACAACTTCTTACAAACAATCTGCGGGACAACAAAAATATTTATCCCTAAGTTGTCTGTCTGACCGCCTGGTCCCAACTACAGCATGAAAAATGCAGAGAACGCCTCAATGATCTGTCGGAATCCGCAGCCCTCTATGGTGCACAATTGCTATGTTTAGGTTAATCCTCTGTGTATGCAAGTGCTGTGTATGCTTCTCTGTGTGATCAGTCCTAACTGCAGGACTAAAGACAGGAGAGTCAGGTCCATAATTATTGATACCCTTGATAAAGATGAGCAAAAAAGACTATAAAATAAATACTGAGCTATATTGTATGCTCAAAATGTAAATTATATTTTACCATAGGTATGAGGTACTTTTCTGCATATTCTTTTTTTTCAACGCCAAACCCACCACTGGTGTGCACGGCCTTATAGCTATATTTTCATGTTATCTGACCGTAGAACCGGTTCCAATCCAAGTGCCAATGGCGGTTATCAAACTCCAGGCGGTGCTATGGTCAGATGACATGAAAATAGAGCTCTTTGGCCCACATTTATGGTTCTTCGGTTGAAGGGTTCAGTTGGACACAGCTTAAATTACATCAACCCATTTTTCACAGTAGTCCTATGTGGCTGAACGCCTGGTTTCTCCTTGAGCTGGGAGGAGTGTGTGAGAGCCAGGCAGACAGAGGTCTACCATACCACTGGTCTGTGAGTGTATGTGCAGCTCTTTTCAGGGCTGTAGTCGCTGAAACAGTAAAATACTGCTTAAATTCTCTTGTTTCCGACAGGAATCACCCAAGGCCATGAGACTAGCGGAGAACCTTGTGTGTGTGTGTGTGTGTGTCCAGTGTGTGTGTGCAGTGATTTCCTGTCAGGGCTGCTGTATCTTGGCCATGAGACTGAGACATGCAAACACAATTACAAACAGATTACCATGACGTGATATGGCATCTAGCAACACATTCATGTGTGGTAATAACCATAGCAACAATGATGAAACCTGGCTGTGGTATTTCTAAAGGATATCATATTTCTAGAGTGAGAGAGAGAGAGTGGGCAAGGGGAGGGAGAGAGAGAGTGGGCAAGGGGAGAGAGAGAGTGGGCAAGGGGAGGGAGAGACAGAGAGGAGAGAACAGAAGGGCATCTCAGGTCACACTGACTCACTGAGTCAAATTTGAACCTCTAACCACAGTGAGGAGAGAAAGAACTGAAAAAGAAAGAGGGAATGAAAAGGAGAAAAAAAGAAAAGGATAGAGTGTTTCCTGTAGAGGGAGAGGTGGCAGAGAGAGAGAAAAAAAATAAAATGGAGTGCTTGTTTGTCCATTCAGTCAATGCTCCTCACCATGTAGCCCTAAACATATCCCTAATGCTAACCACACTGTGTAGAATGTAAAGCTATGGAGATCTTCTCCCACAGTCTGGTTTACTGTTGACACCAAACATTCATGACATACTCAGGCTGCCAACCCAAACGGCTCCCTATATCATAGTGCACTACTTTTGACCAGAGCCATCAGAATATGGTGCCATTTCGGAGGAACCCTCAGACACTTAGAACATTTCAAGTTCACTGGTCAGTCTGGGAAGAGGGGGTGCAGCTCTACAGTTGGCCAAATACACACACACACACACACTTTCCTGCCCTGGTGCTAACCCACTCCTTTCCTGTTACCAACAGTACAACTTCTGGCTCATGTGCTTTCAGAAACTGTTGAGTCACATGCACACACACACACTCATTTTGCTACACCTGCAATAAACCTGCTAAAAATGTGTATGTGACCATTAAGATTTGATTTGACATACACACACACTAGAGAATGATAGAGGGATAAAGAGGAATGAAGGAGGAGCAGAAAGGATGGAGGAGTGACTTTTCACAGTCTCTTCACTGTCTATAATGCCTAAATGGTACTTAAAGAGAGAGGAGGGAGAGAGAGGACAGAGGAGAGAGTAGGGGGTGAGAGGCAGAGGGTATAAGGAGAGAGAGAAGGAGAGAACACTAGAGAAAGAGAGAGGTAAAAAAAATTACAAGCCGTAAAGGGGAAAGTGCAGGAGAGAAGATCAATAGCAGAGTATTATGTACCTGTAGCCACAACACTGGCCTACAGTTTCCCTTGTTGCCTGCATCAGCCCTAAACCCATCACTGTGTGTGTGTGTGTGTGTGTGTGTGTGTGTGTGTGTGTGTGTGTGTGTGTGTGTGTGTGTGTGTGACCTGCAGCCCAGTGTAGTCTGTAGCAGGGTGGTGATTCCCACACAGAAGAAGATAGTTCCTATGAGCTGACTGGTAGCCCACTGGTCAAACCCTACACACATGGCTTCAGCTAGCAGGAATGGCACCGCGATGGTACCACTGAAACATGTCAGGTAGTGCTAGAGTGAGAGAAGAGAGGGTTACATTGTGAAAGTGTGTGTGTGTGCGTGCGACAGTGAAGCAAACCAACTTTCATAAGAGTATGTTTTATAAGAATCAGTGTGAAGGGGAGGGGCTTAGTTACATCAGGAGTGGGGAGACTGTGTTACATCATATGGGTTATAGAAGGGGAAATACGAGGACACTTGAATAAGCAGTGAGATGGCATTTTTTGACCTGGGCATGGCTGCATCTGAACAGTCTGAAGTGGCTTCCACTCCTTGTCTCCTCTTGTTCATCTGCACTAGTAACAAAGGAGAGGTTAAAGCAATAGGGAGGATCCCTATCAGGCATTACCTTTCACCTCTCCAAGTATTTCACATCAGTGCAGATAAAGGAGAGGAGACAAGGAGAGGAAGCCATGTTATTCAGTTGCAGCCTAGGTAATAGAATATCTCTGAGGACACAAGGCAGTTGTCATTATTTGCATATTACATAGAGTCAACATGGCATTATTTGCATATTACACATATATTCAGACAGTCAACTGCATAAAAACCAGTGGCGACCTGTCATTCAGGGCAGGTGGGACAAGCAATAGGCTAACTAAATTCATGGTTATCTCAGTGTCTTTGTGGTCCAGTGGGTACAGCTGCTGACAATGGCACACATATGCCAGAGTAGGCATGGATTTCAATATTTTGAGGAACTAGTACTTTTCTAGTTACTCTCTGTGGGCTGTAGTTGTACTCTCTGTGGGCTGTAGTTGTACTTTCTGAAGAAAGTAACTTACTTTTTACTCCATTACATTTAACCAAATCACTTCGTTACATAGATTTATATTATTATATAATAATAGCCAAATGTAGCGAATTAAATTAAATGTACATTAAATCAAACTATTGGTTCCCTTTTACGTCTGTATGAACATTTCACAACCCCTTGACCAAGGAAATGTATTCAAAATAGCTCGTCATCAAAACTCTTAAGTCCACTGACTCTCAAAGTTGTCCATCAAACCCAGTTCTATCTCGACCACAGCTCTTCATATTTTTGTTCTTGGGTTCTTATCCAGATGCGAGGTAAATTGCACTTTAATTACCTTCTGCGTTTGTAATATTATATATTTCTGGAGTAAGATAAGTATTTCTAAGATATAATTCTGCTGCTGAAATTGAGTTGAGGACAAGTGCAAATCAAATGGCTAGGTAGCTAACTAGCTAGCTTTGGCTAACCCAGAATCTGACAGAAAAACTTTCATCTCCTGTTTTTAGCTCCTCATACGATCTCTGTTTGTTTCCCAACTAGTCACTTTGTCATTGGCAAAAAGAGTGAATCGAGTAATCAGATGTGTGTGGCAATAGCTAACTAGCTATCACATTAGGTTGCCACTAGATAAACTACCATGTAACTAGCTAACGTTAGCTAGATTAACAGTTCAGTCTACTGCAGCATCCTCCCATGCGTTGCTCTCTCTGTGTCTAAATGTCATAAATGACAAGGCCTATAAGCACATCCGTCATACAGAGAGTGTATCTTCTCAGTAAGCTTTTTGTGCCATACTGGAAATCACTTTTTTTTTGTGTCTTTTTATTTACAGCTTGTAGCGGCACAACCGAGGGTGAGGAGAATGGGCCAGCCGAGAAAAGAAAATACCCTTCAAAGTGGAAAGGAGGTTCAGAAGAGAAGGAGGGAGTGTAAATCCGGTTCTCTAGAAGAGATACAGCTAATCAAAAATTGATTTTTTTTTGTAGCAGGTTAGGAGAATTAACGTAGCAGGTTAGAGTAGATTAAGTTTAAGAAAAGGGTTAGGATTCGCTAAAATGCAAAAATATATACTTTTTTGACATCAATTTAATTCCATGGTGAAATGTGTCTGATTTGCACACTAGTAACATGATTGATAGTGACATTTCGGTATTGATTGTTTGACTGTTGTAACACTAACCTGTTCATTCTGAGTGAAAAATTAAACATCACACTTGCTGTAAATATTTTTAGTATGCATTTACCATCACATGTACTTGAAATTATATTGTGAAATAAATGTTCATTAATGGTATTGAAATTGTAAAATGATTCCAATGTCTCGAGTACCATATAACTTTATGAAATTGTGCACATTGAAAGACATTAAGTCAACATTGAAACTGTACAGCCTACGGACTTTGTCAGTTTTCATTGGAGAGTATCTGTGCTGGGGGACATCTGCAAGATGGTGCTGACAGGCTTTAATAATAAATAAATTGCACTAAGTTGTTATCCTTTTGTTTTGCTTTCACAGTTTACCAACAGGTGTAAAAAATGACCAAACAAAATGTGTAACTGGCAAGTAGTTTTCTGACCGGATACTATTTTTACTCTTACTTCAGTAGTTTCTTAAGGCTGAAATTAACAGTACTTTTACTTAAGTACTCTACCCACCTCTGCAAATTCTACATAGCCTAACTATAAAACATGGGCGAGCATCCACACTGGAGGAAAGTTTATCGTTCTACAGTAGGCCTACATCTGTCAATCAACTGATGGCCCAAATCAGCTCATCAATTTAGCCAGGGTAACAAACAGTAGATTCTCTGTTTTCAAACCTTTCATTATGCGACTATCAATAAGCTAACGGGTAGCCTATAGGAATATAATAAAATAACAAGGGGCTTATTGCAACCATCGATGGCACTAAATTATTGCCAACTGAGGTCTCGTTAAACCATCAATATGTGATAAATTCACCCACACAGCTGATCTCAATTGCAAGCATTATTGGTCACCTCTACCGCTTCCAAATAGATGATGTCAGTATTACCTTAGTCAGAGATCTGTAGATAATGACGAGATGCTCATGTCTTTGCCCAATGGGGGTCGTCCCAAAGGCGGTAAGACAGGCGACAAAGCTTGTCTGCATATTAAGCCCATAGAAACGCATTGTGCTTATTTTGCCGAGAGTGAGCCTTCTCACTTTGCCTCTTCCTCTCTGCCTTAGGCCTGCTTGCAGCCAAAGTCTTTCAAGATATGTTCGCCCTCTGGTTGGTATTGTCATCGAAACAATTTGGTCCGTTTTTAAGAGACTAAGGGCAATTGATCTATTTTACAAGCATTCTGTACAATAGAAATAAAGTATTTCCTCATTTAGACACTTGTATATCGTAGCGTAGTAGAGCCCAATAACTACAATGCGTTTTAAAGCTATATAAAATGACGGTTGTTGATGTGTATGGCTGCATCTCAGATACATTCTTGCACATTTAAGTGTTGCAGTAATACAACCTAAGCCTATAGCATGCGCGAGCGAGAACATTATTTTAAGATAGCGAGCCCTGATCCCAATGACTCGACTGCCCCCGAATGGAGAGAAAGAGAACTGCTAATTTTTAGCCAATCACAAGACTCATTTTAATTTCCTGAACCATCAGGAAAATTCTCCGCCACAAAAGACTGATCAAGTTAAGATCAGACATCTGTAAGACGTTTTTCTACAGACCCAGACTCAAATGAACTTGTGGATACCATGTTTATGTCTCTGCGTGTAGTAGCAGTGCTAGAGGCTTCACTACAGACCCGGGTTCGATCCCAGGCTGTATCACAACCGGCAGTGATCGGGAGTCCCATAAGGAGGTGCACAATTGGCCCAGCGTAGGCCGGGTTAGGGGAGGGTTTGGCCGAGGTCGTCATTGTAAATAAGAATTTGTTCTTAACTGACTAGTTAGAGATAGCTTCACGAGCCAACGCTAATTAGCGCAATGACTGGAAGTCTACAGGTACGCTATGTAGACTTCCTGTCATTGCGCTAATACTAGTTCGCATTGGCTCGCAAAACTACCTTTAACTTCCTTCATACTGCACACCGAGACATACAAATGGTATCCACAAGTTCATCTGACATTCAAAAACGGCTTCATTGCCAGAATCTCACAATACCCCTTTAAAAAGGTAACCCAGAGGTACCAAGGGGGATGTGTTTGTGTGTGTGTGTGTGTGCGCTTGCATGCGTCTCACCTGTAAGCCCAGGAATATACACAGGTACCAGGGAGGAGTGTCTTCAATGGTGTAGATCATGTCCATTCTCCTGGCGTCCATACTGTCTGCACTGTCTAACGTCTCCGACATGGAACTCTACACACACACACACAAAACACACACAAACAAAATGGTGAGAACTATAGATGTACAACCTCAAACACCACAGGCTATATGGTCTCTGGAGTAAAGGGTTAAGACTAAGTGTTTGTCTAAGTGTAGTTTAGTGTTACAGGTAGTGTAAGTGTGTGTGCCTGAGGGAGGTAAAACCTGAACCCAACCACTCTAGGGACTGTCATTAAAGCATTAGTTACTGACATGAGTCACAGGTGGTAGGATGAATTATAGGCCCAAATGGCCTATTCCCTATTTAGTTCACTACTTTTGACCAGGGCCCATAGTCACAGGCTGATGAGGTCACAGCCACATGTCCAGACAGAGACAGAGGGGGAGGAGCGGGGAATTCAGAATGAAAGAGAGAAACCCTAAAAGATTCAGCAAGAGAGTTTCGTAATGAAGAAAGACTAGGGAGGGAGGGATTTCGAAAGGTAGAGGGAGAATAAGAGAGAGATTCAAACAGACACCGATGAGAAATGCTTCCTGCCTCTGTGACCTCTCTCTCAGTCTCATGTATTGTTCTCACACGAGGGGAAAAGTGCAGAGTCACAGTGACAGGGAGAGGAGAGGAGGGGATGATCAAAAGAGCAAGCTAGGGGAGAGAGGGGGAGGAAGGTAAGGATAAACAGAGGATGTAGGGCGATTAGTGAGATGAGAAGGGAGAGTTAGGAGTTTGAAGTGTGCGTGCGTCTTGTACTTTCTCTCCTCCCTGGTTCTCTTTAGTGTAGACGGCCATCAGCTCAGTGTCTTCAGTGTCCTGCTCTCCAGCGGCCTGTCCCACTCCGTTAACCACCACCTACAGGACAGCAGTCAGATAAATGGCAATACCTAATCCATCTACAGGACAGTACATACACAAACAATGTAATGTGTATCTGCAAGAGACAGAGTACATTTCAAGGAAAGCAAAGCAAGGACATTGATAATGCTTGGGTAAGGTTAACAAAACTATTGGACCTAACACACAAGGACAGCCTGGGTGTTGCTTTGGGGGCCTTTGCAGCTCAGCTTAGTAAAAAAGATCCAGGGGAAAAGAGGGCCATAAGTAAATTAGTTCCTTCATTAGTACATGCATTGGTCTATTTTTCACACTGACGGACACACATTTGCTCTAGGGATGCAGGGTGTGTGTTGTATCCTGTTTAATGTTGTGTTCTCTGTCTGTGACTTGGTTAGCAAATTATAGATGAAGGTCACGAACACACACACACACACACACACACACACACTTGCTTTGAGTATGCGTCTTGCATCTCGTCTGTCAGGCATGAAAAATAACAAATGACTTTCGTTCTGACTCAAATGTCATCGGCATTAAACTGTGTGTGTGTGTGTGTGTGTGTGTGTGTGTGTGTGTGTGTGTGTGTGTGTGTGTGTGTGTGTGTGTGTATGAGAAAGAGAGAGAGAGATAGAGAACCTTTCCTGGGGACACATTACATTGTATCCTACTGCCCATTTTTCACTAGCTTGTAAAGATCACTTCTGGCAGAGCAGACAACAGATGAGAGACCTTAGAATGAACTGAATATTAGGTTCTAGACAATGGATCCTAAATGAAAGATTATACATTACACGGTTTGTTTTTGTTTGGTTTTTCTGTCTGTCTATCATTTGTATTAATGGACATTAACTAATGTCCCAGGACATCACAAAACTAGTAACCTTGGGGAAGGCATGCAGGGAGAGAGCTATGGAGGGGAGGTGGGACTATTGCTGTACAGGTCATTGAGAATAGCCACTGTGTCCCTTTATCTACCTCTGTCCCATTCAGCCATTCAGTAACAGCAGAGAGGAGCATGTGAATTGGATACTTATAATAAACACGATATACAGTGCATTCAGACAGTATTCACACCCCTTGACTTTTTCCACATTTTGATGTGTTACAGCCTGAATTTAAAATGGATTACATTAAGATGTTGTCACTTATATACACACAATACCCCATAATGTCAAAGTGGAATTATGTTTTTAGAAATGTTTAAATATTAATTAAAATAAAAAGCTGAAATGTCTTGAGTCAATAAGTATTCAACCCCTTTGTTATGGCAAGCCTAAATAAGTTCAGGAGTAAAAATGTTGCTTAACAAGTCACATAATAAATTGCATGGAGTCTGTTGCATAGTCTTAATGTTTAACATGGTTTTTGAATGACTACCTCATTTCTGTACCCCACACATATAATTATCTGTAAAGTCCCTCAGTCGAGCACTAAATTTCAAACCCAGATTCAACTCCAAATCCAACACAACATCACTGAGTACCACTCTTCATATTTTCAAGCATGGTGGTGGCTGCATCATGTTATAGGTATGCTTGTCATTGGCATGGACTAGGGAGTTCTTTTAGGATAAAAAGAAACGGATTAGACCTAAGCACAGGCAAAATCCTAGAGGAAAACCTGGTTCAGTCTGCTTTCCAATTGACACTTAGACGAATGCACCTTTCAGCAGGACAATAACCTAAAACACAAGACCAAATCTACACTGGAGTTGCTTACCAAGACGACATTGAATGTTCCAGAGTTGCCTAGTTACAGTTTTGACTTAAATCTATGGCAAGACTTGAAAATGGCAGTCTAGTATTGATCAACAACCAACTTGACAGAGCTTGAAGAATTTTAAAAAGAATAATGTGCAAATACAGTGCATTCGTAAAGTATTCAGACCCCTTGACTTTTTCCACAATTTGTTACGTTACAGCCTTATTTTAAAATTGATAAATAAAACTAAATCCTCAATCTACGCACAATACCCACATCGACAAAGCGAAAACAGTTTTTTTTCTATTTTTTTGCATATTTATATAAAAATAAACAGAAATACCTTATTTTCATAAGCATTCAGACCCTTTGCTATGAGACTCAAAATTGAGCTGAGGTGCATCTTGTTTCCGTTGATCATGCTTGAGATGTTTCTACAACTTGATTGGAGTCCGCCTGTGGTAAATTCAATTTATTGGGCATGATTTGGAAAGGCACACACCTGTCTATATAAGGTCCCACAGTTGACAGTGCACGTCAGAGCAAAAACCAAGCCATGAGATCGAAGGAATTGTCCGTAGATCTCCAAGATAGGATTGTGTCGAGGCACAGATCTGGGGAAGGGTACGAAAAAATGTCTGCAGCATTGAAGGTCCCCAAGAACAGTGGCTTGCATCATTCTTAAATGGAAGAAGTTTGAAACCACCAAGACTCTTCCTAGAGCTGGCCACCCGACCAAACTGAGCAATTGGGGGAGAAGGGCACTGTCAGAGCTCCAGAGTTCCTCTGTGGAGATGGGAGAACCTTCCAGAAGGACAACCATCTCTGCAGCACTCCACCAATCAGAACTTTATGGTAGAATGGCCAGACAAAAGCCAGTCCTCAGTAAAAGGCACATGACAGCCCGCTTGGAGGCACCTAAAGGACTCCCAGACCATGAGAAACAAGATTCTCTGGTCTGATGAAACCAAGATTGAACTCTTTGGCCTGAATGCCAAGCGTCACGTCTGGAGGAAACCTGTTACCATCCCTATGGTGAAGCATGGTGGTGGCAGCATCATACTGTGGGGATGTTTTTCAGCGGCAGGGAGTGGGAGACTAGTCAGGATCGATTGAAAGATGAACAGAGCAAAGTACAGAGATATTGTTGATGAAAACCTGCTCCAGTGTGCTCAGGACCTCAGACTGGAGTAAACGTTCACCTTCCAACAGGACAACGACCCTAAGGACACAGCCAAGACAACGCAGGAGTGGCTTCGACTTGCCCAACCAGTCCGGACTTGAATCCGATCAAACATATCTGGAGAGTCCTGAAAATATCTATGCACGACCCTCCCCATCCAACCTGACAGAGCTTGAGAGGATCTGCAGAAAAGAATGGGAGAAACACCCCAAATACAGGTATGCCTAGCTTGTAGCATCATTTCATACCCAAGAAGACTTGAGTCTGTAAACACTGCCAAAGGTGCTTCAACAAGGCAGAGTAAAGTTTTTTTATTTGCATACATTTCTAAAAACCTGTTTTTGCTTTGTCGTTATAGGGCATTGTGTGTAGATTGATTAGAAGAAAAAAAAAAGATTTCATCAATTTGAGAATAAGGCTGTAACGTAGCAAAATGTGGGAAAAGTCAAGGGGTCTGAATAACTTTAGAATGCACTGTATTGTACAATCCAGGTGTGCAAACCTCTTAGAGACTTACCCAGAAAGACTCACAGCTGTAATTGCTGCCAAAGGTGATTCCAACATGTATTGACTCAAGGGTGTGAATATTTAATAAATTAGCAAATGTACATTTCTAAAAACACGTTTTCTCTTTATGGGGTAGATGGGTGAGAATACATTTTTTTAAATCCATTTTGAATTCAGGCTCTAACACAACGAAATGTGAATAAGTCAAGGGTTATGAATACTTTAAGGCACTATCGTCTTAAATCTCTGATGGAATCAAACACAGGACAGGCTTTGTGTTGGGGCTTCTCAGCACAGTATCACATGCGTCCGTCCACCCGTTTGTGGCTCGGGAAACCCTTGTTATTGTTGATTTGTGGTGTGATGCACATGAGGGGACTGTGCTGCAGCCAAGAGGGAATGGCCAGAACAAAAAAAACTGTCACGACATGTGTGTTTTTGTGTGACCTTGAAGAGTGTTAAGTGATCCTAATGACAGGTCTGTGTGTATGGTGGCCTAACCCTGTCATTACAAATCAATCCTCTGTCAGTGTGTCAGCTTGATGACCCTTAACTGCCTAAATCCCCCCTGTGCAAGCAGACACGCACACAGATGCATGCATACAGACAGAAAACATACACACGCACTCGCGCACACAAGTATACTGTACCGGAATGGGGTAGAAGTCTGCTCTGTGTTTGTTCTCCTCCTCATACTTCGCTCCTTCTCCCTCCATCGACTTAGAGGTGATATTCTTCCCCATGCCCATTCCTCGCTCCTCCTCTTCCCTCACTCTCCCCGTCGCTCTCTCCGGTAGAAACACTGCAGATTGCACCTTCAGCTCCCTTACATGGTCCAGGACTGTGTCATCTACTGAGAGAGAGAGAGAAAGAAAGAGTGAGAGTGGGAAAGAGGGGCGAGAGCGAGAGAGATTGATCATTTACTATGACTTTCCTGATTGTTGCCATGAGGCCATCTAGACTAGAGTAGTACAGAGGTACTGTACTATGTAGAGTATTTTAGAAACTGGGCCCTTTGCCCACTGGATCAAAAGCTCCACGGGGGTCACTGAGGCTGTGGCTGGGGAGCAGGGTTGGGCCTAAAGCTGAGTTTACAGATTGAAAGCGGTCTGGTCCTGGTTCCAGAGCCCAAGACCTGACCTGAGGCAACAGTATCTGCAGTCACCTTCTCTTTAGCCTAGACTGGATCAAAGGTCAGAAGGGATCCAGGACTGTGGAAAGACCTGATAGATACTGGGATGGGCCTGGAAGACCCAGAATGAGTTCAAAATGGCACCCTATTCCCTCTATAGTGTACAACTTTTGATCAGAGCTCTATAGGTCCTGGTCAAAAGTACTGCACTAAAAAGCGAATAGGGTGCAATTTGGGACACAAACCCAGATGTATGTACTCATACAGTACATGCTGTCGATTACAAACAGAGAAGGGGGTAGGGGACGAGGGAGGAGAGCATGAGAAGGATAAAGACGGCATTGAGGAGGGGCAGATGGGGTCAAAAGTAAATCAGAGTAGACAGGGAAAATGAGGAGGAGAGCGAGGGATAGACAAATGAGGAGAGAAAGAAGGTAGAGGGAGATAAAGGGATAAAAGGTCGGAGATGGGAAGGAGGAGAAGGAAGCGTGAGGGGGAGGAGAGAGAAGGAGAGCAGGATAGAAGCAGGGAGGTACGTTTGTTAGTCAGGAGGTGGTGTTATTTCTGGCGTCATGTCAACTCCACTCACCCCTCATGTCATCTTTCACTGTCTCACCCTCACCCACTGTCTCACCCCTATGAGGCACAAGGCCTTCTTGTTAGACCAATACCTTCCCTCAACACCCTCACCCCATCCCTCTGCTTTAAAAATGACAGACTAAGCCTACTCTCCAGTCTCCAGAGAAAGCTTTTTAGTCCAGGAGTAGGCTTAATCTAGTTCTGGGAAACTAGCCCTGAGCTTTCTTCTGTCCTTAGCCTTTCCTCACCCTTATTCTACCTCCTCTGCACCAACCATCTTCTCCCATCCTCCATTCTTCTACCTCCCCCTTCCCTCTTGTGTCTGCCAGCAGTGTTGACTGCGCCCCTCTTCTCCCCCCCTTGCCTTCTCATCCAGCTTCAGGTTTTGGGTTGGTCAATGTGTGAAGTACCTAGTTGACATCACGCCCCCCCCCCCCCCCCCTTTCTAAGCCCCTCACCCCTTGCTTCCCCCAGTTAATGTTTAATGTTGGCAAGTAAAGTACCTAGTTGACACATCCCATCGCTCCTGTCGAGCTGGGCAGCGGGGTGCATCTGTGTGGGAGGGCTGAAAGAGGGGGGAAAAGCGATAGAGAGGGGGAGGGGGAGATAGAGGCTGAGAGAGACAGAGGAGAGAGGTGGGGGGTGGACAGGTGAGGGGTAAGGGAGGGGGTGAGATAGCAGTTAATATGACAGCCAACATTCATTAACCGTTCATCAGTCAGGTAATTAATGAGATTGATTAATTGATCCTCTCTCTCCACACACACACACACACACACACACACACACGAGCTTGTTACAAAGCCATTGGCCTATCACACACACACCTTTTCGTGACATGTAAGTAATAATAAAACACATGAGTTGGTGCCCTAACAGGCTGCCCTACAGTGGCAGTCTGTCCCATAGTAGACTACATTGGTGTGTGTGTGTGGTCTGTCCCATAGGCTACAGTGGTGTGTGTGTGTGTGTGTGTGTGTGTGTGTGTGTGTGTGTGTGTGTATGGTCTGTCCCATAGTAGACTACAGTGGTGTGTGTGTGTGGTCTGTCCCATAGGCTACAGTGGTGTGTGTGTGTGTATGGTCTGTCCCATAGTAGACTACATTGGTGTGTGTGTGTGGTCTGTCCCATAGGCTACAGTGGTGTGTGTGTGTGTGTGTGTGTATGGTCTGTCCCATAGTAGACTAAAGTGGTGTGTGTGTGCGTGGTCTGTCCCATAGGCTACAGTGTTATGTGTGACAGGGACTACCACAGCTCTGTTTCTCCAGGCTCAATTCGTTCTGATGAGCCCAGTTTTAACATGAGGAGGCACTAGCATGCGAGCCTGAGCAGAGCGAGAGAGAGACAGAGACGACTTTGTGTCTGTGCGGCTGACTGACTTGCACACCATTACTAAACCCGGGGCATGGAAACCACGGAAACCATGAAAGTCAACAACATCAAAGGGCTCATCACATGTGTCAGAGAGAGTCCACCATGAGACAGAGAGAAACCGAGAGTTACAGAGAGATCCATGGAGCTGATGTCTTAGTGTTGACAACAATCCATCACCCTCTCTTCAAACCCTGGATTATGAAGGGTACACATTAAAGGTCGACCGATTACGATTTTTCAACGCCGATACCGATTATTGGCGGACCAAAAAAGCCGATACCGATTAAAAATCGGCCGATTTTTTTATTATTATTTATTTATTTGTAATAATGACACTTACAACAATACTGAATGAACAGTTATTTTTACTTAATATAATACATCAATAAAATCTATTTAGCCTCAAATAAATAATGAAACATGTTCAATTTGGTTTAAGTAATGCAAAAACAGTGTTGGAGAAGAAAGTAAAAGTGCAATATGTGCCATGTAAAAAAGCTAACGTTTAAGTTCCTTGCTCAGAACATGAGAACATATGAAAGCTGGTGGTTCCTTTTAACATGAGTCTTCAATATTCCCAGGTAAGAAGTTTTAGGTTGAAGTTATTCTAGGAATTATAGGACTATTTCTCTCTATACGATTTGTATTTCATATACCTTTGACTATTGGATGTTCTTATAGGCACTTTAGTATTGCCAGTGTAACAGTATAGCTTCCGTCCCTCTCCTCGCTCCTACCTGGGCTCAAACCAGGAACACATCGACAACAGCCACCCTCGAAGCAGCGTAACCCATGTAGAGCAAGGGAAACAACTACTCCAAGTCTCAGAGCGAGTGACGTTTGAAACACTATTAGCGCGCACCCGGCTAACTAGCTAGCCATTTCACATCGGTTACACCAGCCTCATCTTGGGAGTTGACAGGCTTGAAGTCATAAACAGCGCAATGCTTGAAGCACAGCGAAGAGCTGCTGGCAAAACGAAAGTGCCGTTTTGAATGAATGCTTACAAGCGTGCTGGTGCCTACCACCGCTCAGTCAGACTGCTCTATCAAATCAAAGACTTGATTATAACATAATAACACTCAGAAATACGAGCCGTAGGTCATTAATATGGTCGAATCCGGAAACTATCACGTTTATTCTTTCAGTGAAATACGGAACCGTTCCGTATTTTATCTAATGGGTGGCATCCCTAAATCTAAATATTCCTGTTACATTGAACAACGTTCAATGTTATGTCATAATTACATAAAATTCTGGCAAATTAGTTCGCAATGAGCCAGGCAGCCCAAACTGTTGCATATACCCTGACTCTGCGTGCAATGAACGGAAGAGAAGTGACACAATGTCACCTGGTTAATATTGCCTGCTAACCTGGATTTCTTTTAGCTAAATATGCAGGTTTAAAAATATATACTTCTGTGTATTGATTTTAATAAAGGCATCGTACAACAATTGTGCTTTTTTCGCAAATGCGCTTTTGTTAAATCATCCCGTTTGGCGAAGCTGGCTGTCTTTGTTAGGAAGATATAGTATTCACAGTTCGCAATGAGCCAGGCGGCCCAAACTGCTGCATATAGCCTGACTCTGTTGCAGAGGTGACACATTTTCCCTAGTTAAAATAAATTCATGTTAGCAGGCAATATTAACTAAATATGCAGGTTTAAAAATATATACTTGTGTATTGATTTTAAGAAAGACATTGATGTTTATGGTTAGGTACAAGTTGGAGCAACGAGAGTCCTTTTTCGCGAAAGCGCACCGATTATATGCAACGCAGGACAGGCTAGATAAACCAGTAATATCATCAACCATGTGTAGTTAACTAGTGATTATGATTGATTGATTGATTGTTTTTTATAAGATAAGTTTAATGCTAGCTAGCAACTTACCTTAGCTTGTTACTGCATTCGCGTAACAGGCAGGCTCCTCGTGGAGTGCAATGTAAAGCAGGTGGTTAGAGCGTTGGACTAGTTAACCGTAAGGTTGCAAGATTGAATCCCCAAGCTGACAAGGTAAAAATCTGTCGTTCTGCCCCTGAACAAGGCAGTTAACCCACCGCTCCTAGGCCGTCATTGAAAATAAGAATGTGTTCTTAACTGACTTGCCTGGTTAAAAAATATTTATAAAAAAGAAAAATAAATATTTTATTAACTAAAATAAAAAATATATATTGGCAAATCGGTGGCCACAAATACCGATTGTTATGAAAACTTGAATCGGCCCTAATTAAATCGGCCCTAATTAATCGGCCATTCCGATTAATTGGTCGACCTCTAGTACACATTTCAGTGTGGGTGTGTGCGTTTTCAGTCAGTTATGACTCCTTGCAGTTCAAATCTGTTCAAATCTTGCAGTTGAAATCAAAATCAAATTTTATTTGTCACATCCCCTGAACACAACAGGTGTTACCGTGAAATGCTTACTTACAAGCCCTTAACCAACAATGCAGTTCAAGAAATAGAAGTGAAATTTACAAGAATACGAAATCAGAACTTTACAGAAGCACCTAGACTAACCTCATGTTCAATCTGTTTATTGTCCACCCAGAAGGAGATAGTCCTATAACAACAATTATAAACTGGGTGGTTCGAGCCCTGAATGCTGATTGGCTGACAGCCGTGGTATATCAGACCATATACCACAGGTATGACAAAATATGTATTTTTACTGCTCTAATTACGTTGGCACCTCGGGGGGTTTGTGGTATATGGCCAGTATACCACGACTAAGGGCTGTATCCAGGCACAATGATTTGTTGTGCATAAGAACAGCCCTTAGCCGTGGTATATTGGCCATATACCACACCCCCCTAGTGCCTTATTGCTTAAACAGACAACTTCTTTATCTGAAGCACATACACTGTGGACTAGAATGTGTGGGGAGACAGGGTAGGTAAAAAGAGAAACAGAGAGCATGAGAGAGACAGAAATAGAAAAAGACAGACAGAGAGAAAGGGGGAACAGAGAAAGAGGAGAAAGACACCTGCAACACTAACTTTAACCCTACCCAGTATACCCATGGTTGACAGTGCTGGCTACATCACCATGGTAACCTGAGCTCTGTTCCACTGTGATGTAAGATTCCACTTGAAGAGGAACACAATCCCTGCCCACAAGATGTGTGTGTGTGTGTGTGTGTGTGTGTGTGTGTGTGTGTGTGTGTGTGTGTGTGTGTGTGTGTGTGTGTGTGTGTGTGTGTGTGTGTATCCCAGTCTTACCAGATACTTGTCCACAGCTAAGCATGGCCAGGTCTTTGCAAGAACAATAAATTGTTATGCTTAGTCTAGCCAACAATCTACAACAAATGTCAGAGAGCTAAGCAACCTAGGCCTAGGGGCCTATTCATGATAGGCTTCCGCTGGTACTTTTCTATTCAGAAACCAAATAGATAACCTATGATCTTATCTGTATTTGATCTGCCCTTGAATAATTTCGTACTAGGGATGAGAAAGGGACATAACAGCAAAACGAAGTGCATTTTCACACACAGTTCTGAGCCAGGGGTTTCCAACATTTTCTAGCACAAGAGCTACTTAAAAAGAATGAAAGGTTGTGAGCTACTCATTTTTTAAAGCGTTCAAATAGGAACATTCTTCTCTTCTGTCAATATACCTGTGAAAATAATGGTTAGCAACCCGTATTTGGAATACTGGCCCCTCAAAATGATATTTGGTATTTTCCCCAAATTCGGTTTTCTCAGTTTTATTTTTCCTGGTTAGGGATTTTTTTTCTCTAATTTTTACTCTCAATGTTACAATTATTCATAGAGACACAACAAAAATGCATGTTCTGAGTCCATGTCAATTCTTAAATCACACCAGAAGACCATTTTTCAGGTCTGGGGATAAAAAACGAACAGTTTGGGATTTCTGTGTAGTTCCCCTTTAAATTGCGCAACTGGAAAGTGAGGAATGTGTTGGTCTAGCGATGTTTCTGCTGTTTGGCCTACTGCTGCAGCACATGTCATGGCACAGTTTGTTAAACGATGGCCACCAAATTGATACAAATAATCATAATATAGTTATGTCAGGTATGCCTACTTTTCTGTTAATATTTAATTGACAATGTTTTAGGAGAAAATCTTTCTCTACACACAAGACTTATCATTAGCATCGCTAACTAGCTACATACAGAGTGATAAACGCACGCACCAAACAGACAGACAGGGGCAATATTGCTGGAAATTAATTGCCAGTTATTGTGTTACGTTAATCCAATAGTGGCTAAAAACAGTTGGGATAATGTCAAATGTGGCTTTGATTGGATAGTAGCCAGAAGCTGTATATTTATGACAGTTTGCGATGAAAAAAATGCATGTACTTTCAGAATTGCTTGGCGAGCTATCTACCAGTTGGAGACCCCTGTTTTGAGCCATTGTTTGAATCAGAGTTCGATTTTGTTACATTGTTTTTTTTTTGTTTTTTTTTGGTCCGGTTGGTTTTACATTGCAAAATGTCAAACAAACAAAAATGCCCAAACAAAACCGTGTTCATGCAAGTAATTATTTTTTTTTTTAGAAAAATGCCCACATTATAATCCATCTATCTATTTTGTGTATCACTAACTTCATATTACTTTCGCTTGGGTCTTCCAACAACATGCGGGAGGAACTGCGCTCTTACTGCGACATGACTACGCTATAATCACGGGTATAGCCCCAGCCCAGTCTCCCTTAATCTGCATCAGATTTGATCATAAATGCGCTGCTTGCTACTCACAGAATGCTTCATAGATATGAAATGATGGTACAGGTCAGAGGCCACAGAACTATGCTGGGGTGTGTGTGTTGTTGGTGTGTGGCGGGGGAGGGTGGGGTTGCTGTTGAGATGACAGCTTTGGACCAACTCTTCTTTGTTGAAAATTCGAACAAAAGTAGCTGTAGAGAAGAGTGACAGAGTGGCATTGTGAAGTTTCCCTCCTTAGAGGGGATAAGAGCTACTGGCTGTAAATCTCTCTGGTCCTGAGGATGAAAGAATGCCAACACCCCAGGAAGGTCTATTAAACCATGTTAATGCTCCACCGCTATACAACCCATCACAAAGAGCTTAAATACTAATCAAACATGGTTATGTTTAAACCATCTATACAGTACACCTACAACACAAAAAGGCTTAAATATTAAAGGAAGGGTGTGTGTGTGTGTGTGTGTGTGTGTGTGTGTGTATATATATATATATTGCAACTATGCAGCTTATCTGTTTCCTCTCCATCTCTCTTCCATCACTCCTGCATCTCTATCTCCTCTCACTTGGACAACAATAAAGGTCAAGAGAGCATTGGCCTGGAAAGGTCAGAGGCCACGGAACTATCCTGGGGTGTGTGTGTTGGTGTGTGGCTGGGGAGAGGGGATCGCTGTTGAGATGACAGCTTTGGACCAGGGTTTGTGTGATGGTGGATTGTCATGGGATGTGGTGGTGCAGATTGGATGGGGGCCGTCCTCTCCCCCAGCAATAAGAGACAGACAGACGCACGCACACAAACACACACTTCAAGTCCTCTTCCTACAGTTCTCTGTGCAAAAAGAATCAGAAGACAAAGCCACTTGCTCCAGAAAAGCATGGGCACTCTTCTCTTTAATAATAATAATAAGTAACAGTCACTAGTTTTAGCTGTTTGAATTAGAGGTTGGCCAATTAATTAGGGCCGACTTCAAGGTTTCATAACAATCGGTAATCGGCCTTTTTGGACGCCGATTACATTGCAATCCACGAGGAGACTGCGTGGCAGACTGACCACCTGTTACGCGAGTGCAGCATAAAAAGGACCTTGCGGCTGCAAGGAGCCAAGGTAAGTTGCTAGCTAGCATTAATCTTGTAAAAAAAAAATATAAAAAAATATCAATCTTCACATAATCACTAGTTAACTACACATGGTTGATGATATTACTAGGTTAACTAGCTTGTTCTGCGTTGCATATAATCAGTGCGGGGCCTGTTAAATTTATCATCGAATCACAGCCTACTTTAACTTCGCCAAACGGGTGATGATTTAACAAAAGCGCATTCGCGAAAAAAAACACAATCGTTGCACAAATGTACCTAACCATAAACATCAATGCCTTTCTTAAAATCAATACACAAGTATATTTTTTAAAACCTGCATATGTAGTTAAAATAAATTAATGTTAGCAGGCAATATTAACTAGGGAAATTGTGTCACTGTCACGACTTCCGCCGAAGTCGGCTCCTCTCTTTGTTCGGGCGGCGTTCGGTGATCGACGTCACCGGCTTTCTAGCCATCGCTACTCCATTTCTCATATGTCCATTTGTTTTGTCTTGTTCCATACACACCTGGTTTTCATTCCCCAATCAATCTACATGTATTTAGTCCTCTGTTCCCCTCCATGTCTTTGTGTGTAATTGTTATGTGGATATTGTCAGGCGCTATACTTTAGTTATATTCTGTGTTTTTGGCACGTGTATGTTTTTATGTGCTGTCGTTTTTGGACCGGAATTAAAGTGGGCCTGTTTACTTCACTCTGATCTCCTGCACCTGACTTCGCCTGCGTACACACCCCTAACAGTCACTTCTCTTGCGTTCAGTGCAAGCAGAGTCAGGGTATATGCAGCAGTTTGGGCAGCCTGGCTCGTTGCGAACTGTGTGAAGACAATTTCTTCCTAACAAAGACCGTAATTCATTTGCCAGAATTTTACATAATTATGACATAACATTGAAGGTTGTGCAATGTAACAGCAATATTTAGACTTAGGGTTGCCACCCGTTCGATAAAATACGGAACGGTTCCGTATTTCACTGAAAGAATAAACGTTTTGTTTTCGAAATGATAGTTTCTGGATTTGACCATATTAATGAGCAAAAGCTCGTATTTCTGTGTGTTTATTATAATTAAGTATATGATTTGATATTTGATAGAGCCGTCCGACTGAGCGGTGGTAGGCAGCAGCAGGCTCGTAAGCATTCATTCAAACAGCGCTTTACTGCGTTTGCCAGCAGCTCTTAGCAATGCTTGAAGCACAGCGCTTTTTATGACTTCAAGCCTATCAACTCCTGAGATTAGGCTGGCAATACTAAAGTGCCTATAAGAACATCCAATAGTCAAAGGTATATGAAATACAAATGGTATAGAGAGAAATAGTCCTATAATTCCTATAACAACTACAACCTAAAACTTCTTAACTGGGAATATTGAAGACTCATGTTAAAAGGAACCACCAGGTTTCATATGTTCTCATGTTCTGAGCAAGGAACTTAAACGTTAGCTTTTTTACATGGCACATGTCGCACTTTTACTTTCTTCTCCAACACTGTGTTTTTGCATTATTTAAACCAAATTGAACACGTTTCATTATTTGAGACTAAATTGATTTTCTTTATGTATTATATTAAGTTAAAATAAAGTGTTCATTGTTCATTCAGTATTGTTGTAATTGTCATTATTACAAATATTTATATTAAAAAAAATAAAAAAAAGATCGGCCGATTAATCGGGACCTGCTTTTTTTGGTCCTCCAATAATCGGTATTGGTGTTGAAAAATCACAAATTGGTTAAACTCTAGTTTGAATTGAACAAGAGTCAAGACTACAGCACTTATTTTATGTACTGTTGGTGGAGACAGATCTGTTAAAAACACTAAATACTCTTAACCTTTGAGATACAGAATAAGAGGCAACACGGCCAACTCTTCTTTGTTAAAAATTCTAACAAAAGTAGCTGAAGACAAGAGTGACAGAGTGGCATTGTGACGTTTCCCTCGGAGGGGATAAGAGCTATTGGCTGTAAATCTCTCTAGTCCTTTTCATTACAGCAGCTGTGGCTGGTGTTGCTGTTGCAATTCATTAGTTGACTCTGTGGGGGTGCAATATTTAACCACAATAGACCCCGACTGTCACTGACTGAGTTTGAGGATGA
This sequence comes from Salmo salar, assembly GCF_965601325.2. Lineage (NCBI taxonomy): Eukaryota > Metazoa > Chordata > Actinopteri > Salmoniformes > Salmonidae > Salmo > Salmo salar. Next base: position 15,226,136 of record NC_138314.1, on the reverse strand, counting down.
AAGAATGCCGACACCCCAGGAAGGTCTATTAAACCATGTTAATGCTCCACCGCTAAACAGCCCATCACAAAGAGCTTAAATACTAATCAAACATGGTTATGTTTAAACCATCTATACAGTACACCTACAACACAAAAGGGCTTAAATACTAAAGAAAGACAGAAGGCAGAAGGGTGTGTGTGTGTGTGTGTGTACTGCAACTATGCAGCTTTACAGCTTATCCGTTTCTTCTCCATCGCTCTTCCATCACTCCTGCATCTCTATCTCCTCTCACTCGGACAACAATAAAAGGTCAAGAGAGCATTGGCCTGGAAAAGTCAGAGGCCACGGAACTATGCTGGGGTGTGTGTGTTGGTGTGTGGCGGGGGAGGTTGGAGTCGCTGTTGAGATGACGGCTATACCATCTTTACAGTACACCTACAACAAAAAAAGGGCTTAAATACTAATGAAAGACAGCAGGCAGAAAGGGTGTGTGTAGTGTATTGCAACAGAGCAGCCATCTATGGAATCCAAGCCTATATTGTACAGTACACACACACACTAAGCACCGCTCACTCCAAACACTAACACAGTGGAGCTGACTAAACAGTATATTCACATGGTTCTATCAATGTAAAGAATCCAAACCTGGATATGAATTCCCCCTGTGTAAATTGGTGTAAATATACAGTTGAAGTCAGAAGTTAACATACACTTTAGCCAAATACATTTAAACTCAGTTTTTCACAATTCCTGACATTTAATCATAGTAAAAATTCCCAGACTTAGGTCAGTTAGGATCACCACTTTATTTTAAGAATGTAAAATGTCAGAATAATAGTAGAGAATGATTAATTTCAACTTGTATTTATTTCATCACATTCCCAGTGGGTCAGAAGTTTACATACACTCAATTAGTATTTGGTAGCATTGCCTTTAAATTGTTTAACTTGGGTCAAACTTTTCAGGTAGTCTTCCACAAGCTTCCCACAATAAGTTGGAGGAATTTTGGCCCATTCCTCCTGACAGAGCTGGTGTAACTGAGTCAGGTTTGTAGGCCTCCTTGCTCACTCACGCTTTTTCAGTTCTGACCACACATTTTTTAAAGGATTGAAGTCAGGGCTTTGTGATGGCCACTCCAATACCTTGACATTGTTGTCCTTAAGCCATTTTGCCACAACTTTGGAAGTATGCTTGGGGTCATTGTCCATTTGGAAGACCCATTTGTGACCAAGCTTTAACTTCCTGAGTGATGTCTTGAGATGTTGCTTCAATACATCCACATAATTCTCCTCCCTCATGATGCCAACTATTTTGTGAAGTGCACCAGTCCCTCCTGCAGCAAAGCACCCCCACGATATAGGACTCGTTTTACTCTGGATATAGATACTTTTGTACGGGTTTCCTCCAGCATCTTCACAAGGTCCTTTACTGTTGTTCTGGGATTGATTTGCACTTTTCGCACCAAAGTACGTTCATCTCTAGGAAACAGAACGCGTCTCCTTCCTGAGCAGTATGACGGCTGCCTGGTCCCATGGTGTTTATACTTGCATACTATTGTTTGTACAGATGAACTTGGTACCTCCAGGCGTTTGGAAATTGCTCCCAAGGATCAACCAGTCTTGTAGAGGTCTACAATATTTTTTCTGAGGTTTTGCCTGATTTCTTTTGATTTTCCCATGATGTCAAGCAAAGAGGCACTGCGTTTGAAGGTAGGCCTTGAAATACATCCACAGGTACACATCCAATTGACTCAAATTATGTCAATTAGCCTAGCGGAAGCTTCTAATGCCATGACATCATTTTCTGGAATTTTCCAAGCTGTATAAAGGCACAGTCAACTTAGTGTATGTAAACTCTGACCCGCTGGAATTGTGATGCAGTGAATTATAAATCAAATAATCTGTCTGTAAACAATTGTTGGAAAAATTACTTGTGTCATGCACAAAGTAGATGTCCAAACCAACTTGCCAAAACTATAGTTTGTTAACAAGAAATGTATGGAGTGGTTGAAAAACGAGTTTTAATGACTCCAACCTAAGTGTATCTAAACTTCCGATTTCAACTGTAGTTAAATGTATTATATTCTACTGTATGGCCCTGGATATTACAGAGCAAGGTTATTATAGTAAATGAAAACTGAAACGAAAACAATTTAGTAAACGAAAATACACAGATTAACATGTTTAAAAAAAAAACATATACTGAAACTATCATCTTGGACTCCAAAATGAACTAAACTAAAATAAAAACCATTATGAATTATGTTCAATTATTTTCAGCTTTATTCTCTGATGGGGTTTAAGCTTCTGAATCTGGCAGGTCACATTGAGATTAAATGTATAAAAGTCAAAAGGTAGACTCAGCAAGACGGTGATGCCACGAGCAGCACCAGAAATATTGGGCGTGATTGAGTGGTAAGGCTAAAGCAACTGACTGTAGAAGCAAGTTGAGGAGTGAAGTCGGGGAAGTGCATCTGCGACAGCTGAAAGTCAGACACTAAATGTGCTTTTCAAAACAAGGCTCAGATGTGTTGCCATTTTTATAAATGTCGAAATTAACATGCATCAAATCACACAATCACAAACTGAAGTCATAATACAATACTAAATGTTAACACATTGTATAATCAATTAGTAAGAGAGAGCCTCAAATATCACATTATTTGCTGGAAGTTTACATTCAAGTTTAAATAGACTTAAGTTGGAGTCACTAAAACTCGTTTTTCAACCACTCCACAAATTTCTTCTTAACAAACTATAGTTTTGGCAAGTCGGTTAGGACATCTACTTTGCATGACACAAGTCATTTTTCCAACAATTGTTAACAGACAGATTATTTCACTTCTAACTCACTGTATTACAATTCCAGTGGGTCAGAAGTTTACATACACTAAGTTGACTGTGCCTTTAAACAGATTGGAAAATTCCAGAAAATTATATCATGGCTTTAGAAGCTTCTGATAGGCAAATTGACATAATTTGAGTCAATTGGAGGTGTACGTGTGGATGTATTTCAAGGCCTACCTTCAAACTCAGTGCCTCTTTGCTTGGCATCATGGGAAAATCAAAAGAAATCTACCAAGACCTCAGAAAATAAATTGTAGACCTCCACAAGTATGGTTCATCCTTGGGAGCAATTTCCAAACGCCTGAAGGTACCACGTTCATCTGTACAAACAATAGTACACAAGTATAAACACCACGGGACCACGCAGCCGTCATACTGCTCAGGAAGGAGAAGCGTTCTGTCTCCTAGAGAATTAATGTACTTTGGTGCGAAAAGTGCACATCAATCCCAGAACAACAGCAAAGGACCTTGTGAAGATGCTGGAGGGAACAGGTACAAAAGTATCTATATCCACAGTAAAACAAGTCCTATATCCACATAGCCTGAAAGGCCAATCAGCAAGGAAGAAGCCACTGCTCCAAAACCGCCATAAAAAAGCCAGACTACAGTTTGCAAGGCTACCTGAAACGTTTGACCCAAGTTAAACAATTTAAAGGCAACGCTACCAAATACTAATTGAGTGTATGTAAACTTCTGACCCACTGGGAATGTGATGAAAGAAATAAAAGCTGAAATTAATCGTTCTCTCTACTATTATTCTGACATTTCACATTCTTAAAATAAAGTGGTGATCCTAACTGACCTAAGACAGGGAATTTTTACTAGGATTAAATGTCAGGAATTGTGAAAAACTGAGTTTAAATGTATTTGGCTAAGGTGTATGTAAACTTCTGACTTCAACTGTATGTGCAAAGTTTGTTTTGATTTAGAATGGACCATTATCATGCACCTGTCTCAAAACAGGAGCAGCGGGGGGAAAAAATACATGTCATCTATGCACTTAAATAGCAAATGGAGGACGCTTTTCCGTTGGTTCATTTTCATGCCAGCCAGATAGGCTTACTCCTGTTGTAACAGGAGAAGCAATGTGCTTAATATTAGGAAATTTGAGAAATAAATAAATAAATAAATATAGTAGGCCTAGCCTATAGAAAGCTGATGGGATCCTATTTGTAATAGAGGCCATCAAAACTCTTTTCTCACACAATTGCATAGCTTATAGAAATGTTAAGCAACATGAGCTCATGAAGTGTTTGATTAGATTTTCGATTACATTTGCACTGATTTCAGAGTGATTAGAGGGACAATAGAGTGCTGAGGACCAGGCTATTAGCAAGTTTGGTAGGCTACTAATGACTATCAGCAGCACTAGAGTTTGGAGAAGCATAATTATCGTGACTAACGGTCACGTGGAATTTGACTGCCGTCATGACTCGTGACCGCCGGTGTGGCGCAAATACTGTCACCGTAACAGCCCTATTTGTGACCGTTGTATTCTGTTTATAAAGGCTGCTGCTGAAGACCTAAGCATTGAAGCCTGCTTACTACCTGCCTGCGCCCCAGGCTGGAATGGAATGTTATTCAGAGAAATGGAACATGCACGTGAGCGCTTCAGTGATCGTACTCTGAGCCACAGAAGTTACACCTCCACACGGTGTCACTGTCTCCCTTTTCTTCATTTCCCTTGCTCTTCTCTCTCTCCCTCGCTCTGAGGTCCAGAGACACGTTGTGACCCAGCACAGCAGTGTAATCTTAGTCACATGTTACCTACGGCGGGCAAACACACCACCATCCGCGTTAGAGAGTTTGGTAAGACTGCGACCCATGTCCTGGGTGGTTCTTCCCTGACCAGGCAAGAACCGCCCAGGGAAAACACGCCCAAAACCTGCCCCCTCTTTCAGTTGGCTCCAGGATGCTTCTCTATCTATTGGCTTGGCTACATCCTCATTCTACAGGTCGCAGTAGCTGCTTACTTCCTCATTCTACGGGGTCGCAGTAGCAGCCAGTTTTTGAACTCCAAAGAAAAAGGTACACTACATGATCAAAAGTATGTCGACACCTGCTAGTTGAAAATCACATTCCAAAATCATGGGCATTAATATGGAGTTGGTCCCCCTTTTGCTGCTTTAACAGCCTCCACTCCTCTGGGAAGGATTTCCACTAGATGTTGGAACATTGCTGCAGGGACTAGCTTCCATTCAGCCACAAGAGCATTAGTGAGGTCAGGCACTGATGCTGGGCGATTAGGCCTGGCTCACAGTCGGCGTTCCAATTCATCCCAAAGGTGTTCGATGGGGATGAGGTCAGGGCTATGTGCAGGCCAGTCAAGTTCATCCACACCAATCTCGACAAACCATTTCTGTATGGACCTCGCTTTGTGCATGGAGCCATTGTCATGCTGAAACAGGAAAGGGCCTTTCCCAAACTGTTGCCACAAAGTTGGAAGTACAGAATCATCTAGAATGTAATTTTATGCTGTAGCGTTAACATTTCCTCTTACTGGAACTAAGGGGCCTCGTCCGAACCATGAAAAACTATCCCGACCATTATTCCTTCTCCAACAAACTTTACAGTTGGCACTATGCATTGGGGCAGGTAGCGTCTTCCTGGCATCCGCCAAACACAGATTTGTCCGTTGGACTGCCAGATGGTGAAGCGTGATTCATCACTCCAGAGAACGCATTTCCACTCCTCCAGAGTCCAATGGCGGCGAGCTTTACACCACTCCAGCCGACGCTTGGTATTGCGCATGGTATTTCTTAGGCTTGTTTGCGGCTGCTCGGCCACGGAAACCCATTTCATGAAGTTCCATACGAACAGTTCTTGTGTCGACGTTGCTTCCAGAGGCAGTTTGGAACTCTGTAGTGAGAGTGTTGCAACAGAGGACAGGTGATTTTTATGCGCTACACGCTTCAGCACTTGGTGTTCCTGTTCTGTGAGCTTGTGTGGCCTACCACTTCGCGGCTGAGCCGTTGTTGCTCCTAGACATTTCCACCTCACGATAACAGCACTTACAGTTGACCAGAGCAGCTCATAGCAAGGCAGAAATTTGACGAACTGACTTGTTGGAAAGGTGGCATCCTATGATGGTGCCACATTGAAAGTCACTGAGCTCTTCAGTACAGGCCATTCTACTGCCAATGTTTGTCTATGAAGATTGCATGGCTGTGTGCTCGATTTTATACACCTGTCAGCAATGGGTGTGGATGAAATAGCAGAATCCACTAATTTGAAGGGATGTCCACATACTTTTGTATATATAGTGTATGTACATGTGGTGCTATCGCTCCTGAATATAAACCCGTAAAGTCAATAAACCCCTGTAACTGTATACACAACCAACCATAAGTATGTTTGAAACGTGTGAAAACCTTTCTACTACTGTTAGTTTCCAAGTTGTACTGAGTGCTACAACAACTTTTTAGCTGATCTAGCTAACATTCGCTAACTAGCTTAGTCATGGGTACAGATGTAGCATAGCAATGTAAAGTTACTCCCCGTAATATAAATTAAGGAAAGGTCAATGCATAGCAGTTAAAATGATTGTTACTGGCCTCATTTAGGGATAGTGAGGAGTAACATTAGTTCCCCCATTTTAATCATAATTCTCACAAAGTCAATTTTCAGACATTCTCCCCACCCTTTTGATGAATTTGATCAAATTAGTGTTTTGCATGTTTTTGCTTTTTACTTGAAGTGATATATATTTTTGGGACTGTATCCCAAAAATGTCCTTTAAGTTATACGACTCAATCAACACTTACTTTTCAATACTCTGACAAAAATCGGTGAAAGAAGTAAGGTCATTGTGCAAATAGTGTGGGATAGACCATAAGGGCTCAAACATAGACCTTGTCATCAGGCTAAGAGAAGATGAAGACCCAAGCTACATAAGACAAGGTCTTTCAGCAGGTCTGGGGTGCATCAAGCAATTAAAATGTACTTTTGGTTGTTGACTGTTAGTGTATTAAACCATAGTTGTTCAACTCTATTTTTCAGCAATACCTGCTTATAGTGAATAATTGCATGAATTGATTGTAAAAGCACACACTTTGTATTACGCTAGCTACTTAATCCTTCACCTGAAAAATATTGCAAGATGGCGCCGACAGAGGGTCGCCTCGGTTCTAATCCTTAGGAAACTATGCAGTATTTCGTTTTTTTTATGTATTATTTCTTACATTGTTAGCCCAGAAAATCTTAAACGTTATTACATACAGCCGGGAAGAACTATTGGATATCAGAGCGACGTCAACATACCAGCACTACAACCAGGAATACAGCTTTCCCGAAGCGGATCCTTATTTCGAACCACCCAAGGCATTCGAACTGATTCCAGAGGCTGACCCAAAACAACGCCGTCACAGGAGAGGTAGACGAGCGGCCTTCTGGTCAGACTTCAGAGGCGCACACATCACCCACCGCTTCCCGAGTATTTTACTCGCTAATGTCCAGTCTCTAGATAACAAGGTAGACAACATTATGGCTAGGGTTGCTTTCCAGAGACATCCGGGATTGTAACATACTCTGTTTCACAGAAACATGGGGGACATGCTCTCTGGGGACATGCTGTCGGAGTCGGTACAGCCACCGGGATTCTTTGTGTGTCGTGCCGATAGGAATAAACATCTCTCAGGGAAGAAGGGCAGGTGTATATTTCATGATTAATGACTCATGGTGAAATTGTAACAACATACAGGAACTCAAGTCCTTCTGTTCACAGGACCTAGAGTTCCTCAAATCAAATGCGGTCAGTATTATCTCCCAAGAGAATTCTAGTTGGTTATTTTCACTGCGGTGTATATCCCCCCAAGCCGAGACCACGATGGCCCTCAAGGAACTTCACTGGACTCTATGCAAACTGGAAACCATATATCTGGAGGCTGCATTTATTGTAGCTGACGATTTTAACAAAGCAAATTTGAGAACAAGGCTACATAAATTCTATCAGCATATTGATTGCAGTATCTGGGCTGGCAAAACACTGGATCATTGCTACTCTAACTTCCGCGATGCATACAAGGCACTCCCCTAGCCTCCGTTCGGGAAAATACGACCACGTCTCCATTTTGCTTCTCCCATCCTATAGGCAAACTCAAACAGGATGTACCCGTCACAAGGACCATTCAATGCTGATCTGACCAATCGGAATCCATGCTTCAAGATTGTTTTGATCACGAGGACTGGGACATGTTTCGGGTAGCATCAGAGAATAATATAGATGTATACGCTGATTTAGTGAGAGTTTATAAGGAAGTGCATAGGAGATGTTGTTCCCACTGTGACTATTAAAACCTACCCTAACCAGAAACCTTGGAAAGATGGCAGCATTTGTGTAAATCTGAAAGTGCGAACCACCGCATTTAACCATGGAAAGATGACCGGGAATATGGCCAAATACAAACAGTGAAGTTATTCCCTCCGCAAGGCAATCAAACAAGCGAAACATCAGTATAGGGACAAAGTGGAGTCGCAATTCAACGGCACAGACACGATACGTACAGTTGAAGTCGGAAGTTTACATACACTTAGGTTGGAGCTATTAAAACTCGTTTTTCAACCACTACGCGCATTTCTTGTTAACAAACTATAGTTTTGGAAAGTTAGTTAGGCTATTGCTTTGTGCATGACACAAGTGTTTTCCAACAATTGTTTACAGACAGAATTTCACTTAATCACAATTCCAGTGGGTCAGAAGTTTACATACACTAAGTTGACTGTGCCTTTAAACAGCTTGGAAAATTCCAGAAAATTACTTCATAGCTTTAGAAGCTTTGGATTGACTCAAATTATGTCAATTAGCCTAATGGAGGTGTACCTGTGGATGTATTTCCAGGCCTACCTTCAAACTCATTTGCTTGACATCATGGGAAAATCAAAAGAAATCAGCCAAGACCTCAGAAAATAAATTGTAGACCTCCACAAGTCTGGTTGATCCTTGGGAGCAATTTCCAAATGCCTAAAAGGTACCACGTTCATCTGTACAAACAATAGTACGCAAGTATAAACACCATGGGACCAGGCAGCCGTCATACTGCTCAGGAAGGAGACACGTTCTGTCTCCTAGAGAATGAACGTACTTTGGTGCGAAAAGTGCAACTCAATCCCAGAACAACAGCAAAGGACCTTGTGAAAATGCTGGAGGAAACAGGTGACAAAAGTATCTATATCCACAGTAAAACAAGTCCTATATCCACATAACCTGAAAGTCCGCTCAGCAAGGAAGAAGCCACTGCTCCAAAACCGCCATACAAAAGCCAGACTACAGGTTTGCAACTGCACATGGGGACAAAGATCATACTTTTTGGAGAAATGTTCTTTGGTCTGATGAAACAAAAATAGAACTGTTTGGCCATAATGACCATCGTGTTAGTCAGATTTTGAAACGATTGGGCTGGACAGTTTGATGGAATCACCGGGAAGTTTTTTTTATTTATTTTTGGACCGACAAACTATATTAAGTGGTCCTCCGTAAAATATAATATTAATACCAAAAAATAGTGTTTATTTTTTGGGGGTGGGGAACGCATGTTTCCAAATAGTTTAGTTTAGCAGATAACCAGGTGTAAGGTATGTTTATGTTGCACAGTATATTAGTGAGTGAAACTGACACAGATGAATTCTGTGTCAGTTTGTTTCACATATAAATGGGTATACCCTGTTTCAGAGATCTGGACTCGAGTCACGTGACTTAAACTCGTGTAAAACTCACGTTGCAAATGTTGAGATTTGAGACCAAAAATTTAAACACTTGACAGTCGACTTGGACTAGAGCATCTATGACTCAGGACTTAACTTGGACTTGAGCTGTAACACCGCTGCTGAGCCGGCAGATGTGGAAAGGCAAGGGGGGGAAAAAAAATTGTGCACCGTCTTATATTTTCACCGCGTGTCGCTTTAAAATATGCACTCTCAGCATGGGTTTCTATTAATGTTAATTCTCAGCCAACCACAGACCTCTCAACCTCCAATGTAGTGGGCGGGGGGAAACAGTTGATTCTAATGAGAGATTTCACAATGTCAGTCAAACTGTAGCTGTACTATCAACACTAGCTATAAATCATAATTTGGGTGGCCTTTCTATTAGTAATGATGATTCAAACAACATTAATTTCCTTATCTGTGAACTTTATTACGTAGCCCTATGTACTGTAACAGAAAATATAACCTAAATTTAAAAAATTGCATTGAAATTGGTATAAAACACAACACTCGGAGCACTGGAATTCCATAAGTACTAGACTGGCCATGACAGTCAATCTGACTGTTGATATTTCAAATTGTGTAACTGCTAAATCAAAGCATTTAATAAGATAAATTAGGTCATAAGAAACCTCAGGACACCAAATGTAAATTGTAATTGTTAAGAAAATGTATTCATTGATCCAGAAGCGAATAGAGTGTAAATACTAAAATAAGTTGCCTGCCCAGCTGGCCCATTCAAACTACACCTAAACTGTACTGAAACAAATTTCACACATATAATAATATATGTGGCCTGAAAACAAGATTAAATTGACAATAGTCTGACGGGTAACAATATAAAAAAAATGGTCAAATTGAGAATGAATAGACTGATGACCAGCGCAGCTTGCACAGACAAAGAGAACGGAGCTTACAAAATAGCACTTCTTCAATAGAAGTCCACGCAGGCCAGACGTTTTGATTTCTATACCCTACTAGAAAGAATAGATTGTAAGGTTTCTAAATGAACCTATTTTTCCCAAACCTATTTTTCTACAAATTGAACAGATGGCCTTTTTGTGAAAAATATAACTGTTTCCTAGAATAACCGGAGGTCCACGAACGCGTTCCTCATGTGAATACTGGCGACAATCACCAATTGCTTTTTGGGAAAAATATCCTTTCTATACTGAATAAAAATAGAAACGCAACATGTAAAGTGTTGGTCCCATGTTTCATGAGCTGAAATAAAAGATCCCAGAAATGTTCCACATCCGGCTTCTTCACATGTGGGATCGTTTGAGACCAGCCATCCGAACAGCTGATGAAACTGAGGAGTATTTCTGTCTGTAATAAAGCCCGTTTGTGGGGAAAAACTCATTCCTGATTGGCTGGCCCTGGCTCCCCAGTGGGTGGGCCTATATCCTCCAAGGCCCACCCACAGCAGTGCCCCTGCCCAGTCATGTGAAATCCATAGATTAGGGTTGAATTTATTTATTTCAATCGACTGATTTCCTTATATGACCTGTAACTCAGTAAAATCTTTGAAATTGCTGCATGTTCCGTTTATATTTTGGTTCAGTATATTTTCTTCTGTTATATTCTTACTGTAAAATATGTGTTGACTGTGGCAGGGCAGCAGAATATAAGCCTGTGATGTCTGCTAAATGAACAAGCTGATTTCATTGGCATGGCACAGCCATATAGCCTCGGCTACTAAGCAAATTAAACTCAAAAACATGCTATTCTGTTCTTTTGAAATAAATTGTCTGGTATCATGTTTTTACTGACCTTTCAAAAATGAATCCATTAATATTTCATTTAGGTTGTGTATATTAAATGGATTTATTAGACTGGCGGCTATTGGTACTCATTGAGGCTCAGGTATTCTACTGTTAAATATGCATAGGGTCATTTTGACCGCCATGGCACTTTGAGGATGAAATGCTCAGAACGTTTCACATCTATCTAAAAGTACTGATAGTGTAAAACACACATATTTAGGAAAAGTCAGGGACAGTTGGTTTCAAGGTTTTTATTGAAATGAAGTTATTGAAATGACAATATTGAAAACGGTCAGATTGACCGCCTTGGTGGTTCTAGTGTCAAACACTGACTTGAGGACTCAAAACACAAAATTAGGGACTTGTGACTTGACCTCAGCTCTGGAACTTGGGACTTGACACTTGCCCATTATTACTTGGGACTTGACTCGAGACTCAAAGGTTAAGACTTGAGACTTGCTAAATTGTGAATTGGTGCCATCTCTGCCTTGATCTATGACATGAAATACTGATTCACACAAACACAGTAAAATGTTTTAGAGGCAGTGCCTTACATAATCATTTTGTTTTTACTGTATTGTGCAGGGCAAGAATATCTTTGTGGCAGATCTGTATGTGACACCTGGGTGCCTTCCATTGGAACAGACCCTTTCACCACTTTGCCTGTAAGTAAAATCATAAAATATGGTCGGCATTTAAATTATTTCAATACAATTTGACTCACATCTGCCAGTTGACGTCCAATACACTTCCAGAAGTACTAAAATGGTAACCAACTAGCTATCAAATAAGTAATGTGGTTTCAAATGAACGATGGACATTCTGTATTTAATTTCAGTCTGATGATCATGTGAAAGAATCTGTCATCAAGCTATGTGTAAGTGGTTTGAATATCATTGCAGTATGTACTTACAGTATATTTATTTTTTATTCAAATCATTTTATTAAAACATTATTTATTTTCATTGTATGTCATTTTACCCAACTAACTGATAAGCTTTCTGAATTGTATAAAACATTAGAATTGTACTGTAGGTCTTGAAGCCACTGCAGAGGGTCATCTACTTTCTTGACTCTGTATGCTTGGAGAACAGATTGCTTGGATTCGGTGACATATCATATGTTGCTGTGTGCAGCTTTAGTTGAGTTATATTTGTGTTGCGCAGTTGGCCAGATAAAGATTTTGTGCTTTGTTAGAACACAAGGTCCTGTTCTGCAGACCGTTGGTATATAGTGTTAATTTCACACAGTTCCAGCCATGTTCTAGAACCTTTAATTTTGTGTGTGTTAATGTTGTATTCTCCTTAAGTGACAATGCCCCCGAAGCCAGTGTTTGGAGGATATATTAGCACGGGTGTCGTTAGGCCCGAGACAAAGTCGAGGGCTGGCAAAATGTGCCAATATATCCTCCAAAACACCGTCTTCGAGGGCATTGTCACTTTTATACAACAGGTTAGCAACATATTGAAATAATGATTGACATATTTTCAGTAAAAAAATTATTTTGATTAATTTATTCATACCATTTTATCCTTCCACAAGATATACTCCAGATACAAATCTAGGGTTGGTACCTAAGCCGGCTGGTTGATCATTCTATCGGTTTGGTTGCCAGAGACGCGACCCAGTCATTCAATCTTTTTGTTTTGTATCTATAGACGCGACCCAGTTGTTCGTTGTAAATGTTCTATTGCCATACTGACTGGCAACGTTCTTGCTTGCTAGCTAGCCAACTACAGCTAACTTAGTCACGTCAAACAGTGCAGACTGATTAACAACAAAGTAGCTGCATTTGCATAAGCTGTTTTCTAGAGACCTTTATTTGGATACATCCATTAAAATAAGCTAATGATGTGCGATTTCATCTGGCATAGAAAAATGTGCTCTCTCGTCAGGTCGCTGTTGTTCAGAGGAGCTAGCCAACAACATGGCTAACACAATCACTTCAAACAGATGGAAAGCCTGCAAAATAGCTGCACTGTGTTTCATTTTATCTGTTTTGTTTTGATATTTCTTTGTATAATATATATATCTCCATTACAGCTGAGAAAAGCTGCCTATTTGTCTGATCCTGACTTGTTCATTACTATGCGACAAGTGGAGATTGTTTCAATATTCAAATTCAATGTCCAAATGTTAGTCTAAAAGAAAAAATGTGATATAAAATGTCAAGATGCTTTTATAGTGGAGATCAAGTTTATAAAATTGCCTGGCTGTGCTGATAAGACAGTGGATTGCACAGTCAGATGGAATAGGCATTTTAACATCATAGACTTAGCCGGTGGTAACTTGTGGAATAGACACAGCTGGAATGCGGTTTTAACCAGTCAGCATTCAGGATTAGACCCACCCGTTGTATAATGCATCATAATAACCATGTCCCTTTCAGGGACATTGCACAGCGTATTTCACTGGGTCAGTGGACTCAGATGGGTGGAGCAGACATTTTTTTACCAGCCTTCACATTATTTCAAACATTGTGGCATATCAACTCCTGCTGTCCACAGAGTGTTGTTTCTTTGTGTTAAAAATGTGTGTATAACTTTTTCCTCTTTAAATTGTGGCTTTTCCTCGACATGATAACCACTGGGACTGTGGGATATTTATGCTGATGGTAAGACCAATAGTTTTAGTGTCCATATTTTGATGTAGCACAATTGTTTAGTATCATACATTTTTGTTTTTACAGTACAAAATGTACATGGCAGTGGATGCCCAGTTTGACTTCTCCCAGGTTAGCTGAAATAACTGTCACCTTGAAATTAAATGTCTACAGATCGCAATAATACTGAAAAATGTACCTTTTGTTGCGCTTGTCAATGGCAATCCACCCCCCGTTTACACCGACATGCCATCATTGAGAAAGTGGTGGTGTGCCATGTTGCTCAAGAACTCCAATACCAAAGGTTAAGTCAACAAAATATTTGTACAAATTAGATTCCCCACAAAATAGTCCTCTCAGGATCTATATTAAGATAAAATGGCTGCATTGGACCTTTCTTTTTTAAAAGACAGATTTCTTGAGTTATCTTCAATTCATTCTGACTATTTTGAGTAAGTGATACTGTCTTTGTTCCTATGGTTTATCATGGGGACAAACATGAATAACTGCCACATCGAACCACACCCCAAAGACCGAAATCTCGTTTTTCTTAATGAGCAACAGAGAAACACATACGGAATCGGTGCTTTCGGTCACTCTTTAAATTTCCTGTATTGCATAAAAATCCTACATCTGTATATCCCAGTCACTGTGTTTCCTAAATGTTTCGACATGCACCAGCCATTTAGACTTCTGTTATCAGATAGGCAGTGCACTTTGCTGTCAGTACATAGTTACCACAGTTGAACTGATGAGAACTTCTGCACAACAGTTCTGAGAGGACTATTTTGTGGGGAATCTAATTTGCTTCCTGCTATTTAGGGAGAGGCTAGATCTATTTCTAAATCTCAGCTTTTTAACTAGCTCATCCGTATGTTTTTTTAAACATTACATTTTTGTTAATCCAAATGCCCAGATATTTATAGGCAGGAACCCGATCGATGGGAGAACCATCCAACTAATACATATGTTGTCCATCTGAATTTATTTTGCGAGAATTAGAAAAAAACATATTTAGTCTTTCCCGGATTAAGTACAAGTTAAACCAACCAGGGCTCTCTGTAAGGCAACGAAGTCAGATTGCAACTCTAACATAGCCTGGGCAACGGAATACATAAGTGTCACCTGCATACATATGAATATTACAAGTTAACAGATATAACTATTTATATAAATAGTTATGAGAACAGGTCCCAATAACGACCCCTGCTATACACCTTTAATATCCAGGAAACACTTGACACCATCAGAAATCACACATTGATCTGTCAGATAAGACACATTCTCAAACCACTTGCAAGAAGCCTGATCCAGGCCTATTTCAGTCTTTGCATTATAATGTAATGGTCAGTGTCAAAGTCCTTGGAAAGGTCAATAAACAAGGCAGCACAATGGTTTTTATGATCTAAGCAATTTAACACATCTAGAACAAGTGTAGCAACTGAAACGGTGCTATGTCCAGGTCTAAAACCAGACTGGTGCACATTTAGAATAGAATGAGAAGTTTAAAAAGTTATTAGTTGAGAGTAGGCCAAGGATTCTAAAACTTTGGAAAGGCAAGATAACTACCATCCAATTTCCAAGATCTCTCATCCTTTAGGTAGGGGGAGGACATGTGCCACTTTCCAGATCTTAGGGATAACACCTGAAATATAGGTTAATTATTCTGCAATAAGTGAGCCAGAGAGTTGCAGTAAAAAAGGATCAAGAGAATTACCCCCTGTGGATGTTTTTTTCATTGATTTTTAGCAATGCATAGATATAATATCATAGATAGAGAATGTCTATTTTCATTTCAACCATTTTATATCTGGGTGTGATCATTCTCTACAGTCTGTTTCAAGGTGAATAAAGGACTCTCTCTACTGGAATTAGAGGAATTTCCAGAAACAATTATTTCAAATAGATGGCCAGCTAAGGCAAAATGGGTATTAAAAGCACCACGAATTTCCATTTGGTCTATTATGGGACCAGAGGCTGTCATAACCTGACTACTTTCCAGAAGTGGATTCCCACGATTCTCAGATACACAGTTCAGGAAGTATGTTGACTTTGCTTTTCTAACCAGAGACAGATATCGATTTCCCAAATGTCTGCCAGTCAGAAGTAGTATCAGTCAATCTAGCCTCAGCCCAAGCTAAATTTCTTTCCTGTAATTTTAAATACAATTCATGCGTGAACCAAGGGATTGATCTATCCTTCACGCTTAGTTTTTTTATACCAAGTTTTTTCCAAATTTTATACGGAGCAGGATTATTTACAACAGTTAATCCCCAAAGGCTGATGTCCGCGCCCCTGCGACAATCTAATTAGCATAACAAAAAATCCCATAAAAATCTGTCAGTTTAAACTAGAGGGATGTTTTTTTGCATTGGATGCGTCTCAATCCACCGCAGACGCCTATGTCTCACTTCTGCGGTCTTTTCACAAAATGGTCTGTAGTGTTCGAATGGTTTGGCCTAGAAATTAAGGCTGGGCAATATGGCCAAAATATATCAAGAATTGAAAAAAATAATAAATTGATGGTATGACGGTATTATGTTTTTTAATAATAAAAGTTCTAAATTCGCTTAACCTGTTGGGGGTAGGGGGCAGTATTGACACGGCCGGATAAAAAACGTACCCGATTTAATCTGGTTACTACTCCAGCCCAGTAACTAGAATATGCATATAATTATTGGCTTTGGATAGAAAACACCCTAAAGTTTCTAAAACTGTTTGAATGGTGTCTGTGAGTATAACAGAACTCATATGGCAGGCAAAAACCTGAGAAGATTCCTTACAGGAAGTGCCCTCTCTGACAAGATCTTGTTCTTCTCGTCTCTGTTTATTGAAGACTGAGGATCTTTGCTGTAACGTGACACTTCCTACGGCTCCCATAGGCTCTCAGAGCCCGGGAAAAAGCTGAATGATATCGAGGCAGCCCCAGGCTGAAACACATTTGCTCTTTTGGCAAGTGGCCGATCAGAGGACAATGGGCTTAGGCGCGTGCACGAGTCGACCCCGTGCTTTATTTTCTTTCGTCTTTTTACCTAAACGCAGATTCCCGGTCGGAATATTATCGCTTTTTTACGAGAAAAATGGCATAAAAATTGATTTTAAACAGTGGTTGACATGCTTCGAAGTACGGTAATGGAATATTTAGAATTTTTTTGTCACGAAATGCGTCGTGCTCGTCACCCTTCTTTACCCTTTCGGATAGTGTCTTGAACGCACGAACAAAACGCCGCTGTTTGGATATAACTATGGATTATTTGGGACCAAATTCTTAAAATAATTGTTATGCTTTTTGTGAACGTTTATCGTGAGTAATTTAGTACATTTTTTTGTAAATTCACCGGAAGTTTGCTAGTTCTGAACGTCACATGCTAATGTAAAAAGCTGGTTTTTGATATAAATATGAACTTGATCGAACAAAACATGCATGTATTGTATAACATAATGTCCTAGGGTTGTCATCTGATGAAGATCATCAAAGGTTAGTGCTGCATTTAGCTGTGGTTTGGGTTTTTGTGACATTATATGCTAGCTTGAAAAATGGGTGTCTGATTATTTCTGGCTGGGTAGTCTGCTGACATAATCTAATGTTTTGCTTTCGTTGTAAAGCCTTTTTGAAATCGGACAGTGTGGTTAGATTAACGAGAGTCTGGTCTTTAAAATGGTGTAAAATAGTCATAATTTTGAGAAATTGAAGTAATAGCATTTCTAAGGTATTTGAATAACGCGCCACAGGATTCCACTGGCTGTTACGTAGGTGGGACGATTTCGTCCCGCCGACCCTAGAGAGGTTAATGAGTAGTGCGTGATCCTAGGGTGGCAACACATACATGCTAAGTGATTTCCATTGGTCTTTCTCCATTCTGATTGTACAGTATAAAACCCCCCGGGGGCCAGCACGTTGGGGGGGGCACACTCTGGCGCCGGAAGGCGCGCAGCGAAAGAAGCCGTGTCATCAATTTCTGCATATGAGATCATTTCCACACTGCCACGTAGGGCTGCACGATATCTGGGCCTTATTTTTAATGAAATGTTGCAATTTGACTTGCGATTTAGAGCAAAACACTTGGGTTAACTGTTGGAATCATGGAAATAGAATGTATATTCTAATTATATGGTTAGAATATAATAGTGGGCACTTTTAATAGTGTTGTTTGACATGACAATGAATGAAAATGCCAGGGAGGAGTTATTGTGACAGGGTATGAACTAAAGTGTTGATAGGTGTTTCCTAGGGGACCCTATAATCTTTGGCTACATTGAATGTTGTTTTCTCTTAGCTACTTCATGTAGCTAACATATTCTTGCTTTGAGTATTCCTCTTTAAATTTATAAGATACTGTTGCACAAACAACATGCTGATTTAGGTCTACACCATCACTGGTATTATCAGGCTGTAGCTAACTACGCTTGCTCTTACTCAGTACATTTATTAGCTAGCTAGCGATTAACATTAGCGGCTAACAATCAGTGGCTAACAAGATTTAGGAACAACTTGCTAAGACAAACTAGCTGTTTGCAGATGTAAGAAATACAAGCTAAGTGTAATTATAGAATGCTAGTAGATTTATATTAAAAAGCAAAGTGACAACTGCATCGTTGTCATCAACATTGTTGCACATGCTGCATTGACCATGAAGACTGAACGCAAGTGTCTCGTGGTCGAGGAACAACAAATGCACTCATTGAGTGACAGACAGGAGCCGGGGCTAGGTCTGTGTGGAAAGCGGCATAGAGAGATGACTCAAGTAGCGAAGTAAACTATAAAAATGGACGTTACACACTGCCTATCACATTTAACAAACCAAACATTCAAGTACTGTTATAGAAGGTAAAGTAAAAACCCAAACCGGTCCGTGCATCAATACCGGTACATCGCAAAAAACGGTATACCACCCAGCCCTACTACAAACTATGGAAAGATGAAACTCACGAACACGTATGTCAGTCGTTTTGCTCTAGGATGCCCACAGGCCTCACAAGACTCGTTTGATGTTCCCCCAGTACCAGTTGAATTTTTTTTAAATGTTAGTATATTTGGAGAAGGCATAGTGCCTAAAATAAGGGGTTAAATACATGTAAAAAATGTTTGTGTTTTCTTATTTCCCTCATATCTCTCAGATATAGGACAGACACCGCAGTCCCCTCCAAAAAATCTAATGGAAGTTTGTTCTGTTGTTCCATGTAGTGAATCTGTTATTTAATGTGTTTGTATGGGCTAACACCAGTAAGGCCAAAATAATTGTTCATAAAAAGAAATTAAAAAATACATTTTCTTTTCTTTTTTATACTTCAAGTGGTTTTAAAATTCTAAATCAAATAGCAAAATGATCCTTGGTATGACCGTCTTAAAACAATTCCATATAGCTTAGTATAACCAAATCCAATACAACACATTATTGAGTACCAATATCCATATTTTCAAGAATAGTGGTGGCTGCATCATGTTATGGGCATGCTTGTAATCGTTAAGGACTGGGGAGTTTCAGGATAAAAAAAGAAATGGAATGGAGGAAAACCTGGTTCAGTCTGGCTTCCACCAGACACTGGGAGATGAATTCACCTTTCAGCAGGACAATAACCTAAAGCCCAAGGCCATATCTACACTGGAGTTGCTTACCAAGAAGACAGTGAATGTTCCTGAGTGGCTTGAAAATCTACAGCCAAGACCTGAAAATGGTTGTCTAGCAATAATCAGCAACCAATACAACAGAGCTTGAAGAATTTTGAAAAGTATATTTTGCACAATCTAGGTGTGGAAAGCTCTTAGAGACAGCTGTAATCACTGCCAAATGGTGCTTCTACAAAGTATTAGCTAAGGGGAGTGAATTAGTTATTTCTGTATTTAATTTTCAATCAATTTGCAAAAATTTCTAAAAACACGTTTTTACTTTGTCATTATGGGGTATTGTGTGTAGATGGGTGTTTTAAAAATATATATATACTGCTCCAAAAAAATAAAGGGAACACTTAAACAACACATCCTAGATCTGAATGAAAGAAATAATCTTATTAAATAGTTTTTTCTTTACATAGTTGAATGTGCTGACAACAAAATCACACAAAAATAATCAATGGAAATCCAATTTATCAACCCATGGAGGTCTGGATTTGGAGTCACACTCAAAATTAAAGTGGAAAACCACACTACAGGCTGATCCAACTTTGATGTAATGTCCTTAAAACAAGTCAAAATGAGGCTCAGTAGTGCGTGTGGCCTCCACGTGCCTGTATGACCTCCCTACAACGCCTGGGCATGCTCCTGATGAGGTGGTGGATGGTCTCCTGAGGGATCTCCTCCCAGACCTGGACTAAAGCATCCGCCAACTCCTGGACAGTCTGTGGTGCAACGTGGCGTTGGTGGATGGAGCAAGACATGATGTCCCAGATGTGCTCAATTGGATTCAGGTCTGGGGAACGGGCGGGCCAGTCCATAGCATCAATGCCTTCCTCTTGCAGGAACTGCTGACACACTCCAGCCACATGAGGTCTAGCATGGTCTTGCATTAGGAGGAACCCAGGGCCAACCGCACCAGCATATGGTCTCACAAGGGGTCTGAGGATCTCATCTCGGTACCTAATGGCAGTCAGGCTACCTCTGGCGAGCACATGGAGGGCTGTGCGGCCCCCCAAAGAAATGCCACCCCACACCATGACTGACCCACCGCCAAACCGGTCATGCTGGAGGATGTTGCAGGCAGCAGAACGTTCTCCACGGCGTCTCCAGACTCTGTCACGTCTGTCACATGTGCTCAGTGTGAACCTGCTTTAATCTGTGAAGAGCACAGGGTGCCAGTGCCGAATTTGCCAATCTTGGTGTTCTCTGGCAAATGCCAAACGTCCTGCACAGTGTTGGGCTGTAAGCACAACCCCCACCTGTGGACGTCGGGCCCTCATACCACCCTCATGGAGTCTGTTTCTGACCGTTTGAGCAGACACATGCACATTTGTGGCCTGCTGGAGGTCATTTTGCAGGGCTCTGGCAGTGCTTCTCCTGCTCCTCCTTGCACAAAGGCGGAGGTAGCGGTCCTGCTGCTGGGTTGTTGCCCTCCTACGGCCTCCTCCACGTCTCCTGATGTACTGGCCTGTCTCCTGGTAGCGCCTCCATGCTCTGGACACTACGCTGACAGACACAGCAAACCTTCTTGCCACAGGTCGCATTGATGTGCCATCCTGGATGAGCTGCACTACCTGAGCCACTTGTGTGGGTTGTTGACTCCGTCTCATGCTACCACTAGAGTGAAAGCACCGCCAGCATTCAAAAGTGACCAAAACATCAGCCAGGAAGCATAGGAACTGAGAAGTGGTCTGTGGTCCCCATCTGCAGAACCACTCCTTTATTGGGGGTGTCTTGCTAATTGCCTATAATTTCCACCTGTTGTCTATTCCATTTGCACAACAGCATGTGAAATGTATTGTCAATCAGTGTTGCTTCCTAAGTGGACAGTTTGATTTCACAGAAGTGTGATTGACTTTGGAGTTACATTGTGTTGTTTAAGTGTTCCCTTTATTTTTTTGAGCAGTGTATATTTTGAATTCAGGCTGTATTTGGCTAAGGTGTATGTAAACTTCAGACTTCAACTGTATTTCTATGGGCACAAGTACAGTTCATGACACAAACTGTTCACAGCCCTCTTGTTGGTGGAGATAATTTTGCAGGTTTAAAGGTTATTTCCTTCAATTCTACACATTTTGTCATGGGATGCAAAAACGTTTTGCAGTTTTAAAGCAAATGTTCTTGCAATTCTATACATTTTGCCATGTCTAATTTGTATTCATGTGATATTTGAGAAACAAAAATTACAACAATATTTATAGGCTAAAAAAATGTTAGCTGACATGGGCTAGTTGATCTGGTCATTTCTGACTAGTTATAAATACCTCTCTACGGTCTGCAATGACTAACATGACAGGAAGAACTGATGATGCACTACCCAATTTCTACATTGCACCTTGTGCATTCTACTATTACAACTTCCCTTTTGCTGGAAACCACTGGTTTTAGTACATTGACAAGATAACATTATATTGTTTTTACACAGGTGTTGTAACTTTGAATTCATATTCATGGATTACAAGGACTGCAAACCAGGTTTATATACTGTTTATTATTGATTGATGTGTAGAATGTATTAATAATTTAAAAACGTAAAATGCTTGCTGGGCATAACATACATATAACCAGAGACAGCAAAGTTTGTGTGATATATTAAGTCCTTGTATGGTGTTTCTCGCATGGTATGACAGCAAGAGGAAAAGAGGGGAATTGCAGGGGTTCTACTTTTATCATCTAAGAAATATAGCTAGTCAAGTCTTTTATCTCAGTCACTGATCTGGAGAAAGTTATGTTTTTATTTCCTCATGCCTAGATTACTGTAACTATTTGAATATACACCAGGAAATGTAACCATATCACAACTGCTTCTCTACACTGGCTACCAGTAACCTTTTAGAATAGATTTTCAAATGCTATTTATCATGTTTAAGTCTAGGCTTGGTTTAGCCCCATCCTACTGTATATCTCAGATCTTTTATCTCCCTACGAGCCAGGACGGTGATGTAAAGTGAACTCAGAAATATAAAAAAAGACTGACTTGTGTAGCCTGATCTTTGAACATGTTTCTGCCATGCTTGGTTGTGATATCGTGTTCCCCAGAATCCTGTGTGCGGTGAATATCGAAACTTCTTGATTGTACAGAGAAGTGTCTGACTGATAGTCACCTTCAATTGGCAATCCTGAATAACTGGAAACAGAACAGCTGGAGACAGAAATTTCCTACAGTCCTATCTTCAATAACACGCTCCTGAGGCTACCTTGCTTTACAACACATGGTCAACAAAAAGCCCACATCACTCCACAGGGACAGAGCTGGAAAGACTTGTGTGGGCCAGCGTGGGACAATCTAAAGAAGGATATCCTGTTGATCGCAGATTGAGGTGGAGACGAGCATCACTTAAAGGGGCAATCATAAATTGCTTCATCCATTTTTGGACTTATAAATTAATTATATGTACCCATTAATTCTTGAAGAATATTACTTATAAATGTATTGTGAGCTTAGTTCAACTGTCACACCCCTTCAGAACCCAAAATATAAGCTTGTTTTACTCCAATGTTTGTAAAGAGTAAATGTAACATGGTTAAAACTATAATTTTGACATCATGGATTGTCAGTCCTTGCATCCAGAGGTCCTTTGAATTTGAGCGTGGTTACATTTCTCCAGCCCAATCCTCCGGTTCACACCGTGGTGGGGAGTCCACTTTGTTATTGTTTCAACTGCTGATTGCAGCTTTAACCAATAATTGATCACTTTCCCACCAGACAAACTTGCTGAACCTATCAGTATGGCTACAGCTGTGAGGTGGTAATAGATTTCATTTCACCATTCTGTAATAAAATGAACATTTTTGTTCAATTAAAAATGTTAGAGAGATGACTGCCGTAATCTACGCACCCATTTATGTTTCACTGTAAGGTGTCTAGAAATGAGTTTGAAAAGAGAGACTTAATATCGGCCTATCTATTGCCTCCACTCTACGTTACATAGGTTCATCAGAAAGACAACTATGCCTCCACGTGATCTCTGGTGTCTGGGATGTGAGTGACTACCCTCGGCACCATCATAGCTGGAGCATGTTGAGTAACAGATACGATGTGAAGAATACGCAGACTAATGTGACGCCTTTGATTTCACGTTAACCTATTACACATGGGTGTTTATTGTGGAGCTATCCACATTGTCTCTTCTCCCACAAAATAAGAATAGGAAGCAGCTGGTTATTCGCAAAAGGTTATGCTTCGTGTCAATGCTGTATGTAAACTTAGCCTTAACACTAACCTCATCCAGAATGCAACTATTCACCCAAATTAAAATGTTAAAATGAAACACTATGGCCATTACTATCTAATCATCATGTCCAACAAACTACTTGTGTGAAGTTTAATACAGAATTGAATGTATTACCTGTTGGTGCTCGGGTTTTTCTTTATCAACACTATACTACTGTAGGCCTACCTACCATTTATCGTTTTTCAGGGGTGCATTCTTTTCATGCCTAGAAGATGGTGACAAGTGTCCTATACAAACGATTATAGGTTTAGATTGTCAGCAGTTTAGCCAAAGTCCTTGCCTCATCAAAAAGTTTAAATAATCAAAAGGTGAATGTACACTTGCATATTTACATTAGGTGAACACGCATAAATGCAGTGAGTTAATCTGATCTCATGGATTATTTCAGAACATTGAGATGGATTGGATTCCTTAGTCATCTGGTTTCCATTTAGTCCCCAGACACAGTTTGCAACACCTATAGGCCTACTTTTATGAAATGTAAGATTTATTTTCTTGATTAATTGTAGACATTCTAACACCGTAGCCTACCCCCAATTCATTGACCAGTGGCTGTTAAAATAACAGGCAGGCCTATTATTATTAGGTAATTAAAATAGGCAAATTAGCGTCAAGGGTAGCACCCTCATGGTGCTCCTGACAACCAACTTCTAAAAACTGCCACTGGGGAGGGCCTGTTGCTCAGCGAACCCCCGCAGATCCCAGCCCAGCAATGCCTACCACCGATCCAGCCCACCAGGGATTCATCCTGTGTGTGTGTGTGTGTGTGTGTGTGTGTGTGTGTGTGTGTCCAAGAAAGAAAAAAAAAAATAGTCAGCTGGAATGCTAGGCTATTGCTCCATGTCAGCCGTTATAGTCTGCTTGGCAGTGGGAGAAGATGATACTTTCAGGCCAATTATCCATAACAGTGCCCCACAAATCTGAGCAATCTAACTGTGGTATACTTGATTCCCATGTTGGCCTATTATTATTACTATGTAATTGGTTATTCATTTGTGTTTGTTTTAGTGAGTGACACTGGCGTCATGAATCTAATAGTAGTAGGGCTAATAGGCCTATCGTCGCATGCGTAACTGCGCCTTAGTTTCAGTTTCTGATTATCAAAAGACACAGGTTCAAAGTTCAACATTGTCGATAAACTTAATGCATGAATGGTCAATGAATTACACAGGAGAAATGGCAATGACAAAATATCCCATATTTTAGTAGAAAAACTCTTAGGATTGATAATGGATCAGGTGGAGGATTAGTCGTTGACGTAGGCTAGTCGGGTGGAATGCGACCGACCTCGGACCACGCCCACATCCCCAGGACGGAATTGTGCTGACCCCCTCCCCCCCTGCAAGACCAGGTCCTATACAGGAGATGGTCCGTTCCCCACTGGAAAGTCAGCCCCCGGGCACGGCCCTGAGTTTAACTGGCCTTCCCAGGGGGGCAGAAGGGAGGCGGGTCGGTGGTATAATACATCATAGGAAGGTGAGAGCTGCTTATAGGCCTATACCAAGTGTAATTTAAGGAAATTAGGTAGGCCTACGACAAAAGGGCAGGTTGTAGGGAGATGGTGGAGTGGCTAGAGATGTGGTGTATAGAGCAGAGGTAGGCCTATGGTAAGGAAGCATAGTGTGATAAAATCTGAGCTATCCATGTCCAATGTGAACTGGGTACGGGGAGCTGTCCTTACAGCACACTTCTAGCCGCACTGTCCAATGGAGGCGGCCGCAGGGCAATAGTATAAGCTCCAATCATAAAGCGTGCGCCACTGACAGAAGAAAGTACAACGCTAGGCTTAGTCGCCAATGGTTTGTCTTAAACCTTTTGTTTGCCGTGCCTCTTAAGTATTTGTTAAATGCCTTTATTTATCATCTCGGGACACATCTGAGATTGGAGTCTGATCTATGAGACTTTTTATTAACTGTAATAATTTGCCGTTTCATTAATCCTAACTACGCTCCAGCCACTACGACCAGAGCCATGTCGTGTGCACAAGAGGAGAGCTTCATTCGGCAGTCAGAAATAAATTGACATAGAACCAAATGTCTTGAAGAGAAAGGTAGGCTTAAGTGCAGGTTGAAAGATAGAATTCCGGCAGGAGTAAACTAGAACGAGGAAGTAGCCAAGAACCAATAGAAAGAGAAGCATCCAGGAGCCAGTTGAAAGAGGGGGCGGGAAGAATTGCCCAGGACTATATTGGTCTGAGACCCACTGCAGCCCAAGTCACCCGGGTGACCCAGCTCTCACACTAGTAATAATATTCATTATTAATAACGGTAGGCTACAGGCTTAACACACAAATCCCCATGAAACAGCTTTGGAGGCAAAGTTAAGCCATTATGTTACACATTTTATTTGAGAATGTGATTTAAATAACACCTAAAACACAATTTGGTAAGCTACATTAATGAAGGGGATCAGAGAGGGAGCATATTCTCTCTCTCACACTCACGCACTCCCCGTGGTGAGAGAGCGTGCACGGTTCATATTGATTATAATGACATAGGCTGCACAAATTAGGCTAACCTACAAACCAAAGGTTCTGCTGGAGCCTTTCATTGTGTAGAAATCTCCATAGATTATAGGCTACGAATAACTTATTTGTAGCCTGAGGACAAAACAAATCTTCCTTCCTCATGTTGGCTCAAGCAAGTGACGTGCACACACATTCCTCCAAGCATTGTTTCCAGGACAACCATGGTAATAAATCTCACCCTAAAAATCAGATGCGATCCCTACATGGTGATTGATGGATGGATATCGATGAATAGTCCTACTTATGTAACAACTAATTTTAACACACACACACTTATAAGATGAAGGGAAGGGGGAGAGGTAAAAGGACCTAGGAGCACCAACATCTTAAGTTCATAAGAGCTCATTACATTTGGTGTCAAATGAAAGCTAAGAGTCTATTTTACAGAAATGAAGGCATATATATATATATATATATATATATATATATATATATATATATATATATATATATATATATATATATACACACACACTGCTCAAATAAATAAAGGGAACACTTAAACAACACAATGTAACTCCAAGTCAATCACACTTCTGTGAAATCGAACTGTCCACTTAGGAAGCAACAGTGATTGACAATAAATGTCACATGCTGTTGTGCAAATGGAATAGACAACAGGTGGAAATTATGGGCAATTAGCAAGACACCCCCAATAAAGGAGTGGTTCTGCAGGTGGGGACCACAGACCACTTCAGTTCCTATGCTTCCTGGCTGATGTTTTGGTCACTTTTGAATGCTGGTGTTGCTTTCACTCTAGTGGTAGCATGAGACGGAGTCTACAACCCACACAAGTGGCTCAGGTAGTGCAGCTCATCCAGGATGGCACATCAATGCGACCTGTGGCAAGAAGGTTTGCTGTGTCTGTCAGCGTAGTGTCCAGAGCATGGAGGCGCTACCAGGAGACAGGCCAGTACATCAGGAGACGTGGAGGAGGCCGTAGGAGGGCAACAACCCAGCAGCAGGACCGCTACCTCCGCCTTTGTGCAAGGAGGAGCAGGAGAAGCACTGCCAGAGCCCTGCAAAATGACCTCCAGCAGGCCACAAATGTGCATGTGTCTGCTCAAACGGTCAGAAACAGACTCCATAAGGGTGGCATGAGGGCCCGACGTCCACAGGTGCAGGACGTTTGGCATTTGCCAGAGATCACCAAGATTGGCAAATTCGCCACTGGCGCCCTGTGCTCTTCACAGATGAAAGCAGGTTCACACTGAGCATGTGACAGACGTGACAGAGTCTGGAGACACCGTGGAGAACGTTCTGCTGCCTGCAACATCCTCCAGCATGACCGGTTTGGCGGTGGGTCAGTCATGGTGTGGGGTGGCATTTCTTTGGGGGGGCCGCACAGCCCTCCATGTGCTCGCCAGAGGTAGCCTGACTGCCATTAGGTACCGAGATGAGATCCTCAGACCCCTTGTGAGACCATATGCTGGTGCGGTTGGCCCTGGGTTCCTCCTAATGCAAGACCATGCTAGACCTCATGTGGCTGGAGTGTGTCAGCAGTTCCTGCAAGAGGAAGGCATTGATGCTATGGACTGGCCTGCCCGTTCCCCAGACCTGAATCCAATTGAGCACATCATGTCTCGCTCCATCCACCAACGCCACGTTGCACCACAGACTGTCCAGGAGTTGGCGGATGCTTTAGTCCAGGTCTGGGAGGAGATCCCTCAGGAGACCATCCGCCACCTCATCAGGAGCATGCCCAGGCGTTGTAGGGAGGTCATACAGGCACGTGGAGGCCACACGCACACTACTGAGCCTCATTTTGACTTGTTTTAAGGACATTACATCAAAGTTTGATCAGCCTGTAGTGTGGTTTTCCACTTTAATTTTGAGTGTGACTCCAAATCCAGACCTCCATGGGTTGTTGGATTTCCATTGATTATTTTTGTGTGATTTTGTTGTCAGCACATTCAACTATGTAAAGAAAAGTATTTAATAAGATTATTTATTTCATTCAGATCTAGGATGTGTTGTTTAAGTGTTCCCTTTATTTTTTTGAGCAGTATACACACACACACACACAATATATATATAGAATATATAAGAAAAAGCTGCCAACAAGTGCTCAGCATATGTGGGAACTTCTTCAAGACTGTTGGAAAAACATTCCAGGTGAAGCTGGTTGAGAGAATGCCAAGAGTGTGCAAAGCTGTAATCAAGGCAAAGGATGACTACTTTGAAGAATCTCAAATATAAAATATATTTTGATTTGTTTAACACTTTTTTTTAGTTACTACATGATTCCATATGCGTTTTCATAGTTGTGATGACGTCACTATTATTCTACTATATAGAAAATAAAGAAAAACCCTTGAATGAATAGGTGTGTCCAAACTTTTGACTGGTACTGTAAATCAAAACACAATAATGTTGAAGTTAAGAACCTTGGAAACTAATATTAACATTTATATTTAATTTTACTGATAACAATTGTGTTTATGATTTATTAAGCAATTAAAAGGTGTACATCGGAAACCGCAGTTGGGTCACCTGCTACTGTCCTCCCTTCCACTGGCATACTGTTATTGACATAATTGTGAAAACAGTATTTTCTCTCTCTCATACACTCAAAGTAGAGTAGTGTATAGGTCAGTACAGTAAAGCACACTAGGGTAGAGTAAAGTACAATGTACTGTGCTCTACTGCGATGTCCAAGCACCACATTATTTATGCAGACATCATTGAATCTCAATTCAGAGTAGATATTGAACAGAGTTTTTGGAAAACTTGGTCACATAAAAAGGGCCATTTTACTGTCATTCTGTTACAAAACGTTACATCTGCACTGTTATTCAAGTATATGGGTTGTTTTATGTGGACATTTTTGAAAGTAGTCCTTACGCATAGAGTTGTATGGTTTGTTTAACTTTGCCAAAAATCGGAGTCTTAGCGTCATTCTGTTACCATGGAATTGCCTATATGCTAATCAATAGAAAGCAATGCCTCATACTATCCCACTGCGCATCTCTTATCATTAAATGATGAGGCCCTCTGATTAGGAGCATGCATTGCTATAGACATGATCCTTCTGCTCCCACCGCGTTTGCTATTGGTCCATCCTCGGATGTTGTATGTCTCCCTCTCTCTGTCACACTGTAGCTAGCTATGGCGTCATATTCCCCATCACGAGAATGATGCAAATACGGCTAGTGAGCACCAAACAGCTGGCTCCCCAGGTAAACACTCACCTGTCCTGGGGAAGGAACACCGGCAGGACCCGTTTCCCTTCAGGGTTATGGTAAAGTCCCCGTGGCGGTGCTGGCGAGGTTAGGGTTGGTTAGGGGTGATACAGCCAAAGGCAGGTTAAACCCGAACAACAACCTTCAAATGAAGCCGAAAGGAGCGTTAGATGTGTGTTGGTCCAGTTCTTATTAGGTAGAAAATAACTATTCTTGTAGTCTCCCGCGCCAGTGTATTGGGCTGTCAGATAGCAATGTCTGTAGATACAGAAAGAGTGTGTATTATGTAGTCTACCGATAGGCACGGGGTTGACTGGACACATAACAGCGCATGCTCAGATAGGCCCTGACGTCAGGCCCTTCCTCTTTGTGCTTACTGCCACGTTCAAGACAACCGGGAACTCAAAAATCTCTGACTTGCGACTTCAGTGCGTTCAAGACAACTGGGAATAAAATGAGGTCAAATCATGACGTCAGTGATCTTCAGGTCGGAAAGTCGGGGCTCTATAAATATGCCCGTGTTTCCGACTATGAATTCCGAGTTGGCTGACCGTTCAAAACGATTTATCCCAGTCGGAGCTCGTTTTTTTTCTGAGTACACAGTTGTCTTGAACAAAACTGAAGTCGGAAGTCGAGATTTCCGAGTTCGCTGGTTTTAGAACGCGGCAAAAGTCAATGTGTTCTGGGCACGCCGGTTCCAGAAGCCTACCCTTCCTCTTTCTCTCAATGTTTCTCCTCCAATCCCCCCCTCTTTCTCAGTGCTCTCGTTTCGATAAGCTTATCCCTGTTTTTATGAACACAAAATGTCGTCTTCCACTTTCTCCCTGGTTCTGTGGATATTTGCACCGTTCCATACTCACATCTAGTGGTATTCTAGGCGTATCGCAGCAACACAGTTCTTCAGGACCCATGCTCCACAAACATAGACATGCTGCCCAAGTATATAACCCAAGTAATGACATATCCAAAACAAGACCAAGAGGGGGGAGGAACACAATAATGGTGTAATGTAGGCCTTCTAAAAAACGGTCTCCAGATTCCATTGTAGACTGAAGTACTGCAATATTGTGTAATCATCTTACTGTTGAAATGTGAACTGTGCCAATATTAACCAGTTTCCTAATAATTAAATTTCTCTATACTGCATGTATGCATGCATGCATGCATGTCTGTCTGTCTGTCTGTCTGCATAGCAGCAGGAATTTGTTTTGAGTAGGGGGTGCTGAGTGCAGGGGGTTGGGGAAAAAAATCCCCTTTATAATAAAGTATTTGCAGGCCAATTCAATTCCTAATGTGATGAGTAACATAAGCATAGGACATGATTCAGTAACAGTAGTCACTGTAGCCTAAAGTAAATTGAAATACATTTGTCAAAAGTATATAATTACTCCCGTCTATACAGAAATAAATAAAATAATTCAAAATACTTCACCAGAGAGCATGACTTAGCCACAGGGGATAATTAGCTTATTTTAAAGCTGTGGATTGTTTCAAATCACATATATATGCCTAATTGGGAATCCCGCAATTTGGGCAGCGGGCTTGGCAATATAGGCCTAGCTGATTATTGAGATGCGGCTGTCAGTAAAAAGCAACACATCTAAAATATGTGTGAAGATGATGTGCCTTTAGTATAATTTGAAATGTTGAGACAAGAAGAAGGGGAGGGATGTGTGGTGAAGATATTGGCACATCTCTCTCCAGAATGCACTCAGCTGTCTCCCACCAATACTTACGCATTCATTGTTTTATTGTGTTAATTGTTTGCCCTTTGATTGTTTATTTTTTATAAATTCCCCATTACATACAGTATGTCACCAGTAGTAAATGTACTGTTATTGGTTACATGAATTTCTGGTAGCTCTTTCCTGCAGTCAAAGGACCAAATCTCCCTCTAGTGGCCTCATGGGTGGAATGTTATTCATATCGTTCAGAATTTTATAATTAATAAACATTTCAAAAAACCCGCAGAAAATCTGGTGTTTCTGTGTCAAATGGTTTTGTTATATTTCAGTCTTCTGTGATGTATATAAAATGTAATATTGGAATGCAAACTCAAAATTGAATACATTTTAACTCTATATCTGACATGGTACAGGTGTCTTCTTTTTTAAGCCCATAACCATGTGTATGAGGTTTATACTTCTGTTTCAAAGTAGATTTGTTTAAGACTTCCAAGAATCTCTCTGTGTGACCCTGATTTAGCCCACTGCAGTAAAAGGTTAATACTTTACCTGAAGTCAGTTGCCTATTTGGCCTGTAGTATGTTACTGCGTAGACCTTTCCTGCAGTCAAATGACCTAGTGGCCTCATGGGTGGAATGTTATTCATTACATTTTATAATTAATAAACGTTACTTTAAAAAACGCTGAAAATCCTGTGTTTCTATGTTAAACGGTTTTGTTATATTTCAGTCTTAAATGATGTATATAAAGTATAATATTGGGATGCAAATTCAAAACTAAATACATTTCAACTCTATATCTGACATGGTTCATAACCATGTGTGTGAGGTGTATACTTTTGCTTCAAAGTACTTTTGTTTCAAAGTTCAAACACTGTGTGACCCTGATTTATCCCTCTGCATTAAAAGGTTCACCTGAGGTTGATTGATTTTTAAGTGTGAGGTCTTATCTAGAACCCTACCACATTTTTTACCATCAGACATTATATTCAGCCTGGCAACCCTCCGATTGCAGGCCCACATTGTTAACCTAGGTTATCCTCCCAGCTTTCACCCTTCTGTTATGCAACAATATCAGATCTTATCACATTCCATTTGGTTTCATCTTGTCATCACATTACTCTGCTCATCTTCAATGCCCTTCCACCACAATAAGCAATAACCATGTTATTTTATCACCGCCGTTTTCCAACACAGATAAATAACAACAAAGCTCACAGAAACTAAATCAATGATCTATTTGAAAGCCAAAGCAGATACCTAACAGATCAGGCAGTCAACTCAAAGACCAACAGAGGAATTTATACAGCAGTCTGGCAAATCAATCTCCATCCAGAAACAAAGTCATATTTGGGCATGTATTTATCAACAAGCATCTCAGATTAGAAGTGCTGATCTAGGATCAGTTTTGCCTTTTAGACAATAATGAATAAGATTTGATGTACAACAGGGACGTGATCTTAGATCTACTCTTTATGTTATTTATTATTGGCCCTGTAGTGTAAGATCTGCTACAGTATATCATCCACTCAATGAACTAACTAAAGTGCTTCATTTTTCATTGGCCAAAGTGGCCGTGTCCTCCTGACCTGCTATGGCCTGGCTATTGACTAATCCCCAATCAGCCTTTACCCTACCAGCACCTGCCACTGACGCATACAACAGGGAGTGAGATCAGACATGACAGACATACACAAACTCTCTCTCAGTGCTCGCTCTGGTGGTTGTTTATGCATGTGAGATAAAGTACCCCACATGACAATGACTACAGGTATGTAAGGTAAAGGCTTAAGTAGGCCTGTAGTATTCTAGAACTTTAATCTTAATGTGTGTGTGTGTGTGTGTGTGTGTGTGTGTGTGTGTGTGTGTGTGCGTGCGTGCGTGCGTGCGTGCGGTGTAAAGGAGCTGAGACCTGAGGATTTGGGACAGTAGAATCAGGAGTCACATGTTTGTGAAGGTGTTTGGCAGGAGGAGTAGCTCTAGAGATGCTAAAGACTGGATTTACATCATGCTCCACTTGGCAACACACACACACGTTCTAGCGCTCATGCACACACGTACACTTTGTAACGCTCACATACACACCCACCCACTCATGATGACATCCCACGGATAGTGAAGTGATCAACACATACAGCCTAGGAATCCTGGGAATTCTCAATCAGGCAGTTTAGAATTCAAACGAATTATGAGTTAAGAATCCCCTCATGTTTGCACTGGTCATTCTAGTCTTTCTGCTTCAAAACAGGCCCTCCTTCAAACAGTAAATAGTTATAACACAACATTGTTTTCTCATGGAGAGAGTGGCTCACATGGTGTGTGTGTGTGTGTGTGTGTGTGTGTGTGTGTGTGTGTGTGTGTGTGTGTGTGTGTGTGTGTGTGTGTGTGTGTGTGTGTGTGTGTGTGTGTGTGTGTGTGCGTGTGCGTGTGCGTGTGCGTGTGCGTGCGTGCGTGCGTGCGTGCGTGTGTGTGTGTGTGTGTGTATGACATTTAGGCCAGGCACCAGGGCTTGGCCATGCTATCTGTGCATGCTTTAGTTCCATGGTTTGGTCTCTAGTCTGTTTCATTCATTCATGCCACACCGCACAAACAAACACACGAACGCACGCACACGTGTGAACAGAACTAATCTGCTCCAGGCCAGGTCACATGAGCTATGTTGTTATGGCAAAGACAGAGAAAACCTCTGTTACAACACTCTGCTTCTGAGACAATGTGATTTCCTAGAACAGGTCCACAGGGTACAATATATAGGGCCTGGTGCCTAGGGGCTTTGGTGGTTAGGGCTTAGGTGTAGGGGTATGAAAGTATGGGGTGGGGCGGGGTGTGGGTATGGGTTTTGTCTGCAGTCTGAGCAGTCAACGTGTTACAGGTATAAAGGATTAGAGTATTACCATTATTTACCATGGTATTACTACATCAGGATTATGGCATATTTGTGCCGTCCCAGAATTGCTTTTGGTTTCAATGAGAAGAACGGGCATGTAATAATACTTTCTGCCACAGGAACACTGTTCCTTCATTCACTACTGCATATATCTGTACAACAACAACAACAACAACACCACATACCTTATCAGGGCTTAGGATAGGAAATGACAGTGATGTCATCACTAGCGGCCAGTGCTCAGACCTCAGATGATCACATCATAGATGTCCCAAATGGACCCTATTCCTGAAAGGGAATAGGGTGCCATTTTGGGACATTAACAAAACAAAACTTCTGTTGAATGATTGAGAAGAGGGATCAAGCCATAGCTGTATACTCTGTATTCATCTGAGGATGGCTTTAGTTTCTAACACATATACGTCTTAGTATATCTGTCTTGTTGTTACACACATTATAAGGAGGCACTGACATACTGTACATCTCATGCTTATTCTGACTCGCTGGTCCGTTGGTGACAGAACAGAACCAGTGACCCTCCCTGTGTCACCTAGAACTGTGGCCAGACGCAACCAGTAGGGTTAGAGCCCACCGCCCGTAGGGGTAACTCAAAACTCCAGAACGGACTTGAAATGAAACAAAATACCTGTACGATCAAATTATCCAAAAAGACTTATACTAAACATGTAAGGCTACAATTCCATCAATTTGTATTCTGTAAGTGTTAAGAAAACTTCCCCACAGATTTTGTTTGGCCTTAACCTTAACCCCACCTATTACTTACTACTAATAGAGCAGTACAGACGAGAGCACAACGCCTAACATTATTTATGTTATTATTATATATTACTGTCTATACATATCTACATACACACTGAGTTTTCTTTTAGTGGTCTACTGTGACTATCTATATTTACAATGCATTCTCTTCTGGTGCATATTGTAGAATATGAATGATTCTTAGTGCAAGCGCATGCTTCCGTTCTTTTCTTTTTAGTGTCCCTGTGGTGTTTGGTGCTGGTGTCCTTGCTCAGGATCAATCCAGCTTGCTGTACGCTACATCAACTCTCTTAAACACTCTTCAAAGAAGTGTGTCAGTGCGTCCCCATATAGTATGTGTAAGTGCGGAGGCTACTGTACTTATGTGTTATAGCTACAGGATCCTGGTCTGGAGGTCAGCCACATCATGATGAGTTTCCACTATTGCCACTCTCACATTCTCTTGCCATCTTTTGATTAGTCATTTTTCTTTTTGGTCCAATGAGAAGGCAGAGTTCTAGAAGCTCCTCGGATCGTCAGTGTTGAGCAGTTCGGTCCTTCTTTCTCCTTTCTTTGAGAAGCTGACAAGCTGTAAAGTAGAAGAGGTCCCAGTAGCTCTCTTCTCTCCTCTTTTCTTTCTCTAGTGCGCTCTTTAGTCCACAAGCAGTGGCAGGTTGAGGCTAGTACAGCAGTAAATGAACTCTGCTAGTACATATCTGTGGATTAGCCATCCTAGATTAGGATGCACTAAATTGAGTGTGTGTGTATGTCTGTGTGTGTGTGTGTGTGTGTGTGTGTGTGTGTGTGTGTGTGTGTGTGTGTGTGTGTGTGTGTGTGTGTGTGTGTGTGTGTGTGTGAGTGTGTGTGTGTGTGTGTGTGTGTGTGTGTGTGTGTGTGTGTGTGTGTGTGTGTGTGTGTGTGTGTGTGTGTATGTGTATTTTTCGATTGGACAGGGGTTGTGTATAGACAGGAGGACGGGATCGGACGATGGGAGAATGACGTAGAATGTTCTGCTGGGCTCTAGAGGACGTTCTCAAAGAGCTGCATGGAGTTCATGATGTTCTCGTCCTGGAAGACAAACAGACAGGACAGACTGTTGAATGAAAGTCATGAGTCTGGTTCTTTGTTCACTTGGATTATTGGTGCACAAATTCAAACATTCAGAAAATCTTCCATTGACATCCAGGTAACACTTTACTTGAAAGGGGTTTACATAAGACATTCACAACACCTTTATGAACCCAGTCATAACACCTTCAAGATCTTTCTTGTCCCCACAATGAAATCTCCGTCCGCCTGTCTGTCCGTTCGTACGTTAGTCACATGCGATATCTCAGAGAGCACTGGCCAGATTTTGACAAAACTTGGGTGAATGATGCATCTTGCCATGAAGATCTGACATTTACAAAATTATACTGATTGCCCAAGGCGGGAGCTACACTAATTAACTGACATTTGCGAGTCACACCAGAGAGGAAGATGTGAAGTGAGAGGGATAATTGGGTCCAAAAAACGCAGGTGGCGTTTTTTTTTTTATTTTCTTTTGGCTCACTGAGTAGTTTTTGTATGGAGGTCAATGAGAGAGTGTCGAATTTGGTTAACAAACAATGTAATGGCTTATTTACTACATGTGGCTTATTTGATCAAAAATAAGTTTCGTAGTGCTTAGATTGTCATGAGTGTACTGATATAGGGGCGGCAGGTAGCCTAGTGGTTAGAGCGTTGAGCCAGTAACCGAAAGGTTGCTGGATCGAATCCCTGAGCTGACAAGGTAAAAATCTGTCGTTCTGCCCCTGAACAAGGCAGTTAACCCACTGTTCCCCGGTAGGCCATCATTGTAAATAAGAATTTGTTCTTAACTGACTTGCCTAGTTAAATATAAGTAGGACACCTGACATCCTGGCAACTTTGAAAAAAAACCCACTTTATATTGGAGTGAAGGCTATTCTATGCGAGAAATTGCCAAGAAACTGAAGATCTCGTACAACGCTGTGTACTACTCCCTTCACAGAACAGAGCAAACTGGCTCTAACCAGAATAGAAAGAGGAGTGGGAGGCCCCGGTGCACAAACAACTGAGCAAGAGGACAAGTACATTAGAGTGTCTAGTTTGAGAAACAGACGCCTCACAAGTCCTCAAATGGCAGCTTCATTAAATAGTACCCGCAAAAGACCAGTCTCAACGTCAACAGGGAAGAGGCGACTCCAGGATGCTGGCCTTCTAGGCAGAGTTCCTCTGTCCAGTGTTCTTTTGCCCATCTTAATCTTTTCTTTTTATTGACCAGTCTGAGATATGGCTTTTTCTTTGCACCTCTGCCTATAAGGCCAGCATCCTGGAGTCACCTCTTCCCTGTTGACGAAGAGACTGGTGTTTTGCCACCTGTTACTGCATTGACAGCCAACAGCCACCTATTTCTTTACCACTACATCACTGGTTCTGATGGTATTTGATGAAGACATTGACACTGTACTAGCTAAAACATGTCAGCTAGATAACAACATAGATGCAGTTCCCTTAGCACATGCTGCAAATATTGTGCATCACCAAATGTTCCTCTCTGGGTTCCCAGAAGCATTTCATTGTACTATGTGCATGTGACCATTACATTTTGACTATATGATTTGGTGCTTTCATCACAAACTAAACAATTATTATTCTTAACCACCCCACTACCAGAAAAGTTCATAATTCAGTAAGCTAATAATGATAATTCCAAGGTGGCATCCTGCTATGTTGAAAGATCATGAGAGAGGACACAGAACACTCAATGCACACAGTCACTAACCACTTACCCTGTGCTGGTCCCAGCATTACATTTACATTTACATTTAAGTCATTTAGCAGACGCTCTTATCCAGAGCGACTTACAAAATGGTGCATTCACCTTATGATATCCAGTGGAACAACCACTTAACAATAGTGCATCTAAATCTTTTAAGGGGGGGGGTTAGAAGGATTACTTTATCCTATCCTAGGTATTCCTTAAAGAGGTGGGGTTTCAGGTGTCTCCGGAAGGTGGTGTTTGACTCCGCTGTCCTGGCGTCGTGAGGGAGCTTGTTCCACCATTGGGGTGCCAGAGCAGCGAACAGTTTTGACTGGGCTGAGCGGGAACTGTGCTTCCTCAGAGGTAGGGGGGCCAGCAGGCCAGTGGTGGATGAACGCAGTGCCCTTGTTTGGGTGTAGGGCCTGATCAGAGCCTGAAGGTATGGAGGTGCCGTTCCCTTCACAGCTCCGTAGGCAATCACCATGGTCTTGTAGCGGATGCGAGCTTCAACTGGAAGCCAGTGGAGAGAGCGGAGGAGCGGGGTGACGTGAGAGAACTTGGGAAGGTTGAACACCAGACGGGCTGCGGCGTTCTGGATGAGTTGTAGGGGTTTAATGGCACAGGCAGGGAGCCCAGCCAACAGCGAGTTGCAGTAATCCAGACGGGAGATGACAAGTGCCTGGATTAGGACCTGCGCCGCTTCCTGTGTGAGCATGTTATGTGAATAGTGTAACTGAGGATTGGGTACTGCGGCAGTATAAATACACATTTCCACTGTACATCTTATGACTAATGTTGAATAAATCTGTTAACGGTTTGTAATGAATGATACTGCAACACCCAACGGTGTTATGACTGGTTTCATAAAGGTGTTATGAATGTCTTATGCATACCCCCTTCAAGTGATTTTGTTAACATCATCTATGTCTTTTATTAATTATGTCAAAGTGTGAGGTAGCGCACAGGTCTGCTGTTGTGTTGATGCATGTTTTGTAACTGTGGTACCTTCTGACAGGTCTCAATGAATTCCTCAATGGTCACCACTCCATCTCTGTTTCTGTCCATTTTCTGAAGAAAGAAGAAAGGAATGGAGGGAGGGAGAGAGGGAGGGGCAGAATGAATGAAGTAAGGAGAGAGGACGAGAGCATGTTCAGTGAGTAAGAAACATTTTGTTGAGGCGTGTGTGCATGTTGTGTGTGCATGTTGTGTGAGTGTGTTTGTGTGCACCTGGAAGAACTTATCCACATGTTCAGAGGGTGCCTCATCCCGTACACTTGGGTAGGTGTACCTGCCCATCATATCATAGATGGACTTCATAATAGCCAGCATCTCCTGCGAGAGAGGGAGAGAGAGGGAGACAGAGAAAGAAAGAGAGAAGAGACAGAGGGAGAGAGGGGTCATAGTTTACCGTGATGTATCTAAAGCTACAGATGTAGGATCTTAATTTGAGCCAGTTTGCTACAGCAGGTAAATAATCCTGCAGCAACAGGAAATGTGAATGATTATGTGGATAATAATGAATGGACATTTTTTTAGGGGTTGATACACTTTTCATTAGGGCAAATCAATTCTGAAATGTTAAGTGGAAATTAATGACTTTAGAAGCCTTTTTAAACCATGAATACACTACACGTTTGCATTTCCTGTGGTGCAGGAAAATTCTCAGTAACAAAAGAGTACTCTAATTAAGATCCTACATCTGTAGCCAATCATTTAGATATGCGGTGTTTCTATAGAAGCCAATCACAGTGTACCTCTTTAGTGATGTATCCATCCTTGTTGATGTCATACAGGTTGAAGGCCCAGTTGAGTTTCTCTGTGACTGACCCTCTCAGAAGAACAGACAGGCCGATCACAAAGTCCTCAAAACGAATGGAGCCATTTCTGTCCATATCAAACGCATTGAACAGGAAATGTGCATAGGTGGTGGCGTCTGTAGGATAGAGGGAGAGAGTGGGGTGGGGGGAGAAGAGAGGAACATAAGAAAGGAAAGATAGGGGAGGTAGTGTACAGGAAAAGGGTTGAAGAAGGGAGAGAGAGGTTAGGGGAAAAGGGATGAGGAGAGGAGAGAGGTGGAGGGGAGGAGAGAATGTTGGGGGTAGGCAGACATTCAAATAATCAGTAACCATAAGCTTTTCCTGTTATTCTCCCTGTAGTTCAGGTGTGCTTTTATCATATTCCAGGCACAAAGAGCCAGAGAGTAGCTTCAATGGAGATAGTTCTATCCGCTCACCTCCTTGGGGAAAGAACTGAGAATAGATGGTCTTGAACGTCTCTTCATCAACCAAACCACTCGGACACTCCTACGAGAGAGAGAGAGAGAGAGATAAAGAGAGAGAGAGAGAGAGAGAGAGAGAGAGAGAGAGAGAGAGAGAGAGAGATAAAAAAAGAGAGAGAGAGAGAGAGAGAGAGAGAGAGAGAGAGAGAGAGAGAGATAAAAAGAGAAAGAGAGAGAGAGAGAGAGAGAGAGAGAGAGAGAGATAAAAAGAGTTACAGGGAAATTAGCCATATGCCTATTAATGGTGAAGTAATTTCAGTACATCGATAAGCTCAAATCTACTCTAATTTATTCTACATTCTTATGTAGAACTCCAAACTGCCCACAAATAAAGATCCAAGCTCAACCTGCTTAAAATAAAGGCAAACAAATACCTCCGAAATACAGTCCTACAGAATCCCCACCCCATCCTCTCTGCTCCCCTACGTACATTCTTGAAGCCCCTGTATAGTGACTGGAGCTCCTTCTTGGTGAACTTCGTCTGAACCTGCAGCTGGTCCAAGCCTTCTGGCTGGTGACGAACTATAGACAGCTCCAAATCACTGTCACTACTGTCTGTAGGAGGAAAGAGCGGGGAAGAGGGAGAGAGAGAGGGAGAGAAAGAGAGAAAAGAGAAGGGGATAGAGAGAAGGAGAGGGGAAAGAGAGGGAGAGAGGAAGGAAAGTGGGAGAGAGGGATGGGGAGACCATGGCAGGCAGGGAAAGAGAGGAAGAGGGAAAACAAATTTAAGGGGTGGAAAGAGGGGCCAGATCAAGAAAGAGTTAGAAAGAAATTGAAGAGTGAGATAAAAACAAAAAGAGGACTCAAAAAGAGAGGGAGGTACTTTCTTTTAAAGTGTGATCTTTGCAGAGAAACTACGTTTTCTGTTAGTATTCACTTATTACATTTGAGTGAACAGGTGCCAAATTAGTAATATTCAATAGCAAGGCATTGAAAGAACTTAATTCTGAAATATCCAATGAAAGCCATGACTATGACTGATTTTATTTTATGTGTATTAGTCCTACTTGTTCTAACAAAGTAAGAGAAAGCACTAACACTGTGAGAAAGAAAAGCAAGACATAGCTCAAAAAAAAGGGGAGTTTCTAGAAACCAAGAGATTTCTATTGCTTCCATACTCACCATCTTTAAACACACACAACAGAGAGAGAGAGAGAAAGAGAGAGAGAGTGTGTGAGAGAGACAGTAAGAGAGATAGAGAAATGTAAAGACAGTTAACGGACTAAAGAGAGGTATACAGAGAATGAGAAAAGAGAAGAAAAAAAACAGAGAAAATGGTCAAGTCAAGTCAATAATTGTGGAACACAGATACTGACTAGGGAGAACAGGAGAGGAACAGACAATCTATATAAATGCAGTTAGTCCCACTCTCTCCCTCCATACTCCCACCATACTACCTCTCTCTCGGACACTTTCTCTCTGTCTCCATCTCCCTCCATCCAACCTCTCTCTCCCTCTCTCTTTCTCCCTCCATCCCCATCTCTCTTACCAGTCTCTGTGATGTCGATGAGTCCCAGTAAGTGCATCAATTTGAGGAACATTAGTACAAGGCTGACTCCCACCTGACACTCAACTCCCCTTCTTTCTCCGTCTTTCCGTCTTTTTGTTTCCCCCAGCGTGAAAATTCTGGCTCTCTGTCCTCTCTCCCTCCGTACCCACTTTCCCTCTGCCAGTCTCTCAATAAAACACCATCTGTCTCTCAAACTAAAGACAGATATTGCTTTGGATCCTTGGGATGCTTTCAAGTTCCAGAGAGTTCTACAGTTCTAGAGAGAACAGTTCCAACTGGGATTCAGAGAGATTTAAGTTGAAGCCATGAAAAGCGATTGGACCAGATTCAAGCTCAATGATATCCAAAAGGACATAAAACAGCCTTTCAAATAAAACTGAAACTACATGGAACAAATACAATCCTTCTTTCCATGAGATTTCTTAAGCTGTTTTCCCAAAAGATTATTCCAATTGTTTACTTATTGTCCCGTCATTTTACTCCCAAGTCCTGGGACATCCAGTTGAGAGGTTACTCATATCATCCCGCTGAATCAAACACCGACGAGCCAACAGACATACGTCACTTAACCGTGTGAATTTACTCTCTTCCATCCCTACTTATTTCCTTGGCTTCCCCTCCTCCTTTCATTCTCTTCATCCCATTAACCTGTGGACTCCTGTCAAAACTACCCTCAGATACAGACATGCCACATTTATTTTTTTAATAATTGTGAAAAATCCCACACATTTAGGGACAGTTCCACCGACAAAGGAAATCCCACGCACCCTCTGCTTACAAAACAAATCTGTAACAAGAAGTCTGCATTCATTATGAAGATGTTTAACAAGATGTTTCCACAACATTAATGCAGTGCTTGTTAGTGAACCCATTTGCCATTGAGGACTCAGTGTAGATGGCTGCATCTCAATAGTCTGATGTCGTCTTCTTTCCTTCATCTGCTCTGATCTGACAGAACAAGACAGGTGGAAGCTGACACCCAATAGACATCCATCAAATTGCTTTCACCAAGCCGATGTTTTCAGATCAATGCAAATGAAGGAGAGGAGGCAAGGAAAGGAAGACTCTTTAGTTTAGAGTAATGACACCCAGCCATCTGTCCTAACTCCCATGTCCCCAGC
The DNA here is from genome assembly GCF_965601325.2 of Salmo salar. Lineage (NCBI taxonomy): Eukaryota > Metazoa > Chordata > Actinopteri > Salmoniformes > Salmonidae > Salmo > Salmo salar. The sequence goes on along the minus strand of NC_138314.1, from coordinate 15,183,677 downwards.
AGGCTCTGTGATCCAGTTCAAGTCTAATTGTTCTCATCTCTCCAGAGTTCATAAACACAGCTCTCAGTAGGCTGACGCTTCACACAGGATGCGTCCCAAATGGCTCTGTGGGCCCTTGTCAAAATTAGTGCACTATATAAGGAATAGGGTGCCATTTGGGACAAATCCACAGCCAGAACATATACAGCATTACTGTAATTCATCGGACGCTGGTTCACTCAAGGTCTGTGACACTTGCCAAAAACTCTTGTTATTTCAACGTCATCATACTACTGATTTGCAACTCACACACACACACACACACACACACACACACACACACACACACACACACACACACACACACACACACACACACACACACACACACACACACACACACACACACACACACACACACACACACACACACACACACACACAATAAGACCCCATTGAGATAAATACAGGGGGTGATCAATACTGTCCTCTGGTGGCAGTATAAATTAAGTAGTAGGCAGGAGTCCAAGCAGTATTGATCAGTCGACGGCCATTATTACATTAATGGCCAGACTCTCTCGTCTAACTGACGCCACACACAATCCAGAATACACAGCACCACCACACATGCCAGAAATAAATCAAACAGATCCAAAATACAACACACATTAGGACTGGTAAAAAGTCTCATTTCAAAAGCAACAACTAGGGATTTGTGTGTTACACAAACACACACACACACACACACACACACACACACACACACACACACACACACACACACACACACACACACACACCACACACCACCCCATACCCATTATTGGATGGTGGTTAATGGTGCTAGGTGGATATACATAATGTAGCTGGTAAAACAGATGCCCTTATTTGACTGCTGATCGATTTAGCTATGTAACTATTATTATTATGGCTATGTGACTTTGCATTTCTCTATTTCCATTTGTGCTGGGACGGAGTGTATATCAGAGGGGCACTTAAGAAAGAAAGTGAGAGAGATTGAGAGAGAGAAAAATGAGTAGAGGAAAAGCTATTGCGGAACACTATTGAACAGTGGGAGAGGATTTTGGGGGCCATTGCGGGATGGCCAGTGCCCTTCATGGTCCTGGCAAAGTACTGCAGGCTCCACATTTAGGCGGTCTCAAAGAAAGCCTGTTCAATACTGCATGTATAATTAATGCTAGGTAATGCTAGACCTGGGTGTGGGCCATGCCTCTCTGAAGATGTGACCACAGAGAGATGGAGAGAGAGGGAGGGAGGGAGGGAGGAGGAGAGAAGAGGAGAAGGAGAGAGAAAGGTGCACTGTGGAAGGACTGAGAGGGAGAAGGGAGAAAGAGAGAGAGAGAGAGTGACCCTCAGATTGAACAGACCCACGACAAATTTGAAAACAAATCCAATTTTGATAAACTCCCATATCTATAGGGTGAAATACCACGGTGTGCCATCACAGCAGCAAGACTTGTGACCTGTTGCCACAAGAAAAGGGGCAACCAGTGAAGAACAAACACCATTGTAAATAAAACCCATATTTATGTTTATTTATTTTCCCTTTTGTACTTTAACTATTTGCACATCGTTATAACACTACTGTACATAGTCATAAAATGACATTTGAAATGTCTCTATTCCTTTGAAACTTTTGTTAGTGTATTGTTTAATGTTCATTTCTGAATGTTTATTTCACTTTTGTTTATTATCTATTTCACTTGCTTTGGCAATGTAAACATATGTTTCCCGTGCCAATTAAGCCCTTTGAATTGAATTGGGAGAGAGAGAGAGAGAGAGAGAGAGAGAGAGAGAGAGAGAGAGAGAGAGAGAGAGGGGGGGAAGAAGAAGAGAGATGCACTGTAGAGGAATTGAGAGCGAGAAGAGAGGACGTTTGGGTTCAGAACAATAGAACAAAAGAACACTATAAATAATGGGTGAACCACTCCTTCACAAACAACTACATGATCAACATTATTCACCATCGCCACATTGGCTTGAGTCTATCCACAGGAGCAATAAATGTGTCAAATACTACATGATTTACCTGATCCATAGATAATAAGATAAAAGGCACACATGGAATTATACTACTCTCTAATGCTTATGATGTCTGTGATAAGTCTAAACTGAAGCACTTTAATGTGGGGTTGGAGGCTTTCTATTGTAATTGCTTTGGCACAGTGGCTACAGAACACTTTGTCTGGCCTTTGGCCTCCAACTATATATTATTAAGGGAACATTATAGAATCTGAATGATGTTATTCTTTACAGTAAACTTTACTTTAATGTCCACTAAAACATTTTTCTCTTGAGAGATATTTCCTAATAGATACCACAATTCCCTATCTCAGAATGCCCAATTGCAAGATACACACTGCCCTACCCCAGCCTCAGAAGATGGCAGCTTTAGGTTTGGTTAAGTTGACCAATTCAATTGTTGGGAACATATATAGAGTGTGCAGCTTTCTTCCTTTCTTTTTATACTATCTTAGAATATATCAAATGCCAAAATATCAAACACCAAATGCCCTATCCCAGATACTAGTTACCCAGATACCAGATATGATCCCAGCATATCTACTGTGTAACCCCCCCTGGTACCACATATCCACTTTGCCTCCCAAATACAAGATACAGTTTGAACACCCAACCTCAGATGGCAGAGTTAACGCCCTGCCTTAGCTGAAACATCGAGCTAAATGCCATGTCCCCATTTGTGAACATGGAATAAAAAGATACAGACCACCAGCCTTTTTGCTTCCCTGCCATTTCATTGGATTTCTAGCCTACTGGAGCCTCCTCAGGGCCCTTACCTTCAAAGGAGGACATGGGCTCCAGGATGCCAAAGCCCTTGAGCACGGCCACAAACATGATCATGACCACACCAATGGCAAACAGCTCCATGCCCTGGATCTGAAACCCCATGGCTGGGAGAGACGGCAGGGGGAGCCCGCTGAGGGCAAGCCCACACACAGAGGCCTGGTGCCGGGGAAGGCGGGGGGAGGGAGGGGGGGGAGACTTCAGCAGGTGCAAGGTTAATGATAGTGATAGTCGCTGTGGTTGAACAACAGATGCTAGGCTATCCACCAGTCAGTCAGGTAGGCTAGGTACTTGGAGGCTTGGCTAAGCTTATCAGCTGGTGCTAACATAACGAGCTGGGCAGCATGAAAGAATGGACAAGAAAATGGATGTAAAATGTCAAAGATTATGGAATGGAAAATATTAAAAAGTGGGTAGACATGGGGAAAAAAATGCTCTCTTTAGATCTGACCTGTGGGAAAATAGAGGTTGAGTCCAAGGCCACTTATTTTGGTGGTGAGGAGCGGTCTAAAGTGAATATTGTTGTCATTCCTCCACAGTTGTTCTCAAAAATCCAGACAGATAGCCATTGATAGAGCATCGCTGTACACCTTTACAGTCCAAAAGGTAAATGTCAATCATCTTAGAGCCGTCATTTTGGGGGACTGAATAATCTCTGGATAAAATCACCTTCAGGAATTACAGAGAATTCCAATCAATGTTCTGTGATGTCCGGTTCATGATGTGTTTTAAAACTGTGAATCGTTGAAGTGAATCAGGTGACTAACTTGCTGACTCAGGAAGGTGTGTAGAAGTGGTGAGAGTGAAATCCTACACCTCACTGTGATCATCTCATCTTTCCCACGATATAAACAGAAATATAAGAACATCCACAACATAAAGAAACAGAATCTCTGAACTTAAAATAGTCCCTCTCTGTGAATGAAACACAATACCAGGTGCCTTTCCTTCCTTCCTTCCTTATTTTAGATCTTGTCATAGTATACAGTAGGTGTAAATCAATCAGTTAATCAATCAATCCACAATATAATCAATACTATAATTGACAGATCAATAGACTAGTTAAATATCAGTACTCTAGTCTCTGATAATTCACCAAACACCACTTTCTAAGACATTACGAACAATCTTTGCACTTATTTCTCTTTGTTTCCCGACCATTCCTTCCTCTTTCTCGCAGTAACACTTGGTCCAGTCCAGTCCAATCGAATCTGGTTCAGATCTGGTTGGGTTCACGCCAGGTTCGATGTGATTCACGCTAATGCGGTTCACACGCCCAGTCTGGTCCAGTATTTTCTGTCCAGTTTATTCCAGGTAGTGACCACATCGGGTTCCGGAGGATTGGGTCTGTGTAGAGCTGAGAGGTGTCCGATGGACTGAAGAGCTACCAGCAAGCACCGCCCATCCCTTACCGCCAGTTGCCTTCCCTTCTCTCCTCTTCTGCGCTCTCTCTCTCTCCCCCCCACCCTCCTTTCGTCTCTCTCTTTCCCCTCTGTCCCGTAAGAAACCACAGATGATGAAGCTACAGTGGGCAGTCCAGTGACTCTCTCCATCCACTCCAAACCTCCTCTCTTTCTGTCCATATCTTCCCTCCTCTCCTCCCTCTGTTCATCTCATCCGTCTCACCTCGCTCTTTCCAGCCGACCTCCATCCCCACATTTATTCCTTCACGCTTTCTAACCACAGGCTCAGTATCCAATGTTGTTCCCAATTTTATTCTCTCTCTTTGTCTCTCTCTCCCTCTCTTCTCTTTCTGACCACCTTCCCCCCCCCTCATCTTCTCTTTTCAGATGTAGTGCTTGGGGACCAGGGGTGAAGTCACATTTCCAGACTGAGACAGAGGGCCTGATAGGAGGATCAAACACACACACACACACACACACACACACACACACACACACACACACACACACACACACACACGCACACGCACACACACAGCAAGTGCTAGACAAGGGCTGTGTTCAGAAGACAATAAAAGGAGATGTTTCTGTATGTGTGCATGTGCGCACTTGTGCGAGACATATCTGTGGATAGGTGGTGGAAAACTGAGGATAAGATACAGTAGTTGATGAGTGTGGACTTGCTAATGCTTTGAGTAAGATGGAGATGGAGACGTGTGTGTGTGTGTGTGTGTGTGTGTGTGTGTGTGTGTGTGTGTGTGTGTGTGTGTGTGTGTGTGTGTGTGTGTGTGTGTGTGTGTGTGTGTGTGTGTGTGTGTGTGTGTGTGTGTGTTTGTGTGTTTGTGTGTGTGTGTGTGTGGAGCGCTCGCTAATGCATTGATGCAGATGGCTGGGAGACAACGAGAGGCCAGAGTGAGAGAGATCAATGAACCTGTGCTGAGCCTCTCCCCTGTCCTCTGCTCCTAACTCCACAGCACTAACTATACCACTCCATATCCTTATATCTATACACTACAATCATCACTACTCTGACATGTTAGGGAAGCCTGCTTGGCAATTAGATAGACATATAACCTGTGACCCTAAATGTGTGCGTGTATGTATGTCTGTCTGTCTGTGAATACCAGATGGAAACTTTACCCTCACCAAAACACTTAGCTACTGTAAATCTCTCCCTACAGTATGTCGCTCCAGTCACTCAATACCCACAGTGATTTGGTTCCACAGACTGGTGTGTGTTTGTGTGTCATCCCAGCCAGCATCACTGCAAAGATCAGCTTATTATCTCATTTGTTCAACACTACAAACATACAGTTCGCTTGAGAGCAGACAGACAGGAAAGAGCTCAATGTCTGGGATCTGGTCAGTGAGTGGATCATCATTAGCTCCAGACCCAGACTCTGGACAGCTGAGTCATAGATAGCCTGAGGATTGACCCATGCTATTCGTATCTGGCTGGTGAAAACAGTGCTACTGTAACAGAGTGACAGAGTCCAACACACAAACAGACAAGATACACACCAATATGGACACGTCTAAATACTGCTTTTAAACACCGTAGAGCCATATTCAGAACCGGACTTACTGAGGAAAGAGAGGGAGGGAGTGGAAAGAGAGAGATGGTACATGTGACGGTGTACAATGCCTGAGCAGTGGTATCTAGCGGCCTTATGGTGACAGTCAGACCGAGAACATGGGTATAGAAATAAAGAGCATAGAGAGAAAAAGCCACTGTAGAGAGGTCGAGAGTCAGGTGAAAGCCAGAGAGAAGAGTAGTAGAGAGTGGGGTGAGATCCTACCTGAGCGGTGGTAGCGTGCAGCACTATGGTGACAGTCAGACAGACAGCTGGGGCGAGACAGACGCCTCCTGGCCTCCAGGGAGAGAGCTGCCATCACAGCACCCATAGCAACCAGGCGAGACCAGACAGCACAAGGTGACAAGAGAATAAACTAGACTAGACAAGACGAGACTTCAGCTCTCAATAGTGATGCCACAAATGCCAAACTAAAGACTCCAATGAGATGACACTAGAAGAATCGATGCAAGATTCCAACGAGAAGAGACAACTACGATTGGAGAAAAACTAGTCACAACTTAACACTTCAATGAGACACGCAAAGTGATCCACTCAATAAATAATGTAATAATAAAAGTGAACCCATCAGATAACAACTATTCTACCCGTCATATCAAACTACAGCCCGATAGATCACAGCACAGATTTAACTGATGCTGAAAACTGTGTGGAGAGGGCAGACGGTGTGTGTGTGTGTGTGTGTGTCACATTTCCCAGTCTGTTTGGAGTTTGTGACACTGGGCTTGAGTCAGACAGATGAAGAGAGAGGGACAGAGAAAGAGAAAGAGAGAGAGAGAGAGAGAGAGAGAGATCAAACATTCTAAAGAGCCTGACCTTTCACATGAAACATCACACACTTCCACCACTTTCTTCTCTTCTTCTCTCTGTCTGTTTCTCTCACTCTGTCCACATTCCTCACATTTAAGTACACTTCAACTCCCCTTCCCGCACTCCTATCTTGTTCCATCTTGTTCTATCGTTTCCATTTGGGTTCCTGTTTTGAATCGATTACATCCTTGTGGCACTGTGAAATACTTTAAATATACTACCTGTAACACGTGTACCTGAGGAACTGTACAAACTGTTGTAAAAGTTGGGTCTTAACTAAATAACCACACAAAGTACAAAATTGGTCGTATAACCATGCGAAGGACAAAATCCAAGCTGTGTAATCATTTACAATACCCACTAGAGGGCGGTAACATCATGTATGCAGCAGAGTCACGTTTACCTAAATACGGCTCTGGTATACAGTAATGCTGACAGGTTTGTGATCTGATAGCTTCAGTCCTCATTGTCAGTCAATGAGAGATGAAACATGGGAGGATGGATCAAATGAGAGTTCAGCCTATTGAAAGAATCACATGAAGTGTTACTCAGCTGTTCTCCAGAAACAGTCACGATCGTGTAACATGTGTAGACCTACAATGTGTCACGTGGTTGGTCATTCCTATGTTCCTGTTCAGTGTCTCAGTGCCACAAGGATGTAATCGATTCAAAACAGGAACCCAAATGGAAACAAAAGAAACCCTTTCGATTACACATATGTTACTCGTTTTTCCACTAGAGTCAACGCAATATGTTTTTTAGATATGTCTAATAAAATCATTTAATTAATTCCAAAATAATGGTCTGGAACGCCAATGTCAAGCCACTGTCTACTGGGATGCAGCTAGAATTATAGCAGGTAAAGTTGAAGGGGAATTTCACCCTGGCTCTGCGACGGCATATAGTTATTACTATATTAACAACGTTACGTTTTTATCGTAAACATCACAATTATCCAAACCACAAGCTAGAACCAGCACATTTTCATTTTACTGGTAGAATCGGGAAATGTCTATTCCCTGTGTATTCCTGTGGTGCTCAGTTGGTAGAGCAGCGCCAGGGTTGAGGGTTCCATTCCCACGGGGGACCAGTATGAAAAAAGTATTAAAATGTATGCACTCATTACTGTAAATCCCTCTGGATAAGAGCGTCAGCTACGTAAATGACTAAAAGGTCAACTTGAAATGTATTCGTCTGCTCATAGTAAACCACAAATTCCGGCATTCATAGCGAATCCTGATACCGCCCGCTAGGTAGAGGGGGCGTGCCCACAAACTTGAATAATGGTGACCAATGCAGAGAGGCTGTGATAGTAGGAGTGATGTTTTTGAAAAAAGTGGACCCTTACCTTTTGGCTGACCCATTTGTGTTGGATGCTGTGGAATCGGTGAAGGTAACCAGAAGTGGTCTGGTGATAATTGATTGTGTTTCTGCTGGTCAGAGGGAGCAGGTGATCCATGTTAAAAACGAATGGGGAAAAGAGATGTGAATTGTTTTGCTCTCAAGGAAAGGGCGCCATTGAGAGGAGTGATTCCTTATGTACATGTAGGTAGAGTTATTAGTGACTATGCATAGATAATAACAGAGAGTAGCAGCAGCGTAGAAGAGGGGGGAGGGGAGGCAATGCAAATAGTCTGGGTAGCCATTGATTAGGTGTTCAGGAGTCTTATGGCTTGGGGGTAGAAGCTGTTTAGAAGCCTCTTGGACCTAGACTTGGCGCTCCGGTTCCCGATTGCCGTGCGGTAGCAGAGAGAACAGTATATGACTAGGGTGGCTGGAGTCTTTGACAATTTTTAGGGCCTTCCTCTGACACCGCCTGGTACAGAGGTCCTGGATGGCAGGAAGCTTGGTCCCGGTGATGTACTGGGCCGTACGTACTACCCTCTGTGGTGCCTTGCGGTCGGAGGCCGAGCAGTTGCCATACCAGGCAGGGATGCAACCCGTCAGGATGCTCTCGATGGTGCAGCTGTAAAACCTTTTGAGGATCTGAGAACCCATGCCAAATGTTTTCAGTCTCCTGAGGGGAATAGGTTTTGTCGTGCCCTCTTCACGACTGTCTTTATGTGCTTGGACCATGTTAGTTTGTTGGTGATGTGGACGCCAAGGAACTTGAAGCTCTTAACCTGCTCCACTACAGCCCCGTCGATGAGAATGGGGATGTGCTCGGTCCTCCTTTTCCTGTAGTCCACAATCATCTCCTTTGTCGTGATCATGTTGAGGTAGAGGTTGTTATCCTTGCACCACACGGTCAGGTCTCTAACCTCCTCCCTATAGGCTGTCTCATCATTGTCGGTAATCAGGCTTACCACTGTTGTGTCATTGGCAAACTTAATGATGGTGTTGGAGTCGTGCCTGGCCGTGCAGTAATGAGGGAACAGGGGGTACAGGAGGGGACTAGGCACGCACCCCTGAGGGGCCCACGTGTTGAGGATCAGCGTGGTGGATGTGTTGTTACCTACTCTTACCACCTGGGGGCGGCCCGTCAGGAAGTCCAGGATCCAGTTGCAGAGGGAGGTGTTTAGTCCCAGGGTCCTTAGTTTAGTGATGAGCTTTGTGGGCACTATGGTGTTGAACACTGAGCTGGAGTCAATGAACAACATTCTCACATAGGTGTTCCTTTTGTCCAGGTGGGAAAGGGCAGTGTGGAGTGCAATTGAGATTGCATCATCTGTGGATCTGTTGGGGCGGTATGCAAATTGGAGTGGGTATAGCGTTTCCGGGATGATGGTGTTGATGTGAGCCATGACCAGCCTTTCACTTAGCTCCTGAAACTAATCCCACCTTGCACTACCAAACACCCACCTGCTTACTGCATCCACTGACACCTACTCCTCCCTCCGGGCTACTATGCATACTAGGGGGTCAAAGGATTGTTGTTAGTGTCCGCCTCCTTTTAAATAAAGCCCGCTTTGGGGGAGGGAGGTGGGCCAGAGCACGAAGCACTGCCCAAGACAAGTTGTAGTCTTTCAGAGACTGTGTCTGCTTGTATATTTGGCAATGAATCCGCCAATAGGAACATCGCTGAAAGAAGTCCAATACCTCTATCGAACAAGGACAACCATATCTACACCTAATTCATCTTAACTCATACCAATCCCTCTGATTACAGATGGCAATCACTCATTCATACTTCACCTCAGCCCTGCAGGTTTAGAGACAGCCACAGCTAGGCAATTAAATAATACTTTTTAACCACAAAGCTAATTTCTCTCCCTTTGAAATATTCCCTCCCTCTCTCTTTCCCTCTCGCCCTGGGTCTCACCTGCCCACATTTCTTCTCTCTCATCTTTTTCTCTCATGTTGATAAATGAATAATAAGTCATATTTATCACCCCCCTGTCATTCCATCACCCCCCTCTATCTCTATTCCTCCACCTTTTCTTTTTCCATTGTCTCCTTTTTTCTCTAACTCCATCTGTCTGGGTTATTTTGAGTCAGAATGTGGTTTAGGTAACAGATCAGTAGGGTATTACGGCCCTATTTAAACTGCATGGAATTGTGAATTATGGGGATTTAGACTGTGAACTGCATTAGCCAACTTTCAAAGGGACATACTGAGTAAAGAGAGAAAGGGGGGAGGGGAGAGAGAGAGAGAGATCTGTTTTCAAAATAACATCTTAACAGTATAGTAACAGTCATAGCAGCCCCATTTTTTAACTATTATCTATCTCTTCTCTGGCCCTTGGAGTTAAGATAGGGAAGGGGGAGCAAACACTGTCATACACTAAAACATGCTTTCCCCAGACACCCCTAGGCTACATAACAGAGGACGGAAAAAGAGAAAGACAGCATGGGAGCAGAGAAGGTCCGAAAAGGAGAGAACGAAAAAAGGATAGAAAGAGAAGTACATGAGCTTGCTGATTCAGCAGTGGCACAGAGAGTGATGAATGGATGGATGCTGTTGGACAGAAGGACAGAGGAGGATGGGGGGATAGGTTTGCATCTAATCAATGGCACAACGGAAGGACAGGCATACATCTAATTAATTGTAGGTCAAAAGACAGACAGACAGACAGACAGACAGACAGACAGACAGACAGACAGAATGACTGACAAGCCGAGTCATAACCAGAAGTCAGGGAGCACACTGAAAAAACGTTAATGCCATTACAAAAACGCTGACACGTATTTGTCTTGGTGTTTGTACCAGTCTTAAAAACAACGAAAACACCCACAAACTGAAGAGTGGCGATATAGTGTTGCTAATACTAACAACCTGCCGAGAGCAAGATAGACCACAAACCAGACGGGAGGAAAGACCAGAATGAGTGTTCCACCCAATGACCCCCTATAATGGATTAAGCTGCACTGACCTGCTCTGCTCTGTTCTGACCCATGCTGTAACTTAATAACATCATGCTATCTAGTCTCCCACACGTATAGGTCACTGGCCTAGAAGAGCATGGCACTATGTTAGAGAGACACACAGAGGAAGAGACCACCTAGAGTACCTGGAGTGGGTGATCCAGTGAGGAAGCCACAGAAGCAGCGTGGGAAGTTATTCACCTCCTTCTTAATCTCCGTCCTCACTAAGGTAACCAGGAAGGAACGAGGTAACCAGGAAGGAACGAGGTAACCAGGAAGGTGGAGGTCAACAGCTCCAAATCAGGGTCCCCAGAAACACAGACCTCCAAGCATCTGTATCTGAATAAACCCAACCCTGTCACAGTCCAGGGGCCTCCCGGGTGGCGCAGTGGTCTGTGCCACCAGAGATTCTGGGTTTGAACCCAGGCTCTGTTGCAGCCGGCCACGACCAGGCGGTCCATGGGGCGATGCACAATTGGCCCAGCATCTTCCGGGTTAGGGAGGGTTTGGCCGGCAGGGATATCCTTGTCTCATCGCGCACTGGCGACTCCTGTGGCGGGCCGGCTGCGACAGAGCCTGGACTCGAACCAGGATCTCTAGCGGCACAGCTAGCACTGTGATGCAGTACCTTAGACCACTGAGCCACTCGGGAGGCCCCCAGTACTGTTGTTGAACGCAGCTCAGTCCGATCTCAGAGAGCAAGGGTCTTATTTGCACCCGTTATTATAAGAGGGATACAAACCATAAAAGGAGGAGCATTTGAATAACATTAATATAAAGGTAAATTCAGGTAAAAGGCAAATTAACATGTGTGGAGTCTGATTATAGGGACTCGTAAAGTAAATCCATTATGAGAAGAATGATTAAGGAAAGTGAGAAAAAAGAAAGGGAGGGAAAGGTTGAGGTAGAGGCTGAGGTACAGGATGATGTAGAGGTGTCCCAGTGACTCTGAAACTGGAGGAGCCATCACAAACATGTGCAGTGGCGTGTATTCATGGGTGCCAAGGCAAGCCAGGCTTCCCCAAATATTTGAACAATAAAAAAATTAATAATAATACAATTATTTATCTTTTGTCTCTCTCTGTGTTTTTATAATTTTCCGTAAATTTGCAAGTGGCTGAATCTCACTGGAGAAATCATCCGAATGAGGGAAACAGTATGTCTCAGTATGTGTAGCCCATGTATCTGATGCTGTCTGGACCAACAGAGTATAACATGTTGCCACTGTAGCATTTGATTGATTGATGACAGCAAGCATATTGCCTCCCTAGATAAAAACATGAAAAAAAAAAAATAGCCAATCAGCATTGAGCTGAGCTCAACTGTGGGTTGTCCTGGTGCAGCAAAACGCCCCCGAAGGGAGGCCAGTTTGAATTTAGCTTCAGACCAATCAAATCACTTCTTAAGCAAAATGTCATTTTCAGAAAAACTTGTCTGTTTCTGGTCTGCTTGTGTTGATGTCCTGCAGTAGCTAGCAGTCCCGGGGATTTGGACTTGTGGTTTTGATTTAATTCTCTGTACAGGCCAATGATTATGATCTAACCATAATGTAATATGTTGTGCCACTGGCCTGAAACCATTGAAGTTCAATATGTAGCCTAGATGTAGCCTAGTAAGCTCACGTTAACTAACTAGCTAACTTAGCTGGTTCTGTGGTTCGTTGTTGTCCATGCGAGGAAGTTAAACAAGCAAGCATTTTAGCTAGGTAGCCTATAACAACAGAAACTAAAAGTGTACTGTATGACAGCGCCATAGACCGTTTTGCCAACATGAAAGAGGAGAGTGAGCAAAAAAAATGTTTTGCTTGTGAGCACACACACACACACACACACACACACACACACACACACACACACACACACACACACACACACACACACACACACACACACACACACACACACACACACACACACACACACACACACACACACACACACACACACACGAGTGGTATGCTAGAATAGCGCAGGCAGTGCTCCTGTTGTCTTTGTGCTGACTTGCGGTAACTCTGTGGTTGTAAATCAGTAGTTGGTTAGTAACCTGTTGAAAACATTAACTTGCTTGACCATGCAGGTGATATAACGGTTTGTTACATGCAATAGGCTTCTGTGTATCCAGCAGATTAGAGGGACTCACAGTAGCAAACGGACCAAAGCCTACCCCCCCTCTATCGTTCTTTCTCTTCCCAGTCTCCCTCTCTATCTCACTCTACCTCCCCTTCGCTATTTTCTCTCCCGTCTCTCCCTCCCATTTCTCTCTTGCTCTCTCTCTCTCTGTGTCTCTCTCTCTCGCTTTCTTTCTCTCTCTCTTTCTCTCTCCCTCTATCTGATGTTCATGCTGCTGACACAGAACACTGTGACTGTGACCACAGAAACAGAATCTATAGGATATAGACCTTTCACTGACCTGCAAGAATAATATCCATGAAACATCAGCTTTTGATACATGATCCATTGTTACGTACTAGGATAACTCTATAGCTTTAGATCCATGCGGTGCTGTTACATTATTAAGAACAGAATACAGAATACACATAGAGTGAGGTCAATGTTTCTCATGCCTCACACCCCCGCAACAGTATCATGCACTAAAATAAATATTTAAATGTGTATTTCCCATTTTAAACCACAAGGTGGCACTGAAGAGCCATTACAGTAAACTTCTGAGGAGACACTCAAGGAACAGACGTCTAATAGAACAGTATGGTGTGAATGCTGTACATTTAGAGACATGCAGAGGGAGAGGGTGCACGTTTTGTTTTTTGCCCTAGCACTACACAGCTGATTCAAATAATCCAAGCTTGATGATGAGTTGGTCATTTGAATCAGCTGTATGGTGCTAAGTTAAAAACCAAAACATACACCCAGGGGCCGGGACCCAGTTTGGGAAACCCTGGTCTATACAAGCTTAGCCACTGAAGTGTAACTAAGAGCTCCAAAATAATGAGCAAAAGAAGGGCCTTTGATTAATCAAATACAGTGTGTGTGTGAACTCTGACCCCGTGGTAAATGTTCCTGGTACTGAACATGTCGGCTCAACCACAGGGACCAGGAGAGGTCAGGCTAGTCGATTCATGAATCAATTCCAATCCAGTTAATTAGAGTTTAAACATTCGACTACACAGTTCTCCCCCTTTCTCTCCACACCCTCTCTCCCTTCTGTCTCTGTCCCTTACCCCTCTCTCCACCTTTCCCCACTCCCCCCCTCCCTCACCATCCAGCCCTCCCCCACCCTCTCCCTCCTCACCTTTGTCTGGTGTTGTCCTGCTGGTGATGATCCATTTGATCAGACAACAGTTCATCAGGGCTTTGTGTGTGAACTGGGGCTTCTGCCATTTCCCAGACTCCTTCACTCTTCCTGGACCAGGCTCTACCCCATTGGCATCCCCCAACAGACTGCCATCCACCACCTTACCATCCTTCTAGAGAGAGAGAGAGCAAGAGAGAGAGAGAGAGAGAGAGAGAGAGCAAGAGAGAGAGAGAGAGAGAGAGAGAAAGAAAGAGAGAGAGGGAAAGAAGACCACATAGGGAGACAGACAGTGAATGATTACTACTGCAGACCATTTATGATTGACATGTGCAATCACAGAGAGGCTCAATGGATCAATGAAGCAATGTAGGTGTGTTTCTGCTACTGACCTCTAACCTTACACTTACATCCTATTCTCTGAGGAGCTCTTATATTGTATCTCTTATGAGTGTTTAGTAAGGCCACAGTATAGCTAACTAATTTAAAAGAAGGACTAATTAAACCAATTCTGAATGGGGCCTATAGGCTGCTGTGATCTGATCTCCTACCCCTCTCCCTGATGTGAGCATTTGCTCACTCCCGCTCTTTGATTTAAAACATTGGATTGGTGTAAACCTAGGTTAGAGGGAGTTTGCCCCAATTTTTTGGTATCAGTTCATTCCTTTTAAATTCACGAGAGGGAGGGAACAAGTGCACACTTCAGTTCACAGGCCAATAGTCTTGGAGGAGAGATACAGGGTGTGCAGGCTTTATTTCCAGCCCTGCACTAACACACCTGATTCAGCTAATCAAGATGAGTAGTCGATTAAATGAATAAGGTGTTCTAAAGCTGAGCTGTCCACATGTGAATGATTCATCAGAGAATATTCAGTGCTACTTAAATGCCATGCTCCATCTCTGAGCTCCATAACTGATAGACTGTTATCAATGCAACTGTATTATTCTATATTATTTGTAGCCATCTATTTAACACCACAAACCGATGCTGGCATTAAGACCGCACTCAACCAGCTGTGTAAGGCCATAAGCAAACAAGAAAATGCTCATCCAGAAGAGGCGCTCCTAGTGGCCGGGGACTTTAATGCAGGCAAACTTAAATACGTTTTACCTTATTTCTACCAGCATGTCACATGTGCAACCAGAGGGAAAAAAAACTCTAGACCACCTTTACTCCCTACACAGAGGTGCATACAAAGCTCTCTCTCGCCCGCCATTTGGCAAATCTGACCATAATTCTATCCTCCTGATTCCTGCTTACAAGCAAAAACTAAGCGGGAAGTACCAGTGACTCGCTCAATACGGAAGTGGTCAGATGACGCAGATGCTACGCTACAGGACTGTTTTAATAGCACAGATTGGAATATGTTCCGGGATTCATCCAATGGCATTGAGGAGTATACCACCTCAGTCATCGGCTTCATCAATAAGTGCATCGATGATGTCGTCCCCACAGTGACAGTACGTACACATCCTAACCAGAAGCCATGGATTACAGGCAACATCCACATCAATCTAAAGGCTACAGCAACTGCTTTCAAGGAGCGGGACACTAATCCGGACACTTATAAGAAATCCCGCTATGCCCACAGATGAACCATCAAACAGGCAAAGTGTCAATAGAGGATTAAGATTGAATCCCACTACACCGGCTCTGACACTCGTCGAATGTGGCAGGGCTTGAAAACTATTACGGACTACAAAGGGAAACCCAGCTGTGAGCTGCCCAGTGACGTGAGCCTACCAGACAAGCTAAATGCCTTTTTTGCTCACTTCGAGGCAAGCGACACTGAAGCATGCATGAGAGCACCAGCTTTTCTGGAAAACTATGTGATAGCGCTCTCGGTAGCCGATGTGAGCAAGACCTTTAAACAGGTCAACATTCACAAAGTCGCGGGGCCAGAAGGACTACCAGGACGTGTACTCAAAGCATGCACAGACCAACTGGCAAGTGTCTTCACTGACATTTTCAACCTCTCCCTGACCGAGTCTGTAATACCAACATGTTTCAAGCAGACCACCATAGTCCCTGAGCCCAAGGAAGCGAAGGCAACCTGCCTAAATGATTACCGCCCGTAGCACTCACATTGGTAGCCATGAAGTGCTTTGAAAGGCTGGTCATGGCTCACATCAACACCATCATCCCAGATACCCTAGACCCACTCCAATTCACATACTGCACCAACAGATCCACAGAGGATGCAATCTCAATCACACTCCACACTGCCCTTTCCCACCTGGACAAAAGGAACACCTATGTGAGAATGCTGTTCATTGACTACAACTTAGCGTTCAACACCATAGTGCCCACAAAGCTCATCACTAAACTAAGGACCCTGGGACTAAACACATACCTCTTGACGGGCCGCCCCCTGTTGGTAAGGGTAGGCAACAACACGTCTGCCACGCTGATCCTCAACATGTGGGCCCCTCAGGGGTGTATGCTTAGTTCCCTCCTGTACTCCCTGTTCACTCACGACTGCGTGACCAACCACGTCTCCAACACCATTATTAAGTTTGCTGACGACACAACAGTGGTTGGCCTGATCCCCGACAATGATGAGACAACCTATAGGGAGGAGGTCAGAGACCTGGCAATGTGGTGCCAGGAGAACAACCTCTCCCTCAATGTGAGCAAGCGAAAGGAGCTGATCGTGGACCACAGGAAAAGGCGGGCCGAATAGACCCCCATTAACATCGACGGGGTTGTAGTGGAGTGGGTTGAGAGTTTCAAGTTCCTTGGTGTCCACATCACCAACAAACTATCATGGTCCAAACACAACAAGACAGTCGTGAAGGGGGCTCGACAACACCTCTTCCCCCTCAAGAGACTGAAAAGATTTGGCATGGGTCCCTAGATCCTCAAAAAGTTCTACAGCTGCATCATCGAGAGCATCCTGACCGGTTGCATCACCGCCTGGTATTTCAACTGCTTGGCATCTGACCGTAAGGCGCTACAGAGAGTAATACGTATGGCCCAGTACATCACTGGGGCCAAGCTTCCTGCCATCCAGGACCTATATACCAGGCGGTGTCAGAGGAAAGCCCCAAAAAGTGTCAAACTCCAGTCACCCAAGTCATATACTGTTCTCTCTGCTATCGCACGGCAAGCGGTACCAGAGCGCCAAGTCTAGGACCAAAAGGCTCCTTAACAGCTTCTACCCCCAAGCCATAAGACTGCTGAACAATTAATCAAATGGCCACCCGGACTATTTACATTGACCCTCACCGTTCATTATCAATGCATAGTCCCTTTACCCCTACCTACATGTATAAATTACCTCAACTAACCTAACTAACTAACCCTGCACACTGACTCGGTACCGGTACCCCCTGTATATAGCCTCGTTATTGTTATTTTATTGTGTTACTTTTTAATTATTTTTTACTTTTGTTTATTTAGTAAATATTTTCTTAACTCTTTCTTGAACTGCACTGCTGGTTAAGGGCTTGTAAGTAAGCATTTCACGTTAAGGTCTACACCTGTTGTATTCGGCGCAGGTGACCAAGTTTGATTTGATTTGATTTGTATGGCTCATCATTAATCATTCATCGATGAAGTGCTTATTAATTAAGATAATCCGTCACATGCCAGCTCTAAGAACTGTGGGCTGGTTTAACATCAGAGATGAATGGACACGTAGAAATGAATAAAGTGATGAAAGCAACATGACAAATTTCTGTCTGTAAAGTCCTTACGGGACTATAAAAAGCTATGGGGCGAAGGAGAGATGGATGAAGATGAATGTAGAGTGTGTGTGTGTGAGAGTGAGTGAGTGAGTGAGTGAGTGAGTGAGTGAGAGAGTGAGTGAGTGAGTGAGTGAGTGAGTGAGTGAGTGAGAGAGTGAGAGAGTGAGAGAGTGAGAGAGAGAGATGAATGGAGAGGGTCATTGGATCACACTCTAGTGACAGATTCAACATGAGAACAGACAGATGAGGGGAGGGACAGAAGGATAGGGGGAATGAGAACAACGAAGGTGGAGAGAGTAAGGGGTCCAAGGCAATGTTTCCTCTAATCCCTTTGATCTGCTGAGCGCAAACTTGAATGTTGTGAAAATTCTGTGCAACTTCCAGCGCTTGTTTACTGTGAACACTGAGGCTGTACCCGCTGTGAGTTACAGTTTCAGACAGTGGTCAAGTAGGCTACTGTGGCTATTTGATCATAATGTAGGCCTACCAGAGTGGCCTACCATCAAAAACAATTGATGAGAAAGAAACAAGAGAAAATGCATCCCATAACATTTTAACATGGAAATCAGCCTACAGTAGAAGCCAAAGGGTGGTGTTCAATGTAGGCCTGAGACTTTCATTATAATTGCCATACCATTATTACAGAGAATCAGACAAACAATGCTACCCTCTGCCTATTGGATACTTAGCTTACTCAAGACTCTCAAAACACAACAATGCCCCTTTAAGACATAAAAATGCTCTTTAGCCGACTTGCTTTTCAAAGATGTCTAGAAATGTACACGTTTTGTGCTCTTGAAGGAATTAATCACTCCCCCATTGCGGACTACAAATGATCTGTAACTGGGCTAATAACTCACTAACTAGCAAAGGATATGTATAAATGTGCACACGTGGCTACAAGCAGCACTCACTTTGATCTCAAAACAAGCGTGTCTACTGACGACCACTCAGGCTGTAAACACATGTCCAGTTCAAAGTGAATTGCACAGATTCATACAGCGTATTCAGACCCCTTAACCTTTTCCACATTTTGTTATGTTACAGCCTTATTCTAAAATGGATTCAATTGTTTTCCCCCCCTCATCAATCTACACACAATATCCCATAAGGACAAAGCAAAATGAGGTTTTAAGAAATGTTATCAAATGTATAAATAATAAAAAAAACTGAAATATTACATTTACATAAGTATTCAGACCCTTTACTCAGTACTTTGTTGAAGCACCTTTGGCAGCGATTACAGCCTCGAGTCTTCTTGGGTATGACGCTACAAGCTTGGCACACCTGTATATGGGGAGTTTCTCCCATTCTTCTCTACAGATCCTCTCAAGCTCTGTCAGGTTGGATGGGGAGCGTTGCTGCAAAGCTATTTTCAGGTCTTTCCAGAGATGCTTGATGGGGTTCAAGTCCGGGCTCTGGCTGGGCCAATCAAGGACATTCAGAGACGTGTCCCGGAGCCACTCCTGCGTTGTCTTGGCTATGTGCTTAGGGTTGTTGTCCTGTTGGAAGGTGAACCTTCGCCACAGTCTGAGGTCCTGAGTGCTCTGGAGCAGGTTTTGATCAAGGAACCTCTGTGTACTTTGCTCCATTAATCTTTCCCTCGATCCTGACTAGTCTCCCAGTCCCTGCCAGTGAAAAACATCCCCACAGCATGCTTCACCATAGGGATGGTGCCAGGTTTCCTCCAGACATGAGGCTTGGCATTCAGACCGAAGAGTTCAATCTTGGTTTCATCAGAACAGAATCTTGTTTCTCATGGTCTGAGTCCTTTAGGTGCCTTTTGGCAAACTCCAAAAGAGGCTCTCATGTGGCTTTTACTGAGGAGTTGCTTCCATCTTGCCACTCTACCATAAAGGCCTGATTGGTGGAGTGCTGTCCTTCTGGAAGGTTCTCCCATCTTCACAGAGGAACTCTGGAGCTCTGTCAGAGTGACAATCGGGTTCTTGGTCACCTCCCTGACCAAGGCCCTTCTCCCCCGATTGCTTAGTTTGGCCGGGCGGCCAGCTCTATGCAGAGTCTTGGTGGTTCCAAACTTCTTCCATTTAAGAATGATTGAGGTCAGTTTTTTTGTGTGCCTTTCCAAATCATGTCCAATCATGTCCATGTCCAAAAGTTGTAGAAACATCTCAAGGATGATCAATAGAAACAGGATGCACCTGAGCTCAATTTCGAGTCTCATAGCAAAGGGTCTGAATACTTATGTAAATAAGATATTTCTGTTTTTTAAATTTGCTAACATTTCTAAAAACGTGTTTTGGCTTTGTCATTATGGGGTATTGAGTGTAGATTCATGAGAATTTTTTTGTTGATTTAATCCATTTTAGAATAAGGCTGTAACGTAACAAAATGTGGAAGGGTCTGAATATTTTCTGAATGCACTATATATGGCAATGATCTATTTGCATATAGGCCTACTGCAGCTCTGATTGGTTATGCCGCACTGGTCTTTGTAAAGTATGGGCTGAGTCATGTGTGTCAATGCAGTAGAATCCTACTCTGATGCATTCTGCCTACAACAACATCTCTTGCATAGTTCATTTTGTTTCAGTATGTTGCATTGAAAGTGGTTAATATTGCATTGATTCAATCACAATTCCCACAGTAGAGCGAAACCTTGATAGTGTTAACTAAAGGGGAAAACTCGAAAAAGTTGAGTGAAGTTCAATCTCATGCTTTTCTGCGCGGGCTGATATTTCTTCTGGGTGGCAGTCCTGGGGGAGCTGCTCACCAGCGCACCCCCGCAGCTTAGAGGGAACATTGGTCCTAGGGTTTATGTGTGTTTCCACCGCTAACCGCTAATCCTATAGCATAGCAGAATGACATTGTCTCTTTACATAAGGATGTTTCAACAAAGTGATTGAGTGGTAAATGGGCAATGTGAATGTCAGTATGGATGGATGAGGGATCTGATAAGATTTCCCTAAACTCTTCTAAAATGTCTCCATTGATCAGCCGTCAGTCTCGCCCCTCGCACGCACGCACGCACGCACACACGCACACACGCACACACGCACACACACACACTAGGTCCCCTTGGGAGAGAGAGGGAAGGAGATGACGAGAGAAGACACGGAAGCTCTGTTTGGTTCCTGCCGTGTGGGATGGAAGCGAGGTATGGCGGGAGAAGAAAGGAGGAACGTAAACGGCTGTGAGATCATGGGGGAGTCTGACCACACAGGCTCATCCCACTCTTTTACAGAGAGAGAGAGAAAAAAGAGAGAGAAGAGAGAGGGAGGATGTTGTGAAAACAAGGACGGGTTTGTTCTTGGTTTATCCTAATGAATACCGAGCTATCTAAGCAGGAGAGCAAAGGAAGGATAGAGGGGGGAGTAGGGGGAAGAGAGGGATGAGAGAGAGGAGGTAGTGATGGGCTAGAGATAGAGAGAGGGATATGGAAGGAAGGGAGAGAATGATGGAGGGATGAGGAAGATAAAAGGGATGGAGAGAAGAGGGGTGGAGGCAAAGAGAGAGACAAAGGAGAGATGTGCTACAGTGGGGGTAAAAGGTATTTGATCCCCTGCTGATTTTGTACGTTTGCCCACTTACAAAGAAATGATCAGTCTATAATTTTAGTGGTAGGTTTATTTGAACAGTGAGAGACAGAATAACAACAACAAAAAATCCAGAAAAACGCATGTCAAAAATGTTATAAAATTATTTGCATTTAAATGAGGGAAATAAGTATTTGACCCCTCTGCAAAACATGACTTAGTACTTGGTGGCAAAACCCTTGTTGGCAATCACAGAGGTCAGACGTTTCTTGTAGTTGGCCACCAGGTTTGCACACATCTCAGGAGGGATTTTGTCCCACTCCTCTTTGCAGATCTTCTCCAAGTCATTAAGGTTTCGAGGCTGACGTTTGGCAACTCGAACCTTCAGCTCCCTCCACAGATTTTCTATGGGATTAAGGTCTGGAGACTGGCTAGGCCACTCCAGGACCTTAATGTGCTTCTTCTTGAGCCACTCCTTTGTAGCCTTGGCTGTGTGTTTTGGGTCATTGTCATGCTGGAATACCCATCCACGACCCATTTTCAATGACCTGGCTGAGGGAAGGAGGTTCTCACCCAAGATTTGATGGTACATGGCCCCGCCCATCGTCCCTTTGATGCGGTGAAGTTGTCCTGTCCCCTTAGCAGAAATACACCCCCAAAACATAATGTTTCCACCTCCATGTTTGACGGTGGAGATGGTGTTCTTGGGGTCATAGGCAGCATTCCTCCTCCTCAAAACACGGCGAGTTGAGTTGATGCCAAAGAGCTCCATTTTGGTCTCATCTGACCACAACACTTTCACCAGTTGTCCTCTGAATCATTCAGATGTTCATTGGCAAACTTCAGACGGGCATGTAGTATATGTATTTTTGAGCAGGGGGACCTTGCGGGCACTGCAGGATTTCAGTCCTTCACGGCGTAGTGTGTTACCAATTGTTTTCTTGGTGACTATGGTCCCAGCTGCCTTGAGATCATTGACAAGATCCTCCCGTGTAGTTCTGGGCTGATTCCTCACCGTTCTCATGATCACTGGAACTCCACGAGGAGAGATCTTGCATGGAGCCCCAGGCCGAGGGAGATTGACAGTTATTTTGTGTTTCTTCCATTTGCGAATAATCGCACCAATCTTGTCCCTGACATCCTTGGAGAGTTCTTTGGTCTTGGCCATGGTGGAGAGTTTGGAATCTGATTGATTGATTGCTTCTGTGGACAGGTGTCTTTTATACAGGTAACAAGCTGTGGTTAGGAGCACTCACTTTAAGAGTGTGGTCCTAATCTCAGCTCGTTACCTGTATAAAAGACACCTGGGAGCCAGAAATCTTTCTGATTGAGAGGGGGTCAAATACTTATTTCCCTCATTAAAATGCAAATCAATTTATAACATTTTTGACATGCGTTTTTCTGGATATTTTTGTTGTTATTCTGTCTCTCACTGTTCAAATAAACCTACCATTAAAATTATAGACTGATCATTTCTTTGTCAGTGGGCAAATGTACAAAATCAGCAGGGGCTCAAATACTTTTTTCCCCCACTGTATATATAAAAGGAATTTGCTATTTTTGTGCATTTCACAGAGAGATGGAGATAAGGTGGGAGAGAGAAGTAGGGGAGAACAGCAAAATGAGAGAGAGTGTATTTATTTATGTTTATTTATTTTCCCCTTTGTCCTTTAACTATTGCACATCGCTACAACACTGTATATAGACATAATATGATATTTGAAATGTCTTTATTATTTTGGAACTTGTGTGAGTGTAATATTTGCATATGTTTCCCATGCCAATAAAACCCCTTGAATTGAATTGCGTGTATGTATGTGTGTGGTACCTGTGCGTGTGTGTGTGTGTGTGTGTGTGTGTTAATGTCAGATAGATATCGCATTGCATAATGACCACATAAGAAGATGAAGGAGTGATAGAAATATACCCAACCTATTATCTGGAAATCTTTTTATCATTTTTCATGACAGATTAATAACAAAAGAAACACAACTACGGGGAGAAGACGGAGAGAAGGAAGATTTTTTTATTTGTACTTTTCCTGTTGAAAAACAATATCTCACATATAAATACAGGAATGTGAGCACACTTAATAAGGGCACAAAAATCTGTTTTGAGGAAAATTGTGTTTTTTAGACAACTGCAAACTTCAAGGAGTTGGCCATTCAAGGAGTTGGCCATTCAAGGAGTTGGCCATTCAAGGAGTTGGTCTGGTGGTGCCCTTTGATATCATCGGCCTCCCCCTTGCTTCAGGTTAACAATAGTGGCGCAATAGAGAACAAAAGATGAAAGCCCTACCCCCCACTTGTACCAGGTCATGAGGATACATGGACCACCTATTGAGATGTGCCTTTTGCTAGGTAAATCAGGTGTTAAATGAGGTAAAAAGGAGACTGGAGTGAAAATGTAAAGAGTAACAGAGAGAGAGGGAAAATCAAGGAGGAGAGGGCATGCAGGAAGAAGAGAAGAAAGGACGGAGAAAAGGAGGAGCGGAGAGGAGGGGGTAGAGAGGAGGAAGAGGAGGAGAGAAGTATAATGAAGAGGAGAGGAGCAACACATCCTGAATTAGCCCTCCTCCATATCTCCATCTCCGTCTCTCTTCCTCTGTCGCGAGCAGCTGGATTTAAAAACCCCACATGCTGGATTATTCATACAGTAAGACCAGTCTAGCATTCAAACACACACACACACACACACACACACACACACACACACACACACACACACACACACACACACACACACACACACACACACACACACACACACACACACACACACACACACACACACACACACACACACAGGTATCACCCTAGATTTCCTTATCTTGTTTTCTCTTAACTCTCCAAATGACTTTGGCCTGGGAAAGCACTGGGGGTCAATGGGTCACTCTGACATCACCACACACTCCTCGAATCACAGTTTCACATAATCCAGAAAGAATTTCTGGGAATTGGGAAATTAAATATACAGAAGGGGCACAGACAGTGGTATCCTGCCCTTCACAACACACACAAATAAAAATGTTTAAGCTTACAGGCACACAAGAGTTGGGTCACAAGTGCCTGCACACACACAGACACAGACACAGACACACATATTTTGTTGTTATATCCTCGTGGGGACCTAAAATGTATTTTAATTCAAAATATTTTCCCTAACCCCTAACCCTAACCCTAACTCCTAACCCTAACCCTAAACCTAACTTCTAACCCCTTAAAGGCTCTGCATGGTCAATCCAACATCTGCATTGGCCGTGCAGCATTTACATTTGGCAGGCGCACGGCAACGCAGTACGGAGCTCAATTTGGACCCTGGATGGCTCCGCGATTGCGTCACACCCTCCATACGGAGCCTCCGACCACATTTTCGGATCAAGCATTAATTGGCTTTTACCCTAACCCTAATTTTAATCTTAAACCTAATTGTAACCTAACCTTAAACCTAACCCTTAAGTTTAACCTAGCCTTTTTCCTCATGTGGTGATGTAGTGAATGAGAGATGATGAGATATTATAGAACCATCACTAATGAAGGAGAGGAGAGTGAGGAGCGGAGGACAGGAGAGAAGGGGGAGTGAGGAGCAGAGGACAGAAGAGAGGGATGAGTAGGGGGAGCAGAGGGGAGCGGAGGAGAGAAGGGGGAGTGAGGAGAAGATGACAGAAGAGAGAGATGAAGAGAGGGAGTAGGGGAGAGAAGCAAAGCAAGGAGAGGAGCAGAGGAGTCCTCGACTGTAGCGTCACAGACAGGTGATTACATTAATAAGTCATGTTTGATTAACATCCTGCCTGGCCACCCTGGTGAGATATTCTCTCTCTCTCTCTCTCTCTCTCTCTCTCTCTCTCTCTCTCTCTCTCTCTCTCTCTCTCTCCTCTCTCTCTCTCTCTCTCTCTCCTCTCTCTCTCTCTCTCTCTCTCTCTCTCTCTCTCTCTCTCTCTCTCTCTCTCTCTCTCTCTCTCTCTCTCTCCTCTCCCTCCCCTCCCTCCCCTCCCTCCCTCCCTCCCTCCCCTCCCTCTACATGTTTGTGAGTGTGTTTGCCTCTCTC
The DNA here is from genome assembly GCF_965601325.2 of Salmo salar. Classification (NCBI taxonomy): domain Eukaryota; kingdom Metazoa; phylum Chordata; class Actinopteri; order Salmoniformes; family Salmonidae; genus Salmo; species Salmo salar. Next base: position 15,158,279 of record NC_138314.1, on the reverse strand, counting down.
TCCCTCCTCTGCCGTTGTCACCCCTCTACTCCTCTCTCCTCCCTTCCTGTCCTCTTCTCCTCCCCCACTATGTATTACTCAAGTTTTAAAGACTGTAGTGTAGGCCTACAGTTTCTAAACACTACTTGTTTTCATCCTTCCCACCTTATCGGGACTGATTCAGACCTGGCTAAGACACCAGAGGTTTATATGATGACGCCAAATGAAACTGCATGTAATTGCATGTGCATGTCACACGTGGATAACCCAGCGAGTCAAACGGTGAAGTCTTCATCGAGGCAATACTGAAATAGCAATCGATGGGTGAGTCAGTGCCACATTTTCATATTTTGCCGTTAATGCACACACACCAGAATCTCAATTTTCTCTCATTAGACCTCTCTCTCTCTCCCCCTCTCTATCTCTTCATTGCTCCCAATGTATTTATCTATTTATCAGTCAATCACTTTGCCAGTCTTCTCTCTCCTGTCCTCCTACTCTCTCTCCATCTCCATCTCTTCATTGCTCCCAATTTATTTATCAGTCAATCACTTCGCTAGTCTTCTCTCTCCTGTCCTCCTACTCTCTCTCTCTCTCTCTCTCTTTCTCTCTCTTTCCTGCTTTTCTGTGTGTATGTGTGTGTGTGTGTGTGTGTGTGTGTGTGTGTGTGTGTGTGTGTGTGTGTGTGTGTGTGTGTGTGTGTGTGTGTGTGTGTGTGTGTGTGTGTGTGTGTGTGTGACAGTGGTCTGCATTAAAGGATCCGTGTTACACTGGGTAACATGGCTACTAGAATGAGAGCGAGGGGGATCGAGAGAGACTTGTGAAAAGAAAGAGAGAAGGATTTAGGAAAAAAGTGTGACCGGGAGAGATGGGTCCAAAGACTACCTCTCTATCTGTGAGAAAATGCATGGTTGTCATAGAGCATGGGTGTGTGGGAGGGTGGCGGATTCATATGGACTTGAGTGTAGGGCTGGTTTGTGTGTGCGTTTGTGTTTGCGTTTGTTTGCCCGTGCGTGCGTGCGTGCACACGTGTGTGTGTGTGTGTGTGTACTGACATAACAGTAATCAAATCAAAGTTAGTTGGTCGCATACAGAGAAAAATAAAATGAGCTCTGAGTAGAATGAGCTATGGGTAGAATACAGTATATATTGTACATATAAAGTGAAACAATGACTCTATGTACAGTTGAAGTCGGAAGTTTACATACACTTAGGTTGGTGTCATTAAAACTCGTTTTTCAACCACTCCACATACTTCTTGTTAACAAACTATAGTTTTGGCAAGTCGGTTAGGACATCTACTTTGTGCATGACACAAGTAATTTTTCCAACAATTGTTTACAGACAGATTATTTCACTAATAATTCACTGTATCACAATTCCAGTGGTTCAGAAGTTCACATACACTTAGTTGACTGTGCCTTTAAACAGAAAATTCCAGAAAATGAAGTCATGGCTTTAGAAGCTTCGGATAGGCTAGTTAACATCATTTGAGTCAATTGGAGGTGTACCTGTGGATGTATTTCAAGGCCTACCTTCAAACGCAGTGCCTCTTTGCTTGACATCATGGGAAAATCAAAAGAAATCAGCCAATATTTTTTTTTAGACCTCCACAAGTCTGGTTCATCCTTGGGAGCAATTTCCAAACGCCTGAAGGTACCACGTTCATCTGTACAAACAATAGTACACAAGTATAAACACCATGGGACCACGCAGCCGTCATACCGCTCAGGAAGGAGATGCGTTCTGTCTCCTAGAGATGAACGTACTTTGGTGCAAAAGTGTAAATCAATCACAGAACAACAGCAAAGGACCTTGTGAAGGTGCTGGAGGAAACAGGTACAAAAGTATCTATATCCACAGTAAAACAAGTCTTATATCGACATAACCTAAAACACTGCTCAGCAAGGAAGATGCCACTGCTCCAAAACCGCCATAAAAAAGCCAAACTACAGTTTGCAACTGCACATATCACCTGGTCTGATGAAACAAAAATAGAACTGTTTGGCCATAATGACCATCGTTATGTTTGGAGGAAAAAGGGGGATGCTTGCAAGCCGAAGAACACCATGCCAACCGTGAAGCACAGGGATGGCAGCATCATGTTGTGGGGGTGCTTTGCTGCAGGAGGCACTGGTGCACTTCACAAAATAGATGGCATCATGAGGGAGGAAAATTATGTGGATATATTGAAGCAACATCTCAAGACATCAGTCAGGAAGTTAAAGCTTGGTCGCAAATGGGTTTCCAAATGGACAATGACCCCAAGCATACTTCCAACGTTGTGGCAAAATGGCTTAAGGACAACAAAGTCAAGGTATTGGAGTGGCCATCACAAAGCCCTGACCTCAATCCCATAGAAAATTTGTGGGCAGAACTGAAAAAGCGTATGCGAGCAAGGAGGCCTACAAACCTGACTCAGTTACACTAGCTCTGTCAGGAGGAATGGGCCAAAATTCACCCAACTTATTGTGGGAAGCTTGTGGAAGGCTACCCAAAACTTTTGACCCAAGTTAAACAATATAAAGGCAATGCTACCAAATACTAATTGAGTGTATGTAAACTTCTGACCCACTGGGAATGTGATGAAAGAGATAAAAGCTGAAGAAATAAAAGCTGAAATAAATAATTCTAACTACTATTATTCTGACAGTTCACATTCTTAAAATAAAGTGGTGATCCTAACTGACCTAAAACAGGGAATTTTTACTGGGATTAAATGTCAGGAATTGTGAAAAACTGAGTTTAAATGTATTTGGCTAAGGTGTATGTAAATTTCCGACTTCAACTGTACATAGGTCAGCAGTCTCTAAAGTGCAGGGTAGAGTGCTGGGTGGTAGCCGGCTAGAACAGTGAGTAGGGTTCAGGGCAGGGTACTGGGCTGACGTTGATCAATGTGAGCTTAATCTGTAAAAAATCCAGAATGGAAACTTTTCCATCAACATTTAATTTATTTTTATTTAACTAGGCAAGTCAGTTAAGAACAAATTCTTATTTTCTATGATGGCCTAGGAACAGTGGGTTAACTGCCTTGTTCAGGGGCAGAACGACAGAGTTTATACCTTGTCAGCTCAGGGATTCGATCTTGCAACCTTTCGGTTACTAATCCAATGCTCTAACCACTAGGCAACCTGCCGCCCCACATCCTTCGTGTACTGTATAAACGCCTTATCAAAAAAAGATGATAGTCTTTCTATTCATGCTGAGCGCTGATTCTAATTTCTGTGTAATCTTTAGTACTATTCTAATTATGTTTTATTTCCTCTGGTGAAAACCAGATGAAACCATTGGCCACATGAAAAAATGTAGCTACTGTAAATCTCTCCCTATGAAGCTCCAGTCACTCAGTACCACAGTGCTGTGTGTGTGTGCCTCTCTAGGGGATGTGGTTACAAGACACCCCAATTATTAAGGAGCCTCTGTCTGTCTCTCTATGGACCGATTGAACAGGTGTATTTGCATGCACCTGCAGGTGTGTGTGTGTGTGTGTGTGTGTGTGTGTGTGTGTGTGTGTGTGTGGTGTGTGTGTGTGTGTGTGTGTGTGTGTGTGTGTGTGGTGTGCGTGTGCGTGTGCGTGTGTGTGTGTGAGTGAGTGAGTGAGTGCTTTGAGTGATGAGGACTGACAGAGCTGCGGAAAATGTCTACGCTTTGAAGTGAACTTGTCCGCGTAAAGCCATGTGATGCTGACTGGGAGTGTAATCTCAATCTGCTCCTACTGTACAGGTAGCAGTGTGTGAAAGGCTACAGTGTGTGCACACCTTTGTTCCAGCCCAGCACTAATACCTGACTCAGATAATGAACTAAACATAGTCTTCAACTTAGATCACAATTAGTGTAGTAAAGAGCTGGAACCTGGGCTCTAGATCCGTGGTTGGCCAGCCCTGGTATAGACCTGGTTATAACAGAGAACAGGTAAGGATGGACAGAGGGAAGGAGACAGGGACACAGACAGACAGACAGATAGTTCTTGAATAAAAAAAGATGAAAGATGAATAAAGAATCTTTCTTGAATCTGTCTTGAATAAGTCCCCCTGAATTACAGCAATAGACGAACGCTCTTACTTCAATACTCAGAACTATCGATGTAAATACTGTACACATGTAAATATCACATTATTGTTTACATAAACTTCAAAATGTCAACAGCTCATCAATGTCAGCCATGCCTGCAGAGAGAGAGGGAGTGAGGGAGAAAGATAGACAGAGAGAGAGAGGGGGAGCGAGGGAGAAACAAGTTCACCTTAAATCAGCCATAAATCCTGTTGTGACAGGGACAATGGAAGCTTATTGTGTTAGCTTTTTTGTATAAATCTAAATATGTGGACATTGTGTATGATTGCCCTGCAGCCACTTGCCTACCAATAGAGGACCACAACAGAAACAAGTCTTAGACTTTTTGTGTATAATCTTCGGCAATTTTGGTACATGTATTGGTTGCCTGGTGTGGCTTCTTTATGTATTATAAAATGTTCAAATCAAATCAAACAAGGAGTGGCATTTGAATGCAAGCTTCAGAACAAAATGTAAATTGCAAAAACATTTCTAGCCTGTCTATGTATGGGTAACAGAGTTGGCATGTTATGCTCGACTCGCTCAGTTTTCCACCACAAAACACCAGCAAACTACCAAAACGAGTAGAACCAGCTCACCAGCTTTTATACTATCATTTCACTATTGTATGTTCAATGTTTCTTTTTAAATAAATATTTGAAAAGAAATAGTTTCACCATATTAAAACAAGAGTTCAGTTCACGTAACTGACGTAAATCAATCACTAATCACATGAAACAAATAATAATCTTCAGAAATAACTTTGTCACAGAAACAACATTACTAAGGTTTTACAATGATGGTGAAAACTTGGAGACATTTTGAGGTAAAAGTGGATTCAAATCTTCCTCGAAGTAACAGAGGGTGCACGGAGGGGCATGTCAAAATGCAGAATTTGGGCACTTTAGCAAGTATTTATTCATATAAAAAAATCAGATTGATTGAATTATCCATGTGGTCTGTATTAGAGGGCACTTCATTTGATATAACAGTCTTTTAAAATTCAATATAGGTGCACAATTTCTACTTAAAATATCAAAGCGATGCAAAAAGCACATATTTTGTGGAATGACCCAGAGAGTGAAAGAGAGAGAAAGAGTGAGTGAGATGGAGAAAGAGAGAGAAATAGAGAGAGAGGGAGAGAGGGAGAGAGTGAGGAAAGGTTTCTCTGAGCCCAGAGCCAACCCTGTCTCAATCTTCCACTCCAAGCTAGTTAGCATCAACACACGATGATGACTCAAATCACAAGTCGCCACATGCACATAACAAGCGCACAAATGCACGCATGCACAAACATACACACACACGCACGCACACACACACACACACACACACACACACACACACACACACACACACACACACACACACACACACACACACACACACACACACACACACACACACACACACACACACACACACACACACACACACACACACACACGCACACACGCACACACAAACATACACACACACACACACAACCCCTCACTCCAGCCTGAGCCAACACCTCTGTGGAACAATCAGCTTTTTTGCCAATAATTTGATCAATTGATTGATTTATTACACTTCACCAATCGCAGGAGGTAAATATACAAAAAAAAACTCTCTACCCTGCCTACAACGCTGTACCAACATCTCTGTACTGTCACCCCCTATTGTAAGGCTTGAGGAATGTAGTGTACTTGTGACAAGTAGTGTACTTGTGATAAAAACACTAAATCCTTGTCTACATAGGATCCAATCTTACCAGACCCCTCAGAATCAGCTCTGGACCTCGAAGCCAGTTCCACTGCGTTTTTCATTATTCTCCTCTAATCAGGGACAGATTTAGACCTGGGACACCAGGTGGGTGCAATTCATTATCAGGTAGAACAGAAAACCAGAAAGCTCCGGACCTCGTAGGGTAAGAGTTGAATAGCCCTGTACTAGACCAACCATCACTGACAGACAGAGGCACGCTCATTTTCTGCCTGACTGTTTTTTAACCTTGTTTGGCCATGTACACGACTCATCTGGTGTTCTAGGTCTGAATCAGTCTGATTAGGGAGAAGGATGAAAGTCAGCAGTGTTCAGCGAGCCTTTCTCCCTGTCCTGTGCTTTTCAGTGTTTGTGGGGTCAAACTATTTAGTGATGGGTCAACTTAGCGCAGGGGTGGTCAGCCCACCTCCTAGAGACCTTGTTGTCAGTATCTATGGCGAACTAATATAGGCTACCTACTGACTGTGAATGGTAATGTGTAAATCTATACATCAATCAATTAATCAGGTAAATAGATCCATCAATCAATCAAAGGTGTGTGTGTGTGTGTGTGTGTGTGTGTGTGTGTGTGTGTGTGTGTGTGTGTGTGTGTGTGTGTGTGTGTGTGTGTGTGTGTGTGTGTGTGTGTGTGTGTGTGTGTGTGTGTGTGTGTGTGTGTGTGTGTGTGTGTATGATGTCTGTCCACTCCACAATCACCCCACAGATTTCCCAATTCCCAGAAGTTCTTTCTGGATTAAGTGAAACTGTGATTCAAACAGTAACATAAAACACAGTAACACATACTCTCACACACAGGGTAATACAGTCCTCTATAAACCAGACTATTTAAAGATTTATAGTCACGCTCACACATGAATCATCACAATAGACCCAGGTGGAGGGACTATAGGGTCCTAGTCAACAAAAATTGGAAGACATACACTCACACACACTCACACACACACATACACCCACAGACACACACACAGAGAGAGAGAGAGAGAGACAGCACATTCGCTGTGGAAGACATGATTCTCTGTGACACCTCACAGGAAGCAGCCGAGAATGAGGTCCCTGTGCCGTACTCGCTAAAAGCGTGCGCCCCAGCCCAAGGAGACAGACAGCACTGTAGAATTACCAGCCGGCTAATTACTTAACTTCTCTGCTTTGGCTCAAATAGGGAGAAATGTGCTGCTGAAGGACATGTGGATGGAAGGACGGAAGCAAACACAAAACAAGTTGTCTGTTTGTTCAGGCTACTATGACTTATAGCAATTTCTCCTCCAAATTATTAAAGGGGCAATCTGCAGTTGCTACATTTCTTTTTGGACTTACAGTAAATAAATGAATGATATGTACCCATTGATTCTTGAAGAATGTAATTTGTAATGCCTCATGAGCTTAGTTCAACTGTCATACCACAACAGAACCCCAAATATAAGGTTGTTTTACTCCAATGTTTGGAAACAAAATAAATGTAAATGTCACTGTATAGCCTCAAAAGCTATACTTTTTATATCATGAATGGTCAGTCCTTGCATCCATAGCTCTTTCTATAGCCCCATCCCTCAGCTTTTTACTGCGGATTGCCCCTATAAGGTGTGAAACATGCAGTTTTGGATTGAAGCGCAATTTCAGAAGCAATGGTAGGCTAAAATGTAAAACAACCATGACCATGTTAATAGAATGAATGAAGTTGAGTTTGTTTACCTGCATGTTGTCTGATGTGAAGTAGGCTTGCTCTCCGATATGAAGGGTTAATCTGTCCTCGCGCTCTCCTCAAAGCAGACTTGCCTCGTGCTGTGATGTCCCCAGGAATCTCACTGCACAGAGAGAGAGAGATGGAAGGAGGGAGGGTCAGAGAGAGTGAGAGCGAGAGAGGGGGGCACGAGGAGGACGATGCGCTGTGTGCTCTCTCGAACTCTAACCGTTTTATGGGCTATGCCGTTTGCATTTTCCATAATCAATTTGAATATGTAAAGAGAAACGCAATTTAATATACCTATTTGAGGAGAGAACAGTTGCAGTTTCGTAAATTTGAAAAACTCACAAAGTAATGGATTGTTAAAGCATCAAATGGGAGCTGCGAGGGGAATTATTTTCCCACAAAAATGGCTCTTCTTTCATTATTGTTTCATTATGCATCCAATTTATTCTTGTCAGGTGGAGAAGACGGGAAAGACTGTGGCGCGTGTATGTGTATAAGTATGAGTATGTGTTTGTGTGTGATGGTTGGTACAGAAACACAATTAAAACCCTGCTCTGCAAAAACCAAATCAATTTAGGAGACCTAGGCTTGGTCTGAGGCTGCCAGGGGCAGAGAAAGGGGGAGAGAGCGAGAGAGAATGGGGTTGGAGTGGGAGAAGGTGTGAGAGAGAGGGGGAAGAAATGGAGAGAGGAAGATAGGAGGGAGGGTGTGGGAGAAAAGGGGGGCAAAGACAGAGAGGAGGATTGGATTGAAAGAGGGTGTGAGAGAGGGAAGGGAGAGAAAGAGATAGGAGAAAGGAGAGAGAGAGATTGGTGGTGGATTGGGAGAAAGGGGGGGATAGGAGAGAGGTGTGAGAGAGAGACCTGGGTGGAATAGCAATCAATCAGGTCAGTCATTTTCTGGAAGTGTTTATTGCATAATAACAAGTTAAGATAGCCTGCAGGAGCCACAGGCACAAACTTAATCTATTCTGAACATACTGTACTCCCTAATACAGTGACCCTGCACTACGGCCACCCAGGTCACGGTCTATTCACTCTGTTACCATCTAGCAGACAGAGACGGTACAGGTACATCAAAGCCTCGACCAAATCCAGGCCATCACACCATCTCCTGTAGTAAGACAGACAGAGAGAGAGAGAGACAGACAGACAGACAGACAGACAGACAGACAGACAGACAGACAGACAGACAGACAGACAGACAGACAGACAGACAGACAGACAGACAGACAGACAGACAGACAGACAGACAGACAGACAGACAGACAGACAGACAGACAGACAGACAGACCTGTACTCACATATACAATCACTCACACACATACGCACATACTCACAAACACACGCACTTACAGTATATAGAGTCAATAAACACTGGACAATTCAAGTTTCACGTTTCTTTTATATAGTTTTTCATACTGTGTATTCGTATACTGTACTCTTCACATAGCTCATTCTAATATACACTGCCTTCAGAAAGTATTCATAACCCTTACTTATTCCACATTTTGTTGGGTACAGCCTGAATTCAAAATGAATTAAATTATAATTGTTTTCTCACCAATTTACACACAGTACCTCATAATGACAAAGTGAAAACATGTTTTTAGACATTTTTGTACATTTATAAAAAATGACATACAGATGTATCTCATATACATAAGTATTCACGCCCCTGAGTCAATACTTTGTAGAAACACCTTTGGTGGCAATTACCGTTTTGAGTCATCTTGGGTATGTCTGTATCAGCTTTGCACATCTGGATTTGGGGATTTTCTCCCATTCTTCTTTTCAGATTTTCTCAAGCTCTGTTAAATTAGATTGGGAGCTGTGGTGAACAGCAGTCTTTAAGACTTTCCACAGATTTTCAATGGGATTCAAGTCTGGGCTTTGGCTGGGCCACTCAAGGAGTTGCATATTATTGTTCTGAAGCCGTTCCAGTGTTGCTTTGGCTGTATGCTTGGGGTCATTGTCCTGTTGGAACGTAAATCTTCGCTCCAGTCTAAGGTCGTTTGCACTTATCAAGGATTTGCCTGTATTTGTCTCTATTCATTGTTCCCTTTATCCTTACCAGTCTCCCAGTCCCCACCACTGAAAAGCATCCCCATAGCATAATGCTGCCACCACCATGCTTCACAGAAGGAACGGTGTTAGACAGGTGATGAGCTGTGCCTGGTTTTCTCCAGACATAGTGCATTGCATTCAGGCCAAAGAGTAACATTTTGTCTCATCAGACCACATAATCTTTTGCCTTATGATCTCAGAGTCTTTCATGTGGTTTTTTGCAAACTCCAGGCATGCTGTCATGTGCCTTTTTCTCATGAGTGACTTCCGTCTGGCCACTCTCCCATAAATGCCAGATTGGTGAAGTGTTGTAGGGACTGTTTTCCTTCAGGCAGGTTCTCCTATCTCAGGTAAGGAACCTCCCTGACCAAGGTCCTTCTTGCCCAGTTTCTCAGTTCGGTCGGACAGCCAGCTTAGGCAGAGTCTGGGTCAGTGCTGCCAACTAATTTTCAGGGTAAATTGCTAGAGGCAGGTTGATTTGTTGCTAAAAGTTGCTAAATGACGTTGTGATGTCATTGCGTGATAACGTAAAACTGCGTCATTAGGTAGAATACACAATGACGTTACTCAAATTGACTGGCCATCTCGGCAAAAAATATGATTTGACATTTGCTCAGGTACAGACTCCCACTCTTTTCTGTACTTCTGGCTGTCCAATTATGATTGAGACATGTTGATTGATGTTGTAAGTTCTGTTCAAGATCAAACATTCGTGACCAACTATATTGATTGGGTTTGGCTCGTCGAACCCGTACTATTGCTGCTGCAGTTAGCCAACAATGATTTGCAATTTACTGAAATTGCTGCTGGCCTGCTGCTGCCTGTGCATGAGCTGGGCGCCTACTGCTGACGTCCCTCACAATGCACTTTTGCCGCCTGGCACGTGTGTTGTGACTGAGTGTGTGACAGAGAAAATCGTTTTTGTGTCATTTAGAGGGGAAATGCGTGCATTTTAGCGTTTGAGTCACTTTTCAAAAGTTGCTAAAAGTTCCAAATATATTTTTAAAAGTAGCTAAATTTGTTGCTAGGTGCTGTTTGGAAAAAAAAGTTGCCAGGGTAGTCTGAAAAGTTGCAAAAATCTAGCAACAAAATTGCTAAGTTGGCATCACTGGTCTGGGTACTTCCATATTGTTTTTACATTTCCCAATGATGAAGACCACTGTGCTCTTGGAAACTTTCAACATTCTAGCAATTGTTTAATACCCTTCCCCAGATACAGTACCAGTCAAAAGTATGGGCACACCTTCTCATTCAAGGTTTTTTATATATTGTTAAAATTCTCTACATTGTAGAATAATAGTGAAGACATCAAAACTATGAAATAACACATGTGGAATCATGTAGGAACCAAAAAAGTGTTAAACAAATCAATATATATTTGAGATTTTAGATTCTTCAAAGTAGCCACCCTTTGCCTTGATGACAGCTTTGCACACTCTTAGCATTCTATCAACCAGCTTCACCTAGAATGCTTTTTCAACAGTCTTGGAGTTCCCACATATGCTGAGCACTTGTTGGCTGCTTTTCCATCACTCTCCTTGGTCAAATAGTTCTTACACAGCCTGGAGGTGTGTTTTGGGTCATTGTCCTGTTGAAAAACAAATGATACTCCCACTAAGCGCCAACCAGATAAGATGGTGTATCGCTGCAGAATGCTGTGGTAGCCATGCTGGCTAAGTGTGCCTTAAATAGCTAAATAAATCACTGACTGTGTCACCAGCAAAACACCCCCATACCATCACACCTCCTCCTCCATGCTTCACGGTGGGAACCACACATGCGGAGATCATCCGTTTACCTACTCTGCGTCTCACAAAGACACAGCGGTTGAAACCAAAAATCTCAAATTTAGACTCATGAGACCAAAAGACAGATTTTCACCGGTCTAATGTCCCTTGCTCGTGTTTCTTGGCCCAAGCAAGTCTCTTCTTCTTATTGGTGTCCTTTATTAGTGGTTTCTTTGCAGCAATTCGACCATGAAGGCCTGATTCACGCAGCCTCCTCTGAACAGTTGATGTTGAGATGTGTCTGGTACTTGAACTCTGTGAAGCATTTATTTGGGCTTCAATTTCTGAGGCTGGTAACTCTAATGAACGTATCCTCTGCAGCAGAGGTAACTCTGGGTCTTCCTTTCCTGTGAGGGTACTCATGAGAGCCAGTTTCATCATAGCTCTTGATGGTTTTTGCAACTGCACTTGAAGAAACTTTAAAAGATCTTGAAATTGTCCGGATTGACTGACCTTCATGTCTTAAAGTAATGATGGACTGTCATTTCTCTTTGCTTATTTGGGCTGTTCTTGACAATAATATGGACTTGGTCTTTTACCAGATAGGGCTATCTTCTGTATACCACCCCTACCTTGTCATAATACATTTGAGCCAATCAGTTGTGTTAAGAAGGAAAGAAATTCCCCAAATGAACTTTTAACAAGGCACACCTGTTATTTGAAATGCGTTCCAGGTGACTACCTCATGAAGGAGTGGCTTTGGGACAAGTCTTTGAATGTCCTTGAGTGGTCCAGCCAGAGCCCAGACTTGAACACGATCGAACATCTCTGAAGAGACCTGAAACTAGCTGTGCATTAACGCCCCCCATCCAACCTGACAGAGTTTGAGAGGATCTGCAGAGAAGAATGGGCAAAACTCCCCAAATCAGATATGGCAAGCTTGTAGTGTCATACCCCAAGAAGACTCGAGGCTGTAATCGCTGCCAAAGGTGCATCAACAAAGTACTGAGTACTTTGGATCTGAATACTTATGTAAATGTGATATCAGTTTTTTAATAATCTTTGTCATTATGGGGTATTGTGTGTAGATTGTGTGTAGATTTAATAAGGCTATAACCTAACAAAACGTGTAAAAAGTGAAGGGGCCTGAATACTTTCCGAAGGCACTGTATACTGCTGTACATATTCTTACTATATATTTTTGGTGTATATTCGCATGAGTTGCATTTGGATTACTGATTGATTTCTTGTTTGTAGTTTTTGATTACTTTTTATTTGTGCACTGTTAGGAGCTAGCAATCCAAACATTTCATTGCACCTGTAATAACATCTGCTAAACTGTGTACGCGACCAATAAATGCCTTGATAAGGAAACCATAAACAGAGGTCATGTGAGTGAGGGCAAAAAGGTTGTCCCAGCTGTTGCCCTACTTTAGCTAAAGCCATTTCCATGTAAAAAGCCCCATGAGCTCTAACATGTCAAGTTAAAATTTGGTGTCAAAGGAAAGCTACGAGTCTATTTATAAAGCATATATATCAATGTTTCAACCATTTTCCATGCTAAAAATTTGGAATAAGCATCGGCTTTCTTTGATTTATGGTCAAACAGATGGAAAAGGGGTCTTAGAAAACATCTTGCAGAAAAAGTCTTAAAAGGTATCAGAAATACATCACAACCCAATAATCTTGAAGTAAAGACCCATTCCAACTAATATCAACATTTATATTTCATTTTGCAGAAATGATTTGCCTTCTGTAAGTTTAAGAAATACTGCCTACCCACTGGGCACACCACACCACTTAAACTTGGAAAAATTGGGTAATATTTGGTTGAGACATTGATCAATGAGATTACAACCTTCTGTAGATTCACCCACTCACAAAGACAGGCAAACGTTTGTTGAATTCCCAATGTGTTATCACCATGCTTTCAACAATCTAAAAGCACAACCAAATTCCAATGGAAAAACAATGTCGGAATTTTGGTTTAGTTGTCAACTAAATGTGTAATCACTGCACTTTCATCCATTTAAAAGCACAACAAAGTTCAAATGGGTAATTAAATGTTATTTAGTTTATTTATACAACAGTTTATTGTGTTATCACTGTGCTTCAGCTAATAGCATAACCAAATTACCTGGATTTCAGTTGAGATTACATTAAAAGTACAAAGGATCAATGTGGTTTGAGATTCTGGGCAGATTATTATAGCACTTGTGAAGATCTCCACAGACTTGCAATTCTGAACATGCACACTTTCTTTGATTACATAAGAATACATTTATAGAACACAGTAAACTCCAAATGTGTCCATGGATGTGTAACTCATTAAAAGGTTGAATAAATACTGTTACATTAACTCCGGGCTATTTACTGTATTACAAAAGCAATATTCAATTGTCGTGGACAACACAACCATTATATAAACATTTAAAGGAGATGCATCTACTGCTTGAATAGTTCTATCTGAGCCACTGGTTTAATCCTATTCTTGAACTTTTATTTTTCCTTTAGTTGGAGATGTGAATCCAACATAACAGTTATTAACTTGTAGATTACATTTGAAATCAACCAAATCTGGAAACCCTGGGGCTATATGTATTGTTAAGTTGTCGACAAGTTATTAACTTGTAGATTACATTTGAAATCAACCAAATCTTGAAACCCTGGGGCTATATGTATTGTTAAGTTGTCGACAAGTTAATAGATTATTTACTGTATTGCAAAAGTGATATTGAACTGTGTTTGGTTGTCAGTGCAACCAAATATCAACATTTAGAGGAGATGTATCTTCTGCGTGGATAGTTCCATCTGTGTCAATGATTTAGTCGGGCTTTAATTCCAGTTTGTCAACAAATGAATAACTGATATGTTGGATTCACGTCTCCATCTCAACCCAAAATCTTAATTAAAGAATACGACTTAATCAAATTAAATCAAACTTTAAATGCACTTTAAATAAAGTTTCATTTGATTTAGTCCTGCTCTTTAACTTAGATTTTTGGTTGAGATGGAGACATGAATCCAACATATCAATTATTAACATGTAGATTACATTTGAAATCAACCAAATCTTGAAACCCTGGGGTTATATGTATTGTTTATTTTTTGTTGAATTCTGGGTTGAATTGAAACATTAGCTGTTGATAACTTCGCGAACGGCTATAAAGGCCTAAGTAGTTATATTTAATTTGCTCTGGTAAACCTACCCTTTGGAATGACTTCGACAGCAACAGTGAATGTATTACATTTTTAAGTATAGATCTCTCAACAATCATTCTCACAATAACAAATTGGTAGTAGTCAGTGGCAAATATCAAAAGTAAGCAGGGCTGGGCTTGATTAAAACCCTAATGGGAGACCATGGATGTTGAAATCAAGGCCGGTCCGGAACGCACCAAATCTGAACCAAACATAGATGTCTATGTGTTTTGCATAATTTATCAGTCATCTACTGCTGTACACTCACACTACTGTACACTGTTCACTGAAATGGCTGTCTGTGTGGGTGTCTTTCTCTGTCTCTATCTCTCTTGCAATCAGCCTTCCCTCTCTCTTTTGTAGCTATATTACCCAGTGGAAGCGGTCCTCCTTGGGTCAATACTCATTACACACACGGATCCTTGTACGTGCACGTACCAGTGTGTATGTCTATAGCTACATTGAGGAAGGATTACAGTTATTAGAAGATTGAGTGGCTCGGCAGGGCAAATAATCAGAGTTAGGGTCGATTCCATCTCAACCGCAAAATTATTTCACTTCACATAATTGAAAAAGTCCTCATAGCAGATTATGGACTGAAGTTTTTAGTGGAGATATTTCACTAGTTGAGCCATCCCTGGCTCACAACAGCACAGCCCAGTACAGTAAGTACCGGTACTGCTCCCAAACTAGACCATGCAGGACTTTACCATCTTATCAACAAGACAAATACATGTTTAACGAAATATTATAAAGTAGCTATACACTGATTACCAGATTCCTTTGTATAAACACAAAATGCGTTGATCTAACAAGCTGAAGTCTTTCCATAAACCACATAGTTTCAAACTGGTTTTATCTAATAGGACATGCCCTCATGTTCCTCTGTGTGTGTGTGTGTGTGTGTGTGTGTGTGTGTGTGTGTGTGTGTGTGTGTGTGTGTGTGTGACAGACA
The DNA here is from genome assembly GCF_965601325.2 of Salmo salar. NCBI lineage: Eukaryota > Metazoa > Chordata > Actinopteri > Salmoniformes > Salmonidae > Salmo > Salmo salar. Next base: position 15,142,850 of record NC_138314.1, on the reverse strand, counting down.
GACAGAAAAGGTTTTCACATAGAAGTCAGTACATAATAGTAGAGATCATCGCTACATACACACACACACACACACACACACACACACACACACACACACACACACACACACACACACACACACACACACACACACACACACACACACCACACACACACACACACACACACACACACACACACACACACACACACGGGTTGCGTCTCAATCTACCGCATCCACATCTGTGGTGGAAAATGTGGCCGAGCTACAGCGGTGTTTGTCAGACCATGAGACATCCCAAAAATCGATAATCTCGCGAAAACGTCTATAGCGTCCCGAACGGTTTGATAACTAATAACTGATACATATTACCCCACTACACACACACGCACACACACACGCACGCACGCATGTATGGAAAGAGTCACACGATGGTGTTCTCTGTTTTGCTCTACATTTTGCTCGACGACCCCCACAAGTATCACAGGACTCATTTGAAAGTAACCGGTACCGTTTGTTTTACATGGAAGTATGGAAAGTGTAAAAAAAAAAAAACGTTAAATATTTGCTTAGCTTTCTAATATCTCATTATGTCTCCTACTTTTTGACTGTGTTAAGGCTGTGTAAGGGAGGCGAAGTGCAGGAGAGCAGAGTAAAGTAAACAGGCGCACTTTTATTCCGTTCAACAATAGGCACAAAAAATGACATAAGTGCCCAAAACCACAGAACATAAACTATAAAAGTATCGTGAGTGAACATACACCATTAACAATGAACAATTACACACAAAGACATGATGGGGAACAGAGGACTAAATACATGTAGATTGATTGGGGAATGAAAACCAGGTGTGTATGGAACAAGACAAAACAAATGGACATATGAAAAATAGAGCGGTGATGGCTAGAAAGCCGGTGACGTCGATCGCCGAACGAACAAGGAGAGGAGCCGACTACAGAGGAAGTTGTGACAGACTGTCTGTTTTGCCATTTATGAATGTGTTACTCAATGCGTTTCTATGGGCTCTAGCAGTAAAGGCAAAATTATATATTTTATCAAATATTTTTTTTTATATATACAGTACCAGTCAAAAGTATGGACACACCTACTCATTCAAGGTTTTTTATTTCTTGTTATTTTCTACATTGTAGAATAATAGTGAAGACATCAAAACTATGAAATAACACATATGGAATCATGTAGTAACCAAAAATGTGTTAAACAAATCAAAATATATTTTGATCACAGATTTGCACATTCTTGGAATTCTCTCAACCAGCTTCATGAGGTAGTCATCTGGAATGCATTTCAATTAACAGGTGTGCCTTGTTAAAAGTTCATTTGTGGAATTTCTTTCCTTCTTAATGCGTTTCAGCCAGTCAGTTGTGTTGTGACAAGGTAGGCGTGGTATACCTAAGATAGCCCTATTTGGTAAAAGACCAAGTTCATATTATGGCAAGACCACCTGCGGGACACACTATTCAAATTTCTCAAACATACAACTATTATATCCCATTTTAAAGATACACTTCTCGTTAATCTAACCACATTGTTCAATTTCAAAAAGGCTTTACGGCGAAAGCATAACATTAGATTATGTTAGGACATCGCCGAGACAAGAAAAACCACACAGCCATTTTCCAAGCAAGGAGAGGCATCACAAAACCAGAAATACAGCTAAGATTAATCACTAACCTTTGATGATCTTCATCAGATGGCCCTCATAGGACTTCATGTTACACTATACATGTATGTTTTGCTCGATAAAGTTCATATTTATATAAAAAAAAACATTTTACATTGGCATGTAATGTTCAGAAATGTTTTTCTGAGCACATCAATTTACAGAAATACTCATCATAAACGTTGATAAAATATTCAACTGTTATTCAAAGAATTATAGATTCACTTCTCCTTAATGCAACCGCTGTGTCAGATTTCAAAAAAGCTTTACAGCGAAAGCACACTTTGCAATAATCTGAGTACGGCGCTGTCACAAAACCAAACCCGCCATTTTATGGAGTCAACATAACCCAGAAATAGCATTATAAATATTCACTTACCTTTGATGATCTTCATCGGAATGCACACCCAGGAATCCCAGTTCGACAATAAATGTTCATTTGTTTCGATTAAGTCCATCCTTTATGTCCAAATACCTCCTTTTTGCTTGCACGTTCAGTCGAGTAATCCAAATCCACTGCGCTCGCGCAGTGAGTTCAGACGAATAGCCAAAAAAGTTACATTACAGCTCGTAGAAACATGTCAAACAATGTATAGAATCAATCTTTAGGATGTTTTTATCATAAATCTTCCATAATATTCCAACTGGACGATTCCTTTGTCTTCAAAAAATAAAAGGAACACAGCTAACTCACCTGGGCGCGCGCCACTGAGCTCATGTAATTTTTTTCAGTCATCTGATTCCAATGGCTCTTATTCTCTCCCCATTCACAGTAGAAGCATGAAACAACGTTCTAAAGACTGTTGATATCTAGCGGAAGCCTTAGGAAGTGCAAAATGACCCCACAGACACTGTATACTGGATAGGGAATCACTTGAAAACTACAAACCTCAGATTTCCACACTTCCTGGTTGGATTTTTTTCTCAGGTTTTTGCCTGCAATATGAGTTCTGTTATACTCACAGACATCATTCAAACCGTTTTAGAAACTACAGAGTGTTTTCTATCCAAATCTACTAATAATATGCATATCTTAGCTTCTGGGACTGAGTAGCAGGCAGTTTACTCTGGGCACCTTCTTCATCCAGACGTCAAAATACTGCCCCCTACCCTAGAGAAGTTTTAAGACATGAAGGTCAGTCAATACGGAAAATGTCAAAAACGTTTAAAGTTTCTTCAAGTGCAGTTGCAAAAAGCATCAAGTGCTATGATGAAACTGAGTCTCATGAGTACCGCCACAGGAAAGGAAGACCCAGAGTTACCTCCGCTGCAGAGGATAAGGTCATTAGAGTTAACTGCACCTCAGATTGCAGCCCAAATAAATGCTTCACAGAGTTCAAGTAACAGACACATCTCAAAATCAACTGTTCAGAGGAGATTGCGTGAATCAGGCCTTCATGGTCGAATTGCTGCAAAGAAACCACTAATAAAGGACACCAATAAGAAGAGGAGACTTGCTTGGGCCAAGAAACATGAGCAATGGATATCAGACCGGTGGAAATCTGTCTTTTGGTCAGATGAGTCCAAATTTGAGATTTTTGGTTCCAACCGCCATGTCTTTGTGAGACGCAGAGTAGGTGAATGGATGATCTCCGCATGTGTGGTTCCCACTGTGAAGCATGGAGGAGGAGGTGTCATGGTATGGGGGTGCTTTGCTGGTGACACAGTCAGTGATTTATTTAGAATTCAAGGCACACTTAACCAGCATGGCTACCACAGCATTCTGCAGTGATACACCATCTTATCTGGTTGGCACTTAGTGGGAGTATCATCCAGGCACTTGTCATCTCCCGTCTGGATTACTGCAACTCACTGTTGGTGGGGCTCCCTGCCTGTGCCATTAAACCCATACAACTCATCCAGAACGCAGCAGCCCGTCTGGTGTTCAACCTTCCCAAGTTCTCTCACGTCACCCCGCTCCTCCGCACACTCCACTGGCTTCCAGTGGAAGCTCGCATCTGCTACAAGACCATGGTGCTTGCCTACGGAGCTGTGAGGGGAACGGCACCTCCGTACCTTCAGGCTCTGATCAGTCCCTACACCCAAAGAAGGGCACTGCGTTCATCCACCTCTGGCCTGCTCGCCTCCCTACCTCTGCGGAAGCACAGTTCCCGCTCAGCCCAGTCAAAACTGTTCGCTGCTCTGGCACCCCAATGGTGGAACAAGCTCCCTCACGACGCCAGGACAGCGGAGTCAATCACCACCTTCCGGAGACACCTGAAACCCCACCTCTTTAAGGAATAACTGGGATAGGATTAAGTAATCCTTCTAACCCCCCCCCACCCTCCCCCCCAAAAAAGATATAGATGTACTATTGTAAAGTGGTTGTTCCACTGGATATCATAAGGTGAATGCACCAATTTGTAAGTTGCTCTGAATAAGAGCGTCTGCTAAATGACGTAAATGTAAATGTATCATTTGTTTTTCAACAGGACAATGACCCAAAACACACCTCTAGGCTGTGTAAGAACTATTTGACCAAGGAGAGTGATGGAAAAGCAGCCAACAAGTGCTCAGCATATGTGGGAACTCCTTCAAGATTGTCGGAAAAGCATTCCTCATGAAGCTGGTTGAGAGAATGCCAAGAATGTGCAAAGCTGTCATCAAGGCAAAGGGTGGCTACTTTAAAGAATCCAAACTTTTGACTGGTACTGTATATATATATATATTTTTGTTATACCTACAGGGGACCTAAAATTCTGAATCAAATAGATAAAGATGGCTATGAGACATAAAGATGTATTGGTCAAAATCCATGAATAGCTAAACAACCAGTTTGATCCATGAGAAAGACCCTGGACGAAGTGGACAGAATCTACATTTCCATAAAGAATACTTTGGGAGGAAGATGGAAGTTCAATAAAAGGTATTTATTTCTCATTAAAACCAACATGTTTAGTCTTCAATAAAGCATTCATGGTGGAGCTTTAGAAAGTGGACAGAACATAGCTCAGGGACAGTCAGAGACTTATCTTGGAGGTGGGGAGGGGGCGATGGAGGGAGAAACTTTGTAACCCTGGAAACTGTTGCTAAGTAGCGGAACGAGGGATGCAGGGAAAGAGGGACAGAGATGGAACTGTGAGAATGTGAGGAGGGAAGAGGAGAGAAAAGTGGGGGAGACCTGTGTGTGTGTGTGTGTGTGTGTGTGTGTGTGTGTGTGTGTGTGTGTGTGTGTGTGTGTGTGTGTGTGTGTGTGTGTGTGTGTGTGTGTGTGTGTGTGTGTGTGTGTGTAAATATATATCATATAGCCTATGTCTTTTATTTATACATCACATGCGACCCATGATAAGAGTATCTAATTTGTATGTTAACAAATTCTATTAAATGAATTATCTGACTCCATAAAGATTATAAAAATTGTTGATCTTGACTAGCAAGAATTGGTCTGAGAGTGGAATACTAAAGGCAAATAGATTTAATGACATTGTAAAATGGATGATAACATTATACAAGGCATAAGCTTAAGTTACAAGGCAATGCTGACATTAATCAAGGAATTTAGTATATAGACATGATCAGACAGGGAGAGAGAGACAAAGAATCCATGTCTTGAGCCATGGCCCATTGCTCATGGAAGAGGGAGAGAGAGAAAAAATGTATATCTAACCACCGCAGGTCAGGAACAAAGGTCAGAGAAAGAGAGGCACAGTGAAGCTAAGACCCTTTTATCACCATTTGATCATGTTAGATTTCCAAACCTGAGTTATTGACCAATAGCATTACTGTTGTGCTAACTTCCCATCAGATATCAGACCTACAGGATGTCATCACAACAGCACCTACTGCTTTACAGAAGTGTGACAGAATTGGGGATGTGGAGAGCAACACAGAGAAGGCTAGATTCCTGAGAAGACAATAAAACCTTTTGCATACAGTGTTGATAAAAGAGAGATAGAAGTTTGGGCTGTTCTGTGTGTAACTGTAGTCTGTGAATCGAGTCACTCACACAAACATGGAGCCTTAAAGTGCTTTTACCCTCTGTGGACCCTGCCTTTGGCTGGTAGGATAAAAATAACCAGGGTCTGGCTGTCCTACACCACAGTAGCCTACAGACACACACACGCAAGCACACATGCACAATTATGCGCACAAGCACAACATTTCCATTCAATCTCCTCTCACTTCAGTTCCTTCCTCTTGATGCCTAGTTGAACTAAAACATCAGTTCTCTCCATTCTTCTCTCCATCCCTTCTCCCTTTCTCCACAATTTTTTATCCTCTCCTATCTCTCATCCTTAGCTAGGAAATATGAATGACAAAATGTGGACAATGAGGACATCTAATTCATATGCTAATCCATGTGCGTTGATTCCCGCACGGTCGTACAAGTTAACTATAAATCAATTTGGATTAAGGCAGAGGTCGCCAACCTTTTCTAGCACGAGAGCCACCCAGATAGCACAGTGGATCTGGGCTGATTCCGGCTGAGAGTCGGGGCACTCGGCTGCGAGTCAGACTCGGGCCGACGTCATGTGGCCCGAGTCTGGGTCGCCTTAGGCAGTATTACTTATGGCTAGGATGCAGGGATTGAGCTCGGGCCGATTCCGGTGTGAGTTATCTGGCCCAAATGTATTACTTGGGACTCGGGCCGATTGCGGTGAGAGTTATCTGGCCCAAATGTATTACTTGGGACTCGGGCCGATTGCGGTGAGAGTTATCTGGCCCAAATGTATTACTTTGGGCTCGGGCCAATTCCGATGAGAGTTATCTGGCCCAAATATATTACTTTGGTCTCGGGCCGATTTGGGCTACCATCTGGCAGATGATTGCTTTACATAATTAATCCAAATCCAGACAGCTGATGTCCTGAAAGAGCTGCAGAATCCAGATCCCTACAAATCAGCAGGGCTAGACATTCTGGACCCTCTCTTCCTAAAATTATCCGCCGCCATTGTCGCTACCCCTATTACTAGTCTGTTCAACCTCTCTTTCGTTATCGTCTGAGATTCCTAAAGATTGGAAAGCGGCTGCGGTCATCCCCCTCTTCAAAAGGGGAGACACTCTAGACCCAAACTGTTACAGACCTATATCCATCCTGCCCTGCCTTTCTAAAGTCTTCGAAAGCCAAGTGAACAAACAGATCACCAACCATCTCAAATCCCACCGTACCTTCTCTGCTATCAATCCGATTTCTGAGCTGGTCACGAGTGCACCTCAGCCACGCTCAAGATCCTAAACGATATCATAACCACCATCGATAAAAAACAGTACTGTGCAGTACTGCCGTCTTCATCGACCTGGCCAAGGCTTTCGACTCTGTCAATCACCGCATTCTTATCGGCAGACTCAACAGCCTTGGTTTCTCAAATGACTGCCTCGCCTGGTTCACCAACTACTTCTCAGATAGAGTTCAGTGTGCCAAATCGGAGGGCCTGTTGTCCGGACCTCTGGCAGTCTCTATGGGGGTGCCATAGGGTTCAATTCTCAGGCCGACTCTTTTCTCTGTATATATCAATAATGTCGCTCTTGCTGCGGGTGATTCTTTGATCCAACTCTACGCAGACGACACCATTCTGTATACATCTGGCCCTTCTTTGGACACTGTGTTAACAAACCTCCAAACTCCTTCCGTGGCCTCCAACTGCTCTTAAACGCTAGTAAAACTAAATGCATGCTCTTCAACCGATCACAGCCTGCACCCGCCCGCCGAGCATCACTACTCTGGATGGTTCTGACTTAGAATATGTGGACAACTATAAATACCTAGGTGTCTGGCTAGACTGTAAACTCTCCTTCCAGACTCATATTAAGCATCTCCAATCCAAAATTAAATCTAGAATCGGCTTCCAATTTCGCAACAAAGCCTCCTTCACTCATGCTGCCAAACATACCCTCGTAAAACTGACTATCCTGCCGATCCTTGACTTCGGCGATGTCATTTACAAAATAGCCTCCAACACTCTACTCAGCAAGTTGGAAGCAGTCTATCACAGTGCCATCTTTTGTCACCAAAGCCCCATATACTACCCACCATTGCGACCTTTATGCTCTCGTTGGCTGGTCCTCGCTACATATTCGTCGCCAAACCCACTGGCTCCAGGTCATCAATAAGACTTTGCTAGGTAAAGCTCCACCTTATCTCAGCTCACTGGTCACCATAGAAACACCCACCCGTAGCACGCACTCCAGCAGGTATATTTCACTGGTCATCGCCAAAGCCAACACCTACTTTGGCTGCCTTTCCTTCCAGCGCTCTGCTGCCAATGACTGGAACAAATTGCAAAAATCTCTGAAGTTGGAGACTTATATCTCCCTCACTAACTTCAAGCATCGGCTGTCAGAGCAGCTTACCGATCGCTGCAGCTGTACACAGCCCATCTGTAAATAGCCCATCCAACCAACTACCTACCTTATCCCCATATGTTTTTTTTCTGCTCTTTTGCACACTAGTATTTCTACTTGCACATCCTCATCTGCACATGTATCACTCCAGTGTTAATTGCTAAATTGTAATTACTTTGCCACTATGGCCTATTTATTGCCTTACCTCCTTACTTCATTTGCACACACTGTATACAGATTTTCTATTGTGTTATTGACTGTACGTTTGTTTATCCCATGTGTAACTAACTCTGTGTTGTTGTTTTTTATCTTGGCAAGGTTGCAGTTGTAAACGAGAACTTGTTCTCAACTGGCCTACCTGGTTATATAAAGGTGAAATAAAAAAATACAAAATAAAAAACAGCTCCTGGTATATGTCCATTAAGTTTACAGAGGGGTCAATTAAGGAAGACATCCACTTCTGCAAACCAGTGGAAATCAGGACAACAGGAGATAATTTTTTTAAAGTACTGACATCAAATGGACTTTGGTGGTCAAGATGTGTTTGTATCTGTACTGATGGTGCAAAAGCCATGACAGGGAGACATAGTGGAGTGGTAATGCGCTTGCAAGCAGTTGCTCCAAACGCCACTTGGGTACACTGCATTATCCACAGAGAGGCTCTTGCTGCCAAGGGAATGCCTGACAGCTTGAAAGACGTTTTGGACACTACAGTGAAAATGTTAAAGCAAGGCCCCTGAACTCTTGTGTATTTTCTGCACTATGCAATGATACGGGCAGCGATCATGTAACGCTTTTACAACATACAGAAGTGCGCTGGTTATCAAGGGGCAAAGTGTTGACACGTTTTTTTTTAATTGAGAGACGAGCTTTTCTCACACAACTGGCCTATCTGGGTGATGTTTTTTCTTGCCTGAATGATCTGAATCTAGGATTACAGGGCCTCTCCGCAACTATATTCAATGTGCGGGATAATATTGAGGCTATTTTTAAGAATTTGGAGCTCTTCTCTGTCTGCATTAACCAGGACATCACACAGGTCTTTCCATCATTGTATGATTTTTTGTGTGCAAATGAACTCAAGCTTATGGACAATGTCAAATGTGATATAGCGAAGCACCTGAGTGAGTTGGGTGCGCAATTATGCAGGTACTTTCCCGAAACGGATGACCTAAACAACTGGATTCGTTATCCCTTTCCTGATCTGCCTCCAGTCCACTTACCAATATCTGAACAAGAGAGCCTCATCGAAATTGTAACAAGTGGTTCTGTGAAAATTGAATTTAATCAGAAGCAACTGCCAGATTTCTGGATTGGGCTGCGCTCAGAGTATCCTGCTTTGGAAAATCGCGCTGTTAAGTCACTGATGCCCTTTGCAACCACATACCTATGTGAGAGTGGATTCTCGGCCCTCACTAGCATGAAAACTAAATACAAGCAAAGACTGTGTGGGGTAAATTATTTAAGACAGAGACTCTCTTCAATACAACCCAACATTGCAGAGTTATGTGCATCCTTTCAAGCACACCCTTCTCATTAACCTGTGGTGAGTTATTCACAATTTTCGATGACAAATACGTTTTTATATGTAAGATGGTTAAATAAAGAGCAACATTATTGATTATTACTATATTATTATTTGTGCCCTGGTCCTATAAGAGATCTTTGTCACTTCCCACGAGCCAGGTTGTGACAAAACTCACACTCAATGTATTGTATAGTGTGTGTGGCAGGCTTACAATGATGGAGCAAAAAACAACATTTGAGAGTGCGCTGACCCTGGTGCTAGAGGAGGTACGCAGCTTGAAGGGGTATGGGACTATAAAAAGTTTGGGAACCACTGCCATAGATGATAAAATGGTTATTGGTAGAACCCTTCTTAGAGGGTTCTAGGCAGAACCCTTTATAGAGGCTTCTCGGTAGAACCATATACAGCGGGGGTAGATTAGAACCCATTGCAGAGGGTTCACCCAGCCCTAAAAAGGGTTCCCCTATGGGGACAAACCGAAGAACCCTGTATGGATCTACTTAGCATCTTCTTTTCTAAGAGGGTAGTCGGTGCTCCCTCTACACCCATCTATACCCAGAGTAAAACCAAAGTAACCTGCACTCCTCTCTCTATCTGTAACGCAGCTCTCACAGCGTTAACTAATTTCCCTGTGAGAAGAGGGCGTTTCGCCCTGTCTCCTTATCTCGCCCTGTCTCTGTCCCAAATCCCACATCTCTAAAAAGCAATTTACAGACTAGACAGAGAGAGCAAGAGAGCACTGAGAGAGAATGAGACAGAATGAGAAAGAGAACAAGAGAGAGAGAGAAAGGAATGCACTAGAGAGATAAGTAAGGTAGAGTAATGAGCAGAAAAGCTGAGTAGGCAGAAAGGGCACTCCAGGACAGAGTGAAAAGCATACTGTATACTGAATATGTAGAGGAAAGAAATCATTGCCTGATCACTGAATTTACACTGAACAAAAATATAAACACAACATGTAAAGTGTTGGTCCCATGTTTCATGAGCTGTAATAAAAGTTCCCAGAAATGTTCCATATCCACAAAAAGCTAATTTCTCTCAAATTTTGTGCACACATTTGTTTACATCCCTGTTAGTGAGCATTTCTCCTTTGCCAAGATAATCCATCCACCTGACAGGTGTGGCATATCAAGAAGCTGATTAAACAGTATGATTATTATCCATGTGCACCTTGTGCTGGGGACAATAAAAGGCCACTCTAAAATGTGCAGTTTTGTCACACAACACAATGCCACAGATGTCTGAAGTTATGAGGGAGTGTGCAATTGGCATGCTGACTGCAGGAATGTCCACCAGAGCTGTTGCCAGAGAATTGAATGTTAATTTCTCTCCCATAAAATTTGATTTGATTTGACATCAGTGAAACGCTCAACCACACAGCGGTTGGGAGGCCGGTTGGACATACGGAACAATTCTCTAAAACGACGTTGAAGGAGGGCGCTGGGTGTGGGTGAGAGGTTTGCTCATGTCAAATCAAATCACATTTTGCAAATAGTCTGGGTAGCCATTTGATTAGCTGCTCAGGAGTCTTATGGCTTGGGCGTAGAAGTTATTTAGGAGCCTCTTGGACCTAGAATTGGCGCTCTGGTACCGCTTGCCGTGCAGTAGCAGAGAGAACAGTCTATGACTAGGGTTGCTGGAGTATTTGAATATTTTTAGGGCCTTCCTCTGACACCGCCTGGTATAGAGGTCCTGGATGGCAGGAAGCTTGGCCCCGGTGATGTACTAGGCCGTACGCACTACCCTCTGTAGTGCCTTGCGATCGGAGGCCGAGCAGTTGGCATAACAGGCAGTGATGCAAGCCATCAGGATGCTCTCGATGGTGCAGCTGTACAACCTTTTGAGGATCTAAGGGCCCATGTTAAATCTTTTCAGGCTCCTGAGGGAGAATAGGTTTTGTGGTGCCCTCTTCACGACTGTCTTGGTGTGCTTGGACCATGTTAGTTTGTTGGTGATGTGGACGCCAAGGAACTTGAAGCTCTCAACCTGCTCCACTACAGCCCCGTCAATGAGAATGGGGGCCTGCTCGGTCCTACTTTTCCTGTAGTCCACAATCATCTCCTTTGTCTTGATCACTTCGAGGGAGAGGTTGTTGTCCTTTCCCCACACGGTCAGGTCTCCTCCTTATAGGCTGTCTCATCATTGTCGGTGATCAGACTTACCACTCTTGTGTCATCAGCAAACTGAATGATGGTGTTGGAGTCATGCCTGGCCGTGCAGTCATGAGTGAACAGGAAGTACAGGAGGGGGCTGAGCATGCACCCCTGAGGGGCCCCCGTGTGAGGATCAGCGTGGCGGATGTGTTGGTACCTACCCTTACCACCTGGGGGCGGCCCGTCAGGAAGTCCAGGATCCAGTTGCAGAGGGAGGTGTTTAGTCCCAGGGTCCTTAGTTTAGTGATGAGCTTTGAGGGCACTATGGTGTTGAACGCTGAGCTGTAGTCAATGAATAGCATTCTCACATAGGTGTTCCTTTTATCCAGGTGTGAAAGGGCAGTGTGGAGTGCAATAGAGATTGCATCATCTGTGGATCTGTTGGTGCGGTATGAAAATTAGAGAGGATCTAGGGTTTCTAGGATAATGGTGTTGTTGTGACCCATGACCAGCCTTTCAAAGCATTTCATGGCTACCGATGTGAGTGCTACGGGTCGGTAATCATTTAGGCAGGTTACCTTAGTGTTCTTGGGCACAGGGACTATGGTGGTCTGCTTGAAACATGCTGGCATTACAGACTCAGACATGGAGAGGTGAAAATGTCAGTGAAGACACTTGCCAGTTGGTCAGCGCATGCTCGGAGTACACGTCCTGGTAATCTGTCTGGCCCTGAGGCCTTGTGAGTGTTGACCTGTTTGAAAGTCTTACTCACCTTGGCTGCGGAGAGCGTGATTACACAGTCGTCCGGGAACAGCTGATGCTCTCATGCATGTTTCAGTGTTACTTGCCTCGAAGCGAGCATAGAAGTTATTTAGCTCGTCTGGTAGGCTCGTGTCACTGGGCAGCTCTCGGCTGTGCTTCCCTTTGTAGTCTGCAATAGTTTGCAAGCCCTGCCACATCTGACTAGCGTCGGAGCTGGTGTAGTACGATTCGATCTTAGTCCTGTATTGACGCTTTGCCTGTTTGATGGTTCGTCGGAGGGCATAGCGGGATTTCTTATAAGCTTCTGGGTTAGAGTCCTTGAAAGCGGGAGCTCTACCCTTTAGCTCAGTGCGAATGTTGCCTGTAATCCATGGCTTCTGGTTGGGGTATGTACGTACAGTCACTGTGGGGGCGATGTCCTCGATGCACTTATTGATAAAGCCATTGATAAAACTGGTGCTTCCTGCTTTAATTTTTGCTTGTAAGCAGGAATCAGGAGGATAGAATTATGGTCAGATTTGCCAAATGGAGGGCGAGGGAGAGCTTTGTATACGTCTCTGTGTGTGGAGTAAAGGTGGTCTTAAAAAATTTTCCCTCTGGTTGCACATGTAACATGCAGAAAGAAATTAGGTAAAACTGATTTAAGTTGCCCTGCATTAAAGTCTCCGGCCACTAGGAGTGCTGCCTCTGGATGAGCGTTTTCCTGTTTGCTTATGGCAGTATACAGCTCATTGAGTGCGGTTTTAGTGCCAATACAGATGAAAACTCTGTAGGTAGATAGTGTGGTCTACAGATTAACATGAAATACTCAGGCAAGCAAAACCTTGAGACTTCCTTAGATATCGTGCACCAGCTGTTGTTCACATATATGCATAGGCCCCCGCCCCGTGTCTTACCAGAGGCTGCTGTTCTGTCCTGCGATGTAGTGTATAACCCCCAGCTGTATGTTCTTAATGTCGTCGTTCAGCCACGACTCAGTGAAACATAAGATATTACAGTTTTGAATGTCCCGTTGGTAGGATATACGTGCTTTCAGCTCGTACTTTATTTTCCAGCGATTGAACATTAGCTAGCAGGACGGAAGGCAAGGGAAGATTAGCCACTCGTCGCCTGATCCTCACAAGGCACCCAGATCTTTTTCCACTAAATCTCAGTTTCCTTCTCCAGCGAATCATGGGGATCTTGGCCTGGTCGGGTGTCTGTAGTAGTATATCCCTCCCATCCGACTCATTGAAGAAGAACTCTTTGTCCAGTTTGAGGTGAGCAATCGCAGTTCTGATGTCCAGAAGCTATTTTCGGTCATAAAGAGACGGTAGCAGCAACATTATGTACAAAACAAATTACGAACAACGCGGGAAAAAAAATACCATTGTTGGTTGAGTGCCGATAAGACGGCAGCCTTCCCCTCCGGCGCCATCGTGAGAACGTCAACGTTGTGAACAGAGTGCCCCATGGTGGCGGTGGGGTTATGGTATGGGCAAGCATAAGCTACGGACAACGAGCACAACTGCATTTCATCAATGACAATTTCAATGCAGAGATATCGTGACAAGATCCTAAGGCCCATTGTCGTGCCATTCATCCGCCACCATCACCTCATGTTTCAGCATGTTAATGCACGGCCCAATATCGCAATGATCTATTTAAATCGACTGATTTCCTTATATGAACTGTAAATCGTTGCATGTTGCATTTATATTTTGTTCAGTATAATTCCACTGCTCTATCTATCGCTACAGATATTCAGTCTGAGACTGCCATCGTAGAAGACGTAGATGCTGACGTCAAAGAGAGGGGCGTTGTACAAAACAAGTCATCAGCGATTGGATCGTTTCTAATCAATCAGAGCATTAAAGCCAATCACTAGTTCCGAAAATATGCTTAACCCAGGTGTTTAGGCTCTGGCCCAACCAATCGGTTTCTGGGACCAATGAGAACGATCGGAATGTGTTCACATTCCAATAGCCTCTGCTGAGTCCCCAACAACTGGATGTTCCTGTTGTCAGGGGAAATGGAAAGAGAGCTTTTTGAATGTTAACAAGGCAACATTCCATCTTAACTCCTCCTCCACATTTACTGGATTGGTTGAACAGTGCAGAAGAGAACCTCCCCCGACAGTTTTTTTTTGTTCTCGTCAAGACCACTATGTAGGGGATCTAGTTTCAGGCATCTATTTTACGCCTGCTACATTAGGTTAACATTAGAGAAGTTGTCGGGGAGGAGATCAAATCCAGACTCATCGTGGAGCAGAAACGTTAGTGGGTGAGGCATTTGGCCGAAGCGATATGGATGAGTATAGCCAGGCAAGAAAAATCATACTTCATATAGGCTACTGGGTGAATCTTTATAAATAATCAGAAATAACCATTTAATAAACATGGCTGGAGGAAGTGAAAAGCAAGGGAGAAGGATAGAGAGACAAAGGATGGAGGAGAGAAATGCAGGGGCTAACCAGAGAAGAGACAGACCTGTCACCAGAGGACTAGACTGATAAAGACATGTCCAGTTAAGCTGTGATAGCTCCCTCAATATTTAATTAACCACTCACATCAAGATAAAGATGAATTACTTTATGAACTGAAAGTCTTCAGGAGAAGAATTCCCTACCTAGATTTCCTCCCAGATGAGGGGGAAGGATGGAATCATTACCTGGAGTGAGCAACCAATGAAAGGTCTTCATTTTACCTCCAGTGGAAGTTGGTCACTTTCGCTGAATCTCAGTGATGCGTAAACTTTTCACAGGACACTGCAAACTGTGAAACATGGAAATAAAGGTTTTGAGGGAGCATCAGAGATTTAGAGAACATTTTCTAGATCAAAAACCATTTTCCCCTGGTTGCTTTTGATACTAACTCAGTGCAGGTCAGCAGATGAGTTTTGTGAGAGCCTGTGGAAGCTGGAAATGGAATACAGAAATGCAATCTACAGTGAGATTGTAATCCAGTCCCCCCCTTGTTGCTTTTGGGCTGTTTGAACCCAGTGATATGCCAAGGTTGAGAGTACAGTGGAGGAAGGGGAGTGGTGTAACTGGAGCCAGATGTATCAATGGGATTAAGGCTTTAGTTTAGAAAACCCAGATTTACTGAGCTGAGTTGGCCAGCCCCATAGAGATATAATTGCCAGAGGACATACAGTACATAGCTCATTTACTTATAGCCTTAGCGTCAGTCTGTTTGTACTATCATGGCAAACATTGCTTGGTTTGATAATGTCAGCAATAGTTGTCGAAGGCACAAACAGATCTGGGGCCAGAGTACTTTACACTGCAGTCAAAAGCCAAGATTTTTTCCCAGTCAAAAGCCAATAGCTTTATCACATCTATGGCAACACAAAGTAATGCATTGATGCTGCATGTGTACAATGAGAAAGGCAAGATTGCGAGGAATTATGTTAAGGCTCTAGGTAGTAACCACAAATGTGATCAGATTGCTTTAGCCCAATCAAACCTTAATTTGAAGAACCACCTGACCCGATATGTTTAGTGAGAATGTATGCCTACACCTATGACGGTTCATTGGTATTAGCATTAAAACATGCACCATTAGTTTAAATACGCTTAAATTGTTCAGGATAAAGCATCCATTATTTAAAAAAATGGTAACACATTTATTTTTATTTTTAATCCAGTTCTCAGGGACACAAATTAAGCCAATCCTGTAATAACAATGACATTCAAATGATTCCCCATTGCAAGTGCTTCTTAGTCCAAAATTAATTTGAATCGGTTTCCAGGAATCCAGCCCCCAAATTAAACAGCACAGTCAGTTCAGATAGTTGTATGGTCATGGGCACCACCTTGTGGTTGCAAATAAAATGTGCATACTACATAAATCACAATCAAATTATTTATTGGGACATTGAGTTCATGAATACAGAACTGGGGTGGTTAACATGACCACAGAAAATATTTACAGACATATCTACAAATCAGAATGAGTATTTGTTTTCCAAACAGATGACAGGGAAAGTGAGAGAGGGATGAGTGGACAAGTCTGTTGATCTTCCTCAGAGGGCTGGATAGGTCATAGGTTAACAACTGAGCTTCAATAAGATCACTGGTCATACAAAAGAAAGGGGATCCATTAGAACCCTTTCACCCATCTTGAAGTAATTCAGTCTCACTTTCCCTATCAATTTCGTCAATAATATTGTGTAGATCTGTATACCTAGACTTGGCCTTTGATTTTCCAGATTTAGTTGCCATAATTCTTCAGATAAGATAGCGGAAAAAGCTCTTGAAACAATACTGCTATGCGTAACCAGCTTGGCTGCTTCAGGTAAAAATGTGCGAATGTCTGTCGTTACGCTCGAGTTTCAAACAAGGGCTAGTCTTCCCAGATATAACCATTACACAGCCAATGAGCTGAGGTAAACGGCAATCTACCAAGCTAGATTTCAAGACGATCAGTGGTCATTGGGCCAAAATACAGTCAATCAACGAAGCACTGGTCATATCATTGGTGCGCAATGAAGTTATTGTTTGGTGTGTTCAAATCAGTTCCTCCTGGTCAATACGTCCCACGAAAAGAACCATGAAGTCTGGTTGCATTACTAACAACCAGAGGATTGCAATGAAACCAACCATGACTGGATAAACATACGTTTAGTGAGTAATTACATGGAATGTTTCGAAAGTTGGAGACGGAATTCACGACAAGTCGTTTACAAAATGTTTCGTGTTAGGCTATAAAAATTGATTTTATCGAACAAAACAACCATTTATTGTGTAGCTTGGACCTTTTGTATTGCCAAAAGATCGTCAAAGGTAAGTGATTATTTTGCCATTTCTGACTTTCCATCCAAGGACAGGAGTCACGAAAATGTTTATTATGCTTTTCTAAGTGGGCGGTGTCCTCAGATAATCGCAGTGTGCTTTTGCCGTAAAGCCCCTTTGAAATCTGACACAGCGGCTGGATTAACAAGAACTTAAGCTTTATTTAGTTGTATAACACTTATTTTATGAATGTTAAATATTTATATTCCTTTAATTTGAATTTCGCGCTCTGCAATTTCACCGGATGTTGTTGAGGTGTGCCGCTAGCGGGACGCCTTTCCCAAACAGGTTTAAACAGCGCAGTCAGTTCGCATATTTGTATGGTCATGGGCACCACCTTGAAGTTGCAAATACAATGTGCATACTACATAAATCACAATCAAATTATTTATTGGGACATTGAGTTCACGAATACAAAACTGGGGTGGTTAACATGACCACAGAAAATATTTACAGACATATCTACAAATCGGAATGAGTATTTGTTTTCCAAAAAGATAACAGGGAAAGTGAGAAAGAGGGATGAGTGGACAAGTCTGTTGATCTTCCTCAGAGGGCTGGATAGGTCATAGGTTAACAACTGAGCTTGAATAAGAACACTGGTCATACAAAAGACGGGGGATTCATTAGTAGAACCCTTTCACCGTTGTCTAGCCACTATCAATCTCAATTCAAACTGCATGAATCAAACAGCTGATATCAGTGAACGTATCCAGATACATTAACCTGTATTTAGACCCATATTACCATAACCCCACTCATGGATGCTGGAAGAGCTAGCCAAACTATCACCACGCAGAAATGTAAAATACAGATAAAACCAAAACCCAACAGCGATACCATCCCTTCCCCTCTCTCACAACAGGAAGTTCCTCCTCCCCATCCACAGGAAGTAGAAACCAACCCACTGTTTTTCCATTGGACTTTTGACTAGGGAGGTTTAGGAAGCCTCCTCATCGATCTTGGGTGCCAGGTAGTACTTAATGTGGCCCATGTCGGCTATCTTGTACTCCACCACTGTCAAAGAACAGATTAGTCAAATTAGATCAGTCAGACATCAGGAAACAAAACCCCACAGTACATACTAAGATGTGTTTATGGGTCTCGTTAAGGGGCAGGGTACCTACCGAGGGGGATGTCTGCAGACATGCTGAGGATGACGGTCTTGGAGAGGGGTGTGGCCTTGGTGAAGAAGTTAAGGTAGTTCAGTGCGAAGATCAGCTGGACTGGTTCATTCATCTCAATAGTCACCTGAGAGTAAAGAAGGAGGGATTGGTCTCAAATAATATGGTGCATTATACAGGTAATGAGTCCTCATTTGGGACACAGACCACCCCTTATACTTACAGCTTCCTCCTCCTTGTCCACATTGCTGGTCTGGGACAACTTGACGTTGCCGGTGCCCAGCTCTCCCGTGGCAGAAAACTTAACTCCATCCTTTGCACAAGAGATCATGACGGCGTCACCAATCTGAGAAAGGTCACGGCAGATACGGGCAAACTCCCCTGATGGCATCCTCACCACACAGCTGTACTCCTGCTCCTGGGGTGGGGAAGAGAATGATGTGAGAAAGATATGAGAGAATGTGGCTACTGAGGTGGTGTGAGCCGGTGACAAATGCTACTGCCACGACTATTATTACTTAATGGAATGTTGGGATAAGACTTACTGGGATTCCCAACTGTTCTACATCAAGATCCATCAGCTTCATCTCATAGTCAGACACCTTTTCCTGGTCTGAAAGAGCGAGACAGATTAACACTCATCTCTAATTAAACATCTAAATACATTACCAAGCATACATAAATGAGAACAATGGTTTCATCATGGTTCCTGACTCTTCAAGTCTTACTACTGGTATGAACCTCTATTTGGGGAATATATAAAATGAAGCTCAAAATGAATTCCCTAAAGTAAGAGTAGAGCTATTGATACAGATAGATGGATAAAGGTACTCACTGAGTGTCTCAAAGACCAGGGCGAGTGTGTCTGCGTTGTCTTCTGCTCTGAGAGTGATGATGTCCTCATTCCCAGCACACTTCAGAATCTTTGACATACTAGGAGGAAGAGGGTGGTAGACCAGTCAGTATCTGGCATACTGTTAAAGGAACAAGTTTTAAAACAGTATTCCTTCTTTTGAGTGATCAGTATAAAAAGTTGTCACCATTATCAGGTCTGTCCCGAAAGATGATATGCCATCATTTCACTCAAAAAACACCATATATTCTTAAATTGCTGACGCCCTGTAAAGATGACAAGTAGATTCGATATGTTGTGTGTAAGGCAATTTGAATAATTTAACTCTGCTCTTTCATTGGCTATGTAGCAATGTCATTCAAATGTAAGTCATCATGCCACTACATGAAGCACCATTGTCGAAGTCAAGATCTACTAAAAGTTAGAGGATACATTATAATAATGTGGTTGGTATGCGTGATCATTTGATCCATTTAGCCAATGTCAGAACAATAGTGACTGACGTCAGCTGACCTTCGCGGGTTCGAGAAATTCGCGCCAACCATCACGCAGAGAACGCAGTGGATTTGGCGCTCAAATTACGTCACAATTTTCAAAAGGCGGCTTTGCACCACACATGTTGCAGTATAACGGCAACATGCCGATTTACCCGTAACTAAAACTTAACATATAAAACGTCCTCTTGTTACAGTAAAACAATTGTATGACAGGAGAGTACACCTTCAAGACGCCAACTCAAGCTAGACTAATGCTAGGTACCTTGCTAACTGGCTGTAAATTCAGCCAATTAGACAAATCATAAAATATATAAACTACAATCCTGCTAAACTAACGCTAAGTTATCGTTATCTGGCTTACTAGCTAGCTAAACTTCACAATCATACTGCCATATTCAACCAGTTCTGCTCTAGCTAAACTTCACAATCATACTGCCATTTTCAAATTAGTTCTGCTCACCTGCTAAGATTGACCCCCATGGCGAGGTTGCGGTCGCAGCGGTAAGAGTCGAACCCGTCGCTGCGGAGGGTAAGCTGGACTAGGGAGACGTGGGACGAATCCATACTCTGGAGAGAAATACCCGACGAGCTCACGTCCCAACAGGCCTCTGTGATCAGGTCCTTCAGAGCCTCCAAAACTTTCTTCAGGATGGATCCCTGTACCAAGCGAGCCTCAAACATGGTGGAATCTGTGTTTGGTTCAAGTAGAACTAAGAAAATATTTACTGAGACGTCTTTAGGTCTAAATGTTACTAGCTTGGTTACAAAAGAGCTCCTATTCTCGCTTCACAAAATGCGACACAAGTTATCTCTTCTCTTTCTGGACGGGAAATGGTTTGTGCAGCTCACTCGCGCGCGCTAAACTTGCTTTAATGCGATATCGTCATTTCCGTAGAAACGTGCTAAACAGGCTCCTCCCACGGAAGAAACTGAGGTACGCTATTCTCCATCTTGATCTAATTTTAGCCACTTGTCCATACCCGTCATACGCATGCATTGAGCCAAAATGGTATGTGTTACAACCTATTTGCGACCGCCTCTCCAAATGCAAGGATATGATCAAAATAAGCAAGTCCGACATACTGCACATTTTCACATCGATTAAACATTTGATCTCAACACAGTTTTCTGTTACCAAAACTAAAATATGTTATGAACAGAGTGAACTAAGTTTTGTAGACTTTACACTTTGCAAAAGTTTACAAAAATGGCGCTGTTTAAGGAGTGCAAAGGCGAATTAAGTTATTGTACACGCACACTTCACATTGTAGCCGTTGCGCCAATAGGATATCGCTATCGCTTACTGGGCTCTGCCCATAATACCTGCCCACTATGACTCATTTGTTCCCATTGGAAACGACAAGCTGTGGTCTGTTGGTTAAGTTATGAAAAAATATTGTGCAATAGTAAAGACCATTTTCTTTGTTTGCAGACATTGCCGCACGAGGGCGATGCGCGCAAGTTGATGGCAGAGCATGGGGGAGTTCTTTTAGAACACCAGCAAAAATATCAATGAGCATTAGCATTCTAGCTAACAACTGCGGCATCCAAAATATTTATTTTGCAAAGATCACATCCAAATATAATCGTAGTGACTGTTCAAGCAAGAATCAAAACATAATTGTAAGCGCATCAGAACCCAAAGTTATTTTGTTTAGAAGTAATAATGTAAATCTAGGCTATGTTGAATGGGTATTTCTTACTGCCACCAAGAGTCGCGCGCATCTGTGTGTAACGTACTCGAAAAAGGGTCTATAGGCAGCTCATGAGTTTGGGGAAACTTACGATTTCTACTGATCTGGGTGCCAGTTATATTTATTTATGCACATTTTCGTGGAACTTCAATAATAACGTTTTTGTCACGTGGTTATTCATAAAAATCTCAAGTAAAATAAAACTACCATATGGACACATTGATAGAATGTGATCCATAGAGCCCCACAGTGGTGTCATAATACCCATAAAACCTAGCAGTCAAACGGAAATGGTTCCGTTTTTCCACCATTCATTTCCCCCATAGGGGATTTTCGAAAACCTTAAAATAAGGGCTGTGTTTTGTGTAGGCTTACCCTACCGTGTAAATCTCTCGGACAAGGTGACTTATCAATATATTTGGCTCTATTTACTCTGATTCAAAACACACTAATTAGCATCAAATAGACATTATACAAGACAACAAATCCCTGCACATCATCTCTAGCTGGCACCTTTGCTAACAGGTATATTTAAAGAAATGTAGCCAATTTATTAATTTCTACATTTAGCTAACATAGTTAATCCAGAAATTCTTTCCTTTGCCCCGATTTGAGTCTCCTCCATATCATGGCATTTGTAGTTCTTTATGATAGCCACATTAGCAGCTAATAAGCATTTCATTTGTTGTGGGTAAATACAGGCAATTATATTGATAAGTCACCTTGTCGGAGAAAGATTTACACAGTTATCAAAACGGCATGCCAGTGTTAGCCTACATGAAACACTGCCCTTATTTTTAGGGTTTCTAAAATCCCCTATGGGAAAAATGAATGGTGGAAAACAATTGGAACAATTTCCCTGTTTTGACCGCTAGGTTTTATGGGTATTATGACTTATACTTTGGTACTCTATTGGCAGCTCAAGAAATGAGAGCATGGAACTCAGATATATCCTAATGGCCAATGCAGCTGTTGGCCTATTACTTACATTCAACTAACTAAAATACAGAGGCCTAAAGCTGAAAAAAAAGGACAGAAGAAAATATCCTGATAAATTCTGGTTCTTTCAATCATATTCATCCATCTTCTCCACCTGTCTGCCTCCCTTTATTTCTGACCTGACTTGAGCTATTGCTAGAGAATTTCAGTATCAAATTATCACAGGGTCCAGCCTGAAGCAGTTTATGACATTTCCACTCGATATATGGGAACATAATATTTTGCTTTTTCACACCAAGTATTGGTGATTAACGAGGCCGGGAGTGTTGGAAAATGTTTTCAAATGGATGTTAAAAAAAATACTTTGTTGACTTGTGTAAGGTGAATAGATACCTCGTCAATTGTCCAACAATATATTCAACTTAAATGTGTCTTCCACATTTAACCCAACCCCTCTGAATCAGAGCGGTGCAGTGTACGTGGTGAGTTAAGACAATCATGAGAGAAAAGAGAAACCCACACTGCGGACTATGACTTCCTTAAGGGACTTTTTTTTTATTGTAGATATGTGGTAGCATGGGCACAACTTTGGTTTTAGAAGTGGGGGACACACACATAATTATGATATCTTTTTTGTCAGATAAACACTCCAAACAGCCTACCGACTGCTTTATCCAATGATAAAACTGGGGAGGGACAAAAATGCAATTTCAGAATGTGGGGGGGGGGGGGGGGGGGGAGACATGTTCCCAGTGAAAGTTACACCCCTGTGTGGTAGTAGAGTGGTGACCTGAGGGCACACAATGTGTTGTGAAGTGTTATCAAATGTAATGTCATGTAATATTTTAATTGTATAAAACTGACTTAATGTTGTTGGACCCCAGGAAGAGTAGCTGCTGCCCAGCAGCTAATGGGGATCCTTAATGAATACAAATAGACTTACAACCATATGATTGCTGACCTAGTAGGCCTACCTATGTAACCTGTACCCATTTCGCAATACCTGGAACTAGCAACAGCTAACATTGATTGAACAAAAACAAAATGCATTATGCTTGATATGTTCCTTGATATCGTCTGGCACACAACCATGTGACCTGCAACTCACAAAATGGCTGCATGACCAAAGCGTGTTTGGTAATTGAGAGTGAATTCAATACAGTGACTCATGTTAGAAATAGGGGTAAAGAAATTGACATTTGAGGGTGAACGATAAACAGTAGCAGAATCTTAGAAATATAATCTATAGAACAACAGATCTTAGAGGTATCGGAATGTTCGAAATGAACTACCAATATCACAGCATTGATGGATATCTGTGTTCATGAATACTTTGTGAAACATATCAATTGAACTGGCACTATCAGGACTGCTCTATGTGACATTTCTCAAGAGGTGGAAAATAGGGTCCATTTGACACATTCTATTTCTATCATCAAATTGCTAGGCTCTGGGCAGGGCGTCATTGGGTTGATAGGCACTGGGCAGGATGTAGTTGGTAGCCATAGCGAGGATTGGAGCTCCGGTGGGAACACCAGGGAAGGGGCCGCTAGAGCCAGCGATGTCGATGTGAGAGTAAGGCAGAGGAGTGCCAGAGTCCACACCGTGCTGATGGAGGGAAACAAGACAAACACAAAAAAAAGCGATTAGGTTAGATTCAGGGTTATGAACAGGACTGTGGAGTGTGTGTGTGTGTGTGTGTGTGTACCTTGTCCAGCCCAGAGGCCATGATGAGGAAGGCAGCGGGGGTCTGATGTCCACGGGGGGTAGCAGAGGATGGTAGGTTGTTGCTTTGCAGAATCTCCTCATACTCTGACTTCCCCTTATGGAAGTCATAGTCCTCACGCCTGATACTGGACACCTCAAACAGATCACCCAGAACTTCCCCTGCTACAGAGAGGGAGAGTGAAAGGACTAACAGGTTACATACACCGTGTTCATACCAGAAAACCCATGTTCCGACCTGTAAACCCTGGTTTGCTGATTTGTTTGAATAGTGTGTGTCGAGCGTCTCACCTTTCTGCCACTGACGGGCATTGCCAGAGCGATGGGCAGCTCCGTTGTCCATGATGATCTATAACCGAAAGAGTTTAAATCAACAACTTTACATTATTAGCAATCATTCTCACCATGGCCAGTGTGCTATTTTATAAAGAGTCTGTGTATGGTACAGTACAGATAATGTGTGTGTAAGGTCCAGTACTCACAGAGTAGTTGGGTCCCATGGCTCTGATGGCATGTCCTGTCAGAGTGGCGATGGTAAACAGCTGAGGAGATACCTCACGTACCGCCTGTAGAGGAAGACATGAGATTAAGATGACAGAGAATAGGTTTGACAGGAGGAACAGGGAGAGTGGGGGAGGACGTGGAATAGAGTTGTGTGTCCTTTACCTTCTCTTTCATCTCACAAAGCAGGTCGACCATCACCATGCGTCCCTCAGCATCTGTGTTCCCTACGCGAACCCTGCGACCCGCACGGGACACCACCAACTCATCAGCTACGTAGCAGTCTGACAGAACAGAGAGAGAAACACAACCCTTAAACCCTCATTCTGTCAGAGAGACAGAACATATCACACACACATATTTAGAGGAGAGAGGGAAGAGGCCAACTACTCAGTAGGTGAAACCATTGAAATATAATCTATATTAGATTTTTATATTCTAGATTCTATTTCTATGGGTGAAACCCCCACCCCACGATGTCACACTGACCTGAGCCCACGCTGTTCCTCACCATCGCCATGCCACCCACCACCTTCAGATGCCTGGGCTTGAGTTTGGCCAAGACCTGACAGGACACAGCTCCATGTTAGCAGGAGTAACAGACTATGTCAGGGACTATGAGTCCACTAGTGATCACTGAAGGGTATCAAAGTGTTAGTTATTTACCTGGAAGAACCCAGCCACGGCAGCAGCACCACACTTATCTCTGTGCATGCCAGCCATGATGCCACCAGCCTTGATGTCAGCTCCACCGGTGTCATAGGTGATGCCCTGAGAGAGAGAGGGAGACACACACACAAATGCATGCATGTTACACACAGAAAAACATGGTCATGACATGATAGGAACACCCCACGCCATTATCAATTCATAATTTTCCCCTCTTCCACCCCCCCTCCTTCCTCTCTCTCCTGCTCACCTTGCCGACCAGCATCAGTGTGTGTTGAACGGGTCCTTCTCCACAGTACTGCAGTTTGATTACCCTGGCCTGGTGACGAGGCACAGCTACAGAAGACAAACCCACATGGATGAAAGAGACACACACACACACACACACACACACACACACACACACACACACACACACAAAGTATTTAGGCCCCTAGACTTTTTCCACATTTTGTTACGTTACAGCCTTATTCTAAAAAGGATTATTAAAAAACAGAAATACCTTATTTATATACGTACTCAGACCCTTCGCTATGAGACATGAAATTGAGCTCAGGTGCATCCTGTGTCCATTGATCATCCTTGAGATGTTTCTACAACTTGGTCCACCTGTGGTCAATTCAATTGATTCAACATGATTTGGAAAGGCACACACACACACACCTGTCTATAGAAAGGTTGACAGTGCATGACAGTGAATGTCTGAGCAAAAACCAAGCCATGAGGTCGAAGGAATTGTCTGTAGAGCTCAGAGACAGGACTGTGTTGAGGCACAGATCTGGGGAAGGGTACAAAAACATTTCTGCAGCATGGAAGGTCCCCAAGAACACAGTGGCCGCCATAATTTTTAATGGAAGAAGTTTGGAAACACTAAGACTCTTTCTAGAGCTGGAGGGCCGGCCAAACTGAGCAATCCGGGGAGAAGGGCCTTGGTCAGGGAGGTGACCAAGAACCCGATGGAGCTCTGACAGAGCTCCTCTGTGGAGATGGGAGAACCTGCAGCACTCCACCATTCAGGCCTTCATGGTAGAGTGGCCAGACGGAACTCTTCAGTAAAAAGCACATGGCAGCCCGCTTGGAGTTTGCTAAAAGGCACCTAAAGACTCTCAGACCATGAGAAACAAGATTCTCTGGTCTGATGAAACCAAGACTGAACTCTTTGGCCTGAATGCCAAGCGTCACGTCTGGAGGAAACCTGGCACCATCCCTGCGGTGAAGCATGGTGGTGGCAGCGTCATGCTGTGGGGATGTTTTTCAGTAGCAGGGACTGGGAGACTAGTGAGGATCGAGGGAAAGATGAATGGAGCAAAGTACAGAGAGATCCCTGATGAAAACCTACTCCATATCCAAGAAGACTTGAGGCTGTAATCGCTGCCAAAGATGCTTCAACAAAGTACTGAATACTTATGTAAATTAGATATTTCAGTGTTTTCTTTCTAAAAACCTGTTTTTATGGGGTATTGTGTGTAGCTTGATGAGGGGAAAAACAATTTAATCGATTTTAAAATAAGGCTGTAACGAAACAATGTGGAAAAAGTCAAGGAGTCTAAATACTTTCCGAATGCACTGTACACACACTTACCATTGGCACAGCGGTTCACAGCAGCGAGGCAGGGATACTCCTTCTCCAGCACCTTCAGATCACTCACCACATCCACCTGAGACAGGCCAGTTCAGCATTATCACATTAACACTAATATATTAGTGAGATCCAGTACTTGAGAGAAGTAGAAATGACATATGCTGGCTCTACTAAAGGCTTTTATGGAATGGGGTGCTCATCTACGTATAGTCATATTCCAAAAAAGAAAAGGTGATGGCATCTCCCAAAAAGACCACAACCCCTATGAATAAAATACTTCTGTTGTTGTCTTTTTGGGAGATACCATCACCTTTTCTTTTTTTGGATGAATGATTAAAGCCTCTCACCTGCACTGGGCTCTCCTTAAAGAGGGCCTGGACATACTCAGCTACTCGAGGAGCAGCCATCCTCTCAGGATCAGACCCTCCTATGTCACGGCAAGCAAGCCTGGAGAGAGAAAGATCATATATACACTACCCTTCAAAAGTTTGGGGTCACTTATAAAATGTCCTTGTTTTTGAAAGAAAAGCACATTTCTGTCCATTAAAATAACATCGAATTGATCAGAAATACAGTGTAGACATTATTAATGTTGCAAATGACTATTGTAGCTGGAAATTGCAGATTTGTTATGGTATCTCTACATAGGCGTACAGAAGGCCATTATCAGCAACCAACTCCTGTGTTCCAATGGCACGTTAGTTAATCCAAGTTTATCATTTTAAAAAGGCTAATTGATCATTAGAAAACCGTTTTGCAATTATGTTAGCACAGCTGAAAACTGTTGTTCTGCTTAAAGAAGCAATAACATTTAGACTTGTCTAAATTTAGACTAGTCAACTAGCCTTCTTTAGACTAGTTGAGTATCTGGAGCATCAGCATTTGTGGGTTCGATTACAGGCTCAAATTGGCCAGAAACAAAGTATTTTCTTCTGAAACTCGTCAGTCTATTCTTGTTCTGAGAAATGAAGGCTATTCCATAACTCAGCCATCTTTTGACCAATCCCTTAACTTTTCTCAAACTAAGTTAAGACATTTGGAATGTATGCCTACGGTGGTACATGTGGTGTCATTTGGTCCTATTGTTCATGAGAAGAAGATTAAGTATATATATTTTTTTAGCATATTTTGGCATGGATCTACTGGTATAGTGTGGCCATCTTTGAATGCAGACCATAAGAAGATTTGTTTTATAATTAAATAGTCAAATAAGTGAATTGTTAATAGATTCCTTATTTTGTAAGATATCAATGCCAAACTTCACATGGTTCCTTATGTTAACGTCTTTGATTACCCTTAAGTTGATAGGCCATCGTGAAGACCAATAGTATGAAAAAAAACTATTTTTGGCCCTACTGCTATTAGCCCATACAATAACAGATTCACTACATGGAACAACAGATGGTTACATACATTGGGGGACTCTTTATTTTTGGCACTAAACAGTCTCCATATATACACTTCCATACATTTTTTCAACTCTACCGGGCGACCTTCAGACGAGTCTTGTAAGGCCTGTGGTCGTCCTAAAGCAAAACAACCGATGCCTCATGGTCTGACACCGCTCTAGTGCCGTCACCTTTCACCGCAGATGAGGAAGTGCGACATTGGCGGATGCGGTGGATTGAGACAGATAAGTTTACCTTATACCGACGGATGTTAATGGGGATTTGTATTATTATGCTAATTAGGCTTCCTCTGGGGCACAGACAGACTCTAGTGGGATAAATGAACATGTAAAATCTGATTTCCTTATTTATCAATAACCCAGCCATTTTTTAACCAATCTTTACTTTTTTCCCCAAACTAAGTTAAGAAATGTACCATGGGCCAACATTGGTATGATTTGGACGTATGGTTCCTGAGAATACGTTTTTAAAACGTTTAATTTATAAAAATGTTTATTCCAAGATGGAGGAAAATCTATCCCAACAGACCTAATGGGTCCTTGAGGAAAATCTGTTCAGCATGAGGACATTTAACATATAATTTAACATATGTCTCCCCATAAGAGAGATCTCTCCTTTGTTACAGATGAAAATATGGGTGTGCGCAACTCACCGTCCACTCTCCAGAGCAGAGACCAGATCCACCAACTCCTTCCCCTGGGCCTCCTGGTCCACCCACAACCCTAGAACACACACTTTATACTGGCTAGGCTTCACAGACACCTCCCTCACCTCCAGAGGCTGGAAAAGAGTGAGAGAGGGGAAAGAGAGAAATTGTGGATAAAGGATGAATGTCTGCACCACATTTGGAGCAAAAGACAATTGAGCTCCACCTGTGTGCAAAGGGTCTTTTTTTTAATGGGCATAGGAGTGCCTTCAGCTCGAAACATTGCCCAATAAAACAACGAGAGAAATCGTCAGTGTTCAGGTATCTATTGCTTATTTCACAGTGTTCTCACCATGTAGAGGGCGTGCAGGGCCCCTAGGGCAGCAACGACGGTGCTCCTGTCATAGCTGCTGTGACGAGGACAGACCAGCAGGGGACGCTGCATGCCTGCTTTCATGGCCCTGAAGAAATACCCACAGTACATGGTAATGAATGGGAGAGAAACACACAGGACAGGAATACAGATACACAGTAACCTCTTGGTACATTTTGTGTGTGTGTGTGTGTGTGTGTGTGTGTGTGTGTATATATTTGGTGTTGACTTGGACCTCTTGATGCCTTTAACGGCTGCATCGCTGAAGCGTCGGACGTCATCGTAGTCCCGGTTTACGGGCCCGGTAGACGCAAACACCAAGCGTTTACCAGGCAACCCCGGAACCATCAACACCACCACCTTATCTCCCAGACCACAGTCCACCTTGAGGAGAAAGGAGAGAGAGGAGAAATGAGAGAGGAGAAGAGAAAGTAGGAGGGGTATCTTCATCTTTCTATGTTGTTGGTGTGAGTGTGTGCGTGACTCACAGAGCTGTAGTCCTGCAGAGGTGCTTTCAGACATTCCAGCTCCTTGGGCAGCGTGTCATAACTCTGGGTCACCAAGACTATGCCATCATAACTAGGAGAAAACACACACAGAGCACACACACACACATTTTGTTCTTCCACCCTTGTGGCGAAATAAAATTAATTTCCAAATCCTATCCCCCCCCCCCCCCCCCCCACACACACACAAACACGACATGTGACCTGACCAGCAGTTCCTCAATACTCACTTCTGGTTCTTACAGTCAGTGGTCCACTCGATGGGCTGGACACTATAAAGAGAAATGCACATTCAATACAGCTCAATATAGGCTCAATAGTATTGTTCTTGAAGGTCCAACTCAGTAGCCTGGTCCCAGATTTGTTTGTGCTCTTGCCAACTAATTCCATTGGTGTCATTGTTAAGCCAAACATTGTTTGGCATGACAATGGGTGACCAAGGAGTTGGCTACAATTATAGCACAAACAGACGGCACTGGTTACCAACTCAGAAAAGGGTGATAGAATATTGCTTTAAATTCCTGTCTGGTATTCTCTACTGCAGGGTTAGTGATTTTAGTGACATTGGGTCAAAGTCTGGCTTCAGAAAAACCTTCGGTCTCCAAATAATCTGCAGGATTTGTGCACTTTGGATTCTCAATAGTCTAAAGCAGCTCTTTTGCATTCCCCTGTCCAGTCTATTCACATCAGTACAGATGCAGAAAGAAAGGAGATGAGGAAAGGACATACCTTTAGACCATTGAAATGCACCCTATGTGATTTAATGTATGCGTAAGTTAAGCGTATGTGTTTAGACAGAGCGCCAGGATTAAACAGAGCGTGGGGATTGTAGTTCACTTGGAGCCAGCTGTGGTCCTTACCATCAGCTGAGAACCCAAAAGGGGGACCGGCTGTAAACTGGGTATACCCCCTTGGGTTCTAGAGAGATACAAAGGACCATGAGATGCACCCTGTGTGATATGCAGAGCTGCAGACTATATGAGCCTAACTTAGTACTCATCTTTCCATTGCACAAACCATGCTTTGAATTAAATGCAGTATTCTAAAAAGGACATTGTTCCCTTTCTCTCACCCTCCCTTTCCTGTCATGTGTGTACATTCATGCATTTGGAACGAGAATAATATGTAATGCCATCATATGGGGAACATTTCAATTTGAGATACTGATTTGAGGGAAGTAACAAGAAGTAGGCACATGACCTAGCAACAGAAAGTACAAATTGGCAGATTAGATATAGGCCAATAGGGCTTTAATAGAAAGCTAGCTTGCTGGTAATTGGAGGAAAAATTGCAACGATCTGGATAAGTAGCTGTCTGCAAAGACAAAGGACAGTCCACTCCATGCAGACAGAAAAAGGGGATTTAAATACAGTGCCTTCAGAAAGCATTCATACCCTTTGACCATTTCCACATTTTGTTTTACAGCCTGAATTCAAAATGGAATAAATATATTTTTTCTCTCACCAATCTCCACACAATACCCCATAAAGACAAAGTGAAAACATGCTTTCAAAAATATTCGCAATTTATTGAAAATGAAATGCAAATTCTAAATTACATAAGTATTCACACCTCTGAGTCAATTCTTGTTAGAATCACATGAGGCAGCTGTGAGTCTTTCTGGGTGAGTCAAAGAGCTTTGCACACCTGGATCGTACAATAATTCTTCAAGCTCTGTCAAGTTGGTTGTTGATCATCGCTAGACAGACATTTTCAAATCTTGCCATAGAGTTTAAAGACAATTTAAGTCAAAACTGTAACTTGACCAGTCAGGGGCATTCAATGTCATCTTGGTAAACAACTCCAGTGTATAGTTGACATTGTGTTTTAGGTTATTGTCCTGCTGAAAGGTGAATTTGTCTCCCATTGTCAGTAAGCAGACTGAACTAGGTCTTTCCTCAAGGATGTTGTCTGTGCTTAGCTCTATTATGTTTATTTTTATACCCCAAAAAAACTCCCTAGTCCTTGCTGATGACAAGCATACCAATAACATGATGCAACCATCACCATGCTTGAAAATATGAAGAGTGGTACTCAGTGATGCGTTGTTTGCCCCAATCATAATACTTTGTATTCAGGACATATAGTTAATTTCTTTGCCAAATTGCAAAAAG
This sequence comes from Salmo salar, assembly GCF_965601325.2. Lineage (NCBI taxonomy): Eukaryota > Metazoa > Chordata > Actinopteri > Salmoniformes > Salmonidae > Salmo > Salmo salar. The sequence goes on along the minus strand of NC_138314.1, from coordinate 15,111,113 downwards.
GATGTATGTTTTGGAATATTTGTATTCTGTACAGGCTTCTTTCTTTTCACGCTGTCATTTACCTTAGTATTGTGGAGTAATTTCAATGTTTATCCATCCTCAGTTTTCTTCTATCACAGCCATTAAACTAGAACTGTTTTAAAGTCACCATTGGTCTCATGGTGAAATGCCTGAGTGGTTTTCTTCCTCTCTGGCAACAGAGTTAGGAAGGGCGCGTGTATCTGACTGGGTGTATTGACACACCATCAAAAGTGTAATGAATAATTTCACCATGCTCAAAGGGATATTAAATGTCTGCTTTATTTATTTATACCCATCTACCAATGGTGCCCTTCTTTATGAGGCATTGGAAAACCTCCCTGGTCTTTGTGGTTGAATCTGTGCTTGAAATGCACTGCTTGACTGAGGGCCCTTACAGATAATTGTATGTTTGGGGTAAAGAGATGGGGTAGTCATTCAAAAATCATGTTAAAGACCATTATCGCACACAAAGTTAGTCCATTCAACTTATTAAGCAAATGTTTACTCCTGCACTTATTTAGGCTTGCCATAACAAAAACAAATAAAAAAATATTCCACGTTATCAAGATGGGCTATTTTGTGTGTGGGCCTGTGACACAAAATCTAAATTAATCAATTTAAAATTCAGGCTGTAACACAACAAAATTAGGAAAAAGTCAAGGGGTGTGAATACTTTCTGAAGGCACTGTGTGCATTCAATCCTGTTTAGGAAAACCACGTCTCATTAATTAATACGCAATAACAACAGATCCTGCACACATGCATTTCATAAAGTACATATTCTGACGGAAAGTTAGCACAGAACGGGTAAATGTATGAATAAATGGGCTTACTGGGTACACATTGCTGGCATTCCGATGTCTTGAGGGAAAAAGACAGCAAGCTAAGCCGTCAGCTGACAAAACGAAGCTTCCTCGGTCAATCACGTGATTTATCAACGTCCTTTCAACGTAGTCCTGGGAGTTGTAATTTTTACATACTGATTACTACGCGGAAATGTGCAGATTATCTACACATAAAAAGTATCCACATATAGTATCAATTGGAAGTGTTATGTATATGATGTACATACTAGAGAAGTCTCTACACAACTGAGAGCATTGAGTGACAGTATCCAATAAACTGAACTACAAATACCGAACCAGGAAGTCCAATCCTGTGCATGTTGTCTGTTCAGTGGACAAGCCAGCAAGGTGAGTGCCTGATCATTGGTCCAATAATGAGACGGTTTATTAGACTTTTCACCTGACTGACCATATGATATCAGTAAAATGAGCTACTCTTGATTGACTTGGATATATTTGCAGATTTGGTTGTGCAACATTGTTGTTGGCTTGTGGTTATTTTGCATTTGCGGTGTCAGTAATCACTGGTGTTCAGGTAGGACGGTTTTAACTGAATACTGTGCGACTTTATATTATCTTGATTGTAAAGATACTGTAACTGTATGTTATCTACAGGAGTAGAGTTTGCGGTCATGGTGATAACCTTATCACCAATAAAATAATTGACATTGCAACTAAGAGTTTGAAGACACCCGCAAGGGTTTATTAGATATTTTGGAAATTCCTTTGCTCTGTCCATATTCGGGTTTCTGAGATGTCGATGTGCAACTAGCTACCCTAGAGCTCTGAACTCATGAGTCACTTTACTGCATCATAAAACAGTATATAGGCTACTGCACTTTGAGATTATCTACAGAAATTGGGATTGGACAATTCTTAGCACACCCTGTTGTCTGAAACTATTAAATTCACCCCTTCACTTTCTTTCCTTTTTGTACATTTACTCGTTGTCTCTGCTTTCCTCTCTCAGTATTTTTCCTGCTCTCTGTTCTCAGTAGATGAGACTTCCTCTTCTCTCCTTGTCTCTCATCTCAAGGAGCTTGTCTGATAGACTGTCTGCTATCCCCGGTAGACGTGTGTGTGGCGCTGCGATGCGATTGGTGCAGTTCTGCCGCCAAGGCGATGAGGGAGGGGTTAGAGTCGGCGTTGATCGGGGGGAGGGGCTAGGGGTCATTGACCTTAAGGCCTTTGACCCTTCGATGCCCATGACAATGAGAGAGCTGCTGGAGATGGGAGCGAAGGGCATGCAGTGTGCACAGAGGTAACACATACATCACACACACACACACACACACACTGTCTTGTTGCTTGTCAGTAGCCATCCTTTCCACCAGAGCACATACTATCCTCTTTCTCTCAGGGCACTGGAGGTTAGTCCTGCTCAGTGTGTGGTTCCCTTTGCGGAGGTGAGGCTGCTGTCCCCAGTCCTAGCCCCAGAGAAGGTGGTGTGTGTGGGGATGAACTACCGGGACCACTGCCTTGAGCAGAACGCCCCTATCCCTAAAGAGCCAATCATCTTCAGCAAGTTCCCCAGCGCCATTACTGGGCCCTTCGATGACATCACACTGCCCGACGAGAGCCAGGTGAGAGCAGCTTTAGTCACTGGGCGTGTTCCTCTGCCCAGGCGTTGCTGATGCATGCCAGATCTTACAACACCTGGATAGGTATTTTACGTATCAGCTAACCACATAATATGTTATAGCAATCTGGTGCCCGACGGCACAGTCGATGGCGTGGTACACAACTTCTGAGCAGGAGAACACGACCCCTGTCAGGCCCGGAGGAGAAGATGGAGAATCAGTAGATTTGCATGATCCTAGATCCGTGCCTGATACAATTATAATGTACAGAGGTACTGTAGCCTGGGTGTTACAGTTTCTGCATTCAATAACTTAATTGATGGATTCTTATTCCTGGTTATTCCTGATTGGAGGAGGTGGACTGGGAGGTGGAGCTAGCCTTTGTGATTGGACGAAAGGGGAAACACATTAAGGTGAGGCTGAATGCAACTTGACAGACACAGGGGTTTCATGTCCCACAGATGAGCTCACTCTACCTATGTGTACTCAACCCCCCCCTCTCCACTCTCTCTCCAAGGAAGAGGATGCTATGTCTTACGTGGCAGGTTTCACCGTTGCCAACGATGTCAGCGCACGTGATTGGCAGATGAAACGCAACGGGAACCAGTGGCTGCTGGGAAAAACCTTTGACAGCTTCTGTCCTCTCGGCCCTGCCTTAGTGACCACCTCCGCTGTGACGGGTGAGAGAGGGAGGGAGAAACACAAGATAAAACGTATACATATAATTTGCTTACTTTGGCAGAGTGGTTGCTAAAATGTATCTGTATTTGTCGTCAGACCCCCATAACCTGGGAATCCGCTGTCTGGTGAATGGAATTGCAGTCCAGAACAGCAACACTGACCAGCTGATCTTTAAGACTGAGCAAGTGGTGGCCTGGGTCTCACAGTGAGTGACACACACACACACAATGTGTTCATAGTTTTTGTGATGGTAATACTTTACTTGAGCCCTCTATCACAAGGTATACATAAGTCACTAACAGTTATGACAACTGAGTTACACTGTCATCACAAAACCAATATTTGTGACAGCTAATGAGTAGTCTACAGTTGCTCTATGATAAAGATTTGCGTGTGTGTTTTCTCCTGTGTTAGGTTTGTGACCTTGTCTCCAGGTGACGTGTTTCTGACGGGGACTCCTCCAGGTGTGGGTGTGTTCAGGAACCCACCTGTCTTTCTCAAGGTCAGCATCACACACTTATATAAAGACATTGGTTGTGTACCAGGCTAACTACTTTGCAGATGTTGTAATGAATCAATCAATGGTTATGTGCCACTACGACTGATTGCTAAATCATATGATTTGGTTAGCTGACATGTTAAACACCTATCCAAGCATTTTGAGATCTGACATATGTCTGTAATGTAGTTAGCCTGGAATGAATCCATATTGTTACATATAGTAGTAATGAACTCCACATCCACCCCAAACTCTTATAGGGCTAGGCACTTCCCATAGATCTGAAAAGATCAGATAGGGCACAAGAGTTACAAGCGTTGCCTGTTGTGGTCCTGTCTTGTGAAAGGTGTAATGAAGTGTTCCTGTGTGTGTTTCAGAAAGGAGATGTGGTGGAATGTCAAATAGACCAGGTCGGGGTCATACGCAACAATGTTGTCTGAGCTCTGACCCCTGAAGCAGCCAGCCTATTGGACAGCTCTCTCTTCAATCTTGATTCAGCTATCTTTGGACCCAAGTGTCATTAATCTAGTCTACTGTAAATCAGATCTAATCTTTGTTTACACAGGAAGCCCAATTATGATATTTTTCCCAATTATTGGAAAAAGCTCATCTGATTGGTCAAAGGATCCAAATTAGACTGCCTGTGTAAATTACAAACCTAATGGTGAATTAGGTTTGTAAACTCTATCAATCTAACTAAAGTTGCACATTTTTTGTGGAATGTATATAGAATTGAATAGATTACTTTTATAAATCCAAGTTCTTTATTCTTGTTTTCTGTGATCCTTCTTATACAAAACATATACTGTCATGATTCTACAGTACCACTAAATGTGTGACTAGTCTTCACAGAAATCATAACACTGCTTTCCAATGGCACCCTATTTACTACATAGTGCACTACTTTTTATTAGGGCCCAAAAGTCAAAAGTAGTTAACTATATAGGGAATAGGGTGCCATTTGTGACCAGTCAAGTGACATTTGGAACACACAGAACAGTGATTATTTTTTGGTACGCGATGTCTAATATTAAAGAAGTCTCAAGTTAATTGCTCGCCTGAAGTAGAGTACCTTATGATAAGCTGTAGACCATACTATCTATGCAGGTTTCTCATCTGTATTATTCGTAGCCATCTATTTACCACTACAAACCGATGCTGGCACTAAGACCGCACTCAACCAGCTGTATAAGGTCATAAGCAAACAAGAAAATGCTCATCCAGAAGCGGTACTCCTAGTGGCCAGGGACTTTAATGCAGGCAATCCGTTTTACCAAATTTCTACCAGCGTGTCACCTGTGCAACAGGGGGGGAAAAAACTCTAGATCACCTTTACTCCATATACAGAGACGCATTCAAAGCTCTCCCTCGCCCTACATTTGTCCAATCGGACCATAATTCTGTCCTCCCGATTCCTGCTTACAAGCAAAAAATAAGTAGGAAGTACCAATGTCTCACTCAATATGGAAGTGGTCAGATGACGTGGATGCTACGGTACAGGACAATTTTGCTAGCACAGACTGGAATATGTTCCGGGATTCATCCAATGGCATTGAGGAGTATACCACCTCAGTCATTGGCTTCATCAATATGTGCATCGACGATGTCGTCCCCACATTGACCATACGTACATATCCCAACCAGAAGCCATGGATTACAGGCAACATCCACATCGAGCTAAAGGCTAGAGCAACTGGTTTCAAGGAGCGGGACACTAATCCAGACGCTTATAAGAAATCCCGCTACGCCCTCAGTTGAACCATCAAACAGGCAAAGATTCAATACAGGATTAAGATTGAATCCTATTACACCGGCTCTGACACTCGTCGGATGTGGCAGGGCTTTCAAACTATTACGGACTACAAAGGGAAACCCAGCCGTGAGCTGCCCAGGGACGCAAGCCTCCCAGACAAGCTCAATGCCTTTTATTCTTGCTTCGAGGCAAGCAACACTGAAGCATGCATGAAAGCACCAGCTGTTCCTGGACGACTGTGTGATAACGCTCTCTGTAGACAATGTGACCAAGACCTTTAAACAGGTCAACATTCACAAAGCCGTGGGCCAGACGGATTACCAGGACGTGTACTCAAAGCATGCGCGGACGAACTGGCAAGTGTCTTCACTGACATCTTCAACCTCTCCCCGACGAGTCCCTGTGCCCAAGGAAGCGAAGGTAACCTGCCTAAATGATTACAGCCTTGTAGCACTCACGTCGGTAGCCATGAAGTGCTTTGAAAGGCTGGTCATGGCTCACATCAACACCATTAACCCGGATACTCTAGACCCACTCCAATTTGCATACTGCCCCAACAGATCCACAGATGACACAATCTTAATCGCACTCCACACTGCCCTTTCCCACCTGGACAAAAGGAATACCTATGTGAGAATGCTGTTCATTGACTACAGCTCAGCGTTCAACACCATAGTGGAGCAGTGGCTTCTTCCTTGCTGAGCAGCCTTTCAGGTTATGTTGATTATAGGACTCGTTTTACTGTGGCTATAGATACTTTTGTACCTGTTTCCTCCAGCATCTTCACAAGGTCCTTTGCTGTTGTTCTGGGATTGATTTACACTTTTCGCACCAAAGTACGTTCATCTCCAGGAGACAGAACGTGTCTCCTTCCTGAACGGTATGATGGCTGCGTGGTCCCGTGGTGTTTATTCTTGCGTACTATTGTTTGTACAGATGAACGTGGTACCTTCAGGCGTTTGGAAATTGCTCCCAAGGATGAACCAGACTTGTGGAGGTCTACAATTGTTTTCTGAGGTCTTGGCTGATTTATTGTTATTTGAAATACATCCACAGGTACACCTCCAATTGTTTCAAATTATGTCAATTAGCCTATCAGAAGCTTCTAAAGCCATGACATCATTTTCTAGAATTTTCCAAGCTGTTTAAAACCTACACTAAGTTGACTGTGCTTAACTTCTGACCCACTGGAATTGTGATACAGTGAATTATATGTGAAATAATCTGTCTGTAAACAATTGTTGGAAAACTTAATTGTGTCATGCACAAAGTAGATGTCCTAACCGACTTGCCATAAATATAGTTTTGTTAACAGGAAATTTGTGGAGTGGTTGAAAAACAAGTTTTAAGGACTTTAATGACAATCAGACATGCTGACCAGACCGGACACGTCGTATGCGCGAGCGTTGCAAAATACATTTTGAAATCCAAGTTATTCAATTATTGCACCCACACTGCTCACGCGTGCCAATGAGCATCTGCGTTGCCAAGGGCTAAAATAGAAGTCATTCCTATTTCTGATGCAGTCCTGCCTCTCCCATCTCCTCATTGGTTTATAGAAGCAGGTACCCACGTGCCATCTCCTCATTGGTTATACCCACGTGGGTGATTGAAAGACGGACCGTTTTGCCGGTTGTCGTAGGTAATACTATGAAAGTTTAGATGCCAATCACCATATAAGTTCAAAGATGAAAAAGCCTGGAAGGAGGAGAGATGACTAGAAATGATTCAGTTGACCGTTTTATGTGTGGATTAATTGTCGGAGTAGAGGACCTTGTGCATTTCAGGTAAAATAACAACTCAATGTTTATATCCCAGGACAAATTAGCTAGCAACAGCAAGCTAGCTAAATAGAACAAATTAGCTAGCATGTGCAAGCTAGCTAGCTAAATTGCCATACATGTTTAATGCTTTTCGATCTGTCCCCAAATTAATGTAATTGGTTCGGAGTTTGTTTTGATATTTTAACCTGCGTGTCGTGATCGCGTTTGGTGTGGGGGGACAAAATAAATGTATGCACGATGGCACACGCGCGCAGCTGGTTTGGGTTCCGTGTAAGTGTATGTAAACTTCAGACTTCAACTATATATTTTCAGAAATGTTTACAAATTTGTTTAAAATTAAAAGCAGAAATGTTTTGAGTCAATAAGCATTCAACCCCTTTGATATGGCAAGCCTAAATAAGTTCAGGGGTGAACATTTGCTTAACAAGTTGCATTGACTCACTCTGTGCGCAATATGTTATCAACATGATTTTTGAATGACTACCTCATCTCTATACCCCACACAGACAATTATCTGTAAGGTCCCTCAGTCAGACAGTGAATTTCAAAGACAGATTCAACCACAAAGACCAGGGAGGTTTTCCAATGCCTCACAAAGAAGGGCACTTATTGGTAGATGGTTAAAACATTTAAACAGCAGACATTGAATATCCCTTTGAGCAGGGTGAAGCTATTAATTACACTTTGGATGGTGTATCAATACACCCAGTCACTACAAAAGATACAGTCATCCTTCTTAAACTCAGTTGCTGGAGAGGAAGGAAACTGCTCAGGGATTTTATCATGAGGCCAATGGTGACTAAAACAATTACAGACTTGAATGGCTGTGATATGTAAAAACTGAGGATGGATCAACAACATTGCAGTTACTCCACAATACTATTGTAAATGACAGAGTGAAAAGAAAGATGCCTGTACATAATAAAATATTCCAAAACATGCATCTTGTTTTCAATAAGGCACTAAAGTAAAACTTCAAAACATTTGGCAAATAAATGAACTTTATGTCCTGAATACAAAGCGTTATGTTTGGGGCAAATCCAACACAACACATCACTACCACTCTTCATATTTTAAAGCATGGTGGTGGCTGCATCATGTTATGGGTGTGCTTGTCATCGGCAAGGACTAGAGTTTTGTTGGGGATAAAAATGAATGGAATAGAGCTATAAGCACAGGCAAAATCCAAGAGGCAAGCCTGGTTTAGAGTGCTTTCCAACAGACACTGGGAGACAAATTCATCTTTCAGCAGGACTATAACGTAAAACACAAGGCCAAATATACACTGGAGTTGCTTCCCATGACGACATGGAATGTTCCTGAGTGGCCTAGTTTTAAAAGATTTTACATAAATGGGCTTGAAAATCTATAGCAAGACTTGAAAATGGCTGTCTAGCAATGATCAACAATTAACTTGACAAAGCTTGAAGAATTTTAAAAAGAATAATGTGCAAATATTGTACAATCCAGGTGTGCAAAGCTCTTAGAGACTTACAAATCAAATCAAATTGTATTGGTCACAAACAGATATTTAGCAGATGTTATTGCGGGTGTAGCAAAAAAATGCTTGTGTTCCTAGCTCCAACAGTGCAGTAGTATCTGCCATGGGTCCTCAGATCCTTAAAAGGTTCTACAGCTGCACCATCGACAGCATCCTGACTGATTGCATCACTGCCTGGTATGGCAACTGCTCGGCTTCCGATCGCAAGGCACTACAAAGGGTAGTACGTGCGGCCCAGTACATCACCGGGGCCAAGCTTTCTGCCATCCAGGACCTCTATATCAGGTGGTGTCAGACTCTAGCCACCCTAGTCATAGACTGTTCTCTCTGCTACCGCACGGCAAGCGGTACCGGAGAGCCAAATCTAGGTCCACGAGGCTTCTAAACAGCTTCTACACCCAAGCCATAAGACTCCTGAACATCTAATCAAATGGTTGGTTCTCTATTGGGACAGTATATCTGGAGAGAACCATGATTCTGTGAAACAGAGAATGTTACACTCCCTGATGTCTCTCTGGAAGGAGACCCTTGCCCTGAGCTCATCTACTTTATTGTCCAGAGGCTGAATATTAGCGATTAATATACTCAGAAGCGGTGGATGGTATGCACGGCTGTATGTAATAATAACAATAAACGTTCTGGGCAAAAAATGTAAGAAATACCACACAAAAAAGAAATACTGCAAAGTTGCTTAGGAGCTACATTTGTGTCATTTAGCAGACACTCTTATCCAGAGCGACTAACAGTAGTGAATGCATACATTTCAGTTCATGCATTTTTTTTTTTGGACTGGCCCCCCGTGGGAATCAAACTAGAAGCAGAGCTGCCATGTCTGTCAGCGCCATCTACCCAGAAAGACTCGCAGTTGTAATCGCTCCCAAAGGTGATTCTAACATGTATTCACTCAGGGGTGTGAATACTTATGTAAATGAGGTATATCTGCATTTCATTTTCAATAAATTAGCAACATTTTCAAAAAACATGTCACTTTGTCATTATGGGGTATTGTGTGTTGATGGGTGAGAAAACAAATATTTTTACGTATTGTACATCCTTGGCCAAAGGCAACTTCTGAACTGAAGCAAGAACCAAAGTTCTGGTCCCTTATAGACTCATGCAAAGTCTAATACTGAACTGAAAAACACATTCAGATTTAACACAAAACAACCTGATGTGGAGAAAATGAAATGTAAAATGCAAACTTAATGTCAACAACTTGATCATGTAAACACATGGAAATCAATAAGAGCATGCTTAGCGACTGGGATACAAAGTTGTGGAGTTTCTGTCTGTTTTCTGTCTGTTGGGAGGGTGGACTGACTCCCAGGAACACACATAATCTCTGCTGAACCTGAGGACGGACACACACACACACAAACACTTTATTTAGATACATGTGCAAGGACCAGTGAGTCACTGATAAAATGTTAATCACAGCATCCTGACTGCCTCATATGCCACCTCCTCTGAGCTGCTCTCTGTGAAACACACACACACACACACACACACACACACACACACACACACACACACACACACACACACACACACACACACACACACACACACACACACACACACACACACACACACACACACACACACAAACACACAGAGAGAGACAGACACACACACATACACACACCAGTATTTGTGAATGGTGTGTAAGTTGGAGTAAATGTGAATGTGTGAGTAGTGTGCGTATTCTCCAAACAAATAAGCTGGTTATTAAAGAGAGGTGTTTTTCATTAGACAAATGTTTGAAGTATGGGTATTAGCATTCTGTGTGTGTGTCATTGTGTAGTTCTAGTCTCACCATAGTGTCACCTGTCCCTCTGGGCGGTGTCACACAGGTGGGAGTGTATCTGGGCTAAACATACAGCCTCTGCAGGGGGAGACACACATCTGGTAGGGGAAAGTTTGGGAGGTGCAGCCTTTCTGTAGCCCAGCAGACGGCCCCCGGGTTGCCAGCAATCAGACTGCATAGGAAGGAGAGCAGCTCCGGACACTGGCTGGGCTGGCTCAACTACAGAGATAGTGTGTGTGTTTGTTTAGTGACTATTCCAGTATATCCCGGGGCAATAGGTGTGTTTGTGTACTACTCACCTGTATATACCTGGGGGCAGTGTGTGTGTGTGTGTGTGTGTGTGTGTGTGTGGGGGACTCACAGCAAGTGTTATAACCGGTTCAGGGAAAAGAACAGAAAACCAGAAAATAACTGCATTTTTCGAGGAACAGAATTAGAACTGGGAACAAAAGTGATATATACTGTTCTGGAATCATGGGAACCGGTTAATAACGTTATTTTACTTTCAGGGCATTTTTCTCCAGTCCCACAAAAAACTCAACAAAGCCCTCACTTAGAAACATATTCGAGTGTCTGCCTGCCAGCTGAAAATCTTTGTGTGCTAGCTGCCCCTTCCCCTCCGAAGCATAGGCTACTAGCCTAATGACGTTGCAACCAGGATTCAGAAATTAGCTTGCTAGCTAGCTCTGGTCTAACATTAAGACAACCCTCAGAAGAGCAAAGACATTCAAAGTTCCTTCATAGAAGCCGCTCCTCCGTAGGTATAATTCTGTGGGCCTAATTCAGATAATGCATGTCATCATAACAAGATGCCCAGTGCTTCAAGCCAAGCCTCTTCCTCCACCCTCTCTTGCTCTTACCCCACCCACAAAATTTGAGTCGCATCCCGCGCCCTACACTTGTCTGTCCAATGAATGTAAACAACTACTGTAGCTTGCCCACTCCATAGCAAGCTGCTCTATCCGCAGTGATTGGTGAAGTAATTCAATGTCGAGCTAAATGTAAAAAAAATTACGATATAAACTGTTACTGGTTCAGAACTTTATTTTGCTTGTCGGAACGGTGGAACGGAACGAAAAGAAACACAATGGTTCTGTTCAGAACGATTGGGAAATCATTTTGGTTCCAACCCCTGACTCATAGGTATACTGTGCCTTCGGAAAGTTTTCAGACCCCTTGACCTTTTCCACATTTTGTTAGGTTACAGCCTTATTCTTATTAAAATGTTTTTTCCTCCTCATCAATCTACACACAAACAGGAGACAAAGGGCTGTGAGACATAGGTTTAATACTAGACACATGAAAAGTGGGATGTATACGGAGGGTACGGGGCAACAGAAGGCGAACAGCAGAAGGGCTAATGATCTTGGAGATGGGGAAAGAACCAATAAAATGAGGGGAAAGTTTGCGGGACTCCACCCGGAGGGGCAGATCTCGACTGGACAGGCATACCGTCTGCATGAGACAATACCGGGGAGCCGCGGTCCGGTGGCAGTTCACTTGTCACCGATACCTGGAGGTGGTCTTGAGAAGAGCCGACCGGGCTCTCTTCCGGGTACGGCGACAGCGGCGGACAAACATCTGGGCCGAGGGTGGCCGACCTCTTCCTCTTGCTCTGGGAAGAGCGGGAGCTGATAACCCAGGGAACACTAGAAAGGCGAGAGCCCGGTGGCAGAGCAGGGGAGGGTGTTCCGGGCATATTCAACCCACACGAGTTGCTGGCTCCAGGTGGTGGGGTTGGCGGAGACAAGGCAGCGAAGAGTCATCTCCAGGTCTTGATTGGCTCGCTCCAACTGGCCGTTGGACTGAGAGTGGAACCTGGAGGACAGGCTGGCCAACGACCCAATGAGTGTGCAGAACACCTTCCAGAACCGGGACAAGAACTGAGGACCCCGGGAGTCCATGGATCTGGAAGACATGCTGCACCATGAGCTGGGCCGTCTCTTTGGCAGAGAGTAGCGTGAGGAACGGAATGAAATGGGCGGCTTGGAAAACCGGTCAACTACTGTCAGGATGGTGGTGTTGCCATCAGATGGGAGGAGACCCGTGACGAAGTCCATGGATATGTGAGACCAAGGACGATGAGGGACAGGCAGTGGTTAAAAGAGACCAGCTGGAGCTTGCCGAGGAGTCTTATTCTGTGCACAGATCGTGCTGACAGCGACGGACGCGGAGACGTCCGAAGCGATTGGTAGGTAACCAAAGCATTGCCGCACAAAGGCCAGGATCCGATGGAAGCCCGGGTGTTCGGTAAGCGTGGAGGAGTGGGCCCACTCCAGAACCGAGGGGCGGACAGTGTCATGAACAAACATCAAGTGTTACCTGCCCCCGGGGTTCAGGCTGGGAACGCTGTGCCTCACAGACATGCTTCCCAATTCCCCAGCTGAGTGCCGTGGCCAGGCACCAGGTGGGAAGTATGGTCTCAGGGTTCCGAGGGTGTAGTCGCGGGGCTATAGCGGCGTGACAGAGGATCCGGCTTGATATTCTTGGATCCCGGTCGGTAGGAGAGGGAGATGTTAAACCGAGTGAAAAGCAGGGCCCACCTAGCTTGCCTGGAATTGAGACGCTTGGTGGTCCGGAGATATTCCAGGTTCTTTTGATGTGTCCACACAATGAACGGATGTTCCGCCCCCTCCAAACAGTGTCTCCTTTCCTCCAACGCCATCACCGCGAGAAGCTCACGATTCCCCACATCGTAATTCCTCTCCGTGGCATTGAGGCAATGGGAGAAGAAGGTGCAGGGATGTAACTTGAGGTCCCGGGCAGAATGCTGGGACAGGACAGACCCTACTCAGACATCCAAAGCATCGGACTCCACCGCGAACTGACGGGATGGGTCAGGATGAACCAATATGGGAGCAGTGGTGCTTGAGGTCCCGATACGCCCGGGTCAGCAGCTGGGGACCACGTGAACGGAACCTTGGGAGAGGTAAGTGCAGACAGGGAAGCCAGGATGCTGTAACCCCGGATAAAGTGGAGATAAAAGTTGGCAAATCCCAGGAAACATTGTAGCTGCACTCTGGACGTAGGCTGGGGCCAATCCAACACTGCTCTCACCTTCCCAGGATCCATCTGTACATTTCCTGCAGCAATGATGTAACCAAGGAAGGGGATGGTGGAGCGATGGAATTTGCATTTCTTCACTTTCACTAAAAAATGGTTCTCGAGGCGGCACTGGAGGACCTGTCAGATGTGGAGCATGTGTTCTTGGGCTGAGTGGGAAAAAATGAGGATGGAGTCGAGGTAGACAAAGATGAACCGGCTCAACAGGTCGCAGAGAACGTCATTAACCATGACCTGGAACACAGCTGGGTCGTTGGTAAGGCCAAATGGCATGACCAGATATTCGTAGTGACTGCTGGCCGTGTTGAAGGCAGTCTTCCACTTGTCCCCTTCGGTATCTGCACCAGGTGGTAGGCATTCCGCAGGTCCAACTTGGAAAGAACGGTGGCCCCCTGGAGCGGCTCGAAGGCTGAGGCGATGAGTGGTAGCGGGTAATTGTTCTTCCCTGTGATGACATTGAGGCCCCAGTAGCCAAAAAGAAGAACCCTGCGCCGGTGGGGGAGGCAGAAGGATGGATAAACCCTACAGCTAGGGAGTCCACGATGTAGCTCTCCATAGCCTTGGTCTCCGGACCCGACATAGAGAGAAGGTCAATCCCGCAGTCATAGGGTCGGTGCGGAGGAAGTGAAGAAGCCCGGGCCTGACTGGAAATTCCCGTAGGTCCTGGTGCTCTGCGGAAATGGGGGAAAGGTCTGGGGCAACTTCCGAGCCACAGGAAGATGTCCCGGGGCAGGCTGCACTGACTTCAGACAATGGCCGTGGCAGAACGGGCTCCAGCCCAGGATGGCACCAGCAGTCCAGTCTATGAGGGGATTGTGTCACTGGAGCCAAGAGAATCCCAATACCACGGGAACCGGAGGAGACTTACTTTGCATAAATTGCCTCGCTGTGGTTCCCTGACAGTCGTACGTTTATGGGAGTGGTATTGTGGGTGACCCGGCCTATAGAGCGCCCATCCAGCGCTCTAACATCCATGGGAGTGGAGAGGGGCTGAGTGGAGATGCCCAGCTCGGACGCCAGGGTAGCGTCCAAAAACTCTCTTTGGCCCAGGAGTCAATGAGTACCCAGAGAGATTTTAATTGGTTCCCCCACAGCAGGATGGCATGCAAAGGGGTAGGAGTAAGGGGAGAGGAAAGGTTTTCTGTATGGCCCACCAAAGTACTTCGCCCTACCATTGAGCCTGGTCTTTTAGTGGACAGGAGGACACAAAAGGACCAGTAGTCCCGCAAAACAGGCAACTCTTTGTGTGAAGCCGGTGTAGACATTCGGCTCAGAAAGAGGTGAATCGGCAGACTTCGGAGACTCTCAGGGGAACTTGGGTAGCTCCCGGGCTGCTAGCTCATCCTTCACTTCGTCCAATAATCCGTGTAGGAACGTGTCGAACAGCAATTCTGGGTTCCAGGCACTCTCAGCTACCAACGTGCAGAAATCCACTGCATAGTCTGCCACACTGCGGGAGTCTTGCCAAAGCTAGAGTAACTTTTGGGCAGCCTCTCTCCCGGACAATGGAGAATTGAAAACCTTCTTCACCTCTGCCACAAACTCCTCCAGACTGAAGCATACGGCGACTGTTGTTCCCACACGGCCAGAGCCCAGGCGAAAGCCCCCCCGGACATCAGCGTGATGAGGTACGCAATCTTCGAGCGGTCCAAGGGGAAGGAGGAGGGCTGCAGCTTGATGATGAGAGAACACTTTGCAAGAAATTCCCAACAGTTTCCCAACTTTCCAGTGAAGCGTTCCTATGGGAGGTAAGCGGGGTTCTCAGGAAACCGGGGTTGCCGGGAAGGCCGAGCTGTTAACAGCCAGGTTACTGAGGGGCTGGGAGGTTACCGTTGTGGTAGGCTGCCTGACAGACAACCCGCGGAATTGCTCCAGCAATGTGTTTAACGCGTAGTCATGTTGTTCAGCCAAGGTCTGGAACCCCTCCATAAGACAACGAAGCAACTCCTAGTGCCTTTCAATGGTGGCTCCTTGGGAGGAGATGATGTTGCGGAGCTAGTCAAAGTCTGCTCGGTCCGTCACGGCCAGTTCGTACTGTCAAGGCTCAGGAGAAGACCCAGATGCAGACAGTTTCGAAGTAACAAAAGTTTAATACAAAAACAGTGGGGGCAACAGGTCAAAGGTAGATAGAGGTCAGTAATCCAGAGCAGAGTCTGAAATGTACAGAACGGCAGGCAGGCTCAGGGTCAGGGCAGGCAGAGGTCATAATCCAGTGTGGTGTGACAAGGTACACAACGGCAGGCAGGCTCAGGATCAGGGCAGGCAGAATGGTAAAACCGGGAAAACTAGAAAAAAGAAACTAGAGAAAGACAGGAGCACGGGAAAAATGCTGGTAGGCTTGACGAAACAAAACGAACTGGCAACAGACAAACAGAGAACACAGGTATAAATACACTGGGGATAATGGGGAAGATGGGCGACACCTGTAGGGGGTTGGAGACAAGCACAAAGACAGGTGAAACAGATCAGGGTGTGACAGCTACAAGCTTGGTGCACCTGTATTTGAAGGAATCAAAGGAATTATTCTTAGAGCTCTGCGACAGGATTGTGTCGAGGCACAGATCTGGGGAAGTGTACCAAAAAATGTCAGCAGCATTGAAGGTCCCCAAGAACACAGTGGCCTCCTGTTTTCACTTTGTCATTATGGGGAAATGTGTGTAGATTGCTGAGGATATTTTATTTATTTATCCATTTTAGAATAAGGCTGTAACGCAACAAAATGTGGAAAAAGTCAAGGGCTCTAAATACTTTCCGAAAGCACTGTGTACCCTGGGGGCAGTAGGTGTGTGAGTTGCAGGGCACTCTCTGTCAGTTCATCCTGACACAGCTTCACCTCAAACTCCATCTCCCTTCTGACCTCTTTACCTTTATTTTCTTCACCCCTGCCCCTGCTGCTGCCCCTGATGCTGCCCCCTGCCACCTCACATAGCATGGCCTACACTCCACACACACACACACACACACACACACACACACACACACACACACACACACACACACACACACACACAGTTTTATGAAAAATAGTTATATAAATAATGAATCTTTAAAGCAGACTAGCCAACCAAGATTGTGAATGTGGTAATGAATTTGCACACACACACATTCATCCATGAGGCTGTCGATGGTACATGTGTGTGAGTATCTGGGCTTGGTGGGAAAGAGAGGGAGTGGTGGAGAGAGAGGGGTGGGGAGAGAGGGGTCGGGAGCGATGAGGGAATCATATAGAGATTGAGGGAGAGAGAGACAGAGAGAGAGTGACAGAGAGAGACAGAGAAAATGAGAGACCGAGAGAGAGAAAGAAAGAAAGAAAGAAAGAAAGAAAGAAAGAAAGAAAGAAAGAAAGAAAGAAAGAAAGAAAGAAAGAAAGAAAGAAAGAAAGAAAGAAATAGTGGGTCAGAGGGAAAGAGAAAATGGGGTGAGCTGAGCAGACTGGATAAAATTATATTTTTTCTTTGACCCGTTGAGCATAAAGAGTCAGCGTCAGCTAGTGATGTGCAGTTCAAGAACAATTCGTCATTCTTTTTATGTTTTTCCGAGTGACACATTAATTTTTGTTGTTCGTTTGACCTGCTGGTCGCAATTAATTCTACAGGATAAATACGAGCTCAGCGGCGTGCTCCGACCACCAACTGTCTATCATGTGCGCACAGACAAATAGATAATTCTGCAGGAGGCATAGAGAAGAAAAAACGAATGATAAAGACATGATAATTGATTGAATGGTGAAAGAATGAATGCAATTACAGTTTTTTACAATCGCTAGGACCCATTTCTCAATACTTAAGTCACTTTTTCAAAACTCTTCACACAGTGAGCATAACAGCAGTCTATGTGGGCTAAACTATGGATCATTTTTCATTGCTTTGGCACAAAATGCATTCAATGACTACATCTTTCAATTTTCATTAACTCTTTTCTCACTCAGACACAACCACCACCAAAACTCTATGTACCTACAGGCCAATTTGCACATGTTTAGATACTCTTTTCAAAACTGTTAAACTTAAGTTCAAAACCTAAAAGAACCCAAAATTGAATAAGACATACATTTGCTACATTTCTACAGTAATACCGTATTGAAATATATTCCAAATCTAAAAAATGAAATACTATCAAAATAATTAGACCAACCACAGCTGATTCCCATTGTAGCTGAACATCTACACAGGTGTTAGTTTTTCAATTACATTACCATCTATACAAAAGGGGACAACTTAGGAATAATGCTGTACTGTCATGTAAACATGGACCCAGCCAGAGATAGAGAAGTGGCCGACAGAGGAAGAAGAGTGGCTGGGTTGAGGGAGAGGGAGAGGGAGAGGAGTACGTACACGTGGTGGAAGAAGACTGGGAGGAAGATCAAGAGCTGTAGTCTCAGATGAGATTAGGGCTACTATAATTGATCATGTAATAAATCATGGTCTATCAATGAGAGAGGCAGGTCTGAGAGTGCAGCCAAATCTGCAACGCTCAACAGTGGCATCTACTCTGAGAAATTTCCAGCAAAACAACAGGTAAGATGTGCATTCTGCAAGCGCATCTGACTGAACTGCACATTACAGAAGTAAATTGAGCAAAGCCTCCAAACCTACTTGTGTGTAATTGTAATTGTTTTTGTATTTCTGCTAAGGACCCAACGGTTACCTCCTACAGGCGGGAGAGGTAGGATTTTCACTGCTGTGCAGGAAACTGCAATTGTGGTCATCAGAAACAATGGCATAAAACTGACAGAGATCCGGGACGAGTGTTGGCAGACAATGTAAGCATAACAAATATTTCTAGAGTCCTGAAACAACATTAAGTCAGGATGAAGCAGTTGTACACTGTCCCCTTTGAGAGGAACTCTGAATGAGTCAAGCAACTCAGGGACCAATAAGTTCAGGCAGGGGCGAAAATCTCATATCCACTTTGGAGGGGACAATTACATGACATTTTCTCAAGAGCAATTCCAGAGGGGGACACCAAAAGTAGTGCTGTAACACATAGCCTACATTGTAATATGGTAAATGTATATTGAGGAACCAAAGAAATAAGGTGTTTGCCGTACTCCTAACTACCGGTACCCAAAACTACACAACTAATCACAACAGCAATACCATTGCCTTTAACAAATCTTAGTTCAGTCACCAGTTTAAGTTGAGAGTGGGGGTATCCATGGCATTTTCCAATTATGTTCTTATTTTACAAGTAAAAAAAATTGAGAACCTTTCATAATGTTGCCAAACAAAGACTCAACAAACTTACCTGAGACTCCCTGTCTCTGCCAGTCTGTCCCTGCATATCTGTCCCCAACTCTGCTGTCTGTGTGCCATCTGTTGCCTGCTCTGCCTAATGACATCATTGTGAAACATTTCCATTAGAATTTCATTTATTTCTTATGAACATTTTATCAACTAGTCTTTGAGATATTAGGCTACTAGGGTTCTTACTATGCGTTTTGGTGTATTGAAAAATACTCTGATGTCCGTCTTTTATTTTTCTGCCATTTTTCTACCTGGCTGGCTGGCTGGCTACACACAGGTTATTTACAGGTAGGTTATTTACAGTAGGAGATGGGCTTCTATCATCTTCAATCATTCTATATGGGCTGCGATCTAAAAGGTAGCTAGCAAATGTGAAACGGATTAAAATGACAAGAGTTGACAGCTGTATGAGTTCACCATTTACACAACATATGCTGCAACCTTTTGTAATTGTAATAGTTTGTTTCATATTGGCTGGCTTCCAACAATAGCTGAATTTGCAAAGCTAGCGAGCATCAATTCAGTTTCAGTGGTGTTTGCTATAATCTTTGCTACCCGGGTTAAATAAAGGTGAAATTAAATAAATAAAAGTTCCCTTGCGACAATTTAGCTTTTGCAACGAGACCATTAAATATATTTAAGACAATGGTAGATGAGAGTGTAGTTCTGTTCAGTTTGGACTTCTGCATGCTGCATGCTGATTCCATCTTTGACGACGCCACATAAATGGAATAGGTACTAGCTAGCTTAATAGTTAATATTTGCGCGCTAGCTCTGCATATTCAGCTAGTGTGTGTGTGCGCGATTGACTGGATGAACCTCACGGCAGTTACGTAGCAAGCTAAGGAACTGGCAGTGGATCAAACCAATGTGAGTCATAGGGCGGGGGGGTCGCAATCTTTTGAAACTTAAAAACGTGCTATTAAGTGTCTATAATCAGCACAATTGCTTTCATTGCGTATTATTAATATTATTTAAATTACATAGTTATGTTTCTAGTGATATATTTGGGGGGACAAATCATATTTTTCCCAGGATGGGGGGGTCGTGGCCCCCCCGTCCCCCCCGGGATTTCCGCCCCTGAGTCCAGGTAAGATGACTATAAAATACAGAACTGGTTTTGAACAAAACCAAACAGGGCAGAGGCACACAATGGCATGTTTTAAGGTATAATGTAAACTACCGTAATAGCCTTGTGGATTTATTTGAGAGAGTCATGGAGATTGAAGCAAGGCAAACAACCCACATATTCATCTTTGAATATCTGGTTTCAACTTGGCCAAAACACGGCGGCGAGGAAGGAATGGGATTGGAAAAAGAGCCACAGTGGATGTCCCGGGCCAGAGGGGTGCCAACATCACAATGTGTGCAGCAATATCCTCTGATGGATTGCTGTTACACAAACTGCTAATTGGGCCATACAATACCAAGCGTCTCATTTCATTCCTGGGTGACCTCTATGGAAGGGTTGTACCAGGTGAGGAAAGGGTTGCAGTGAGGCAAAAACAGCCAACATTTGTAATTGTATGGGACAATGTGGCATTTCACCACTCCCGTGCAGTCACAGAGTGGTTTGCAGCCCATTACATTTTAGTCATTTAGCAGACGCTCTTATCCAGAGCAACTTACAGTAGTGAATGCATACATTTCATACTTTTTCCCCCCATACTGGTCCCCCGTGGGAATCAAACCCACAACCCTGGCATTGCAAACACCATGCTCTACCAACTGAGCCACACAGGACCCCATCACAGGATGATGTCACTTTTCCTCCTTCCTTACTCTCTATTCCTCAACCCCATAGAGGAATTATTTTTCTCATGGAGGTGGAAGGTTAATGACCAAGGTTAATGACCACATGATTAAATGTCTCACCTGGATGCAATGAATGCTGGATGCCTGGACATATCTGCAGAAGATTGCCAGGGATGGACCAGGCATGCCAAAAGATTCTTTCCTAGGTGTATTGCCCAAGATGACATAATATGTGACGTGGATGAGAACCTGTGGCCAAATGCATAAGACAGGGTTGACTAATATTGCTACTGTATCTGTATTGATAGATGGTATATACACTGCTCAAAAAAAATTAAGGAAACACTAAAATAACACATCCTAGATCTGAATGAATTAAATAATCTTATTAAATACTTTTTTCTTTACATAGTTGAATGTGCTGACAACAAAATCACACAAAATTAATCTATGGAAATCCAATTTATCAACCCATGGAGGTCTGGATTTGGAGTCACACTCAAAATTAAAGTGGAAAACCACACTACAGGCTGATCCAACTTTGATGTAATGTCCTTAAAACAAGTCAAAATGAGGCTCAGTAGTGTGTGTGGCCTCCACGTGCCTGTATGACCTCCCTACAACGCCTGGGCATGCTCCTGATGAGGTGGCGGATGGTCTCCTGAGGGATCTCCTCCCAGACCTGGACTAAAGCATCCACCAACTCCTGGACAGTCTGTGGTGCAACGTGGCGTTGGTGGATGGAGCGAGACATGATGTCCCAGATGTGCTCAATTGGATTCAGGTCTGGGGAACGGGCGGTCCATAGCATCAATGCCTTCCTCTTGCAGGAACTGCTGACACACTCCAGCCACACGAGGTCTAGCATTGTCTTGCATTAGGAGGAACCCAGGGCCAACCGCACCAGCATATGGTCTCACAAGGGGTCTGAGGATCTCATCTCGGTACCTAATGGCAGTCAGGCTACATCTGGCGAGCACATGGAGGGCTGTGCGGCCCCCCAAAGAAATGCCACCCCACACCATGACTGACCCACCGCCAAACTGGTCATGCTGGAGGATGTTGCAGGCAGTAGAACGTTCTCCACGGCGTCTCCAGACTCTGTCACGTCTGTCACATGTGCTCAGTGTGAACCTGCTTTCATCTGTGAAGAGCACAGGGCGCCAGTGGCGAATTTGCCAATCTTGGTGTTCTCTGGCAAATGCCAAACGTCCTGCACGGTGTTGGGCTGTAAGCACAACCCCCACCTGTGGACGTCGGGCCCTCATACCACCCTCATGGAGTCTGTTTCTGACCGTTTGAGCAGACACATGCACATTTGTGGCCTGCTGGAGGTCATTTTGCAGGGCTCTGGCAGTGCTCCTCCTGCTCCTCCTTGCACAAAGGCGGAGGTAGCGGTCCTGCTGCTGGGTTGTTGCCCTCCTACGGCCTCCTCCACATCTCCTGATGTACTGGCCTGTCTCCTGGTAGCGCCTCCATGCTTTGGACACTACGCTGACAGACACAGCAAACCATCTTGCCACAGCTCGCATTGATGTGCCATCCTGGATGAGCTGCACTACCTGAGCCACTTGTGTGGGTTGTAGACTCCGTCTCATGCTACCACTAGAGTGAAAGCACCGCCAGCATTCAAAAGTGACCAAAACATCAGCCAGGAAGCATAGGAACTGAGAAGTGGTCTGTGGTCACCACCTGCTGAACCACTCCTTTATTGGGGGTGTCTTGCTAATTGCCTATAATTTCCACCTGTTGTCTATTCCATTTGCACAACAGCATGTGAAATGTATTGTCAATCAGTGTTGCTTCCTAAGTGGATAGTTTGATTTCACAGAAGTGTGATTGACTTGGAGTTGCATTGTGTTGTTTAAGTGTTCCCTTTATTTTTTTGAGCAGTATATATAAATTATTGTATTTTGGAATCACTCAATGCCATAAAATGCCATAAAACATATTGAAGCATATTGCATCATGTCTGATACATTCCTGTAACATACACTGCAGTGAATTCTAAACAGTAGAGAGTTGTCATTCTTGTTTTGTAAAGAAAACATTGCGTAATGCTACCTGTTGTTAGTGTTGTTTAGGTCATTGTTTTATGAGTGACAACGTGTGCTTGTTGGGTGACAACCTTTCCTAGTGTTATGGAAGAACGAGTTGATTTGAGACATGTATGAAGTGTTTTGGTAGTTTTTGGGCATTTTGAACGTGAAATGAACTGCTGTGCCAAGCTGAAAGTTAGTTAGGAGAACTGTGTGAAGAGTTTTGAAAAAGTGACCTAAGTATTGAGAAATGGGTCCTAGCGATTGTAAAAAACTGTAATTGATAATTGAACGTTATCGATGGACACAGCTTTGTAAAACGAAACCATATATACTTGTGATATTTCAGTATTATATTTTTCATAAATTAGCAAACATTTAAAAAAAAAAGAAGTTTTTGCTTGGTCATCAAAACACTCGATAAATTAATCTTAAATGGCACTTGCTTTTTAATTGACTGAATATACTGTATATGATGCAATTAGGATTTGTTATCTGTAATGGTTATGATAAATTAGGCGTTGTTGCACACTGTTGGCATAGGCCTATAGATAAATGTGCACATATTTTTTTCTCCAGTGAGGGCCTGTGTTCTAAAAATAGTTTACATTTTTTGTACTGGAGTACTCAACATAAAAAATCACTAGAGTGCTCGAACAGTCAGAAAAGGTAATATGCCCATCCTTAGGCATAATATGAATACAGACACACGTACGCGCACACACCTGTTGTGTAGGATTGTAAGGAGCAGGAGGGTCTGTAGAGAGTGAACTCCATCTTCCTGTGTCACACATCTCCTACACACAGAGCAGAGAGAGAAGTCAAACACACACACACACACACACACACACACACACACACACACACACACACACACACACACACACACACACACACACACACACACACACACACACACCTAGACTTCAGAAAGACTAAGCTGTCAGTGTTTTTCAATCCCTGTCTGTTGGAGAGAGTTCATTTTAAGATAAGCACCACAGTCCTCCAAGAAGGAACAACAATAGCAAGCCAGTCAGTCCTTTGTCCAAACAAGGTTGAGACTACACTAGACTGAACATACACTACCGTTAAAATGTTTAGGGTCACTTAGAAATGTTCTTGTTTTTGAAAGAAACGCACATTATTTGTCCATTAAAATAACATCAAATTGATCAGAAATACAGTGTAGACATTGTTCATGTTGTAAATGACTATTGTAGCTGGAAACTGCAGATTTTTTATGGAATATTGACATAGGCGTAAAGAGGCCCATTATCAGCAACCATCACTCCTGTGTTCCAATGGCACGTTGTGTTAGCTAATCCAAGTTTATAATTTTAAAAGGCCTAGAAGTCCAGCATCCCGGAGTCACCTTTTCACCGTTGACGTTGAGACTGGTGTTTTGCGGATACTATTTAATGAAGCTGCCATTTGAGGACTTGTGAGGCGTCTGTTTCTCAAACTAGACACTCTAATGTACTTGTCCTCTTGCTCAGTTGTGCACCGGGGCCTCCCACTCCTCTTTCTATTCTGGTTAGTTCCAGTTTGTGCTGTTCTGTGAAGGGAGTAGTACACAGCGTTGTACGAGATCTTCAGTTTCTTGGCAATTTCTCGCATGGAATAGCCTTCATTTCTCAGAACAAGAATAGACTGATGAGGCCTCCCGGGTGGCACAATGGTAAAAGGTACTGCATTGCAGTGCTAGCTGTGCCACCAGAGATTCTGGGTTCGCGCCCAGGCTCTGTCGCAGCCGGCCGCGACTGGGAGGCCCATGGTGCGGCGCACAATTGGCCCAGCGTCGTCCGGGTTAGGGAGGGTTTGGCCGGCAGGGATATCCTTGTCTCATTGCACACTAGCGACTCCTGTGGCGGGCAGAGTGCAGTGCATGCTCACCAGGTGTACGGTGTTTCCTCCGACACATTGGTGCGGTTGGCTTCCGTGTTGGATGTGCATTGTGTCAAGAAGCAGTATGGCTTGGTTGGGTTGTGTTTTGGAGGACGCATGGCTCTCGACCTTTGCCTCTCCCGAGTCCGTACGGCAGTTGCAGTGATGAGACAAGACTGTAACTACTACCAATTGGATACCACGAAAAAGGGGTAAAAATAAATAAATAAAGAATAGACTGATGAGTTTCAGAAGAAAGTTCTTTGTTTCTGGCCATTTTGAGCCTGTAATCGAACCCACAAATGCTGATGCTTCAGATACTCAACTAGTCAGTTTTATTACTTATTTAATCACCACAACAGTTTTCAGCTGTGCTAACATAATTGCAAAAGGGTTTTCTAATGATCAATTAGCCTTTTAAAATGATAAACTTGGATTAGCTAACACAACGTGCCATTGGAGTGATGGTTGCTGATAATGGGCCTCTGTACGCCTATGTCAATATTCCATTACACATCAGCCGTTTCCAGCTACAATAGTCATTTACAACATGAATAATGTCTACACTATTTCTGATCAATTTGATGTTATTTTAATGGACAAAAAATAGCTTTTCTTTCAAAAACAAAGGACATTTCTCAGTGACCCCAAAGGATTGGCGAAGTGGATCCTCACACTGCCTCCCTGTTTGCTGCTGCACAGCAAGGAGAACACACATCTCAGAGCAGACAGCAGGCCAACCTGGGGTATAGGGAACACATACAGTATCAACACACACACAACCTGAACACTGCAGAACACTGACCCAAAACCCCTTCAGCATCACCCAGCCAACATTCTTAGAAAAAAAGCGTTCCTAAAGGGTTCTTCGGCTGTCCCCATAGGAGAACCCTTTTTGGTTCCAGTTAGAACCCTTTTGGTTGTTTCATCGCCCCTAATGAACAAGTTCAAAGGATCACGGCTGACTGAAAAGCCTAGCTAGCTAGCTAACGTTAGCCTACCTTAAGGCAACTCGGATTTGGCTTGGAAAAATGATAACATTTCAAAAGGCAAATAATTAGTAGGAAAACCTTTTGTCATGATTGTGATGTCGCCAGATTGAATTTAGATGCAGTATAACTTTAGCCAGCTGACTAAGATTGAGGGAACCACCGTATTTTAGCAAGCTAACATTAGCATTGCTAGCTATTTTTGATGACGTTTGCTAGTAGTAATGGCAACATTGCAATCTCTCTGAAGTAAATTTGATAATATGGAAAAGTTGTTTCCTACTAATTATTTAGTAATTTATTATTTCCATGCCACTCTAAGTTAGTGTAATTTAGATGAAACAGTCACCAGCCTCCGAGGTGCAACCCATGTCTAGGGCACAAATACATATTGGATGCAGCTATGGTGGTACTTGCTAACTCATGTCGGACTACAACGTTGTACTAAGTTGTAGCAATAAAGTCAAACCAAGCCAGGGCCATAGCAAATCATGTCACAGTTGATTGTATAGTGTAACGGCATCACAGGCCTGAATCTAATCCAATCTGGAGCCAGTGTCTACATCTGTAAAGCATAGAATTAGCTTCCAAACAAGATTATGTTATTTCTCGAGCTATGTTTATAATTGATGGATGATGACCATCGTTGACCCTGTTTTTCTGTTAGACAATGTGCCCAGTTGGGTGTCAGACAGGTCCCGGCATCCGTTGCTGACCAGGGGATCAATCAGAAGGAGCAAAGGTGGGTATCATAACATGTCCACCAATGTGATTGCAATGGTTTAGTGACCTCCAAAAATAATTTTATTCAATGGTCACTTGCTATTTTCACAGCTTGTCAGGCAAGAATAAAAGTACATTTCTGACACCTCCTCCGTTGTTGCCAGTCTCCCTCGACTCCTATGAAAAGGACACGCCATCATTAGGCCTCTGATAGTGACCCGAGTTACTGCCCTGAAGACACAGACGGCTTCATCAACAAAGACAAGTAATGTGTGTTATGTGAAATGTGAAAAGTTGTGTAAAAAAACTACCTGGCTTGATAAAATAGTTGTCACGTCCTGACCAGTAAAGGGGTTATTTGTTATTGTAGTTTGGTCAGGACGTGGCAGGGGGTGTTTGTTTTATGTGGTTCGGGGTTTGTTGGTATATGTACTTATGTAAGAGGGGTGTTTGTTTTATGTGTTCCGGGGTTTTTGGGTATTGTTCTATGTTTTGTATTTCTATGTTGTGTATTTCTTTGTTGGCCTGGTATGGCTGTCAATCAGGAACAGCTGTACATCGTTGTTGCTGATTGGGAGTCATACTTAGGTAGCCCTTTTTTCACCTGTCTTGTGTGGGAAGTTGTTTTTGCATTGCTGTGTGTAGCCTGCAAGACTGTTTGTCGTTAGTTTGTTTTCTTGTTTTGTTATTAAGTGTCTCAATAAAAGTAAATATGAGCACTCAACCCGCTGCGCCTTGGTCTACTCCATACGATGACCGTTACAATAGTAGGCTAATTTCCCTGCCAAGCAGATACAACTAGTAGAGTAATTCTGGCTGTGAAGTGCATTAGCAAGAAAGCTTAGTCCTTTCTTTAGAACAGAATACAATTTACCACTTGGCTGTCTATTATATCACCCTGTCACAGGCACTCCCAGTCAACACCACCTCATAAGATTGCCTGCTACAGTTGTAAGAGAGATGTCCAGTTTGCAGCCAAACATGCAGCATAGAGAAGTCCAGCAAGGGGGCTTTCATCAGCATCATGTAGACCAGTGGAGGTCGATCCCGTTTAAGATGAGGGAGGATGATGCTTTTTTTATGAGCATGGCCTTATTTCTATCACAGCATATCGGATGACTGTCATTCACATTCCATTCACCCAGCTCAATGTGAGACCGATAGGTTTAGGCTACAGCATGATGCTCAACTTTTCCCTATACCCATCATGAGGTTACTACAACCTAGCCTATGAATGAAAGTTTACAGGTCGAGAGAATTTTAAGTAATCAAGGTGACAGACAGTGACACATTCAATACTGCCTTGCACACTCTTGCCTGCATCTAGCTGATATAGTCTAGCATTTGCAAATTTGAATTTCTACTGGACAAGTTCAAGTATGTTTATCCCCATTCTGTTTGCTTCTGTTTAAGAAACGTTTTTCAACAGAATTGGCGGAATACACCCCTGATCACATGCAAACACAGTTCACTTTCATAGAAGCCACATTAAAAACAGTACGATCACGTTGCCTGTTGTACCGTATATACAGTGCCTTCAGAAAGTATTCAGACCCCTTGACTTTTTCCAACATTTGTTACATTACAGCCTTATTCTGAAATGGATTACATTTAAAAAAAAATCTACACACAATACCCCATAATGACAAAGCGAAAACCTTACTTCCATAAGTATTCTACTTGATTGGAGTACACCTGTGGTGTCCAATTGGTTGGACATGATTTGGAAAGGCACACACCTGTCTATATACAGTTGACAGTGGATGTCAGCGCAAAAACTAAGCCATGAGGTTGAAGGAATTGTCCGTAGAGCTCCGAGACAGGATTGTGTTGAGGCACAGATCTGGGGAAGGTTATCAAAACATTTCTGCAGCATTGTGACGGTCTCCAAGAACACAGTGGCCTCCATCATTCTCAAATGGAGTTTGGAACCAACAAAACACTTCCTAGAGCTGGCCGCCTGGCCAAACTGAGCAATCAGGGGAGAAGGGCTTTGGTCAGGGAGGTGACCAAGAATCCGATGGTCACTCTGACAGAGCTCCAGAGTTCCTCTGTGGAGATGGGAAAACCTTCCAGAAGGACAACCATCTGTGCAGCACTCTACCAACCAGGCCTTTATCATAGAGTGGCTAAATGGAAGCCACTCCTCAGTAAAAAGCACATAACAGCTCACTTGGAGTTTGCCAAAAGGCACCTAAAGGACTCTCAGGCCATGAGAAACAAGATGCTCTGGTCTGATGAAACCAACATTGAACTCTTCAGCCTGAATGCCAAGCGTCACGTCTGGAGGAATCCTGGCACCATCCCTACGTTGAAGCATGGTGGTGTCAGGATCATGCTGTGGGCATGTTTTTCAGCGGAAGGGACTGGGAGACTAGTCAGGATCGAGGGTAAGATGAACGGAGCAAAGTACAGAGAGATCCTTGATGAAAACCTGCTCCAGAGCACTCAGGACCTCAGACTGGGTTGAAGGTTCACCTTCCAACAGGACAACGACCCTAAGTACACAGCCAAGACAACGCAGGAGTGGCTTCGGGACAAGTCTCTGAATGTCCAAGGGGCCCAGCCAGAGCCCGGACTTGAACCCAATCTAACATCTCTGGAGAGACCTGAAAATAGCTGTGCAGCGATGCTCCCCATCCAATCTGACAGAGCTTGAGAGGATCTGCAGAGAAGAATGGGAGAAACTCCCCAAATACAGGTGTGCCAAGCTTGTAGCGTCATACCCAAGAAGACTCAGGGCTGTAATCGCTGCCAAAGGTGCTTCAACAAAGTACTGAGTAAAGGATCTGAATACTTATGTAAATATGATATTTCAGTATTATTTTTGAATTAGCAACAATTTCTAAAAACCTGTTTTTGCTTTGTCAACATGGGGTATTGTGTGTAGATTGATGAGGGGAAAAAAACGATTTAATCAATTTTAGAATAAGGCTGTAACGTAACAAAATGTGGAAAAAGTCAAGGGGTATGAATACGTTCCAAACGCACTGTATAATTCTTTCTCGCAACTATCTACTCGTTCTCCTCTCACCTTTTCTTGTGGACTTCAATGCACAACTGTCACGTCCTGACCAGTAGAGGGTGTAGTTGGGTCAGGACGTGGCAGAAGGGAGTGTGTGTTTTTTATTGTTTCATTGATTTTGGCCGTGTGACTTCCAATCAGGCACAGCTGTAGAGGGTTGTGGTTGATTGGGAGTCACACAAGTTGCCTACGTTTCCTTTGTGTTTCGTGGCTAATTGTTCTTGTCATTGTGGTTGCACCTGACAGGACTGTGTTGGCTGTCAGTTTTGTTGTTTTTTGTGAATTGCATAGTGTTCGTGTATTAAATATGACGAACCCTAACTCTGCCGCATTTTGGTCCACTTCTTCCTCAGACAGCTGTTACAGAATTACCCACCAAACCAGGACCAAGCGGCGGAGGAGGAAGGAGCAGCAGGAGTACAGCGTTATAGACAAATGGACTTGGGAACAAATCCTGGACGGAGAGGGACCATGGACTCAGGCTGGGGATTATCGCCTCCCGCAGTGGGAGATTGAAGCGGCGAGAGCGGAGAGGCGCTATTACGAGGAGAGAGAGCGCAACGAGCGCGAGAGGCAGCCCCAATAATTTTTTTGGGGGGGGCACACGGGACAGTCGGTGGAGCTGAGGTCGGAACCAGAGCCAGTCGGGATGACATTGGAGGTGAGCGAGGGAAATATGAGGCAGAGACTGTGACGGGGTTAATGGGGAAATTAGGAGAGAGAGAGATGAGAGAGCTGCTAGTGTGGTGCATAAAGTACGGCATTCGCCCTAATGAGCGTGTCGTGGGAATGATGTCACCTGAGGCAGCTCTCCATACTCGTCCTGAAGTGCGTGCTGGTTGTCTGGTAAAGACTGTGCCTGCGCCCAGAAACAGGCCTCCTGCATGTCTTCCCAGCCCTGCACATCCTGTGCCTACGCCCAGAACCAGGCCTCCTGCATGTCTTCCCATCCTGGTCAAGCCCGTGCCTCCTCCACGGACCAGGACTCCAGTGGGTCTCCCTATCCTGGTCAAGCCCGTGCCTCCTCCACGGACCAGTCCTCCAGTGGGTCTCCCTATCCTGGTCAAGCCCGTGTCTCCAGTGGGTGTCCCTATCCTGGTCAAACCCGTGTCTCCTCCACGGACCAGTCCTCCAGTGGGTCTCCCTATCCTGGTCAAGACTGTGTCTCCTCCACGGACCAGTCCTCCAGTGGGTCTCTCCACCCTGGTCTCTCCTGTGCCACCTCCTCAAACCAGGCCTCCAGCGGGTCTTCCCAGACTGGTGAGTCCAGGGCCTGCGCCCAGAGCCAGGCCTCCGTTATGTCTCCCCAGCCTGGTGAATCCTGAGCCGGGTCTGCCAGAGTGGCCCGACTGCCCGGGTCTGCCAGAGTGGCCCGACTGCCCGGAGCTGCCAGAGTGGCCAGACTGCCCGGAGCTGCCAGAGTGGCCAGACTGCCCGGAGCTGCCAGAGTGGCCAGACTGCCCGCAGCTGCCAGAGTGGCCAGACTGCCCTCCGGCCCAGCCCGAGGGGCCCTCCGGCCCAGCCCGAGGGGCCCTCCTGCCCTCCGGCCCAGCCCGAGGGGCCCTCCTGTCCTCCGGCCCAGCCCGAGGGGCCCTCCTGCCCTCCGGCCCAGCCCGAGGGGCCCTCCTGTCCTCCGGCCCAGCCCGAGGGGCCCTCCTTTCCTCCGGCCCAGCCCGAGTGGCCCTCCAGTCCTCCGGCCCAGCCCGAGTGGCCCTCCAGTCCTCCGGCCCAGCCCGAGTGGTCTGTCTGCCAGGGTCAGCCCGAGTGGCCCGTCTGCCCGGCGCAGCTATCGGCGCCACCAAAGTGGACGACGCCGAAGGTGGAGCGAGGTCCACGTCCTGCACCTGAGCCACCTCCTGGATAGGTGGGTTGGGGAGGGAGGGTGTAGCACAGTGCCGTCGGTGACGGCAGCCACCCTCCCTTCCCTCCCTTATTGTTTAGGGGTTATTTTTTGTTGGGGTATTGGGGATTTTCTTGTGTGTTCTTTTTTTAGGTGCATCCCGGGGTCTGCACCTTGAGGGGGGGGGGGGGTACTGTCACGTCCTGACCAGTAGAGGGTGTAGTTGGGTCAGGACGTGGCAGAAGGGAGTGTGTGTTTTTTATTGTTTCATTGATTTTGGCCGTGTGACTTCCAATCAGGCACAGCTGTAGAGGGTTGTGGTTGATTGGGAGTCACACATAAGTTGCCTACGTTTCCTTTGTGTTTCGTGGGTAATTGTTCTTGTCATTGTGGTTGCACCTGACAGGACTGTGTTGGCTGTCAGTTTTGTTGTTTTTTGTGAATTGCATAGTGTTCGTGTATTAAATATGACGAACCCTAACTCCGCCGCATTTTGGTCTTCCTCAGACAGCTGTTACAACAACACATCAGCTGTCTGTGGCCAGGTGAAAAAGGCTTTCCAAGCCAAACCTTCATACCATGACCACCAACCACTACACACAGCCTACATTGTTGTGTTATTTTATTTTATTTTATTTCACCTTTATTTAACCAGGTAGGCCAGTTGAGAACAAGTTCTTATTTAAAACTGCGACCTGGCCTAGATAAAGCAAAGCAGTACAACATAAACAACACAGAGTTACACATGGGATAAACAAACGTACAGTCAATAACACAATAGAAAAATCTATATTCAGTGTGTGCAAATGTAGTAAGAATAGGAAGCTAAGGCCATAGTGGCGAAATAATTACATTTTAGCAATTTAACACTGGAGTGATAGATATGCAGAAGATGAATGTGCAAGTAGAGATACTGGGGTGCAAAGGAGCAAAAAAATAAATAACAATATGGGGATGAGGTAGTTGGGTGGGCTATTTACAGATGGGCTGTGTACAGGTGCAATGATTGGTAAGCTGCTCTAACAGCTGATGCTTAATGTTAGTGAGGGAGATATAAGACTCCAGCTTCAGTGATTTTTGCAATTTGTTCCAGTCATTGGCAGCAGAGAACTGGAAGGAAAGGCGGCCAAAGGAGGAGTTGGCTTTGGGGATGACTAGTGAAATATACCTGCTGGAGCGTGTGCTACGGGTGGGTGCTGCTATGGTGACCAGTGAGCTGAGATAAGGCGGGCTTTACCTAGCAAAGACCTATAGATGACCTGGAGCCAGTGGGTTCGGCCACGAATATGAAGCGAGGGCCAGCCAACGAGAGCATACAGGTCGCAGTGGTGGGTAGTACATGGGGTTTTGGTGACAAAACGGATGGCACTGTGAAAGACTACTTCCAATTTGCTGAGTAGAGTGTTGGAGGCTATTTTGTAAATGACATCGCCGAAGTCAAGGATCTGGATGATCAGTTTTAGGAGGGTATGTTTGGCAGCATGAGTGAAGGATGCTTTGTTGCGAAATAGGAAGCCGATTCTAGATTTAATTTTGGATTGGAGTTGCTTAAATGTGAGTCTGGAAGGAGAGTTCACAGTCTAACCAGACACCTAGGTATTTCTAGTTGTCCACATATTCTAAGTCAGAACCGTCCAGAGTAGTGATGCTAGACGGACGGGCGGGTGCGGGCAGCGATCGGTTGAAGAGCATGCATTTAGTTTTACTTGCATTTAAGAGCAGTTGGAGGCCACGGAAAGGGTGTTGTATGGCATTGAAGCTCGTCTGGAGGTTTGTTAATACAGTGTCCAAAGAAGGGCCAGAAGTATACAGAATGGTGTCGCCTGCGTGGAGGTGGATTAGAGAATCACCAGCAGCAAGAGCGACACCACTGATGTATACAGAGAAAAGAGTCGGCCCAAGAATTTAACCCTGTGGCACCCCCATAGAGCCTTGCCAGAGGTTCGGACAACAGGCTCTCAGATTTGACACACTGAACTCTGTCTGAGAAGTAGTTGGTGAACCAGGCGAGGCAGTCATTTGAGAAACCAAGGCTGTTGAGTCTGCCGATAAGAATGCGGTGATTGACAGAGTCGAAAGCCTTGGCCAGGTCAATGAAGACGGCTGCACAGTATTGTCTTTTATCGATGGCGGTTATGTTATCGTCATAGTAGACATACTGTTGCTACTACAACTGTGTTAGTAAACCCGCTACAATCATGCAGTACAGTGTAGACAGAAAGCAGTTTAGCAGTTACACTGATGGGCCCTGATTTCAATAAATACAACCAAAAGCTTACCATGACTTGGAAGAGTTCCAGTGTTGGATAGCCATAGCCAACATAGCTAGTTAACATAGCACTCCTCTCGGTTTGAGCTGGGTGTTTGAGAAGGCTAAACTAGCTAGCTCCATTCACTAGCTAAGTGAAAAAAAGAAAGTGAAACCAAATATAGTTAGCTCTCTTTTGCATCTCGCTAATTTTGGAAGAAATTAATTTGTTCAAAACTGTTCAACTATTGTCTCTCTGAGTCAGCTACTCACCCCATTTTATGTACTGCAGTGCTAACTAGCTGTAGTTTATGCTTTAATTACTAGATTAATTCTCTGATATTTTGATTGGGTGGACAACATGTCAGTTCATGATGCAAGTGCTCTGATAATTACCGTGTAAGTCTATGGAAGGGGGTGAGAACCATGAGCCTCCTAGGTTTTGTATTTTTAGCCAATGTACACACAGGAGGACAGAAGCTAGCTGTCTTCTGGCTACACCATGGTGTTACCCTACAGAGTGCTGCTGAGGCTACTGTAGACCTACATTACAAAACAATGTGTTTTAAGCAATTATTTGTTGACATATCTAAATAGGATAACTTTTAATGTTTCACTATTTCTATTAAATTAATTGAGGAGGATGGTGTGACATATACACTGGGAGTCAAAACGCAAGTGCAGGTGGTGAGTTTAATAAACAGCCCATAGACCAATACAAGAAACACAAGCAGCATATAGACATGAAACAGTCAATACCTCCTGGGGGAATGGAATAAAGGAAATGACAGATATAGGGGAGGTAATCAGTGAAGTGATGGAGTCCAGGTGTGTTTCATGATGAGACACAGGTGTGTGTAATGATGGGTGCCTGGTGCGCGTAACGATGGTTGCCAGGGCCAGTGGTTAGTAAACCGGCGACGTCCCGGAAATGAAGAGCGAAGTAGATGTGACAGATGGTCCTCCGAGCCTCCACTGATTCAGACATGCCCCCGCTGTGAATATTCCTATGAATGAAACAGTCAGACACATGTTTGCAAGTATCCAGCCAGCAACTTTCACCTGTCATCGGCAACAGCTTTCAGAGGCTCATCATTTGCACAAATACAGAACGTAGCCCACTTCATTATTTTGATACATTTGATAACCCAATTGTGAAACATCATTTATGTAAACTGACTTTATTTGTTGCTTATTTTCTACTTCTTAGATGCGTATAATGTCCAGGGCATGACCAAGCCTGTGGAACCAGCCTGATTTGCTGTGTTCACCATTCTATTTCACTTCACATTTTATGATATCTGAAGTGAAATAGAAAGGTTGGTTACACCAGAATATTCATAACCACCATTTATAATGTAATCAGTGCTGTGTGTGTGTGTGTGTGTGTGCGCGACCAGTATCTTTGAGGGGCCAGGAGCTGATCTATGCTGCTATGCCAATCAATGGGGCTCTGCAAAGACCTCACCTCCAGTCTCTTGCCTGCTCACCAATGGTTGTCGATGGGTAGAACAGAATTAGGTAGGTTTAGTCTTACCTGTTCAAACTTCAACATAGTACCTATCCTAACTGACATTGGTAATAGAACAGTGACTATGTGTTCACAGATACATGTATGGAGCCAGCACATGGAGACTTGCAAGATGATGTGATGAAGTCCAGACTGACAGACGGGCTTGATACTGATGTCTCTGAATGGAGAGAGACCTGGCACTCGGCATTACTTTTACTAGACATAACTTTTACTTGTATTGTCTCTTTTTATTGTTGGATTGAATGGTATCAGTCAATATGGGGTGGGAGAAACCCTTTGTATTCTGCACCAGGATCAGGGAACACATGTTGTATACGGTACACCACACAGGAAGGTATGACTAGGGCTGTTGCGGTGACCTTATTACCGCCACACCGGCAGTCATGAGTAGGGCTGTTGCGGTGACCTTATTACCGCCACACCGGCAGTCATGAGTAGGGCTGTTGTGGTGACCATATTACCACCACACCGGCAGTCATGAGTAGGGCTGTTGTGGTGACCATATTACCACCACACCGGCAGTCATGAGTCATGACCGCAGTAAAATTCCACGTGTCATGGTTAATGCACTCTGGACATGCTTAGGTAGTACCCAACTTCCTAACTACCATCAGGTCCTAATGGCCTGGTACTCAGGGCTCTGTTGTTCCTCTAACCACTCTGATATCAATGCAATTGAAATTCACATCAAACACTTATCATTTAAACAGTAGGCCTATAGTACTTTTAAAACTCACCTCACTGTGATGAACAATTTGAAGAAAGAAGTTCAACAGCAGGTTGAAACAGCGTAAAACATGGTTGCTGTGGATGTTGTTTCAAAGTCTAACCTGATGAAATGACCAGCGCTTTCTAAGGTGATGATCAATTCAACACTTCCATATCAATATTAGAGCTTATGCATAGGCTTATGAGCCCAAGCCAAAACATTTTTTTTTAATTATGATTGTGCCTTTTATACAATAAGCAGCCTACCACATATTATGCATGGAAGAAAAACATAAGACAAAACTGATTTAAGATGTCTGTGGTACATAATTGGTCTAGCCTGTAGGCCGTCATTGTAAATAAGAATTTGTTCTTAACTGACTTGCCTAGTTAAATAAAGGTTAAAATGAATGAATAAATTAATAATATATACTCCAAAATTAAACAAATTTGAGTAATTGCCTTTGAGTGTGGACTGTATTATTATGCATTACTGGATGGACTTATGCACCAAAATGTCTATTGATGAGTCTGGTAGAGAACGTAAAGCCCTAGGCGATGCTGTTGGTTCATCGATTGTGCAGGGCGGCTTACAGTTAGCCTACAATTAGTGAATTTGTAGGCTATTTGATTTTTGAATAGCCTAGTAATAGGGAATTGTTTATATTTCCATAATTAAATTGGGTGACACATTAACTTTAGCTATACAGAATATCTCATCCTCTCTATCCTTTATTCCTGTCTCGAGCACTCTGACAGGCTGTCAACTTGCCATTGGAGTGCACACAGATGACATGTATTTTTTTCTCCTGCCCCTGTTCCTTCCCATTTCATAATGGGCCATTCGAAATTGAAACAAATTTTACATATTAGGAAAGACAAGATTAAATTGAGAATAGTCTGGTGGGTGGAAATACACAGAACAAAAATATAAAAGCAACATGCAAGAGTTTAAAATATTTTATTGAGTTAAAGTTCATATAAGGAAATCAGAAATAAATTCATTAGGCCCTAATCTATAGATTTCACATGACTGGGAATACAGATATGCATCTGTTGGTCACAAATACCTTAAAAGAAAGGTAGGGGAGTGGATCAGAAAACCAGTCAGTATAACCGTTAGCCTCATCCAGTGCGACATCTTATTCCTATAGAGTTGATCAGGCTGTTAATTGTGGCATGTGGAATGTTGTCCCACTCTTCAATGGCTGTGCAAAGTTGCTGCATATTGGCGAGAACTGGAACACACTGTTGTACACGTCGATCCAGAGCATACCAAACATGTTCAATGGGTGACATGTCTGGTGAGTATGCAGACCATGGAAGAACTGGGACATTTTCAGCTTCCAGGAATCGTGTACAGATCCTTGCGACATGGGGCTGTGTTTTATCATGCTGAAACATGAGGTGATGACGGCGGATGAATGGCATAACAAAAGGCCTCGGGATCTCGTCACGGTATCAGTTTGCATTCATATTGCCATCGATAAAATGTAATTGTGTTCGTTGTCCGTAGCTTATGCCTGCCCATACCATCACCACCATGGGGTCACTCTGTTCACAACATTGACATCAGCAAACCGCTTACCCACACAATGCCATACACGCTGTCTCCCATTTGCATGGTACAGTTGAAACCGGGATTCATCTGTGAAGGGTAGTCAGAGAAAGGACAGACCAGTGATATTATAGGAGGAGCTGCAGTAGATGCTTCCAGAGCCTCAAGTTGGGTTTTTGCTTCTCAGACAAAGTGAATTCAATTACTATTGACCAGCAGAAGTGCAACACTGAAACATTTACTCAATAAACTTTGAGGTCTATTAACACTGATGCACAGCCAATAAACAACTAGCTTATTCCAACACAAACACAACCAATAAGCAACCTGTTTACTCATACACAACAAATAAACAACAAGTTTACTCACAGACAGCAAAGAAACAACCAGATTACTCAAACACAACCAATAAACAGATGTTGCAGATCAACAGATGTTGTTTACTAATACACGGCCAATAAACAACTAGCATACTCAAACACAACCAATAAGCAACCTGTTTACTCATACACAGCCAATACTCATGGTTCACCATCCAAACCTGCTTGCTTCCTCACAATAATAAGGCATTTTGATGTGTGATTTAATCTTGAGGATACCCTAGGATAGGGGGCGCCACAGCGCATTTTGAAAAAAATTTGTTCCCATTTTCAACGGCCTACTAATCAAACTCAGAAGCTAGGACATGCATATACTTATTATTTATGGATAGAAAACACCCTAAAGTTTCTAAAACTGTTTGAATGGTGTCTGTGAGTATAACAGAACTCCTATGGCAGTCAAAACCCCGAGACCGATTGAAACAGGAAGTGGAATTCAGAATTGTGGACTCGACTTCTCATCTTTCCCTATTAATCACACCGTTAACAATGGTTCAGTGAGCACTTCCTATTGCTTCCACTAGATGTCGCCAGTCTTTTCACAGTGGTTTGAGCCTTATACAGTCGAAACTCAGTGAATGAGACGCGTTGGAAATTGGTCACAGGGGATGGGCCATCACCATTATGACGCCGGCGGCCATGTCTACCCCCACCTTTGTAAACGGTTTGAAACACAATGAAATCATCCCCCTCGAATCTTATTGGCTCTCTTGATGTTACAGGCCCTGAAGATTAATGTTTTACAACGTTTGACATGTTTGAACGAACCTAAATGGGAAAAAAACGTTTCATTTCGAAACGGCTGTGCCGCGCCCGGCAGAGTATTTGGATACAGCATTCAGACGCGCTAACAACAGAAAGCTAATGGAACATAAATGATGGACTTTTTCGACCGAAAATACATCTGTTGTGGACCTGGGATCCCTGGAAGTGCTTTCTGATGAAGACAACTAAAGGTAGGCGATTATTGACAATATTATACAAGATGAGATGTGACATGCGATTGTTCCAAGATGGCGCCGAGCTCGGTTTATTAGCTCATTTTCTGTGTATCGCATCTCCTTTTATCGCAAAGTGTGATTACCCAGTAAAGTTAATTTAAAATCTGGTATGACAGGTGTTCTCAAGAGATATTCATCTATAAATGTTAGATTGACAATATAAATTAAAAAAATCGTTTTCGAATAGTAATAAATGGAATTATGCGCTGTTTCCCGGGACGCATTTGAGGGGAAAATAGTCAGTCAACGTTACGCGCCGATGTAAAATGCTGTTTTTATATATAAATATGACCTTTATTGAACAAAAGAATGCATGCATTGTATAACATGATGTCCTAGGTGTGTCATCTGATGAAGTTTGTAAAAGGTTAGTGCTGCATTTAGCTGTTTTTGGTTATTTGTGATGCAAGTGGTTGGTCGGAAAATGGCTATGTTGCTGCTTTTTACGATGGACTCATCTAACATAATCTAATGATTTGCTTTTCCTGTAAAACCTTTTTGAAATCGGACGACGTGGGTCGATTCAGGAGAGGTGTATCTATAAAAAAAAAATATATATATTAATTTTTTTACAAAAAAAATTATGATTTTTTTTTAATGCTAATTGGCGATATGATTTTTCGCTGGATTTTGATCCCGCTAACGGGATCAGACGCTGAAGAGGTTTTAACAAGGCATTTTGTGCCCTGAACAAAATGTATCAAATCAAATGTATTTATAAAGCCCTTTTTACATCAGCAGATGTCACGAAGTGTCAGGATACTCTAGAAATGCAGGAGGGGTGAAGTCAGGCACAGGAGACCAAAGGTACGTGAAAACACGTTTAATAGATATCCAGTCCAAAAATGCCAAACACAGCCCAGGGAAACCCGTACTTGCAAATAAATCAAGGCAGAGAAAAACAATCCCCAAACCCCACGACAGCAAACAAACAATCCCACACAACCCTAAACCTAGAGAGACAGACTAAATACCCCCACTAACAAACTAACTCAAAACAGGTGCTAACACAAAACAGACATCACCAAATGAAAATGAAAAGGGGATCGGTGGCAGCTAGTAGGCCGGTAACGACGACCGCCGAGCGCCGCCCGAACGGGGAGAGGCGCCACCTTCCGTAGACGTTGTGACACTAAGTGCTTATACAGAAACCCAACCTAAAACCCCAAACAGCAAGCAATGCAGATGTAGAAGCACGGTGGCAAGGAAAAACTCCCTTGAAAAGGCTGGAACCTATGAAGAAACCTACAGAGGAACCAGGCTCTCAGGGGTGGCCAGTCCTCTTCTGGCTGTGTCGAGCGGAGATTATAACAGTGCGTGGCCATTAAGGCCAGATTGTTCTTCAAGATGTTCAAACGCTCAAAGATGACCAGCAGGGTCAAATAATAATCACAGCGGTTGTAGTGTGCAACAGGTCAACACCTCAGGATTAAATGTTGATTGGCTTTTCATAGCAGCAGGTAGCCTAGTGGTTAGTGTTGGACCAGTAACTGAAAGGTTGCTAGATCGAATCCCTGAGCTAACAAGGTAAAAATCTGTTGTTCTGCCCCTGAACAAGGCAGTTAACCCACTGTTCCTAGGCTGTCATTAAAAATAAGAATTTGTTCTTAACTGACTTGCCTAGTTAAATAAATAAAAGTATATAGCTGAGCATTCAGAGTTTGAGACAGCAGGTGCAGTAGAGGGAGAGTGACAGAGAGGGTCAAAACCAGCAGGTCCAGGAGAAGGTAGCACGTCCAGTGAACAGGTCAGGGTTCTATAGGCAGAACAGTTGAAACTGGAGCAGCAGAAAGACAAGGTGGACTGGGGACGGGGACAGCCAGGAGTCATCAGACTTGGTCCTAGAGCATTGGGCCAGTAACCGAAAGATTGCAATATCAAATCCCTGAGCTGACAAGGTAAAAATCTGTTGTTCTGCCCCTGAACAAGGCAGTTAACCCACTGTTCCTAGGCTGTCATTGTAAATAAGAATTTGTTCTTAACTGACTTGCCTAGTTAAATAAATAAATAAAAGTTCATAGAGGACACCAGATAAGAAAGGAGCATTTCACCAGATAAGATTAGTGCGATATAAACTGAATAGGGTGTCATTTGGGGACACAACCAAGGGCTTTTTGAAGTTAGTAACACATCCAATAGAAAGGTATTTTATGGTACAAAAATACATTGATAATCATGAACAACAGATAGGCTACATAGAAAAAAAGGAAAAACAGACTAAAGAAATTGACAAGGAAAAATAGAAGAATGAGAGAGCGAGGCAGAGTTGAGGAGGAATGTAACAGCGAGAGTGATTCATCCAGCACTACTTCCCCTGGCCTCTCTAAATAAGGACACACATGGACAAATCACCTACTCACAGAAATATATACAACCTGCCTAGGCTTGCCAAACACACACACACACATACACACACACACAGACACACATTTTTCTTCCCCTTTTCTTCTCTCCTCTCCATCTCTCCTCTCCATCCAACACACGCCACAGCCTCACTAGTGAGATTGGGAGTGGCTGTTAATGGGAATGGCAACAGAGCTGGAGTGGGATGGAGTGTGGGATGGAGATGGTCCTGGAGATGAGATGGGGATAGGGACAGGTTGGGTTCTGATTGAAGGGCTGCCATCAGCATGGAGAGCAATAAAGATGGTGTGTGTGTGTGTATGTGTGTGTGTGTGTGTGTGTGTGTGTGTGTAGCCCAAATAACATTTTAGAGTGGCCTTTTATTGTCCCCAGCACAAGGTGCACCTGTGTAATGATCATGCTGTTTAATCAGCTTCTTGATATGCCACACCTGTCAGGTGGATTATCTTGGCAAAGGAGAAATGCTCACTAACAGGGATGTAAACAAATGTGTGCACAAAGTTGGAGAGAAATATGATTTTTGTGCATATGGAACATTTCTGGGATCTTTTATTTCAGCTCATGAAACATGGGACCAGCACTTTACATGTTGCATTTATATTTTTGTTCAGTATATTATCATTTGATGTGGCAAGGATCAGAGAGCAAGTTTTGTTTGTAACTTTTTCAAATAGTCAATAGCCTATAGTTGCATCATGCAGCCCATATATATTTTAATTTCTAAGATATTCTAAGGTTTGTATCATTCACAACAAATTACCATGAGACCGGCTGTCATTTGCATGACAATAACCCGGCTGACAAAACGTAATGACTGCCTCAGCCCTAGCGTATGACCACTCTGACATGTTTGCCAAGGTAGCCCCATTACCACCAGACAAAATG
Source organism: Salmo salar (assembly GCF_965601325.2). Lineage (NCBI taxonomy): Eukaryota > Metazoa > Chordata > Actinopteri > Salmoniformes > Salmonidae > Salmo > Salmo salar. The sequence goes on along the minus strand of NC_138314.1, from coordinate 15,069,400 downwards.
CCGATAGGCACAGGATCTGTATCGGCTGGGAATGACAATGAAAGATGAAATGTGCACATCGTTATATTAGCAGAACACTGCTTCTATGGGATTATGTAAAGTGTTGTTTATTCCATATGGACCTGTTACTACATTTGAAAGTTATCAAAACACTTAGTTTAGAATATGTACATAAATTCAGGAAGTGCATTCTTCTCATATTACTCTGTATGCTACTGACCAATTCAAAGCTTCCTCCAACATCTCAACATACATCTGCCTGGAGTTATTGAACTCAACCTGCAGGAGATTCGTTTGTTCTGATTGAGTGGGGACACACAGCTTTTCTCCCCCTTTTCCTCTCTCCTTTCCATCTCTCCTCTCCAGCCAACAGACGCCACAGCCTCACTAGTGAGATTTGGAGCGGCTGTCAATGGGAATGGCAAATCTGGAGCTGGAGTGGGATGGAGTGTGGGATGGAGATGAGATGGGGATAGGGACAGGTTGGGATCTGATTGAAGGGCTGCCATCAGAATTGCCAAGTAGAGCAATAAAGATGGTGTGTGTGTGTGTGTGTGTGTGTGTAGCACAAATTACATTTCTGCTCTTCCCTCTGAAGAATGAAGGCCCTTCAAATGCGCTTACTGATGGAGTCAGACTTGCGGAGGTCATGAGTAACATCAGTTGGTGGCACCAGCCCGTGAGTAGACGCTGTCTGTTTCTGCTTCCTGCTGTGTGATTGGACCCACAGGAAGGAAGACCACGCCAAATATCTGCAGGACTGACCTATAGGAGCGGGTTATATGAGTCAGGTGACAGGAAGAGAGTTAAGGCGTCAGCATACTTCATTTCGGCAGGTGCCTAGCTGAACACAGCTAGGTGAACCGAACGAGTGTGCTCGAATAACTCCTTAAAAGACCCTTGCTTGAAAAACAAGAAAAAAGCTGTAATAGTACTGTTTGTCCATTTTGAGACGCCATAGCCAGTATACACTTCCTCAAAATAGTCAGAATTAATCAAAGATAACTCAAGAAATCTGTCATAAATGTTTACGTTTTTGCCGAGGAGATCTTAGTTGTGCAATTTTACATCTAACGAAGATGTTTGGTGCAGCCTTTCTCAATCATTTCTTTTGCACGAAAATTAATCGTCTCTCGTTGAAGAATCCCTGAAGAATCCCTACTGTTGACCAATCACCTACGAAGGGGAATAGGCTTCGGCTACCGACTTCGGCTTGCCACCTGAAAATGTTTTGTGTGCACAAACAGCCCAAAAAAACTCACTGAAGTCTAAAATGAGCATAAATGTCACAAAATGTCGTCATAATATATGCCCGAACTCTTCCGAACTGTTTTGGCTGGGAAGCATACGGATGCCTTAAGGCAGCCAAACTGCCAGTGGTGGTATTTCCGTGTCGTCTTTTTGGCAGTCTCTGTTTCTGGATGGGGTCCAATCAGTGTCTCTCTCTCTGTGTGTGTGTGTGTGTGTGTGTGTGTGTGTGTGTGTGTGTGTGTGTGTGTGTGTGTGTGTGTGTGTGTGTGTGTGTGTGTGTGTGTGTGTGTGTGTGTGTGTGTGTGTGTGTGTGTGTGTGTGTGTGTGTGTGGGGGGGGGGGGGGACCTGAGCCAGTTGTTATGTATCTGTAGGTGACAGAATGTGTAGGGCACTCGCAGGTTGTGACAGACAAGAACCAGGGGGATGAGAGCATAGTCCACGATGCTCTGAGGCCCACATGTACTACATGACCAAAAGTATGTGGACACCTGCTCATCTAACATCTCATTCCAAAATTATGGGCATTAATATGGAGTTGGTTCCCCCTTTGCTGCTATAACAGCCTCCACTCTTATGGGAAGGCTTTCCACTAGATGTTGGAACATTGCTGCAGGGGGGCATTGATGTTGGGCGATTAGGTCTGCCTCGCAGTCTGCTTTCCAGTTAATCCCAAAGGAGTTCGATTGGGTTGAGATCAGGGCTCTGTGCAGGCAAGTCAAGTTCTTCAACACCGATCTCGACAAACCATTTCTGTATGGACCTAGCTTTGTGCACAGGGACATTGTCATGCTGAAACAGGAATGGGCCTTCCCCAATCTGTTGCCACAAAGTTGGAAGCACAGAATTGATTTTATACACTTGTCAGCAACGTGTGGCTGAAATAGACAAATCCACTAATTTGAATGGGTGTCCACACACACCCACTTTATTCTTTCAATTGCACTCTATGCACATACACACCTACAAATCTCCTGGTCAAAAGTCTGTGTGTGTGTGCATGGACATACAGTACATCTATGTCACAGTTAGTTTAACATAGATGCATTTTCACAACAGTTGATTCTACTAAGATCAACCTATGGCTCCTTGGCAGGTCTCCAGACTAACATTTTCCCTCGTAGCACTGGTGCCACTAACCAATGATTTGATGCCCCCCGAAAAACAATCTGTAGTGTTACACAATTGAATACATTTCACAATAGAATACATCTTATAAAGTCCTTCTAAAGTCATTCACAATGCTTTATTAAGAACTGTAATAGACTGCTGAGATGTTGTTCAACAAAATAAGTTGTTACATCTAACATCTCCAAGCAGGAATGCATGATTACAAATATTTTGAAATGCAGCCTAATCCAGTGATTGTCATGAATTTTGGGTTGACAATTAGGCTAGTTTTTTAAATAATTTACTGTCAAAATATGGCTCCAGAATTGTATAATTTGCCTTAATCTTTATGTGAACTAATATTATACATAGGCATCATTCAATTGGTGCTAATTCACCTCCTGACGAAGTGGAAACTCAAAACACTGGGGAGCCAGGTCCAGCCAATCAGAATTAGTGTTTTTTACCACAAAAGGGCTTTATTACAGACATAAATACTCTTCAGGTTCCTCAGCTGTCCGGGTGGCTGGTCTCAGACAATCCCACAGGTGAAGAAGCCGGATGTGGAAGTCCTGGGTTGGTGTGGTTACTCGTTGTCTGCGGTTGTGAGGCCGGTTGAAGGTACTGCCAAATTTTCTAAAACAACATTGGAGGCGGCTTATGGTGGAGAAATTATCATTCAATTATCTGGCAACAGCTCTGGTTTACATTTGTGCAGTCAACATGCCAATTGCACATTAAGAACTTGAGACATCTATGGCATTGTGTTGTATGACAAAACTGCACATTTTAGATTGGGTTTTTATTGTCTTCAGCACCTGTGTAATGTTCATGCTGTTTAATCAGCTTCTTGATATGCCACACCTGTCAGGTAGATGGATTCTCTTGGCAAAGAAATGAGAAATGCTCACTAACAGAGATGTAAATTTGTGCACCAAATTTGAGAGAAATCAGCTTTTTGTGCATTTGGAACATTTCTGGGATCTGTTACTTCAGATCCCAGAAATGGGGATATATATTTTTGTTCAGTATAGTTCAGTATAGACAGTATCGAGATTATAGAAAAAAAAATTGGTGGTGGGAATGAGCTTCCATAGTTTTACGTGGCTCAGTGCAGCCGGCAGGCGGCAGCTACTGTGACAATTTCAGAATGTAAGAGGATGTTACTGCAATTTCAGGTAAAAACTCAACAAAACAATTCTGAAATATAAGGAAAATGTCAATACATTACAGCTGTTTCAAGAACACTGCTCTGCTATTACCTTTTATACTGTAGGACTGTTGAGCTCTGACCAAGAAGGAGAGTGATGTAGTGCTGCATCAGATAACCTGGCCTCCACAATCACCCAACCTCAACCCAATTATATGGTTTGGGATGAGTTGGACCACAGAGTGAAGTAAAAGCAGGTGAAGCTGGTTGAGAGAATGCCAAGAGTGTCATCAAGGCAAAGGGTGACTACTTTGAAGAATCTTAAATATAAAATATATTTTGATTTGTTTAAAAAGATTCTGGTTACTACATGATTCCATATGTGTTATTTCATAGTTTTGATGTCTTCACTATTATTCTACAATGTAGAAAATAGTAAAATAAATAAAAATCCTGCAATGAGTAGGTGTGTCCAAACGTTTGACTGGTACTGTATTTTGATTTGTTTAACACTTTTTTGGTTACTACATGATTCCATATGTGTTATTTCATAGTTTTGATGTCTTCACTATTATTCTACAGTACAATGTAGAAAATAGGTAAAATAAAGAAAAATCCTGCAGGATTCAACATTTTAAATTATACACAAGACACATTGTCTTCACACATATTTTCAGATGCTTTTCACTGACAGCCGAAACTCAATAATCAGACTCGTTCTGCAGCTCATTCATGCCATTACTAGGAACTCATCCTCTAATTTAAAGTGCCCCCAGCCACCACTGCTGCAAAGACTGAAGTGAATACTGAAGGTCCTTGAGGGATGTCATTTAAATGGGGCCATTTATTAGGACATGACTGGGTTTGCTAAATATGCTTTAGTTGTCAGGCCAACCCTCTCTCTATGGGTACATCTCAATAGAGGCTTCCTCTTCTTCATCTATAGTAGTCCGAAAAGACAGGTGATATGGATTCTTCAGCCATTCCTGAACCTGCGACCAAAAACAAGCTATATACCGACAGTACCAATGATCTAATGATTCTCTTTGCAGCAAAATCTGCAGAGCTGGTATGGTTGTATCCCCAATATATAAAATGTTATTGGTTGCAATAATTTTTTATAATCATTTAAATTGAAAGTTTTGAATCCGGCATAGTTTTCTGCATCTGTGCATACAGTAGCTTGTGAAAGTATTCAACCCCTTTGGCATTTTTCCTGTTTTGTTGCCTTACAACCTGGAATTAAAATAGTTTTTGGGGGGTTGTATCATTTGATTTACACAACATGCCTACCACTTTGAGGATGCAAAATATTTTTTGGGTGTGAAACAAACAAGAAATAAGACCAAAAAAAATGAAATCCCAGCCCCCGTCCCCGCAGGAGATCTTTTGTCTTTTGGTAGGCCATCATTGTAAGTAATAATTTGTTCCTAACTGACTTGCCTAGTTAAATAAAGGTTAAAATAAATATAGATATATGTATATATATACAGCGGGAGAAAAAAGTATTTGATCCCCTGCTGATTTTGTACGTTTGCCCACTGACAAAGAAATTATCAGTCTATAATTTTAATGGTAGGTTTATTTAAACAGTGAGAGATAGAATAACAAAAAAAAATCCAGAAAAACGCATGCAAAAATGTTATAAATTGATTTGCGTTTTAATGAGGGAAATAAGTATTAGACCCCCTCTCAATCAGAAAGATTTCTGGCTCCCAGGTGTCTTTTATACAGGTAACGAGCTGAGATTAGGAGCACACTCTTAAAGGGAGTGCTCCTAACCGCTGTTTGTTACCTGTAAAAAAGACACCTGTCCACAGAAGCAATCAATCAATCAGATTCCAAAGTCTCCATCATGGCCAAGACCAAAGAGCTCTCCAAGGATGTCAGGGACAAGATTGTAGACCTACACAAGGCTGGAATGGGCTACAAGACCATCGCCAAACAGCTTGGTGAGAAGGTGACAACATTTGGTGCGATTATTCGCAGATGGAAGAAACACAAAAGAACTGTCAATATTCCTCGGCCTGGGGCTCCATGCAAGATCTCACCTCGTGGAGTTGCAATGATCATGAGAACGGTGAGGAATCAGCCCAGAACTACACGGGAGGATCTTGTCAATGATCTCAAGGCAGCCGGGACCATAGTCACCAAGAAAACAATTGGTAACACACTACGCCGTGAAGGACTGAAATCCTGCAGCGCCCGCAAGGTCCTCCTGCTCAAGAATACATATACATGCCCGTCTGAAGTTTGCCAATGAACATCTGAATGACTCAGAGCACAACTGGTGAAAGTGTTGTGGTCAGATGAGACCAAAATGAAGCTCTTTGGCATCAACTCAACTCGCCGTGTTTGGAGGAGGAGGAATGCTGCCTATGACCCCAAGAACACCATCTCCACCGTCAAACTTGGAGGTGGAAACATTATGCTTTGGGGGTGTTTTTCTGCTAAGGGGACAGGACAACTTCACTGCATCAAAGGGACGATGGACGGGGCCATGTACCGTCAAATCTTGGGTGAGAACCTCCTTCCCTCAGCCAGGGCATTAAAAATGGGTTGTGAATGGGCATTCCAGCATGACAATGACCCAGAACACACGGCCAAGGCAACAAAGGAGTGGCTCAAGAAGAAGCACATTAACCTGTTATGGCTAGGGGGCAGTATTTTCACGGTCGGATAAAAAACGTACCCGATTTAATCTGATTATTACTCCTGCCCAGAAACTAGAATATGCATATAATTATTGGCTTTGGATAGAAAACACCCTAAAGTTTCTAAAACTGTTTGAATGGTGTCTGTGAGTATAACAGAACTCATATGGCAGGCAAAAACCTGAGAAGATTCCATACAAGAAGTGACCTGTCTGACAAGTTCTTGTTCATCTTGGCTCTTTTTATTGAAGACTGAGGATCTTTGCTGTAACGTGACACTTCCTACGGCTCCCATAGGCTCTCAGAACCCGGGAAAAAGCTGAATGATATCGAGACAGCCTCTGGCTGAAACACATTATCGCCTTTGGTAAGTGGCCGATCAGAGGACAATGGGCTTAGGCGCATGCACGAGTCGACCCCATGCTTTATTTTCTTTTGTCTTTTTACCTAAACGCAGATTCCCGGTCGGAATATTATCGCTTTTTTACGAGAAAAATGGCATAAAAATTGATTTTAAACAGCGGTTGACATGCTTCGAAGTACGGTAATGGAATATTTAGAATTTTTTTGTCACGAAATGCGTCGTGCTCGTCACCCTTCTTTACCATTCGGATAGTGTCTTCAACGCACGAACAAAACGCCACTATTTAGATATAACAATGGATTATTTGGGACCAAACCATCATTTGTTATTGAAGTAGAAGTCCTGGGAGTGCATTCTGACAAAGAACAGCAAAGGTAATAACATTTTTCTTATAGTAAATCTGACTTTGGTGAGTGCTAAACTTGCTGGGTGTCTAAATACCTAGCCCTGTGATGCCGGGCTATCTACTGAGAATATTGCAAAATGTGCTTTCACCGAAAAGCTATTTTAAAATCGGACATAGCGAGTGCATAGAGGAGTTCTGTATCTATAATTCTTAAAATAGTTGTTATGTTTTTTGTGAACGTTTATCGTGAGTAATTTAGTAAATTCACCGGAAGTTTGCTAGTTCTGAACGTCACATGCTAATGTAAAAAGCTGGTTTTTGATATAAATATGAACTTGATTGAACAAAACATGCATGTATTGTATAACATAATGTCATAGGGGTGTCATCTGATAAAGATCATCAAAGGTTAGTGCTGCATTTAGCTGTGGTTTGGATTTATGTGACATTATATGCTAGCTTGAAAAATGGGTGTCTGATTATTTCTGGCTGGGCACTCTCCTGACATAATCTAATGTTTTGCTTTCGTTGTAAAGCCTTTTTGAAATCGGACAGTGTGGTTAGATAAAGGAGAGTCTTGTCTTTAAAATGGTGTAAAATAGTCATATGTTTGAAAAATGGAAGTTTTTGTATTTTTGAGGAATTTGTAATTCGCGCCACGCCCATCATTGGCTATTGGAGCAGGTGTTCCGCTAGCGGAACGTCTAGATGTAAGAGATTATTAAGGTCCTGGAGTGGCCTAGCCAGTCTCCAGACCTTAATCCCATAGAAAATCTGTGGAGGGAGCTGAAGGTTCGAGTTGCCAAACGTCAGCCTCGAAACCATAATGACTCCTGAGATGTGTGCAAACCTGGTGGCCAACTACAAGAAGCGTCTGACCTCTGTGATTGCCAACAAGGGTTTTGCCACCAAGTACTAAGTCATGTTTTGCAGAGGGGTCCAATACTTATTTCCCTCATTAAAATGCAAATAATTTTATAAAATTTTTGACATGCGTTTTTCTGGATATTTTTGTTGTTATTCTGTCTCTCACTGTTCAAATAAACCTACCATTAAAATTATAGACTGATCATTTCTTTGTCAGTGGGCAAACGTACAAAATCAGCAGGGGATCAAATACTTTTTTTCCTCCTCTGTATATAAATAAATCAATAAAACCACTCGAGTGTTGCTTTAGCAGTATGCATAGGGTCATTGTCCTGCTGGAAGGTGAACCTCCGTCCCAGTCTCAAATCTCTCGAAGACTGAAACAGGTTTCCCTCAAGAATTTCCCTGTATTTAGCGCCATCCATCATTCCTTCAATTCTGACCAGTTTCCCATTCCCTGCCGATGAAAAACATTCCCACACTATGATGTTGCCACCACCATGCCTCACTTTGGGGATGGTGTTTTCATGGTGATGAAAGGTGTTGGGTTTGCGCCAGACATAGCGTTTTCCTTGACCAAAAAGCTACATTTTAGTCTCATCTGACCAGAGTACCTTCTTCCTTATGTTTGGGGAGTCTCCCACATGCCTTTTGGTGAACATCAAACGTGTTTGCTTATTTTTTTCATTAACATCTTACATCTAGACGTTCCGCTAGCGGAACACCTGCTCCAATATCCAATGATAGGCGTGGCGCGAATTACAAATTCCTCAAAAATACAAAAACTTCAATTTTTCAAACATATTACTATTTTACAGCATTTTAAAGACAAGACTCTCCTTTATCTAACCACACTGTCCGATTTCAAAAAGGCTTTACAGCGAAAGCAAAACATTAGATTATGTCAGCAGAGTACCCAGCCAGAAATAATCAGACACCCATTTTTCAAGCTAGCATATAATGTCACAAAAACCCAAACCACAGCTAAATGCAGCACTAACCTTTGATGATCTTCATCAGATGACACTCCTAGGACATTATGTTATACAATACATGCATGTTTTGTTCAATCAAGTTCATATTTATATCAAAAACCAGCTTTTTACATTAGCATGTGACGTTCAGAACTAGCATTCCCACCGAACACTTCCGGTGAATTTACTAAATTACTCACGATAAACGTTCACAAAAAACATAACAATTATTTTAAGAATTATAGATACAGAACTCCTTTGTGCAATCGAGGTGTCCGATTTTAAAATAGCTTTTCGGTGAAAGCACATTTTGCAATATTCTGAGTACATAGCCCGGACTTCACGGGCTAGCTATTTAGACACCCAGCAAGTTTAGCCTTCACCAAAGTCAGATTTACTATTAGAAAAGTTTGATTACCTTTGGTGTTCTTCGTCAGAATGCACTCCCAGGACTGCTACTTCAATAACAAATGTTGGTTTGGTTCAAAATAATCCATAGTTATATCCAAATAGCGGCGTTTTGTTCGTGCGTTCAAGACACTATTCGAAGTGTAAATAAGGGTCACGCGCATGACGCATTTCGTGACAAGAAAATTCGAAATATTCCATTACCGTACTTCGAAGCATGTCAACCGCTGTTTAAAATCAATTTTTATGCAATTTTTCTCGTAAAAAAGCGATAATATTCCGACCGGGAGCGGTGGTTTTCGTTCAAAGATAAAACATGGAGTCCCCTCGTGCACGCGCCTGAGTCTCACAGTACTGTGAGCAGCCACTATCCAAACGCGCTACTTTTTTCAGCCAGAGCCTGCAAAGCCACGATTCAGCTGTTTGCCGCCTTCTGAGAGCCCATGGGAGCCGTAGGAAGTGTCACGTAACAGCAGAGATTCCCTGTAATGGATAGAGATAATTAAGAAGGCCAAGAAATTGTCAGACAGGGCACTTCCTGCATGGAATCTTCTCAGGTTTTGGCCTGCCAAATGAGTTCTGTTATGCTCACAGACACCATTCAAACAGTTTTAGAAACTTTGGAGTGTTTTCTATCCAAAGCTAATAATTATATGCATATTCTAGTTTCTGGGCAGGAGTAATAATCAGATTAAATCGGGTACGTTTTTTATCCAGCCGTGAAAATACTGCCCCCTAGCCATAACAGGTTAAGCAATGGCTTTTTTCTGGCCACTCTTCCGTAAAGCCCAGCTCTGTGGAGTGTACGGCTTAAAGTGGTCCTATGGACAGATACTCCAACTTTGCTGCCTCACTTATTAATGCCCTCCTTGCCTGGTCTGTGAGTTTTGGTGAGTGGCCTCTCTTGGCAGGTTTGTTGTGTTGCCATATTCTTTCCATTTTTTTTATTTTCTATGGTAGTGTAGGTCAGGGTGTGACAGTTTTTTTTCCTTCTATGTCTATGTTCAGGTTCTAGTTTTGTATTTCTATGTTGGGGTTTTGTTTGGGATGATCTCCAATTAGAGGCAGCTGGTCCTCGTTGTCTCTAATTGGAGATCATACTTAAGTAGGGTTTTTTTCCACCTGGGTTTGTGGGAGATTATCTTTGAGTCAGTGTATGTTTCACCTCTTCATCACGGTTTGTTGTTTTTGTCATTCAGTTTATTTATGTATTACATAGTTTCACAGTGTAAATAAAATGTGGAACGACACACATGCTGCACTTTGGTCCGCTCCTCCTTACGACAACCATGACACTTCTTGAACACAGGATTAACCATTCTAAAACCAGTTCAGATTTAAGTATAGCTTTTGTATGACTGAAGCCTTTATTGAGAGGTCTAATGCTTTAATATTGAATAATGTCTGCCCTCCGAATTCTTATTCAATATATAAATAGGCCCGTTTAATTTTGTGTGGCTTGCCATTCCAAATAAATATTAATATTTTTTTGCTCATATATTAAAAAACAAGTCGTTAGGTGTAGGCAGGGCCATAAGCAAATAGGTAAACTGGGATATGATTTAAGAGTTAATCAGGGTGATTTTTTGACAAATAGACAGGTATTTTCCTTTACATGGTAGCATTATCTTATCTATTTTGCTAACTTTCTATTAAAATGTATTTTAGCGAGATCCATTCTTTCTTTTGGGATATGAACACTGAGTATGTCCACTTCACCATCAGCCCATTTCATTGGTAAACTACACAATAAGGTAAAAGTTGTATTTTTAGTGATCCAATATGTAATATAGTAACTTATCATCATTTGGTTGTAATCCAGAGAGGTTAGAACAATTTGATACTCTATGAGGCTGTGGAGGGATCCAAATTTTGGATTTAAAAGAAAACATGAATCATCAGCGTATAATGACGCCTTTGTTTTTAAGCCCTGTATTTCTAGCCCCTTGATATTACTGTTGGATCTGATTTGAATAGCTAACATTTCAACGGCCATAATAAATCGATATGCCGATAGTAGACAACTTTGTTTTACTCCTCTTGACAGTTTAATACTTTCTGAGAAGTAGCCATTATTTACTATTTTACACCTAGGGTTACTATACAACTTTAACCCACTGTATAAGAGACTCTCCCAATTGAAATATTACAGGCATTTATATATAAATTCCAATCATAATTAAAAAAAGCCTTTTCAAAGTCAGCAATGAATACCAAGCCTGGTTTCACAGATTTTTCAAAGTGTTATATTGTTTCCAATACTTGTCTTATATTATCTTCACTGTATCGTCCATGTAAAAAAAACTGTCTGATTAGGATGAATAATATCTGACAATACCTTTATATTTCTATGCACTATGCATTTTGCTAGAATTTTTGCATCACAACACTGAAGTGTAAAGGGCCTCCAATTTTTTTTAAATGGACTGGATCTTTATGTTTACCACCTGGGTCCTGTTACAGTAATAGTGACCTTGTTGTAGAGTATCTGATAATCTACCGTTTTTGTAGGAGTGGTTAAAACATCCCAATAATGGACCACTGAGTACATCAAAAAAGGTTTGATATACCCCAACTGGTATGCCATCCATCTCTGGATTTTCCCCCGGACTTAAAGGCTTGAATTGCATGCAAGTTCCTCCTCTGTAATTTGGCATTCACATAAGGCTTTCTGTACAGCTGTTAATTTTACATTATTAATAGAAAAACAACCCTATAATTAACTTCGATTAGTGGAGATGGAGGAGACTGAAACGAAAACATATGTTTAAAGTACTTTGCTTCCTCTTTCAAAATATTGTTTGTTGAATCAATGGTGACTCCATCATTTGTAACATGTTTTAGTTATTATTTTTGTTAGATAAGATAAAAATAGATATTTTGTAAATTTCCCCCCATTTTTTAAATGTTTTATAATATATTACACTTGATCATTCTTGAATAAGTTCCTCCAGTTGTTTTTGTTTTTCCTTTAACTGATTATGTGCCTTGTATAGTTTTTATTGCTATCCATCTGTACTGTTAGTCCCTCTATTTCCTTTGTTAATATGAACTCTTGACCTAAACTGCTTTTGTTTTAAAGATGAGTATTGAACTGCATGGCCTCTAAAGGCACATTTAAAAGTGTCCCATACAATAAGGGGATCTGCTATACCTATGTTATGTCGGAAAAAGTCAGTTATAAATTCTTCGGTCCTAGTTAAAAACAAGTTGTCATCCAATAGGCTTTGATTAAATTTCCAATATCCTCACCCATGTGGAAATTCTGTAAGGGTAATGTATATGCCAATTATTTGATTGTCCTACTGCATTCTGTCCCCATCAACACTTTTGAAACTTTTGGTGTCGGCGAAAATGACATAAGAAAGTAGTCAAGACGACTAGCTTGATTGAGCCTCCGCCATGTACAGTATATCTCACTAGGGCAGGATATTTATGCCTCCGTATATCCACTAGTTCCAATATATCCATGATATTCGTGATTTATTTAAGTGCATGAGGGTGATAGTTTGAAGTGTAATTTCCTTTACAAACCATTGAGGTATTTAAAACAGTAATATAATCTCCCCCCATAATAATAGAGTCTTGTATTGTTTGTAGGCTTGATTAATTATTATACAATGCATTCAGAAAGTATTCAGACACCTTGACTTTTTACACATTTTGTTACGTTACAGCCTTATTCTAAAATGAATTTAAAAAGAAAATGTTCCTCGTCAGTCTATACACAATACCCCATAATGACAAAGCTAAAATTGGTTTTAAGACATTTTTGCAAATTTATAAAACAAAAAAACGGAAATATCACATTTACATGAGTATTCAGACCCTTTACTCAGTACTTTGGCAGAGATTACAGCCAAGATTCTTCTTGGGTATGATGCTACAAGCTTGGCACACCTGTATTTGGGGACTTTCTTCCATTCTTCTCTGCAGATCCTCTCGAGCTCTGTCAGGTTGGATGGGGAGCGTCGCTGCACAGCTATTTTCAGATCTTTCCAGAGATGTTCAATCATTTTCAAGGATATTTAGAGACTTGTCCCGAAGCCATTCCTGCATTGTCTTGGCTGTGTGCTTAGGGTCTTTGTCCTGTTGGAAGGTGAACCTTCACCCCAGTCTGAGGTCCTGAGTGCTTTGGAGCAGCTTTTCATCAAGGATCTCTCTGTACTTTGCTCTGTTCATCTTTCCCTCGATCCTGACTAGTCTCCCCGTCCCTGCTGCTGATAAACATCCCCACAGCATGATACTGCCACCACCATGCTTCACCGTAGTGATGGTGCCAGGTTTCCTCCAGATGTGACACTTGGCATTCAGGCCAAAGAGATCAATATTGGTTTCATCAGACCAATGAATCTTGTTTCTCATGATCTGAGAGTCCTTTTGATGCCTTTTGGCAAACTCCAAGCGGGCTGTTATGTGCCTTTACTGAAGAGTGGCTTCCGTCTGGCCACTCTACCATAAAGGCCTGATTGGTGGAGTGCTGCAGAGATGGTTGTCTTTCTGGAAGGTTCTACCATCTCCAAAGAGGAACTCCGGAGCTCTATCAGAGTGACCTTCGGGCTCTTGGTCACCTCCCTGACCAAGGCCCCTCTCCCCCGATTGCTCAGTTTGGCCAGGCAGCCATCACTAGGAAGAGTCTTTGTGGTTCCAAACTTCTTCCATTTAGGAATGATGGAGGACACTGTGTTCTTGCGGACCTTCAATGCAGCAGAAATGTGTTGGTATCCTTCTCCAGATCTGTGCCTCGACACAATCCTGTCTCGGAACTCAACAGACAATTGCTTCGACGTCATGGCTTGGTTTTTGCTCTGACATGCACTGTCAACTGTGGGACCTTACATAGACAGGTGTGTGCCTTTCCAAATCATGTCCAATGAATTTAATTAACCACAGGTGGACTCCAATCAAGTTGTAAAATACATCTCAAGGATGATCTATGGAAACAAGATTCACCTGAGCTCAATTTCAAGTCTCATAGCAAAGGGTCTGAATACTTATGTAAATAATGTGTTTCAGTTTTATATATAATAAGTTTGCAAAAATGTATAAAAACTTGTTTTCGCTTTGTCATTATGGAGTATTGTGTGTAGATTGATGAGGAAGAAAACAATTTAATCAATTTTAGAATAAGGCTGTAAAGTAACAAAATGTGGAAAAAGTCAAGGGGTCTGAATACTTTCCCGAATACACTGTATATATTTACAAAGAAACGTGGATCATTATTATTTGGACCGTATTGATTAATGAGCCAAATCTGTTTATGGTTCAATAACATATTCAAAAGAATCCATCTACCTTGCGGATCTGTTTGGACAATTTGCACATTCAGATCAAAATTGATCATTGATAGCATCCCTCCTTTTGAGTTTCTTTGCCTATGGGAGAAGTATATTTCCAATGCGCTAAGAAAAATAAATTCCACAAATTAACTTTTAACAAGGCACACCTGTTAATTGGAATGCATTCCAGGTGACTACCTCATGAAACTGGTTGAGAGAATACCAAGAGTGTGCAAAGCTGTCATCAAGGCAAAGGGTGGCTACTTTGAAGAATCTAAAATCCAAAATATATTTTGATTTGTTTAACACTTTTTTGGTTACTACATAATTCCATATGTGTTAGGCGGAGCAGCACAGGGGAACCCAAGAGCAGACTCAGACCAGAAAACAGGGATGATTGAACCAAGATATTTATTGTAAAAGGGAGAGATGAAGTGCAGATCCAGGGAAGTTCGGATGAGTTGTAGGAAACCAGATGTGGAGGCTGAGGTTGGAGTGAGCTGGGTTGGGACAGGGTATACAGGTCCGGAGGGGAATCCAAGGGAGTGATGGTAAGTTGAATCCAGAACAGGGTAGCAGTGTGGTGAGATGTGGAACAGGAGACAGGAACAGGAATCAAAGACACATGGAAGGTGGGGTGGATTTTGAGAGAGTCTGGGAGTTTCAGATGCACAGCAGAGGGGTTAATGACATGATCAATCTCAACTGGACCAATAATGAATTGGGGCGCTAGTTTTCTGGAAGCCACTTTCAAGAGCAAGTCCTTAGCCATACGTTTTGGCCTGGAGTGTAGACTGGAGCTCAAGCACGGCGACGGTTAGCTTGGGATTGGGTCCTGGTGGAGGCATGAAGAAGAGCAGAAGAAGGCCCTCCTCCAGGTGCGATGACCAAGGCGCATGTGGTCCTGGACCGAGGGCACTACTACTTCGACCTCTTGGGCAGGGAATAAGGGGAGTTGGTAACCCAGGGCACACTCAAAGGGTGACATACCTGATGATGTGTTGCTGAGGGTATTGTGGGCATATTCCACCCAGGGTAACTGGGCCCTCCAGGAGGAAGGGTTAGCCGAAGTCACACAGCGTAGGGCAGTCTCCAACTCCTGGTTGGCCCGTACGGTCTGGCCGTTGGTCTGGGGGTAATATCCAGATGAAAGGCTAACATTAATACCAAGTGCTGTGCAGAAGGCTCTCCATACCTGGGATGTTAACTGGGGTCCCCTGTCAGAAACGATGTCAATAGGGATGCCATGCAGCCGCAACACATGGGTACCAGCAGGTCCACAGGCTCCCGGGAGGAAGGAAACTTGGAGAGGGGAATGAAGTGAGCCGCTTTGGAAAATCGGTGAATAATAGTGAGGATGACTGAGATGACTACCGTTAGATGGGGGAAGGCCAGTGACAAATTTTTTCCCCTCAGCAAAAACTGTTTAAAAAAAAAATGTTGCAAATAAAAAACAGAAATATGACATTTATATAAGTATTCAGACCCTTTACTCACAACTTTATTGAAGCACCTTTGGCAGCGATTACAGTCTTAAGTCTTCTTGGGTTTGACGCTACAAGCATGACACACCTGGATTTTCTCGCATTGTTCTCTGCAAAACCTGCTTAGGGTCGTTGTTCTGTTGGAAGGTGAACCTTCACCCAGTCTGAGGTCCTGAGCGCTCTGGAGCAAGTTTTCATCACAAATCTCTCTTTACTTTGCTAGGTTCATCTTTCTCTCGATCCTGACTAGTCTCCCAGTACCTGTCGCTGAAAAACATCCCCACAGCATGATGCTGCCACCACTATACTTCACTCTAGGGATGGTGCCAGGTTTCCTTCAGACATGACATATGGCATTCAGGCCAAAGAGTTCAATCTTGGTTTCATCAGACCAGAGAATCTTGTTTCTCATGGTCTGAGAGTCCTTTAGGTGTGTTTGGCAAACTCCAAGCGGGCTGTCATGTGTCTTTTACTAAGGAGTGGCTTCTGTCTGGCCACTCTACCATAAAGGCCTGATTGGTGGAGTGCTGCAGAGATGGTTGTCCTTCTGGAAGGTTCTCCCATCTCCTTAAAGGAACTCTGGAGCTCTGTCAGAGTGACCATCAGATTCTTGGCCAAGGTCTTTCTCCCCCGATTGCTCAGTTTGGCTGGGCGGCCAGCTCTAGGATGAGTCATGGTGGTTCCAAACTTCTTCCATTTAAGAGTGATGGAGGCCACTGTGTTCTTGTGGACCTTCAATGCTGCAGACATTTTTTGGTACCCTTTCCCAGATCTGTGCCTTGACACAATCCTGTCTCTAAACTCTACGGACAATTCCTTCGACCTAATTGCTTGGTTTTTGCTCTGACATGAACTGTCAACTGTGGGACCTTATATAGACAGGATTGTGTACCTTTCTAAATCATGTCTAATCAATTGACACAGGATCTTTGTTAAAAAAGAATACTATATATCCATTGACAGAGTGGTGCTGAATGTAAAAAGGGCTCAATTTACCCCACTCTCCCCCACTGGGCTAAGACTGGGATCATGGATTTTCTCATTGAGAGAGGAGACTGGTATAACCATGGTTGCACTCGCAACCACTGTCATTCACACTATCGTCAACTCACACACTGGTATTCACATCACACAGCAGGGCTGGGAATAGAGTCTAGAGGGGGAGACAAGCATTAGATGAGAGAGAGAGCGTCAACAAACCAATAAGAAAGATGGACAGTGAGACGGAGCATTAGTGAGGTCGGCACTGATGCTGGGCGATTAGGCCTGGCTCACAGTCTGTGTTCCAATTCATTCTAAAGTTGTTGGATAGAGTTGAGATCAGGGCTCCGTGCAGACCAGTCAAGTTATTCTCGCTTTGTGCATGGGGGCATTGTCATGCTGAAACAGCAAAGGGCCCTCCCAAATCTGTTGCCACAAAGTTGGAAGCACAGAAACGTCTAGAATGTCATTTTATGCTGTAGCATTCACCCTTCACTGGAACTAAGGGGCCTAGCCTGAACCATGAAAAACAGACCCAGACCATTATTTCAAACTTTACAGTTGGCACTATGCATTCGGGCATGTAGCGTTCTCCTGGCATCCGCCAAACCCAGATTCGTCTGTCAGACTGCCAGATGGTGAAGCTTAATTCATCACTCCTACCATGCCTTTCTAAGGTCTTCGAAAGCCATGTCAACAAACAGATTACCGACCATTTCGAATCCCACCGCACCTTCTCCGCTATGCAATCTGGTTTCAGAGCTGGTCATGGGTGCACCTCAGCCACGCTCAAGGTCCTAAACGATATCGTAACCGCCATCGATAAGAAACAATACTGTGCTGCTGTATTCATTGACCTGGCCAAAGCTTTCGACTCTGTCAATCACCACATCCTCATCGGCAGACTCAATAGCCTTGGTTTCTCAAATGATTGCCTCACCTGGTTCACCAACTACTTCTCTGATAGAGTTTAGTGTGTCAAATCAGAGGGCCTGTTGTCCGGGCCTCTGGTTGTCTCTATGGGGGTGCCACAGGGTTCAATTCTTGGGCCAACTCTTTTCTCTGTATACATAAATGATGTCGCTCTTGCTGCTGGTGAGTCTCTGATCCACCTCTACGCAGACGACACCATTCTGTATACTTCTGGCCCTTCTTTGGACACTGTGTTAACAACCATCCAGACGAGCTTCAATGCCATACAACTCTCCTTCCATGGCCTCCAACTGCTCTTAAATACAAGTAAAACTAAATGCATGCTCTTCAACCGATCGCTGCCTGCACCTGCCCGCCTGTCCAGCATCACTACTCTGGACGGTTCTGACTTAGAATATGTGGACAACTACAAATACCTAGGTGTCTGGTTAGACTGTAAACTCTCCTTCCAGACTCACATCAAACATCTCCAATCCAAAGTTAAATCTAGAATCGGCTTCCTATTTCGCAACAAAGCCTCCTTCACTCATGCTGCCAAACATACCCTTGTAAATCTGACCATCCTACCGATCCTCGACTTCGGCGATGTCATTTACAAAATAGCCTCCAATACCCTACTCAACAAACTGGATGCAGTCTATCACAGTGCCATCTGTTTTGTCACCAAAGCCCCATATACTACCCACCACTGCGACCTGTACGCTCTCGTTGGCTGGCCCTCGCTTCATACTCGTCGCCAAACCCACTGGCTCCAGGTCATCTACAAGACCCTGCTAGGTAAAGTCCCCCCTTATCTCCGCTCACTGGTCACCATAGCAGCACCCACCTGTAGCACGCGCTCCAGCAGGTATATCTCTCTGGTCACCCCCGAAGCCAATTCCTCCTTTGGCCGTCTCTCCTTCCAGTTCTCTGCTGCCAATGACTGGAACGAACTAGAAGAATCTCTGAAACTGGAAACACATCTCCCTCACTAGCTTTAAGCACCAGCTGTCAGAGCAGCTCACAGATCACTGCACCTGTACATAGCCCATCTATAATTTAGCCCAAACAACTACCTCCTCCCCTACTGTATTTATTTATTTATTTTGCTCCTTTGCACCCCATTAGTTCTATTTCTACTTTGGACTTTCTTCTACTACAAATCTACCATTCCAGTGTTTTACTTGCTATATTGTATTTACTTTGCCACCATGGCCTTTTTGCCTTTACCTCCCTTATCTCACCTCATTTGCTCACATTGTATATAGACTTATTTTTCTACTGTATTATTGACTGTATGTTTGTTTTACTCCATGTGTAACTCTGTGTTGTTGTATGTTGTCGAACTGCTTTGCTTTATCTTGGCCAGGTCGCAATTGTAAATGAGAACTTGTTCTCAACTTGCCTACCTGGTTAAATAAAGATGAAATAAAAAAAAAAAAAAAAAAAACTCCAGAGAACGCCATTTCACTGCTCCAGAGTCAAATGGCGGCGAGCTTTACACCACTCCAGCCGATGCTTGGCATTGGCATGGTGATCTTTGGCTTGTGCGGCTGCTCAGCCATGGAAACCCATTTCATGAAGCTCCCGATGAACAGTTCTTGTTGCTTCCAGATGCAGTTTGGAACTCGGTAGTGAGTGTTGCAACCGAGGACAGATGATTTTTAAGCACTACCTGCTTTAGCACTTGGTGGTCCCGTTCTGTGAGTTTGTGTGGCCTACCACTTCCCAGCTGAGCCGTTGTTGCTCCTAGACAGCACTTTCAGTTAACGGGGGCAGCTTTAGCAGGGCAGAAATTGAATGAACTGACTTGTTGGAAAGGTGGCATCCTATGACGGTGCCAAGTTGAAAGTCACTGAGCTCTTCAGTAAGTCTATGGAGATTGCATGGCTGTGTGCTCAATTTTCTACACCTGTCAGCATGGGTGTGGCTGAAATAGCTGAATCTACTAATTTGTCCACATACTTTTGTATATATAGTGTATCAAGGTTAGATTAAAACTGGTGGGTCACAGTTATATATGGCCTCAGGAAACATGATCTAATTTCACTTCACACAGCTACAGTAGCGGGGGTATTTTTGCCCCCTCGGAAATCAGTGTGAGTGAAGCCATGGCTAGCCAGAGTACTGTGTTGTTGCTCTACAAACAGGTTTCCATGGGACATTCCTTTGAAGTATGGTTATTTAGTAGAGTAGAGTTCATGTATTAGTGGGTTCAATGCTAAACCTGCAACAGAGAGACTTAAAGTCTGTATCTCTCTCTGCTCCTCTCTGTCTCCATCGCTCTCTCTTTCTCTCTTACCCCCCCCACCCCCCTGCCCCATTAAAGTTGGCTAATTAAAACTAAGCACTCCCCTTTGGGGAGGTGCTCCACTTCAACTGGCTCTGGTTCCCACATTCATTATCTTCCCACTGGAACACCAGGAATCGATCAGTGGTTCCCAGAGCCCCCCAGCTTCCTACTAGGAAGGCAGAGGATGAAGGACGAGGTAGAGAATGGGTATTCATTTGTGGATTAAGGATGTGAGTAATTAGCACGTATCAGAGTGAAGGCTGTATTCTCACTCACTCACTCACTCACTCACTCACTCACTCACTCACTCACTCACTCACTCACTCACTCACTCACTCACTCACTCACTCACTCACTCACTCACTCACTCACTCACTCACTCACTCACTCACTCACTCACTCACTCACTCACTCACTCACTCAAACAAGGCCACATGGAAACCACTAGTGCCAGCAAATATCCTACAGATAGATACAGAACATAGTTCTAGATCTGTTTCTACTAGCAGCAACACTTACAGCTAGAGCCAAACCACCACTGGCTGCTAGGAATTACCCTCTCTCATTACTATGGCTACAAACACACTTGTTATGTGTAGAGAGCTCCATATGGAAATCTTTCTCTCTCTCTGTGTGTGTGTGTGTGTGAGTGAAGTACTGTGGTGCTTGTGTGGAGGGCATAGTCTGTCTGACTTGAGTGTAAGGGTGGTCTGCCAATAGTAAAATACCTGACCTCAAGGTTAAATCTGCTAATGCTGAAGCTGTTATTCACATAACTCTCTTGAGTCAACACATAGTAACACGTGCACGCACACTCTACGCAGTCTAACCTTGATGTTAACAAGTAGATACTATTATTTAAATAGTAAACTACTGTAGTATGCTATCTAATAAAGCAGATCAGTGCATTCAGCCAGTTGAAACGTTCCGTTCTACGCAACACTGAGGGAACACTGGTACTCACCTCTCAGGACCACCAAAGTAGAATTAAATGGTTTGAATGTTTGATTAATTGATTTATAAATGATTTACACAAACAGCCAGCCTATGACATGCAACTGTTTGTTGCAACCTTGGGACAGGACTCACTTGACAAAAACCTATCTTTCTCTGAAAATGTCACTTACAGTGGCAAGAAAATGTATGTGAACCCTTTGGAAATACCTGGATTTCTGCATAAATTGGTCATACAATTTGATCTGATCTTCATCTAGGTCACAACAATAGACAAACACAGTCTGCTTAAACTAATAACACACAAACAATTACACATTTTGTCTTTATTGAACACACCATGTAACATTCACAGTGCAGGGTGGGAAAAGGATTAATAACTTGTTGACCCTCCTTTGGCAGCAATAACCTCAACCAAACGTTTTCTGTAGTTGCGGATCAGACCTGCACAACGGTCAGGGGGAATTTTGGACCATTCCTCATTACAAAACTGTTTCAGTTCAGCAATATTCTTGGGATGTCTGGTGTGAATTCCTCTCGATGTCATGCCACAGCATCTCAATCGGGTTGAGGGCAGGACTCTGACTGGGCCACTCCAGAAGGCGTATTTTCTTCTGCTGAAGACATTCTGTTGCTGATTTAGTTCTGTTTTTTTGGGTTGTTGTCCTGTTGCATCACCCAACTTCTGTTGAGCTTCAATTGGTGGACAGATAGCCTAACATTCTCCTGCAAAATGTCTTGATAAACTTGGGAATTCACTTTACAGTCGATGATAGCAAGCTGTCCAGGCCCTGAGGCAGCAAAGCAGCCCCAAACCAAGATGCTCCCTCCACCATACTTTACAGTTGGGATGAGGATTTGATGTTGGTGTGCTGTGCCTTTTTTCTCCACACATAGTGTTGTGTGTTCCTTCCAAACAACTCAACTTTGAGTTGCTTTTTTTAGACAGCAGTGGCTTCTTCCGTGGTGTCCTCCCATGAACACCATTCTTGTTTAATGTTTTATGTGTCGTAGACTCGTGAACAGAGATGTTAGAATGTTCCAGATATTTCTGTAAGTCTTTAGCTAACACTCTAGGATTCTTCTTTATCCCATTGAGCATTCTGCACTGTGCTCTTGCAGTCATCTTTGCAGGATGGCCACTCCTAGGGAGAGTAGCAACAGTGCTGAACTTTCTCCATTTATAGACAATTTGTCTTACCGTGGACTGATGAACATCAAGGCTTTTAGAGATACTTTTGTAACCCTTTCCAGCTTTATGCAAGTCAACAATTCTTAATCTTACATCTTCTGAGATCTATTTTGTTCGAGGCATGGTTCACATCAGGCAATGCTTCTTGTGAATAGCAAACTCAAATTTTGTGAGTGTTTTTTATAGGGCAACATCTCAAATCTTGTCTCATTTATTGGACTCCAGGTTAGCTGACTCCTAACGCCAATTAGCATTTGGAGAAGTTATTAGCCTAGGGCTTTCCAACATACACTGTGAATGTTTAAATGATGTATTCAATATAGACAAGAAAAATACAATAATTTGTGTGTTATTAGTTTATGCACGCAATGTTTGTCTGTTGTTGTGACTTAGATGAAGATCAGATCAAATTTGATGACCAATGTATGTAGAAATCCAGGTAATTCCAAAGGGTTCACATACTTTTTCTTGCCACTGTTTATAAATGAAGGATACATAGATAATAAATAATAATACATACATATGTAAATGTCTGATTAAAGTGATGTGTGCTAAGTGCCGGTGTTTAGAGCTGGTTTGGACTTGCTAATGATCTCTCTGGGATCGGCCAATTAGCAGAGAGGATTGTGAGTGGGAAAATAGATAACGCCCCAGGGACAATTCAATGGGCATTTACGCACTTTAAAACGCTCACTCTCTCTCTCTCTCTCTCACACACACACACACACACACACACACACACACACACACACACACACACACACACACACACACACACACACACACACACACACACACACACACACACACACACACACACACACACACACACACACACACACACACACACACACACACACACACATTCTCTCTCTTTCAGAAGGCCTCTCGTGGAGTGACTTGTAGTCATTGAGGCAGAGTATCAATGTTTTCCTCTTACATGGCTCAGAAGCTCAGCCACGCTCAAGGTCCTAAACGACATCGTAACCGCCATCGATAAGAAACAATACTGTGCTGCCGTATTCATTGACCTGGCCAAAGCTTTTGACTCTGTTAATCACCACATCCTCATCGGCAGACTCAGTAGCCTTGGTTTCTCAAACGATTGCGTCGCCTGGTTCACCAACTACTTCTCTGACAGAGTTCAGTGTGTCAAATTGGAGGGCCTACTGTCTGGACCTCTGGCAGTCTCTATGGGGCTACCACAGGGTTCAATTCTTGGGCCAACTCTTTTCTCTGTATACATAAATGATGTCGCTCTTGCTGCTGGTGAATCTCTGATCCACCTCTACGCAGACGACACCATTCTGTACACTTCTGGCCCTTCTTTGGACACTGTGTTAACCTCTATGGGCTAGGTGGGACGCAAGCGTCCCACCCGTGGTGCACTCCATCAACAGCAGGTGCATTTCAAGAGCGGCAAATTTGAATCCAAATAAATGTCAAAATTCAAATTTTTCAAACATACAACTATTTTACACCCTTTGAAAGATAAACATCTCCTTAATCTAACCACGTTTTACGATTTCAAAAAGGTTTTACGGCGAAAGCATAAATTTAGAGTATGTTAGGACAGTACATTTACAAGAGTTGTGTGTAATGTTGTGCCAATTCAAAGACAGACGTCACCAAACCATAAAATCAGCTAAAATTATGCACTAACCTTTTACAATCTCCAACAGATGACACTCCTAGGACATTGTGTTAGACAATGCATGCATTTTTAGTTCTATCAAGTTCATATTTATATCCAAAAACAGCGTTTTACTGTGGCGTTGATGTTCAGGAAATCGTTTCCCTCCAATAACCGGCATTCAAGTCAGCACCACAAATTAAATAATTAAAATTAGAAAACATTGGTAAAATATTATATTGTCATTTAAAGAATTATAGATTTACATCTCTTGAACGCAATCAACTTGCCAGATTTAAAAATAACCTTACTGGGAAATCACACTTTGCAATAATCTGAGCACTGCGCCCAGAAAAATACGCGTTGCGATACAGACTAGCCGCCATGTTGGGGAGATCTAAAATCGAAAATACTATGTAAATAATCCATTACCTTTGATTCTCTTCATCAGATGTCACTTCCAGGTATCACAGGTCCATAACGAATGTAGTTTTGTTCAAAAAAGCTCATCATTTATGTCCAAAAATCTCCGTCTTGTTAGCACATGATCTAAGCCCGCCGGACTTCACTTCATGAACGAGGGGAAAAAATATATTTACGTTCGTTCAAACATGTCAAACGTTGTATAGCATAAATCATTAGGGCCTTTTTTAACCAGAACATGAATAATATTCAAGGTGGACGAATGCATTCTCTTTTATAACGTATTGGAACGAGGGTACCCAACATGAACTCGCGCGCCAGGTGTCTAATGGGCCATCATCGTTCCATGGCTCTTGTTCGGTCAGATCTCCCTCCAGAAGACTCAAAACACTTTGTAAAGGCTGGTGACATCTAGTGGAAGCAATAGGAAGTGCCAAAATATTCCTCAGCCCCTGTGTTTTTCAATGGCATAGGTTTAAAGGTAATACAACACATCAGGTATCCACTTCCTGTCAGAAAATGTCTCAGGGTTTTGCCTGCCAAATGAGTTCTGTTATACTCACAGACACCATTCAAACAGTTTTAGAAACTTTAGGGTGTTTTCTATCCATATATAATAAGTATATGCATATTCTAGTTACTGGGTAGGATTAGTAACCAGATTAAATCGGGTACATTTTTTTATCCAGCCGTGCAAATACTGCCCCCTAGCCCTAACAGGTTAACAACCCTCCAGACGAGCTTCAATGCCATTCAACTCTCCTTCCGTGGTCTCCAACTGCTCCTAAACACAAGTAAAACTAAATGCATGCTCTTCAACCGATCGCTGCCTGCACCTGCCCGCCTGTCCAGCATCACTTCTCTGGACGGTTCTAACTTAGAATTTGTGGACAACTACAAATACCTAGGTGTCTGGTTAGACTGTAAACTCTCCTTCCAGACTCACATCAAACATCTCCAATCCAAAGTTAAATCTAGAATTGGCTTCCTATTTCGCAACAAAGCCTCCTTCACTCATGCTGCCAAACATACCCTTGTAAAACTGACCATCCTACCGATCCTCGACTTCGGCGATGTCATTTACAAAATAGCCTCCAATACCCTACTCAACAAACTGGATGCAGTCTATCACAGTGCCATCTGTTTTGTCACCAAAGCCCCATATACTACCCACCACTGCGACCTGTACGCTCTCGTTGGCTGGCCCTCGCTTCATACTCGTCGCCAAACCCACTGGCTCCAGGTCATCTACAAGACCCTGCTAGGTAAAGTCCCCCCTTATCTCCGCTCACTGGTCACCATAGCAGCACCCACCTGTAGCACGCGCTCCAGCAGGTATATCTCTCTGGTCACCCCCGAAGCCAATTCCTCCTTTGGCCGTCTCTCCTTCCAGTTCTCTGCTGCCAATGACTGGAACGAACTACAAAAATCTCTGAAACTGGAAACACTTATCTCCCTCACTAGCTTTAAGCACCAGCTGTCAGAGCAGCTCACAGATCACTGCACCTGTACATAGCCCATCTATAATTTAGCCCAAACTACTACCTCTTCCCCTACTGTATTTATTTATTTTATTTATTTTGCTCCTTTGCACCATATTATTTATATTTTATCTCTGAACTTTCTTCAAACTACTAATCTACCATTCCAGTGTTTTTCTTGCTATACTTTATTTACTTTGCCACCATGGCATTTTTTTGCCTTTACCTCCCTTATCTCACATCATTTGCTCACATTGTATATAGTCTTATTTTTTTTAAATTTTTTTCTTCTACTGCATCATTGATTGTATGTTGTTTTACTCCATGTGTAACTCTGTGTTTTTGTATGTTGTCGAACTGCTTTGCTTTATCTTGGCCAGGTCGCAATTGTAAATGAGAACTTGTTCTCAACTTGCCTACCTGGTTAAATAAAGGTGAAATAAAAAATAAAATAAAAGAAGCAGCTCTTCATTCTTTGCTTTCTCTCTACCTCTCTATTTAATTTCATACTGCGCTCTTCTCATCTCTCAACTATCCTCCTCTTCACTCTGCTATTTGTTTCTCTAACATTTCCTCCTTCTCTCTTGCTCCCTTTATCTTCCTCTCTACCTCACTCTCCTCTCTGTCCTTTTATATATCATCATTCCCTTCTCTCCCACTCTTTCTACCTCTTTCTGACCTCACTCTCCCTTTCTCGCCATTCCCATTCCCTCTCTTTTCTCTCTTTCAGTACTGTGTTAGAGATTGACACGAGTCTAGCTGAGGCATGTTTTGTCTGTGTGTGTGCCCAGTTCTTTTGGACTTTATTAATAGTCCCTTCATGGAATTAGAATGTGCATTTAATGTGTTGTTCCTTGGTTGTCTCCATGGTTTAGAACTGTTATGACTGAGTCTCAACCAAGTTCTAACCCCCCAGCTCTGCCCTAAACTGATTGTACATTTCAGTTACAAAAGTCATAAGGCCTGACATGGACAACCCCGCCTCTAAACTCTGGCTGAACTGGGTCTGGAAAGAGAGAGAGGAATGAGGGAAGAGAGGGCACAGAGAAAAACAACAGACAGAATAAAATACAATAAAATGCATTGAATAAAATTATTGAATGTAAATTTTGGCTTGTGTATAGAAAGGGAAGAGAGAGAGGTCAAAGAACAGGTAAGACTTTGAAAAGATATGAACCAGAGTTCAGGGTAATTTGATTGATGGCCGCGTCATCTCCATCAGGTGATGCCCTCAGATGAAAAGTCTTATTTCCAGCTCTGCTTGAATGGAATTCCATAATTAGCCTATTCAGTGTTAAACTCATCCGAGTCATGTCCATGACTGGAAAAAATTGCCTACTGTACATCAACGCCCACCCTCTCCCTGAGTAGAACCTGATAACGCTGAAAGTGGAACATGTTGTTCACTGACGCACAGCAAAATATTTGTTTTAATAAAAAACTCTGTTTTAACTGGGAGGAGTCTCCTTGGCTTTATTCCTCTTTAATTATTGCAGTCACACTACAAGTGGACTAACTCAGTCCCACTTCAAGTGGATTAATTCAGTCCTACTACAAGTGGACAAACTCAGTCACACTACAAGGGAATTACAGTAACTCTGTCACACTACAAGTGGACAAATTCAGCCAGCCACACTACAAGTGGACCTGCTCAGTTACACTACAAGGGGACTAACTCATTCAAACGACAAGTGGACTAATTCAGTCACATTACACGTGGACTAACTCAGTCCCACTACAAGTGGACTAGCTCAGTCACACAACAAGAGAACTAAAGGAACTCAGTCACACTACAAGTAGACTAATTTAGTCACTCTACAAGTGGATTAGCTCAGTCACACTACAAGTCAAATCAAAGCTTCATTTATACAGCACATTTCAGACATGGAATGCAACGCAATGTGCTTTACAGGAAAAACAAACAAAAAACTATGAAAATAAAAGCTGAAATATTTGTTACACAACAAACATAAGATAAAAAAACTAAAGAATGACACAAACTGAACAACTAAAAAGCACCCTAAGGAAAAGCAAAGCTAAAAAGATGTGTTTTAAGATCTCTTTTAAATATTTTCACAGTTTCAACCCCCCTCAGGTTCTTTGGCAGGCTATTCCAGAGGCTGGGGGCAGAAAAACGAAAGGCTGCCTCTCCATGCCTCATGGTCGTAGGCTTTGGGATAGTTAAAAGCAGTGGAGGCGGCTGAGGGATGGATGGTTCATAATAATGGCTGGAACGGAGTGAATGGAATGGCATCAAACACAATGGAAACCATTTGTTTGATGTATTTGGTACCAACCTCCTGTGGTTAAAATGCCAGTGCCAGAGGACCTGAGGGACCTACTGGGTACATAACGTAAAAGCATGTCTTACATGTAGTGGGATGCCCAATCGTGGATTGATTTAAAAACCAATAGAAGAATCTTAAAATTAATTCTAAAACTCACAGGCAGCCAGTGCAGAGACATTAAAACCGGTGTAACATGTGCTCTCCGTCTGGTCTTGGTCAGTACATGTGCTGCAGCATTCTGTATGTTTTGCAGTTGACCAATAGCTTTCTTGGGTAGACCAGACAGGAGAGCATTACAATAGTCAAACCTTCTTGTAATAAAAGCATGGAAGAATGTCTCTGTATCAGCTTGAGAGAGAACCTTGGCAATGTTCCTCAGGTGGTAAAAATATAATTTTGGTCACATTCCTATTGTGTGAGTCAATATTTTATTCAGAATCAAAAATAACACCTAGGTGTTTTACCTGGTGTTTTACCTTTATTGCCCGGGAAATAAAATGTGTGGCCAGATTCTCCCTATTAGCTTTTGCTCCAATAATAAGTACCTTGGTCTTGTCTTGATTTAGCTTGAGAAAGTTGTGAGCCATCCAAGTATTTAAATCACTAATACAGTCTAATAATTTATCTAAAATCCTCTGGTGACACAGAAATGTAAATTTGCGTATTGTCTGCTTAGCAGTGAAAATCAATGCTGTGCAATCTGTTAACACTGCCAAGGGGTAACATATATAAACTGAACAGTACCGGACCCAAAATCGAACCTTGTGGAACGCCACGTGATATGTATTGACTCTGAGTTATGTTCACCAGGGGTGACAAAAAACTATTGACCAGTTAAATAGGTCCTAAACCAATTTAGAACTGGACCAGAGAGGCCAACCAATCTCTCCAATCTGTCTAGAAGGACATCATGGTCAACACTGTCGAATTAACCTCTTAAATCTAAGAGTACAGAGAGCTGTTTGGCATGTGTGTTGGCTCTAAGATCATTTTTCGCTTTAACTAAGGCTATTTCTGTGTTGTGGTGGGCACGAAAACCAGATTGGCATTTAAAAAAATACAGTTGGTACTTACATCATTTAGCTGTTTGAACACCAAATTCGCCATAATTGTGCTTAAAAATTGAAGGTTGGGGATAGCCCGAAAACTGCTAAGAGCTGAAGAATCTAGATTACTTTTCTTCAGAAGGGGTTTCACCATAGCAGTTTTAATGCAGTGGGGAATGTACCTGTGATTAGCAACAGCTTGCACTTCTTCAGATATGCAAATGAAAACTGTTTTGAAGAATGTGATGGGGATAGGATCGAGAAGGCAGGTAGAATGCTTAAGTTGTAATATCACTTTCCTGAGCATGTCTGTGTCAACCATGGAAAATAAATCCATAGTGCCTTTGCGTGTTAGGCTAGGGCAAATATCATCAAACTTCTCATCAGGTCTTGCTTGACTGATATCCAGACACATCTTGGTGATCTTATCTATGAAATATGCTGCAAACTCATCACATTTAGATGTGGAGGAAAGTTCACATAGGTTTGCGGGGGTAGGATTTATCAGGCCATCATTGGTTGAGAAGAGCACTCTCGAATTATTCTGATTAATAGTGATCAAGCTCGAAAAATTAGCACGTCTGGCATTTCTAATTGCCTTGTTATATACTGTATGCCAAGTTGCTCTCTCAGAATATCCTAATGAGGACGTGCAACTTTGATTACGCTCTGCCTTTCTACAATTTCTCTTTAATTGATTAGTTTCCTCACTCACCCAAGGGGCTCTCTATTTCGATGTGGACTTTTTCAACTTTACTGGAGCTATGGCATCAATGGTTGCCCTTAATTTGCTGTTAAAGTTAACTAAATCATCCCAAGAGGAAGGCAGAATAGGTGGTGGAGTTTTGTTTATACACAAAAACTGTAGCACCTTCACAGGTAAGACAGCGTTGCTTAATAATGCGTTCAGCATTACCTTGTGCTATGGGCAACAAAGTAGTAAAAAACACAGAGTGGTGATCAGATAAAGCAACATCAACAATAGAGGACGTCAATAGAAAGCGTCTTGGTAATAACGAGGTCCAGAGTATGGCCGTGGTTATGGGTGGGCCCAGTAACATATTGGATCAAGTCCACATACAGCTCAAAAGAGTCATAAATTCAATGGCCTTGGAGTCTCTTTGTCAACATGAATATTAAAATTGCCCAACACAATGATTTTATCATAGTTCACAAGAACAATAAACAATAGTTCAGATAGATCAGTAAAGAAAGTGGGGCAGTGTTTTGGTGGCCTTTACAGTGTTACGGCCAGCACTGGTGGCTGACATATAAACAGTATAGCATGATGCTCAAAAGACCCAAAGTCACCAAACAAAATGTCCTTACAGCTGAGAGCATTAGTAAAAATAGAGTCTGTCCCCACACCCTTTTCCCCTTTTGTGATAAGAGTATGAAAAGCTGTAGTCCGGGGGGGAGGCTTCAATAAGAGCGGCACTACAGTCTGATGACAGCCATGTTTCAGTGAGAAACACACAATCAACTTTGTGCTCAGTAATGAGGTCATTCACAAGAAAGGTTCTACTTGTGATTGCTCTAACATTCAATGAGTGTGGGCCACTCTGCCCCTGGGGCATCTGCTTCGAGGTAACCAATGGAATAACAACCAAATGATTAACGTTACAACCATGTTTTCTGACAGTCTCCAATCTATCAGAATGGTGGGAGATAACAGTTTGTATAAACTCTATGGCGGAGTTAAAGGAACATAAATTAGGTCACTTTCACACCCTGATCTGTTTCACCTGTCTTTGTGATTGTCTCCACCCACCTCCAGGTGTCACCTGTTTTCCCCATTAGTCCCTGGGTATTTATTCGGGGTTCCCTGTTTGTCTGTTGCTAGTTCGTCTTGTCAAGTCAAGTCAACCAGTGTTTTTCCGT
The DNA here is from genome assembly GCF_965601325.2 of Salmo salar. NCBI lineage: Eukaryota > Metazoa > Chordata > Actinopteri > Salmoniformes > Salmonidae > Salmo > Salmo salar. The sequence continues at coordinate 15,038,431 of NC_138314.1, read as the reverse complement.
GCTCCTGCCTTTTGACCCTTGCCTGCCTTGACTTTGAACCTGCCTGCCTGACCTCAAACCTGCCTGCCACTCTGTACCTCCTGGACTCTGACCTTGTTCATGATCTTTTGCCTGTCCACGACCATTCTCTTGCATGCCCCTTGGATTATAATAAATATCATTGACTCGAACCATCTGCCTCCCGTGTCTGCATCTAGGTCTCGCCCTGGGCCCTTGTCGTTACTCACAATAACCATAGTGCCATTTCTACAGGAATTGATATGCTTTCCAAGTCCTCTGTTGCTTATTCTGACAGGGAGAATTGGAACAATACCAGACTTGTGTCCGTCAGTCTTTAAAACAGTTTGGGATGTTGCTGGAAATAATCCAGTCTCTTTTAAAATGGGCTGGTTGCTCCCACAGAAAATCAAAGTTGTCACAAAAAGAGACATTCTGGTCATTGCATAGTTTCTTCAGGTACTCTTTCAGGGGAAAGAGTCAGCTGAAACTTTCCGAACCCCTTAAGTAGTACGGGAGATAATTATTCTCTTCCCTGTGCTAGAGAAAATGTTTGTAGTCCTCTGTTAGTTCCTCAAGGGGACTAACTCAGTCACACTGCAAGTGGACTAGCTCAGTCACACTACAAGTGGACCAGCTCAGTCACACTACAAGTGGACTAACTCAGTCACACTACAAGTGGACTAACTCAGTCACACTACAAGTGGACTAACTCAGTCACACTACAAGTGGACTAGCTCATTCATGCTACAAGTGTACTAATTCACACTACAAGTGGACTACCTCAGTCACACTACAAATGGACTAACTCAATAACACCACAAGTGGACTAATGAAGTCATACCACAAATGGACTAAATCAGTTACACTACAAGTGAACTAGCTCAGTCATTACAGGTGGACTAACTCAGTCACACTACAAGTGGATTAGCTCAGTCACACCATAAGTAGACTAGATAGCTCAGTGGTGATGCTGCTGCACCAGGTGTTTGAAATTTTAGTCAGTCTGTCAGACCTGACTGTGAAAAGACAATGCATCTTTATGCATTTTTTTCTATCTCCACCTCCCCCTCATATCTTTCTATCACTTCCTTCCACTGTCTTTCTCTATCTTTGTGGAGGCAAGGTATGTATGATGTTTATTTTGATATAATAGCTGACATGAGCAGGCACGTGCACAGATAGGGCTCTACCTGTGCAGAGCACATGTCCCTTTGCCCTTCCAGTCTCCAAAGTGTCCTTTGGGTGGTGGTATAATTTCCCCCAAAATGTAATTTTGTGAATAATTTTTTTTGTCATTGTTGTTCGGAACACACTCGACAAATTTGCCACCCCCCACCTCGTCCGTTGTTGATATGGTCTTTACAGAGCTTGCGCAAGCCCAGTAGCGCCTTTTTCCAAGTTTTATACCATCGATCACCACATTCTTTTGGAGAGATTGGAAACCCTAATTGGTCTACACGGACAAGTTCTGGCTTGGTTCAGGTCTTATCTGTCGGAAAGATATCAGTCTGTCTCTGTGAATGGTTTGTCCTCTGACAAATCAACTGTAAATTTCGGTGTTCCTCAAGGTTCCGTTTTAGGACCACTATTGTTTTCACTATATATTTTACCTCTTGGGGATGTCATTCGAAAACATAATGTTACATTTCACTGCTATGCGGATGACACACAGCTGTACATTTCAATGAAACATGGTGAAGCCCCAAAATTGCCTTCGCTGGAAGCCTGTGTTTCAGACATAAGGAAGTGGATGGCTGCAAACTTTCTACTTTTTAACTTGGACAAAACAGAGATGCTTGTTCAGGTCCCAAGAAACAAAGAGATCTTCTGTTGAATCTGACAATTAATCTTGATGGTTGTACAGTCGTCTCATATAAAACTTTGAAGGACCTCGGCGTTACTCTGGACCCTGATCCCTCTTTTGACGGACATATCAAGACTGTTTCAAGGACAGGTTTTTTCCATCTACGTAACATTGCAAAAATCAGAAATTGTCTGTCCAAAATTGATGCAGAAGAATTTATCCATGCTTTTGTTACTTCTAGGTTAGAATATTGCAATGCTCTACTTTCCGGCTACGCGGATAAAGCACTAAATAAACTTCAGTTAGTGCTAAAAACAGCTGCTAGAATCCTGAATAGAACCAAAAAAATTGATCATATTACTCAAGTGCTAGCCTCCCGACACTGGCTTCCTGTTAAGGCAAGGGCTGATTTCAAGGTTTCCCTGCTAACCTACAAAGCGTTACATGGGCTTGCTCCTACCTATCTTTCCGATTTGGTCCTGCCGTACATACCTACATGTACGCTATGGTCACAAGACACAGGCCTCCTAATTGTCCCTAGAATTTCTAAGCAAACAGCTGGAGGCAGGGCTTTCTCCTATAGATCTCAATTTTTATGGAATGGTCTGCCTACCCATGTGAGAGACGCAGACTTGGTCTCAACCTTTAAGTCTTTATTGAAGACTCATCTCTTCAGTAGATCCTATGATTGAGTGTAGTCTGGCCCAGGAGTATGAAGGTGAACGGAAAGGCACTGGAGCAACGAAACACCCTTGGTGTCTCTGCCTGGCCGGTTCCCCTCACTCCACTGGGATTCTCTGCCTCTAACCCTATTACAGGGGCCGAGTCACTGGCTTACTGGTGCTCTTTCATGCCGTCCTTAGGAGGGGTGCGTCACTTGAGTGGGTTGAGTCACTGAAGTGGTCTTCCTGTCTGGGTTTGCGCCCCCCTTCCGGTTGTGCCGTGGCGGAGATCTTCGTGGGCTATACTCGGCCTTGTCTCAGGATGGTAAGTTGGTGATTGAAGTTATCCCTCTAGTGGTGTGGGAGCTGTGCTTTGGCAAAGTGGGTGGGGTTATCTCCTGCCTGTTTTGCCCTGTCCAGGGGTATCATCGGACGGGGCCACAGTGTCTCCTGACTCAGCCTCCAGTATTTATGCTGCAGTAGTTTATGTGTCGGGGGGCTAGGGTCAGTCTGTTATATCTGGAGTTTTTCTCCAGTGTCCTGTGTGAATTTAAGTATGCTCTCTCTAATTCTCTCTTTCTTTCTCTCTCTCTCGCGGGGGACCTGAGCCCTAGGACTATGCCTCAGGACTACCTGGCATGATGTCTCCTTACTGTCCCCAGTCCACCTGGCCGTGCTGCTGCTCCAGTTTCAACTGTTCTGCCTGCGGCTATGGAACCCTGACCTGTTCACCGGATGTGCTACCTGTCCCAGACCTGCTGTTTTCAACTCTCTAGAGACAGCAGGAGCGGTAGAGATACTCTCAATAATCGGCTATGAAAAGCCAACTGACATTTACTCCTGAGGTGCTGACCTGTTGCACCCTCTACAACCACTGTGATTATTATTATTTGACCATGCTGGTCATTTATGAACATCCTGGCCATGTTCTGTTATAATCTCCAACCGGCACAGCCAGAAGAGGACTGGCCACCCCTCATAGCCTGGTTCCTCTCTAGGTTTCTTCCTAGGATCTGGCCTTTCTAGGGAGTTTTTCCTAGCCACCGTGCTTCTACATCTGCATTGCTTGCTGCTCGGAGTTTTAGGCTGGGTTTCTGTACAGCACTTTGAGATATCAGCTGATGTAAAAGGGCTATACAAATACATTTGATTTTATTTGATTTGAGACCAAGCTTTAACTTCCTGACTGATGTCTTGAGATGTTGCTTCAATATAGCCACATCATTTTCCTGCCTCATGATGCCATCTATTTTGTGAAGTGCCCCAGTCCCTCCTTCAGCAAAGCATCGCCACAACATTATGCTGCCACCCTCGTGCTTCATGGTTGGGATGGTGGTCTTTGGCTTGCAAGGCCTCCCCCTTTTTTCTCCAAACATAACGATGGTCATTATAGCCAAACAGTTTTATTTTTGTTTCATCAGACCAGAGGACATTTCTCCAAAAGGTACAATCTTTGTTCCCAATGCGCAGTTGCAAACCGTCGCCTGGCTTTTTTATGGTGGTTTTGGAGCAGTGGCTTCTTTCTTGTAGAGCTGCCTTTCAGGTTATATCGATATAGGACTCATTTTACTGTGGATATAGATACTTTTGTACCTGTTTCCTCCAGCATCTTCACAAGGTCCTTTGCTGTTGTTCTGGGATTGATTTGCACTTTTCGCACCAAAGTATGTTCATCTCTAGGAGACAGAACGTGTCTCCTTCCTGAGCGATATGGCGGCTGCGTGGTCCCATGGGATTTATTGTTGCATACTATTGTTTGTACAGATCAACGTGGTACCTTCAGGCGTTTGGAAATTGCTCCCAAGGATGAACCAGACTTGAGGAGGTCTACAATTGTTTTTCTGAGGTCTTGGCTGATTTCTTTTGATTGTCCCATGATGTCAAGCAAAGAGGCACTGAGTTTGAAGGTAGGCCTTGAAACACATCCACAGGTACACCTCCAATTGACTCAAATTATGTCAATTAGCTTATCAGAAGCTTCTAAAGCCATGACATCATTTTCTGGAGTTTTCTGAGTTGTTTAAAGGCACAGTCAACTTAGTGTATGTAAACTTCTGACCCACTGGAATTGTGATACAGTGAATTATAAGTGAAATAATCTGCCTGTAAACAATTGTTGGAAAAATTACTTGTGTTATGCACAGAGTAGATGTCCTACCCGACTTGCCAAAACTATAGTTTGTTAACAAGAAATTTGTGGAGTGGTTGAAAAATGAATTTTAATGACTCCAACCTAAGTGCATGTAAACTACCGACTTCAACTGTAAGTATTCACACCCCTGAGTCAATTCTTTGCAGAAGCACCTTTGGCAGCAATTGCAGCTTTGAGTCTTTCTGGTTAAGTTTGAGAGCTTTCCACACCTGGATTGTAAAACATTTGTCCATTATTATTTTTTATATTATTGAAGCTTTGTCAAATTGGTTGTTTATCATTGCTAGACAACCATTTTCATGTCTTGCGATAGATTTTAAAGTAGATCTAAGTCAAAACTGTAACTATGCCACTCAGGAACATTCCCTGTCTTCTTGGTAAGCAACTAGTGTAGATTTGGCCTTGTGTTTTAGGTAACTGTCCTGTTGAAACGTGAATTAATCTCCCAGTGTCTGAACCAGACTGAACCAGGATTTCCTCTAGGATTTTGCCTGTGCTTAGCTCTATTCCGTTTATTTTTTTATACAGAATAAAACTCTCTAGTCCTTAATGATTACAAAACCCCCCAATAACATGATGCAGCCACCACTATGCTTGAAAATATGGGGAGTGGTAGTCAGTAATGTGTTGTATTGGATTTGCCCCAAACATAACACTTTGTATTCAGGACAAAAGTTAGTTGCTTTGCCCCTTTTTTGCAGTTTTACTTTAGTGCCTTGTTGCAAACAGGATTCATGTTTTGGAATATTTTTTATTCTGTACAGGCTTCCTTCTTTATCTTAGTATTGTGGAGTAACTACAATGTTGTTGATCCATCCATCCTCAGTTATCTCCCATCACAGCCATTAATCTCTGTTACTGTTTTAAAGTCACCGTTGGCCTCATGATGAAATACATTTTCTTCGTCTCTGGTAACGGACGGTTGTATCTTTGTAGTGTTTTGATACACCATCCGTAGTGTAATGAATAACTTCCCCATATTCAAAGGGATATTCATTGTCTGCTTTTTAAATTTGTTATCCATGTACCAATAGGTGCACTTCTTTTCGAGGCATTGTAACACCTCCCTGGTCTTTGTGGTTGAATCCGTTTTTGAAGTTCACTGCTCAACTGAGGGACCTTACAGATACAGTGCATTCGGAAAGTATTCGTGCCCCTTGACTTTTTACACATTTTGTTATTCTAAAATGTATTAAATTGTTTTTATCCCCTCTGTTGAAGCACCTTACAGTCTTGCGATTACAGTCTTGAATCTTCTTGGGTATGACACTACAAGCTAGGCACACCTGTATTTGGGGAGTTTCTCCCATTCTTCTCTGCGGATCCTCTCAAGCTCTGTCGGGTTGAATTGGGAGAGACGCTGCACAGTTATTTTCAGGTCTCTCCAGAGATGTTAGATCGGGTTCAAGTCCGGGCTTTGGCTGGGCCACTCAAGGACATTCAGAGACTTGTCCCGAAGTCACTCCTGCATTGTGTTGGCTGTGTGCTTAAGGTCGTTGTTCTGTTGGAAGGTGAACCTTGTCCCCAATATGAGGTCCTGAGCGCTCTGGAGCAGGTTTTCATCAAGGATCTCTGTACTTTGCTCCGTTCATCTTTTCCTCAACCCTGACTAGTCTCCCTGCCGCTGAAAACCCCCCCACAGCATGATGCTGCCACAACCATGCTTCACTGTAGGGATGGTGCCAGGTTTCCTCCAGATGTGACGCTTGGCATGCATGCCAAAGAGTTCAATCTTGGTTTCATCAGACCAGAGAATCTTGTTTCTCATGGTCTGAGAGTCCTTTAGATGCCTTTTGGCAAACTCCAAGCAGGCTCTCATGTGCCTTTTACTGAGGAGTGGCTTCTGTCTGGCCACTCTACCATAAAGGCCTGATTGGTGGAGTGCTGCAGGGATGGTTGTCCTTCTGGAAGGTTCTCACATGTCGACAGAGGAACTCTAGAGCTCTGTCAGAGTGACCATCAGGTTTTTGGTCACCTCCCTGACCAAGGCCACCTGAGCTCAATTTTGATTCTCATAGCAAAGGGTCTGAATACTTATTTACATAACTTATTTATTGTTTTCGCTTTGTCATTATGGGCGTTTGTGTGTAGATTGATGAGGCAGTGATTTAATCAATTTTAGAAGAACGCTGTAGCATAACAAAATTAGAAAAAGTCAAGGGGTCTGAATATTTTCCGGATGCACTGTGACTGTATGTGTGGTGTACAGAGATGAGATAGTCATAGAAAAATCATGTTAAACACTTATTGCACACAGAGTGAGTCAATGCAACTTAATTCATTTCTATACATTTCTAAAAACATTATTCCACTTTGACATCATGGGGTATTGTGTATTGGGCAGTTACACACAATCTCAATTTAATCAATTTTAAATTCAGGCTGTAACACAACAAAATGTGGAACAAATCAAGGGGTGGGAATATTTTCTGAAGGCACTGTAAACAACACTGGTACCAACACAAATGATTTAAATCCTAAAAACATCCCAATGACAAGGCTGACAGCCAAAGTATAGTAGTGGCTGTAAATCCCCATGAGAAACAGATGTAGGGACATTATTACAAAAAAATACATTTTATTGTCACATACACTGGATAGGTGAAATGAAATCAATTGTGTTCGATTTACAACGTCAGCCATAGAAGTTTGGCGCCCCTGGAGAAAAGTAGGGTTATGTGCCTTGCTCAATGGTACTTCGAAATATTTTTTACATTGTTGGCTTGGGGATTCGAACTAGCGACCTTTTGTTTACTGGCTCAATGGTCTAACTGCCACGCTATCTGCCTCCCATATTTGTTACATTTATCTTAGGGTTAGGTCTAGTCAATATGTATAACTGACACTTTTCCCAAGTAGGACTACATTTGTCACAGTGCTAATACAGCAACCTGGGCCTGTGTGTGTGTTTGTTTGGGGCCACGTTGTTTAAAGAACCTGACGAAGACAGCACGTGAACCACAGACCAGTCAGTGTGTCCGATACCATGACCATTTCCTCTCCCCAAACTACTATCTGTTATTCAGACATTTAGGACCTGGCTGGCTCATACGTTATACAAGGTGTTTGTGGAGATAAAACACTTTAGTCTACCTCAAGGCACAGCCCAGTTATAAATGTTGAGAGTTAGTTCTTTTTAACGTCTAAATGTAGTGGATAACGGAAAAGAACAGTAAAAGTCCAACAAACATTCAACCGTTAAGATGTTGTACTACCCAGTTCAGATAGGCCTCTGCGCTTCAGCAAACAAAGTTTTACTAGATCAGAATCTAGAGGACGCGTACATGTGCACACGCACAAAGAGGATCAGGAGATGATAATAACAGATAATGTATATTTGTGTTAGTATTAGCTAGGCTACATAACATCCTACACGTCCCATATTGTTTGCAAGCAAGGACAGATATAACTACATTCAACTGCAAACAGTTGGACCCAGAAGTTTTTCAAACTTAGCCAGGTCACTCAAGATCCATTGGAAAATTAGACATCCATCAATGTAAGCAGGATGTCAGGAGATGACGTCAAAACCAGCCACTAGGGGCAACGGACGGCACTATTACCATCAAGTAGGCTTGGGTTTTGCTAGCGTGTTGCGGACAGGGATGCCAAATGGGTGTAAGCCACAAGCTCCAGCTCCAAGGGGTTTCATGTTCAATCCAGGGGTAAGGACTAATTTTTTACTTTTTACTTTTAACCCTATCCCAAACATTAACCCTTAATTAATCCATTCTGAATTTAACTTTGGACGTTGGATTCTGCAGTACCTTTACTGACTGGTGGCTCACGCCCAGAGATGTGCTGTTAACAAATTAGTGGGTAAAACACTGAATGGTCATAGGGATGAAATGTAGGCTAATCACCAACAGTGCTAATTTACCATACAGTAGTTGATGACTAAATGTAAAAAACATAAAAAATCTAGTTCATATAAACTCCACTGTCTACAGTTATTATTGGGTCACAGTTTACACCCGGGTTGTGATAGAAACACTGTGTGCCTTTGGCGGGTCACAAGAAAAGAAAATGTTCGTAGTGGGTCACAATGCTGAAGCCAGTGGCATAAACAGCTCCTTCGTGATATGTTGAGTCCTGATCAGATATGTTGTGAGATGTGTGTCTGGGAGGTTACTACAGTTCACTGTCTGTCTCCTGGTTCTACAATAGGACCATTATTATACCTCTGTCTGTCTGTCTGTCTGTCTGTCTGTCTGTCTGTCTGTCTGTCTGTCTGTCTGTCTGTCTGTCTGTCTGTCTGTCTGTCTGTCTGTCTGTCTGTCTGTCTGTCTGTCTGTCTGTCTGTCTGTCTGTCTGTCTGTCTGTCTGTCTGTCTGTCTGTCTGTCTGTCTGTCTGTCTGTCTGTGAGTGAGTTACTGTAGGTGGTATAGCCTTCCTGAGGCCTTCCTCAGAAGAAGGGAACTGAGTGTAATTTATCTGGCTGATGAATCTAATACAAGCAGAGGAGAACCAAGTGTTTGTTTGGTACAGAGAGAGAGCCATGTGAGTGTCATTAGGTATAAGCCCAATGAAGAGGCTGTGGGGCTGGGGACGTTGTGTGTATCTGTGTTTGTTTTACTATACTTGTGAGGACCAGAAGTCATCACAAGAATTGTAAACCAAGGACAATTCTGATAAGAATTAGGGTTAAAGGTTACATGTACATTTAGGATTAGGAATTAGGGTTTGGGGTTAAGGTTAAGGTTAGGTTTAGATTTAGGGTTAGGGGTTTAGATTTAGGGAAAATAGGATTTTATGTTTAGGAGTTAGGGTTAGGGGTTAGGCTGAGGTTAAGATTTAGGGTTAGAGGTTAGGGAAAATTGGATTTTGAATGGGAATCAATTGTTGGTCCCCAAAAGGATCTCACAAGTATAGCAATACACAACTTGTGTGTGTGTGTGTGTGTGTGTGTGTGTGTGTGTGTGTGTGTGTGTGTGTGTGTGTGTGTGTGTGTGTGTGTGTGTGTGTGAGTGTGTGTGTGTGTGTATCACACACTCACAACAAAAACTACATTCCTAAGAGAAAGAGAGAGGGATGAGGCATGGGCAAATAAATAGACAATCAATCAAAAATCAATCAAATAGCTATATGTTTTTGGTAGGGTTGTTTGAAAGGCCCCCATCGCCAAGATGGGGGCCTTTCAAACAACCCTCCCAAAAACATATAGCTATTTGATTGATTTTATCATGTCCATAAAGGGAACACTTAAACAACACAATGTAACTCCAAGTCAATCACACTTCTGTGAAATCAAACTGTCCACTTAGGAGGCAACACTGATTGACAATAAATTTCACATGCTGTTGTGCAAATGGAATAGACAACAGGTGGAAATTATAGGCAATTAGCAAGACACCCCCAATAAGGGAGTGGTTCTGCAGGTGGGGACCACAGACCACTTCTCAGTTCCTATGCTTCCTGGCTGATGTTTTGGTCACTTTTGAATGCTGGCAGTGCTTTCACTCTAGTGGTAGCATGAGACAGAGTCTACAACCCACACAAGTGGCTCAGGTAGTGCAGCTCATCCAGGATGGCACATCAATGCCAGCTGTGGCAAGAAGGTTTGCTGTGTCTGTCAGTGTAGTGTCCAGAGCATGGAGGCGCTCCCAGGAGACAGGCCAGTACATCAGGAGACGTGGAGGAGGCCATAGGAGGGCAACAACCCAGCAGCTGGACCGCTACCTCCGCCTTTGTGCAAGGAGGAGCAGGAGAAGCACTGCCAGAGCCCTGCAAAATGACCTCCAGCAGGCCACAAATATGCATGTGTCTGCTCAAACGGTCAGAAACAGACTCCATGAGGGTGGTATGAGGGCCCGACGTCCACAGGTGGGGATTGTGCTTACAGCCCAGCACCGTGCAGGACGTTTGGCAATTGCCAGAGAACACCAAGATTGGCACATTCGCCACCGGCGCCCTGTGCTCTTCACAGATGAAAGCAGGTTCACACTGAGCACGTGACAGACGTGACAGAGTCTGGAGACGCCGTGGAGAACGTTCTGCTGCCTGCAACATCCTCCAGCATGACCGGTTTGGCGGTGGGTCTGTCATGGTGTGGGGTGGAATTAATTTGGGGGGTCGCACAGCCCTCCATGTGCTCGCCAGAGGTAGCCTGACTGCCATTAGGTACCGAGATGAGATCCTCAGACCCCTTGTGAGACCCATATGCTGGTGCGGTTGGCCCTGGGTTCCTCCTAATGCAAGACAATGCTAGACCTCATGTGGCTGGAGTGTGTCAGCAGTTCCTGCAAGTGGAAGGCATTGATGTTATGGACTGGCCTGCCCGTTCCCCAGACCTGAATCCAATTGAGCACATCTGGGACATCATGTCTCGCTCCATCCACCAACGCCACGTTGCACCACAGACTGTCCAGGAGTTGGCAGATGCTTTAGTCCAGGTCTGGGAGGAGATCCCTCAGGAGACCATCCGCCACCTCATCAGGAGCATGCCCAGGCGTTGTAGGGAGGTCATACAGGCACGTGGATGCCACACACACTACTGAGCCTCATTTTGACTTCTTTTAAGGACATTACATCAAAGTTGGATCTGCCTGTAGTGTGGTTTTCCACTTTCATTTTGAGTGTGACTCCAAATCCAGACCTCCATGGGTTGATAAATTGGATTTCCATTGATTATTTTTGTGTGATTTTGTTGTCAGCACATTCAACTATGGAAAGAAAAAAGTATTTAATAAGATTATTTCTTTCATTCAGATCTAGTATGTGTTGTTTAAGTGTTCCCTTTATTTTTTTGAGCAGTATATATATATATATATATATATATATATATAAAAAATATATATATATATATATCTACTGGTAATGATGACTGGACATGAAATGGAATTTTAGAACAGAGAATTCCTTGCACATGTGGTTATGCGTGCGTATGTGTGTGGCTGTGTGTGACCGTGTACAATAAAAACAACCTCTCCATGGCTCTCTCTCTCATACCCCATTTAAGGGTGAGCGTTGAGGCGTTAAATAGCTGCCATGTATATGTAATACCATGGAGGAAAGCCTACAACAACAGTCCTTTTTCTCGCTCTCTTTTATGTCATGCCAGCTGTCAAATGTGTTGGCCGTGCTGTATGTGACTAACATCCCTGTAGAGTACCGGCTGGAGTGAAAAAACAGAGTGTGTGTGTGTGAGAGAGCAGAAAGCACCTCCGTACCTTTGTCCACTCCAGCACATCAAAGCGCTTTCCACAGGCAGCCGCTGTCAATATCTCACCTTTCAGGAAAAGCTTGCATAGACACACACACACACACACACACACACACACACACACACACACACACACACACACACACACACACACACACACACACACACACACACACACACACACACACACACACACACACACACACACACACACACACACACACACACACACACACACACACCAGACAAACCATAGGGGTCATTGGGGCTGTTTCGAAGGGTTAAAAAAGTCAGATCTTTCACAAAACTTCATACGTGTGATTAGGCAACCCTCATGAACTGTAAATCAATAATTTCTCCTATCAGATTTCCAAGAAAAGCTCTCACACACACAGCAAGGACGGAGTGACACAGTGTGGGGCTTAGAGACACACAGAGCCTGCAATAGTTGCCTTTGTTAGAACTATCAAAGAACCGTCGGACCTAGAGCTCTTAAACTTTAGAAACCTGTTCTAGAGCTCAAGTCGAGAGAAGGTTCTCAGACCGAGAAACAGCCTCGTACATTTGCCATAACTTCAATTCATTTTGACATCACAAAAATTACGACATTTAGAAAAGTTCCAGAGTCGCAAGACTAGGTCCATTGAAACTGCCTCGGCCCATAGAGATGGACCCTAAAGTTTCTGTCCGATAGCTCATTCAAGGACCCCGTAGCAACGCCCGGAAAATGTGGATTTTCAGCACCAATTAAGGTCGCTGCTCGGGCACCAAATGACCTATCGAGCTGAAACTTGGGTTTTGGGTTCGCCTCAGCTAGGCCTACACATAATGACAGAACTGGACCCGCAGCTAGAACGTAACTACGTGTTTTATGTTTTTATTATGGTTTAAACAGAAGGCGCTGTGAATTTTGGGCCTGCTCTGAAATATGTGGTAGTTGGCTTCTAAACGAGTTTGAAAAAGTGGGTGTGGTGTCAGTTTGTATCATTTTGGTGTCAGAATGATATCTAATTGACTGATGGACTGTGACTTGCTGGCTGACTTTTGTCCACTTGCAAAATGTTTATACATTGATAGACCATCACCAAATGGACATGATGAAATCAACACAACGAGTGATGGAGAGGAACCACTATCACTGCCCGGCCATCCTGAGTTCATCGGGCCAGTCAATTATGTATTTCTGCAGTATTTTTGAGCATGTCAAATTCGTGATGGTAAATACCCATTGAAACATATTGCAAATGGACAGCCGTGCACCTAGTGATTGGAATGGGTTATCAGAAGCATGTTTTTAAAATGTTTTTTTAACCTCTATGGGCTAGGTGGGACGCTAGCGTCCCACCCGTGGTGCACTCCATCAACAGCAGGTGCATTTCAAGAGCGGCAAATTTGAATCCAAATAAATGTCAAAATTCAAATTTTTCAAGCATACAACTATTTTACACCCTTTGAAAGATAAACATCTCCTTAATCTAACCACGTTTTACGATTTCAAAAAGGTTTTACGGCGAAAGCATAAATTTAGAGTATGTTAGGACAGTACATTTACAAGAGTTGTGTGTAATGTTTTGTCAATTCAAAGACAGGGTCACCAAAACCATAAAACCAGCTAAAATGATGCACTAACCTTTTACAATCTCCATCAGATGACACTCCTAGGACATTATGTTAGACAATGCATGCATTTTTAGTTCTATCAAGTTCATATTTATATCCAAAAACAGCGTTTTACTATGGCATTGATGTTGAGGAAATCGTTTCCCTCCAATAACCGGCAGTCAAGTCAACACCACAAATTAAATAATTAAAATTAGAAAACATTGGTAAAATATTATATTGTCATTTAAAGAATTATAGATTTACATCTCTTGAACGCAATCAACTTGCCAGATTTAAAAATAACCTTACTGGGAAATCACACTTTGCAATAATCTGAGCACTGCGCCCAGAAAAATACTCGTTGCGATACAGACTAGACGTCATGTTGGGGAGATCTAAAATCGAAAATACTATGTAAATAATCCATTACCTTTGATTCTCTTCATCAGATGTCACTTCCAGGTATCACAGGTCCATAACGAATGTAGTTTTGTTCAAAAAAGCTCATCATTTATGTCCAAAAATCTCCGTCTTGTTAGCACATGATCTAAGCCCGCCGGACTTCACTTCATGAACGAGGGGAAAAAATATATTTACGTTCGTTCAAACATGTCAAACGTTGTATAGCATAAATCATTAGGGCCTTTTTTAACCAGAACATGAATAATATTCAAGGTGGACGAATGCATTCTCTTTTATAACGTATTGGAACGAGGGTACCCAACATGAACTCGCGCGCCAGGTGTCTAATGGGCCATCATCGTTCCATGGCTCTTGTTCGGTCAGATCTCCCTCCAGAAGACTCAAAACACTTTGTAAAGGCTGGTGACATCTAGTGGAAGCAATAGGAAGTGCCAAAATATTCCTCAGCCCCTGTGTTTTTCAATGGGATAGGTTTAAAGGTAATACAACACATCAGGTATCCACTTCCTGTCAGAAAATGTCTCAGGGTTTTGCCTGCCAAATGAGTTCTGTTATACTCACAGACACCATTCAAACAGTTTTAGAAACTTTAGAGTGTTTTCTATCCATATATAATAAGTATATGCATATTCCAGTTACTGGGTAGGATTAGTAACCAGATTAAATCGGGTACATTTTTTTTATCCAGCCGTGCAAATACTGCCCCCTAGCCCTAACAGGTTAAATGCCTTTAGGGGGGAGCAAGGGGTCTACGATTGGGTAGGGAGCACCCCCACCCGTGCCCATCCAATAGGGGTGGTCATTTTGGATGTTTTTCATAAAAAAAAAAAACAGATTTCCACTTCCTCATCATACATGACAAATAGACTATCTAGGTTGATTCATGGCTTAAACTCAGGATTCTACCCCAAGAGCCTACCCAAATGAGGATATGTGTTAACATTCAGCTTCCTGTGCCAACCAGAAGTCCCTTAAATTGGGGTCATAGGGGCTGTTTCGAAGGGTTAAAAAAGTCAGGTCTTTCACAAAACTTCATACGTGTGATTAGGCAACCCTCATGAGCTGTAAATCAATAATTTCTCCCATCAGATTTCCAAGAAAAGCTCACACACACACAGCAAGGACGGAGTGACACAGTGTTGGGCTTAGAGACACACAGAGCCTGCAATAGTTGCCTTTGTTAGAACTATCAAAGAACCGTCAGACCTAGAGCTCTTAAACTTTAGAAACCTGTTCTAGAGCTCAAGTCGAGAGAACGTTCTCAGACCGAGAAACAGCCTCGTACATTTGCAATAACTTCAATTCATTTTGACCGTCACAAAAATTACGACATTTAGAAAAGTTCCAGAGTCGCAAGACTAGGTGCATTGAAACCGCCTCGGCCCATAGAGATGGACCCTAAAGTTTCTGTCCGATAGCTCATTGAAGGACCCCGTAGCAACGCCCGGAAAATGTGGATTTTCAGCACCAATTAAGGTCGCTGCTCGGGCTCCAAATGACCTATCAAGCTGAAACTTGGGTTTCGGGTTCGCCTCAGCTATGCCTACACATACTGTCAGAACTGGACCCGCAGCTAGAACGTAACTACATGTTTTATGTTTTTATTATGGTTTAAACAGAAGGCGCTGTGAATTTTGGGCCTGCTCTGAAATATGTGGTAGTTGGCTTCTAAACGAGTTTGAAAAAGTGGGTGTGGTGTCAGTTTGTATCATTTTGGTGTCAGAATGATATCTAATTGACTGATGGACTGTGACTTGCTGGCTGACTTTTGTCCATTTGCAAAATGTTTATACAGTGATAGACCATCACCAAATGGACATGATGAAATCAACACAACGAGTGATGGAGAGGAACCACTATCACTGCCCGCCCATCCCGAGTTCATCGGGCCAGTCAATTATGCATTTCTGCAGTATTTTTGAGCATGTCAAATTCGTGATGGTAAATACCCATTGAAACATATTGCAAATGGACAGCCGTGCACCTAGTGATTGGAATGGGTTATCAGAAGCTTGTTTTTAAAATGTTTTTTAAAATGCCTTTAGGGGGGAGCAAGGGGTCTACGATTGGGTAGGGAGCACCCCCACCCGTGCCCATCCAATAGGGGTGGTCATTTTGGATGTTTTTCATTAAAAACAACAACAACAGAGTTCCACTTCCTCATCATACATGACAAATAGACTATCTAGGTTGATTCTCTTACATCTAGATCAGTGGTTCTTAACCTGGGTTCGATCGAACCCCAGGGGTTCGGTGAGTCAGTCTCAGGGGTTCGGCGGAGGTCAAGACACACACCCAAGCTCATGATTTGTGATGACACGCCCCGCTTGGCCATCATTGGCTGCAGGTGATCACGCAACATCGCTTGGCCTATCTGTGCTGCAGGGAATTTGGCGCGCTCAGTAGTCGAATTGTGACTGTCGTGATGGTACGTTGTGTGATTTCTTTCTTAATATTTTAATCCCTTCATACTAACTATGTCGAGCAAAAAAATAAAGTGGTCGGACGAATATGTACAATATGGATTCACATGTATAACGGAACATGATGAGAGTCAGCGTCCTAACTGCATGATTTGCAATGCCAAGTTGAGCAATTCTAGTCTAGCACCGGCAAAACTAAGAGAACACTTCCTTAAGCTGCATGGAGATGGACAATACAAGAACACAAAGCTCGCTGAATTCAAGGTGAAGAGAGCCAGATTCGATGAAAAGGCTACTCTGCCTGTTCTCGGCTTTGTACCCATCAACAAACCGATCCTCACAGCATCGTACGAAGTTGCTTACCTGATCGCAAAGCAGGGCAAACCACACACCATTGGTGAAACACTCATAAAACCAGCTGTGTTGAAGATGGCGAATATCATGCTGGGAAAAGCGGCTGAAGTTAAGTTATCCCAAATTCCTCTTTGAAATGACACCATTAGCGACAGAATAGAGGACATGAGCAAAGACATCTTGGCTCAAGTAGTTGCAGATCTGATTTCAAGCCCGGCAAAATTTAGCCTTCAACTCGACGAGACCACAGACGTTTCCAATCTAAGCCAGCTTGCTGTATTTGTGCGCTATGTGAAAGACGACGTGATAAAGGAAGATTTTTTATTTTGTAAGCCTCTTACGACAACAACTAAGGCAGCCGATGTGAAGAAACTTGTGGATGACTTCTTCAAAGACAACAATCTTTCGTGGGATATGGTTTCTGCAGTTTGTTCGGACGGAGCTCCAGTCATGCTGGGAAGAAAGTCTGGTTTTGGTGCGCTAGTGAAAGCCGATGCACCACACATCATTGTTACGCATTGTATTCTGCACAGGCATGCGTTGGCAACAAAAACCTTGCCTCCAAAACTGGCAGAAGTATTAAAAATTGTAGTGAAATGCGTGAACTATGTGCGAAATAGTGCTCTGAGGCACCGCATCTTCAGTGAGCTGTGTAAAGAAATGGGCTCTGAATTCGAGGTACTTCTGTACCATTCTAACGTTCGGTGGTTATTCCGGGGACAGGTGCTGAATCGTGTTTTTGCCGTGCGTGTTGAATTAGCCCTGTTTTTGCAAGAGCACCAACATCGTCATGCAGATTGCTTAAATTCTGAGTTCATTCTCATTTTAGCGTACATGGCTGATATCTTCGCAGCTCTCAATCATCTCAATCAACAGATGCAGGGCGGTGGAGTCAACATCATCGAAGCGGAAGAAAACCTGAAGGCTTTTCGAAAAAAGCTACCATTATGGAAACGACGAACAGAGAACGATAACTTCGCAAACTTTCCCCTGCTGGACGACTGTGTAAGTAAGATCGAAGATGTATCTGGAATCGGAGACATTTCTGTACCCGCGGAACTGAAGCAAGCAATTGCCACGCACTTAGATGAGCTTGCAAAGTCTCTCGACGGATACTTCCCTACAAGAGAGTCATATCCAGCATGGGTGAGACAGCCATTCACGTTTAGTGTTGAGACAACAGATGTCAATGATGAATACCTCGATGAAATCATTGAAATTCAGCAGAGCCAGGTTCAACAGCAACTCTTCAGAACAACAACGCTCTCAACGTTTTGGTGTCAACAAATGGTAACGTAACCTGTTATTGCTAAGAAAGCTCTGGAGATTTTCATACCGTTTGTTACAACATATCTTTGCGAGCAATCCTTTTCGAGGATGCTGGACATAAAAACGAAGAAAAGGAACAGACTTTGTTGCGAAAATGACATGAGAGTGGCACTTGCCAAGGTGAAGCCGCGCATTTCTGAACTGGTCTCTGAAAGGCAACAGCAGAAGTCACACTGATTTGCAGTAAATATTCATTATGTTTTTGTTTTTGTGTGAAAATCAGGTTTTAATGGTTTTGTTCTTTGAACACTGATGTTGATGCACGGTTCATTTTGTGCACCAGTAAAATATATACCTATGTTTTGAATTTTATTTTTCCAATTAAGAAGGGTTCGGTGAATACGCATATGAAACTGGTGGGGGTCAGTACCTCCAACAAGGTTAAGAACCACTGATCTAGATGTTCCGCTAGCGGAACGCCTCGCCAATGTCCAATGATAGAGAGTGGCGCAAATTACAAACACCTCAAAAATCCAAAGACTTCAATTTTTCAAACATATGACTATTTTACACCATTTTAACTTCTCTAGGGCCAGTGGGACGAAATCGTCCCACCTACGTAACAGCCAGTGGAATCCTGTGGCGCGTTATTCAAATACCTTAGAAATGCTATTACTTCAATTTCTCAAACATATGATTTTTTACACCATTTTAAAGACAAGACTCTCGTTAATCTAACCACACTGTCCGATTTCAAAAAGGCTTTACAGCGAAAGCAAAACATTAGATTATGTCAGCAGAGTACCCAGCCAGAAATAATCAGACACCCATTTTTCAAGCTAGCATATAATGTCACAAAAACCCAGAAGACAGCTAAATGCAGCACTAACCTTTGATGATCTTCATCAGATGACACACCTAGGACATTATGTTATACAATACATGCATGTTTTGTTCAATCAAGTTCATATTTATATCAAAAAACAGCTTTTTACATTAGCATGTGACGTTCAGAACTAGCATACCCCCCGCAAACTTCCGGTGAATTTACTAAAAATTTACTAAATTACTCACGATAAACATTCACAAAAAGCATAACAATTATTTTAAGAATTATAGATACAGAACTCCTCTATGCACTCGATATGTCCGATTTTAAAATAGCTTTTCGGTGAAAGCACATTTTGCAATATTCTCAGTAGATAGCCCGGCATCACAGGGCTATCTATTTAGACACCCAGCAAGTTTAGCACTCACCAAAGTCAGATTTACTATAAGAACAATGTTATTACCTTTGCTGTCTTCGTCAGAATGCACTCCCAGGACTTCTACTTCAATAACAAATGTTGGTTTGGTCCCAAATAATCAATCAAATCAATCAAATTTATTTTTATATAGCCCTTCGTACATCAGCTGATATCTCAAAGTGCTGTACAGAAACCCAGCCTAAAACCCCAAACAGCAAGCAAAGCATGTGAAAGAAGCACGGTGGCTAGGAAAAACTCCCTAGGAAAAACTCCCTAGAAAGGCCAAAAACCTAGGAAGAAACCTAGAGAGGAACCAGGCTATGAGGGGTGGCCAGTCCTCTTCTGGCTGTGCAGGGTGGATATTATAACAGAACATGGTCAAGATGTTAAAATGTTAAAATGTTCATAAATGACCAGCATGGTCAAATAATAATAATCATAGTAGTTGACGAGGGTGCAACAAGCCCGTCCATAGTTATATCCAAACAGCGGCGTTGTGTTCGTGCGTTCAAGACACTATCCGAAAGGGTAAAGAAGGGTGACGAGCACAGCGCATTTCGTGACAAAAAAATTCTAAATATTCCATTACCGTACTTCGAAGCATGTCAACCGCTGTTTAAAATCAATTTTTATGCCATTTTTCTCGTAAAAAAGCGATAATATTCCGCCCGGGAATCTGCGTTTAGGTAAAAAGAGGAAAGAAAATAAAGCACGGGGTCGACTCGTGCACGCGCCTAAGCCATTGTCCTCTGATCGGCCACTTGCCAAAAGCGTAAATGTGTTTCAGCCTGGGGCTGCCTCGATATCATTCAGCTTTTTCCCGGGCTCTGAGAGCCTATGGGAGCCGTAGGAAGTGTCACGTTACAGCAAAGATCCTCAGTCTTCAATAAACAGAGACAAGAAGAACAAGATCTTGTCAGAGAGGGCACTTCCTGTAAGGAATCTTCTCAGGTTTTTGCCTGCCATATGAGTTCTGTTATACCCACAGACACCATTCAAACAGTTTTAAGAACTTTAGGGTGTTTTGTATCCAAATCAAATAATTATATGCATATTCTAGTTACTGGGCAGGAGTAATAACCAGATTAAATCGGGTACGTTTTTTTTATCCGGCCGTGAAAATACTGCCCCCTATCCTAAACAGGTTAACATAGGGCTATATATAATTTGGGCAGTATAAATGGCATTTGGGCATGGTTCACTGACTTTTGGGTTTGGAAACTGACTACCAATGATCGTACATAGCAAATGGACATAACACCCTGATTTGGCACTTTCAATACTTTCATATTGCATTTGGACATTTCTTATGGCATTTGGCAAAAAAAAGAAAAGTTCACTTTTGACTTTGACTTTTGACTTCCTATGATATCATATTGCAAATGGACAAAACATACTGATTTGGCACATTCAATACTTTCATATTGCATTTGGACATTTCTTATGGCTTTTGGCAATGGTTCACTGAATTTTGACTTTGACTTCCTATGAAATCATATTGCAAATGGAGAAAACATCCTGATTTGGCACTTTCAATACTTTCATATTGCATTTGGACATTTCTTATTGCATTTGGCAATGGTTCACTGACTTTTGAATTCTTATGAAATCATATTGCAAATGGACAAAACATATGCCTTATGGACAAGTAAATTATGACAATAGAATATGACAAAAGTATGTTCATACAGTTCTTATACATGTATAATTGACGATTTAAAAAATTGAAAGAATTTCGAAAAAAGGTCCAGAAAGCACTTTTGTAAGGGGGTGATAAGTTTTAGAATTTTTTTCACATTTTCAAAATTTTACCCTTGGGTCTTGACGTGTGCTACATTTTCAATAAGAACATTTATGGTGGAGCGCGCTCACCATCTATTGGATTTTTGCTGTGTGACACTTGTCATTTGAAATATGGCATTTGCAATTAGTTTTGAATGAAACAACGTCCATTTGAGTGTTATTGTACATTGTGTATATGTCTTGTACAGTGCCAATAAGATCCCATTCATTTTTGTCCATTTCAGGGGGGTGTTCCCTTACATAACCCCACCGCCACCATTGGGCACTCTGTTCACAACTCTGACATCAGCAAACCGATCGCCCACACAACGCCATACATCTGCCTAGTACAGTTGAAACCGGGATTAATTTGTGTAGAGCACGCTTCTCCAGCGTGCCAGTGGCCATCGAAGGTGAGCATTTGCCCACTGAAGTCAAGTACGACGCCAAACTGCAGTCAGGTCATTGCCCTAATGAGGACAATGAGCACGCAGATCAGCTCCCTGAAACTGTTTCGGAGAGTTTGAGACGACATTGTTTGGTTGTGCAAACCCACAGTTTCATCAGCTGTTTGGCTGGCTGGTCTCAGACGATCCCGCAGGTGAAAAAGCCGGATGTGGAGGTCCTAGGCTTGCATGGTTACACGTGGTTGTGAGGCCGGTTGGACGTACTGCCAAATTCTCTTAAATGACTTTGGAGGCGGCTTATGGTTGAGAAATTAATGTTAAATTCTCTGGCAACAGCTCTGGTGGACATTCCTGCTGTCAGCATGCCAATTGCATGTTCCCTCAAAACTTGAGACATCTGTGGCATTGTGTTGTCTGACAATATTGCACATTTTAGAGTGGCCGTTTATTGTCCCCAGCACAAGGTGCACCTGTGTAATGATCATACTGTTTAATCAGCTTCTTGATATGCCACACCTGTCAGGTGGATGGATTATCTTGGCAAAGGAGAAATGCTCCTTTGCCAAGATAAAAAATGTGTGCACAAAATTTGAGAGAAATAAGTTTTGTCCGTGTGGAACCTTTCTGGGATCTTTTATTTCAGCTCGTGAAACATGGGACCAACACATTACATGTTTCGTTCATATTTTTGTTCAGTGTAGGTCATAAAAATAAATTTGTGTAAAAGATACTCCATTGTAAGGGGAAAATAACAAATGCAACATACTATGCATTCCAATCTGGTGCAGATTGAACTAAAAACAATACTTATTTTGAAATTCTTTGTTAAAAAAAGAAGAAAGAATGAGCTCCATCCTCTCCATGATTCAAAATCCAGGCCAGCGAATTGGTGCACCATCTATTTTTTGACTAAAAGTATGCCACTAGTGTATTTTCAGTATTTAAAAACATACAGTGGTGATAAATACAGTACAAACAATTAAACTATTCTTTAATTCCAAAAGCCTACGTCACCATTTTTCTATAGCTACTATAGCGTTGTGTGAAGTGGTTAAGAGAGTGGCATCTCTTTACAAACCAATTAATAGGAACACTTAGTATTGCCTCCAAAATGTAGCCTAGTATGTAAAACGAATGACAAAAATGTAGGCTATTAACAGCTATAAACTGTGAAATATTAGGCATATCATTTGTGTTATCTTCGATTATTTTTAATGCATTGTGCCCTTGTGTGTGGTTGTTTTGTTTTTAAATTGGCAAATAAATCTAAACAAATATAAATCACATAAAAATGGAGGCTAAGGTTTACAGCGCAAAACAAAGACATCTGCAGCCTCTGGTTGGCTGTGGTTAGCTGGAAGGTGGCATGCCGAATTTGAGATTTGAGAAATTCCTGGCTATTGTCTTTCAAATTAACTCATGGCTAGATGACTTGCCTAAGGCGTATAGCTGTCCTCTGAGTGGAGACTGAACGTTAGAGAAACAAAAGTGGCCTGCCGAGGGCTTATAGCGGTCCTCTGAATGGGGCTGCCCACCACAGATGTAAATCACGTCTTGAGTGGCAAACTCCACTTGCCCACTGGCGGTAGGAATTTATAGCCTTGGGCGTAGCGCCTGCGGGAAATAGCAAGCGGGGTGAAAGGTTTTGCTATCAAATCAATTTAAATCAAATTGTATTTGTCACATGTGCCGAATACAACAGGCGTAGACCTTACAGTGAAATGCTTACTTACAAGCTCTTAACCAATAACACAGTTTTAAGAAAAATACAAAAACAAAATACAAAAAGTACAAATAAAAGTAACAAATAATTAAAGAGCAGCAGTAAAATAACAATACCGAGGCTATATACAGGGGATACTGGTACAGACTCAATGTGCGGGGGCACCGGTTAGTCAAGGGAATAGAGGTAATATGTATATGTAGGTAGAGTTTTGGGGAAGGGTTAGCTAAAATAATTAAGGTTAGGGTTATTGGAAAGGTTAGCTAACATGCTAAGTAGTATAAAGTAGTGAGTAGTTGCAATTGTTGCTAATTAGCGCAAATGCTAAAGTTGTCTGTGATGAGATTCAAACACCCAACCTTTGGGTTGGTAGACTTTCACGTTATACTCACACCCATCCACCCCAACCAACCACCCTCCTTTCCTTTTTGTCTTATGTAACCATACAAAGTAACATATCGTTTACTATGTTACGTCTTGTCCATGAGACCAGGCTGCTCTCTCCCTCTAGCCAGCTGCTGCCGTAAATAGTGAGATAGAGGATGCTACTCAATACACCCAGACGGCCCTATGTAAGAGCCCACCTAATTATGACTACAAAATATTGCCTCCTCTCCTCCTCCACCCCTCCCTCACTATTCCTCCATCCCTGAACCACTCCACTCCACTCTTCTCTGCTGAGTCACTGTACAGCTGTAGTTATAGCTGTTTAAACTCAAGAACACAATAAACAACCGTTTACATTTAATGTTCCTACTCTCTCCCTGCTTTCTCTCTGTCTCTTTGCACTTCTCTAATCTCTCCTCCTGCCCCTTAACCTGTTTTTCCTCTCTCAGCGGTAGTGGTACTGATGCAGAGGCGCCAAAGCCGTAAAAACTGTACTCAGAGTCCTGGATCTCTATAGGACAATTAAATTCAGACTTTTATCCACTTTATCAATTGTCTTCCCAATGGCAATATAATAAAGCTATCAGTTATGAAATCAAGCCTGTCAGCTTCACTGCAATAGCACCAGATAACGCCACATCCTTTGCTGGCAAAGTGGAAAAACAACAGTTTCTGTGTGTGTGTGTGTGTGTGTGTGTGTGTGTGTGTGTGTGTGTGCGTGCGTGCGTGCGTGCGTGCGTGCGTGCGTGCGTGCGTGCGTGCGTGCGTGCGTGCGTGCGTGCGTGCAAACCACCTAAAAATACGTGAAGTAGACCTCCTTGGTGTGTTTCATGGTAGGGTGTGTGTAAGAGTGCTGTCCAACCGTTTCATGTAAGGACTTATAGGGGAGTGTGCCAGTGGGAGTCCATTAGGGCAGAATGATCTAGTTAACCTTTCAGCTCAGCTCACACTGAGACTGAGAGACGCAAATGGATCAGAGAGGAGTAAGAGTGGTGGAAAAAGTACCCAATTGTCATACATGAGTAAAAGTATAGATAACTTAATAGAAAGTTACTCAAGTAAAAATAAAAGTCACCCAGTAAAATACTACTTGTGTAAAAGTCTATGAGTATTTGGTTCTATATATATTTAAGAATCAAAAGTAAAAGTCATTTCAAATTCCTTCTATTAAGCAAAGCAGGTGGCACCATTTTCTTGTTGAAAAATGTATGGATAGCCATGGGCACACTCCAACACTCAGACATTACATTTACATTTTAGTCATTTAGCAGACGCTCTTATCCAGAGCGACTTACAGTAGTGAATGCATACATTACATTTCATTTCATTTCTTACATTTCTTCATTTACAAAAGATGCATTTGTGTTTAGTGAGTCCCCCAGATCAGAGGCAGAAGGGATGACCATGAGTTGTCTTGATAAGTGTGTGAATTGGATAATTTTCCTGTCCTACTAAGCATTCAAAATGTAATGAGTACTTTTGGATGTCCGGTAAAATGTATGGAGTAAAAAGTACAATATTTTCTTTAGGAATGTAGTGAAGTAAAAGTAAAAGTTGGCAAAAATATAAATAGTAAAGTACAGATACCCCAAAAAACAACTTAAGTAGTACTTTAGAGTATTTTTACTTAAGTACTTTACACCACTGGACACACACACACACACACACACACACACACACACATGTTTGTTTTGCTATCCTTGAGGGGTGTCACGTCCTGGCCAGTATAAGGGTTAATTGTCATTGTAGTTTGGTCAGGACGTGGCAGAGGGTATTTGGTTTATGTGGTTCGGGGTGGTGTTTTTGTAGTAAGGGCATTTGATTTAACCTGTTGGGGGTAGGGGGCAGTATTGACACGGCCGGATAAAAAACGTACCCGATTTAATCTGGTTACTACTCCTGCCCAGTAACTAGAATATGCATATCATTATTGGCTTTGGATAGAAAACACCCTAAAGTTTCTAAAACTGTTTGAATGGTGTCTGTGAGTATAACAGAACTCATATGGCAGGCAAAAACCAGAGAAGATTCCTTACAGGAAGTGCCCTCTCTGACAAGATCTTGTTCTTCTTGTCTCTGTTTATTGAAGACTGAGGATCTTTGCTGTAACATGACACTTCCTACGGCTCCCATAGGCTCTCAGAGCCCGGGAAAAAGCTGAATGATATCGAGGCAGCCCCAGGCTGAAACACATTTGCGCGTTTGGCAAGTGGCCGATCAGAGGACAATGGGCTTAGGCGCGTGCACGAGTCGACCCCGTGCTTTATTTTATTTCCTCTTTTTACCTAAACGCAGATTCCCGGTCGGAATATCATCGCTTTTTTACGAGAAAAATGGCATAAAAAATGATTTTAAACAGCGGTTGACATGCTTCGAAGTACGGTAATGGAATATTTAGAATTTTTTTGTCACGAAATGCGCCGTGCTCGTGACCCTTCTTTACCCTTTCGGGTAGTGTCTTGAACGCACGAACAAAACGCCGCTGTTTGGATATAACTATGGATTATTTGGGACCAAACCAACATTTGTTATTGAAGTAGAAGTCCTGGGAGTGCATTCTGACGAAGAACACCAAAGGTAATAAAAATTTTCTTATAGTAAATCTGACTTTGGTGAGTGCTAAACTTGCTGGGTGTCTAAATAGATAGCCCTGTGATGCCGGGCTATCTACTGAGAATATTGCAAAATGTGCTTTCACCGAAAAGCTATTTTAAAATCGGACATATCGAGTGCATAGAGGAGTTCTGTATCTATAATTCTTAAAATAATTGTTATGCTTTTTGTGAACGTTTATCGTGAGTAATTTAGTAAATTTCTAGTAAATTCACCAGAAGTTTGCGGGGGGTATGCTAGTTCTGAACGTCACATGATAATGTAAAAAGCTGGTTTTTGATATAAATATGAACTTGATTGAACAAAACATGCATGTATTGTATAACATCATGTCCTAGGTGTGTCATCTGATGAAGATCATCAAAGGTTAGTGCTGCATTTAGCTGTCTTCTGGGTTTTTGTGACATTATATGCTAGCTTGAAAAATGGGTGTCTGATTATTTCTGGCTGGGTACTCTGCTGACATAATCTAATGTTTTGCTTTCGTTGTAAAGCCTTTTTGAAATCGGACAGTGTGGTTAGATTAACGAAAGTCTTGTCTTTAAAATGGTGTAAAATAGTCATATGTTTGAGAAATTGAAGTAATAGCATTTCTAACGCGCCACAGGATTCCACTGGCTGTTACGTAGGTGGGACGATTTCGTCCCGCCGACCCTAGAGAGGTTAAGTATTCCGGGGTTTTTGGGCACTGTTTGAGATTCATGTAATTCTATGTTTAGTCTAGGTAGTCTGGTTCTATGTTTAGTTAATTGGGGTGGGGACTCTCAATTGAAGGCAGGTGTGGTCTATTTGCCTTTGATTGAGAGTCCCATATATTAGGGTGTATTTGTGTTTGTCATTTGTGGGAGATTGTTTCTTGTTTTGCCTGTGTGAGCATGACAAGACTGTTTTGTTGTTCGTGAGTTCTTCTTCATTTTGTTATTTTGGTGTTCTCTTTATTTAAAATAAATACAAGATGAGCATCCACATTCCTGCTGCGTTTTGGTCCTCTATTCCCGACGACAACCGTTACAAGGGGACCAAACATCTGATTCCCATTCAAAATCCTATTTTCCCTAACCCTAAACCTAGCTCTAAACTTTAACCTAACCTTAACCCCAAAACGAACTCCTAACCCTAAACCGAACCCTAATTGTTAACCTAACCCCTAAGCCTAAAATAGCTTTTTTCCTGGTGGAGACCTGTGAATTGTCCCTACTTTTTCCTTGTTTTACTATCCTTGTGAGGACTTCTGGTCCCCACAAGGATAGTAAAATCACACATGCACGCACACACACACACACACACACACACACACACACACACACACACACACACACACACACACACACACACACACACACACACACACACACACACACACACACACACACACACACACACAAACACAGAGACGCTGGGCTATGAATGGAGAGAGTTGAGAGTAGGCTAACCTTTTAAAGAGCTGTGTGTGTTATTCTACCCTCAGACAGTAAGAGCGAGCCTGTGTTAAATGTCAGGCACAAATCAAACCCCAGCCCTTACTCCTGTCATCACTGGAGCAGCTGTTAAACTATTAATTAACATATAATTAACATGATCATACGGTCCTTGACAAGGCCCCGCGTGTTTCTGTGTGTGGTTGTGTGTGCGTGTGTGTGTGTCTGCGTGTGTGTGTGTTTCTGTCTGACTTGACATGGATTTGAACTAGGAGGACCTGTGCTGTACGAGAACAGTTGTTCTCATTTCTTCTTCTTCTTATTTCTGCTGTGTGTTCGTGTCTGGTTAGTTAGTAGGACGATGTATTGTTCCTTCCAGCCAGTCTGGTCAAAGAGGTCTGACAGATGTTATTGTTATTCTCTATGCAGAATCTCTTTTTCTTTGGTCTACACAGCATCAAAGGCAAGTAACGGCATCCCTTTTTATGCTCCACCGCTCTCTCTCTGTTCATCTCGTTCTATTGTTCTCTTCCTATCCTTTCACCCTTCTCTCTGCTACCAATACACTATTTAATTTCCTACCTAAATGTACATTTATTTTATGTCCAAAGAGAGGATCGAGATGCCACATTCAGGGGAGCTCATTTCTTTCCCTGTCTCTCTCTCTATCAGAACAGCTCATTCCTCTCTTTCTCTGGTTCTCTGCCTCGTTCGCTCTCTCCTCTCACTTTCTCTTTATTTATCTGCTAGCATATTATTTGTTCTCCAGGAGCCAATCTAGTTGTGATTGATCCTCTCATCTCCTCTGCATTAGCACAGCAGGGACAGCCCATAATATTAACACCACCAATAAAACTGATGAAGGTAATAAAGATACACACTATCATTACCTGAGCTGACAATATAACTAATGGAGGGGGAGAGGGATCTTTCTCTCATCTGAATTACATACACACGCAAACACGCACACACACACTCACACGCACACACTGAATTAGGCCAATAGGAAAATAAATATAGTGCAACTATCAAGTTACAGAGATTGGGTGAATAAGGGACACACTATTTCAATGCCACTTCGATACACAGTGATTTTCGTAGCAGGTTAGGAGAGCATTTTCCCTAACCCTAACCCTTTTCCTTTCCTTAACCTCAGTCTCCTAACATGCTACGTTAATTATTTTAACCTGCTGCGTACCCTCTGGGCATACACTAGTTGAATCAATGTTGTTTCCACTTCATTTCAACAAAATTTAGTTGAACCAAAATGGAATAGATGTTGAATTGACGTCTGTGCCCAGTGGGTAAGCTCTCCTAACCTGCTACGAAAAAGTAACTTCTGCATCAAAGTGGCGTGAAAAGAGTGTTTCCCGTATGAATAACTTTTAAGATTAACAAGTAGGGCCAGACAGAGATGGAGACTGCAGAGCCAGACTTTTCTTAAGCCCCAGAGAGGATCTGAAATGTTTAAAAAACCGATTGTAATCTATTCCAATCAAAGCCAACGCTTCCTTGCATAATCCTTATGGCGCTAATCAGAAGACAGCCTGTGAATCTGCCAGTCAGATCATCTCATCCTACAATATTTCTGGATATGAAAACCGGAAACTTGAGCCAAACTTTGTCAAGACTTCCGGTCTTCTTCCTTCTCCTCATCCTTTGCCTAGAAAGAGCTGACAGGCAGAGGAAAGTTGGGAGGGTGGAGAAGAGGAGGGGATAGAAGGAGAGGAACCGGGGAGGGGACAGGAGGAGAGGAAGAAGGTACGAATAGATGAAAAGGGGGTAGGACAAGAAGAAGAGGGAGTAGGAGAGGAGGAGAAGAAGAGAAGGGAGAGGGAGAGGAAGAGAGGAAGAGGAGGAGAGGAAAGGGGGTAGGACGAGAGGAAGAGGGGAGGAGAGTAGTGGAAGAATACAGAGGAAAATTAGGAGGAGAGGAGTAATGAAAGGATGATACATAACTTGACATTGTGGGGAGATAACCAACCTTCCAGTTAATGGCAATGCATTTTCTATAAATGCTTGATTACACAGTTTCTTCAGATAACAGTCTCCAGTATCAACATTTCCAAGAAAACAGAAACAGGGAAAAGGGCGAATTTGTAGACGTGCTGTGATAAAAGAACATACTCTTTGCCATAATTCAGCCAGCCTTCACAAGACCATAACATATGCAAATATGTCTCCTTTTGTGTTTTACACCCCCAGCAGAGGAATTGCATTTCTGGGTGCATGTAATTCACTTTCACCGAAATCATTTCATTAGGCCCTAATCTATGGATTTCACAAGACTGCGCAGGGGCACAGCCATGGGTGAGCCTGGGAGGGTATAGGCCCACCCACTTGGGAGTCAGGCCTAGTCAATCAGAATGAGTGTTTCCCCATAAAAGGGCTTTATTACAGAAATACTCCACAGTTTCATCAACTGTCCAGTTGGCTATTCTCAGACGATCCCGCAGGTGAAGAATCCGGATGTGGCGGTCCGGGGCTGGCGTGGTTACATGTGGTCTGCGGTTGTGAGGCCAGTTGGGCGTACTGCCAAATTCTCTAAAATGACATTGCAAGCGGCTTATGGTACAAAAATGAACATTCAATTCCTTGGCAACAGCTCTGGTAGACATTCCTGCAGTCAGCATTCCAATTGCGTGCTACCTCAAAACTTGAGACATCTGTGTCATTGTGTTGTGTGACAAAACTGCACATTTTAGAGTGGCCTTTAATTGTCCCCAGCACGATTTGCACCTGTGCAATAATCATGCTGTTTAATCAGATTCTTGATATGCCACTTCTGTCAGGTGGATGGATTATCATTGCAAAAGAGAAATGCTCACTAACAGGAATGTAAACAAATTTCTGCACAACATTTCAGAGAAAAAAGCTTTTTGTGCATATGGAAAATATCTTGGATATTTTATTTCAGCTCATAAAACATGGGACCAACACTTTACATGTTACGTTTATATTTTTGTTCAGTATAGTACGTTCTATGGATGATGTTAAACTGCAGTCATTTATATCTGAGATTATATCATCATGACTGGGCATTCAAACATATTTATATTCATTTATCGTCATCAATAGCTTCTACCAGGTCTTACATACATTTTGGTTTAACATGTTTGTATCATCGGGAAAAGCCTCTATCAACCCTTGATACAGTTTGTAAATTAACTTTGGAGGTTTGTCAGACTGCCTTAAAATAGCATCTGGCTTATCCAGTGTTTGCTGCACAGAGAGAATAAAGTGTTGTATCTTCATCACAGACTGGTCTTCCCTGGCTGCCTGACCCTGCTGAGACCTCTGTCACCCTCAGATCTTCCTGAGATGAGGCATGACAAAGAATTACCTTGTTGTACATTTATACATTATTTTATCCAAGATTAGAATCAATGGTTCAGTAATTGAAATGACCCTTATTCCCAGATCCCAGACTGTAGCTTTAAGCTGCTGTCCTGTAGCTACTGTAGGTCTACCCATCATTTCAAAATGGAACTTTGTATCATTCACTGATATTGTTAATATACTGCAAAATTCACCTGAGATTCGTAGACTGGTCTTCCCTGGCTGTTTGACCCTGCTGGGACCCCTGTCACCATTTTATCCTGCTAACACATGATGAGCATAGTGTTGTGTACTGACTGTGCACTAGAGGGCTGCATTTCTGCGTGCTGACAGGACAGAGATCATTGCGGCAAGGTCTGAGGGCGGGAGTGGGCGGTCAGACAGACGACTCGAGGATGAAAATATTTTGGTTGTGCCACAAATTACTTGGAAACAGTCCTCTTTCTGCTTTTTATGCATTAGCCTACCTATTGTATTATAATCCCATATTTTTCGCATTATTCACACACTCAGTAGCCTACCTCTCCTAGTTGGGCATGAGAGTTCAAGTGCGCATAGTATGTGTGGTCTCATTGAAATAGAGTAGGCTGCCTACATTGGCAGAGAATGCAATTGCAGTTAACTTAAATTTGAAATTAACTTAAATATGATTAGACTGTAGTTTACTACAGTGTCTGTAAAACAATATTGAGAAAGGAAAGAAGAGGAGGGGCTCAACCTAAATGAGTTGAAGTGCAATTTTAAAAACGTAATCATCATTAAAAAGGAAAAGGCCCAACACGCACATAGGCTTCTATGGTGAGCGAGCGTTGCACCTTTTCATTTTCAATAAGAACTTATTACCCATTTATTTGTCTGCCTGCAAATCGTCCTCCTAAAAGGTAGGTTATATCCTATAGGCCTATGCAAAATGTAGCAAAGTGTCACTTTCATCATTCTTGCTGCTTCAAGTTATGTAGCCATACCTCCGCGTATGTGTGGTCTCAATTAAATAGACTGGGCTATAGCCTATGCATGGGCGGAGAAGTATGAGGCAGTTATCTTTCCAAGGAAATGTACTTCCTAAATAGGCTTATGATTAGGTTATAGTTTACTACATTGCCTAGAAAGTCCTAAATATTAATCACCCATATTTCTCTGTCTGAAAATCTTCCAACTCCAAGAACGTAGGCTATAAAAATAGCTCAATAGAAAGTGTACGTCTCTCCAACTCTGCTCTCTTCAAACTACATCTTGCATATTGGCTGATATAGCCCAGCAATACGGATAGCCTAATATAAGGGCCATGTGAGAATCTCTGGTAATGTAACCTATTTCTTAAGTTATTTTTGAGCATTTGATATTGCCTATTGGGCGTAAAATTGCTGGGACCATGGCTGGCAAGTGAGCTGCATGACATACGCCTAAAATAACATTGCAGGAATGCAGATTGGTTTGGGACCAGTTCTTGCGGTAGCGGGTCGGAGTCAGACAAAAAGCCTGCACTGGGTGTGGTATGGAAAGCTGCAGAGCAGGCAGGGGCAGGATGAAGAAATTGGTCTGACGCAGACCTCTACTGTGCACCATGACAGTGAAGCCTGTAACTTTAGAGCTGTTTATTACTATGTCAGTAGGAAAAGTAGGGAATTAGCTAGGGAAATTGACAGATCAATAATGTTACATTACCATACTGACTAATAAAAACTCACATTGCACTGAAAAAACGTCAGAATATCTATCTTCAATGTTTGGCCTGATGGTTTCATCGTTTCATTCAGGTCTAGTGTGATTGAGGCAAAAAATATTAGCTAACGTTTTCCAACTTTTGGCCAGCTCTATCTAACTGTATATCAACTGGCAAAAGCTAGCCAAGTTCATGCACAAAGGCTGCAAAACATTTCCATAGAAACAACAGCTGTTAGACAGTAATAATAGCCACCTCATATCACGATCTAACAGATGGCTAGAGGCTAGAGCTGACCTGGCTGTGGTAGCTACTAGCTAGTGTAGGTCATTAACCTCAGTCGAAAGGGGATGAAACATTAGTTAACGTTACATGTCAGTTACAGTACCAGCTCAGCACTGCGAATAAACACTCGTTTTTTTCTGTTAAGTTAAACAGCAGTTACCTTGCCAGCTACATCAGTCAAGTAAAGAGTAGCCAGTTTTTTTCTCTGCTTGCTTTTACAACTCAGTGAAAGAGCACAACACATAGACACTGAAGTATGCTCAACTGTCCCGTGCTGGTCAAGCCAGTATTCCAGACGCTTTGCCTTCACACTGCCTGTCAGCATGCTCTGTGGTGTCCACACAGTCCTAAATCCAGCCAGCTGAACACTCCAAACAGCCTACCTGACCGCTCTGAGGCGTCTGCATCATACTAAAGCACACCGTTGTCGTTTAATAAGAAAACAGAAATTTCAGAATGTTGGGGGGACATGACCCCCCCCCCCCCCCCCCCCCCCCCCACCGCAACCCCCGCCAACCCTCGTCCACAGTGAAAGTTGCGCCCCTAGTGGCGCCGCTTGACAGTGGAAGGTGAAGGTAAATGGCTGACGTTTTGGGGGGTGTCGGGCCAAAGTAAAATGGCTAAAGTTTTGGGGTATGGCGCCAAAATAAAATGTCTGACTCTTTGTGTTGTGAGGCAATTGTTAAAAGGCAGACATTTGATCTGATTAAATTTCATAGGGAATCAGGAAATATTAACCAAGAAGTCGGTGACGTTATCGTGAATTGATGTAAAGCTCACGTCAGGTTCAACAGACTTCCGCTTGTCTCTCTGGATTACTAATAATCTAATTCTACACAATGGTATATGGCTCTGCCTTATGCTGCTCTCTCTCTCATACATACGCACACTCTCTCTCTGTCTCTCTGACTTCTGCTAACACACACATTCTCTCCCTCAGGGGAGATATACAGGTTTATAAAAGGAGGGGAATTGAATCTCCTCTCTTTGGCAGAACCAAATCTTTTCCCCTGGAATTGATCCTTGCTTTATTGCCTCTGTCCCTCTCCATTGTTTTATCACTTAATTCCAGAGCTAATCAACGCCTTTCCCTTCAGACAAACTCTACATAAATTACCTGAAAAAAAACTGACAGAAATACATCAATTGCAACATATATTGATAATTGATCCATTCCATAAAGTAGTTTACCACTTAAACTTACCAGACAACCACAAAGGAAAAATATATGACATTGCTAGATGTTTGTATCCTGGAAAGATCATTTAGAAAATGATATAGCCTGGCCTACTGTTTTTATTATACCCGAAAAGTAGGGGTGTGCATCTTTCCCTTTCAAAACAATTAGATACATATCATTTTAATAAAGATTTGTTTTTTGGGGCAGAAATGCCTTCTGGAACATGTGAACTTTCCTATGCCTTAATAACAAAATAGTATGCCATCTGTAAATACGAATACAATTGTTAAATTATGAGCCTAGTTGGTTTAGCCACAGAAAAGACAGCAACCTTCCCGCTAGCCATGATTGGCTGATATAAAGAATGGGCTGGACACGCCGAGAGATGTGTTCAGATTGGTCTGCCATGTAGCACACTTCTGCCTATTTGAGCTGGTCAGTATGTGTAGGTAATCCTTTCTAACACAGATTTTTTGAAAGATATCATGTATTAGAACTGTATAAGTGTTGCTCTCCACTTTCTGGAGGTGAGAGTTTTGAAATCAGTCGAATTACAGTATGATAGCTAAGGGCAACCATGGCATCCGTGACAGAGAGGGAGAAGCATCCATCCATGTATACGCGTAAGATTGTCTTGCTAGCTACATTTTCAGATATTACACATTTCTAATTTTGTCAGAAGTCACTTTCATTTCAAGTTAAAGTGTACTGTTAGCTAGCTCAGAGCCATTTGCTTTGCTAGTTATAGCCTAATGTTAGCTAGCTAACATTGAACCTGGATGGTTAGCTACCTGCAGATTCAAGCAGGGTAGTAACGTCATGAGTTGGGATTAAGGTTCATGATTTAGCTAGCTAGCTACATGTCCTAACAAAAGCCTACACTATGCAACTAACCATTTCAATAGAATATTCATGATGTCACTGTGACAACGGTTGATAGACGTAGCTGGTTCGCTCCGGCTATCTACTCTGATTTCAGAGCACTCTCGTCTGAGTGTGCCAGAGCGCAGAATACCTGACGAATTTACGAACGCTCAACCCCTGTTGAATATGGCCAGTGTCAGTAAACGTTGGCAAAAAAGCATAATTAAATTGTTGCCAGCAGCACGGTTGCAGTCACCAACACTCTGGATAACATAAAAACAGCCTAACCAGCTCTGCTAGGGTGAGTAAAATGGTCAGAGTGAGCTGTTCTCTCATTTGTGTCTGGAATTAGCTAGCAAGCCAGCCAACGTTAGCCAGTTAGCTTGGGTGCTTGACTGCTGTTGTTAGGACAAAACGCTGGGATCAACCCTACTCCTCGGCCAGAGGGTGCACTCTGAACGCTCCAGGAGCAAAACACTCTGAATTTATGAACAGACAATCTGCCAACGCTCTGAGTTTATGAATGCCCAGGGCACACTTTGGCACTCCAGATTACATTTAAGAACAAACCAGCCTTTAGTCTTGAAATCTTTGGTTGTTTAGTATATGACCTTACATGTGAATCCTTAGAGATGGGTGGGGCTAAAGCTTAAGGGGGTGTGCACAATGGGGGGGGGGGGGGGGGGGGGGGGGGGTAAGGGCATAGGGGACAGCATCCTCTTTCAGGCGGATTTTGTAGTCACCTTCTATCCTTCCTAGACCAGAAGACACTTTTGGGAATTTCTTTTTGAAAACCTCACCTGGGTCCTCCAGTTCGCTCACTCTCTCAATGAGTTGCAATGCTTCAATTGCTGGCAGCCCCAGCAACGGTTTGGCTAGAGAGTCAATGACGAAGACAGGCTGGGTGGCACTTTTGTCTTTACTCTCCAGTTTAATCACCAAGTGCCCTATCACTGGTAAAATCTTATTACTGGGCCCGTACAGTTTTTTGTTTGTAGAGAGCAAAGGGCCATCTCTGCTATAGCTATACAGCCTAGTTGGGATAGCTGTCACTGCTGCCCCAGTGTCTAGTTTAAATGACACAACCTCCCCATTGAGTTTAATGTCTGAATGCCAGCCAGCATTGTTTTCCTTTACTTCTCCCAGAAAGATGCTGTCCTGCTGTACCTCCTCTGAGACCTCATGCATTTGCTTTGATCGACAGACAGTTGAAAAGTGTCCTCTCCTGTGACATTTCCTGCATTCCGCATCCTTTGCTGGGCAATCTTTCCATCTGTGGAAAGGGGATTTCCCACATTTGCGACAACCACTTGAACTAGCTACTGGTGCTGTCTGTGATTGTTTTCTCCACATCTGTTTCTGTTCTGTGTTCCCCTCTGTTTATGAAAATGCATTTATTTCCTCACTCTCTTCGCTCTGCAAGGAGCTGCTATCGCGCAGTATCGTCTGCTGTCTTTTTACTGTCTCACTCTGCCTAACCTGGTTTACAGATTTGGACAAGGTAAGCTGGGAATCCAACTGTAACTTTTCAGAAAGTGATATATTTCTTATTCCCACTACAATCCGATCTCGGATCAGCTCTTCCCTGAGCGCGCCTAACTGACAATGTTCTGCTAGTTTGTGAACAGCTGTGATAAAACTGTTGGTGGTTTCACCCTGCTCCTGTTTGCGCATATTAAACCTAGCTCTCTCCAATATAATGTTGTGTCTCCCTACAAAATGCGTTTCAAAACAGTCTTTAACGGCACTGTAGTTAAGTTTCTCTTCCTCAGTCAACGTTGAAGCATTTAATATATCCTCGGCTTCATCACCCATAGAGTAGATCAGTGTATTAACTTGAAATGCCTCATTTTTCACGTTTAAGCCTGATGCTACCCTGTACCTTTCAAAGCGCCTGATCCGTTTCGGACAGTTTTGAATGTCCATACAAACAAAATTCTCCGGGGGACTAATGCGAAATCCGTCAGCACTAGCCACTGGCCTGTCCGTGTTTGCGCCAGAGCCCGTTGAACTTGGAGTCGCAAACCCTGAAATCCCGCCAGCTTCTTCCTCTTGCAACATGTTGCTTAGCAGTAACTTAGTCCTTGCTCGTTAGCTAGCAAAATAATGATATGCGTTGTTTTATCTCCAACACTGTGCCCTCCCTGCTTTGAAACAGCCTGAATGTATGATTTACTTGGTACGTCCTTCACGTTTATGTGAATTTTGACACCATGTAGTACGATCTAAAATAAGGAGCGGCGACAACGAGGTTCTAGCTCCAGCCTGTTTATTAACCTAACCCACGCATGTCATACATAGGTACGGATACCCCCAAGGGACATCCTACTACAGTACTTTACGCCACTGATTTTATCTAATGTAAAAAAAAGATTTCAAATTTTGTTACTTAAGACCGAATCGAGCCGGTCGGTCACAAATTAGCTATGACATAGCCAATGAATATATAGTACAACTTTGGATTTCATCCCCATCTCAAAATCGAATGGTTTTGACCGTTTATATGGGGTGATCTTTAGTTCTCCTCTCGCCCTGGCCATGCAGGGCGCCTTGCAAAAGTGTCAGTGAGATGTTTGATTTTTCAGGTTTGGTTAGCAGTCTAACATTTACTAATGCTGCTAGCTCGAGTGTGGTTGGCTGCATGATTTGACAGTGGGCTACATAAACCATTTACAGTGCCTTTGGAAAGTATTCAGACCACCTGACTTTTCACATTCTGTTACGTTACAGCCTTATTTTCCCTCATCAATCTACTCACAATACCCCATAATGACAGACATGTTTTGTTGTTGAAATGTTTACAAATGTATAAAAAATTATTTAACTAAAATATCACATTTACATAAGTATTCAGAACCTTTACTCAGTACTTTGTTGAAGCATCTTTGGCAGCGATTACAGCCTCGAGTCTTCTTGGGTATGACGTTACAAGCTTGGTACACCTGTATTTGGGGAGTTTCTCCCACTCTTCTCTGCAGATCCTCTCAAGCGCTGTCAGGTTGGATGGGGAGCATTTGCTGCACAACTATTTTCAGGTCTCTCCAGAGATGTTAGATCGGGTTCAAGTCCGGGCTCTGGCTGGGCCACTCAAGGACATTCAAAAATCACTGAAGCTGGAGACTCATATCTCCCTCTCTAGCTTTAAGCACCAGCTGTCAGAGCAGCTCACAGATCACTGCACCTGTACATAGCCCATCTGTAAATAGTCCATCCAACTACCTCATCCCCATACTGTTATTTATTTTATTTATTTTGCTCCTTTGCACCCCAGTATCTCTACTTGCACACTTAACTTCTGCACATCTATCACTCCAGTGTTTAATTGCTATATTGTATCCTCTATATTATCCTACCTCATTTGCACACACTGTATATAGACTTTTTTCTAATGTATTATTGACTATGTTTGTTTATTCCATGTGTAACTCTGTGTTGTTGTTTGTGTCGCACTGCTTTGCTTTATCTTGGCCAGGTCGCAGTTGTAAATGAGAACTTGTTCTCAACTAGCCTACCTGGTTAAATAAAGATGAAATAAATAATAAATAAAAAATTCAGAGGCTTGTCCCGAAGTCACTCCTGCGTTGCTTTGGCTGTGTCATTGTCTTGTTGGAAGGTGAACCTTCGCCCCAGTCTGAGGTTCTGGGCGCTCTGGAGCAGGTTTTCATCAAGGATCTCTCTGTACTTTTCTCCATTCATCTTTCCCTCAATCCTGACTAGTCTCCCAGTCCCTGCCACTGAAAAACATGGGATGGTGGGGATGGTGGCAGGTTTCCTCCAGACGTGACACTTGGCATTCAGGTCAAAGAGTTCAATCTTGGTTTCATCAAACCAGAGAATCTTGTTTCTCATGGTCTGAGAGTCTTTTGGTGCATTTAGGCAAACTTCAAGTGGGCTGTCATGTGCCTTTTACTGAGGAGTGGCTTCCATCTAGCAACTCTATCATAATGGCGGGATTGGTGGAGTGCTGCAGAGATGGTTGTCCTTCTGGAAGTTTTTCCCATCTCCACATAGAAAGTCTAGCAAAATCAACTCCCTATATCAATTCCCAATTCCTGGTCAAAAGGAGTGCTATATAGGGAATAGGGTGCCAATTGGGACGCATCCCTAGCCTGTCTCAACTTTTGTATTGATAAATGTGATAAAAATGTAACTGCTAAACTGTCACTCAGGCTGTCAGATGGAAATTGCCATAGTCAAAGCAGGGGGAAATAAACATCACTGCAGAAACTAATGGCCTTCACTTGGTGTGGAATCGATGAAAAGTTTTCATTCAAACAGAGATTGATGTAGCTACACCCTATAGAAGAAAGAGAGAGAGAGAAACATGCAAGATTTTTTCTCCACCTTTCCCCCGCCCCATCTTTCTGCATAATGATAACAAAGCCTTTTCCCTGTCATTTTAATTACATAGTATACAGTATACTGTAGGCCTATCCCTCTCATTCAGTCATCAAACGATTCACTGCTCCACCAGGTGTGTGGGAAACTTTGACCTTGTACCTCCCTCCTCCACTGATAAATATGGTGAGAGTGGTGGTGGGAGTACCCTTGATGTATTGAGAATTTGTCAAGAGTGAAGAAAAAGAGCAGAGTAGCCTATTGATTGATTTTGTTTTGGGTAAACACATTGTACAGTTGAAAAAAACATAATTTAAGAACAAGAGGATGACACATGAAAGTGTAAAAACACTTATTTCCAGTGTGGTCCACGCTTAATGATATATTACTTTTCATTGAGCTATAAAACATTTACCACTGCATCCCCTTACAAAAAGGTACATTGGTAGAACAATTAAAAAAATACCATGGTACTACTATGGATTTTTGGTCACTACCATGGCAAGAAAATAACAGTGCTGGTGCAAATACCATGGTATTTTCCTGCCATGGTAGTAACAAAAAAACGTAGTAGTACCATGGTAGATTTTCATTGTACTACCATGGCAGGAAAATACCATGGTATTTGCACCAATACCATGGTATATTCTTGCCATGGTAGTGACCAAAAAACATGATATTTTTTTAATTGTACTAGTTACCATAGTACAAAAATGAACCATGGTAGTACAATGAAAAAATACCATGGTTTTGTACTAGTAACACGTAGTGAAACATGAAAGCATGGTAATTGTTTACAATAAATCATGATGGTCTGTGTCCCAAAGTGACCAAAAACATAGTAATTTATGCTACTCACATAATGCAACATTGACTACTCACTCTGCAATGACAAAGCGTAGGCCTAGTACCCTCTTAAACCCCTTTAGCTCAAAGTGAAAAAACACAACACACATGGTCTAGTAGTGTAGCTCTTCAACCTTGGGACCTGGATAGGGTATGGTGAGAAGAATGAAGGGAGTCTGAAACCTTGAAGATTTAAAATAGTTAGTTTATGTGGTGCTTCTTTCTTCAATACAGTTTTCAGTTGGTTCTCTCGCATTCAACTGACTTGGCTTTTCATATTGTAATGTATACGCCAGGAGTCAGGAAGCAGGTGCAGAAGGTGATTTTACTAACGAACCGATACAGATGAACAAACATGAGAAACAATACTACCTAAAGACTGATGTCAACTGAGGGCTAAATAAAGGAGGAGTAAAATTATGTAAAATGATGACCAGGTGTGCGTAATGATGGGGAACAAGTGTGTGTAATATAGTTGCCAGGACCGGTGGTTAGTAGACCGGCGGCGTCGAGCGCCGGAGGGAGGGAGCAGGAGTAGGCGTGACATATATTAAATTCTAAATTGCCAACATATTAAATACTATTTTTAGTATGTCCCCCGTGGGAACAACAATAATAATAGTGGTAAAAACATCAGAAAGGAGTAGATCAGTTACAAAGTCTATGAACAGATGTGACCAAAGACGCTCAGGCATGGGAAGGGGAAGTAGTTTCCCTGCTGGAGCGTGCCGGGGAGATTTGGATTGGGTACATATGGAGCATGAGTTGACATAGTGGGCGACGTCCTGCGCCAAGGTGAGCCACCAGTACTTCTCAGAGAGGGATTGGATGGTGCAGGTGGTGATACCTGGGTGTCCAGCAGAGAGGGATGTGTGTGCCCGGGTCAACAGCCAATCTCTTACCCACGTGGGGACGTAGATGCATTCTGGAGGGCAGGTAGCAGGAGCGGATTCCCTCTCCAGTGCCTGGTGGATCTCCACATCTACGTCCCAAAACACGGGGCTAATGAAATGTGAGGACCGATTGATGGTTCCACTGATTGATGGTCACTCACAGGACTCTCAACCGGCGTGGAACCACACGGTACGGGAAAGCAGGTCCCTCGGCATCCTGGTCCCCAGGCGATGATTTTCATCCTTGATCAGGAGATGGAGGGTTTGTGACATTGGAGCCACGGGAGGCTGAGGATTACTTTGTGTACTAGTGTGGTGGTGATGAGAAAGGGAAGGCTTTCCTGGTGCATGGGTCACATGGTGAGGGTGAGGAGTGCTGTGATGTGTGTGATTGCATCGGATCCCAATGATCGCTTATCCAGGGCTTGGACTGGAAAAGGAGAGGAGAGCGGGTATGAGGTGATGTTCAGGGAGGAGGCGAGGGCCTTGTCAATGAAATTGCCTGCGGCACCAGAGTCCACTAGAGCTGTAGAGACAACACATGGGGAACAGCCAGCCAGTGAAATTGAAATCAGAAAGAATTTGGCGGAAAGAGATGATTATGAAATTCTCCAAGATCCATGATTGAGTCTTTGAATGAAGAGATTGAGATAAAACTGTCCAGTTTGATTGATTGTTGCAGCTCGTTCCAGTCGCTAGCTGCAGTGAACTGAAAAGACGAGCGACCCAGGGATGTGTGTGCTTTGAGGACTTTTAACAGAATGTGACTTGCAGAATGGGTGTTGTATGTGGAGGATGAGGGCTGCAGTAGATATCTCAGATAGTGAGGCCTAAGAGGGTTTTATAAATAAGCATCCACCAGTGGGTCTTGCGATGGCTATACAGAGATGACCAGTTGGCAGAGGAGTATAGAGTGCAGTGATGTGTCCTATAAGGAGCATTGGTGGCAAATCTGATGGCTGAATGGGAAAGAACATCTAGCTGCTCGAAAGCACCCTTACCTGCCAATCTATAAATTCTGTCTCCGTAATCTAGTATGGGTAAGAGGAGTGATTATGATAGGAGTGATTACAATAGAAGATACCAAGTCTAGATTTAACTTTAGCCTGCAGGTTTGATATGTGCTGAGAGAAGGACAGTGTACCGTCTAGCCATACTCCCAAGTACTTGTGTGAGGTGACTACCACAAACTCTAAACCCTCAGAGGTAGTAATCACACCTGTGGGGAGAGGGGAATTCTTCTTACCAAACCACATGACCTTTGTTTTGGAGGTGTTCAGAACAAGGTTAAGGGTAGAGAAAGCTTGCTGGACACTAAGGAAGCTTTGTTGTAGAGAATTTAACACAAACTCCAGGGAGGGGCCAGCTGAGTAT
The DNA here is from genome assembly GCF_965601325.2 of Salmo salar. Lineage (NCBI taxonomy): Eukaryota > Metazoa > Chordata > Actinopteri > Salmoniformes > Salmonidae > Salmo > Salmo salar. The sequence goes on along the minus strand of NC_138314.1, from coordinate 14,996,221 downwards.
AAGACTATCATCTGCATATAAATGTATGAGAGAGCTTCCTACTGTCTGAGCTATGTTGTTCATGTAAATTGAGAAGAGTGTGGGGCCTAGGATTGAGCCTTAGGGTACTCCCTTGGTGACAGGCAGTGGCTGAGACAGCAGATTTTCTGACTTTATACAGTGCACTCTTTGAGAGAGGTAGTTAGCAAACCAGGCCAAAGACCCCTCAAAGACACCAGTACTCCTTAGCTGGCCCACAAGAATGGAATGTTCTACCGTATCAAAAGCTCTGGCCAAGTCAATAAAAATAGCAGCACAAGATTGCTTAGACTCAAGGGCAATGGTGACATCATTGAGGACCTTTAAGGTTGCAGTGACACATCCATAACCTGAGTGGAAACCAGATTGCATACCCGAGAGAATACTATAGGCCTATAACAGTTAGGAACAGCTTGATCTCCCTCTTTAAATAAAGGACGAACTGTGGCTGCCTTCCAAGCAATGGGAACCTCCCCAGAAAGGAGAGACAGGTTAAAAAGGTTGGAGATAGGCTTGGCAATGATAGGGGCAGAAACCTTAAAGAAGAAAGGGTCTAAACCATCTGACACAGATATTTTTGGGGGGTCAAGTTTCAGGAGCTCCTTTAGCACCTCGGACTCAGTGACTGCCTGCAGGGAGAAACTTTGTAGAGGGGCAGGGGAAAAAGAGGGAGAAGCATCAGGGATAGTCGCATTAGAAGATGAGGAAATGTTGGACGGGCAAGGAGGCATGGCTGAGTCAAATAGGAATCCTGATTTAATGAAGTGGTGATTAAAGAGCTCATCCATGTGCTTCTTGTCAGTAACAACCACATCATCAACTTTAAGGGACATGGGCAGCTGTGAGGAGGAGGGTTTATTCTCCAGGTCTTTAACCGTTTTCCAGAACTTCTTGGGGATAGACCCACAGAGAGAGAACTGCTCCTAAAGTAACTAACTTTGGCCTTCCGGATAGCCTGAGTGCACTTATTTCTCATTTGCCTGAACGAGAGCCTGTCAGCCTGAGTATGCCTGTGCCGAGCCTTTCACCAAATGCAATTCTTGAGGTGCAGTAACTGCAAGATCATGGTTGAACCAGGGGCTGAACCTGTTTTTAATTATCATGTTCTTATAGGGGCGTGTTTGTTAACAATGACACTGAAAATATAAAAAAAGGCCTAGCGTCTTCGACAGAGGTGATCAAGGAGATTCTTTATCATTTCACAGAGGCCAGTTCATGAAGGAAGGCTTGCTCATTAATGTTTTTTAGCAAGAGTCTCTGACAAATCAGGACAGGTCGTTTCACTGAGCAGCCATTACAAACACAGGCTGTAAAACAGTGATCACTAAGGTCATAACAGAAAACACCAGACTGATACCTATCAGGATTATTTGTGAGCATAACAACAAGAAGAGTAGCCTTTTCTGGTTGCTTGGAGTCATACCTTGTGGGATTGGTAATAATCTGAGAAAGATTTAGGGAGTCCCATTGCTTTAGGACTTGATCAGGTGGTTTAAGCATGTCCCAGTTTAGGTCACCTAGCAGGACAAATTCAGACTTAGTGTAAGGGGCCAGGAGAGAGCTTAGGGCAGGTAGGGTACAGGCCAGTGCTGATGGAGGACGATAGCACCCAGCAACAGTCAACAAAGCGCTATTTGAAAGTTTAATACTTAAAACCAGCAAATCAAATTGTTTGGGGACAGACTTGGTGGAGACAACCGAGCACTGAAGGTGATCCTTGGTAAAGATTGCCAGATCACCGTTGGAAGATCTGTCATGCCAAAAAAGGTTATAACCAGAAAGGTTAACCTCTATGGGTGGTGCTCTCCATCAACAGCAGGTGCATTTCAAGAGCGGCAAATTTGAATCCAAATAAATGTCAAAATTCAAATTTTTCAAACATACAACTATTTTACACCCTTTGAAAGATAAACATCTCCTTAATCTAACCACGTTTTACGATTTCAAAAAGGTTTTACGGCGAAAGCATAAATTTAGAGTGTGTTAGGACAGTACATTTACAAGAGTTGTGTGTAATGTTGTGCCAATTCAAAGACAGGCTTCACCAAAACCATAAATCAGCTAAAATTATGCACTAACCTTTTACAATCTCCAACAGATGACACTCCTAGGACATTGTGTTAGACAATGCATGCATTTTTAGTTCTATCAAGTTCATATTTATATCCAAAAACAGCGTTTTACTGTGGCGTTGATGTTCAGGAAATCGTTTCCCTCCAATAACCGGCATTCAAGTCAGCACCACAAATTAAATAATTAAAATTAGAAAACATTGGTAAAATATTATATTGTCATTTAAAGAATTATAGATTTACATCTCTTGAACGCAATCAACTTGCCAGATTTAAAAATAACCTTACTGGGAAATCACACTTTGCAATAATCTGAGCACTGCGCCCAGAAAAATACGCGTTGCGATACAGACTAGCCGCCATGTTGGGGAGATCTAAAATCGAAAATACTATGTAAATAATCCATTACCTTTGATTCTCTTCATCAGATGTCACTTCCAGGTATCACAGGTCCATAACGAATGTAGTTTTGTTCAAAAAAGCTCATCATTTATGTCCAAAAATCTCCGTCTTGTTAGCACATGATCTAAGCCCGCCGGACTTCACTTTATGAACGAGGGGAAAAAATATATTTACGTTCGTTCAAACATGTCAAACGTTGTATAGCATAAATCATTAGGGCCTTTTTTAACCAGAACATGAATAATATTCAAGGTGGACGAATGCATTCTCTTTTATAACGTATTGGAACGAGGGTACCCAACATGAACTCGCGCGCCAGGTGTCTAATGGGCCATCATCGTTCCATGGCTCTTGTTCGGTCAGATCTCCCTCCAGAAGACTCAAAACACTTTGTAAAGGCTGGTGATATCTAGTGGAAGCAATAGGAAGTGCCAAAATATTCCTCAGCCCCTGTGTTTTTCAATGGCATAGGTTTAAAGGTAATACAACACATCAGGTATCCACTTCCTGTCAGAAAATGTCTCAGGGTTTTGCCTGCCAAATGAGTTCTGTTATACTCACAGACACCATTCAAACAGTTTTAGAAACTTTAGGGTGTTTTCTATCCATATATAATAAGTATATGCATATTCTAGTTACTGGGTAGGATTAGTAACCAGATTAAATCGGGTACATTTTTTTATCCAGCCGTGCAAATACTGCCCCCTAGCCCCAACAGGTTAACATCAGTATCAAAACACTCTTCCTTAATTAACCACATCTCAGTAATGACCAACTTTTCTGGATTGGAGCTGTGAACCCACACTTTCAATTGATCCATTTTAGGTAATAAGCTTCTAGTGTTATCGTGCAGAAAACCCTGGCTTTTACGAGAGCAGAAATCAATGAAGCAGATATCAGAGCACAAGTCAGAATTGGAGCCAGCAACAGTAGATGGGCCAGGGTATACATGCACATTTCCAGATATCATCAACAGTAATACAATCAAGGCACAGCATAGGACAGGGAGAGCTCTGCAGTGCTGATTTATGACATCTGAATGTGCATCAGATGGCAACAAGATCGTACTGTGCAGCAATTTCATCAGGTAACAGGAATAAAAAGCCGGCGAGAGGTGGTTAGAATGGGATGGGAGGCCAAAAGTCTGTGTAACCAATAGAGAGTAAGAGTCCTGAGTGTGGGAACAAACATAGTCACTCGCCCCAATAGTGCCTGTGTGCTGGAGACGAGCGAAAGCTTGGGAGAGGGGGGTGGAGGGAGACAACCAGGGCAGACGGTGAACAGATCGCCAGGTGGAATCCAAGCAGCAGCGCAGCAGTCAACGGTAGTAGGTGTCACACCCACTTGGGAGAAGTTTTTATTTCTGGAGGCAGATTTCCCCTGAGGCATTGCCGCGGGGAGGAGTGTGCACCCTACCTCCATGGGTTCAGTCTCTGTCTCAGGATTGCCAAAGGAGGAGGGCGAGAGGTGATGGAGGTGCCGACGCTCCTGAAAAAGGTTATCCAGATGGATGGCCATCACAATGAGTGTGTCCAAGGAGAGGTTGTCGTCTCGAGACGTCAGCTCCATCTTGACCTCTCCGCGCAGTCCTCTTCTGGATAGGGCGCAGATCGCCGGCTCATTCCCTCCGCCGTAGGCTGCCACAGTCTGGAAGGTCAGGGCGTACTCCGCAGCGGTCTGGGCACCCTGCCAGAGTTGGAGTAGGCGCTCACCTTCCTCTCTGCTCACTGGTGGATGACCGAAGACCACCTTGAACAGAGCCATGAACCTCTCATAGGCACCCAGCTCCTCCTCTCTCCCAGAAGGCCGTGGCCCACTCCAACGCCCATCCAATCAGCAGGGAAATGACGTGGTAACCGTGGACCTCTCAGTGGTAGGGGCTCCCGTCTGATGGGCGAAATAAAGGGAGCACTGGAGTAGGAAGCCACGGCATTTAGTTGGAGTCCCAGATGCCTCACAAGTCCTCAACTGGCAGCTTCATTAAATAGTACCCTCAAAACACCAGTCTCAATATCAACAGTGAAGAGGCGACTCCGGGATGCTGGCCTTCATCATGGCTTTTGTAGTTGTTTATGATAGCCACATTAGCAGCTAATTAGCATTTCATTTTTGGCATGGTAAATACAGGCAAATATATTTAGAAGTCACCTTGTCTTTGAGAGATTAACATGGTTATTAAAACATCACGCCAGAGGGGAGGAGTGGGCTGATGACTTGGCAAGTGGCAGCATGGTAGGCACAGCTTGTCCCATTAATTAATCAAAAAATTAAGGATTAGCTGATAACTGTGAAACAAACATCCTGGATAACAGAGAGAACCTTGAACTATTTATTAATCAGCATTTTGATATGCCAAAAAAGAATCAGATACATCGAAGCGAACAAGAGAAGACCTCTCCTCGGGCTCTGCGAGCGAAACTGAAGGGAAGCCGCCTCCTAAAATTCCAAATTGAACTTTGGAGGGGGAGGTTTTTATAACTATGTCTCCAGAAGATAGAGCATTGCTTTCAAGCATGAGCGAGCAGTTAAAAAAGCTGATTCTATTGCCTGGGCTACTGTGGGAGGATGAGGCCTTAAAAACAGGATTGAATTACAGTAATAAAATGATGGAAGAAATACGAGCGGAAAATAAGATATTGAAAACTACCGTGGACCCTCTAAAAGACTCTACGGAGATAATACGGTATGATAATAAAACAATGAAAGCAGAATTACTTGATCTAAAGTGCAGAAGTATGAAGAATAATATTGTCATAATGGGAATAAAGGAGGATGAAAACAAAAAATGTCAGTCAACTGAGGAAAAATTCAAGGTTTTCATGAAACGTAATCTCAAGATGATGGAGGAACAGGTGGATACAATTGATTTTCAAAGGGATCACCATTTCGGTGGCAGAGAGGACGGAAGGCACATCTGATATTAGCTAGGCTAACTCACTACAAAACGAAGATTGCCTTGCTACAACAGGGAAGGGTGCTGAAGAACACCCTGTTCTCTATTAACCTCACTAGGGTAGGGGGCACTATTTTCACCTCTGGATCAAAAGCGTTCCCAAAGTAAACTGCCTGCTACTCAGGCCCAGAAGCTAGGATATTTACATTTACATTTAAGTCATTTAGCAGACGCTCTTATCCAGAGCGACTTACAAATTGGTGCATTCACCTTATGATATCCAGTGGAACAACCACTTTACAATAGTGCATCTAAATCTTTTAGGGGGAGGGGTTAGAAGGATTACTTTATCCTATCCCAGGTATTCCTTAAAGAGATGGTGTTTCAGGTGTCTCCGGAAGGTGGTGATTGACTCCGCTGTCCTGGCGTCGTGAGGGAGCTTGTTCCACCATTGGGGTGCCAGAGCATCGAACAGTTTTGACTGGGCTGAGCGGGAACTGTGCTTCCTCAGAGGTAGGGAGGCCAGCAGGCCAGAGGTGGATGAACGCAGTGCCCTTGTTTGGGTGTAGGGCCTGATCAGAGCCTGAAGGTACGGAGGTGCCGTTCCCCTCACAGCCCCATAGGCAAGCACCATGGTCTTGTAGCGGATGCGAGCTTCAACTGGAAGCCAGTGGAGAGAGCGGAGGAGCGGGGTGACGTGAGAGAACTTGGGAAGGTTGAACACCAGACGGGCTGCGGCGTTCTGGATGAGTTGTAGGGGTTTAATGGCACAGGCAGGGAGCCCAGCCAACAGCGAGTTGCAGTAATCCAGACGGGAGATGACAAGTGCCTGGATTAGGACCTGCGCCGCTTCCTGTGTGAGGCAGGGTCGTACTCTGCGAATGTTGTAGAGCATGAACCTACAGGATCGGGTCACCGCCTTGATGTTAGTGGAGAATGACAGGGTGTTGTCCAGGGTCACGCCAAGGTTCTTAGCACTCTGGGAGGAGGACACAATGGAGTTGTCAACCGTGATGGCGAGATCATGGAACGGGCAGTCCTTCCCCGGGAGGAAGAGCAGCTCCGTCTTGCCGAGGTTCAGCTTGAGGTGGTGATCCGTCATCCACACTGATATGTCTGCCAGACATGCAGAGATGCGATTCGCCACCTGGTTATCAGAAGGGGGAAAGGAGAAGATTAATTGTGTGTCGTCTGCATAGCAATGATAGGAGAGACCATGTGAGGATATGACAGAGCCAAGTGACTTGGTGTATAGCGAGAATAGGAGAGGGCCTAGAACAGAGCCCTGGGGGACACCAGTGGTGAGAGCACATGGTGCGGAGACAGATTCTCGCCACGCCACCTGGTAGGAGTGACCTGTCAGGTAGGACGCAATCCAAGCGTGGGCCGCGCCGGAGATGCCCAACTCGGAGAGGGTGGAGAGGAGGATCTGATGGTTCACAGTATCAAAGGCAGCAGATAGGTCTAGAAGGATGAGAGCAGAGGAGAGAGAGTTAGCTTTAGCAGTGCGGAGAGCCTCCGTGACACAGAGAAGAGCAGTCTCAGTTGAATGACCAGTCTTGAAACCTGACTGATTTGGATCAAGAAGGTCATTCTGAGAGAGATAGCTGGAGAGCTGGCCAAGGACGGCACGTTCAAGAGTTTTGGAGAGAAAAGAAAGAAGGGATACTGGTCTGTAGTTGTTGACATCGGAGGGATCGAGTGTAGGTTTTTTCAGAAGGGGTGCAACTCTCGCTCTCTTGAAGACGGAAGGGACGTAGCCAGCGGTCAAGGATGAGTTGATGAGCGAGCTGAGGTAAGGGAGAAGGTCTCCGGAAATGGTCTGGAGAAGAGAGGAGGGGTAGGGTCAAGCGGGCAGGTTGTTGGGCGGCCGGCCGTCACAAGACGCGAGATTTCATCTGGAGAGAGAAGGGAGAAAGAGGTCAAAGCACAGGGTAGGGCAGTGTGAGCAGGACCAGCGGTGTCGTTTGACTTAGCAAACGAGGATCGGAAGTCGTCGACCTTCTTTTCAAAATGGTTGACGAAGTCATCTGCAGAGAGGGAGGAGGGGGGGGAGGGGGAGGAGGATTCAGGAGGGAGGAGGATTCAGGAGGGAGGAGGATTCAGGAGGGAGGAGAAGGTGGCAAAGAACTTCCTAGGGTTAGAGGCAGATGCTTGGAATTTAGAGTGGTAGAAAGTGGCTTTAGCAGCAGAGACAGAAGAGGAAAATGTAGAGAGGAGGGAGTGAAAGGATGCCAGGTCCGCAGGGAGGCGAGTTTTCCTCCATTTCCGCTCGGCTGCCCGGAGCCTTGTTCTGTGAGCTCGCAATGAGTTGTCGAGCCACGGAGGAGGAAGGGAGGACCGAGCCGGCCTGGAGGATAGGGGACATAGAGAGTCAAAGGATGCAGAAAGGGAGGAGAGGAGGGTTGAGGAGGCAGAATCAGGAGATAGGTTGGAGAAGGTTTGAGCAGAGGGAAGAGATGATAGGATGGAAGAGGAGAGAGTAGCGAGAGAGAGAGAGCAAAGGTTGGGACGGCGCATTACCATCCGAGTAGGGACAGAGTGAGAAGTGTTGGATGAGAGCGAGAGGGAAAAGGATACAAGGTAGTGGTCGGAGACTTGGAGGGGAGTTGCAATGAGATTAGTGGAAGAACAGCATCTAGTAAAGATGAGGTCAAGCGTATTGCCTGCCTTGTGAGTAGGGGGGGAAGGTGAGAGGGTGAGGTCAAAAGAGGAGAGGAGTGGAATGAAGGAGGCAGAGAGGAATTAGTCAAAGGTAGACGTGGGGAGGTTAAAGTCACCCAGAACTGTGAGAGGTGAGCCATCCTCAGGAAAGGAATTTATCCTGTTGGGGATAGGGGGCAGTATTTGCACAGCCGGGTAAAAAACGTACCCGATTTAATCTGGTTACTACTCCTGCCCAGTAACTAGAATATGCATATAATTGTTTGATTTGGATAGAAAACACCCTAAAGTTTCTAAAACTGTTTGAATGGTGTCTGTGAGTATAACAGAACTCATTTGGCAGGCCAAAACCTGAGAAGATTCCAAACAGGAAGTGTTCTCTCTGACTATTTCTTGGCCTTCTTGATCATCTCTATCCAAAACAGGGGATCTCTGGCATAATGTGACATTTTCTAACGCTCCCATAGGCTCTCAGAAGGCGGCAGAACGGTGAATGGTGACTTTGCAGGCCATGGCTGAAAAACAGTAGTGCATTTGGATAGTGGTCGATCTGAGAACAATGAGACTGGGGCGCGTGCACGAGCCGACACCATGTTTTTATTTTTTCGTCTTTGAACGAAAACAGGGTTTCCCGGTCGGAATATTATCTCTTTTTTACGAGAAAAATCTCATAAAAATTGATTTTAAACAGCGTTTGACATGCTTCGAAGTACGGTAATGGAATATTTAGATTTTTTTTGTCACGAAACGCGCCGGGCGCATCACCCTTCTTTACCCTTCGGATAGTGTCTTGAACGCACGAACAAAACGCCGCTATTTGGATATAACTATGGATTATTTGGAACCAAACCAACATTTGTTATTGAAGTAGAAGTCCTGGGAGTGCATTCTGACGAAGAACAGCAAAGGTAATAACATTTTTCTACTAGTATATCTGAGTTTGGTGAGTACCACACTTGGTGGGTGTCAAAATAGCTAGCTGTGATGGCTGGGCTATCTACTCAGAATATTGCAAAATGTGCTTTCACCGAAAAGCTATTTTAAAATCGGACACCGCGATTGCATAAAGGAGTTCTGTATCTATAATTCTTTAAATAATTGTTATGTTTTTTGTGAACGTTTATCGTGAGTAATTTAGTAAATTCACCAGAAGTGTTCGGTGGGAATGCTAGTCACATGCTAGTCACATGCTAATGTAAAAAGCTGTTTTTTGATATAAATATGAACTTGATTGAACAAAACATGCATGTATTGTATAACATAATGTCCTATGAGTGTCATCTGATGAAGATCATCAAAGGTTAGTGCTGCATTTAGCTGTGGTTTGGGTTTATGTGACATTATATGCTAGCTTGAAAAATGGGTGTCTGATTATTTCTGGCTGGGTACTCTGCTGACATAATCTAATGTTTTGCTTTCGTCGTAAAGCCTTTTTGAAATCGGACAGTGTGGTTAGATTAACGAGAGTGTTGTCTTTAAAATGGTGTAAAATAGTAATATGTTTGAGAAATTGAAGTAATAGCATTTCTAAGGTATTTGAATATCGCGCCACGGGATTCCACTGGCTGGTCCTTTCTTGCTGGCTGACTGATACTATCTGTCCTTTCTGGCCATCTGGCTGACTGGTCCTATCTGGCCTGCCGACTTGTCCTATCTGGCCTGCCGACTGGTCCTATCTGGCCAGCCACCTCATCCTTTTCTGGCCGTCCGGCCGACTGGTTCTTTCTGGCCATCCGGGGCTGACAGACTAACATCCCACTGGGCACAGACTGACGTCTAGTTTTGATTTATATTTGGTTGCGATGTCAACTAACATCAAATCAACAAAAAATGTCACTTTGTCATTTGATTTAAGTTAAAAGTGAAAAAAAGACAAAATTCTCTTATGACTTTTTGCAAATCCAATCAGGTTCCCACTTTTATTCAATGTCATCACATAGATTTTTTTGGTTGAAATGACATGGAAACAATGTTGATTCAAGTTTAGACTTTAGGACCAGTTTATGTCCAGTGGAATAAGTCAACTGAATATCTTTTTATCACTGACTTACCACTGACTTTTCACCAGTGATGTAATCATAACCAGTAACCTTTTCCACTCTTCCACTCTGGGCCCAGCCCAGCTTGACCCTTACCTATGTAAATTAACGATTGAGAAATCAATCAACTTGATTGGAGTCCACATGTGGTAAACTGATTGGACATGATTGGGAAAGGCATGCACCTGTCTATGTAAGGTCCCACAGTTGACAGTGCGTGTCAGAGCAAAAACCAAGCCTTGAGGTCAAAGTAATTGTCCGTAGAGCTCTGAGACAGGATTGTGTCAAGGCACAGATCTGGGGAAGGGTACCAAAAATTGTCTGCACCATTGAAGGTCCCCAAGAACACAGTGGCCTCCATCATTCTTAAATAGAATATGTTTGGAACCACCAAGACTCTTCCTAGAGCTGGCTGCACACTCAAACTGAGCAATCTGGGGGAGAAGGGCCTTGGTCAGGGAGGTGACCAAGAATCCGATTGTCACAACCATCTTTGCAGCACTCCACCAATCAGGCCTTTATGGTAGAGTGGCCAGACGGAAGCCACTCCTCAGTAAACGGCTTGACAGCCCGCTTGGAGTTTGCCTAAAGGCCCCTAAAGGACTCTCAGACCATGAGAAACAAGATTCTCTGGTTTGATAAAACCAAGATTGAACTCTGGCCTGAATGGTCTGGAGGAAACCTGGCACCATCCCTACGGTGAAGCATGGTGGTGACAGCATAATGCTGCAGGGATGTTTCTCAGTGGCATGGACTAGGAGACTAGTCAGGATGAACGGAGCAAAGTACAGGGAGATCCTTGATGAAAACCTGCTCCAGAGTGCTCAGGACCTCAGACTGGGGTGAAGGTTCACCTTCCAATAGGACAATGACCCTAAGCACACAACCAATACAACGCAGGAGTGTCTGCGGAACAAGTCTCTGAACATCCTTGAGTGATCCAGCCAGAGCCCGGTCGAACATTGGACCAGTTGGCCTGCCAGATTGGACCTGTCAGCCTGCCAGATAGATCCAGTCGGCTGGCCAGATTGGACCTGTGGAGATTGGACCTGTGGGTCGGCCAGATTGGACCAGTTGGCCGGTCGGCCAGATTGGACCAGTTGGCCAGCCGGACAGATGGCGTCTGCCAGATAGGCCCGGTCAGCCCGCCAAATAGGACCAGTCGGCTGGACCAGTCAACCGGTTTGAAAGGACCAGTCAGCCAGCCAGATGAGACCGGTCGGCTAGCCAGATGGGACCGGTAGGCTAGCCAGATGGGACCGGTAGGCCAGCCAGATGGGACCGGTAGGCCAGCCAGATTGGACCGGTAGGCCAGCCAGATTGGACCGGTAGGCCAGCCAGATTGGACCAGTTGGCCAGCCAGATAGGACCAGACTGCCTGCCAGATAGTACCGGTCGGCCAGCGAGATTGGACCAGCTCCCGGCCAGACATTAACAGTCAGCCTACCGGAAAAGTCCAGTCGGTCGGCCAGATAGGACCCATCGGCCGGCCAGATTGGACCTGTAGTCCTCCCATATAGAACCAGTCAGCCGGCCAGATTGGGCCGGTCGATCGGCCAGATGGGACCAGTTGGCCGTGGTCCAGTCAGTACAAGTCGGCCCTCCAGACAGTACAAGGCGGCCCTCCAGACAGGACCAGTCGGCTGGACCAGTCGACTGGCCTAAAAGGACCAGATTGGACCAGTAGGCCGGCCAACTAGATAGTAACAGTCAGCCTCCCAGAAAAGTCAAATCGGCCTGGCCAGATGGTACCGGTCGGCCTGCCAGATGGGACTAGTCGGCCAGCAAGTTGGGACCCGTCAGCTGGCCAGATTGGACCGGTAGGCCATCCAGATAGGACCTGTCAGCCAGCCAGATGGGACCGGTAGGCCGGCCAGATGGGTCCAGTCGGTCGGCCAGGTAGAATCAGTAGGCCGGCCAGGTGTGACTAGTAGGCCAGCTAGATAGGACCAGTTGGCTAGGTTAGAGAGGTCCAGACGGCCGGCTGGCCAGCCAGAAAGTGACAGAAGGCACGATATGACTCCACTCCTCTTTTCTTCTCTCTCCTCTTCTCTTCTCTCCTCTCTCTCCTCTTCTCTCTCTATCCTTTACTCTCCACTCTCTCTTTATCTCTTTTCTCTTTCTCTCTTTCTCTCTTTTTTCTTTTTCTCTCTTTTTTCTCTCTCTCTCTCTTTTTTCCTCTCTCTCTTTTTTCTTTCTCTCGCTCTCTCTCTCTTTTTTCTTTCTCTCTCTTTTTTCTTTCTTTCTTTCTCTCTCTCTCTTTTCTTTCTTTCTTTCTCTCTCTCTTTTCTTTCTTTCTCTCTCTCTTTTTTCTTTCTTTTTCTTTCTCTCTCTCTTTTTTTCTCTCTTTTTCTCTCTCTTTTTTTTCTTTCTCTTTTTTTTCTCTCTTTTTTCTCTCTCTCTTTTTCTCTCTCTTTTTTCTTTCTCTCTCTCTTTTTTTCTCTCTCTTTTTTCTCTCTCTTTTTTTTCTTTCTCTTTTTTTTCTCTCTTTTTTCTCTCTTTATTTTTTCTCTCTCTCTCTCTATCCTTTACAGTCTCTCTCTATATATCCTTTACTCTCTCCCTCTATCCTTTACTCTCTCTCTCTCTCTCTCTCTCTTTTTCTCTCGCTCTTTTTTTTCTCTCCCTCTCTCTATCCTTTACTCTCTCTCTTTTTTCTCTCTTTTTCTCTCTTTTCTCTCTCTCTCTCTTTTTCTCTCTCTCTATCATTTACTCGCTCTCTCTCTTTTTCTCTCTCTTTTTTCTTTCTCTCTCTCTCTTTTTCTCTTTTTTCTTTCTCTCTCTCTTTTTTTCTCTCTCTTTTTTCTCTCTCTTTTTTTTCTTTCTCTTTTTTTTCTCTCTTTTTTCTCTCTTTATTTTCTCTCTCTCTCTCTCTATCCTTTACAGTCTCTCTCTATATATCCTTTACTCTCTCCCTCTATCCTTTACTCTCTCTCTCTCTCTCTCTCTTTTTCTCTCGCTCTTTTTTTTCTCTCCCTCTCTCTATCCTTTACTCTCTCTCTTTTTTCTCTCTTTTTCTCTCTTTTCTCTCTCTCTCTCTTTTTCTCTCTCTCTCTCTTTTCTCTCTCTCTCTCTCTCTCTTTTTCTCTCTCTTTTTCTCTTTCTATCCTTTTCTCTCTCTCTCTCTTTCAATTCAATTCGCTTTATTGGCATGACGTAACAATGTACATATTGCCAAAGCTTATTTTGGATATTTACAATATAAAATCAATAAAAAAATGAGAATCAAAATTGTCAACAGGACAACAGTAACAACAATAACCAAGGGTCAAAATAACCATACATTCAACAATAACACTAAGCATACAGTAGAGTACACGTGCAGATTGATTGGTCTGTCAGACACTGTCCCTCAACTTATGGCAGGTAGCAATGTAGTGCGCTGCCAACACACAGCTCTCTCTCTCTCTCTCTATCCTTTACTCTCTCTCTCTCTATCCTTTACTCTCTCTCTATCCTTTACTCTCTCTCTCTATCCTTTACTCTCTCTCTCTTTTTTCTCTTTCTCTCTCTCTCGCTCTCTCTTTCTCTCTCTCGCTCTCTCTTTTTCTCTCTCTCTTTCTTTCTCTCTCTCGCTCTCTTTTTCTCTCTTTCTTTCTCTCTCTCTCTCTCTCTTTTACTCTCTCTCTTTTTCTCTTTCTCTCTCTCTCTTTCTCTCTCTCTTTTTCTTTCTCTCTCTCTTTCTCTCTCTCTTTTCTCTCTCTCTCTCTCTCTCTCTCTCTCTTTTCTCTCTCTCTCTCTCTCTCTCTCTCTCTCTTTTTCTCTTTTTTTCTCTCTTTTTCTCTCTTTTTCTCTCAATTCAATTAAATTCGCTTTATTGGCATGACGTAACAATGTACATATTGCCAAAGCTTATTTTGGATATTTACAATATAAAAATGAGAATCAAAATTGTCAACGGGACAACAGTAACAACAATAACCAAGGGTCAAAATAACCATACATTCAACAATAACAATAGCCATACAGTAGAGTACATGTGCAGGTTTATTGGTCTGTCAGACACTGTCCCACAACTTATGGCAGGCAGCAATGTAGTGCGCTGCCAACACACAGCTCTCTGTGTCCTCCTCCAACAGGACGGGTAGCCTATCCTCATCAGAGAGGTCTTTGAAACCTTGAATAAGGGTTTCAAATTTTGGGAAATGACACTCTGTAATTGTTTTATATTTTTGACATTTTGTCAGGAAATGCAGCTCCGTCTCAGGCTCTGCTGTTGTGCAGTGGTTGCACAGCCTTTCCTCTACAGGGAGCCATGTTTTCCTGTGTCTACCCTTCTCAATGGCAAGGCTGTGCTCACTGAGCCTGTACTTTGTCAAGGTTTTTCTAAGGTTTTGATCAGTAACCATGGCCAAATATTTAGCCATGGTGTACTGTCGATTTAGGGCCAGATAGCACTGCATTTTGCTTTGTGTTTGTGCTTGTGTTTTCCAATAAGCAATGTAGTTTTATTTTGACTGTGTTGTAATTTGGTTTATTCTGATTGATTGGATGTTCTGGTCCTGAGGCTTCAGTGTGTTAGTAGAACAGGTTTGTGAACTCAGCCCCAGGACCAGCTGGATGAGGGGACTCTTTTCTTTGCTCAGCTCTTGGCATTGCAGGGCTTGGTAATGATATGAGAGGGGGTCACTGTATTTTAGATGTTTCCAAAACTTAATTTATATTTTTTTGAGTTTTTATTATTAGTGGATCTCTCTCTCTCTCTTTCTCTCTCTCTCGTTTTCTCTCTCTATCCTTTTCTCTCTCTCTCTCTCTCTCTCTCTCTATCCTTTTCTCTCTCTCTATCCTTTTCTCTCTCTCTATCCTTTTCTCTCTCTTTTTTCTCTCTCTCTCTCTCTCTCTTTCTCTCTCTCTCTTTTTCTCTCTCTATCATTTACTCTCTCTCTCTCTCTCTTTGTCTCTCTCTTTTTCTCTCTCTCTTTTTCTGTCTCTTTTTTCTCTCTCTATCCTTTTCTCTCTCTTTCAATTCAATTCACTTTATTGGCATGACGTGACAATGTACATCTTGCCAAAGCTTATTTTGGATATTTACAATATAAAATAAAATAAAAAAATGAGAATCAAAATTGTCAATGGGACAACAGTAACAACAATAACCAAGGGTCAAAATAACCATACATTCAACAATAACAATAAGCATACAGTAGAGTACACGTGCAGGTTGATTGGTCTGTCAGACACTGTCCCTCAACTTATGGCAGGCAGCAATGTAGTGCGCTGCCAACCCACAGCTCTCTCTCTCTCTCTCTCTCTATCCTTTACTCTCTCTCTCTCTCTCTGCATGCTGGGAGTGTTTGGTGCATGCTGGGAATTGTTTGAGCAAGGGAGTGCGTGTGTTGTGTAGAGTTAGATATTCCAAACTTTCTTTAGGTTTTCTCTTTCTTGGTGGCATTCTTTGTTTTCTTCTGTGCATGATTAAGGTTATTATTTTTATTTTTTTGTTGTGGTAGAATTAAGTATTTTGTTTTCGTATCGAAATTACCCTGATTTTGGCGGGGATGGCAGCCCGAATGGGGATGCCGTCCCTGTCACTTCGGCACGGCTTTAGGTGTGTTACTGAAGCTACTGTCACTGTGGAGGAGTTTCTGGTCGCCTTGGGAGAGAAGGTAGGATATGAGAATGTTGCCTATGCCTCACGGATGAATAAAGCGGAGGTGGTTTAAAAAAGAGCGCCTTGTTAATCGTATGGTTGAGCAAGGCGTACTTCTTAAAGGAATGTTTATTCAAGTTACGCCGCTTTTTTCTCCGTCAACAAGGGTAACGATTTCAAATGTACCGCCGTTTATTCCAAATGAGCTATTGGAGCGCGAGTTATTGCGCTTTGGGAAGTTTGCAAGTTCAATTAAGATTGTCCCGTTGGGTTGCAAACACCCGGCGTTGAAACAGGTTATGTCGTTTCGGCGACAGGTGTTTATGTTTTTGGACTCACCGGAGCAGACTTTGGAGTTAGCGTTTAAAGTCAAGTATGACAATAGATTGTATATGGCTTATGCTAGTATGGGTAGTCAACGGTGTTTTGAGTGTGGGGATGTTGGACATAAGCGACATGCTTGCCCAAAAAAGGGAGAAGGCAGAGGGAGGGGCGCAGGTGGTCCTCGTAACGCCTGGGCCCACTGATGTAGGGAGAGGTGGGCCGACAGTGGTTGAGCAGCCACAAGCACCTGCTGCTGAGGAACAAGTTATCCGTGTTGAGGGCACGGAGTTGCAACTTGTGTTAGAGGGAAATGTTATGCAGCAGAAACATTTTGTTGTAGAAGGTAAGGATGGATCTGAAGAGCCAGTTCCTCAGACTGGTGAGGAGGTGCCCAGTACGAGTGCTGGGGTACAGGAGGGGGTTCATGTGGAGCTAATCTCCCAGGTAGTGGAGGAGATGCCCACTATGAGTAACGGAGTACAGGAGGGGGTTCATGTGGAGCTAGGCTCCCAGGTAGTGGAGGAGATGCCCACTACGAGTAATAGGGTACAGGAGGGGGTTCATGTGGAGCTAGGCTCCCAGGTAGTGGAGGAGATGCCCACTAATAGGGTACAGGAGGGGGTTCATGTGGAGCTAGGCTCCCAGGTAGTGGAGGAGATGCCCACTATGAGTAATAGGGTACAGGAGGGGGTTCATGTGGAGCTAGGCTCCCAGGTAGTGGAAGAGATGCCCACTACGAGTAATAGGGTACAGGAGGGGGTTCATGTGGAGCTAGGCTCCCAGGTAGTGGAAGAGATGCCCACTATGAGTAATAGGGTTCAGGTGGGGCTAGTCTCCCAGGTAGTGGAGGAGATGCCTGGTACGAGTGATGGGCTGCAAGTGGGGAGTGATGAAAGGGATGTGTTAGAAGGAAGTCAGGGGTCTGTGGCCTCAGTTAAGGAGGAGCAGGATATGGATATCTCTTTTGATATGATAGCAGCTGGTGACGACTCAATTTATGATCTAGAGGAGGTAAATAGGTTTCTGGATCAGACTTTTGGGAAATCTGTCAAATTGGCAGAATATTTTGATGTTGATAAGTTTGTGAGGTCAGCTGTGATCTTACAGAAGACGGTGGGGTTAGACCAGTTAAGTGAGAAGAAGCGGTTTCGCTTGAGGAAATTTGTTACTGCTGTTGCAGCAGCAAAAGGTGATGGGAAATGTGGTCAGGGTAAGAGAAAATGTAAACAATGATGTTGATCATGCTTCATAGGGTGTGTTCTTTTTTCTCTTTGGTTTCTCTGTGGTTTCTTCTGCTTTTCCTTTCTCTTTTCTATATGGAGGTACTAAGTGTAGGTCCTCTTAATATTAATGGTGGAAGGTACAGGAATAAGAGGGCTTGGGTATTAGAAGTAATAAAACAGAAAAGGCTTAATGTAGTTTTTCTACAGGAGACACATAGTGATGGGGAAAATGAGGTTGACTGGGGTATGTGGTGGGAGGGACAGCATATACTCAGTCATGGTACTAACTTCAGTGCTGGGGTGGCAATCTTGTTTTCTTCAGGCTTAGGGGTGACTGTGGTATCTACAACAGAGATTGTCAAGGGTCGGGTTTTATTGGTCAAGGCGGATGTTTTTGAATGTTTATGCTCCTAATGAGGGTACAGAGCGTATTGGTGTATTTGATCAAATAAAGGAAACCTTAAGACAGTGGGACCAAGAGGGGTGTATGGTTTTAGGGGGGGACTGGAACTGTACAGTGGATTTTACTGTTGATCGCACAGCTGAAGAACCTCACCTGCGGTCAGCCACTTGCCTGTCTGGTCTACTAACTGAGTTTGAGCTTTCTGATGTGTGGAGAGTAAGGAATGCAAAAGTTAGGCAGTACACATGGCTAAAAGTTAACCTCTATGGGCAAGGCGGGACGAATTCGTCCCACGTACGTAACAGCCACCTGAATTCAGTGGCGCGATTTTTGAATCGTTTGAAATGCTATTACTTACATTTCTCAAACATATGACTATTTTACAGCTATTTAAAAACAAGACTCTCCTTAATCTAACCACACTGTCCGATTTCAAAAAGGCTTTACAACGAAAGCAAAACATTAGATTATGTCAGGAGAGTGCCCAGCCAGAAATAATCAGACACCCATTTTTCAAGCTAGCATATAATGTCACAAAAACCCAAACCACAGCTAAATGCAGCACTAACCTTTTATGATCTTCATCAGATGACACACCTAGGACATTATGTTATACAATACATGCATGTCTGTTCAATCAAGTTCATATTTATATCAAAAAACAGCTTTTTACATTAGCATGTGACGTTCAGAAAAAGCATTTACTAACAGTTTGCTAAATTACTCACGATAAACGTTCACAAAAAGCATAACAATTATTTTAAGAATTATAGATACATTACTCCTCTATGCACTCGATATGTCCGATTTTAAAATAGCTTTTCGGATGAAGCACATTTTGCAATATTCTAAGTACATAGCTCAGCCATCACGGCTAGCTATTTAGACACCCGGCAAGATTAGCCTTCACCAAAATCCTATTTCCTATAAGAAAAATGTTCTTACCTTTCCTGTTCTTCGTCAGAATGCACTCCCAGGACTTCTACTTCAATAACAAATGTAGGTTTGGTCCCAAATAATCCATCGTTATATCCAAATATCCTCTGTTTTGTTTGTGCGTTCTAGACACTATACGAATGGTAAATAACGGTCGTGCGCATGGCGCATGGCGTGACAAAAAATGTCTAAATATTCCATTACCGTACTTCGAAGCATGTCAACCGCTGTTTAAAACCAATTTTTATGCCATTTATCTCGTAGAAAAGCGATAATATTCCGACCGGGAATCTGCAATAAGCTAAACAGCCGAATGAAATTTCTCCACGGGGGCGAATCGTGCACGCGCCTCATTCAATGGTCCTCTGATCGGCCACTTGGATAAGGTGATAATCTGTTTCAGCCAGAGGCTGCCTCGTCATCGTTCAGGTTTTTCCCGGGTTCTGAGAGCCTATTGGAGCCCTGGGAATTGTCACGTTACAGCTAAGATCCTTACTCTTCAATAAACAGATGCAAGACGCACGACTCCTTGTCAGACAGGCCACTTCCTGCATGAAACCTTGTCAGGTTTTTGCCTGCCATAGGAGTTCTGTTATACTCACAGACACCATTCAAACAGTTTTAGAAACTTTAGGGTGTTTTCTATCCAAACCTGAACAATAATATGCATATTCTAGCTTTTGAGTTGGTGTAGGAGGCAGTTAAAAATGGGCACATATTTTTTCCAAAATTCTCAATACTGCCCCCTAGCCCAAACAGGTTAATGAAGGTTGTGTCAGTGCAGCAAGGTTAGACAGGTTGTATGTATCTGATCACTACTGTAGTAGGGTTGGAAGGTGTGACATTACTCCTGTGAGTTTCTCTGATCACCATTTTGTTACCGTTGATATTCATTTGTCCTGTCCACGAAGGTCATCATCTTACTGGTATTTTAATGTTAAATTGTTACATGATGTCATGTTTTGTGAAAGGTTTTTGTTTTGTGAAAAATGGAGGGTTACAAAAGGACATTTTGAGCTCTTGAGACAATAGTGGGAGGTTGGGAAGGCCCAAATACGATTATTTTGTCAACAGTATACTGCTCTGTCTCGAATTGAAGTCAAAGAGACTATCAAGGCACTTGAACAGGACATCAAATCTATTGAATTGAAGCTGCTCACTCAGAACGACCCTGGAATTGTCATGAACTTACAGGACAAGAGACATGAACTAAGATTGTTTCTGCATGAAAGAGTGAAGGGTGCCTTGATTAGGTCTCGTTTCACTTCCCTCAAGGATATGGATGCTCCTAGCGCTTTCTTTTTTAACCCAGGACAGTCGACACTGCAACGTAAACAGATGGTTTGCCTTCGTCTCCCTGATGGGAAGGTGACCACGGATGACAGTGAAATGCGTCAACATGCCGTGGATTTCTACTCTGCCCTTTATAAGGCGGAGGATTGTGACTCTGTGTACTGAACAGTTGCTACACGGTCTTCCTCAATTGGGACCTGAGCAGAGAGTCGCATTGGACTCTGACATTACACTGCAAGAGCTGTCCACAGCAGTTATGCAGCTCTCAACAGGCCGAGCCCCTGGCATTGATGGTTTACCATCTGAGTTTTATAAGCACTTTTGGGGGTCTATTGGAGAGGATTTTTATGAAGTGGTGTGTGAATCTTTTCATGAGGGTTCTCTTCCTGTATCCTGTCAACGTGCGGTGCTTTCATTATTGCCAAAAAAGGGGGACTTGGCTCTCATAAAAAATTGGAGACCTGTTGCTTTGCTGTGCGCAGAATATAAAATTGTTTCTAAATGTCTCTCAAACAGGTTGAAATAGTATCTGGGATTGTTGGTCCACAAGGACCAGTCCTACTGTGTACCTGACCGCTCTATTGTTGACAACTTGTTTCTGATAAGAGACGTTTTAGACATTTGTAAACTGTCTGATGTAAATGTGGGTTTACTTTCTTTGGATCAGGAGAAGGCTTTTGATCGTGTGGACCACCAGTACTTGTTTAAAACAATGAAAGCCTTTGGGTTTGGGGATGTTTTTTTGTCTTGGATGAATTTACTGTATGCTGGGGCCTCGTGTATGGTGAAGGTGGGGGGTGGTTTGAGCTGCCCCATCCCCGTCCAAAGGGGCATCAGGCAGGGATGCCCAATTTCAGGGCAGTTATATAGTCTGGCAATTGAACCAATGCTTTGTATTTTAAGAGCAAAGCTTACTGGTTTCTCTGTGCCAGGTGTAATGAAGGGTCCCGTGATAGCACTGTGTGCGTATGCTGATGACGTGACAGTTTTTATTACAGGGAGTGAGGATGTTAAGGTTCTCTCAAACGCTTTAAAGGTGTATGAGGGGGCCTCCTCAGCTAGAGTCAATTGGGGAAAGAGTGAAGCGCTGTGGGCAGGTCAGCTTCAGATGGGGTCTGCTCCATGGTTACCAGGGGGGCTTCAGTGGGGCAGAGATTGGATGAAGACTTTGGGGGGTTTTCTAGGCTCTGATGTCTTTCAGAAAAAGAACTGGGAGGGTGTAGTGGAGAAAGTGTGTGCCAGACTGTCAAGATGGAAATGGGTGCTGCCCCAGCTGTCTTATAGGGGAAGGGTTTTGGTAGCTAATAATCTTGCTGCCTCTACCCTGTGGCACAGACTAATGATTTTACAGCCACCAAAGGGTCTGATACAAGAGCTTCAGAGGACCCTTGTCAATTTCTTCTGGTCTGGACAACACTGGATAAAAGCTGCAGCCCTGTACCTGCCACTACACGAGGGTGGGCAAGGCTTGGTGGATATTTCCTCTAGGATCATGGCTTTCCGGCTTCAAGCAGCCCAGAGACTGTTGTACAGAGACGGTTCTAGCTGGGTCGACACAGCCTATACATTGATGAGGAGAGCGGGCTGTTTGGGCTTAGATAAGCACCTTTTCCTCTTATATAACCTCTTACATCTAGATGTTCCGCTAGCGGAACACCTGCTCCAATATCCAATGATAGGCGTGGCGCGAATGACAAATTCCTCAAAAATACAAAAACTTCAATTTTTCAAACATATGACTATTTCACAGCATTTTAAAGATAAGACTCTCCTTTATCTAACCACACTGTCCGATTTCAAAAAGGCTTTACAACGAAAGCAAAACATTAGATTATGTCAGCAGAGTACCAAGCCAGAAATAATCAGACACCCATTTTTCAAGCTAGCATATAATGTCACAAAAACCCAGAAGACAGCTAAATGCAGCACTAACCTTTGATGATCTTCATCAGATGACAACCCTAGGACATTATGTTATACAATATATGCATGTTTTGTTCAATCAAGTTCATATTTATATCAAAAACCAGCTTTTTACATTAGCATGTGACGTTCAGAACTAGCAAATTCCCCGCAAACTTCCGGGGAATTCGCTAACAATTTACTAAATTACTCACGATAAACGTTCACAAAAAGCATAACAATTATTTTAAGAATTATAGATACAGAACTCCTCTATGCACTCGATATGTCCGATTTTAAAATAGCTTTTTGGTGAAAGCACATTTTGCAATATTCTAAGTACATAGCCCAGGCATCACGGGCTAGCTATTTAGACACCCGGCAAGTTTAGCACTCACCAATATCAGGTTTACTATTATAAAAGTTTGATTACCTTTTGTTGTCTTCGTCAGAATGCACTCCCAGGACTGCTACTTCAATAACAAATGTTGGTTTGGTTCAAAATAATCCATCGTTATATCCGAATAGCGGCGTTTTGTTCGTGCGTCCCAGACACTATCTGAAATGGTAAATCAGGGTCGCGCGCATGGCGCAATTCGTGACAAAAAAAATCTAAGTATTCCATTACCGTACTTCGAAGCATGTCAACCGCTGTTTAAAATCAATTTTTATGCGATTTTTCTCGTAAAAAAGCGATAATATTCCGACCGGGAATCTCCTTTTAGCTAAACAGAGGAAAGTAAACAAAGCTTTCGGTCGACGCGGGCACGAGCCTGAGTCTCACAGTACTGTAACCAGCCACTACCCAAACGCGCTACTTTTTTTCAGCCAGAGCCTGCAAAGCCACGATTCAGCTTTTTACCGCCTTCTGAGACCCTATGGCAGCCGTAGGAAGTGTCACGGGACAGCTAAGATCCTCACTCTTCAATAAACAGAGACAAGAAGAACGACACCTTGTCAGACAGGCCACTTCCTGAATGAAACCTTCTCAGATTTTTGCCTGCCAAATGTGTTCTGTTATACTCACAGACACCATTCAAACAGTTTTAGAAACTTTAGGGTGTTTTCTATCCATATGTAATAAGTATATGCATATTCTAGTTACTGGGTAGGAGTGGTAACCAGATTAAATCGGGTACGTTTTTTATCCAGCCGTGAAAATACTGCCCCCTAGCCATAACAGGTTAAAGCTGGAGGGGGGTGATTTTCCTGACCTGACTCCATTTTATGAGTCTGTTATGCAGGCTTGGAGAGTTTTTTTCAAGTCCCGTAAGGCCTGCATGCCATCAGGGATGTGGCTTTTGAAGAGCCTTTTTTTCACAACACTGCCATCCAGTCCCGTGTTCTGGGTTCAGCTAGCCTATGTTCATGCCTGTTAGGCGTGGGGTGTACTAAACTGGGTCATCTGATGCGGAACAGGAATAGATCGTTGGAGGAGCTGGGAGAAAGAGCGGGGATCCGATCATCTAGCCTACTGAGGAAGGTCGTCGCTGAGGTCTGTGACTCCCTGCCAGTGCTTCATCTGCAGTATGTGACTGACATTTCCAATTCTGATCGGTGGAAGGAGGGTCTGGATTATGTGTTCCCTGCACTGATTGTTAGTGCTGCAGCGGGGGCATTCGGGGAGGACGTGGGGATGCTGCTTTCTTTCGATACCCCGGAGCTTGGGGAGTTCAAGGAGGTGGGAAAGAAGGCCATGTACAGAGTATGTGTAAAGGTGTCCCATGCCTCTTCCCTGGAAGGGGTAAAATCGACGAGGTGGGCGGGTGTGCTTGGTCCAGGTGTCTCTCCAAAAGGCTGTTGGCGATCATTATACAAACTGCCTATTGATAAGAGGACAGCTGACTTCCAATGGAGGATAATACATGGAGCTATAGCCACTAACATGCATCTGGTACACCTGGACCCTACTGTTGGGGAGGGGTGTACATTTTGTGTGGAGTCTGAAACTCTGGCACATCTGTTTTTACAGTGTCCCAGGTTGGTCGGGATGATTGACCTGATCACAAATTGGTTCTCAACGTTGGGGGAGGTTTTTTCTTCCCAACTGTATATATTTGGGTCAAAGTACAGGTTCAGTCGAAAGGGTGTAGTTGTGTTGCTTAATTTTGTGTTAGGGGCAGCAAAATTAGCGATATGGAAGACCCGAAAGAACAGTATTCGGGGACAGGGGTCTGTGGATGTGGTGGGAATGCTGGAGGGAATGTTGGCAGCGAGATTAAGAGTTGGGTTTGCGTATTATAAACTGGTCAACAATATTGATCAGTTTATGAGTATATGGGGTATTCAGAGGCTGTTGTGTTTAGTTACTGTGGAGGAGGAATTGGAGTTGTGTTTTTAATTGATGTGTAACTGTGGTTTTGTATGAGTATTTATTGTGTGGTGGGCTCCCAGACCCAATAAAGATTATTTAAAACTCAAAAAACTCTCTCTCTCTCTATCCTTTACACTCTCTCTCTTTTTTTCTCTCGCTCTTTTTCTCTTTCTCTCTCGCTCTTTTTCTCTTTCTCTCTCGCTCTTTTTCTCTTTCTCGCTCTCTTTTTCTCTCGCTCTCTCTTTTTCTCTCTCTTTTTTACTCTCTTTTTCTCTTTCTCTATCCTTTACTCTCTCTTTTTCTCTTTCTCTATCCTTTTCTCTCTCTTTTTCTCTTTCTCTATCCTTTACTCTCTCTCTCTCTCTCTCTCTGTCTCTCTCTGTGTGTGTGTGTGTGTGCCAGGTCAGATTGGTCCAGTCGGCCGGTCAGATAGGTCCAGTCGGCTGTTTGGCCAGATAGTACCAGTCGGCCTGCCAGCCAGAAAGGAACAGACGGCGAGATGACTCCTCTCTCTCTCTCCTCTCCTTTTCTGTCTTTTCCCCACCTCCCTCCTAGGCTCTCTGGGCGACCCAGGGGTCATGCTGTGCATGTACCCGCTGCCTAGAAGGCCAGTATCCCGGTATTGCCTCTTCACTGTTGACGTTGAGACTTGTGTTTTGCGGGTACTATTTAACTTCTTGGGGCTATGTGGGACGCTAGCGTGCCACCCGTGGTGCACCCTATCAACAGCAGGTGCATTTCAAGAGCGGCAAATTTGAAACCAAATAAATGTCAAAATTCAAATTTTTCAAACATACAACTATCTTACACCCTTTGAAAGATAAACATCTCCTTAATCTAACCACGTTGTCCGATTTCAAAAAGGTTTTACGGCGAAAGCATAAAGTTAGATTATGTTAGGAGAGTACATTGACAATAGCTGTGTGTAATGTTTTGTCAATTCAAAGACAGGGTCACCAAAACCATAAAACCAGCTAAAATGATGCACTAACCTTTTACAATCTCCATCAGATGACACTCCTAGGACATTATGTTAGACAATGCATGCATTTTTAGTTCTATCAAGTTCATATTTATATCCAAAAACAGCGTTTTACTATGGCATTGATGTTGAGGAAATCGTTTCCCTCCAATAACCGGCAGTCAAGTCAGCACCACAAATTAAATAATTAAAATTAGAAAACATTGGTAAAATATTATATTGTCATTTAAAGAATTATAGATTTACATCTCTTGAACGCAATCAACTTGCCAGATTTAAAAATAACCTTACTGGGAAATGACACTTTGCAATAATCTGAGCACTGCGCCCAGAAAAATATGCTTTGCTATACAGACAAACGGCCATGTTGGAGAGATCTAAAATCGAAAATACTATGTAAATAATCCATTACCTTTGATTCTCTTCATCAGATGTCACTTCCCGGTATCCCAGGTCCATAACGAATGTAGTTTTGTTCAAAAAAGCTCATCATTTATATCCAAAAAGATCCGTGTTGTTAGCACATGATCTAAGCCCGCCGGACTTCTCGTCATGAACGAGGGGAAAAAATATATTTACGTTCGTTCAAACATGTCAAACGTTGTATAGCATAAATCATTAGTGCCTTTTTTAACCAGAACATGAATAATATTCAAGGTGGACGAATGCATTCTCTTTTATAACGTATTGGAACGAGGGTACCCAACATGAACTCGCGCGCCAGAGTCTAATCGGCCATCACCGTTCCATGGCTCTTGTTCGGTCAGATCTCACAGTAAAAGACTCAAAACACTTTGTAAAGGCTGGTGACATCTAGTGGAAGCAATAGGAAGTGCCAAAACATTAATCAACCCCTGTGTGTTTCAATGGCATAGGCTTAAAGGTAATTCAACACATCAGGTATCCACTTCCTGTCAGAAAATGTCTCAGGGTTTTGCCTGCCAAATGAGTTCTGTTATACTCACAGACACCATTCAAACAGTTTTAGAAACTTTAGAGTCTTGTCTTTAAAATGGTGTAAAATAGTCATGTTTGAGAAACCTAAATGAAAAAAAAATCATTTTTTCGAAAGAGGTGCACAACGGAAGTTTTGGAGCAGCCTTCAGAACGCGCTAACAAGAACAAGCTATTGGAACATGAAGGATGAATTTTTTCGAACGAAAATACATTTGTTGTGGACCTGGGATTCCTGGAAGTGCTTTCTGATGAAGACAACCAAAGGTAAGGGATTATTGACAATAGTATACAAGACTAGATTTGATATGCGATTGTTCCAAGATGGCGCTGACCTGTATTACTAGCCTATTTTCTGAGTATCGCATCCCCTTTTATCGCAAAGTGTGATTACCCAGTAAAGTTATTTTTAAATCTGTCATTACAGGTGCTTTGAAGAGATATTCATCTATAAATCTTAGAATGACAATATTACATTTTAAAAATGTTTTAGAATAGTAATTTAGTAAATTGTAGCACTGTTTCACCGGATGAATTTGAGGGAAAATAGTTAGTCAACGTTACGCGCCGATGTAAAATGCTGTTTTTATATATAAATATGAACTTTATCGAACAAAAGAATGCATGTATTGTGTAACATGATGTCCTAGGAGTGTCATCTGATGAAGTTTGTAAAAGGTTAGTGCTGCATTTAGCTGTTTTTTGGTTATTTGTGATGCATGTGGTTGGTCGGAAAATGGCTATGTGGCTACTTTTACGATATACTCCTCTAACATAATCTAATGTTTTGCTTTTGCTGTAAAGCCTTTTTGAAATCGGACAACGTGGTTCGATTCAGGAGAGGTGTATCTATAAAACGATATAACATAGTCCTATATTTGAAAAAATATATATATTACATTTCGTTATGCTAATGGCGATAGGATTTTTTCGCTGGATGTCCGTCCCGAGCCCGTCAAGAGGTTATGCTATCGCGGTGTCTGATTTTAAAATAGTTTTTCGGTGAAAGCACATTTTGCAATATTCTGAGTAGATAGCCCGGCCATCATGGCTAGCTATTTTGACACCCACCAAGTTTGGCACTCACCAAACTCAGATTTACTATAAGAAAAATTGGATTACCTTTGCTGTTCTTCATCAGAATGCACTCCCAGGACTTCTACTTCAACACCCAATGTTGTTTTGGTTCCAAATAATCCATAGTTATATCCAAATAGCTCCGTTTTGTTCGTGCGTTCAAATCAGTATCCGAAGGGTGATGCGCCGGCGCATTTCGTGACAAAAACTGTCAATATATTCCATTACCGTACTTCGAAGCATGTCAAACGCTGTTTAAAATATATTTTTATGCGATTTTTCTCGTAAAATAGCGATAATATTCCAACTGGGAGACGTATCCATTCAAACACTGAAAGAAGAAAATGGAGTCGTCACATGCACGCGCGCACCAGTGCCATTGTTCTCAGAAGTACCACTCTCCAAAACCCCTACTGTTTTTCGCCCAGAGACTGCAGAGTTATCATTCAACGTTCTGGCGCCTTCTGAGAGCCAATGAAAGCCTTAGAAAATGTCGCGTTACAGCAGAGATCCTGTATTTTCGATAAAGAGGCTACAGAAGGCCAAGAAATGGTCAGACAGGGTACTTCCCATATAGAATCTTCTCAGGTTTTGGCCTGCCATATGAGTTCTGTTATACTCACAGACACCATTCAAACAGTTTTATAAACTTTAGGGTGTTTTCTATCCAAATCTACTAATTATATGCATATTGTAGTTTCTGGGCAGGAGTAATAACCAGATTAAATTGGGTACGTTTTTTATCCGGCCGTGAAAATACTGCCCCCTATCCCAAACAGGTTAAAATAGCTTTTCGGCGAAAGCACATTTTGCAGTATTCTGAGTACATAGCCCGGCCATCACGGCTAGCTAATTTGACACCCACCAAGTTTGGCCTTCACCAAATTCAGATCTACTATAAGAAAAATTGGATTACCTTTGCTGTTCTTCGTCAGAATGCACTCCCAGGACTTCTACTTCAACAACAAATGTTGTTTTGGTTCCAAATAATCCATAGTTATATCCAAATACCGCCGTTTTGTTCATGCGTTCAGGTCACTATCCGAAGGGTGATGCGCGAGCACATTACGTGACAAAAAAATTCAAAATATTCCATTACCGTACTTTGAAGCATGTCAAACACTGTTTAAAATCTATTTTTATGTGATTTTTCTCGTAAAATAGCGATAATATTCCAACCGGGCAACGTTGTATTCATTCAAAGGCTGAAAGAACAAAATGGAGAATTCTCATGAACGTGCATCTCCAGTGTCACTGTCCCCAGCCTGACCAGTAACAAACAGAGCTGCTGTACTTCGCCCAGAGACTGCAGACATCTCATTCCACTTTTGGCGCCTTCTGAGAGCCAATGGAAGCCTTAGAAAATGTCACGTTACAGCAGAGATGCTGTATTTTCGATAGAGATGCAACAGAAGGATAACAAATTGTCAGACAGGGCACTTCCTGTATGGAATCTTCTCAGGTTTTGGCCGGCCATATGAGTTCTGTTATACTCACAGACACCATTCAAACAGTTTTAGAAACTTGAGTGTTTTCTATCCATATATAATAAGTATATGCATATTCTCGTTTCTGGGCAAGATTAGTAACCAGATTAAATCGGGTACATTTTTTATCCGGCCCTGCAAATACTGCCCCCTAGCCCCAACAGGTTAAATCAAGTGTGCTCGTTTGGGCCTACAACAAAACTGTATAGTCAAGGACTGGAGTTGGAAACCAATGGCATAGAGGATGCATACAGTATTTTAGAATATTCTGTATATTCGTATTTATCTTTTTACTCTGTCATTTACTCTAGGTCATTATCGCGAAGTAACTACAATGTTTTTGATCTATCCTCAGTTTTCTCTCTTCACAGCCATTGAACTCTGTAGCTGTTTTAAAATCTCCAATGGCCTCACGTTGACATCTCTGAGCAGTTTCCTTCCTGTCCTGCAGCTCAGTTCATAAGGATGACTGCATCTTTGTTGTTTCTGGGTGGTTTAATACATCATCCACAGCATAGTTATTAACTTGACCATGCTTAAAGAGATATTCAATGTCTGATTTGTTACCGATCTACCAATCATTGCCCTGTCACATCCTGACCATAGAAAGCTTTTATTTTCTATGGTAGAGTAGGTCAGGGCGTGACAGGTGGTTATCTAGTTGTTATTTTGTAGGTGGGGTTCTAGTTTAGTTTTTCTATGTTTGGTGATTGGTATGATTCCAAATTAGAGGCAGCTGGTAATCGTTGTCTCTAATTGGGGATCATACTTAAGTTGCTTGTTTTTCACTTGGGGTTATGGGATATTGTTTATGGATAGTTGCATTGTTAGTCATGGTTCATTTATTCTTTATTTGTTTTGTATTTGCATTACGTTTCACTTTATAATAAATTATGTGGAACGCTACTCACGCTGCACCTTGGTCCGATCATTCTAACGAACGTGACATGCCCTTCTTTATGAGGCTTTCAAAAAGATCCCTACTTTTTGTAGTTGAATCTGTGCTTGAAAATGCTATAGTTGCTTGAGGGACCTTACAGATGTATGGGGACAGAGGAAAGGGTAGTCATTAAAAAATCATGTAAACCCCTATTATTTCACACGGCGTCTATGTAACTTATTATGGGATTTGTTAAGCCAAATGTTACTCTTGAAGTACTTTAGGCTTGTATTAACAAAAGGGTGAATACTTTTGCAACAACTATATTTTACTTATACAATTTTTATTAATTTGCTAACATTTGTAGAATTCCTTTTCACTTTGACATTATGGACTATTTTGTGTAGCTCAAGGACAAAAAAATCACAACTAAATCAATTTCCAGCCCCCTTTTTGATGTAAAAAAATGTGATCTAAGGGGGATGAATACTTATGAATCTCACAGTATGATGCATCATGCCTATTATAATAGTCCAAGGGGAATGCTCACAAGGAAAGTCCTTGACTGGTTGTCCTTGTCCTGACAGGTGTTGTATTGGACTGGATTCCCTTGTGATAGTTAAAAATGTTTTAACATTATGCCTAATAATGTAGAAGTGTAGGAAGAATCAATGACCAGTTGGAGATCAATATGGATGTACAGTGGGTCTATGTAACACCTTGGCAGCCATGATCGTGCCTCCAGGGCAGTATTGACCAATAGTATTGACCCTGAGCCTAAATGATTACGACTCTTATGAGCGATACAAGACACATTCAAACACACGCGCACGTTCACGCATACACACACAGAAAATGAAAGAATGGGATAGGTGGTTATGATCGCTTTCTCTTTTACATGTTTGCCTCACTAAGGTCTAAACATCGCCCCAGGTGCTTTAGATAAAATGACTCCAAAATAGGCCAGTTGTTGTGCTCCACAATGCTCTTTACTGGATCAATGTTTCGGTCAAAAGACTTTCGTCAGGGTTTCTCAGTATTCAAGTCTCTCTACCTTTCTGAATCCCTCTTTCTCCCCCAACGTTCTCTCTCCTCTTCCTCCCTTGTTCTGTAACCAGAGAAGAAGGTGAGGTCTAATTGTGGAGTAGCCTAATTCTGAGGTAATGATGGAGTAATTGTGGTTGAATGGTGTGTTAATTGATGTAATCAGTCAGCCAGTTGGATCTCTCTGTGGGTGAGGCGAACAGATACAGTTAGCATTGAAAAAGGTCATGTCCATCTATCCCTAGAAAGAGAGGGAGGTGGGTGAGGGAGAGACTAAAAGTAGGGAGAGAGATAAAGAAGGGAACGAGTTGAGATGAGAGTCAGTCTGTCAGAATAGTTTCTCTTCACAGCTTTCAATCAGTCAGTGTGGTATAGATGCCAGGACGTAGCCACTGGCTCCAGTGGCTCCAGGTCACCTATAACCCATTGGCCCACTGGCTCCAGGTCATCTAGAAGTCTTTGCTTGGTAAAGTCAAATCAAATCAAATGTATTTATATAGCCCTTCTTACATCAGCTGATATCTCAAAGTGCTGTACAGAAACCCAGCCTAAAACCCCAAACAGCAAGCAATGCAGGTGTAGAATGCAGGTGTAAAGCCCGCCTTATCTCAGCTCACTGGTCACCATAGCAACACCCACTCGTAGCACGCGCTCCAGCAGGTATATTGCACTGGTCATCCCCAAAGCCAACACTTCCTTTGGCCGCCTTTCCTTCCAGTTCTCTGCTGCCAATGACTGGAACGAATTGCAAAAATCTCTGAAGCTGGAGTCTTATCTCTCTCTCTCTCTAACTTTAAGCATCAGCTGTCAAAGCAGCTTACCGATCACTGTACCTGTACACAGCCAATCTGTAAATAGCACACCCAACTACCTTATCCCCATATTATTACTTACCCTTTTGCTCTTTTGCACCCCAGTATCTCCACTTACACATCTATCACTCCCGTATGAATGCTAAATTGTAATTATTTTCACCTCTAGGGCCTATTTATTGCCTACCTCCCTACTCTTCTACATTTGCACACACTGTACATAGATTATTTAGATTTTTTTTCTATTTATTTTCTTTTGTGTTATTGACTGTACGTTTGTTTGTGTAACTCTGTGTTGTTTTTGTCGCACTGCTTTGCTTTATCTTGGCCAGGTCGCAGTTGTAAATGAGAACTTGTTCTCAACTGGCCTACCTGGTTAAATAAAGGTGAAATAAAAAAAATGTGTGCCGCGTACACACACCTACACAGTCCCTGGCGGACAATTCCCACAGTAGAGTCACTCACGGTTTAAAAAGAACACAGAAGAGACACGCACAGTCGTTTACTATTTAAAAGAGGAGTCTAAAGGAGCTAGCTGGCTACGTACATCCGACAAGCTCCTCAATATTACATGAGTCTCACTTTCCCCTCGACACCACACTCAGTCACAGCGGCTCTCTCTTCAACTCCTCAACGCCTGATTGTCAGAAAGTGGATGCTTTGCCACAGAGTATTAGCATGAGGAGGAACAAAATACTTAATAAATAAAAATGTTTAGACTAGCATACAAAACCCAGAGGATGATGAACGCATGCACCACCTCTCTAGTACTAGGTGTGTTGCCCCTCTTGCTCCTGTCTCATGTTTGAAGTCACTTAGCAGACATTCTTATCCACAGCGCCTTATCCTCTCATCATCTCTCTGCTACACTCATCCACCCACTTTCTTATTAGACATCCTCTCCCCCTTACACCCATCCCCCCCATCAATACTCCCTCTAGGATCCTCCTCAAGGTCTCACAGTCTTCAACTGGTTTGGATCCTCAATTATTTATGTCCATCATTAATATTTAGCTAGCCCACTGCCCTACGTACAAAGCTGCCCTCTGCACAAACACACACAAATTCCTCGATACAAAGAAACCCTCGCTCTCTGTGCTTTGTCCTAGAGGCAGAGGGGGGAGAGTGGCAGGGAGAGGTAAAGAGAAAGATAAAGGGAGAGGGGAACAGCATGTGAATGAGTAAACAGCATCAATTCTGCATCAGTCCTTCAACAACCCTAACAAAGAGCTGAAAGACGGGTTGAAGATCTGACAGGAATAGTTTAACACTTGCAACATATGTTACGTTTTAGGCTGGCTCAAAGCAATTTTAGTTTTACATCATTGGCACCAGTACAGGTGCACTCTGCCTAAACAATAACAAATCAAAATACAGCAGTCTACTATCTGGCACAGCAATCAACCCAGCACCTATGAAGCAGAGAGAACAGCTGTCTGGGCGTGCAAACACACACACACACACACACACACACACACACACACACACGCACACACACACCGGCAGTAAAATAATGACAAAAATAATGCTTATTTTTCTCTAGTTGCAGCTGTAGAATTAGAATGATAAGAACAGAAACAGACCCTAAAATCCTATTTTTTCACAGCTCGAAGCCACGTATTCATGGCAGGACAACAGCATTTGCACGGAATTGACAGGCATCAATTAATCAAGCGTAGCAAATCAAACACCAAATATTGCCATCCGCCTCCGCATCACAAATAGTTGATTAAAACAAAGCTAGAGTTCCTAGAGTAAATAATGTCTATGAATATGAATGGGAGTTTGCATGGTTCTGTTAACTGTGATTGTGTGGTTGTGTGGGGCTTCTTGCCAGTGCTTGGAACTGCTGGGAGGCATGATTTTGAGGGAGCTGTACTGTAGCATGCAGGCAGCCCAGGCTATTTGCTGGCTGCTGGCTGCTGGCAGAGCGAGGAAGCCCCCAGTGCTTTATCAGTAAGGAACGCTCGCTGGGAATCAGTTCCAATAACCAACCTATCATAACCATTAACTCACACGCCTGCAGCACAACCGGAATGAACACAAACACAATAACATGCACCGAGATTCTGTCCCAATAACCAGTCTTTCGCAATTATTAGCACACACACACAGGCATCAAATGCATGGGCATGCACACAAACACCCAAGGAGTATCAGACAAACATATCCTGGAAATCAGTCAGAATGTTTTGCAACAATTAACACAATCCTTGCATAAACTCACACAAACAATGACTCAGGATTTTGCAAGGATTAGCTCAACACATCAGCTAATCAGCCAGCAGTATTTATGCCTGCTATATTTTAGTCATGACCTTTTAGTCATTTAGCAGATGCTTTTATCCAGAGCCACTTACAGTCAACTAAGTTTAGTCGTTTCTACACTTTTAGTTTTACTACTTTTCCCTGCAGAAACTTCACTGAGACCAGAGGACAGACAGACTGGATGCCGATGCAGGCGTGAAGCTAGTTGTTCTGTGCCTGACTGACTACGTCTGACTGCGTCTGTTTCAAACACTCATACATACGTCAAAACACGCATCAAAACACACCTCAAAACACAGTCAACATCGCTCAGCAACCTTTACACCAGCCTCTTTCTCTCTTCCCCTCTAATCATCTCTTCATCTTTCTTTATACGTTATCTCTGCATCTTTGACGTTGTAGAACGAGATGTCTTGAGTGTGTGTGTGTGTGAGAGAGAGAGAGAGAGAGAGAAAAAGAACAGTACTTTCTGTAGAGAGATAAAAGTGAATTCCATGAATAATTGATCCTCTGTAAGCCAGCAGACAGAGAAAAAACGAATAAAACATTCTAAAGACTAGTGATGGGGAAAAAAATAGATCCAATTACATACCGGGATATTACTTTTGACGATATCGTATTGTATCGTTTTGACAATATCGTAATATCATTTTTTTGCGCTCGTTGGCTGTACCTACACCAAAACTCATAGCTTTTCTCCAACTTCTTTTCAAATAGAAAAGGCAATAAACATCGAAACGCAATAAAATCACAGTATTGAATCACAATACATATAGAATCGTAAGAATCGCAGTAGATCTCGTATCAGCACCTACGTATCGTGATAGTATCGTATCGTGAGGTCCCTGGCAATAAAAACTTAGGCCTAACAACTGATATCCTCATTATCTCTCCAAGCCTCTGTTCACTACTCCTATGTCGCTCCTCTAACACAATTAACACTGCATTAATCCTGTTAGCTACTCACAACACAAGAACTTTCAGTGCTACAGACTAGGAGAAAGAAAGACAAAACACTAAACACAACAAAACAAAAACAATCTCAACCTACAGACACATTCATTCCAATTATGTGAAGCACTTCGAATGTTAATGGTGTATGAAAGGGCCAAACAAATAAAGTTGATTATTCATTGTTGTTATCAATCCTTTCGTTAAGTGATCCACTCATCAGCGTAGGGAGGGTCAGCCTGGGCCTCGAAATGAATGGAACGACAGTGAGGCATGAGCACTCTGTAGAGAAAGGGTGTGCATGTGTGTGTGTGTATCTGTTTCACAGCAGCTCCCACTCTCTCCCAAAACAATGGAGCTTTCCACCTAGAGTAAATAACATTTATATTTTATTGCAACCTCTAGTAGATGCATCAAAGCACAACAGTTTCCATTTAGCTGCAAGGGGGTTCAGATCAAAAGGGATGGATAGATAGAAGGGGGAGGAAAGAGGGATGGCGTGATGGATGGGAGGGGGTTGTTGAGGTTAAGTACAATACAATAATAAAATCCCTCCCACTCTGCCTTTTATTCTATATGACTAAGTGCCTTCACTGTGTGAGGGCGTGCGTGCGTGCATGCATGTAATGTATTAAGGCCTATGACTGGCTTATAGGGCAACACAGAACCCTTTTGCATTCCGTGGTAAAGTTAGTCTCGGAAACCCAGACCTAAGCGCAAGAGCACTATGTCTGGGAAGAAGTCAGATTCTCTTAGACATTTCAGATGGGGAAAAAAACATCCCGGGTGAGGATCCTCTTCAGATTGACAACTCTCCCAACAAATTACAACTTTGGGTAGGCGGGGCTTAAAATGCAGGTGGGAATTGTGCCCATGTTTAGCTTAGGAAACAAGCGGATATGGCAGTGACTTCACCGGTGACTAGAGCTCGGACGATACACTGAAAGTTATCGACAACGACCATATCGACCACCTATCGCGGCATTTTGCTGATATCATTCATTATATAGCCTATGCAAGAGAAATGTGAAGTTTGAAATGAAATAAGTTTGCTAATATGGGGGATTGTTAATAATGGGACAATTGATTGCAAAACAGTCAAATAAATCAAATCAAATCACATGTAGACTAATAGTGAAATGCTTACTTATGTGCCCTTCCCAACAAAGCAGAGAGAAACATTTAGAAAAATAATAACACAAGGAATAAATACACAATGAATAACGATAACTTGGCTATATACACAGGGTACCAGTACCGAGTCGATATGCAGGGGTACGAGGTAATTGAGGTAGATATGTACATATAGGCAAGGGTAAAGTGACTAGGCAACAGGATAGATAATAAACAGTAGCAGCAGCGTACAGTGGGGGAAAAAAGTATTTGATCCCCTGCTGATTTTGTACGTTTGCCCACTTACGAAGAAATGATCGGTCTATAATTTTAATAGTAGATTTATTTGAACAGTGAGAGACAGAATAACAACAAAAAAATCCAGAAAAACGCATGTCAAAAATGTTATAAAATGATTTGCAATTTAATGAGGGAAATAAGTATTTGACCCCTCTGCAAAACATGACTTAGTACTTGGTGGCAAAACCCTTGTTGGCAATCACAGAGGTCAGACGTTTCTTGTAGTTGGCCACCAGGTTTGCACACATCTCAGGAGGGATTTTGTCCCACTCCTCTTTGCAGATCTTCTCCAAGTCATTAAGGTTTCGAGACTGACGTTTGGCAACTCGAACCTTCAGCTCCCTCCACAGATTTTCTATGGGATTAAGGTCTGGAGACTGGCTAGGCCACTCCAGGACCTTAATGTGCTTCTTCTTGAGCCACTCCTTTGTTGCCTTGGCCGTGTGTTTTGGGTCATTGTCATGCTGGAATACCCGCCCACGACCCATTTTCAATGCCCTGGCTGAGGGAAGGAGGTTCTCACCCAAGATTTGACGGTACATGGCCCCGCCCATCGACCCTTTGATGCAGTGAAGTTGTCCTGTCCCCTTAGCAGAAAAACACCCCGAAAGCATAATGTTTCCACCTCCATGTTTGAGGGTGGAGATGGTGTTCTTGGGGTCATAGGCAGCATTCCTCCTCCTCCAAACACGGCGAGTTGAGTTGATGTCAAAGAGCTCCATTTTGGTCTCATCTGACCCCAACACTTTCACCAGTTGTCCTCTGAATCATTCGGATGTTCATTGGCAAACTTCAGACGGGCATGTATATGTATTCTTGAGCAGGGGGACCTTGCGGGCGCTGCAGGATTTTAGTCCTTCACGGCATAGTGTGTTATCAATTGTTTTCTTGGTGACTATGGTCCCAACTGCCTTGAGATCATTGACAAGATCCTCCTGTATAGTTCTGGACTGATTCCTCACCATTCTCATGATCATTGCAACTCCACGAGGTGAGATCTTGCATGGAGCCCCAGGCCGAGGGATATTGACAGTTCTTTTGTGTTTCTTCCATTTGCGAATAATCGCACCAAATGTTGTCACCTTCTCACCAAGCTGCTTGGCGATGGTCTTGTAGCCCATTCCAGCCTTGTGTAGGTCTACAATCTTGTCCCTGACATCCTTGGAGAGCTCTTTGGTCTTGGCCATGGTGGAGAGTTTGGAATCTGATTGATTGATTGCTTCTGTGGACAGGTGTCTTTTTTATAGGTAACAAGCTGCGGTTAGGAGCACGCCCTTTAAGAGTGTGCTCCTAATCTCAGCTCGTTACCTGTATAAAAGACACCTGGGAGCCAGAAATCTTTCTGATTGAGAGGGCGTCAAATACTTATTTCCCTCATTAAAATGCAAATCAATTCATACAATTTTTGGCATGTGTTTTTCTGGATTTTTTTGTTGTTATTCTGTCTCTCACTGTTCAAATAAACCTACCATTAAAATGATAGACTGATCCTTTCTTTGTCAGTGGGCAAACGTACAAAATCAGCAGGGGATCAAATACTTTTTTCCCTCCACTGTATATGATGAGTCAAAAGACTTAGTGCAAAAAGTGTCAATGCAGATAGTATGGGTAGCTGTTTGGTTAACTATTTAGTAGTCCTATGGCTTGGGGGTAGAAGCTGTTCAGGGTCCTGTTGGTTCCAGACTGCATCGGTACTGCTTGTTGTGTGGTAGCAAAGAGAACAGTCTATGACTTGGGTGGCTGGAGACTCCGCCTGGTATAGAGGTCCTGGATGGCAGTGAACTCGGCCCCAGTGAAGTATTGGGCTGTACCCACTACCATCTGTAGCGTCTTGAGGTCAGATGCCAAGCAGTTGTTATACCAAGCAATGAGGCAGCCAGTCAAGATGCTCTCAATGGTGCAGCTGGATACCGTTTTGAGGATCTGAGGGCCCATGCTAAATCCTTTCAAGGGGGAAGAGGAATTCAAGTATGATTGCTAAGGAGATGTAATAAAACACCTGTCTCCGGATTACATCTTCAAACTACGGGCTACCATGTGTTGTGTCTTTGGCATCATTGAATTGAAGACTGTTATTTTATCAAATCAATTCTCTGTAATTATTATTACGTGATTAAACTAATCATGTAAATGTAATTAACTAGGAAGTCGGGGCACCAAGAAAAATCTTCAGATTACAAAGTTATAATTTTCCTAATATAACTCTTCAGATATTTTAATATCTGATCAATTAGTCTTGTAATTAATGAATTATTCTTTACATCAAGTTAGTCTCATTCCAAACGTCATAAATTGTTGGTTATCTGCACGAACCCAGCCTTTACTATGAATCATACATACATCAATTGTCTTAATCATTTACTTACTAACTAACTAAATAATCACAGCAATGCATAAACAAATAAACAGTAGATATGGTTACAAGGAAATGATAGGGGAGGTTTCCTAGTGGGCTAAGCCGATATGACGGCTTGGTGGACAAAGGGAAGTCGTTGTGGACCGAGAAGGGTGGGAAAGACAAGAGTCTCTACACAGTTGATAATTATATTAATTGAAATGCTAATCCTTTGCACATGAATGCAATATATATTTACACTCAGTGTGTCATCGTGACCTCTGTTGGAATCCTCCATCTTTCTTTTGGAAAGGTCATCCAAGCGTCTCTCTGCTTCCTTGGAGTCTTTCGTGGTTAGAATGGATACTTCAGAGTACCATTCAGAAAAGTTCTTATAGAGAGATGTTTCGGCGGTTGTCGGTCTTCGCATCCCAGGTTAACAATTTCTAGCTGCAGACTAGTAATTAGTATCTAAGGTTTGCTCTTATTCTGTCGGTATCGATAGTCTCAGAGTTTAACCATTTCCATCCATGTAGCCAATGCTCCACGTGGTATGGTAAGGAATTCAACAACCATTACAACCTTAGCTAATACTGAGGTGTTTGTGGTCTCTACTCAAACCTTCGCCCCCTCGGTGACCGATTTATGCATGGTCTGAAGAGGATTTCTTCATGTGGGGGTTTTATTCATAACAGTAGAAAAGGGCTGTCCCATGAGACAGATCATGTCTGTGTTCATGGGGGCGGGCCAATGACTTAGTTAAACTTTAACCTCTTATGGCTAGGGGGCAGTATTTTCACGGCTGGATAAAAAACGTACCCGATTTAATCTGGTTACTAATCCTACCCAGTAACTAGAATATGCATATACTTATTATATATGGATAGAAAACACCCTAAAGTTTCTAAAACTGTTTGAATGGTGTCTGTGAGTATAACAGAACTCAAATGGCAGGTCAAAACCTGAGAGATTCCTTTACAGGAAGTGGCCTGTCTGACCATTTCTGGAACTTCTTTGCCATCTCTATCTTTTACTAAGGATCTCTGCTCTAACGTGACACTTCCTACGTCGTCCATAGGCGCTCAGAGCCCGGGAAAAACCTGAATGTCGTCATCCCAGCCCCAGGCTGAAACACATTATCGCCTTTCTCAAGTGGCCGATCAAGGGACTGTGGGCTTAGGCGCGTGACCTGGCCGCCCCCGTCTTTGTGATTTTTTTCTCTGTTTGCCGAAAAGGAGATTCCCGGTCGGAATATTATCGCTTTTCTACGAGAAAAATGGCATAAAAATTGATTTTAAACAGCGGTTGACATGCTTCGAAGTACGGTAATGGAATATTTTTTTGTCACGAATTGCGCCATGCGCGCGACCCTTCTTTACCATTTCGGATAGTGTCTGGAACGCACGAACAAAACGCCGCTATTCGGATATAACGATGGATTATTTTGGACCAAACCAACATTTGTTATTGAAGTAGCAGTCCTGGGAGTGCATTCTGACGAAGACAACAAAGGTAATGAAACTTTTGTAATAGTAAATCGGAGTTTGATCAGGGCTAAACTTGGTCGGTGTCTAAATGGCTAGCCGGGATGGCTGGGCTATCTACTGAGAATATTGCAAAATGTGCTTTCACCGAAAAGCTATTTTAAAATCGGACATATCGAGTGCATAGAGGAGTTCTGTATCTATAATTCTTAAAATAATTGTTATGTTTTTTGTGAACGTTTATCGTGAGTAATTTAGTAAATTCACCGGATGTTTGCGGGGGGTATGCTAGTTCTGAACGTCACATGCTAATGTAAAAAGCTGGTTTTTGATATAAATATGAACTTGATTGAACAAAACATGCATGCATTGTATAACATAATGTCCTAGGGTTGTCATCTGATGAAGATCAAAGGTTAGTGCTGCATTTAGCTGTGGTTTTGTTTTTTGTGACATTATATGCTAGCTTGAAAAATGGGTGTCTGATTATTTCTGGCTTGGTACTCTGCTGACATAATCTAATGTTTTGCTTTCGCTGTAAAGCCTTTTTGAAATCGGACAGTGTGGTTAGATAAAGGAGAGTCTTGTCTTTAAAATGCTGTGAAATAGTCATATGTTTGAAAAATTGAAGTTTTTGTATTTTTGAGGAATTGGTAATTCGCGCCACGCCTATCATTGGATATTGGAGCAGGTGTTCCGCTAGCGGAACGTCTAGATGTAAGAGGTTAAAGGGAATACAATTCTCTCACATTAACATCATTGCATCATTTCACAAATAGTTTCATCTTTACTCATTCATTTTATACAATAATTAGACGCAAACCTCATAATGGAGGCCTGTATAAACAGAGTTATGGTAATGTGGCTGTATTGTCTTTCATGAGGTCACACACATGAAACAAAACGGACCGGGTCGTAGCTGGCTTCTCCACCTACCATTTACACATTCTCCAAAACATGGCCATTTTTCAGTTCTCAAGTTCTGTGATGTAGAAGAAGTTCCTTTGTTCTACTGCATGGCCAGGAGGAGAGAGTCTCCTCCAGGAATTTACGACCTGAGATAACAGAATCTGGGTGTAGGAGGGAAAGAGAGGGGGATGCCACGCTCTATACCCATAAAGGGCCACGTCATGACACATGGCATCCGACAGGAGAAGCGTCCATCTATAATGTATGCGGGTAAGATAGTCTAGCTAGCTACATTTTCAGACATGATACGTTTCAAATTTTGACAGAAAGTGATTTCATTTCAAGTTAAAGTGTACTGTTAACTAGCTAGCTAAGATTAACTGGCTGGCTCGCTAGCTAACGTTACGTATATGATCTTATTATTCGTATCTCAGAGCCATTTTATTGGCTAGTTATAGCCTAATGTTAGCTAGCTAACATTGAACCTGGTTGGTTAGCTACATGCAGATTCATGCAGGGTAGTAACGTCATGAGTTGGGTTTGTGCGACTATCATTTGTTTTTCAATAGGACAATGACCAAACACACATCCAGGCTGTGTAAGGGCTATTTGACCAAAAAGGAGAGTGATGGAGTGCTGCATCAGATGACCTGGCCTCCACAATCACCCGACCTCAACCCAATTGAGATGGTTTGGGATAAGTTGGACTGCAGAGTGAAGGAAAAGTAGCCAACAAGTGCTCAGCACATGTGGGAACTCCTTCAAGACTGTTGGAAAAGCATTCCAGGTGAAGCTGGTTGAGAGAATGCCAAGCGTGTGCAAAGCTGTCATCAAGGCAAAGGTTGGCTATTTGAAGAATTTAAAATTGTTTAACACTTTTTTGGTTGCTACATGATTCCATATG
Organism: Salmo salar; assembly: GCF_965601325.2. Classification (NCBI taxonomy): domain Eukaryota; kingdom Metazoa; phylum Chordata; class Actinopteri; order Salmoniformes; family Salmonidae; genus Salmo; species Salmo salar. The sequence continues at coordinate 14,954,648 of NC_138314.1, read as the reverse complement.
TGTTATTTCATAGTTTTGATGTCTTCACTATTATTCTCCAATGTAAAAAATAGTAAAAATAAAGAAAAACTCTTGAATGGGTGTGTCCAAACTTATGACTGGTACTGTACATCAATTGTTGCACCGTGTGTGTCTTTATAGCCGCTCCCGTTACACGTATGCTTTTAAAAAGCCTTTCCAATTTGAACAGGAATACCCAGGATGCCTTGGATGCTTGCAATTTTCTCGGGAAGGAACATTTTGAGATTTTAGGGAAAATGTTCAACCCTTAATAAGCAGACAGCCTTTTACAGAGCTCGACACCTTTTAACTGTATTCGTCATACACTTGTCAATTTTGGCATTAACTCTGCAGTCAATTAAAATATTCTGTCTGTTTGAGCTCATTGAGACAGTGAACCTTTGTCTAAAAGTCTAAAACGTTTAGTCTGAAAAATGTCAACTTTGTTAAAATCTTTCTACTGACAATCCCTCAGCTTATACTGAACACTTGGAAGCATTCATTCGTTTTTCACCTGGCTTTTCTGATAATGTAATTAGCCACTCATGAACATGAATAGCTGGCAAGGTGTCACGCCCTGGCCATAGAGAGGGTTTTGTTCTCTGTTTTGGTTAGGCCAGGGTGTGACTAGGGTGGGCATTCTATGTGCCCTTTTCTATGTTTTGTGTATTTCTTTGTTTTGGCCAGGTATGGTTCTCAATCAGGGACAGCTGTCTATCGTTGTCTCTGATTGGGAACCATACTTAGGTAGCCTTTTCCCACAGGGTTTTTGTGGGTAGTTCATTTCTGTTTAGTGTTTGCACCTTACGGAACTGTTTCAGTATTCTCTTTGTTATTTTTGTCTTAGTGTTCAGTTATTAAAATAAGCATGAACACTTACCACGCTGCGTTTTGGTCCGATGATTCATCTTCTTCAGATGATGAATATTGTTACACAAGGGCTCAATTCAATTCAACCCATTTTGCAGTATTTCATATCTTTCCCGTTTGTCAAATCAAATGTCAGAATGGTTCAGGGTATTGTAAATGTACCTGGTAGACTGACTCCCCTGACACTTCCAAGACCAGACCAGGGGGGAAAAAGTCCCTACATCACAATTTTATGAAGTTCCCTTGGGAAAAACAAAGTTCTATTAAGTCTGAGTCAAAGTTTAAGTTAGTTGGGTTAGGCTATCTCTATCATCGTTTCCATTCCATCACAATTCTGTACAGCTCTCCCACTCCCTCCTTCCCTCCCACCTCCTCCTTCCCGCTGAAGAGATGAAATCTTCACTGCATCAGTGCATTCATTCATTTGATCATCATGACCACTTCATTTAGACCAGACATTTGGAATCTAATAAAAAGAGAGTTCGTCAACACTGATAATAAGTTGTCATCTTGATATTGATTTTTTTTCTCCCATTGGTCAAATAATGATCTACTCTCATTTTAATTTATGATTCATCATCATAATCATTGAGTAAAATGTGCATTGGAGTCGGAACCCATAAATGCCCAATATTTTGGCCTGTAATAAAGTCATTTTGAATGTAATGAAAGCACTGGTAGTAGTGATGGCCCGGGAGAAGTCCTATTGAACTCTCACTGACCTGTCATCTCTTTAGGGAAGGTAGCAGGGCCGTATCTCAATAGAGTAAAGAGCGCAGGCCGCCATCCAATAGGCAATGGTCTTATAAGGCTATGTTAGGTGGAAATGATATAAAGGAAGCCTAGCAGGATGCATGCTGTAGCTGTCCAGTTATTTCATTAAGATCAGTGGAAATGAAAGTAAGGAGTCAAGGAGAGGGCACACATTAAAGTATATTGAGATTCACTAAAAGTCAGAGGAAGAAAGGTACTCTTTCACTAAATCCTAAACCTTTCTCTCCTTTTCTTTTACCAGGTCTTTAATGAATAGTAATAGCATTTGTTCTCAATGGTTCCTGGCATCATTAAGGTTAAATACAAAAGTAAAAGTTTGCGTCCCATATGGCACCCTATTCTCTTTTTAGGCTGTTGGTCAAAAGTAGTGCAATACTATATAGGGAATAAGGGGCTATTTGCAACGCAACAAATACCTGCCAAGCTAAACAATCTTTGTGGATGGGAGTGGAGTGGAGCTAATGTCTAGAATCCAATAGATTGGGGTCTAGGGGTCAGGGACACCTGCACATTCATCTCCATAATGTCCTCCATTCACACCAACTGCCTTCTCAACCCAAGACACACCATCACTGAGTGAGGAAAAGGAGCAGGACTGAACCTCAGACATTGAAATCAATTTACAGACATTTCTGCAACAGCCTGCCACCAATGACCAGCGCCTGCGAGCCTGGGTTGGTTGACAGAAGCAATGTGATTTGATGGGACTCGAGTGACATGAGTGATTAATGTAGCAACCTTGATATAACACATTATAAGGAAATTGCTTGGCGAAAGGGATAAACCCAATCATCCATGTCCAAATGGGAAATGATCTGGCCAATAAAACTTATAAAACAGCTTGCCATACCAACTACCTTTCTCTACAAGGTCAGATTCATTTCACACCTCAACTGTCTTGTAAATTCTGTTAAAGTAGCCTAGGCCTATTATAAGGTATGAGTGGTTCCTAAACTGATGTGCCTTGACCGTGACCCACCCGAAGCTAGACAGAACCAAAAGAGACCAGTAGGACATATGGTTGAAGCTTACCATTTGGTAAAACACTTTTAAATGCCTAAACAACGCCAATACATTATCATCAATACATATGAGTTAGCACATCATCAGCATTAGCCTGCATGGACACAGCCTATGGCAGGGCAGATTACAGTTTCACTTAAAAAGCCTAAAACATAATTCCCAAAATTCCACAGCAGCCATGTTACTGTAGCCCCACCTGGGTAATGCTGACATCCTAATCATCTGAATTCTAAACCCAAGCTAACTGAATCACTCGGAATTAGAACCAGAATGGAATGTTGAGAGACAGTAACATGGCTTCCAGTTCTAAACTTGTCTCTACACTCTAGCTAGCCTTAGCCTATAACATACTGTAGCTGTACGACTGGTCACGCTCTCTCTCTGAAGTACATCTCCCCCCTTGTCCTTCTTAGTGGGTTAGGGCTGACAGCACTGACAGTCTCCATTTAGAAGGAATGGGCTACATCTGTTGGTTTCTGTGTGAAAAGAGTCCAGACAGTAGAGAACAGAGAGGAGAACAGAAGATGGGCCAAGCTAGCATGGAGGAGAGGAGAGCACACAGTCATTCTGCCACTGCCAAACACTCCAGATGGAAAACAAGGCAATTAGCAGTAGTGTGTGAGTGTGTGTGTGTGGGGGCTCCAACACAACACAGTTGTTAGAGAGACACAAACAGGATGCAACAGACAAAAAGTGAAAGCCTGTATGCCTCCCCAAAAACAACAGAGAGGGGAGGGGAAGGGGAGAAAAGTGGAGGGAGAGGTGAGGTTAGGGGAGTCTCTAGAACCAGAACCCAAATCCTCATCGTACATGATTGACTGGAATGTTGAGAGGCAGTAACATGGCTTCCGGTTCTAAACTTGTTTCTACTCTCTAGCTAGCCTTAAAACATAGCTGTATGACTTGCCATGCTTTCTCTCTTTCTGAAGTACATCTCCCCCGTATCCTTCCCAGTGGGTTAGGGCTGACAGTGCTGGTCTCTGTTTAGAGGGAATAGGCTTCATCTGTTGGTTTCTGTGTGAAGAGAGTACAGCCAGCAGAGAGCAGAAAGGAGAACAAAAGAGGGGCCAAGCTAGCATGGAGGAGAGGAGAGCAGTATGGAGCTCCAACACAACACAGGAGTTAGAGAGACCCAAACAGGATGTGACAGACAAAAAGGGAAAGCCTGCATGCCTCCCCAAAAACAACTCAGAGAGGAGATGAAAGGGGAGGGAGAGGTGGCGTTAGAGGAGTCTCAATATACCTTACACCACGGTTCCCCAGTAGGTGGCCTGTGGGTGATTTCTATTTGGCCCCCCAAGTTTTCAGAGGAAAAAAGGAAATGAGCTTAATAGGATTTTAATTTAGGAAATCTGTTCCCAAGTATTCCAACGCATAAATAGAGAGGCATATGTGATTATACCCCAATGTAATCAAGGTTTGAAGTTATTCTGTTTTTATCAAATACTATATCTATGTGGGATTCTTGCAGTCAATTTGAGGTGTAAAAATTATTTATCAAATCACATTTTATTTGTCACATGCACCGAATACAACAGGTGTAGGTAGACCTTACTGTGAAAGGCTTACTTACGAGCCCTTAACCAACAATGCAGAGTATATACACTACCGTTCAAAAGTTTGGGGTCACTTAGAAATGTCCTAATTTTTTAAAGAAAAGCACATTGTTTTTGTCCATTAAAATAACAAAATTGATTAGAAATACGGTGTAGACATTGTTAATGTTGTAAATGACTATTGTAGCTGAAAACGGCAGATTTTGAATGGAATATCTACATAGGCCCATTATCAGCAACCATCACTCCTGTGTTCCAATAGCTAATCCAAGTTTATCATTTTAAAAGGCTAGTTGATCATTAGAAAACCCTTTTGCAATTATGTTAGCACAGCTGAAAACTGTGGGCTGATTAAAGAAGCAATAAAACGGTCCTTTAGATTAGTTGAGAATCTGGAGCATCAGCATTTGTGGGTTCGATTACAGGCTCAATATGGCCAGAAACAAAGAACTTTCTTCTGAAACTCGTCAGTCTATTCTTGTTTTGAGAAATTAAGGCTATTCCATGTGAGAAATTGCCAAGAAACTAAAGATCTCGTACAACGCTGTGTACTATTCCAATCACAGAACAGCGCAAACTGGCTCTAACCATTTACATTTTAGTCATTTAGCAGACGCTCTTATCCAGAGCAACTTACAGTAGTGAATGCATACATTTCATTTCATGCATTTTATTTATTAATTATTATTATTTTTTGTACTGGCCCCCCGTGGGAATCGAACCCACAACCCTGGCGTTGCAAACACCATGCTCTACCAACTGAGCCACAGGGAATAGAATAACTAGAATAGAATAAGGAGTGGGAGGCCCCGGTTCACAACTGAGCAAGAGGACAAGTACATTAGAGGCGACTCTGGGATGCTGGCCTTCTAGGCAGAGTTCATCTGTCCAGTATCTGTGTTCTTTTGCCCATCTTAATCTTTTATTTTATTGGCCAGTCTGAGATATGTATTTTTTGTTGCAGCTCTGCCTAGAAGGCCAGCATCCCGGAGTTGCCTCTTCACTGTTGACATTGAGACTGGTGTTTTTGCTTGTACTATTTAATGAAGCTGCCAGTTGAGGACTTGTGAGGCATCTCCGGGATAGAGAGTAGAAAACTGTTTTGTACAGATAATTATCAGACTCAAGTTACAAATGCTGGTAAACACTCAAATAGAAATACATTTAGTAAAAAAGTAGTGCGGACCAATATAGTTGTCTGTAGCAGGGGCATTTTTTTTTACGTCTCTTCTTTTCTCCTCATCCACATCCTTATGTCCTCACTATCTCTCAGATGAATGCAGAACTACCAAGCGCTACTGATGCCCCAATCCATCTGTGAGATAAAAGTAGTCTAACTAGCCCGCACTGCTGAGCAATAGACAGAACAGGAAAACAAAATAATTTTAGAAGATGTCTGACAAAGCTGTAGTAAATAGGGAATAGAGGAAGGTAGGAAGAGAGTGAGAAAGAGAGAGGAACAAAGACAGGAATGAGTCAGGGCAAAATAAGAATTTCCAAGTAATTAGTTTAAAGGCCATGGGAGGAGGATAGGAAGGGAAAAGGGATCACGATGGCAATGCATGATCTCTGTACAAACAATAAACAATACTTTTATCCATGTAGAAGTGTCTCTCTAAACTGAACACATGCAGCTGCACAACCAGGTCAATCTGACTACACAACCTGGTCAGTTTGACTGCCACAGGAAATGACACAGTATCTCTCTCTCATCTCTCTCTGTTTCTCCTTCATCCTCCCCTCTTTCTCCATCTCTCTTGCTGTCTGTCTCTCTATCTCTCTCTCGCTCATCTTTCTCTCTCTTGACTTATCTCTGATCTCCAGTGACTTCTTGGCCTGTTTTAGCAAGTATAGGACTGAGATGAGAGGCTGGGTGTGTCATTGTTTACAGGATTATTAGGACGTTCCTGGTGTTGAGTCACAAAGAATTACCATATGCGTTTGTCACTGGTTATTTCATTTTTCTCAATTTCATTTACATATTCAGATAGTCCTACATATATCAGCTAAAGGCATCAATGTTAAATTCATGTCAGCTACTTTTTCATCCATTTGTTTTCACCGTTTGGGCTCCATGGCATATTTAAGTATTCCCCACATGTTTGGTTTCTTGGCAAGTTGCAAATGCCCCTAAAGCAACATTCACAGGCATCAAACACCAAAACATTCAATAGACACCATTAGAGGCCAATTTGGTTGAGGTGGGGGGGGGGGGGGTACAGAGTTAGGCAGCATGGGGTGTGTGGGTGTGTATGTGTGTTGGAGTCTGGCTAAGTAATTATTGTGGACTCACCAAACCTTTATTTCTTTTCATGTGGAGCGACTGAAAGAGAAAACAGCCCCTCAGGCTAGAATCACACAGAGAGAGGGATGAAGGGATAGAATGACTAACACAGAGAGAAAGATGGAAGGATGAAAGTACTAACATATAGGAGGAGAGAGGGATCAGCTTCCTACTGTTTGGTTAAAGCGACATTGTGGACACAGGCAGTGTACCTCCAGCCGTCCCTTTTAAAGTAAGCTCTCTGTCGTTTATCGATCCATGGAAGGAGCCTGTGCCGCCTTCACTGTTTCTCTCTGATCAAAGAGAGAGTAAGGCCCTTTCAACCCCTCAGGAAACACACTCACGCTGGGAGAGGGATGGGTGGATGGAGGGATGGAGGGAAGCTAAGGGCACAGACTCACAGATAAAGGAGGTAGGGTTGGAGACATGAGGAGCATTTGAAAGAGTTTCTTTAAAAAGTTTAAGAAATGTATTGAATTGTGCCAATAACATGTAAAAATTCCCTCAAATGGGAAATATCTATTGCCAACTGGGCAGATGCGCTGTCCATTTCAGCACTACAGAGCGCAGCTATTCCAGTCTCAATGAGTGGAGATGCAGCAGAAGCGCTGTCCATTCTGCTGTCCTGAATATGGGCGCAGCCTTAACTCCCTCAAAAAATTGGAAAGAGGAAGCTAAATATTTTAAACATATGTTTTCTTTTCAGTCTCCTCCATTTCCACTGAATGATGTTAACTGTAAGTATTTATTTCCTAATAATAATAATCATGTAAAATTAACACATTTACAGAATGACCTGTGTGAAGGCCAACTTTTTGAGGCAATAAAATATTTTCAGTCAGGAAAAACACCAGGGATTGACGCTATACCAGTAGAGGTATATCAGACCTGTTTGATGTACTCAAAGATCCATTATTAGCATGTTTTAATTACTCCTATACAAATTGTAGACTTTCAGGCACTCAACAAGTAGGTCTGATTTCATTACTACTAAAACAGGCCCAGGTGGTAAATATAAAGATCCAGTCCATTTAAAAAACTGGAGGCCTCTAACACTTCAATGTTGTGATGCGAAAATCCTGGCGAAATGCATAGCACATAGAATAAAAAATATTTTATCAGATATTGTTCATCCTGATCAGACAGGTTGTTTTACATGGACGATATATTGGAGATAATATACGACAATTACATGAAACAATTGAACATTATGAAACATTGAAGATACCGTGCCTGGTCTTCATAGCAGATTTTAAAAAGGCGTTTGATAAAGTATGACTAGAATTTATATATAAATGCCTGGATTACTTTAATTTTGGTGAATCTCTTATACAATGGGTTAAAGTTATGTACAGCAACCCCAGATGTAAAATAGTAAATAATGGTTACTTCTCAGAAAGTAGTGAGCTTTTAAGAGGAGTAAAACAAGGCTGTCTGTTGTCTCCATTGAAATGCTAGCTATTAAAACTAGATCCAACAAGAACATCAAGGGGTTAGAAATCCAGGGGATTAAAAACAAAAAAGTGTCAATGTATGCCGATGACTCAAGTTTTTTCTTAAGGCTGCAATCTGAATCCCTGCACAGTCTCATTGAAGATCTTGATCACTTTTTCTATTCTCGCTGGATTAAAACCTAATTATGACAAGTGTCCCATATTTGGATCATTACAAAATTCAGTGTTTACACTACCTTGTAGTTTACCAATAAAATGGAGGATGGTGAAGTAGACATACAGATGCAGACAGTGTCGAAGTAACAAAAGTTTATTACTAGAACAGGGGGCAGGGAAAATGACAGGTCAAGGGCAGGCAGAGGTCAGTAATCCAGATCAGAGTCCAAAAGGTACCAAACGGCAGGCAGTCTCTGGGTCAGGGCAGGCAGAGGTCAATAATCCAGGGTGGTGTGACAAGGTACAGAACGGCAGGCAGGGTCAGGGCAGGCTGAATGGACAAAACCATGAAAACTAGAAAATGACAGGAGCCAGGGGAAAAATGCTGGTAGGCTTGAGGAACAAAACGAACTGGCAACAGACAAACCGAGAACACAGGTATAATTACACTGGAGATAATGGGGAAGATAGGCGACACCTGGAGGGGGGTGGAGACAAGCACAAAGAAAGGTGAAACAGGTCAGTGGGGAGAGGGGAGAAAGAGAGTCGAAACAGCAGGTCTGGGACAAGGTACAAAACCGGTGAACAGGTTAGGATTCCGTAGCCGCAGGCCAAACAACTGAAACTGGATCAGCAGCACGACCAGGTGGACTGGGGACGGGATGAGCCAGGAGTCGTCAGGTAGTCCTGAGGCATGGTCCTCGAGGAAGGGAGAGACAGAAAGAGATGGGAGAATTAGAGCGAGCATACCTAAGATCACACAGGACATAGACTGATGAGTTTCAGAAGAAAGTCATTTGTTTCTAGCCATTTTGAGCCTGTAATCGAACCCACAAATGCTGATCAGTCAATCAATTAATCAATCAATCAATCGTATTTATAAAGCCCTTTTTACATCAGCCGATGTCACAAAGTGCTACACAGAAACCCAGCCGAAAACCAAACAGCAAGCAATGCAGTGGCTAGGAAAAACTCCTTAGAAAGGCAGGAACCTAGGAAGAAACCTAGAGAGGAACCAGGCTCTGAGGGGTGGCCAGTCCTCTTCAGGCTGTGCCGGGTGGAGACTATAACAATACATGGCCAAGATGTTCAAACGTTCATAGCTGACCACCAGGGTCAAATAATAATCACGGTGGTTGTAGAAGGTGCAACAGGTCAGCACCTCAGGAGTAAATGTCAGTTGGCTTTTCATAGCCGATCATTTAGAGTTAGAGACAGCAGGTGCGGTAGAGAGAGTGAGAGTCGAAAACAGCAGGTCTGGGACAAGGTAGCACGTCCGGTGAACAGGTCAGGGTTCCATAGCTGCAGGCAGAACCGTTGAAACTGGAGCAGCAGCACGACCCGGTGGACTGGGGACAGCAAGGAGTCATCAGGCCAGGTAGTCCTGAGGCATGGTCCTAGGGCTCAGGTCCTCAGAGAGAAAAGAGAGAGAGAGTTAGAGGGAGCATACTTAAATTCACACAGGACACTGGATAAGAGGAGAAATACTCTAGATATAACAGACTGATCCTAGCCCCCCGATAGAAACTATTGCAGCATAAATACTGGAGGCTGAGACAGGAGGGTCGGAAGACACTGTGGCCCCGTCCGACCCCCAGACAGGGCCAACCAGGCAGGATATAACCCCACCCCCAAATTCACCCAAAGCACAGCCCCCACACCACTAGAGGGATATCTTCAAACATCAACTTACTACCCTGAGACAAGGCCGAGTATAACCCACGAAGATCTCCCCCATGGCACGAACCTGAGGGGGGCGCCGACCCGGACAGGAAGATCACGTCATTGACTCAACCCATTCAAGTGACGGACCCATCCTAGGGACGGCATGGAAGAGTTAAAGTAAGCTAGTGACTCAGTACCTGTAATAGGGTAAGATGATACTCCAGATACTCAACTAGTCTAAAGAAGGCCAGTTTTATTGCTTCTTTAACTTCTATGGGCTAGGTGGGACACAGCCAGTGAAATATCAGGGCGGAAAATTCAAAAACAACAAAATGTCATAATTCAACTTTCTCAAACTTACAACTATTTTACACCATTTTAAAGATAAACTTCTCGTTAATCTAACCACATTGTCCGATTTCAAAAAGGCTTTACAGCGAAAGCAAAACATTAGATTATGTTAGGAGAGTACATAGACAAAAATAATCACACAGTCATTTTCCCAAGCAAGGACATGTGTCAATAAAACCCAAAACACAGCTAAATGAAGCACTAACCTTTGACGATCTTCATCAGATGACACTCCTAGGACATTATGTTACACAATACATATATGTTTTGTTCGATAAAGTTCATATTTATATCCAAAAACAGCATTTTACATTGGCGCGTGATGTTCAGAAAATGTATTCCCACCAAAATGTCCGGTGAATGTGCACATCAATTTACAAAAATACTCATCATAAACATTGACAAAATATATAACAATTATTTTAAGAATTATGTCCCTACCAACGGGACATTAAAAACGGAAATATCTTATGCTTCACCGAGTCGTGGCTGAAAGACGACATGGATAATATTCAGCTGGCGGGGTTTTCCGTGCATCGGCAGGACAGAACAGCTACGTCTAGTAAGACGAGGGGTGGAGGTGTGTGTTTATTTGTCAAAAACAGCTGGTGCGCGATGTCTAATATTAAGAAGGTCTCAAGGTATTGCTTCCCTGAGGTAGAGTACCTCATGATAAACTGTAGAGCACACTATCTAACAAGATTGTTTTCTTCTATATTTTTCATAGACGTCTATTTACCACCACAAACCGATGCTGGCACTAAGACCGCACTCAACAAGCTTTATAAGGCCGTGAGCAAACAAGAAAATTCTCAATTAGGTGGCCACCTAGTGGCCGGGGACTTTACTGCAGAAAAATTTAAATCCGTTTTACTTAATTTCTACCAGCATGTCACGTGCAATCAGAGGAAAAAAAACTCTAGACCACTTTCACTCCACACACAGAGACGCATACAATGCTCTCCCTCGCCATCCATTTGGCAAATCTGACCATATTCTCCTGATTCCTGCTTACAAGCAAAAACTAAAGCAGGAAGTACCAGTGACTCGCTCAATACGGAAGTGGTCAGATGACGCAGATGCTATACTAAAGGACTGTTTTGCTAGCACAGACTGGAATGTTCCGGGATTCATCCAATGGAATTGAGGAGAATTCCACCTCAGTCACCAGCTTCATCAGTAAGTGCATCGACAACATTGTCCCCACAGCGACCGTACGTACGTACATACATATCCCAACCAGAAGCCATGGATCAAATCAAATTGTATTTGTCACATGAGCCGAATACAACAGGTGTAGACCTTACTGTGAAATGCTTACTTACAAGCCCTTAACCAACAATGCAGTTCAAGAAACAGAATTAAGAAAATATTTGGTAAATAAACTAAAGTGAAAAATAAAGTAAAAAGTAACCCAAAAACAATAAATAACATTAACGAGGATATATACAGGGGGTACCGGTACCGAGTCAATGTGCAGGGGTACTGCTTAGTCTAGTTAATTTGTACATGTAGGTAGGGGTAAAGTGGCTATGCATAGATAATAAACAATGAGTAGCAGCAGTGTAAAAACAAAGGGCAGGGGGTCAATTTTATAGTCCGGGTGTCCATTTGATAACATTTTCAGCAGTCATATTGCTTGGGTGTAGAAGCTGTTAACCTCTCTGGGCCAGTGGGATGTTAGCGTCCCAATCTAGTCAACAGCCAGTGGAATCGCGTGGCGCGAAATACAAATACCTCAAAAATGCTATAACTTTAATTTCTCAAACATATGACTTTTACACCATTTGAAAGATAAGACTCTCATTAATCCAACCACATTGTCCGATTTCAAAAAGGCTTTACAGCGAAAGCAAAACATTAGATTATGTCAGGAGAGTACCCTGCCAAAAATAATCACACAGCCATTTTCAAAGCAAGCATATATGTCACAAAAACCAAAACCACAGCTAAATGCAGCACTAACCTTTGATGATCTTCATCAGATGACACTCCTAGGACATTATGTTATTAACCTCTATGGGACCGGCGGGACGAATTCGTCCCACCTACGTAACAGCCACTGCCATCCTGTGGCGCGATTTTCAAAATCTTCAAAATCATATTACTTCAATTTCTCAAACATATGACTATTTTACAGCCATTTAAAGATAAGACTCTCGTTAATCTAACCACACTGTCCGATTTCAAAAAGGCTTTACAACGAAAGCAAAACATTAGATTATGTCAGCAGAGTACCAAGCCAGAAATAATCAGACACCCATTTTTCAAGCCAGCATATAATGTCACCAAAACCCAGAAGACAGCTAAATGCAGCACTCACCTTTGATGATCTTCATCAGATGACAACCCTAGGACATTATGTTATACAATACATGCATGTTTTGTTCAATCAAGTTCATATTTATATCAAAAACCAGCTTTTTACATTAGCATGTGACGTTCAGAACTAGCATACCCCCCGCAAACTTACGGGGAATTCGCTAACATTTTACTAAATTACTCACGATAAACGTTCACAAAAAGCATAACAATTATTTTAAGAATTATAGATACAGACCTCCTCTATGCACTCGATATGTCCGATTTTAAAATAGCTTTTTGGTGAAAGCACATTTTGCAATATTCTAAGTACATAGCCCAGGCATCACGGGCTCGCTATTTAGACACCCGGCAAGTTTAGCACTCACCATAATCATATTTACTATTATAAAAATGTCATTACCTTTTGTTGTCTTCGTCAGAATGCACACCCAGGACGTCTACTTCAATAACAAATGTTGGTTTGGTCCAAAATAATCCATCGTTATATCCGAATAGCGGCGTTTTGTTCGTGCGTTCCAGACACTATCCGAAATAGTAAAGAAGTGTCGCGCGCTTGGCGCAATTCCTGACAATAAAATTCAAAGTATTCAATTGCCGTACGTCGAAGCATGTCAACCGCTGTTTAAAATCAATTTTTACGTCATTTTTCTCGTAGAAAAGCGATAAAATTCCGACAGGGAATCTCCTTTTCGGCAAACAGAGGAAAAAATCCCAAAGGCGGGGGCGGTCGGGGTCACGCGCATAAGCTAGTGTCTCTTGATGGGCCACTTGAGAAAGGCGATAATGTGTTTCAGCCTGGGGCTGGAATGACGACATTCTCTTTTTTCCCGGGCTCTGAGAGCCTATGGACGACGTGGGAAGTGTCACGTTAGAGCAGAGATCCTTAGTAAATGATAGAGATGGCAAAGAAGTTCCAGAAATGGTCAGACAGGCCACTTCCTGTAAAGGAATCTCTCAGGTTTTGACCTGCCATTTGAGTTCTGTTATACTCACAGACACCATTCAAACAGTTTTAGAAAATTTAGGGTGTTTTCTATCCATATGTAATAAGTATATGCATATTCTAGTTACTGAGTAGGAGTGGTAACCAGATTAAATCGGGTATGTTTTTTATCCAGCCGTGTCAATGCTGCCCCCTAGCCCTAACAGGTTAAACAATACATGCATGTTTTGTTCAATCAAGTTTATATTTATATCAAAAACCAGCTTTTTACATTAGCATGTGATGTTCAGAACTAGCATACCCACCGAAAACTTCCGGTGAATTTACTAAATTACTCATGATAAACGTTGACAAAATACATAACAATTATTTGAAGAATTATAGATCCAGAACTCCTTTACGCAAACGCTATGTCAGATTTTGAAATAGCTTTTCGGCGAAAGCACAATATTCTGAGTACATAGCTCGGCCATCACAGGCTAGCTAATTTGACACCCACCAAGTTTGGTGCTCACTAAACTCAGAATTACTATTAGAAAAATTGGATTACCTTTGCTGTTCTTCGTCAGAATGCACTCCCAGGACTTCTACTTCAACAACAAATGTTGTTTTAGTTCCAAATAATCCATAGTTATATCCAAATACCTCCGTTTTGTTTGTGCGTTCAGGTCACTATCCGAAGTGTAACGCGAGAGTGCATTTCGTGATAAAAAATGTCAAAATATTCCATTACCGTACTTAGCCTGTTGGGGCTAGGGGGCAGTATTTTCACGGCTGGATAAAAAAACGTACCCGATTTAATCTGGTTACTAATCCTACCCAGTAACTAGAATATGCATATACTTATTATATATGGATATAAAACACCCTAAAGTTTCTAAAACTGTTTGAATGGTGTCTGTGAGTATAACAGAACTCATTTGGCAGGCAAAACCCTGAGACAGATTCTGACAGGAAGTGGATACCTGATGTGTTGTATTACCTTTAAACCTATGCCATTGAAAAACACAGGGGCTCATTAATGTTTTGGCACTTCCTATTGCTTCCACTAGATGTCACCAGCCTTTACAAAGTGTTTTGAGTCTTCTACTGTGAGATCTGACCGAACAAGAGCCTTGGAACGGTGATGGCCCATTAGACTCTGGCGCGCGAGTTCATGTTGGGTACCCTCGTTCCAATACGTTTTAAAACAGTATGCATTCGTCCGCCTTGAATATTATTCATGTTCTGGTTAAAAAAGGCACTAATGATTTATGCTATACAACGTTTGACATGTTTGAACGAACGTAAATATATTTTTCCCCTCGTTCATGAAGTGAAGTCCGGCCGGCTGAGATCATGTGCTAACAACACGGAGCTTTTTGGACATAAATGATGAGCTTTTTTGAACAAAACTACATTCGTTATGGACCTGGGATTCCTGGAAGTGACATCTGATGAAGAGAATCAAAGGTAATGGATTATTTACATACTATTTTCGATTTTAGATCTCTCCAACATGGCGCCTAGTCTGTATCGCAAAGCGTATTTTTCTGGGCGCAGTGCTCAGATTATTGCAAAGTGTGATTTCCCAGTAAGGTTATTTTTAAATCTGGCAAGTTGATTGCGTTCAAGAGATGTAAATCTATAATTCTTTAAATGACAATATAATATTTTACCAATGTTTTCTAATTTTAATTATTTAATTTGTGGTGCTGACTTGACTGCTGGTTATTGGAGGGAAACGATTTCCTGAACATCAACGCCATAGTAAAACGCTGTTTTTGGATATAAATATGAACTTGATAGAACTAAAAATGCATGTATTGTCTAACATAATGTCCTAGGAGTGTCATCTGATGGAGATTGTCAAAGGTTAGTGCATAATTTTAGCTGATTTTATGGTTTTGGTGACGCCTGTCTTTGAATTGACAAAACATTACACACAACTATTGTCAATGTACTGTCCTAACATAATCTAACTTTATGCTTTCGCCGTAAAACCTTTTTGAAATCGGACAACGTGGTTAGATTAAGGAGATGTTTATCTTTCAAAGGGTGTAAGATAGTTGTATGTTTGAAAAATGTGAATTTTGACATTTATT
The DNA here is from genome assembly GCF_965601325.2 of Salmo salar. NCBI lineage: Eukaryota > Metazoa > Chordata > Actinopteri > Salmoniformes > Salmonidae > Salmo > Salmo salar. The sequence continues at coordinate 14,939,163 of NC_138314.1, read as the reverse complement.
TGGATTCAAATTTGCCGCTCTTGAAATGCACCTGCTGTTGATAGGGTGCACCACGGGTGGCACGCTAGCGTCCCACATAGCCCCAAGAGGTTAGAAGCATGTCAAACGCCGTTTAAAATCAATTTATGGTATTTTTCTCATAAAATAGCGATAATATTCCAACCGGACAACGTTGTATTCATTCAAAGAGAGAAAGAAAAAAATGGCGAGGTCTCGTAAATGCGCACCCGCCCGCCCAGGCAGCCACTTACAAACTCTGCTGCTGTACTTTGCCCAGAGACAGGAGACGCGTCATTCCGCTTTCTGAAGGCTTTAGAGAGCCAATGGAAGCCTTAAAAAGTGTCACGTAACAGCACACATTCTGTAATTTCGATAGAGATGCAACAGAAGGACAACAAATTGTCAGACAGGCCACTTCCTGCATGGAATCTTCTCAGGTTTTTGCCTGCCATATGAGTTCTGTTATACTCACAGACACCATTCAAACAGTTTTAGAAACTTTAGAGTGTTTTCTATCCAAATCAACTAATTATATGCATATTCTAGTTTCTGGGCAAGAGTAGTAACCAGATTAAATCGGGTACGTTTTTTATCCGGCCGTGAAAATAAGGAGCCTTTTGGACCTTTGACAATTTTTGGGGCCTTCCTCTGACACCGCGTAGTGTATAGGTCCTGGAAGGCAGGAAGCTTGGCCCCGGTGATGTTTTGGGCCACACGCACTACCCTCTAACGCTTTATGGTCAGATCCCGGTGAAAAAACAGGCAACATCCGCTCCGAGCTAAAGGCTAGAGCTCACGCTTTCAAGGAGGGGAACATTTATCCGGACGCTTATAAGAAATCCCGCTATATCACCAAACAGGCAAAGCTTCAATATAGGACTAAGATTGAATCCTACTACACCGGCTCTGACGCTCGTCAGATGTGGCAGGGATTGCAAACTATTACGGACTAAATGCCTTTTATGCTCGCTTTGAGGCAAGCAACACTGAAGCATGCATGAGAGCACCAGCTGTTCCGGACGACTGTGTGATCACGCTATACGTAGACGATGTGAGCAAGACCTTAAAACAGGTCAACATTCACAAGGCCGCGGGGCCAGACATATTACCAGGATGTGTACTCAGAGCATGACAGACCAACTGGCAAGTGTCTTCAATGACATTTTTAACCTCTCCCTGACCGAGTCTGTAAAACCTACATGTTTCAAGCAGATCACCATAGTCCCTGTGCCAAAGATAGCAAAGGTAACCTGCCTAAATGACTACCGCCCCATAGCACGTCTGTAGCCATGAAGTGTTTTGAAAGGCTGGTCATGGCTCACATCAACACCATCATCCCGGAAATCCTATACCCACTCCAATTTGCATACCACCTCAACAGATTCACAGATGACGCAATCTCAATCGCACTCCACACTGCCTTTTCCCACCTGGATGAAAGGAATCACCTATGTGAGAATGCTGTTCATCGACTACAGTTCAGCGTTCAACACCATAGTATCCACAAAGCTCATCACTAAACTAAGGACCCTGAGACTTAACACCTCTCTCTGCAACTGGATCCTAGACTTCCTGAGGGGCCGCCCCCAGGTGGAAAGGGTAGGCAACAGAACATCTGCCACGCTGATCCTTAACACGGGGGCCCCTCAGCGGTGCGTGCTAAGTCCCCTCCTGTACTCCCTGTTCACCCACGACTGCGTGGCCAAGCACGACTCCAACACCATCATTAAGTTTGCTGACGACACAACAGTGGTAGACCTGATCACCGACAACGATGAGAGCAAATATGGAGGAGGTCAGTGACCTGGCAGTGTGGTGTCAAGACAACAACCTCTCCCTCAACATGAGCAAGACAAAGGAGATGATCGTGGACTACAGGAAAAGGAGGGCCCAACACAACCCCCATTCACATCGACAGGGCTGTAAGGGAGCGGGTCGCGAGTTTCAAGTTCCTTCGTGTCCACATCCCCAACAAACTATCATGGTCCAAGCACACCAAGACAGTTGTGAAAAGGGCACGACAACACCATTTCCCCCTCAGGAGACTGAAAAGACTTAGCATGGGTCCCAGATCCTCAAAAAGTTCTACAGCTGCACCATCGAGAGCAAGGTATTGCTTGCCTGGACCTATATAAATCCTGGTTGCATCACCGCCTGGACCTATATACTAGGCGGTGTCAGAGGAAGCCCCAAAAAATGATCAAGGACTCCAGTCACCCCAGTCATAGATTGCTTTCTCTGCTACCGCACAGCAAGCAGTACCGGAGCGCCAAGTCTAGGTACAAAAAGCTCCTTACCAGCTTCTACCCCTAAGTTTAAGAGTGCTGAACAATTAATAAAATGGCAACCCGGACCATTTACATTGACCACCCCCCTTTGTTTTTACATTGCTGCTACTCTCTGTTTATTATCTATGCATAGTCACTTTACCCCTACCTACATGTACAAATTACCTTGACTAACCTATACCCCGGAACATTGACTCGGTACCCCTTGTATAGAGCCTCGGTATTGTTCTTTTATTGTGTTACTTTTTTTTATACATTTTCTTTACTTTAGCTTATTCTTTAAATATTTTCTTAACATTATTTCTTGAACTGCATTGTTGGTTAAGGGCTTGTAAGTAAGCATTGCACGGTAAGGTCTACACCTGTTGTATTCAACGAATGTGACATACAATTTGATTTGATATAATACAATACAGTACAGTAATACAGTTCACACTCAAAAAGATTAGCCTACTGTTGCTTTTTTCATTTATTTACCAAAGAGAGCATATAGCGAGTTACATCTATGGACTTTTATGTTTTTCTGTTGTGCGTAATGTGCAGTAGCCTATATACTGTATCATATACAGTATACGGGGCAATTTAGCAAATCGGATTTGTTATCTGTAATGGTTATGATAAATTAGGCCTTGTTGAGCACTGTTGGTGTCACGTCCTGACCATAGAAATATGTTATTTTCTATGGTAGAGTAGGTCAGGGCGTGACAAGGGGTTTTTACTATTTCTATGTTGTCAGGGTCTAGTTTTGTATTTCTATGTTGGGGTTTTGTTTGAGATCTCCAATTAGAGGCAGCTGGTCCTCGTTGTCTCTAATTGGAGTTCATACTTAACTAGGGGTTTTTTCCACCTGGGTTTGTGGGAGATTGTTTTTTGAGAAGTGTATGTTTCAACTCTGCGTCACGGTTTGTTGTTTTGTTCTTTAATTTATGTATCGCATAGTTTCACAGTGTAAATAAAATGTGGAACGACACACACGCTGCACTTCGGTCCCCTTCTCCTTGTGACAGTTGGCATATAAATACATTTGCACATATTTTTTTTGAGTGTGGGCCTGTGTTCTAAAAATGTTTTTATTTTTATTTGAGTACTAAAAATAAATTCATGTGCGTACTCAAACAGCCCAAAAATTACAAATAGCCATCATACCCCAAATCCCATCTGACAGCCCTGATAAATGACAGAAGGATAGAGAGATAAATCTGATACATAGAAAAAGAGTAAAGAGAGGGATCCAAACTGGAGAGGACAGAGAGAGTGAGATAAACGAGGCAGCCTTTGCAGGGAGGTTACATTAAATGGACGGGAGAAGAGATACATGGAAGAGAGGATGAAGATAAATGTGACAGAGATCAAAGGGAAAAGAGAGGAGAGGAGAGAGGGAGCTGTTTCCTGTTTAAACAGACTCATCCATGACAAGGTCAAAGGCCATTGCAGCCAGCATGTAAAGCAACAATACAGAGAGAGAGAGAGCGAGAGAGGGGATTAACACTGACATCCCTGACAGCTGAGAGAGACGGTAAGAAGATGGCAGGATGAGAGGGTATGAGTTGAAGAAGTGGTGGGATGGAGGGAGAGATTGATGTATAAAGGAGAGAGAGAGAGAGAGAGAGAGAGGATAAAGAGGTGAAGAGTTGGTTTGTGTCAGTAGGGCAGGGCCACTGGTGTAAACAACATCACTGCCTGACAATGTCTGTGGGATCTCATCCAACTGCTACAAAAGATGGATGGTGGGAGTGAGAGAGATGAGAGAGAGGTCAGAAAAAGAGGGAGAGGGAAGGAGAGAGGTGTGTACGTGAGGCAGGACACAGGGCAGGTCAGAGGGTAGAAAAAGAGGGAGGGGAGAGAGTAAGGGAGGGGTAGAGGAGAGGGAGAATCACAAAGAGCAAGGTTTCATCCCTAATCGCACAGACAGCCTATTAACCTCTATGGGCTAGGCGGGACGAATTCGTCCCACCTACGTAACAGCCACTTGAAGCCTGTGGCGCGATTTTCAAAACCTTAAAAATCCTATTACTTCAATTTCTCAAACATATGACTATTTTACAGCTATTTAAAGACAAGACTCTCGTTAATCTAACCACACTGTCCGATTTCAAAAAGGCTTTACAACGAAAGCAAAACATTAGATTATGTCAGCAGAGTACCAAGCCAGAAATAATCAGACACCCATTTTTCAAGCTAGCATATAATGTCACCAAAACCCAGAAGACAGCTAAATGCAGCACTCACCTTTGATGATCTTCATCAGATGACAACCCTAGGACATTATGTTATACAATACATGCATGTTTTGTTCAATCAAGTTCATATTTATATCAAAAACCAGCTTTTTACATTAGCATGTGACGTTCAGAACTAGCATACCCCCCGCAAACTTCCGGTGAATTTACTAGAAATTTACTAAATTACTCACGATAAACGTTCACAAAAAGCATAACAATGATTTTAAGAATTATAGATACAGAACTCCTCTATGCACTCGATATGTCCGATTTTAAAATAGCTTTTCGGTGAAAGCACATTTTGCAATATTCTCAGTAGATAGCCCGGCATCACAGGGCTAGCTATTTAGACACCCAGCAAGTTTAGCACTCACCAAAGTCAGATTTACTATAAGAAAAATGTTATTACCTTTGCTGTCTTCGTCAGAATGCACTCCCAGGACTTCTACTTCAATAACAAATGTTGGTTTGGTCCCAAATAATCCATTGTTATATCCAAATAGCGGCATTTTGTTCGTGCGTTCAAGACACTATCCGAAAGGGTAAATAAGGGTGACGAGCATGGCGCAATTCGTGACCAAAAAATTCTAAATATTCCATTACCGTACTTCGAAGCATGTCAACCGCTGTTTAAAATCAATTTTTATGCCATTTTTCTCATAAAAAAGCTATAATATTCTGACCGGGAATCTGCGTTTAGGTAAACAGACGAAAGAAAATAAAGCATGGGGTCGACTCGGGCACGCGCCTAAGCCCATAGTACTCTGATCGGCCACTTGCCAAACGCGATAGTGTGTTTCAGCCTGGGGCTGCCTCGATATCGTTCAGCTTTTTCCCGGGCTCTGAGAGCCTATGGGAGCCGTAGGAAGTGTCACGTTATAGCAAAGATCCTCAGACTTCAATAAAAAGAGCCAAGATAAACAACAACATGTCAGACAGGACACTTCCTGCATGGAATCTTCTCAGGTTTTGGCCTGCCATATGAGTTCTGTTATACTCACAGACACCATTCAAACAGTTTTAGAAACTTTAGAGTGTTTTCTATCCAAAGCCAATAATTATATGCATATTCTAGTTACTGGGCAGGAGTAGTAACCAGATTAAATCGGGTACGTTTTTTATCCGGCCGTGTCAATACTGCCCCCTAGCCCTAACAGGTTAACCTTTAACCTGTTAGGGCTAGGGGGCAGTATTGACACGGCCGGATAAAAAACATACCTGATTTAATCTGGTTACCACTCCTACCCAGTAACTAGAATATGCATATACTTATTACATATGGATAGAAAACACCCTACATTTTCTAAAACTGTTTGAATGGTGTCTGTGAGTATAACAGAACTCAAATGGCAGGTCAAAACCTGAGAGATTCCTTTACAGGAAGTGGCCTGTCTGACCATTTCTTGAACTTCTTTTCCATCTCTATCATTTCCTAAGGATCTCTGCTCTAACGTGACACTTCCCACGTCGTCCATAGGCGCTCAGAGCCCGGGAAAAAACAGAATGTCGTCATTCCAGCCCCAGGCTGAAACACATTATCGCCTTTCTCAAGTGGCCGATCAAGGGACACTGGGCTTATGCGCGTGACCCCGACCGCCCCCGCCTTTGGGATTTTTTCCTCTGTTTGCCGAAAAGGAGATTCCCTGCCGGAATATTATCGCTTTTCTACGAGAAAAATGTCGTAAAAATTGATTTTAAACAGCGGTTGACATGCTTCGAAGTACGGTAATGGAATATTTAGAATTTTATTGTCACGAATTGCGCCATGCGCGCGACACTTCTTTACTATTTCGGATAGTGTCTGGAACGCACGAACAAAACGCCGCTATTCGGATATAACGATGGATTATTTTGGACCAAACCAACATTTGTTATTGAAGTAGCAGTCCTGGGTGTGCATTCTGACGAAGACAACAAAAGGTAATCAAACTTTTATAATAGTAAATATGATTATGGTGAGTGCTAAACTTGCCGGGTGTCTAAATAGCTAGCCGTGATGGCTGGGCTATGTACTTAGAATATTGCAAAATGTGCTTCATCCGAAAAGCTATTTTAAAATCGGACATAGCGAGCGTCCCACCTAGCCCATAGAGGTTAAACACTGTTTCTCATGCTTGTTCAATGAACCATAAACAATTAATGAACATGCACCTGTGGAACGTTCGTTAAGACACTAACAGCTTACAGACGGTAGGCAATTAAGGTCACAGTTATGAAAACTTAGGACACTAAAGAGGCCTTTCTACTGAATTTCAAAAACACCAAAAGAAAGATGCCCAGGGTCCCTGCTCATCTGCGTGAACGTGCCTTAGGCATGCTGCTTGTAGGCATGAGGACCGCAGATGTGGCCAGGGCAATAAATGACAATGTCCTCACTGTGAGACGCCTAAGACAGCGCTACATGGAGACAGGACGGACAGCTGATCGTCCTCACAGTAGCAGAACACATGTAACAACACCTGCACAGGATCGGTACATCCGAACATCACACCTGCGGGACAGGTTCAGGATGGCAACAACAACTGCCCGTTTTATACCAGGAACGCACAATCCCTCCATCAGTGCTCAGACTGTTCGCAATAGGCTGAGAGAGGCTGGACTGAGGGCTTGTAGGCCTGTTGTAAGGCAGTCCTCACCAGACATCACCGGCAACAACGTCACCTATGGGCACAAACCCATCGTTGCTGGACATAGTCGGATTCGCGTTAATTGTCGACGGAATGAGCATTACACCGAGGCCTGTACTATGGAGTGTGGTCGATTTGAAGGTGGAGGGTCCGTCATGGTCTGGGGCGGTGTGTCACAGCATCATTGGACTGAACTTGTCATTGCAGGCACTCTCAACGCTGTGCGTTACAGGGAAGACATCCTCCTCCCTCATGTGGTACCCTTCCTCCAGGCTCACCCTGACATGACCCTCCAGCATGACAATGCCACCAGCCATACTGCTCGTTCTGTGTGTGATTTCCTGCAAGACAGGAATGTCAATGTTCTGCAATGGCCAGCGAAGACCCTGGATCTCAATTCCATTGAGCACGTCAGGGACCTGTTGGATCGAAGGGTGAGGGCTAGGGCCATTCCCCCCAGAAATGTCTGGGAACTTGCAGGTGCCTTGGTGGAAGAGTGGGGTAACATCTCACAGCAAGAACTGGCAAATCTGGTGCAGTCCACGAGGAGGAGATGCACTCCAGTACTTAATGCAGCTGGTGGCCACACCAGATACCGACTGTTACTTTTCATTTTGACCCACCCTTTGTTCAGGGACACATTATTCCATTTCTGTTAGTCACATGTTTGTGGAACTTGTTCAGTTTATGTCTCTGTTGTTGAATCTTGTTATGTTCATACAAATATTTACACATTTTAAGTTTGCTGAAAATAAACGCAGTTGACAAATAGGGGACATTTCTTTTTTTGCTGAGTTTAGTAGCCTAGGCCTTATACTGTAAGATGAGAATGAGACAAAAATGCCAATCTGTTTTTGATTATCGAGTTTTGAGGACAGCAGAGTTGCTCTGCAGCCAATGATGATTTACAACCAACCATCACAAAACGCACAGCCAGCGAGTGTAGTTGACAGTCACTCGCTCCATCTGCACGCTTCAGCACACACATACACACAGATGTGTAGTGGCCTAGGCCTATTTTTATGCCACAGCTCCACCTGAGTGGAATAGGCTATTTAAAAAGATTTGGCTCTACTAAATATATTTTGTCAATGCCATGATTCCTCTCGTCCCTCCCATAGCATGCGAGCCAAATGCATAGCAGTCTTATTTTTTTCTAAACTTATTTTGGGGGGAGTGGTCGCTAGGGGCGATAACATTGTCTATGGGCAAGTGCAGAAAATTATTTTAGATCCCACCTATGTACTTCACTTATTTTATGTCACCCTTTTGGCCGATGGTGTGACAGACCTTTTTTTTTTGGGGGGGGGGGGGGGGGGGGGGGAGACAAGTGACTTCAGCTTTCGAACAAGTAAAAACATCTGTCCTACTAAAAAAAGTGAATGTCCTTTAATGGCTGCACAAAGTGAATATTGTTGAATTTCATTTTCCAGATAGCGTATTTTAAAGGGCTCTACTATAGGCCTTCTGAAAGCGTGGCATGTCCACCCCTCTGTCAGCTACAGTTAAAAACGGACCAACTGTAATCAATGAGACATGCTACACCTGACATACCATCAGACATACCACAACACCATCAGTACTGGTGAAGATTCTCCACACATCAAGTGTATTTCAAGCAGTTTTATATGCAGCTCTAAAGTGTTTACAACTAGCCTAACAAAGTGGCTTGTGCACCCGATCTTTGCCTCTGTTTTATGCCTCCTTTTTATGTCGTCGGCATCTCCTGAGACCATAGACTTGCAAATGGAGGGGAAAAACTTGGGAGTTAGACTACTTATGAGGTAGGTGAATGGATGTGTAAGGGCTATTTGACCAAGAAGGATTGTGATGGAGTGCTGCATCAGATGACCTGGCCTCCACAATCATCCGACTTCAACCCAATTGAGATGGTTTGGGATGAGTTGGACTGCAGAGTGAAGGAAAAGCACCCAACAAGTGCTCAGCATATTTGGGAACTCTTTCAAGACGGTTGGAAAAGCATTCCAGGTGAAGCTGGTTGAGAGAATGCCAAGAGTTTGCAAAGCTGTCATCAAGGCAAAGGGTGGCTACTTTGAAGAATCTCAAATATAAAATATATTTTGATTTGTTTAACACTTTCTTGGTTACTACATGTTTCCATATGTGTTATTTCATAGTTTATGTCTTCATTATTATTGTACAACATAGAAAATAGTAAAAATAAAGAAAAATGAATAGGTGTGTCCAAACTTTTGACTGGTACTGTATACAGTTGAAGTCGGAAGTTTACATACACTTAGGTTGGAGTCATTAAAAGTCGTTTTTCAACCACTCCACAAATTTCTTGTTAACAAACTATAGTTTTGGCAAGTCGGTTAGGACATCTACTTTGTGCATGACAAGTAATTTTTCCAACAATTGTTTACAGACAGATTATTTCACTTATCTGTATCACAATTCCAGTGGGTCAAAAGTTTACATACACTAAGTTGACTATGCCTTTAAACATCTTGGACAATTCCAGAAAATGATGTCATGGATTTAAAAGCTTCTCATAGGCAAATAACATAATCTGAGTGAATTGGATGTGTACCTGTGGATGTATTTCAAGGCCTACCTTCAAACTCAGTGCCTCTTTGCTTGACGTCATTGGAAAATCAAAAGAAATCAGCCAAGACCTCAGAAACAAAATTGTAGACCTTCAGAAGACTGATTCATCCTTGGGAGCAATTTCCAAACGCCTGAAGGTACCACGTTCATCTGTACAAACAACAGTACGCAAGTAGAAACACATTGGGACAACGCAGCAGTCCTACAGCTCAGGAAGGAGACACGTTCTGTCTCCTAGAGATGAACGTACTTTGGTGCGAAAAGTGCAAATCAATCCCACAACAACAGCAAAGGATCTTGTGAAGATGCTGGAGGACCCGGGTACAAAAGTATCTATATCCACAGTAAAACAATTCCTATATCGACATCACCTGAACGGGGGTGGCAGCATCATGTTGTGCTGCAGGAGGGACCGGTTCAGGAGAGACTGTATATAGTACATACACTTCATAACCACAAGTATGTGGACACCTGCTCGTCGAACAGCTCATTCCAAAATAATGGGCATTAATCAGGAGTTGGTACCCCTTTTCTGCTATAATAGCCTCCACTCTTCTGGGAAGGCTTTCCACTAGATGTTGGAACATTGCTGCGGGGACTTGCTTCCATTCAGCCACAAGAGTATTAGTGAGGTCGGGCACTGATGTTGGGCGATTAGGCCTGGCTCGCAGTCGGCGTTCCAATTCATCCCAAAGGTGTTCGATGGAGTTGAGGTCAGGGCTCTGTGCAGGCCAGTCAAGTTCTTCCACACTGATCGACAAACCATTTCTGTATGGACCTCAATTTTTGCACGGGAGCATTGTCATGCTGAAACAGGAAAGAGCCTTCCCCAAACTGTTGCCGCAAAGTTGGAAGCACAGAATCGTCTAGAGAGTAATTTTATGCTGGAACTTTAAGATTTTGCTTCACTGGAACTAAGGGGTCTAGCCCAAACCATGAAAAACAGCCCCAGATCAATATTCCTCCTCCACGAAACTTTAGTTGGCACTATGCATTGGGGCAGGTAACGTTCTCATGGCATCCGCCAAACCCAGATTTTATACACCCGTTGCTGACAGGTGTATAAAACTGAGCACACAGCCAGGCAAACACCATAGATAAACATTGGCAGTAGAATGGCCTTACTGAAGAGCTCAGTGACTTTCAACAAGTCAGTTCATCAAATTTCTGACCTATTAGAGCTGCCCTAGTCAACTGTAAGTGCTGTTATTGTGGTGTGGAAAGGTCTTGGAGCAACAACAGCTTAGCCGCGAAGTGGTAGACCACACAAGCTCACAGAATTGGACAGCCAGTGCTGAAACGCATTGGGCGTAAAAATCGTCTGTCCTCTCCAAGAGAGGATGGCTTTCACTTCAGCAGTGATGAGTTCATGAACTTCTTCGATGAAAAGATCATGAAAAAGCAAATTACGGACTCCTCTTTGAATCTGTGTTTTTCTCCAAAACTCAGTTGTCCTGAGTCTGCACAGAGATGCCAGGATGTAGGATCAATGGAGACTCAAGTTTTTTAAAACCTGTTGTGGATAGGGGGCAGTATTTTCACGGCCGGATGAAAAAAACGTACCTGATTTAATCTGGTTACTACTCTTGCCCAGAAACTAGAATATGCATATAATTAGTAGATTTGGATAGAAAACACTAACGTTTCTAAAACTGTTTGAATGGTGTCTGTGAGTATAACAGAACTCATATAGCAGGCAAAAACCTGAGAAAATTCCAAGCAGGAAGTGGCCTGTCTGACAATTTGTAGTTCTCCTTTTGCTTCTCTATCGAAACTACAGTATCTGTGGGGTTACGTGACACTTTCTAAGGCTTCCATTGGCTCTCTAAAGCCTTCAGAAACCGGATTGAGGCGTCTCCTGTCTCTGGGCAGATAATAGCAGCTCAGTTTGTCAGTGGACTGCCTGGTGACAAAGAGATTAGAGATGCGCGTTCACGAGACCACGCTGTTTTTTCTTTTCCTCTTTGAATGAATACAACATTGTCCGGTTGGAATATTATCGCTATTTTACGAGAAAAATAGCACAAATTCATTTTAAACAGCGTTTGACATGCTTCTAAGTACGGTAATGGAACATTTTGAATTTTTTGGTCTGGAAATGTGCTCGCGCGTTACCCTTTTAGATTGCGACCTGAACGCACAAACAAAACGGGGGTATTTAGACATAACTATGGATTATTTGGAACAAAAACAACATTTGTTGTGGAAGTAGCAGTCCTGGGAGTGCATTCTGACGAAGAACAGCAAAGGTAATAAAATTTTTCGAACACTAATTCTGAGTTTAGTGTGTCCCGAACTTGGCGGGTGTCAAAATAGCTAGCCGTGATGGCTGAGTTATGTACTCAGAATATCGAAAAATGTGCTTTCGCCGAAAAGCTATTTTAAAATCGGACATAGCGATTGCATAAAGGAGTTCTGTATCTATAATTCTTAAAATAATTGTTATGTATTTTGTTAACGTTTATGATGAGTAATTTAGTAAATTCACTGGAAGTTTTGGCTGGGAATGCATGTTCTGAGCATCACATGCTAATGTAAAAAGCTGTTTTTGGACATAAATATGAACTTGATTGGACAAAACATGCATGTATTGTATAACATAATGTCCTAGGAGTGTCACCTGATGTAGATCAAAAAGTTAGTGCTGCATTTAGCTGTGTTTTGGGTTTTTGTGACATATATGCTTGCTTTGAAAATGGCTGTGTGATTATTTTTGGCTGTGTACTCTCCTAACATAATGTAATGTTTTGCTTTCGCTGTGAAGCCTTTTTGAATGTGGTTGGATTAACGAGAGTCTAATCTTTCAAATGGTGTAAAATAGTCGTATGTTTGAGAAATTGAAATTATTGCATTTTTGAGGTTTTTGTATTTCGCGCCACGCTCTACCATTGGATACTAGCGGAACGTCTGTCCTCAACAGGTTTTAATCCTGTATCTCGACACATTCATGGAAATAGTGATGACCTCTAAACCGTCAAGCTGCATACTGGACCCTATTTTAACTAAACTACTAAAAGAGCTACTTCCTGTGCTTGGCCCTCCTATGTTGAACATAATAAATGGCTCCCTATCGACCGGATGTGTTCCAAACTCACTAAAAGTGGAAGTAATAAAGCCTCTCTTGAAAAAGCCAAACCTTGACCCATAAAATGTTAAAAACTATCGGCCTATATCGAATATTTTAGAAAAAGCTGTTGCGCAGCAACTCACTGCCTTCCTGAAGACAAATAATGTATAAGAACCGCTTCAGCCATCATAGCACTGAGACTGCACTCGTGAAGGTGGTAAATTACCTTTTAATGGTGTCAGACTAAGGCTCTGCATCTGTCCTCGAGCTCCTAGACCTTAGTGCTGCTTTTGATACCATTGATCACCACATTCTTTTGGAGAGATTGGAAACCCTAACCGGTGTACACAGAAAGGTTCTTGCCTGGTTTAGATCTTATCTGTCGGAAAGATATTAGTTTGTCTCTGTGCATGGTTTGTTCTCTGACAAATCAATTGTAAGTTTCAGCGTTCCTCAAGGTTCCATTTTAGGACCACTATTGTTTTCACTAAATATTCTACCTCTTGGTGATATCATTTGGCTACACAATGTCAACTTTCACCGCAATGTGGACGACACACAGCTGTACATGTCGATGAAACATGGTGAAGCCCCAAAATTGCCTTCCCTGGAAGCCTGTGTTTCAGACATAAGGACGTGGATGGCGGCAAAAGTTTTACTTTAAACTCGGACAAAACAGAGATGCTAGTTCTAAGTCCCAAGAAACATAGAGATCTGCTGTTGGATCTGACAATTAAGCTTGATGGTTGAACAGTCGTCTCAAATAAACCTGAAGGACTTCGGCGTTACTCTGATCTCTCTTTTGAAAATCATATCAGGAATATTTCAAGGACAGCTTTGTTCAATCTTCGTAACATTGCAAAAATCTGAAATGTTTTGTCCAAAAATGATGCAGAAAAGCTAATCCATGCTTTTGTCTCTTCTAGATTAGACTACTGCAATGCTCTACTCTCCGGCTACCTGGAAAAAGCACTAAATAAACTTCAGTTAGTGCTAAACACGGCTGCTAGAATCTTGACTAGAACCAAAAGATTTGATCATATTACTCCAGTGCTAACCTCTCTACACTGGCTTCCTGGTAAGGCTAGGGCTGATTTCAAGGTTTTACTGCTAACCTACAAAGCATTACATGGGCTTGCTCCTACCTATCTCTCCGATTTGGTGCTGCTGTACATACCTACATTTACGCTTCGGTCAGAAGACGCAGGCCTCCTTATTGTCCCTAGAAAGCACTGAAGCAGAGTAGAAAGTGTTATGGTCAATGGTCAGTGAGTTTAGAGAGAAGAGGGATAAATGGTATCTCTGAGAGACTGGACACTCCTGAAGGCCTTGGATTGATCACAGCACCACTAGCTTCCATTACATCGCTGACATCATCTGTTATGATTTATTACCTGTTTTTGTTGGCATACTGAAACAGCATTCCTCTAGTCTGCTTTACTCTCACACTGTCTGCTACACTGAAAGAGAGAGGGGGGGTGTAATCTGTGTGAGACAGATAATGTGCGTAAGAGAGAGATGGAATGGGAGAAATAGAGAGAACACCATCTGCATGTGTCATCTATGAGTCAACAACAAGCTAATCTCAGAACCAAATCTCACTTGTGCGAGCTAGCTGCACGATTTCCCCAGCAGTAGTTACACTTGATGAAACTAATTGTAGTCCCGACTGATGAACACGTGTACATTTACGTCGTTTAGCAGACGCTCTTATCCAGAGCGACTTACAAATTGGTACATTCACTTTATGATATCCAGTGGAACAACCACTTTACAATAGTACATCTATATATTTTTTTTTGGGGGGGGGGGTTAGAAGGATTACTTTATCCTATCCCAGGTATTCCTTAAAGAGGTGGGGTTTCAGGTGTCTCCGGAAGGTGGTGATTGACTCCGCTGTCCTGGCGTCGTGAGGGAGCTTGTTCCACCATTGGGGTGCCAGAGCATCGAACAGTTTTGACTGGGCTGAGCGGGAACTGTGCTTCCTCAGAGGTAGGGAGGCGAGCAGGCCAGAGGTGGATGAACGCAGTGCCCTTGTTTGGGTGTAGGGCCTGATCAGAGCCTGAAGGTACGGAGGTGCCGTTCCCCTCACAGCCCCATAGGCAAGCACCATGGTCTTGTAGCGGATGCGAGCTTCAACTGGAAGCCAGTGGAGAGAGCGGAGGAGCGGGGTGACGTGAGAGAACTTGGGAAGGTTGAACACCAGACGGGCTGCGGCGTTCTGGATGAGTTGTAGGGGTTTAATGGCACAGGCAGGGAGCCCAGCCAACAGCGAGTTGCAGTAATCCAGACGGGAGATGACAAGTGCCTGGATTAGGACCTGCGCCGCTTCCTGTGTGAGGCAGGGTCGTACTCTGCGAATGTTGTAGAGCATGAACCTACAGGATCGGGTCACCGCCTTGATGTTAGCGGAGAATGACAGGGTGTTGTCCAGGATCACGCCAAGACTCTTAGCACTCTGGGAGGAGGACACAATGGAGTTGTCAACCGTGATGGCGAGATCATGGAACGGGCAGTCCTTCCCCGGGAGGAAGAGCAGCTCCGTCTTGCCGAGGTTCAGCTTGAGGTGGTGATCCGTCATCCACACTGATATGTCTGCCAGACATGCAGAGATGCGATTCGCCACCTGGTTATCAGAAGGGGGAAAGGAGAAGATGAATTGTGTGTCGTCTGCGTAGCAATGATAGGAGAGACCATGTGAGGATATGACAGAGCCAAGTGACTTGGTGTATAGCGAGAATAGGAGAGGGCCTAGAACAGAGCCCTGGGGGACACCAGTGGTGAGAGCACGTTGTGCGGAGACGGATTCTCACCACGCCACCTGGTAGGAGCGACCTGTCAGGTAGGACGCAATCCAAGAGTGAGCCGCGCCGCAGATGCCCAACTCGGAGAGGGTGGAGAGGAGGATCTGATGGTTCACAGTATCAAAGGCAGCAGATAGGTCTAGAAGGATGAGAGCAGAGGAGAGAGAGTTAGCTTTAGCAGTGCGGAGAGCCTCCGTGACACAGAGAAGAGCAGTCTCAGTTGAATGACCAGTCTTGAAACCTGACTGATTTGGATCAAGAAGGTCATTCTGAGAGAGATAGCAAGAGAGCTGGCCAAGGACGGCAGAGAGTTTTGGAGAGAAAAGAAAGAAGGGATACTGGTCTGTAGTTGTTGACATCGGAGGGATCGAGTGTAGGTTTTTTGAGAAGGGGTGCAACTCTCGCTCTCTTGAAGACGGAAGGGATGTAGCCAGCGGTCAAGGATGAGTTGATGAGCGAGGTGAGGTAGGGGAGAAGGTCTCCGGAAATGGTCTGGAGAAGAGAGGAGGGGGATAGGGTCAAGCGGGCAGGTTGTTGGGCGGCCGGCCGTCACAAGTCGCAAGATTTCATCTGGAGAGAGAGGGGAGAAAGAGGTCAAAGCATAGTGTAGGGCAACGTGAGCAGGACCAGCGGTGTCGTTTGACTTAACATACGAGGATCCAATGTCGTCAACCTTCTTTTCAAAATGGTTGACAAAGTCATCCGCAGAGAGGGAGGAGGAGTAGGATTCAGGAGGGAGGAGAAGGTGGCAAAGAGCTTCCTAGGGTTAGAGGCAGATGCTTGGAATTTAGAGTGGTAGAAATTGGCTTTAGCAGCAGAAACAGAGGAAGAAAATGTAGAGAGAAGGGAGTGAAAAGATGCCAGGTCCATTGTGTAGCCATACAGTGCTTATTTGAAATGGGTGTGTTCGTCCCAGACTGAAACAAAAGCCTGCATATCCAGTAGCTCTCTGGAACCAGAGTTCTCACTCTCCATTCGTCTCTCTCTTTCTTCTCCTACAGCAGGTCTACTAAGGTTACTTAACATAGCACCTCAGCTGAAGTAATAAACAACACATGCCCCATTCTCCCATCTCTCTCCGTCCTCTTTCCATCTGATTTACTCCCTCTTCCACTGCCGGCCCCAGCTCATTATCTCCCAATAGCTTCCTCTCTAAATATCTGCTGTGTCAGCTTTCCTCTCCTCTTCTCTCCCCTCTCTTCAGTGTTCTCTTCAATCTGAAAAACGCTTCCATTTTACTGCTTCTGGCTGCCTAACCTCAATTCAATTTAAGGGGATTTATTGGAAACGTATGTTTAGGTGTGAATCTGTGTGTGCCGACATGCGTTGTGTGATGAGTTGTAAGTCATGAAGGGCCGGGCTGCAGAGTACACAACTCTGCTGTCCCCAGAACTGGATAATTATTAAATGATTTGCATTTTTGCCTAATCTTCCGCTCTTATTAGACCTTGGCTTTTACTATACGTTGTAGGTAGGTTCCATACATTGCTAATAGTAGCCTATGGAAATAGGCCTACTCTACACAGTTCCTTTCATAAGCTTTGCTCAGCTGTAATCTTTGTTTGGATTTTTCCATCTTAAAATTGTTTGCTAAATTTCATTTCTTTGTCTGTAATATTTGTCATTCAAAATAAAGCTGTGATAAAGAATAGCCTATAGACTCTGACTTTCACAATTGTTCTCATTTGAAAGCTGCAACTTTAGGACATATCATTAAACACTTTATTAGAATAGCCTCATAACTTTAACTTGTCTTAATGCAATTTAGTATTATTTGTCTTTTGTCATCTTGGTTACCCAGAAGTTAAATTCTCAAAGTTTTCACTTCCCAAATAACTTCTGGGGGAAATGCCATTAACAATAGTGATTTCCGTAGTGTGAAGGTCAGAAGCGAAGTCTCCTCCCTCGCAAACGGGAAACTCTCGGCCAAATCACTCCCTTCTGCTAATTTCACCTGTGTTTATGTTCCGAATGGATACACGCGCAAAGCAGTAAACATGTAAGAACTGAGTGAGGATGTTTTTAACACAGCTATTTCGAATCTTAGCGGTGTCCATTCATCCCGTCGTTTAAGCCACTGCAACAGGTGTGCTTAAACATTTTGATTGGCAAAGGGGACGTTTTAGCATGCTTGCCAACTGGGTATGGCAAAAGTTTAATTCATCAAATGATGTATGGAGAAAAGTTATTCGAATCGTGTTCAGCAAGCAGTATATAGGACTGGCAGTGGACACTTGTTGAACGGTAAGTCTACATTTCAGATGAACTCCTGGCTAGCCATTGGCATTGACATTTTAGCTAGCAAGCGGTATCATTCATTCTACTTTACAATCAACTGGCCAGCTGTATCAGTCAGCTTTAGATGCGAGGGAAAACAAATACAGTGCATTCGGAAAGTAGTCAGACCCGTTCCCTTTTAACACATTATGTTACATTACAGCCTTATTCTAAAATGGATTAAGTAAAAATACATTGATCTACACACAATACCACATAATGACAATGCAAAAACAGGTTTTTTGAAATTTGTGCAAATTTAGGTGTGCCGTGCTTGTAGCATCATACCCAAGAAGACTCAAGGCTGTAATCGATGCTAAAGGTGCTAAAACAAAATACTGATTAAAGGGTCTGAATATTTATTTAATTGTGATATTACAGATTTTATTTTTAATACATTTGCAAAAGATTCTAAAAACCTGTTTTTGCTTCGTCATTAGGGAGTATTGTGTGTAGATTGATAATTCTTATTTTTTTTAATCCATTTTATAATAAGGCTGTAACGTAACAAAATGTGGAAAAAGTCAAGAATACTTTCCGAAGGCACTGTATATTTGCTAACAGTGGAGGCTCCTCAGAGGAGGAATGGGAGGACCATCCTCCTCAGAGAATTTCATAAAAATAGAAATAGCGAAACATGATCCTTTCAAGATAAAACTATACTAAATATATTCACGTCACCAAATAATTGATTAAAACACACTGTTTTGTAATGAAGGTCTACAGTAGCCTCAACAGCACTCTGTAGGGGAGCACCATGGTGTAGCCGGAGGACAGCTAATTTCCGTCCCCTTCTGGGTACATTGACTTAAATTCAGAACCTAGGAGGCTCTTGGTTCTCACACCCTTCCACAGACTTACACAGTAATTATGACAACTTCCAGAGGACGTCCTCCAACCTATCAGAGCTCTTGCAGCATGAACTGACATGTTAACCACCCAATCAAAGATTCAGAGAATGAATCTAGTACTGAAAGCATAAGCTACAGCTAGCTAGCACTGCAAGGCATAAAATGTGAATATTTAACTCAAAGAGAGAGAATAGTTTAACAGTTCTGAACAAATTAATTTGTTCAAAAATGAAGGAGAAGCAAGAGGGAGATATTTTTTTCCACTGTCACTTCCCAGAACTCTTTCAAGTCAAGGTTTGCTTTTGGTTTTATTAATTTATTGCCATCGGGGCACACCGGTGTAACTGCTTGCTGCTGACTGTACAATGTACTGCATGATTGTAGCGGGTTTACTAACATGTCAGTTCTAGTAGCTATGTTGGTTATGACGTTAATATGGTGACAATGATGTAGGCTGTGTGTAGTGGTTAGCGGTTATGAAATTAAGGTTTGGCTTGGAAATGTTTTTTTCGCCTGGTCACAGAAAGCTGATTTGCTGTGCACTGAAGTCCACAAGCAAAGGGAAAATTTGAGAGGAGAGAGCGTAGATGTGAGAAGGAATACAATAATCATGCTGTTTGTATGTGGCTGCTATGAAAGTTAACTGTTTGCTTGTGATTAGGGGTGTATTCATTGTACCAATTCTGTTGAAAAACGTTTCTTAA
The DNA here is from genome assembly GCF_965601325.2 of Salmo salar. Classification (NCBI taxonomy): domain Eukaryota; kingdom Metazoa; phylum Chordata; class Actinopteri; order Salmoniformes; family Salmonidae; genus Salmo; species Salmo salar. Next base: position 14,919,752 of record NC_138314.1, on the reverse strand, counting down.
ATGGTTCAAACGGAACGAAACAGGAATAAACACAACTGAATTTTTCCAATAAAAACTCTTGTTTGTAACTGTTGGACTAATGATTACACCCTAGATCAGCTAGATGCAAGGAAGAGTGTGCAAGGCGGTATTGAATGTAATATCTGCTACCTTGATTACTCAAAATTCTCTCAACCTGTGCACCTACGATTTAAACTTTCATTCATAGACCAGTTGCAGCAACCTCATGATGGGTATATGGAAAAATTGGAGTATCATGTAGTAGCCTAAACCTATCGATTTTACATAGAGCTGAGTAAATGGAATATGACAGTCATCCAATATGATGTAAAAGAAATAAGGCCATGCTCATGAAAAAATAAAGCACTTTTTGCTAGCTATCCCTCTGATGAAGTTGAGAAAATGCCATTAACTAGTTTGCTAAATTGAAACTGCTGGGGAAAGCTAGCGAACGTTAATTACGACTATCAGTCTGAGTTGAATTCACTTTACCTAGCTATGTGGACTGTAGTTGGATTCTAGAAAAGAACTAGCTATATAATTGCTAGCTAAATTTTAAAGACTAGTTAGAGTATTGAACACTTTGTCTAACTGCTCTGTTCTCCTGTCTGTTCATTGACGCATTAGAGACTGAAAATGTTGCCAATATAGCTAAATGCCCCTCCTGATTTTACTCCAAATAATCTGTTGTTTTGATATACACTGAAAAAAATATAAACGCAACATGCAACAATTTCTAAGATCTTACTGAGTTACAGTTCAGAAGGAAATCAGTCCACTGAAATAAATTCATTAGGCCCTTATCTATGGATTTCACATGACTGGGAATACAAATATGCATCTGTTGGTCACAGATACGATAAAAAAGGTAGGGGCGCGGATCAGAAAACCAGTCAGCGTGACCACCATTTGCCTCATGCAGCGTGACACATCTTCGCTTAGAGTTGATCAGGCTGTTGATTGTGGCCTGTGGAATGTTGTCCCACTCCTCTTCAATGGCTGTGTGAAGTTTCTGGATATTGGCGGGAACTGGAACACGCTGTCGTACATGTCGATCCAGAGCATCCCAAACGTACTCAATGGGTTCATGTCTTGTGGGTATGCAGGCCATTGAAGAACTGAGACATTTTCAGCTTCCAGGAATGGTGTGCAGATCCTTGCGACATGGGTCTGTGCATTATCATGCTGAAACATGAGATGATGGCAGCGGATGAATGGCATGACAATGGGCCTCAGGATTTTGTCACGGTATCTCTGTGCATTCAAATTGCCATCAATAAAATGCAATTGTGTTCGTTGTCCGTAGCTTATGCCTGCTCATACCATAACCCCTCCGCCACCATTGGGCACCCTGTTCACAGCGCTGACATCAGCAAACAGCTCACGCTGCAATCTGCAATCTGCCCGGTATAGTTGAAACCGGGATTTGTCCATAAAAAGCACATTTCTCCAGCGTGCCAGGGGCCATCGAAGGTGAGCATTTACCCACTGAAGTCAGTTACAACATCGTACTGCAGTCAGGTCAAGACCCTGGTGAGGACGATGAGCATGCAGATTAGACTAATTCTGACAGTTTGTGCTGAAATTATTTAGTTGCGCAAACCACAATTTCATCAGCTATCCGAGTGGCTGGTCTCAGACGAGGTGAAGAAGCCGGATGTGAAGTTCCTGGGCTGGCATGTTTTAATTAAAATGTTGTTATTATTGAATATTACAACATACAATCTGGGCTGGTGGATATTGCAGCAGTCAGCATACCAATTGCATGCACCCCCAAAACATGAGACATCTGTGGCATTGTGTTGTGTGATAAAACTGCACCTTTTACTATCCCCAGCACAAGGTGCACCTGTGTAATGATCATGCTGTTTAATCAGCTTCTTGATATGCCACACCTGTCAAGTGGATGGATTGTCTTGGCAAAGGAGAAATGCTCACTAACAGGGATGCAAACAAATTTATGCACAACATTTTAGAGAAATAAGCTTTTTGTATGTAAAATGTATGGGATATTTCATTTCAGCTCATGAAACATGGGACCAGCGCTTTACATGTTGCATTTATATTTTTGTTCCATACAATTTGGCTAATTAGGATTGTGCACATTTACCTGAGTGTTTCATTAGTTAGCTAAGTTACTGACAGAGTAGGCTCATTCTTATTCATATTGTTGCATTTCAGGTGGAGAGGGAGTTGGATCACAGAAAGCAGCTGACAGAGCAGGGCCTGTATTCACAAAGCGTCTCAGAGTAGCAGTCGTACTGATTTAGGATCAATTTTGCCTTTTAGATCACAAAGAATATGATCACATTGACAATCGGGAGCTGGTCCTAGATCACTATTCCTACTCTGAAGACGCTATGTGAATATGGGATAAAGCTGTTGCCCCTGGGATAAAGCTGTCACCCAATACCTTGCACAGCAGTCATTTCACCACAAGACCCTAGAGGTATTACAGTCTATGCTAATGAACTGAATTTAAGTGAATTTTCATATCAATGACACTAACAAATAGGTTGAATTGTTCAGCAACATGTGCAGTAAATGCTACTACGGCATTGGTGATGAAAGGTACATAATGCATTCATTGTCATCTCCCTATCAGGCCACTGCATGCCGTGACATGGGGCTGGATGGTGACAAGCTGCCTGACTGAATACTGGGGCCTTCAGTGCTACCGCAAGCAATGGCCTTACCTGGGAGCACAGCAACAGTCTCTCTCTCTCTCACAGCCATTTTGTTAACATGTATTGGGCTCCCGAGTGGCGCAGTGGTCTAAGGCACTGCATCTCAGTTCAAGAGGTGTCACTACAGTCCCTGGTTTGAATCCAGGCTGTATCACATCTGGCCGCGATTGGGAGTTCCATAGGGGGGTGCACAATTGGCCCAGCGTCGTCTGGGTTTGGCCGGGGCAGACTGTCATTGTAAATAACAATTTGATCTTATCTGACTTGCCTTGTTGAATAAAGGTCACATATTGTATGTACCCACTCAAATTTATATGAAGTACTACGGCCGAAAGAACTGACTTATATTCCATTTGACCCATTCTTCAATCTTGACTGGGATATATTTTGGTTGACATGCCTGTGTGATGCGTCCGATATAATGAATAAAAATGTATTCAACCTGGACATGAGACTTGCACTGATTTTAGACCTTTTGAATCATATTCTCCAAGTGCGGTCTTGTTACCGCAGAAGTAAAAAAAAAAAAAAGAAAAGAAAAAAAAGTATAGACCAACGTTCCAAACATGCTTGTTTGGTAATCTAACATTAGAAAAATTAAAATTACTTTATTACATTTGGTCATCCTCAAAATCTGGCCTTTGAAAGTTAGTTAGTTACATCCCATGGATAGCTGACAAAAGGGTTGCAGGTTTTTTTATGTACTGCTCTAGAGTTCCATAGCCACAGAAGACTCACCTGGGGATAGGGGGACACCTGTTAGTTTTTTATAAAAGTCTGAGACTTTTACAGGGAGGAGAGTGGATGAGTTTGAGTGATAACATTAAATCCAATCCAACCAGTGGCTCTGGATAATATGCTATGCGATCGCAAAGGCAGACTGCAATAGTGAAGGAGATTTACAGAGTGCATCAAGTATACTATTATGAGTGGAGCTTACTTCTCTGTGCTCTGGAGATCACCGGTAGTTGGTTAGAAGACTCTGGAGGTCCTTGGATCATGTTGTCTCTCTAGCACCTGGAGAGCGAGACGGATAGAGTTAGTGAGTGTGCTTGAAATAGAGCCCTCACCCCTGACCTCCCACTGGCCCAAAGCCTCCTGCCTAACCCTCTAATCACAGTCTTTGACAGAGAGTTACTCCATGATTATACAGGTGTATGGTGCATAGGGCTTTCCACTCATATGAGTGGAGTTTTAGTGCTCTTGTAATAGTATCGTGCAAGGTAAAGGAAAACAATAACATCATGACTTACTGATATGGAGTGCTCCATGTTCCTGCTGGTAGCAAGCCTCAACCTGGATGCAGATAAAATGTCCTGCCTTGTAGAATAGTGGCATATATCTCCACCAGGCTACAAGAAATCAGATGACAAACCTACAGAGATAGTTCGCCTATTTCATGATTCATGTCTGAATGACAGCAATAGAGCTGATAAAACATTATTACATGCCATCAAAGTGAATTATATTATGGCAGCACATGTCATCACACTAAGAATTGCAACCTTAACTTATTCCATCATGACAACATCATGCTCCTCATTTTACTGTAGTTAGCTAGCTGTTAACTTAGATGCCTGTGTTTGTTGAGACCTAGGCTATGTTCCAAAATGCGCACTTGCGTTCTACATTCTCACATTCTTTCAAGTTGTGACCTTTCAAGAACACCTGAGAGAGCATACCATCTAGTATGGGAAAACGCAGAGCACTTAAAATCCACTAAATTTGAAACGTTCTTCGATGTGACCTCTAACCTAAGCAGGAAACTGCATCATGACGCAGCCTGCGTCAACAAAGCTAGCTTTTATGCTAGCTAACTATGTCTGTTTACATTATATCCAATGTAGCAGCTTGAGCAACTAGTGCTACCAATTCAATAAAGAACTATCCCATGAAAAACAAGTAACAGAATCAAATTTTTTCAGTAACTGTTAGTGAATTAAGCTGACACTAACCAGAATAATTTTACGTGGGGACCTCTCACAAATTGCTTGGTCTGATTCTACATCATTGTGGATGTATGACAGGTAAGGAAGGGTTCATGCATTGCACAGAGGAAAAACATTTTTTATAATGAAATAGCGAAATAACCTATTTTGCTTACTGTTTAACTTCTATGGGCTAGGTGGGACACAGCCAGTGAAATATCAGGGCGGAAAATTCAAAAAACAACAAAATGTCATAATTCAACTTTCTCAAAACATACAACTATTTTACACCATTTTAAAGATAAACTTCTCGTTAATCTAACCACATTGTCCGATTTCAAAAAGGCTTTACAGCGTAAGCAAAACATTAGATTATGTTAGGAGAGTACATAGACAAAAATAATCACTGCCATTTTCCAAGCAAGGACATGTGTCAATAAAACCCAAAACACAGCTAAATGAAGCACTAACCTTTGACGATCTTCATCAGATGACACTCCTAGGACATTATGTTACACAATACATGTATGTTTTGTTCGATAAAGTTCATATTTATATCCAAAAACAGCATTTTACATTGGCGCGTGATGTTCAGAAAATGTTTTCCCACCAAAATGCCCAGTGAATGTGCACATCAATTTACAAAAATACTCATCATAAACATTGACAAAATATACAACAATTATTTAAAGAATTATAGATAGACTACCCCTGGATGCAACCGCTGTGTCAGATTTTAAAATAGCTTTACGGAGTACATAGCTCAGCCATCACGGTGTGCTATTCAGACACCCGCCAAGTTCGGGGCAACCTAAACTCAGAATTAGTATTAGAAATATTCTCTTACCTTTGCTGATCTTCGTCAGAATGCACTCCCAGGACTGCTACTTCCACAAGAAATGTTGTTTTTGTTCGAAATAATCCATATTTATGTACAAATACCTCAGTTTTGTTCATGTGTACAGATCACTTATCCAAAGGCATAACGTGCGAGTGCGGAACGAGAGACGAAAAGTCAAAATATTCCATTACTGTACTTAGAAGCATGTCAAACGCTGTTTAAAATCAATCTTTATGGTATTTTTAACATAATATTCCAACCGGACAATAGCATATTCATTCAAGAAGAAAAAGGAAGGGCGCGCTCGCGGGACCGAGCATATCCAATCCCTTTGTTGCCAGGCAGTCCACTCAGAAACTGAGCTCCTATTATCTTCCCAATGACAGGAAAATGCTCAAACCACTTTCTGAAGGCTGTAGACAGCCAATGGAAGCCTTAGGAAGTGCAACGTCCCCCACAGACACTGTAGTTTTGATTGAGAATTGTAGTTCTTCTTTTGATTCTCTGACTTTCCACTTCCTGCTTGGAATTTTCTCAGGTTTTTGCCTGCCATATGAGTTATGTTATACTCACAGACACCATTCAAACAGTTTTAGAAACTTCAGAGTGTTTTCTATCCAAATCTACTAACAATATGCATATTCTAGTTTCTGGGCCAGAGTAGTAACCTGTTTAAATTGGGTACGTTTTTCATCCGGCCGTGAAAATACTGCCCCCTAGCCCAGACAGGTTAAGAATGATAAATAGCCAGAAGAGTGGTGTTTCACTGCTAGTGTTTTATTTCCAATGAGCAGGCTTGCATTGTGATAAATTCATACAGTTATAACACCCATATGTTATTAAGTGACACTGATGTTCATGATAGCGTGGTTATAAACTCAGCAAAAAAAGAGTCATCCCTTTTCGTATTCTGTTAATTCGTATTCTGTTAATACTTCACTCAAGTTTATTGGAACATGCTGGCCGCCTACTCATTTTCTTTCTTTGGATTACCTGCCATTTAGGGGCCTACCGTCCCACTGCCTTCATTTCAGGCCACAAGAAGTGAAATTGAGCAAACAATACCAAGGTGATGAGTCAAAAGAATACTTAGGCTACAGCTGAAGAAAGAAATTATGTTTAGCTGTCCTAAACCTATTCCCATTATATTCTAGCAATAATGCATATCAACTCAGCAAAAGAAACGTCCCTTTTTCAGGACCCTGTCTTTTAAAGATAATTCGTACAAATCCAAATAACTTCACAGATCTTCATTGTAAAGGGTTTAAACACCGTTTCCCATGATTGTTCAATGAACCATAAACAATTAATGAACATGCACCTGTGGAACGGTCGTTAAGACACGAACAGCTTACAGACGGTAGGCAATTAACCTCTCTAGGGTAGGGGGCAGTATTTTCACATCCGGATAAAAAACGTACCCGATTTAATCTGGTTATTACTACTGCCCAGAAACTAGAATATGCATATAATTGTTTGATTTGGATAGAAAACACCCTAAAGTTTCTAAAACTGTTTGAATGGTGTCTGTGAGTATAACAGAACTCATATGGCAGGCAAAACCTGAGAAGATTCCTTACAGGAAGTGCCCTCTCTGACAAGATCTTGTTCTTCTTGTCTCTGTTTATTGAAGACTGAGGATCTTTGCTGTAACGTGACACTTCCTACGGCTCCCATAGGCTCTCAGAGCCCAGGAAAAAGCTGAATGATATCGAGGCAGCCCCAGGCTGAAACACATTTACGCTTTTGGCAAGGGGCCGATCAGAGGACAATGGGCTTAGGCGCGTGCCCGAGTCGACCCCGTGCTTTATTTTCTTTCCTCGTTTTACGTAAACGCAGATTCCCGGTCGGAATATTATTGCTTTTTTACGAGAAAAATGGCATAAAAATTTAATATAACAGAACTCATATGGCAGGCAAAATCCTGAGAAGATTCTGTACAGGAAGTGCCCTATCTGACCATTTCTTGGCCTTCTACACTCTTTATTGAAAACTGAGGATCTCTGCTGTAACGTGACACTTCCTACGGCTCCCATAGGCTCTATGAGGGCGCCAGAATGTTGAATGATGACTTTGCAGCCCATGGCTGAAAAACAGTAGCGCATTTGGTATTTAGAATTTTTTTGTCACCATACGCGTCCACGCGTCACCCTTCGTCACCCTTCGGATAGTGTCTTGAACGCAAGAACAAAACAGAGGATATTTGAACATAACTATGGATTATTTTGAACCAAAACAACATTTGTGGATGAAGTAGAAGTCCTGGGAGTGCATTCTGAACAGCAAAGGTAATCCAATTTTTCTTATAGTAAATCTGAGTTTGGTGAGTGCCAAACTTGGTGGGTGTCAAAATAGCTAGCCCGTGATGGCGAGCTATCTACTCAGAATATTGCAAAATGTGCTTTTGCCGAAAAGCTATTTTAAAATCGGACACCGCGATTGCATAAAGGAGTTCTGTATCTATAATTCTTAAAATAACAAGTTTTTTGTGAACGTTTATCGTGAGTAATTTAGTAAATTCACCGGAAGTTTGCGGTGGGTATGCTAGTTCCGAACGTCACATGCTAATGTAAAAAGCTGGTTTTTGATATAAATATGAACTTGATTGAACAAAACATGCATGTATTGTATAACATAATGTCCTAGGAGTGTCATCTGATGAAGATCATCAAAGGTTATTGCTGCATTTAGCTGTGGTTTTGGTTTTTGTGACATTATATGCTAGCTTGAAAAATGGGTGTCTGATTATTTCTGGCTGGGTACTCTGCTGACAATCTAATGTTTTGCTTTCGTTGTAAAGCCTTTTTGAAATCGGACAGTGTGGTTAGATTAACGAGAGTCTTGTCTTTTAAAATGGTGTAAAATAGTAATATGTTTGAGAAATTGAAGAAATAGCATTTCTAAGGTATTTGAATATCGCGCCACGGGATTCCACTGGCTGTTGAGTAGGTGGGACGATTTCGTCCCACATACCCTAGAGAGGTGAACCTGTTGGGGGTAGGGGGCAGTATTGACACGGCCGGATAAAAAACGTACCCGATTTAATCTGGTTACTACTCCTGCCCAGTAACTAGAATATGCATATAATTGTTTGATTTGGATAGAAAACACCCTAAAGTTTCTAAAACTGTTTGAATGGTGTCTGTGAGTATAACAGAACTCATATGGCAGGCAAAACCTGAGAAGATTCCTTACAGGAAGTGCCCTCTCTGACAAGATCTTGTTCTTCTTGTCTCTGTTTATTGAAGACTGAGGATCTTTGTTGTAACGTGACATTTCCTACGGCTCCCATAGGCTCTCAGAGCCCGGGAAAAAGCTGAATGATATCGAGGCAGCCCCAGGCTGAAACACATTTACGCTTTTGGCAAGGGGCCGATCAGAGGACAATGGGCTTAGGCGCGTGCCCGAGTCGACCCCGTGCTTTATTTTCTTTCCTCTTTTTACGTAAACGCAGATTCCCGGTCGGAATATTATCACTTTTTTACGAGAAAAATGGCATAAAAAATTATTTTAAACAGCGGTTGACATGCTTCAAAGACGGTAATGGAATATTTAGATTTTTTTTTGTCACGAAATGCGCCGTGCTCGTCACCCTTCTTTACCCTTTCGGATAGTGTCTTGAACGCACGAACAAAACGCCGCTGTTTGGATATAACTATGGATTATTTGGGACCAAACCAACATTTGTTATTGAAGTAGAAGTCCTGGGAGTGCATTCTGACGAAGAACACCAAAGGTAATAAAATGTTTCTTATAGTAAATCTGACTTTGGTGAGTGCTAAACTTGCTGGGTGTCTAAATAGCTAGCCCTGTGATGCCGGGCTATCTACTGAGAATATTGCAAAATGTGCTTTCACCGAAAAGCTATTTTAAAATCGGACATATCGAGTGCATAGAGGAGTTCTGTATCTATAATTCTTAAAATAATTGTTATGCTTTTTGTGAACGTTTATCGTGAGTAATTTAGTAAATTTTTTGTAAATTCACCGGAAGTTTGCGGGGGGTATGCTAGTTCTGAACGTCACATGCTAATGTAAAAAGCTGGTTTTTGATATAAATATGAACTTGATTGAACAAAACATGCATTTATTGTATAACATAATGTCCTAGGTGTGTCATCTGATGAAGATCATCAAAGGTTATTGCTGCATTTAGCTGTCTTCTGGGTTTTTGTGACATTATATGCTAGCTTGAAAAATGGGTGTCTGATTATTTCTGGCTGGGTACTCTGCTGACATAATCTAATGTTTTGCTTTCGTTGTAAAGCCTTTTTGAAATCGGACAGTGTGGTTAGATTAACGAGAGTCTTGTCTTTAAAATGGTGTAAAATAGTAATATGTTTGAGAAATTGAAGTAATAGCATTTCTAAGTTATTTGAATAACGCGCCACAGGATTCCACTGGCTGTTACGTAGGTGGGACGATTTCGTCCCGCCGACCCTAGAGAGGTTAAGGTCACAGTTATGAAAACTTAGGACAATAAAGAGGCCTTTCTACTGACTCTGAAAACCACCAAAAGAAAGATGCCCAGGGTCCCTGCTCATCTGCGTGAATGTGCCTTAGGCATGCTGCAAGGAGGCATGAGGACTGCCGATATGGACAGGGCAATAAATTGCGATGTCTGTACTATGAGACACCAAAGACAGCGCTACATGGAGACAGGACGGACAGCTGATCGTCCTCGCAGTGGCAGACCACGTGTAATAACACCTGCACAGGATCGGTACATCCGAACAGCACACCTGCGGGACAGGTACAGGATGGCGACAACAACTGCCCGAGTTACACCAGGAACGCACAATCCCTCCATCAGTGCTCAGACTGTCTGCAATAGGCTAAGAGAGGCTGGACTGAGGACTTGTAGGCCTGTTGTAAGGCAGGCCTACGAGTCACGGTTTTGTCTCACCAGGGGTGATGGTCGGATTCACGTTAATCGTCGAAGGAATGAGCGTTACACTGAGGCCTGTACTCTGGAGCGGGACCGATTTGGAGGTGGAGGGTCCGTCATGCTCTGGGGCGATGTGTCACAGCATCATCGGACTGAGCTTGTCATTGCAGGCCCTCTCAACGCTGTGAGTTACAGGGAAGATATCCTCCTCCCTTATGTGGTACCCTTCCTGCAGGCTCATCCTGACATGACCCTCCAGCATGACAATGTCACCAGCCATACTGCTCGTTCTGTGCGTGATTTCCTGTAAGACAGGAATGTCAGTGTTCTGTCATGGCCAGCGAAGAGCCCGGATCTCAATCCCATTGATCACGTCTGGGACCTGTTGTACTGGAGGGTGATGGCTAGGGCCATTCCCCCAAGAAATGTCCGGGAACTTGAAGGTGCCTTGGTGGAAGAGTGGGGTAACATCTCACAGCAAGAACTGGCAAATCTGGTGCAGTCCACGAGGAGGAGATGCACTGCCGTACTTAATTCAGCTGATGGCCACACCAGATACTGACTGTTACTGTTATTTTGACCCCCCCCTTTGTTCAGGGACACATTATTCAATTTCTGTTAGTCACATGTCTGTGGATCTTGTTCAGAGTATGTCTCAGTTGTTGAATCTTGCTATGTTCATACAAATATTTACACATGTTAAGTTTGCTGAAAATAAACGCAGTTGACAGTGAGAGGACGTTTCTTTTTTTGCTGAGTTCATATTTACCTTTAACTAATTGATAGGCATTATGATGCAATACTACATTAGTAGGCCTAGACTACTTCATCCTAATGTTAGCTAAAGGCATTGGATACAAAACAAACACTTGCATATTATAAATGAGAACATGTGCACTTTAATTATATGCGTGCATATCAAACAGGAATATATATTAAATGAAATGAATAAACCATAAAAATGATAGATGCCTTTCTCTCCTTGCAGGGGATTAGACAGTTGAACTGCAGCCCCCAGATGCCCAAGCCTCAAAACCAGAACCGTGAGGAGACAACACTAACCCTTTATTGGTTTTCCTGTATCTGCGTATGAATCCTTACAACACAGTCCATTGTGCAAAAGAAGTCAAGTTTCAAGTATAGCAGTTTACGGTCGTTGACGTTTAAGATGAGGGAGGACGATGTCATTTTTTTGAGTATGGCCTTATTTCTATTACAGCATATTGGATGACTCATTCATATTCCATTCACCCAGCTCAATGTAACATCGACAGGTTTAGGCTACATGATACTAGATATTTCCCTATACCTATCATGAGGTCGCTACAACCTAGCCCATGAATGGATGTTTACAACGTAGATGCACGGGTCGAGAGAAACATTTGAGTAATCAAGGTGACAGACAGTGACACATTCAATACCACCTTGCACACTCTTGCCTGCATCTATCTAATCTACACCTCTGATCACAACTCACAGTTCCCTTTCATTGCAGCCACATACAAACAGCATGATCCCTTTGGTCGTTGTATTCCTTCTCGCATCTACGCACTCTCCTCCTCTCATCTTCTCTCTTCGCTTGTGGACTTCAGTGCATTAATAACTTGCTGGTAAAAGATGACATTCATATTCTGACTTTCTCTGAAACTCACTTAGACAATACCTTTGATACAGTGGTAGCAATACAAGGTTATAACATTTACAGAAAAGATAGAAATGCCAGTGGTGGTGTCACGCCTGCTCCCGCTCTCCCTCCCTAGAGGGCGCCAGGCTGCCCAGCACTACGCACTCCTGCCACCATCATTACGCATACCTGCTCCCCTCGTCAGCCCATCAGTGATTCATTACACTCAGCTGGACTCAATCACCTGTGTTATATCCTCCCCTTTATCTGTCTACTCCCCAGCTCTGTTTCCCGGCTTCAGCATTAATTGTCGTTTGTCATTTTGTTACCCGGTTCTCACGCTGTTCCTGTCCTGTTCCATGTCTGTGCTATATAAAATGTTCACTCTTTAAATAGCTGTAAAATAGTCATATGTTTGAGAAATTGAAGTAATAGTATTTCAAACGATTCAAAAATCGCGCCACTGAATTCAGGTGGCTGTTACGTAGGTGGGACGAATTCGTCCCGCCTTGCCCATAGAGGTTAACCTCTCTGGGCTAGGCGGGACAAAATCGTCCCACCTACGCAACAGCCAGTGTAATCCCGTGGCGCGATTTTCAAATACCTTAGAAATGCTATTACTTCAATTTCTCAAACATATGACTATTTTACACCATTTTAAAGACAAGACTCTCGTTAATCTAACCACACTGTCCGATTTCAAAAAGGCTTTACAACGAAAGCAAAACATTAGATTATGTCAGCAGAGTACCCAGCCAGAAATAATCAGACACCCATTTTTCAAGCTAGCATATAATGTCACAAAAACCCAGAAGACAGCTAAATGCAGCACTAACCTTTGATGATCTTCATCAGATGACAAACCTAGGACATTATGTTATACAATACATGCATGTTTTGTTCAATCAAGTTCATATTTATATCAAAAACCAGCTTTTTACATTAGCATGTGACATTCAGAACTAGCATACCCCCCGCAAACCTCCGGTGAATTTACTAAATTACTCACGATAAACGTTCACAAAAAACATAACAATTATTTTAAGAATTGTAGATACAGAACTCCTTTGTGCAATCGAGGTGTCCGATTTTAAAATAGCTTTTCGGTGAAAGCACATTTTGCAATATTCTCAGTAGATAGCCCAGCCATCACGGCTAGCTATTTAGACACCCACCAAGTTTAGCCCTGACCAAAGTCAGATTTACTATTACAAAAGTTTGATTACCTTTGATGTTCTTCATCAGAATGCACTCCCAGGACTGCTACTTCAATAACAAATGTTGGTTTGGTCCAAAATAATCCATCGTTATATCCAAATAGCGGCGTTTTGTTCGTGCGTTCAAGACACTATCCGAAGTGTAAATAAGGGTCACGAGCATGGCGCAATTCGTGACAAAAAAATTCTAAATATTCCATTACCGTACTTCGAAGCATGTCAACCGCTGTTTAAAATCTATTTTTATGTAATTTTTTTCGTAAAAAAGCGATAATATTCCGACCGGGAATCTGCGTTTAGGTAAACAGACAAAGGAAAAGAAAGCTTTCGGTCGACGCGGGCACGCGCCTGAGTCTCACAGTACTGTAACCAGCCACTACCCAAACGCGCTACTTTTTTTCAGCCAGAGCCTGCAAAGCCACGATTCAGCTTTTTGCCGCCTTCTGAGAGCCTATGGGAGCCGTAGGAAGTGTCACGTTATAGCAGAGATCCTCAGTCTTCAATAAACAGAGGCAAGAAGAACGACACCTTGTCAGACAGGCCACTTCCTGCATGAAATCTTCTCAGGTTTTTGCCTGCCATATGAGTTCTGTTATACTCACAGACACCATTCAAACAGTTTTAGAAACTTTAGGGTCTTTTCTATCCAGCCGTCAATACTGCCCCCTAGACCTAACAGGTTAAATCATTGTTTGTCTACATGGCTTTCATCACCACTCTGGGATCATCAACACGGCTAATTAGTCATCCTCAGGAGACCATTCTTCCAGAACGAGTGCAAGTAAACAGACAACTAAGAAGGACAGTGTGAGATATTGTGGACAATCAGAGACTTACACCCGAGAACAAAGGAGAGGGCCATCCAAAGAACAAGGCCTCCGTCGAACCCATATCACCAAGCAGAACCCGGCCCATGAAGGCCTGGGCCCAACAGAGATATCCGACGAAGACCTTCAGCACAAAAATACATGCATTACTTCCTACCGATAAGAGTGGCAGTTCAGGGTGGCATTAGGGCTAAAGTAAGCGTAGTTTACAAATGTATCCAAGTGTTGTTTCTCTTTCTCTCGATCTCTCTTTAAATCTCCATCTTATGTAATCAGTGTCGTATTGTATTAGTCCACTAGGGACCTGTTGTCATCGTATTAAGTTTCTAATCAATAACCTATGCTGTGTGTGTGTATATCTTATGTTATCATTTAGCTTGTTAGTAAATAAATAATCAAATAAATTTCTGTGGTACGGAATGATCAGTAAGACCTGGGTTTGTGCAGATATACGGAGTCTACAACGTTCAGAATGAGACTGGAAATGATTATTTAATAACTGGTATGATATCTATATATTCTTGAGTTAATTCGGGAAATGGTAACTCATTAAACCAACTTTTCCTGTGATGCCCCAAATTCCTAATGAGTTCATTGTTACATGATTAATTTAATCGAGTAATAATTAAACGTAGTAGGTAATTATTCGATAAATAGCAGTCATCATATTAATGATAGTCACGCCACGCCACGACACACTTTTACGTAAACAAATTGACAACAGACTTTCAGCACGCATATAAGGAAGGACATTCAACAAGCACAGCATTTACACAAATGACTGATGATTGGCTGAGAGAAAATGATGATCAAAATATTGTGGGAGCCGTTTTATTAGACTCCAGTGCGGCTTTTGACATTATCGATCATAGTTTGCTGCTGGAAAAATGTATGTGTTATGGCCTTACACCCCCTGCTATATTGTGGATAAAGAGTTACCTGTCTAACAGAACAGAGGGTGTTATTTAATGGAAGCCTCTCCAACATAATCCAGGTAGAATCAGGAATTCCCCAGGGCAGCTGTCTAGGCCCCTTACTTTTTTCAATCTTTATGCCACCAGAGGTCTTTTCACAGTCCCCAAGTCCAGAACAGACTATGGGAGGTGCACAGTACTACATAGAGCCATGACTATATTGAACTCTATTCCACATCAGGTAACTGATGCAAGCAGTAGAATCAGATTTTAAAAACAGATATAAATACAGCGGGGACTGTGAAGCAACACAAACATAGGCACAGACACATGCATACACGCACATGATAACATACGCACTATGCACACACGTTCACATGGATTTTGTGTTGTAGATATGTGATAGTGGAGTAGGGGCCTGAGGGCACACACTTAGTGTGTTGTGAAATCTTATGAATGTATTGTAATGTTTTTAAAATTGTATAACTGCCTTCATTTTGATGGACCCCAGGAAGAGTAGCTGCTACCTTGGCATGAACTACTGCTGCTCGTAATCACATAATTCTACGTGAGTCTTGACAGATTCTCGCCGTTTACACGTGAATCTGTCCACGAGAGATAAGGCTTCTGGCCGTTTGGTTCACAATGTACATGCAAGCATCATTTCTTTTAGACTAGCTTTGCTTAACTGTAAGGTTTGTTTAAACTGCTCATTTGATTTTTCTATCTTGCTATTGTTTGTTATAAAATGTGTTGTTTGGATCCTGGATGCTGATTAGTTGATATGCGGGAGTTATGGGACAACAACTCCTGTAAAAATACCATGTTGTGTTAATCTCATAATTCCCCTGTCCTGCAGCCCAGACAGGAAATACCTAGACGTAATCTCTCTTGGGAAAAAAGCATCTACACACAATTTCTCCATGCCACTATTTGCAACAATTGGGGGTTATATAAACCTACCTGTCTGCCCCTATGACCTTTGCATTAATGTATCATTTTACAAATGCAATCTCTCCCATACCAGTAGGCTAGCTAGGCCAAGAATGAACACAAAAACGAATAATTCACAATGGAATCCGTAAAAACTCAGAATTCTATTCAAATCAAATCAAATGTATTTATATAGCCCTTCTTACATCAGCTGATAACTCAAAGTGCTGTACAGAAACCCAGCCTAAAACCCCAAACAGCAAGCAATGCAGGTGGCTAGGAAAAACTCCCTAGAAAGGCCAAAACCTAGGAAGAAACCTAGAGAGGAACCAGGCTATGAGGGGTGGCCAGTCCTCTTCTGGCTGTGCCGGGTGGAGATTATAACAGCACATGGCCTAGATGTTCAAATGTTCATAAATGACCAGCATTGTCAAATAATAATAATCATAGTAGTTGTCGAGGGTGCAACAAGTCAGTAACACAAGAGAAAGTGTCAGTTGGCTTTTTCATAGCCGATCTTTGAGAGTATCTCTACCGCTCCTGCTATCTCTAGAGAGTTGAAAACAGCAGGTCTGGGACAGGTAGCACGTCCGGTGAATAGGTCAGGGTTCCAGCAGGTCTGGGACAACAGGTCTGGGACAGGTAGCACATCCGGTGAACAGGTCAGGGTTCCATAGCTGCAGGCAGACCAGTTGGAACTGGAGCAGCAGCACGGCCAGGTGAACTGGGGACAGCAAGGAGTCATCAAGCCAGGTAGTCCTGAGGCATGGTCCTAGGGCTCAGGTCCTCTGAGAGAGAGAAAGAAAGAAAGAGAAAGAGAGAATTAGAGAGAGCATATTTCAATTCACACAGGACACCGGAAAAGACAAGAGAAATACTCCAGATGTGACAGACTGACCCTAGCCCCCCGACACATAAACTACTGCAGCATAAATACTGGAGGCTGAGACAGGAGGGGTCAGGAGACACTGTGGCCCCATCCGATGAAACTCCCGGACAGGGCCAAACAGGTAAGATATAACCCCACCCACTTTGCCAAAGCACAGCCTCCACACCACTGGAGGGATATCTCCAACCACCAACATACTATTAATTCATTAACCAGCACAGTGCGGCCTATTTGATATTTTTTTTATCATTATTTATTTAAGTTCTTGTCTCTCATCATCATTGAATCTCTGCTAGCTAGATACATGCCAATGATTTCTTTAGGAGTGTCGAATGAATATAATTATTAGAATTAACAACAGGGTCAAAACATGTGAAATTAACTAATGAACAACCTGCTTGAGTAGCAACTTCCGAATGCAAAAAATATATTCTCTCGTTAAAATAATATTTTTAATGAAAACTTTTCATTAACCTGTTGGGGCTAGGGGGCAGTATTTTCACGGTCGGATAAAAAAAGTACCCGATTTAAACTGGTTACTACTCTTGCCCAGAAACGAGAATATGCATATAATTAGTAGATTTGCATAGAAAACACTCTAAAGTTTCTAAAACTGTTTGAATGGTGTCTGTGAGTATAACAGAACTCATATGGCAGGCCAAAACCTGAGAAGATTCCATACAGGAAGTGCCCTGTCTGACAATTTGTTCTCCTTCTGTGGCATCTCTATCGAAAATACAGCATCTCTGCTGTAACGTGACATTTTCTAAGGCTCCCATTGGCTCTCAGACGGCGGCAGAAAGTGGAATGGCGTCTCTCCTGTCTCTGGGTGAAAAACAGCAGGAGATTTTGTGAGTGGTCAGGCTGGGAACAGTGACACTGGAGATGCGCGTTCATGAGAATTCTAAAAAAAATTATTTCAGCCTTTGAATGAATACAACGTCGCCCGGTTGGAATATTATCGCTATTTTACGAGAAAAATTGCATAAAAATTTCTTTTAACCTGTTGAGGGTAGGGGGCAGTATTGACACGGCTGGATAAAAAACGTACCCGATTTAATCTGGTTACTACTCCTGCCCAGTAACTAGAATATGCATATAATTATTGGCTTTGGATAGAAAACACTCCAAAGTTTCTAAAACTGTTTGAATGGTGTCTGTGAGTATAACAGAACTCAAATGGTAGGTCAAAACCTGAGAGATTCCTTTACAGGAAGTGGCCTGTCTGACCATTTATTGTCTTTCTTTGACATCTCATTCCATTACAAAGGATCTCTGCGGTAACGTGACACTTCCCACGGCTCCAATAGGCTCTCAGAGCCCGGGAAAAACCTGAACGTCGTCATTCCAGCCCCAGGCTGAAACACATTATCGCCTTTCTCAAGTGGCCGATCAAGGGACTGTGGGCTTAGGCGCGTGCACTGGCCGCCCCCGTCTTTGTGTTTTTTCCTCTGTTTACCGAAAAGGAGATTCCCGGTCGGAATATTATCCCTTTTTTACGAGATAAATTGCATAAAAATTGATTTTAACCTGTTAGGACTAGGGGGCAGCATTTGCACGTCTGGATAAAAAAAATGTACCCGATTTAATCTGGTTACTAATCCTACCCAGTAACTAGAATATGCATATACTTATTATATATGGATAGAAAACACTCTAAAGTTTCTAAAACTGTTTGAATGGTGTCTGTGAGTATAACAGAACTCATTTGGCAGGCAAAACCCTGAGACATTTTCTGACAGGAAGTGGATACCTGATGTGTTGTATTGACTTTAAACCTATCCCATTGAAAAACACAGGGGTTTAGGAATATTTTGGCACTTCCTATTGCTTCCACTAGATGTCACCAGCCTTTACAAAGTGTTTTGAGTCTTCTGGAGGGAGATCTGACCGAACAAGAGCCATGGAACGATGATGTCCCATTAGACACCTGGCGCGCGAGTTCATGTTGGGTACCCTCGTTCCAATACGTTATAAAAGAGTATGCATTCGTCCACCTTGAATATTATTCATGTTCTGGTTAAAAAAGGCCCTAATGATTTATGCTATACAACGTTTGACATGTTTGAACGAACGGAAATATATTTTTTCCCCTCGTTCATGACGAGAAGTCCGGCTGGCTTAGATCATGTGCGAACAAGACGGAGATTTTTGGACATAAATGATGAGCTTTTTTGAACAAAACTACATTCGTTATGGACCTGTGATACCTGGAAGTGACATCTGATGAAGAGAATCAAAGGTAATGGATTATTTACATAGTATTTTCGATTTTAGATCTCCCCAACATGACGTCTAGTCTGTATCGCAACGCGTATTTTTCTGGGCGCAGTGCTCAGATTATTGCAAAGTGTGATTTCCCAGTAAGGTTATTTTTAAATCTGGCAAGTTGATTGCGTTCAAGAGATGTAAATCTATAATTCTTTAAATGACAATATAATATTTTACCATTGTTTTCTAATTTTAATTATTTAATTTGTGACGCTGACTTGACTGCCGGTTATTGGAGGGAAACGATTTCCTCAACATCAATGCCATAGTAAAACGCTGTTTTTGGATATAAATATGAACTTGATAGAACTAAAAATGCATGCATTGTCTAACATAATGTCCTAGGAGTGTCATCTGATGGAGATTGTAAAAGGTTAGTGCATCATTTTAGCTGGTTTTATGGTTTTGGTGACCCTGTCTTTGACTTGACAAAACATTACACACAACTCTTGTAAATGTACTGTCCTAACATACTCTAAATTTATGATTTCGCCGTAAAACCTTTTTGAAATCGTAAAACGTGGTTAGATTAAGGAGATGTTTATCTTTCAAATGGTGTAAAATAGTTGTATTTTTGAAAAATTTGAATTTTGACATTTATTTGGATTCAAATTTGCCGCTCTTGAAATGCACCTGCTGTTGATGGAGTGCACCACGGGTGGCACGCTAGCGACCCACCTAGCCCATAGAGGTTAAACAGCGGTTGACATGCTTCGAAGTACGGTAATGGAATATTTAGTTTTTTTTTGTCACGAATTGAGCCATGCGCGCGACCCTGATTTACCATTTCGGATAGTTTCTGGAACGCACGAACAAAACGCCGCTATTTGGATATAACGATGGATTATTTGGGACCAAACCAACATTTGTTATTGAAGTAGAAGTCCTGGGAGTGCATTCTGACGAAGACAACAAAGGTAATAACATTTTTGTTATAGTAAATCTGATTTTGGTGAAGGCTAAACTTGCCGGGTGTCTAAATAGCTAGCCCGTGATGGCTGGGCTATGTACTTAGAATATTGCAAAATGTGCTTTCACCAAAAAGCTATTTTAAAATCGGACATATCGAGTGCATAGAGGAGTTCTGTATCTATAATTCTTAAAATAATTGTTATGCTTTTTGTGAACGTTTATCGTGAGTAATTTAGTAAAGTGTTAGTAAATTCCCCGGAAGTTTGCTGGGGGTATGCTAGTTCTGAACGTCACATGCTAATGTAAAAAGCTGTTTTTTGATATAAATATGAACTTGATTGAACAAAATATGCATGTATTGTATAACATACTATCCTAGGGTTGTCGTCTGATGAAGATCATCAAAGGTTAGTGCTGCATTTAGCAGTCTTCTGGGTTTTTGTGACATTATATGCTCGCTTGAAAAATGGGTGTCTGATTATTTCTGGCTGGGTACTCTGCTGACATAATCTAATGTTTTGCTTTCGTTGTAAAGCCTTTTTGAAATCGGACAGTGTGGTTAGATTAACGAGAGTCTTGTCTTTAAATAGCTGTAAAACAGTCATATGTTTGAGAAATTGAAGTAATAGGATTTTTAAGGTATTTGAAAATCGCGCCACTGGATTACACTGGCTGTTGCGTAGGTGGGACGAATTCGTCCCGCCTAGCCCAGAGAGGTTAAACAGCGTTTGACATGCTACTAAGTACGGTAATGGAATATTTTGACATTTCTTGTTACGAAATGCGCTCGCGCGTCACCCTTCGGATACTGACCTGAATGCACGAACAACACGGAGGTATTTGAATGTAACTATGGATTATTTGGAACCAAAACAACATTTGTTGTTGAAGTAGAAGTCCTGGGAGTGCATTCTGACGAAGAACAGCAAAGGTAATCCAATTTTTCTTATAGTAAATCTGAGTTTGGTGAGGGCCAAACTTGGTGGGTGTCAAATTAGCTAGCCGTGATGTCCGGGCTATGTACTCAGAATATTGCAAAATGTGCTTTCGCCGAAAAGCTATTTTAAAATCTGACACCGCGATTGCATAAAGGAGTTCTGTATCTATAATTCTTAAAATAATTGTTATGTATTTTGTCAACGTTTATCATGAGTAATTTAGTAAATTCACCGGAAGGTTTCAGTGGGTATGCTAGTTCTGAACATCACATGCTAATGTAAAAAGCTGTTTTTTGATATAAATATGAACTTGATTGAACAAAACATGCATGTATTGTGTAACATAATGTCCTAGGAGTGTCATCTGATGAAGATCATCAAAGGTTAGTGCTGCATTTAACTGTGGTTTTGGTTTTTGTGACATATATGCTTGCTTTGAAAATGGCTGTGTGATTATTTTTGGCAAGGTACTCTCCTGACATAATCTAATGTTTTGCTTTCGCTGTAAAGCCTTTTTGAAATCGGACAGTGTGGTTAGATTAATGAGAGTCTTGTCTTTAAAATGGTGTAAAATAGTCATATGTTTGAGAAATTGAAGTTATAGCATTTTTGAGGTATTTGTATTTCGCGCCACGCGATTCCACTGGCTGTTGACTAGGTGGAACGCAAACGTATATATATGTATATATACTGCTCAAAAAATAAAGGGAACACTTAAACAACACATCCTAGATCTGAATGAAATAAATAATCTTATTAAATACCTTTTTCTTTACATAGTTGAATGTGCTGACAACAAAATCACACAAAAATAATCAATGGAAATCCAATTTATCAACCCATGGAGGCCTGGATTGTGAGTCACACTCAAAATTAAAGTGGAAAACCACACTACAGGCTGATCCAACTTTGATGTAATGTCCTTAAAACAAGTCAAAATGAGTCTCAGTAGTGTGTGTGGCCTCCACGTGCCTGTATGACCTCCCTACAACGCCTGGGCATGCTCCTGATGAGGTGGCGGATGTTCTCCTGAGGGATCTCCTCCCAGACCTGGACTAAAGCATCCTCCAACTCCTGGACAGTCTGTGGTGCAACGTGGAGTTGGTGGATGGAGCGAGACATGATGTCCCAGATGTGCTCATATGGATTCAGGTCTGGGGAACGGGCGGGCCAGTCCATAGCATCAATGCCTTCCTCTTGCAGGAACTGCTGACACACTCCAGCCACATGAGGTCTAGCATTGTCTTGCATTAGGAGGAACCCAGGGCCAACCACACCAGCATATGGTCTCACAAAGGGTCTGAGGATCTCATCTCGGTACCTAATGGCAGTCAGGCTACCTCTGGCAAGCACATGGAGGGCTGTGCGGCCCCTCAAAGAAATGCCACCCCACACCATGACTGACCCACCGCCAAACCGGTCATGCTGGATGATGTTGCAGGCAGCAGAACATTCTCCACGGCGTCTCCATACTCTGTCACGTCTGTCACGTGCTCAGTGTGAACCTGCTTTCATCTGTGAAGAGCACAGGGCGCCAGTGGCGAATTTGCCAATCTTGGTGTTCTCTGGCAAATGCCAAATGTCCTGCATGGTGTTGGGCTGTAAGCACAACCCCCACCTGTGGACGTCGGGCCCTCATACCACCCACATGGAGTCTGTTTCTGACCATTTGAGCAGACACATGCACATTTGTGGCCTGCTGGAGGTCATTTTGCAGGGCTCTGGCAGTGCTTCTCCTGCTCCTCCTTGCACAAAGGCGGAGGTAGCGGTCCTGCTGCTGGGTTGTTGCCCTCCTACGACCTCCTCCACGTCTCCTGATGTACTGGCCTGTCTCCTGGTAGCACCTCCATGCTCTGGACACTACACTGACAGACACAGCAAACCTTCTTGCCACAGCTCGCATTGATGTGCCATCCTGGATGAGCTGCACTACCTGAGCCACTTGTGTGGGTTGTAGACTCCGTCTCATGCTACCACTAGAGTGAAAGCACCGCCAGCATTCAAAAGTGACCAAAACATCAGCCTGGAAGCACAGGAACTGAGAAGTGGTCTGTGGTCCCCACCTGCAGAACTACTCCTTTATTGGGGGTGTCTTGCTTATTGCCTATAATTTCCACCTGTTGTCTATTCCATTTGCACAACAGCATGTGAAATTTATTGTCAGTCAGTGTTGCTTCCTAAGTGGACAGTTTGATTTCACAGAAGTGTGATTGACTTGGAGTTACATTGTGTTGTTTAAGTGTTCCCTTTATTTTTTTGAGCAGTGTATATATTTCCTATACACCCTAATGTATACGTGACCTGTTTCAGGAAACTAGGCGTATGTTGCATGTCACTACTTCACAACGAGGAATTTGAACAACAAATTGGTAGCTGAAATGCCTTCTGGTGTCACGTCCTGACTCTAGTAAGATGTCATTTTCTATAGTAGAGTAGGTCAGGGCGTGACAGGGGGTGTTTTGGGTTTTTCTATGTTTTCTATTTCTATGTTTAAGTTCTACATTTTTCTATTTCTATGTTGGGGTTGTTTGGGTTGGTCTCCAATTGGAGGCAGCTGATCCTCGTTGCCTCTGATTGGAGATCATATTTAAGTAGGGATTTTTCTTCTTGGGTTTTGTGGGTAGTTGTTTTCTGTTTAGTGTATGTCACCTGACAGAACTGTTGTCAGTCGTTTTGTTGTTTTGTTTAAATATATTCATTAAAAGTAAATATGAGCACTCTACACGCTGCGCCTTGGTCCCCTTTATACGACCCACGTTACATCTGGAACATATGAACTTTCATCTGCCTTATAACAAACTTGTATGCCATCTATAAATATGAATAAAATTGTTAAATTCTGAGCCTAGTTGGTTTAGCCATGGAAAAATCAGGAACTTCCCACTAGCCATGATTGGCTGAGATAATTGATGAGCTGGACATACCGAGATATGAGTTCGGATTGGTACGCCATGTAGCATGCGTCTGTCTATAACATGAGCTGCTCAGTATGTGTAGGTAATAATTTCTAACGCAGATTTGTTTAATGATATTATGAAGAACTGCAAGTGTTGCTAATGATCTCCACTTTCTGGAGGATGACTCTCTCTGACTCTGAAAATGAATCAAACAATGAGTACATTCCTGAATTCCTGAGGTAAAAACATTTTAATTGAACCAGACATTGTAGAGTCTTTTGATGACAGGGATGGCGAAGAAACGGCAAACAAGTGTTGTTGTCACGGAAGAAGTTGACAGAGTTTTGAAATCACTGGAATGCCTGGTGGAAGCAGGGTACGATTGCTAAGGAGATGGAGAAAATTCTGGCGTTTGATTGCAAAAATGCGTAAGGAGTCGAAAAGAGAACACAGAAGGCTGTTGTATAGAACACCTGTCTCTGGATTACATCTTCAAACTAGGGGCAACCACGGCATCTGTGACAGAGAGGGAGAAGCGTTCATCCATGTATACAGGTAAGAGTCTAGCTAGCTACATTTTAAATTATTATTTGTTTCTAATTTTGTCAAAAAATAATTTTATTGCAAGTTAAATTATACTGTTAGTTAGCTCGCTAGCTAACGTTACATGTATGATCTGTGTAGCAATATTATTTGTATCTCAGAAAACCATTTGCATTGCTAGTTATAGCCTAATGTTAGCTAGCTAGCTAACATTGAATCTAGTTGGTTAGCTTTAGCTACCTAGAGATTCATGCATGGTAGTAACATTATGAGTTGAGAATATTGTTAATTATTTAGCTAGCTAGCTACATGTCTAAATAAAAGACTCCACTATGTAAGTAACTATTTCACTGTACCATTTACACCTTCTGTATCCTGTGCATGTGACAAATAAACTTTGATTTTATTTGATATAGTGTGTGTTTACCAGAGATGGTAATGTGAAGAACAACATGACCTGCACCAAAGTTAAATTAGGATATAACGTTAGGCCACAAGACAGTGTCCAAGTTCTAAAATTATCTGGTAGAACGCCCTGCTTTTTATTTTTGTTACACTCACAACCGTAAGCTATTTTATGTAAATAGGTTGCGATTATCTTGTAAATAATGATCTTGTTCTGAGTTTATTTTCCTGTAATAATGAATAAAATGGGTGAAAGTTAAGACGTTGTCTGTCACGGATCCCTCTGGAACCTTCATTGCGCACCCCTATTCCCACTGATTGTATTTGTATATATGTGCCCTTTGTTCACCATGGTGGGATCGATTATTGTTACTATGTTCGTTGGTGCGTGTGAGTACCTGTGCTGTGTCATGAGTGCTGTCTTCAAATTCCCTGTCATATAGGAGCCAAGGCGCAGCGTGCCGGTAATTCCATATCTTTATTGAAGGAAACCGAAACCAAAACAATAAACAGGTACGCAGCAAGAAACGTAACACACTGTGCAGTACACACACAGAAATAACAATAACCCACAAACACAGGTGGGGAAAAGGCTGCCTAAGTATGATTCCTAATCAGAGACAACGATAGACAGCTGCCTCTGATTAGGAACCATACTCGGCCCAAAACAAAGAAATACAAAAACATAGAATGCCCACCCCACACCCTGACCTAACAAAATTGAGAAATAAACCGTCTCTCTCAGGTCAGGGTGTCACAGTACCCCCCCCCCCCCAAAGGTGCGGACTCCCGGCCGCAAACCTGAACCTATAGGGGAGGGTCCGGATGGGCATCTATTCTTGGCAGCGGCTCTGGTTCGGGGCGTAGCCCCCACTCCGCCCGCTGATCCTCCCGCTTCTGTGTCGCCGGAGGAACCAGACCGTTGATCATCGCCGGAGGCTCTGAACTGCCAACCGTCGCTGGAGACTCCGGGCTGCAGACCGTCGCTGGAGACTCCGGGCTGCAGACCGTCGCTGGAGACTCCGGGCTGCAGACCGTCGCTGGAGGCTCCGGGCTGCAGACCGTCGCTGGAGGCTCCGGGCTGAGGAGCGTCGCTGGAGGCTCCGGGCTGGGGAGCGTCGCTGGAGGCTCCGGGCTGAGGAGCGTCGCTGGAGGCTCCGGGCTGAGGAGCGTCGCTGGACGCTCCGGGCTGAGGAGCGTCGCTGGACGCTCCGGGCTGAGGAGCGTCGCTGGAGGGCTCCGGGCTGAGGAGCGTCGCTGGAGGTCTCCGGGCTGGGGAGCGTCGCTGGAGGCTCCGGGCTGGGGAGCGTCGCTGGAGGCTCCGGACTGGGGAGCGTCGCTGGAGGCTCCGGACTGGGGAGCGTCGCTGGTGGCTCCGGGCTGAGGAGCGTCGCTGGAGGCTCCGGACTGGTGAGCGTCGCTGGCGGCTCCGGGCTGAGGAGTGTCGCTGGAGGTTCCGGACTGGGGACCTTCGCTGCAGGCTCCGTGCCATGGATCATCACTACTGGTTCCGCGCCATGGATTATCACTGGAGGCTTTGTGCCATGGATCATCACTGGAGGCTCCAGGCCATGGATTATCACTGGAGGCTTCATGCCATGGATCATCCCTACAGGCTCCGGGCCATAGATCATCACTGGAGGGGGGTACTGTCACGGATCCCTATGGAACTTTCATTGCGCACACCTGGCCCCTATTCCCACTGATTGTATTTGTATATATGTGCCCTTTGTTCACCATGTTGGGGTCGATTGTTGTTACTATGTCCGTTGGTGCGTGTGAGTACCTGTGCTGTGTGTTTTTGGGCTTTCGTGCCCTTGTGGATTGTGCAGATGATTACGAGTCTCATCCTGTGTGTTAATCATTGTGCGCGTGTGTTATTTATTCGAGGTACTCCTCGCTCCTTGTTTTGGGTTTCAACCCTGTGTTTGTTTGGTCTTCGTCCCCGTGCTGTTTTCTAAGATGAGAGGTCATCGTAGATGAATGAAGGTTTCTCATTGTGAGAGAGAAAACATACAGTATCAACTACAGAGATCATAGGCAGATAACTGTGTAGTTTCTTTTTTGCAATGAGTTCAGGCCCAGCTTGGGAAGCGAACCCCTGCTGTAGGTCCAGGTTGATGGATAAACCAAATGTGGCATTGCTTTCCAAACTCGGTCCTGGGGACCCCAATGGGTGCACATTTAGTTTTTTGCCTTAGCACTACACAGCTGATTTTAAAGTGAAACTGACAGCATTTTAGCAACATGAAATCTTATTAAAATCTGTTCATATCCACCCCCAGGAAGAACGACACTATTTTTACATTTTCTGACAAGTGAGCACTTAGATATGGTTTTCATAAATTCCTAGAATTTGGGGATTTACGTATACTAAGACATTTTAAATCATATAGTGGGAAAGCGGCTGTGCGTTTGGACAATTAATAGACACAGCAGTAAATAAAAACATCTGTCTCGTCCAAGGCTGGAGTCTACACAGACCAGTGCGCTATAGACAATCAGAGCTACAGTAGGCCTTTATACAAACAAGCCATTTGCCACACGGGTCTGCCATCATTGTCACGTCCTGACCAGTAAAATAAATCATTTGTCATTGTAGTATGGTCAGGGCATGGCAGGGGTTGTTGTTTTTGTGTGTTTTGGGGTTGGTTTGTTTCATGGGGATTTGTTCTAGTTTTCATTTTCTATGTTCATTTTCTATGTGTGGCCGAGTATGGTTTCCAATCAGAGGCAGGTGTCTTTCGTTGTCTCTGATTGGAAGCCATACTTAGGCAGCCTGTTTTTTCCTGTGGGTTGTGGGTGGTTGTTTTCTGTATAGCCTGTGTGCCTTACGGAACTGTTTTGTCGTTTGTTTATTTTGTTTGAGTGTTCTCTCTAAATAAAGAAGGAAGATGAGCACTATACCCTTGGTCTGTCCCTTACGACGCCTATGACAATCATTCACTTCAAACTGGACTGTGTGTTTACAGACAGTTGCAACAGCGCAACTTTAGATCATTAGAACACATTCGCCAAAAGCCACAAAATACACCTGAATGGATTTCTGCAAATATGTAAACACCACAGAAGTCCTCTTACAATTTGGGAACTTTGCAGTCCTACTGATCAAACAACCATGAACAGGTAAGCTCTCACTCCCTTAGTTATGCACATCAACAACAACAAGATCAACAACTAATGCTGTGTGGTGCCAGGACAACAACCTCTCTCTCAATGTGAGCAAGACAAAGGAGCTGATCAAGGATTATAGGAAAAGGAGGACCCAACAGGCACCCAGTAACATCGACGGGACTAATGTAGAGCGGGTCGAGGGTTTCAAGTTCCTTGGTGTCCATATCACCAACATCCAAACACACAAGACAGTCGTGAAGAGGGCACGACAACACCTTTTCCCCCTCAGGAGACTGAAAAGATTTGGCATGGGTCCCCAGATCCTCAAAAAGTTGTAGAGCTGCATCATCGAGAGCATCCTGATCGGTTGCATTACCGCCTGGTATGGCAACCGGAAGGCGCTACAGAGGGTAGTGCCTATGGCCCATTACATCACTGGGCCAAGCTTCCTGACATCCAGGACCTATATACTAGGCGTTGTCATTGGAAGGCCCTAAAAATGGTAAAAGACTCCAGTCACCCAAGTCATAGACTGTTCTCTCTGCTACCACACGGCAAGCAGTACCAGAGCGCCAAGTCTAGGACTAAAAGGCTCCTTAACAGCTTCTACCCCCAAGCCATAAGACTGCTGAACAACTAAACTAATCAAACGGCCACCCGACTATTTAGATTGAACCCCCCTCCCCCCGTTGGTACTGCCCCCCCTTGTTGTTACACTCCTGCTACTCACTGTTTATTATCACTTTACAAATGACCTCGGTTAACCTGTACCACCGCACATTGACTCGGTACCGGTATCCCCTGTATAGCCTCGTTATTGTTATGTAATTATTATTGTGTTGCATTTTGATTGATTCCATTATTTTGACTTTAGTTTATTCAGTAAATATTTTATTAATTCTATTTATTGAACTGCATTGATGTTTAAGGGCTTGTAAGTAAGCATTTCACGGTATGGTCTATACCTGTTGTATTCCGCACATGTGACAAATAAAATGTGATTTGATTTGCTAGCCAGAACAAAATGAGTTAAAATCTAACAAAGGAGCATTAGATAAACCCTCTCAAATTTTTTCAGCTATTTGGCTGTAAAAATTGCACTGATAAACGATGGAGCCTACTCGTCCTTCTACAGCTTGCCTGCGAATGTACGCTTGTCCCAACCAAGCACCTAAGCTAACTGGCTAAAGTTAGCAAGCTTGCTAGCTAGCTACTTTCAGACAAATGAGAGAACACCTCACTCTAACCATTTTAATCGGTTAGGCTGTTTACATGTTATCTAGAGCATTCACGACTAACTAAACTGCCAAAAAAGGAACGTCCCTTTTCCAGGATGCTGCAAGGAGGCATGAGGACTGCAGATGTGGCCAGGGCAATAAATTGCAATGTCTGTACTGTGCGACGCCTAAGACAGCGCTACAGGGAGACAGGATGGAAAGCTGATCGTCCTCTCAGTGGCAGACCACGTGTAACAACAACTGCACAGGATCGGTACATCCGAACATCACACCTGCGGGACAGGTACAGGATGGCAACAACAACTGCCCGAGTTACACCAGGAACGCACAATCCCGCCATCAGTGCTCAGACTGTCTGCAATAGGCTAAGAGAGGCTGGACTGAGGGCTTGTAGGCCTGTTGTAAGGCAGGTCCTCACCAGACATCACTGGCAACAACGTCGCCTAGGGGCACAAACCCACCGTCGCCGGACCAGACAGCACTGGCAAAAAGTGCTCTTCACTGACGAGTCACGGTTTTGTCTCACCAGGGGGATGGTCGGATTTGCGTTTATCGTCGAAGGAATGAGCGTTACACCGAGGCCTGTACTCTGGAGTAGGATCCATTTGGAGGTGGAGGGTCCATCATGGTCTGGGACAATGTGTCACAGCATCATCAGACTGAGCTTGTTGTCATTGCAGGCAATCTCAAAGCTGTGAGTTACAGGGAAGACATCCTCCTCCCTCATGTGGTACCCTTCCTGCAGGCTCATCCTGACATGACCCTCCAGCATGGCAATGCCACCAGCCATACTGCTCGTTCTGTGTGTGATTTCCTGCAAGACAGGAATGTCAGTGTTCTGCCATGGCCAGCGAAGAACCCGGATCTCAATCCCATTGAGCACGTCTGGGACCTGTTGGATCGAAGGTGAGGGCTAGGGCCATTCCCCCCAGAAATGTCTGGGAACTTGCAGGTGCCTTGGTGGAAGAGTGTGGTAACATCTCACAGCAAGAACTGGCATATCTGGTGCAGTCCATGAGGAGGAGATGCACTGCAGTACTTAACCTCTACGGGCTAGGTGGGACGCTTGCGTCCTACCTACTCAACAGCCAGTGTAATCCAGTGGCGCGATATTCAAATACCTCAAAAATGCAAAAACTTCAATTTTTCAAACATATGACTATTTTACACCATTTTAAAGACAAGACTCTCGTTAATCTAACCACACTGTCCGATTTCAAAAAGGCTTTACAACGAAAGCAAAACATTAGATTATGTCAGCAGAGTACCCAGCCAGAAATAATCAGACACCCATTTTTCAAGCTAGCATATAGTGTCACATAAACCCAAACCACAGCTAAATGCAGCACTAACCTTTGATGATCTTCATCAGATGACAACCCTAGGACATTATGTTATACAATACATGCATGTTTTGTTCAATCAAGTTCATATTTATATCAAAAACCAGCTTTTTACATTAGCATGTGACTAGCATTCCCCCCGAACACTGCCGGTGAATTTACTAAATTACTCACGATAAACGTTCACAAAAAACATAATTATTTTAAGAATTATAGATACAGAACTCCTCTATGCACTCGATATGTCCGATTTTAAAATAGCTTTTCGGTGAAAGCACATTTTGCAATATTCTCAGTAGATAGCCCGGCATCACAGGGCTAGCTATTTAGACACCCAGCAAGTTTAGCACTCACCAAAGTCAGATTTACTATAAGAAAAATGTTATTACCTTTGCTGTTCTTCGTCAGAATGCACTCCCAGGACTTCTACTTCAATAACAAATGTTGGTTTGGTCCCAAATAATCCATTGTTATATCCAAACAGCGGCGTTTTGTTCGTGCGTTCAAGACACTATCCGAAAGGGTAAATAAGGGTGGCGAGCATGGCGCATTTCGTGACCAAAAAATTCTAAATATTCCATTACCGTACTTCGAAGCATGTCAACCGCTGTTTAAAATCAATTTTTATGCCATTTTTCTCGTAAAAAAGCGATAATATTCCGACTGGGAATCTGCGTTTAGGTAAACAGACGAAAGAAAATAAAGCATGGGGTCGACTCGGGCACGCGCCTAAGCCCATAGTACTCTGATCGGCCACTTGCCAAACGCGCAAATGTGTTTCAGCCAGAGGCTGCCTCGATATCGTTCCGCTTTTTCCCGGGCTCTGAGAGCCTATGGGAGCCGTAGGAAGTGTCACGTTATAGCAAAGATCCTCAGTCTTCAATAAAAAGAGCCAAGATGAACAACAACTTGTCAGACAGGCCACTTCCTGCATGGAATCTCTCAGGTTTTGGCCTGCCATATGAGTTCTGTTATACTCACAGACACCATTCAAACAGTTTTAGAAACTTTAGGGTGTTTTCTATCCAAAGCCAATAATTATATGCATATTCTAGTTACTGGGCAGGAGTAGTAACCAGATTAAATCGGGTACGTTTTTTATCCGGCCGTGTCAATACTGCCCCTTAGCCCTAACAGGTTAATGCAGCTGGTGGCCACACCAGATACTGGCTGTTACTTTCAATTTTGACCCCCCCTTTGTTCAGGGACACATTATTCCATTTCTGTTAGTCACGTCTGCGGAACTTGTTCAGTTTATCTCAGTTGTTGAATCTTGTCATATTCATACAAATATTTACCATGTTAAGTTTGCTGAAAATAAACGCAGTTGACAGTGAGAGGACGTTTCTTTTTTTGCTGAGTTTATTAGTTTTTTTGCCTACGTTTACTGACACTGGTCATATTCAGCGGGTGTTGCCCGTTCATAAATTAATCAGTTATTCTGCGCTCTGGCATACTCAGATGGGAGTGCTCTGAAATTGGAGTAGATAGCCAGAGTGCAAACGCAATAAATATGATAGCTGGATAACAGTCGTTCAAGTTCTTGTTAGCTAACCAATTGGCACCTGCATCTCTAGGTGTGTATAGCCAATGGAAAACTATACGAGGGGGAAAAGTCAGTCACTCACCCACTCCTCCAATGGTGTGACATAACATCCTCCTAGCAGCTATATTGCTAACCTTAGGCTATGTGTTTTTAGATTGCTACATAAATAAATACACTAGCCTATTAGCCACGTTATGACTGATCATTGCCCTTAATAGTTTGATTGTATTGACATTCCCAGCCTTAGTTACATTTAGTCTGTTTTTGTCCAAAATATTGAGTCATTGAATCTGAAACAGTGCATCCAGAATGGAGGCAGCAAACAATGTACCAGGCCAGCTGTGATTTACAACCTGATAGCAGTATTTTTTGGACAACCAAGAAATGTATTGGTGAATTATATTAATCATGCATTGAAATGCATCCATCTATTCTGCCAACAATGCCTTTGTGTACGGCATTGAATGTTGATTCAAATATAATCTATTTTTTAAACCTCTTATGAAGTTGGTTTTGTAACATAAACTGGGAATTTTATATATATACATATATTATTTATATATTTTTCCTCTTGTCTCATCACTGCAACTCCCCAACATGCTCGCGAGGCGAAGGTCAAGTCATGGGTACCCCGAAACATGACACGCCAAACTGCACTTTTTAACATCCACCCACTTAACCCGGAAACCAGCCGCACTAATGTGTTGGAGGAAACACCGTTCAACTGACAACAGATGTCAGGCTGCAGGCACCCGGTCCACTACACAAGGAGTTGCTAGAGCATGACGAGCCAAGTAAAGCCCCACCTAACCACGGACAATACTGGGACAAATTTGCACCGCCCTATGGGACTCCCGATCACAGCTGGTTGTGATACAGACTGGGATCGAACCCGGATCTGGAAGTGACGCCTCCCGCAGTGTGATGCAGTGCCTTAGACCACTGCACATTTTACATTTACATTTTAGTCATTTAGCAGACGCTCTTATCCAGAGCGACTTACAGTAGTGAATGCATACATTTCATACAATTTCATACATTTTTTTTTCTGTGCTGGCCCCCCGTGGGAATCGAACCCACAACCCTGGTGTTGCAAACACCATGCTCTACCAACTGAGCTACAGGGAAGGCTAAACAGATAACTCGGGAGGCCCGGAATTTGATATTTTTTTACTGATATATATATGATTGTATGTTTGTTTCATATCTGCAAAGTAGTTCAAACGCTGTCAGTTCTACTTTAAATAATCAACTAAATTCAAGCTTTGATTATTTGAATTAGCTATGTAGTGCTAATGGGGGGGGGGGGGGAAAGTGCACCCCTTGGGTTCCCCAGGATAGAGTTTGGGAAATGCTGAGATAGGGAGATGCAGAAGTGCACTGCTGGTCAAGTCTTTGGCAAATGCTTGATGAGTTATTATGGGAAAAACTCAAATATATCGGGGAACAGGAATAAATGCTTGAAGACATAGGCTACAGACATATACATCATACAGTATATCTGGAAGGGCATGGGAGAGACATGAGTCTATAGCTAATGAGCATCCATCTCATGACATCTGGAATGCCGTAACTGTTTTTCCATACACTGGAAAGGCCATCGAGCCGTAGGGTAGTCTATATCACTACAGGCATGCAATTCCATGTACGCATTGCTTTCCCCTAGGTGACATGACTGAGATACAGAGACAGGATTTTAAAAAGTAATAGTCACCGTCAAAACTAATCAAGACAAAAAAACAGCCTTCAAGCCTGGACATGACACTCTGACTACACTTAGACCAGTAGCACGTAGCACACACAGTGATATGTATTTCTGGAGCCCTGGGAAGCAGTGGCTGATTTGTGTCATGGGAATAGAGCAGCAGAAATGTACACAAACACACAGAGAGCATATACAGTAGAAAGAGAGAGAGACAGACAGAAAGGAAGGGAGGGAGAGAGGCACAGACAGTAGCACTGACACACACAGAATAAGGCATGCATCCACACACACACACACACACACACACACACACACCACACACACACACACACACACACACACACACACACACACACACACACCCCCCCCCCCCCCCCCCCCCCTCACACGTAATAAGATCGTAACATTCACATCACAGGCATTTATGTGAGG
Source organism: Salmo salar (assembly GCF_965601325.2). Classification (NCBI taxonomy): domain Eukaryota; kingdom Metazoa; phylum Chordata; class Actinopteri; order Salmoniformes; family Salmonidae; genus Salmo; species Salmo salar. Next base: position 14,885,661 of record NC_138314.1, on the reverse strand, counting down.
ACAGGAGATTGCTCTGTAAGATGGGTTATATTTTATTCCACAGCGCACAGAAGATGTTTGACACCACAGACTGAGTCTGTCAACAGGAAACAAGAGAAGCCAGCCCCATTCATTCCCCACCATAGAATTTGAATATATAAATCATTCTATCAGAATTAGAAATCATTCTATTTTTACATTCCCCGCCATCACTTTTGAAGCTATCATGAGCAGGGAGTTGTTCAAACTTCTCATTTTAATGATCACTTCACATTTTCTCAAATTGCAACAAAAGCTAGATGCAAATTCAACATTTGTATAAAATAACTGAGACACTGGCCATAAAAAGAGAAAGAAAGAAAAAAGTTTAATTAATAAAAAAATTGTTTTACTCTGCTTTTCTCAAATGAGAAAGTGTTAAAGTGGTGAAAGTGGTTTTGCATAAACGTAGAGCAAACCCAAGGGATCTGGTTTAAATTATGTGAAAAATAATGGCAAATTTATTTCCCAAAACCCCAAGTCAGATAAATAATTAACAGTTGTACGACAAACAGCTCCTCACTCTCTTGCTCCCTGTCTCTTGTGATGAGACAGACAATTTAGACATGATATGAGTAAACATCCCAGAGAGCTCACTCCAACTCTCAAACGGCCAACGTTCTGATTGGAGGGAGATTGAAGGAGTTTCAAAGCACGAGAGCGAGAGTGAAAGAGTATGACAAAAAAGAGAGAGAGCGAGAGAGAGTACACAGATGTGTACAAGATGTGACCTGTTGCCATACGAAAAGGGTAACCAGTGGAGCACTTAACACCACTGTAAATACAATCTATATTTATCTGTTTATTTATTTTCCCTTTCGTACTTCAACTATTTGCACATTGCTACAACACTATACATAGCCAATAATAAAACATCTATTCTTTTTAAACTTTTGTGAGTGTAATGTTTACTGTTAAATTCTGATGGTTTATCTCACTTTTGTTTGTGGTTTATTTCACTTGCTTTGCCAAGGCAAACATATGTTTCCCATGCCAATAAAGCCCCTTTGAATTGAATTGAGTAAATGAGGGAGCAACAACGAATGAGAACGAAAGAGAGCGACATGGGGAAAGGAAGAGAGAGAGAACAAAACGTATCTGGGCCATAACTTCAACCATAGAGACAGGAAAAAGCGAACCTAGAGAGCCTGAGAGGGAGCTGAAGAGGAGAAAGAGAGATTGGCAATAGAGAGAGAGGTGGAGAACAGAGAGATTGGAGAGAGAGAGGGGAGGAGAGACTGAAAACAGAGAAAGAGAGAGAAAAAGAGAGATTACACAAACATCTGTCGGTGTTCATTGCTGGATGGATGGAGCCGCCCATGCACTACTCCAGAGCCACTGTTAATTACAGGCCTGCTAAAACGAATAAACACTCCACTAGCCTCTTCACATAATTCAGATGTAGCAGCACGATGAGCACTATAACGTGAAGTGTGTGTGTGTGTGTGTATGCAGGATGGGCTTCTAAATAGTGATGTCACAATACCAGAATTTTGACTTCGATACCGATACCAGGGTTAGTAACACGTTACTCGAAACCATCATGATACTCGATACCAAAACGATACCATGGCAACAAAAATAAGGCATATATGCCAAAGTCACAGAATGGCACGTGATCGAGACAGAAACTCAGCTACTGCTCTTTTCAACCGTTGGGCATCTTTTGCATCTTCCACTAATCTCATTGCAACTCCCCTCCAAATCTCCGACCACTACCTTGTATCCTTTTCCCTCTTGCTCTCATCCAACACTTCTCACTCTGCCCCTACTCGGATGGTATTGCGCCGTCCCAACCTTCGCTCTCTCTCTCCCGCTACTCTCTCCTCTTCCATCCTATCATCTCTTCCCTCTGCTCAAACCTTCTCCAACCTATCTCCTGATTCTGCCTCCTCAACCCTCCTCTCCTCCCTTTCTGCATCCTTTGATTTTCTCTGTCCCCTATCCTCCAGGCCGGCTCGGTCCTCCCCTCCTGCTCCGTGGCTCGACGACTCACTACGAGCTCACAGAACAAGGCTCCGGGCAGCCGAGCGGAAATGGAGGAAAACTCGCCTCCCTGCGGACCTGGCATCCTTTCACTCACTCCTCTCTACATTCTCCTCTTCTGTCTCTGCTGCTAAAGCCACTTTCTACCACTCTAAATTCCAAGCATCTGCCTCTAACCCTAGGAAGCTCTTTGCTACCTTCTCCTCCCTCCTGAATCCTCCTCCCCCTCCCCCCCCCCCTCCTCCCTCTCTGCGGATGACTTCGTCAACCATTTTGAAAAGAAGGTTGACGATATCCGATCCTCGTTTGCTAAGTCAAACGACACCGCTGGTCCTGCTCACACTGCCCTACCCTGTGCTTTGACCTCTTTCTCCCCTCTCTCTCCAGATGAAATCTCGCGTCTTGTGACGGCCGGCCGCCCAACAACCTGCCCACTTGACCCTATCCCCTCCTCTCTTCTCCAGACCATTTCCGGAGACCTTCTACCCTTCCTCACCTCGCTCATCAACTCATCCTTGACCGCTGGCTACGTCCCTTCCGTCTTCAAGAGAGCGAGAGTTGCACCCCTTCTGAAAAAACCTACACTCGATCCCTCCGATGTCAACAACTACAGACCAGTATCCCTTCTTTCTTTTCTCTCCAAAACTCTTGAACGTGCCATCCTTGGCCAGCTCTCCTGCTATCTCTCTCAGAATGACCTTCTTGATCCTAATCAGTCAGGTTTCAAGACTGGGCATTCAACTGAGACTGCTCTTCTCTGTGTCACGGAGGCTCTCCGCACTGCTAAAGCTAACTCTCTCTCCTCTGCTCTCATCCTTCTAGACCTATCTGCTGCCTTTGATACTGTGAACCATCAGATCCTCCTCTCCACCCTCTCCGAGTTGGGCATCTCCAGCGCGGCCCACGCTTGGATTGCATCCTACCTGACAGGTCGCTCCTACCAGGTGGCGTGGCGAGAATCTGTCTCCGCACCATGCGCTCTCACCACTGGTGTCCCCCAGGGCTCTGTTCTAGGCCCTCTCCTATTCTCGCTATACACCAAGTCACTTGGCTCTGTCATATCCTCACATGGTCTCTCCTATCATTGCTATGCAGACGACACACAATTAATCTTCTCCTTTCCCCCTTCTGATAACCAGGCGGCGAATCGCATCTCTGCATGTCTGTCAGACATATCAGTGTGGATGACGGATCACCAGCTCAAGCTGAACCTCGGCAAGACGGAGCTGCTCTTCCTCCCGGGGAAGGACTGCCCCTTCCATGATCTCGCCATCACGGTTGACAACTCCCTTGTGTCCTCCTCCCAGAGTGCTAAGAACCTTGGCGTGATCCTGGACAACACCCTGTCGTTCTCCACTAACATCAAGGCGGTGACCCGATCCTGTAGGTTCATGCTGTACAACATTCGCAGAGTACGACCCTGCCTCACACAGGAAGCGGCGCAGGTCCTAATCCAGGCACTTGTCATCTCCCGTCTGGATTACTGCAACTCGCTGTTGGCTGGGCTCCCTGCCTGTGCCATTAAACCCCTACAACTCATCCAGAACGCCGCAGCCCGTCTGGTGTTCAACCTTCCCAAGTTCTCTCACGTCACCCCGCTCCTCCGCTCTCTCCACTGGCTTCCAGTTGAAGCTCGCATCCGCTACAAGACCATGGTGATTGCCTACGGAGCTGTGAAGGGAACGGCACCTCCATACCTTCAGGCTCTGATCAGGCCCTACACCCAAACAAGGGCACTGCGTTCATCCACCACTGGCCTGCTGGCCCCCCTACCTCTGAGGAAGCACAGTTCCCGCTCAGCCCAGTCAAAACTGTTCGCTGCTCTGGCACCCCAATGGTGGAACAAGCTCCCTCACGACGCCAGGACAGCGGAGTCAATCACCACCTTCCGGAGACACCTGAAACCCCACCTCTTTAAGGAATACCTAGGATATGATAAAGTAATCCTTCTAACCCCCCCCCCCCCTTAAAAGACTTAGATGCACTATTGTAAAGTGGTTGTTCCACTGGATATCATAAGGTGAATGCACCATTTTGTAAGTCGCTCTGGATAAGAGCGTCTGCTAAATGACTTAAATGTAATGTAAATGTAAATGTTTTGAGTTCAATATCATTACATTGAAAAATCTTGATATAAAACATTTCAAGAGACAGCCATGTTTGCATTAATGAATCAATTATACAATCATACAATCCATTTTACTTTGTTTTTACCAATCTAACTACATAAGACAAAGGTAATCATTTATTTGAATAGTAAATCTCTATTGATAAACTGTATAAATCAAGATGAACTGTAGCTTAGGCCTCTTCACAATACAAGCGAATGCATATTCAATAGGAGTGTGTGCATGCTTTGAGTTATTGAGCTTGTTTAGGCTGACTTCATGGGGCTATCGATAACAATTTGTTTCCTTTCCATTTGGGACTTATTTTATTGTACTGATCAACAACAATTTCAAAGAAGTAGCTTATTTTCTAAAAGTGTGCGCTGTCTCTTTAACCAGTAATGACATTCAGGAGGCAAAAGAGGGTGCCCATCAGAGCCCTATTCACAGACACAGTCAGTTTACTGAGGCAATTGATAATATTTGGTAGAGACATGAGAGAGAGACGGATTAAGTAAATTAATAATGTTTTGGTGGCAATCAGCTTTGAAATCAGCATACTTTGCATTATGGTTTACATATTATCAGGAAGCACCAGTGACTAGATCAATAAACAAAGTGGTCAGATGAAGCAGATGCTAAGCTACAGGACTGTTTTGCTAGCACAGACTATGTTCCGGGATTCCTCCGATGGCAAGCGCTGATCCCGTATTCGGGATCAACATCCAGCGAAAAATCAGAGCGCCATATTCATAACCAAATCTAATAATTTCTGTTTCTCAAACATAGGACTATTTTACACCGTTTTATAGATACACTTCTCCTGAATCGAACCACGTTGTCCGATTTCAAAAAGGCTTTACAGCGAAAACAAAACATTACATTATGTTAGGAGAGTACATCGTCAAAATAGCCACACCGCCATTTTCCGACCAACCACATGCATCACAAATAACCAAAACACAGCTAAATGAAGCACTAACCGTTTGACAATCTTCATCAGATGACACTCCTAGGACATCATGTTACACAATACATGCATTCTTTTGTTCGATAAAGTTCATATTTATATATAAAAACAGCATTTTACATCGGTGCGTGATGTTCAGAAAATATTTTCCCTCAAATGCATCCGGTGGACCAGCGCTACAATTTACTAAATTACTATTCGAAAACATTTTTAACATGTAATATTGTCATTCAAAGAATTATAGATTAACATCTCGTGAATGCAACCGCATTGCCAGATTTAAAAATAACTTTACTGGGAAATCACACTTTGCAATAAACGAGGTGCTATGCTCAGAAAAATAGGCTAGGCGATACAGGTTAGCGCCATCTTGGAACCATCTAAAATCAAATATACTATTGTAAATATTCCCTTACCTTTGATTATCTTCATCAGAAGGCACTTCCAGGCATCCCAGGTCCACAACAAATGTAGTTTTGTTCGAAAAAGTTAATAATTTATGTCCCAATAGCTCCATCTTGTTAGCGCGTTCCGAAGGCTACTCAAAATGTACTGAAGCGCGCGGGACTTGTCGTCACGAATGTGCAATTTTTTTTAATTTATGTTCGTTCAAACATGTCAAATGTTGTATAACATAAATCTTTAGGGCCTTTTTCAATCAGAGCTTCAATAATATTCAAGGAAGACGATTGCATTGTCTTACTAAACGTTTCGGAACGAGAGGGTACCCACGGGCGCCCGCTTCATAGTAGTAATGGCCCTCCCCCTATGACCAACTTTCCAGGCCTCTCGTTTCGTCAGTTTCTACCGGAGAAGACTCAAACCACTTTGTAAAGACGGTTCTAGTGGAAGCCTTAGGAAGTGCTCAATGAATCCTAACTCACGGTGTGTTTCATAGCCAAAGACTTGAAAGTGATTCCACAAATCAGATTTCCACTTCCTGTTGGGATCTGTCTCGGGGTTTTGACTGCCATATGAGTTCTGTTATACTCACAGACACCATTCAAACAGTTTTAGAAACTTTAGTGTTTTCTATCCAAATCTACTAATTAAATGCATATCCTAAATTCTGAGTTTGAGTAGTAGGCCGTTTAAAATGGGCACGTATTTTTTCAAAATTCGCTATAGCGCCCCTTGTCCTTAACATGCGTCAAGAGGTTAAGGAGTACACATTATGGAGTATCAGTCATTGGCTTCATCAATAACTGCATCGTTGACGTCATCCCCACAGTGACTGTACGTACATAACCCAACCAGAAGCCATGGATTACAGGCAGCAACCACACTGAGCTAAAGGCTAGAGCTGCTGCTTTCAAGGAGCGGGACTCTAACCCTGAAGCTTATAAGAAATCCCACTATTCCTGCCGACGAACCATCAAACAGGCAAAGCGTCAATATAGGGCGAAGATCGAATCGTACTACACCGGCTCTGACGCTCGTCAGATGTGGCAGGGCTTGCAAACAATTACAGACTACAAGGGGAAGCACAGCCGAGAGCTGACCAGTGACATGAGCCTACCAGACGAGTTAAACTACTTCTATGCTCGCTTCGAGGCAAATAACACTGAAACATGCATGAGAGCACCAGCTGTGTGATCACGCTCTCTGCGCCGATGTAAGACCTTTAAACAGGTCAACATTCACAAGGCTGCAGGGCCAGACGGATTACCAGGACGTGTACTGCGAGCATGCGCTGACCAACTGGCAAGTGTCTTCACTGACATTTTCAACCTCTCCCTATCTGAGTATGTAATACCAACATGTTTTAAGCAGACCACTATAGTCCCTATGCCCAAGAACACTAAGGTAACCTGCCTAAATGACTACCGATCCATAGCACTCACGTCTGTAGCCATGAAGTGCCTTGAAAAGCTGGTCATGACTCACATCAACACCATCATCCCAGAAACCCTAGACCCACACCAATTTGAATGCCGCCCCAAACGATTCAAAGATGATGCAATCTCCATTGCACGCCACAACGCCCTTTCCCACCTGAACAGAAGGAACACCTATGTGAGAATGCTATTCATTGACTACAGCTCAGCGTTCAACACCATAGTGCCCTCAAAGCTCATCAATAAGCTAAGGACCCTGGGATTAAACACCTCCCTCTGCAACTGGATCCTGGACTTCCTGACAGGCCGCCCCCCAGGTGGTAAGGGTAAGTAACAAGACATCCGCCACGTTGATCCTTCTGGAAGGGCATCAAGGAATCTTTGGGTTGTCTGAGAATTTATAGCACGACTTTTGATGCTCCTTGATTGGGGTCTGAGCAGATTATTTGTTGCGATTGCAGACGTAATAAAATGGTAGTCCGATAGTCCAGGATTATGAGGAAAAACATTACGATCCACAACATTTATTCCACGGGACAAAACTAGGTCCAGAGTATGACTGTGGCAGTGAGTAGGTCCAGAGACATGTTGAACAATGATGAGTCGATGATGGCTCCAAAAGCCTTTTGGAGTGGGTCTGTGGACTTTTCCATGTGAATATTAAAGTCACCAAAAATGTGAATATTATCTGCTGTGACTACAATGTCCGATAGGAATTCAGGGAACTCAGTGAGAAACGCTGTATATGGCCCAGGAGTCCTGTAAACAGTAGCTATAAAAAGTGATTGAGTAGGCTGCATAGATTTCATGACTAGAAGCTCAAAAGACGAAAACGTCGTTGTTTTTTTGTAAATTGAAATTTGCTATCGTAAATGTTAGCAACACATCCGCCTTTGCGGGATGCACGGGGGATATGGTCACTAGTGTAACCAGGAGGTGAGGCCTCATTTAACACAGTAAATTCATCAGGCTTAAGCCATGTTTCAGTCAGGCCAATCACATCAAGATTATGATCAGTGATTAGTTCATTGACTATAACTGCCTTTGAAGTGAGGGATCTAACATTAAGTAGCCCTATTTTGAGATGTGAGGTATCACAATCTCTTTCAATAATGGCAGGAATGGAGGAGGTCTTTATTCTAGTGAGATTGCTAAGGCGAACACCGCCATGTTTAGTTTGCCCAACCTAGGTCAAGGCACAGACACGGTCTCAATGGGGATAGCTGAGCTGACTACACTGACTGTGCTAGTGGCAGACTCCACTAAGCTGGCAGGCTGGCTAACAGCCTGCTGCCTGGCCTGCACCCTATTTCATTGTGGAGCTAGAGGAGTTAGAGCCCTGTCTATGTTCGTAGATAAGATGAGAGCACCCCTCCAGCTAGGATGGAGTCCGTCACTCCTCAACAGGCCAGGCTTGGTCCTGTTTGTGGGTGAGTCCCAGAAAGAGGGCCAATTATCTACAAATTCTATCTTTTGGGAGGGGCAGAAAACAGTTTTCAACCAGCTATTGAGTTGTGAGACTCTGCTGTAGAGCTCATCCCTCCCCCTAACTGGGAGGGGGCCAGAGACAATTACTCGATGCCGACACATCTTTCTAGCTGATTTACACGCTGAAGCTATGTTGCTCTTGGTGACCTCTGACTGTTTCATCCTAACATCGTTGGTGCCGACGTGGATAACAATATCTCTATACTCTCTACACTCGCCAGTTTTAGCTTTAGCCAGCACCATCTTCAGATTAGCCTTAACATCGGTAGCCCTGCCCCCTGGTAAACAGTGTATGATCGCTGGATGATTCGGTTGAAGTCTAATACTGCGGGTAATGGAGTCGCCAATGACTAGGGTTTTCAATTTGTCAGAGCTAACGGTGGGAGCCTTCGGCGTCTCAGACCCTGGAACGGGAGGAGTAGAGACCAGAGAAGGCTCGGCATCTGACTCCGACTCGCTGCTTAATGGGGAGAACCGTTGAAAGTTTCTGTCGGCTGAATGAGCGACACCGGTTGAGCATTCCTACAGCATTTCCCTCCAGAAGCCATGAGAAAGTTGTCCGGCTGCGGGGACCGTGCGAGGGGATTTATACTAACGTTACTATCTGTACTTACTGGTGGCACAGACGCTGTTTCATCCTTTCCTACACTGAAATTACCCTTGCCTAACAATTGCGTCTGAAGCTGGGCTTGCAGCACAGCTATCCTCGCCGTAAGGCGATCGTTCTCCTGTATATTATGAGTACAGCGACTGCAATTATAAGGCATCATGTTAATGTTACTTAGCTTCGGCTGTTGGAAGTCCTGACGAACCATGTCCAGATAAAACGTCCGGAGTGAAAAAGTTTAATGAAAAAAAGTTGAGTGAGGGAAAATCTAAAACTATAAACGGTAATTAAAAACCGTAAAGTTGTCAGGTAGCAAAGTAAGGTTGGCAACAAAATCACACAGCAGCACGTAAACAAGTCTGCAAGTTGTGACCGGAAATGACGAAAAAATCCACAGTGTTCAAGGCTTAAACATCCTTCTTTAACCTGTCTCCTACCCTTCATCTACAATGATTGAAGTGGCTTTAACCAGCAACATCAATAAGGGATCACTACTTTCACCTGGTCAGTCCATGACATGGAAAGAGCAGGTGTTCTTCATGTTTTGTACACTCAGTGGATGAGTGCATTCTAAGAAAAAAGATTTTACAATAAATTGAATACCTGAATTTCCACCAAAATCCATGAGCTCCATTCATTATTGTGTTATGTGCTATAATTCATTCAATACCTGATGGATTTTAAAAATTATCTTCATCTATTGTCCAACTGTTGCATTTATTAGAATTGTTTTAAAACCTTTTAAGATTTTTGATGACCGTTGCTACATTGAACCCCATTTTACTGTTGTTTTCTATGTGATGACTATCATTTCCCTGAAATGGTTAGGTAGGACAAGTGTTTCCCAACTCTAGTCCTCCAGTATCCCCAGCAGCACACATTTTTGTTGTAACCCTGGACAAGCACACCTGATTCAACTTGTCAACTAATCATCAAGTCTGTGATGAGTTGAATCAGGTGAGATTGTCAGGGGAAACAACAAAAGCGTGCGCAACTCGAGGACTGGAGTTGGGAAACACTGGGTTAGACAACGCTGCATCTTGAGGAGACAGATGTTCCACACCAAGGTTCTAAATTATTTTACTGTGACCTGTTACAGTACTTAGCTGTCAGAATGCTACCTTGTGACATACCAGAAGAATAAACCAAATGGGTCACACTCAAACCAATCGCAGGCAGGCACTCAGTTATCCAATTAATCTCCTATAATCTATCCTAAGTAGCTACAGTGCCTTCAGAAAGTATTCACACCCCTTGACTTTTTCCACGTGCTACAGCCTACATTTAAAATAGTTTAAATTGTGATTTTCTGTCACTGGCCTACACACAATACCCCATAATGTCAAAGTGGAATGTTTTTACTAATGAATAAAAATAAATGACAATCTGAAATGTCTTGAGTCAATACATTTTCAAACCTTTTGTGGCAAACTTAAATAAGTTCAGGAGAAAAGATTTGCTTAACAAGTCACATAATAAGTTGCATGGACTGTGTGCAACAGTGTTCACATTTTTTTTAATGACTACCTCATCTCTGTACCCCAAACATACAATCATCTGTAAGGTTCTCTCACTGGTGTAGAGAGAAGTAGGCAGGAGACAGTCGCAGGTTTAGAACTACGGAATTTATTTAACCTGTTTGGGATAGGGGGCAGTATTATCACGGCCGGATAAAAAATGTACCCGATTTAATCTGGTTACTACTCCTGCCCAGAAACTAGAATATGCATATAATTAGTAGATTTGGATAGAAAACACTCTAAAGTTTCTGAAACTGTTTGAATGGTGTCTGTGAGTATAACAGAACTCATATAGCAGGCCAAAACCTGAGAAGATTCCATACAGGAAGTGCCCTGTCTGACAATTTGTTCTCCTTCTGTGGCATCTCTATCAAAAATACAGCATCTCTGCGTAACGTTTTCTAAGGCTTCCATTGGCTCTCAGAAGGCGCCAGAAAGTGGAATGACATCTCTGCAGTCTCTGGGCGAAAAACAGCAGGAATTTTTGTGAGTGGTCAGGCTGGGAACAATGACAATGGAGATGCGCGTCCACGAGACGACTCCATTTTTTGCTTTCAGTCTTTGAATGAGTACAACGTCGCCCGGTTGGAATATTATCGCTATTTTACGAGAAAAATTGCATAAAAATTGATTTTAAACAGCGTTTGACATGCTTCGAAGTACGGAAATGGAATATTTCGAATTTTTTGGTCACGAAATGCACTCGCGCGTCACCCTTCGGATAGTGACTTGAACGCACGAACAAAACGGAGGTATTTGAATATAACTATGGATTATTTGGAACCAAAACAACATTTGTTGTTGAAGTAGAAGTCCTGGGAGTGCATTCTGACGAAGAACAGCAAAGGTAATCCAATTTTTTTTATAGTAAATCTGAGTTTGGTGAGGGCTAAACTTGGTGGGTGTCAAATTAGCTAGCCGTGATGGCCGGGCTATGTACTCAGAATATTGCAAAATGTGCTTTCACCGAAAAGCTATTTTAAAATCTGACACCGCGATTGCATAAAGGAGTTCTGTATCTATAATTCTTAAAATAATTGTTGTTTTTTGTCAACGTTTATCGTGAGTAAGTTAGTAAATTCACCGGAAGTTTGCAGTGGGTATGCTAGTTCTGAACATCACATGCTAATGTAAAAAGCTGGTTTTTGATATAAATATGAACTTGATTGAACAAAACATGCATGTATTGTATAACATAATGTCCTAGGAGTGTCATCTGATGAAGATCATCAAAGGTTAGTGCTGCATTTAGCTGTGGTTTTGGTTTTTGTGACATATGCTTGCTTTGAAAATGGCTGTGTGATTATTTTTGGCAGGGTACTCTCCTGACATAATCTAATGTTTTGCTTTCGTTGTAAAGCCTTTTTGAAATCGGACAATGTGGTTAGATTAACGAGAGTCTTGTCTTTAAAATAGTGTAAAATAGTAATATGTTTGAGAAATTGAAGTTATACCATTTTTGAGGTATTTGTATTTCGCGCCACGCTCTACAATTGGATATTGGTGAGGCGTTCCGCTAGCAGAACGTCTGTCCCTAACAGGTTAAGCGCCTTAGATCAAAGCGGGACGAAACCCAAACGCTGTTGTGCTCAAAATACATCTTCATAAACAAAAAGGCACAAGGCAAACCCAAAGTACAAAATATAAAGTATTCAGGAAATAGTAGGAGAGATTCCTCTCAGGAAAACAACTAACATTTATAATGACCGACAAAGACAAATGGAGTAGGGAGCATATATTCAGTGATAGAGTGGGGATTGGAACCAGGTGTGTGTAATGACGAGACAAGTCTGGGGTTGATGAGTGAAGGGCGTTTGCCAGCAGTAGGTTCGGCAGCAACTAGCAGGCCGGCGACGCAGAATGCCTGAGTTGGACAGGAGGGGGAGCCAAAGCAAAGACTGAGACGTGGTGCGGGTTGGTCGGGACGACGCCTGTGGAAGTCCCAAAAGAGATAACGATCCGGGATGTCCCGCGCTGGAACCCAGGACCGCTCTTCGGGATCGTACCCCTCCCAGTCGACCAGGTACTGGAGTAGCCCCCACAACGCCATGAGTCCAACAGGCTGTGGACGGAGCACACCGCGGCACCCTCGATGTCCAAGGGAGGGGGAGGTGCGTCATGGGGTCCAGCACTAGCCAAGGGACCAGCTGCCACCGGCCTGAGGAGAGATACATGAAATGAGGGTTAGATACGGTAATTGACAAGGAGCTGTAATTTGTACGTCACCTCATTGACTTTCCTCAGGTCTTTGAACGGCCCCACAACCCGCGGGCTCAGCTTCATGCAGGGCAGGCGGAGGGGCAGGTCCTTCGTAGAAAGTCAGACCCTGTCACCGGCGTGAAAGCCCGGGGCCACACTGCGGTGACTATCGGCCTGCGCCTTCGGCCGGAGGACGACGCACTGGAGACGGGTGTGCACGGTGTTCCTTACCTCCTCGGCGCGCAGGAACCAACCGTCCACCACAGGAGCCTCAATATGACTCCGGTGCCAGGACCGGCTGATGGCATAGAACACACTGAAAGGGTGTGAGGTTAGTCAAGGAGTGACGGAGGGAGTTTTGTGCGTATTCTGCCCAAGACAGAAACACAGCCCACTCCACCGGCCGGTCCTGACAGTAACTACGAAGGTACCTACCCAGTTCCTGATTTACCCTTTCCACCTGCCCATTAGATTGGTACCCGGAGGTGAGGCTGACCATGACCCCCAGTCATTCCATGAAGGCCTTCCAGACACGGGAGGTGAACTGAGGACCACGGTCAGACACAATGTCCTCTGGGATCCCATAGTGCTGGAAGATACAGGGGTGGAAACCTCATTCCTTCAGGAAAAATAAGCTGGAGGCAGCCGGAAAGGTGAACGGATGAATGAATCCTTGGGCCAGCACGGCTTCGGTCTCTGCAGGCTAGAGAGGGTAGATGTGCCCCCGCGGGAGGGTAGAACCAGACAGTAGGTCGATAGTGCAGTCCCATGGGCGATGAGGGGGCAGGCACGTGGCATGAGTCTTCGAAAAGGCCACCTGTAGATCCCGGTACTCCTCCGGGATAGGGACATGGGTGGCCTGGTATGGACTTTCCATGGAGGTGGCACAGAGACACCTCCCTTGACACTCCTGCGACCAACTCAACAACCTCTGTCCACAATACACTGTGGTTATGCAACTGTAGCCAGGGGAAACCTAAAACTACGGGGTGTGCAGGAGAGTCTAAGATAAGGAAAGTGATGTGTTCATGGTGGTTGTGAGTAACTGAGGGAAATGGGAATAGTGGTCTGGCGCACCAGTCCTGTTCCTAGGGGACGGTTGTCTAAGGCAAGGATTGGGACAGGGGGTTGTAAAGGGACTAGAGGAATGCGCAATGATAAGGCCACTGACAGGTCTAGGAAACTGCCTGCGGCACCTGAGTCCACTAGGGCAGGACTCAGTGGGGGGCCAGGATAGTCAGGGAAGGTGACAGGGAGGAGGACGGCCTGGGTGGATGGACAGAGGAGCAAGGCATGTCCACGCCTACCTGGGAAGGTGCAGGAGCGCTCCTCGGCCTGTCGCTTCCTCACTTGGTTCTCCTTCTGGGAGAGGTGTTCCAGGGGTGGTCCGACTCCCTGCAGTAGGAGCAGAGACTCTGTTGACGGCGGAATGATTGATTGACGTTCCTCAGGGGGAAGGTGCGTCGTGCCCACCTCCATGAGCTCAGTCTCGCTGGAGATTCCTGGGAGAGACCCAAACCCCCATGATGGGGGACGACGGGCACACAGGACATTATCCAGGCGGATGGTAATGGCGATCAGCTTGTCCAGCGTAAGGTCCTCATCACGACAGGCCAGCTCGGTCTGGACGTCAGCTTGTAGCCCGCTGCGGAAAACCGTCAACAAGGCCTGGTCGTTCCAGCCAGTGGACGCAGCCACCTACCTGTCCTGGAACCCTGGCATAAACGGAGGAGACGCTCACCTCCCTCTCGGCCCTCTGTAGGGTGATCGAAGAAACCGCGGAAGAGTTGGGTGAAGCTCTCACAGGACTGCACTTCTGGTCCGTCCCTCTCCCAGATGGCTCCTCTCACCAAGATCACCTTGTCCCTCCCGGAGGCCGTCCCGGCATGACAGGCCAGGTGGAGGTCACACTGCAGGAGAAACCGGAGCTGGGGTGCCGTCAAACTGCTCCGGGAGGGGCAGGTGGATGTTGTTGATCGGACCGAGTGATGTAGATGGTGGTGGGGTAGCTGGAACGACCGCAGGAAGCTGGGAAGGTGGTGGTGTATCCTGCAGTTGGCATACGGCCCGGAGCACCTCGTGCATGGCAGTCCCGAAGGCCCTCCAGGCACGAGTCGTGGTGGCGGAGCTTCGCTTCTACAGTGGAGAGGTCGGGATGTTCTGCTGCTTTCTGTTTTGTTGGGTCAGTTATTCTGTCACTGGTGTAGAGAGGAGTAGGCAGGAGGCAGTCGCAGGTTAAGAACTACTGAATTTATTTAAGCACCGTAGATCAAAGCGGGACAAAACCCAAACACTGTTGTGCTCAAAATATATCTTCATAAACAAAAAGGCAGAAGGCGAACCCAAAGTGCTCAATATAAAGTATTCAGGAAATAGTAGGGGAGATTCCTCTCAGGAAAACAACTCATATTTACAATGACCAACAAAGACAAATGGCAGAGGGAGGATATATATACAGTGATAGAGTGGGGATTGGAACCAGGTGTGTGTAATGACGAGACAAGTCCGGGTTTGATGAGTGAAGGGCGTTTGCCAGCAGCAGGTTCGGCAGCAGCTACTGTAGAAGGCCTAAGTTGGACAGGAGGGGGAGCCTGTCTCCATATTTTCAAGCATAGAGGTGGCTGCATCATGTTATGTGTATGCTTGTAATTGTTTAGGACTGGGGAGTTTTCAGGATAAAAAAGAAAGGGAATGGAGCTAAGCATAGCAAAATCCTAGAGGAATACCTGGATCAGTCTGCTTTACACCAGACAATGGGAGATTAATTCATCTTTCAGCAGGACAATAACCTAAAACACAAGGCTTACCAAGATTACATATAATCTTCCAGAGTGGCCGAGCTACAGTTTTGACTTAAATCAGCTTGAAAATCTATGGTAAGACTTGAAAATGGCTGTCTAGCATTGATCAACAACCAACTTGACAAAGCTTGAAGAATTTTAATAATAATGTCAAAATATTGTATTATCCAGGTGTGCAAAGCTCTTAGAGACTTACCCAGAAAGACTCACAGCTGTAACATATATTGATTCAGGGGTGTGAATACTTACATAAATTAGATATTTCTGTATATTATTTTCAATAAATTTGCAAATATTTTCACTTTGTCATTATAGGGTATTATGTGTAGATATTTAATCTATCTTGAATTCAGGATTTAACACAACAAAATGTGGAATAAGTCAAGGGGTATGAATACTTTCTGAAGGCACTGTATATCAGAGGTGTCAACCATTCAATCTGGCCCGCAGGTGGTTTGAGATGAAAACATTTTTTAAGAATAATTTTGGGACAATCTCAATCGACATTGAAATGACTAAAAACAAATTGAAAATGATAATGGACCTGGATCTACATTTGTGTCTTCACTCTGTCCAACTTTCTAACAGTCATCGAAACTAAAGCTAGACGGACAGGGAACATCGGAAATTCCAAAAGCGATGGATATTATCTGCACATTTAGCCAGCAAGGATTCCAAGGAAATATAATACATTTTAAGTGCTGCCCTCCGGACCTTGGTGAGAGACCCAATGTGGCCCAAGGGGCAAAATTAGTTTGACACCCCTAAGCTAGGCCTATATCATCTCATCATCCACTTTTAACAGGCAGTTCTGATACTGAAGAGCACCAACTCAGGCATTAAGCAAATCTGAAGTGGCGCCCTAATACAGTATCTATATAGTGCACTACTTTTAGCCAGAAATAGTTTGCCCCAGCAAGCCCTTCTGCCAAGTCTGGTTGGCTATTGAACTGTATATGTTGATTCCGGTTGGAGCCCCACGGTTATTTTTCCAGAAGAAAGTTTGTTTACAAGTTCAGGAGGGTTGTTCAGTCCTGGAGAGAGACAAAGAGAACAGCCAGAGGCTGGTGGTACACGCGCACACACACACACATCAGCCAGAAGTGTTGTTGCAGACACACACTGTTGTAAAGGGTACGTTTGTACCCATAAGCCTCCCTCAAGTCTCTCCCCCTCCCTGAACGGCCAGAGAGGGTGTGTGACGTGCTGTGAGACGGAAAGATAATGCCAGCTTTGTATGAATGTCTGTGCTTGAGGAGGAGTGGAAAGGAGGGCAAAGAAGAGGAAAGGAGAGGAGTCAAACTGGCAGACGCTCACCCCCAGGCCTGGTCTTGTGCCTCTGATATAGAGATCACATACAAACACACACACACTGACCCGGTGCAGTGAGGGTTTCACATAAACACATACAGTGGGGGGAAAAAGTATTTGATCCCCTGCTGATTTTGTAAGTTTGCCCACTTACAAAGAAATGATCAGTCTATAATTTTAATGGTAGGTTTATTTGAACAGTGAGAGACAGAATAACAACAACAAAAATCCAGAAAAAAGTATGTCAAAAATGTTATAAAATGATTTGCATTTTAATGGGGGAAATAAGTATTTGACCCCTCTGCAAAACATGACTTAGTACTTGGTGACAAAACCCTTGTTGGCAATCACAGAGGTCAGACGTTTCTTGTAGTTTCTTGTAGTGGCCACCAGGACTGCACACATCTCAGGAGGGATTTTGTCCCACTCCTCTTTGCAGATCTTCTCCAAGTCATTAAAGTTTCGAGGCTGACGTTTGGCAACTTGAACCTTCAGTTCCCTCCACAGATTTTCTATGAGATTAAGGTCTGGAGACTGGCTAGGACACTCCAGGACCTTAATGTGCTTCTTCTTGAGCCACTCCTTTGTTGCCTTGGCCGTGTGTTTTGGGTCATTGTCATGCTGGAATACCCATCCACGACCCATTTTCAATGCCCTGGCTGAGGGAAGGATGTTCTCACACAAGATTAGACGGTACATGGCCCCGTCCATCGTCCCTTTGATGCGGTGAAGTTGTCCTGTCCCCTCAGCAGAAAAACACCCCCAAAGCATAATGTTTCCACCTCCATATTTGACGGTGGAGATGGTGTTCTTGGGGTCATAGGCAGCATTCCTCCTCCTCCAAACACGGCGAGTTGGGTTGATGCCAAAGAGCTCCATTTTGGTCTCATCTGACCACAACACTTTCACCAGTTGTCCTCTGAATCATTCAGATGTTCATTGGCAAACTTCAGACGGGCATGTATATGTATTCCTGAGCAGGGGGACCTTGCGGGTACTGCAGGATTTCAGTCCTTCACAGTGTAGTGTGTTGCCAATTGTTTTCTTGGTGACTATGGTCCCAGCTGCCTTGAGATCATTGACAAGATCCCCCCGTGTAGTTCTGGGCTGATTCCTCACCGTTCTCATGATCATTGCAACCCCACGAGGTGAGATCTTGCATGAAGCCCCAGGCCGAGTGATATTGACAGTTCTTTTGTGTTTCTTCCATTTGCGAATAATCGCACCAAATGTTGTCACCTTCTCATCAAGCTGCTTTGCGATGGTCTTGTAGCCCATTCCAGCCTTGTGTAGGTCTACAATCTTGTCCCTGACATCCTTGGAGAGCTCTTTGGTCTTGGCCATGGTGGAGAGTTTGGAATCTGATTGATTGATTGCTTCTGTGGACAGGTGTCTTTTTAAAGGTAACAAGCTGCGGTTAGGAGCACTCCCTTTAAGAGTGTGCTCCTAATCTCAGCTCGTTACCTGTATAAAAGACACCTGGGAGCCAGAAATCTTTCTGATTGAGAGGGGGTCAAATACTTATTTCCCTCATTAAAATGCAAATCAATTTATACAATTTTTTTCTGGATATTTTTGTTGTCATTCTGTCTCTCACTGTTCAAATAAACCTACCATTAAAAGTATAGGCCGATCCTTTCTTTATCAGTGGGCAAACGTACAAAATCGGCAGGGGATCAAATACTTTTTCCCCCCACTGTAACCTATCTTCTGATACATGCGTTATCAATCAGGTACCATAGTGAGTGTTCACTACCCTGCCAGGTCTCTGGTCATTTAATGCAGCTTCTCACCTCGCACTGAGGTAACAGTGGTTTGTTTGGGT
Organism: Salmo salar; assembly: GCF_965601325.2. Taxonomy (NCBI): domain Eukaryota; kingdom Metazoa; phylum Chordata; class Actinopteri; order Salmoniformes; family Salmonidae; genus Salmo; species Salmo salar. The sequence goes on along the minus strand of NC_138314.1, from coordinate 14,866,990 downwards.
AATGGTTGCATAACATAAGGCCGAGGTCAATTAAAATTGTGTGTGTGTGAATAGAACTTCAGAGTCCAGCTAGCGGCACAATGGAAAGCCACTTTGCAAGGAAACACTTCAGAGTTAAGTTAGGAAACACGTCTAATGCAGAACAACTTACAGTCGACTAAGTGTAAGACAATCACATATCACAGTCATTCCAAGTAAAACCTTCATTAAAAAAGCAGCTATTAGTGATAGTAAGAAAAGACAACCTACAGGTAGGCCTACAGTATAGCTAAAGAATATCCTACGTAGCCCACCCTAGCTGTACACAGGAAGTGAATGTACATTCACAGATTCATGGGGAGGTATGAAATTACAGTTCCCTTAACCCCGGGATTACATTACAGACGATATGGAGCAAGATAGGAGGACAGTATATTATAGTATGGTGCAGGATACTAACTCACATGAAATATTCCTCTAGTCTACTTCCTACATCAATAACCAGCTCACTGAATCAATGCAGTGGAGGAACTAGGGAGGATTGTAACGATTTAAGCATTACACTGAAGAAAAAACATGGAGCATGGAGACACTGTTCTGGCGTCAATCTGTTGGCTAGAAATTTCACACAGTAAAATAGCTAAGAATGACTGTATCGATTAGGCCAACATCTATAGACGGGTGCGGGTGTGTGTGTGTTGGGGGGGGGGGGGGTGAAATCAAGCTTCAAATCAATTAAATCAATGCTGCAAAACAAGCCTTTTCAGATGAATCTGCCTGAGCCCAGCAAGAAGAGAAATATGTCATTTGTGTTTAAATAAGAGTCAGCCAGGCTTGTGTGATATAGGGCTGACATCAAAACAAATCAAATCAAATGTTATTTGTCACATGCGCCGAATACAACAGGTGTAGACCTTACAGTGAAATGCTTACTTACAAGCCCTTAACAATGCGGTTTTAAGAAAATACCCCCCAAAAAGTAAGAGATAAGAATAACAAATAATTAACTACTTACATCTAGGGGTTCCGCTAGCGGAACGCCTCGCCAATATCCAATGGAAGAACGTGGCGCGAAATACAAATACCTCAAAAATGCAAAAATTTCAGTTTTTCAAAAATGCTACTATTTTACACCATTTTAAAGATAAGACTCTCGTTAATCTAACCACATTGTCCGATTTCAAAAAGGCTTTACAGCGAAAGCAAAACATTAGATTATGTTAGGAGAGTACAATCACACAGCCATTTTTCAAGCAAGCATATATGTCAAGCATATATGTCACAAAAACCCAAAATACAGCTAAATGAAGCACTAACCTTGGATGATCTTCATCAGATGACACTCCTAGGACATTATGCTATACAATACATGCATGTTTTGTTCAATCAAGTTCATATTTATATCAAAAAACAGCTTTTTACATTGGCGTGTGATGTTCAGAAAATGTATTCCCACCGAAAACCTCCGGTGAATTTACTAAATTACTCATCATAAACGTTGACAAAATACATAACAATTATTTTAAGAATTATAGATACAGAACTCCTTTATGCAAACACTATGTCAGATTTTAAAATAGCTTTTCGGCAAAAGCACATTTTGCAATATTCTGAGTACATAGCTCAGCCATCACGGTGAGCTATGCCAACTTCGGGGCACACTAAACTCAGAATTAGTATTAGAAAAATTGTATTACCTTTGCTGATCTTTGTCAAAATGCACTCCCTGGACTGCTACTTCCACAAGAAATGTTGTTTTTGTTCCAAATAATCCATAGTTATGTCCATATACCTTCGTTTTGTTCGTGCGTTCAGGTCACTATCCAAAGGGTAACGCACGAGCGCAATTCGAGACAAAATAATTCAAATGTTCCATTACCGTACTTAGATGCATGTCAAACGCTGTTTAAAATCAATTTTTATGGCATTTTTCTCGTAAAATAGCGATAATATTCCAACCGGACAATGTTGTGTATTCATTCAAAGAGGAAAAGAAAAAACAGCGTGGTCGCGTGAATGCGCATATCCAATCTCTTTGTCACCAGGCAGACCACTGAGAAACTGAGCTACTATACTCTGCCCAGAGACAGGAGACGCCTCAATCCGCTTTCTGGAGGCTTTAGAGAGCCAATGGAAGCATTAGAAAGTGCTACGTATCCCCACAGATACTGTAGTTTTGATAGAGAATCAAAAGAAGAAATGCAAATTCTCAGACAGGCCACTTCCTGCTTGGAATTTTCTCAGGTTTTTGCCTGCCATATGAGTTCTGTTATACTCACAGACACCATTCAAACAGTTTTAGAAACATCAGAGTGTTTTCTATCCAAATCTACTAATAATATGCTAATATTTGACTCTGGGCCCGAGAAGTAGGCCGTTTCATTTGGGTACGTTTTTCATCCGGCCGTGAAAATACTGCCCCCTCTTGCGAGAACCTGTTAGGCCGGATAAAAAACAAGATCTTGTTCTTCTTGTCTCTGTTTATTGAAGACTGAGGATCTTTGCTGTAACGTGACATTTCCTACGGCTCCCATAGGCTCCCAGAGCCCGGGAAAAAGCTGAATGATATCGAGGCAGCCCCAGGCTGAAACACATTTACACTTTTGGCAAGTGGCCGATCAGAGGACAATGGGCTTAGGCGCGTGCCCGAGTCGACCCCGTGCTTTATTTTCTTTCCTCTTTTTACCTAAACGCAGATTCCCGGTCGGAATATTATCGCTTTTTTACCAGAAAAATGGCATAAAAATGTATTTTAACCTGTTAGGGCTAGGGGGCAGTATTTGCACGGCTGGATAAAAAAATGTACCCGATTTAATCTGGTTACTAATCCTACCCAGTAACTAGAATATGCATATACTTATTATATATGGATAGAAAACACTCTAAAGTTTCTAAAACTGTTTGAATGGTGTCTGTGAGTATAACAGAACTCATTTGGCAGGCAAAACCCTGAGACATTTTCTGACAGGAAGTGGATACCTGATGTGTTGTATTACCTTTAAACCTATGCCATTGAAAAACACAGGGGCTGAGGAATATTTTGGCACTTCCTATTGCTTCCACTAGATGTCACCAGCCTTTACAAAGTCTTTTGAGTCTTCTGGAGGGAGATCTGACCGAACAAGAGCCATGGAACGATGATGGCCCATTAGACACCTGGCGCGCGAGTTCATGTTGGGTACCCTCGTTCCAATACGTTATAAAAGAGAATGCATTCGTCCACCTTGAATATTATTCATGTTCTGGTTAAAAAAGGCCCTAATGATTTATGCTATACAACGTTTGACATGTTTGAACGAACGTAAATATATTTTTCCCCTCGTTCATGACGAGAAGTCCGGCTGGCTTAGATCATGTGCTAACAAGACGGAGATTTTTGGACATAAATGATGAGCTTTTTTGAACAAAACTACATTCGTTATGGACCTGTGATACCTGGAAGTGACATCTGATGAAGAGAATCAAAGGTAATGGATTATTTACATAGTATTTTCGATTTTAGATCTCCCCAACATGACGTCTAGTCTGTATCGCAACGCGTATTTTTCTGGGCGCAGTGCTCAGATTATTGCAAAGTGTGATTTCCCAGTAAGGTTATTTTTAAATCTGGCAAGTTGATTGCGTTCAAGAGATGTAAATCTATAATTCTTTAAATGACAATATAATATTTTACCAATGTTTTCTAATTTTAATTATTTAATTTGTGGTGCTGACTTGACTGCCGGTTATTGGAGGGAAACTATTTCCTCAACATCAATGCCATAGTAAAACGCTGTTTTTGGATATAAATATGAACTTGATAGAACTAAAAATGCATGCATTGTCTAACATAATGTCCTAGGAGTGTCATCTGATGGAGATTGTAAAAGGTTAGTGCATCATTTTAGCTGGTTTTATGGTTTTGGTGACCCTGTCTTTGAATTGACAAAACATTACACACAACTCTTGTAAATGTACTGTCCTAACATACTCTAAATTTATGCTTTCGCCGTAAAACCTTTTTGAAATCGTAAAACGTGGTTAGATTAAGGAGATGTTTATCTTTCAAAGGGTGTAAAATAGTTGTATGTTTGAAAAATTTGAATTTTGACATTTATTTGGATTCAAATTTGCCGCTCTTGAAATGCACCTGCTGTTGATGGAGTGCACCACGGGTGGGACGCTTGCGTCCCACCTAGCCCATAGAGGTTATACAGCGGTTGACAAGCTTCGAAGTACGGTAATGGAATATTTAGAATTTTTTTGTCACGAAATGCGCCGTGCTCGTGACCGTTCTTTACCCTTTCGGATATTGTCTTGAACGCACAAACAAAACGCCGCTGTTTGGATATAACTATGGATTATTTGGGACCAAACCAACATTTGTAAATTCACCGGAAGTTTGCGGGGGGTATGCTAGTTCTGAACGTCACATGCTAATGTAAAAAGCTGGTTTTTGATATAAATATGAACTTGATTGAACAAAACATGCATGTATTGTATAACATAATGTCCTAGGTGTGTCATCTGATGAAGATCATCAAAGGTTAGTGCTGCATTTAGCTGTCTTCTGGGTTTTTGTGACATTATATGCTAGCTTGAAAAATGGGTGTCTGATTATTTCTGGCTGGGTACTCTGCTGACATAATCTAATGTTTTGTTTTCGTTGTAAAGCCTTTTTGAAATCGGACAGTGTGGTTAGATTAACGAGAGTCTTGTCTTTAAAATGGTGTAAAACAGTCATATGTTTGAGAAATTGAAGTTTCTAAGGTATTTGAATAACGCGCCACAGGATTCCACTGGCTGTTACGTAGGTGGGACGATTTCGTCCCGCCGGCCCTAGAGAAGTTAAGGAGCAGCAGTAAATAACAATAATGGGGCTATATACAGGGGGTACAAGTACAGAGTCAATGTGCGGGAGCACCGGTGTCGAGGTGATTGAGGTAATATGTACATGTAGGTAGAGTTGTTAAAGTGACTATGCATAGATAATAACAGAGAGTTGCAGCAGCGTAGAATAGTCTTGGTAACCATTTGATTAGATGTTCAGGAGGCTTATGGCTTGGGGGTAGAAGCTGTTTAGAAGCCTCTTGGACCTTGACTTGGCACTCAGCTTGCCAAGTCATGCGGTAGCAGGATGAACAGTCTATGACTAGGGTGGCTGCAGACTTTGACCATTTTTAGGGCCTTCCTCTGACTCTGCCTGGTATAGAGGTTCTGGATGGCAGGAAGCTTGGCCCCGATGATGTTCTAGGCCGTACGCACTACCCTCTGTAGTGCCTTGCGGTCGGAGGATGAGCAGTTGCCATACCAGGCAGTGATGCAACCCGTCAGGATGCTCTCAGTGGTGCAGCTGTAAAACCTTTTGAAGATCTGAGGACTCTCTCTCTGTGTCTTCAAGGCCAGCTAAATTCCATAAACTTTTGAGGATCTGAGGACCCATGCCAAATCTTTTCAGTCTCCTGACGGGGAATAGGTTTTGTCGTGCCCTCTTCACGACTGTCTTGGTGTGGTTGGACCATGTTAGTTTGTTGGTGATGTGGACGCCAAGGAACTTGAAGTTCTTAACTTGGTCCACTGCAGCTTCTTCGGTCCTCCTTTTCCTGTAGTCCACAATCATCTCCTTTGTCTTGATCACGTTGAAGGAGAAGTTGTTGTCCTGGTACCACACGGTCAGGTCTCTGACCTCCTCCCTATAGGCTGCCTCATTGTTATCGGTGATCAACGATGAGACAGCCTATAGGGAGCTTAAATGGCCACTTAAATGGCCACCAGGGAATTAATCTGGGCAGGGTCTGTCTGTCCAACTATCAATCTGATATATTCTACCTCTCTCTAATTGTCTATGCATCTCTCCACCGGTATGTGTGATCACAATCGGATAAGCCAAATTGGTGAGATATTCTGAAATGTTCAATTTACAGCAGCCAACAACATGTAATAACCATAGTCTTATGTTGTGCTTCCATGTTGAAGGTCCAATCTACTGTATTACCAGTAGATCCTCCACAGTTTCTTAGAATTAAGCTGGCCTTGGAGACACAGGGAGAGAGAGATACAGAGAGAGAGAGAGAGAGAGAGAGAGAGAGAGAGAGAGAGTAACCCCTCTGTTTTACCTGTGTCTGCACTGTTAGATTGGCCTAATCCTCTTTCAGCACGCTGAAACATTCTGCTAATGCTATACTCTCAAGGCGTGTGTGTGTCTACACTCCAGGATCTGAGACTATGTGCTCAGCTCAAGGTAAATCTTTATGTTTTTAGTTTTACTTACTAGAAAATCCCTTGGCTTCATCTCCTAAACCTTTGCTTTGTCATGGCCTCTAAGCCTAGGAAAAAGCTGTTTTCAGACTTAAAACTTTTGTCAGACTTTACTCTCAATGCTACCTACTTCTGTCAGTCAAGCTCACAGGTCTACAGAGAGGGAGCTTTTGTACCCGGTGATATTACAGACTAGTAAACTACTCAACTCTATTGACTGTCTGAGAAACACAAATATTCAGAAAATGTATCTTTCTTTTCTCCCTTCCTTGGATTTAATCACTGATTGATATAGGATATGATTGCATAATGTGCACATTATTTGTGCGTGTGGTACAGAAACAGATTATTAAACCACACAAAATAAACCACTCATAACCAATTATGTGCAATCATATCCTCCTATATCATTCGCGATTAGTGATTAATCCAAGGATAGGAGAAAAGAAAGATACATTTCCTGAATATTTGTGTTTCTCAGACAGTCAATAGAGTTGAGTAGTTTAGTAGTCTGTAATGTCACCAGGTATAAAAGCTCCCTCTCTGTAGGCCTGTGAGTGAGTGAGTGAGTGAGTGAGTGAGTGAGTGAGTGAGTGAGTGAGTGAGTGAGTGAGTGAGTGAGTGAGTGAGTGAGTGAGTGAGTGAGTGAGTGAGTGAGTGAGTGAGTGAGTGACAAATGTGAAGAAATGTATGCTTTCACCATTCCAGTCATATAATATCATCAGAGCAGTGATAACTAAGAAAGGGAAGAGAAAAGTATTTTAACGAGACCAGAGTGAGTGAAACTTTGGAAGGGGAAGAAGAATGATAAAAGGAGAGTGTGAGGGATTGGAGAGAAGAAAAAAAATGTTGTCCTCTTCAAATTGAGTTGAGGGTGTCTGTCCTCTAGGTTTGACCGTGTCACAGAAAGTAATATAAACTCAGCAAAAAAAGAAACATCCTCAGGGTGGGTGCTCAGAGGCCAGGGGGAACCCCCTCTCCCCTCTGTTCCTCTGAGGGGTTGAGGAGGGGTTGAGGAGATGTTGTTATCCAGTCTGTCCAATATGAGCAGTCAGCCAAACCATCAGGCCAGCAACACTAAGCTGATTAACCCTTGAACAGAAGATGGTGTGTGTGGCCTGTCAGGTCTGTCAAAACAGTGGCCAGAGTGGACGTAATTGTTAATTTAGCAGTAGTTTGTTTTAATTCCGTGGTGTAGAATATATGATATGGTACAACGTAAAACCATCATGTTATTTTCATGGTATATTACTGTACAATCAACAGCATAAACTGAAAACAGTAGATTCATGAAATTACATTGCATTGTGGTAAAATATTCAACGGCCAGGAAATATTAGATGCATTTTGGACTTCACCTTAAAATATGTAAAATACAGCAGAAGTTCACCTACTGTATTTGTGAATGTTGAAAATATAATGCTACACAAAGAGCACAAGGTTGACAAAATCAAAGCACCTCCTCTAAAATAAGAGAGAACATTTTTGCTGTATTTCAAAGGCTTGTAATTCCACACCACAGAATACAGTACCGCACCGTATTTTTGGAGTGCCAAAAACCTTTTGACCACTAGTGGGTGCATGGTATTGTTGTTTCTGTCTCATTAACATATTTTGAGGTGTGTCTTGTAAGAGGCTACATTTGTGCCACCCATTTGTGAGAGTACTGTATCAATTTAACTGATATGTGGTAGTAGTGCCCCGTCAATTAAATGTTTATAGGGGACAGATTGGGGTGGCAGCAAGTCTTTAAGGTTGAGTAATTTAGAATTTTGTCCCCAAATGTAACCACATTTCTATTTTATGTAAATAGTTTATGATTAGTGAATGCCACAATGTAGTTGTTTTGTTAGATACTTATCCCTTTTAGCCAAAATCGTATTTTTTCAAAACCATTTGAGCTGTCGCTCTAGTTGTTCAGTCCGAACAGATTCACAAATCATGGGAATTTGTTGGCTATGCAGACGTTGCCTCCTTCTGAGGCACTTGTTGCTATGCAACCCTTCTGGACTTACCAGAACAGGCCCTGGCTAAAGCCAGTATGAGAGACTTGCCAGCAAACATTTGTGCTATGAAAATAAATAAATACTGCACTCTGACCCACAAAACGTATTTGCTAGATTCTTCATAGGGTTGTTACACAAAGCAAGGAAAGTGAGCTTCAAAACGTGATGTGGATTTATTGGGATTTGCAGCTGCTGTTGGTAAGTACCGAATCTGCTAGCTTCTGAAGTAACTTACTCACCCTTTATACCTTGAATGGTTGAGTATTTGCCATGTCCTTTGGTCTGTTTTGACCTATAGTCACTGGTTGGAAAAATACCAAAATGTGGTCTTTTATATCACTTGGACTTTTGGAGGCCCTGTTGAGGACAGACGTTCCGCTAGCAGAACGCCTTGCCAAATATCCAATGGTAGAGTGTGGCGCGAAATACAAAAACCTTAAAAATGCTATAACTTCAATTTCTCAAACATATTACTATTATACACCATTTGAAAGATAAGACTCTCGTTAATCCAACCACATTGTCCGATTTCAAAAAGGCTTTACAGCGAAAGCAAAACATTAGATTATGTCAGGAGAGTACCCAGCCAAAAATAATCACACAGCCATTTTCAAAGCAAGCATATATGTCACAAAAACCCAAACCACAGCTAAATGCAGCACTAACCTTTGATGATCTTCATCAGATGACACTCCTAGGACATTATGTTATACAATACATGCATGTTTTGTTCAATCAAGTTCATATTTATATCAAAAAACAGCTTTTTACATTGGCATGTGATGTTCAGAACTAGCATACCCACCGAAAACTTCCGGTGAATTTACTAAATTACTCATCATAAACGTTGACAAAATACATAACAATTATTTTAAGAATTATAGATACAGAACTCCTTTATGGAATCGCTATGTCAGATTTTAAAATAGCTTTTCGGCGAAAGCACATTTTGCAATATTCTGAGTACATAGCTCAGCCATCACAGGCTAGCTATTCAGACACCCGCCAACTTCGGGGCTCACTAAACTCAGAATTACTATTAGAAAAATGGTATTACCTTTGCAGTTCTTCGTCAGAATGCACTCCCAGGACTTCTACTTCAACAACAAATGTTGTTTTGGTTCCAAATAATCCATAGTTATATCCAAATACCTCCGTTTTGTTAGTGCGTTCAGGTCACTATCCAAAGGGTAACACGTGAGCGCATTTCGTGACAAAAAAATTCTAAATGTTCCATTACCGTACTTAGAAGCATGTCAAACGCTGTTTAAAATCTATTTTTATGGCATTTTTCTCGTAAAATAGCGATAATATTCCAACCGGACAATGTTGTATTCATTCAAAGAGGGAAAGAAAAAAATGGCGAGGTCTCGTGAACGCGCATCTCCAGTCTTTCTGTCACCAGGCAGACCACTGACAAACTGTGCTGTTGTTATCTGCCCAGAGACAGGAGACGCCTCAATCCGGTTTCTGAAGGCTTTAGAGAGCCAATGGAAGCCTTAGAAAGTGTCACGTAACAGCTCAGATGCTGTAATTTCGAAAGAGATGCAACAGAAGGACTACAAATTGTCAGACAGGCCACTTCCTGCGTGGAATCTTCTCAGGTTTTTGCCTGCCATATGAGTTCTGTTATACTCACAGACACCATTCAAACAGTTTTAGAAACTTCAGAGAGCTTTCTATCCGAATCTACTAATTATATGCATATTCTAGTTTCTGGGAAAGAGTAGTTACCAGATTAAATCGGGTAAGTTTTTTATCCGGCCGTGAAAATACTTCCCTCTATCCACAACAGGGTTTAACAAAGGCTTCTAATATGGCATTCATTGATATGTTGTAATATGTAAACACATTACCTAACAGGGAACCTGTTTATTTTTATTTAACCTTTGTTTAACTAGGCAAGTCAGTTAAGAACAAATTCTTCTTTATAATGACGGCCTAGGAACAGTGGGTTAACTACCTTGTCAACTCGGGGATATCTAACAACCTTTCGGTTACTGGCCCAGCACTCTAACCACCTGCCGCCCCCAGGTAGGTGTTTGCACCAATCGTATGTATTTACGTTAAAATACAAACCCTATAAGATTACAGTAATGCACTGTACTGTTGTTTTACTGTCACTAACAGGTTACAGGTTACAGTAACAGATACTGTAAAATACGGTACGGTAACACACCATACCTTTTTTTACGGTAACTTACAAGCAACTGGCTGCCTATAAGTTAATGTAAAAACAACAGGAAATGGTTGACAGTGTTGTTTTGAAACCTCTCAAAAGTTGCTTAAGGTATAATTTCTCACTGTGTAGGTAGACTGTACTTTTCTTCCACTCAATTTCATGTGAATTGTTCCACATTTTTGCCAAGTGGGTTTCAATGGGCTCTTGTTATACACTTTCCTCTGCATTGGACAACATTTTTTACAAAAACTATCAGGCGTTTCAGGCTGTCCAGCCCCCTTTATAATAGTGAGCCCAGTGAGCACAATGTTCATTCTACAGTGTTATGGATCCGATGGGCATCTCTCTCTCTCCACCTGTTGGTTGGACCATAGACTGTGCCTCTCTCTATCTGGAGGATGGTTCCACTCAGGACGCAACAGCCTGGGTGTCTCTCTCTCAATTCAATTCAATTCAATTTAAGGGCTTTATTGGCATGGGAAAAACATACACTGCTCAAAAAAATAAAGGGAACACTTAAACAACACAATGTAACTCCAGCGAAGTGTCCAGAGCATGGAGGCGCTACCAGGAGACAGGCCAGTACATCAGGAGACGTGGAGGAGGCCGTAGGAGGGCAACAACCCAGCAGCAGGACTGCTACCTCCGCCTTTGTGCAAGGAGGAGCAGGAGAAGCACTGCCAGAGCCATGCAAAATGACCTCCAGCAGGCCACAAATGTGCATGTGTCTGCTCAAACGGTCAGAAACAGACTTCATGAGGGTGGTATGAGGGCCCGACGTCCACAGGTGGGGGTTGAGCTGACAGCCCAACACCGTGCAGGACGTTTGGCATTTGCCAGAGAACACCAAGATTGTCAAATTCGCCACTGGCGCCCTGTGCTCTTCACAGATGAAAGCAGGTTCACACTGAGCACGTGACAGACGTGACAGAGTCTGAAGACGCCGTGGAGAACGTTCTGCTGCCTGCATGACCGGTTTGGCGGTGGGTCAGTCATGGTGTGGGGTGGCATTTCTTTGGGGGGCCGCACAGCCCTCCATGTGCTCGCCAGAGGTAGCCGGACTGCCATTAGGTACCGAGATGAGATCCTCAGACCCCTTGTGAGACCATATGCTGGTGCGGTTGGCCCTGGATTCCTCCTAATGCAAGACAATGCTAGACCTCATGTGGCTGGAGTGTGTCAGCAGTTCCTGCAAGAGGAAGGCATTAATGCTATGGACTGGCCCGCCCATTCCCCAGACCTGAATCCAATTGAGCACATCTGGGACATCATGTCTCGCTCCATCCACCAACGCCACGTTGCACCACAGACTGTCCAGGAGTTGGCGGATGCTTTAGTCCAGGTCTGGGAGGAGATCCCTCAGGAGACCATCCGCCACCTCATCAGGAGCATGCCCAGGCATTGTAGGGAGGTCATACAGGCACGTGGAGGCCACACACACTACTGAGCCTCATTTTTACTTGTATTAAGGACATTGTATCAAAGTTGGATCAGCCTGTAGTGTGGTTTTTCACTTTAATTTTGAGTGTGACTCCAAATCCAGACCTCCATGGGTTGATAAATTGGATTTCTAGTGATTATTTCTGTGTGATTTTGTTGTCAGCACATTCAACTATGTAAAGAAAAAAGTATTTAATAAGATTATTTCTTTCATTCAGATCTAGGATGTGTTGTTTAAGTGTTCCCTTTATTTTTTTGAGCAGTATATTTTAACTTTGTCAAAGCAAGTAGATAATAAGCAAATGTGATATTAACAATACAAATCTACAGTAAACATTACACTCACGAAAGTTCCAAAAGAATAAAGACATTTCAAATGTCATATGTGCAAATAATTAAAATACAAAATGGAAAATAAATAAACATAAATATGGGTTGTATTTAACATGATGTTTGTTCTTCACTGGTGGCCCTTTTCTTGTGGCAACAGGTCACAAATCTTGCTGCTGTGATGGCACACTATGAAGGCAAGACCCAAATGCAGACACAGGAGGCAGATGGTAGAGCGCCAATATTTATTATAACAAAGGGAGTAGGCAAAGGCAGGTTGGGGACAGGCGAGAGTTCATAAACCAGGCCAAACAGTACCAGACAATAGGCAGTCTCGAGGTCAGACCAGGCAGGGGTCAGAAACCAGAAGGACTAGAAACAAACAGACTGGGGAAAGAAATAGGAGCAAGGAAAAACCGCTGGTTGACTTGTCAAACACAAAGAACTGGCACAGCGAGACAGGAAAAACAGGGATATATACACCGGGGATAATAAGCGACACCTGGAGGGGGTGGAGACAATCACAAGGACAGGTTAACCAGTTCAGGGTGTGACAGGACACTGTGGTATTTCACTCAGTAGATATGGGAGTTTATCAAAATTGGGTTTGTTTTTTAATTCTTTGTGGATCTGTGTAATCTGAGGGAAATATGTGTCTCTAGTATGGCCATACATTTGGCAGGAGGTTAGGAAGTGCAGCTCAGTTTCCACATCATTTTGTGGGCAGTGTGCACATAGCCTGTCTTTTCTTGAGAGCCAGGTCTGCCTACGATGGACTTTCTCAATAGCAAGGCTATGCTCACTGAGTCTGTACAAAGTCAAAGCTGTCCTTAACTTTGGGTCAGTCCCAGTGTATTCCCAGGTATTCTGCCACTGTGTACTCTCTGTTTAGGGACAAATAGCATTCTAGTTTGCTCTGTTTTTTTGTTAATTCTTTCCAATGTGTCAAGTAATTATATTTTTGTTTTCTCATGACTTGGTTGGGTCTAATTTTGTTGCTGTCCTGGGGATCTGTGGGGTATTTTTGCAACTGTGAACAGAACCCTAGGACCAGCTTGTTAGGGGATTCTTCTCCAGGTTCATCTCTCTGTAGGTGATGGCTTTGTTATGGAAGGTTATTGCTTCCTTTTAGGTGGTTGTAGAATTTAATTGCTTATTTCTGGATTTTTATAAAGATTTGCGGGGATCGGCCTAATTCTGCTCTGAATGCATTATTTGGTGTTTTACGTTGTACACAAAGGATATTTTTGCAGAATTCTGCATGCAGAGTCTCAATTTGCTGCTTGTCCCATTTTGTGGATTCTTGGTTGGTGAGCAGGCCCCAGACCTCACAACCATAAAGTGCAATGGGTTCTAAACTCAGCAAAAAAAGAAACGCCCTCTTGCTGTCAACTGTGTTTATTTTCAGCAAACTTAACATGTGTTAATATTTGTATGAACATAACAAGATTCAACAACTGAGACATAAACTGAACAAGTTCCACAGACATGTGACTAACAGAAATGGAATAACGTGTCCCTGAACAAAGGGGGGGTCAAAATGAATAGTAACAGTCAGTATCTGGTGTGGCCACCAGCTGCATTAAGTACTGCAGTGTATCTCCTCCTCATGGACTGCACCAGATTTGCCAGTTCTTGCTGTGACATGTTACCCCACTCTTCCACCAAGGCATCTGCAAGTTCCCGGGCATTTCTGGGGGGAATGGCCCTAGCCCTCACCCTCCGATCCAACAGGTCCCAGACGTGCTCAATGGGACTGAGATCCGGGCTCTTAACTGGCCTGCAATGTCAAAAAGCTCAGTCCGATGATGCTGTCACACACCACTCCAGACCATTACGGACCCTCCACCTCCAAATCGATCACGTTCCAGAGTACAGGCCTCGGTGTAACGCTCATTCCTTTGACAATAAACGCGAATCCGACCATCACCCCTGGTGAGACAAAACCGTGACTCGTCAGTGAAGAGCACTTTTTGCCAGTGCTGTCTGGTCCAGCGACAGTGGGTTTGTACCCATAGGCGACGTTGTTGTCGGTGATGTCTGGTGAGGACCTGCCTTACAACAGGCCTACAAGCCCTCAGTCCAGCCTCTCTCAGCCTATTGCGGACAGTCTGAGCACTGATGGAGGGATTGTGCGTTCCTGGTGTAACTCGGGCAGTTGTTGTTGCCATCCTCTACCTGTCCCGCAGGTGTGATGTTCGGATGTACCGATCCTGTGCAGGTGTTGTTACACGTGGTCTGTCACTGCGAGGACGATCAGCTGTCCGTGCTGTCTCCCTGTAGCGCTGTCTTAGGCGTCTCACAGTACGGACATTGTAATTTATTGCCCTGGCCACATCTGCAGTTCTTATGCCTCCTTGCAGCATGCCTAAGGCACGTTCACGCAGATGAGCAGGGACCCTGGGCATCTTTCTTTTGGTGTTTTTCAAAGTCAGTAGAAAGGCCTCTTTAGTGTCCTAAGTTTTCATAACTGTGACCTTAATTGCCTATCGTCTGTAAGCTGTTAGTGTCTTAACGACCGTTCCACAGGTGCATGTTCATTAATTGTTTATGGTTCATTGAACAAGCATGGGAAACAGTGTTTAAACCCTTTACAATGAAGACTTGTGAAGTTATTTGGATTTTTACGAATTATCTTTGAAAGACAGAGTTTATTTGTCATTTTTGCCTGAAGGCACCATCATCTTCCATTCAAAATAAAATTTAAAATACTTGCATTTTTATTTTGAATGTAACATGATGTGATGGAACCATGGTGGTGTAAATTAACTTATTTTGTTTGAAGCTCAAAGACCCAGCTATTCATATGATAATTAGTCGTGTAAAAATAGACGTTTCACAAAATAAGTTAATTTACACCAGTACCTGTCAAGGGCTGAGAGAAGAGGATGAGAGGAGGAGTGGGAGGTGAGATAATAAAGAAGAGGCAAACTTCTATAATTACATTATTCTTCAAAAATAATATTAGAAAAGCGAGTCCCAAATCTAATATTCCTGCTGTTGTCATGGTTTCTCTCCAGTCCTGTCATGAACTAGTAGCAGATTATTGTTCTGTCCTCTACACCATATGGGTCCCTTTATAAACTAAAACATAATGGAGAGATTCATTAAATGCAGTATTGCTCCTACAAAAAAGGATCTGCAAAGTCAAGAAA
Source organism: Salmo salar (assembly GCF_965601325.2). Taxonomy (NCBI): domain Eukaryota; kingdom Metazoa; phylum Chordata; class Actinopteri; order Salmoniformes; family Salmonidae; genus Salmo; species Salmo salar. Next base: position 14,851,661 of record NC_138314.1, on the reverse strand, counting down.
TTATATGGTGTGTGCGTGTGTGTGTGTGAGAGAGGCAGAGAGAGAGAGGCAGAGAGAGAGAGGAAAAGGTAGAGAGATGGCACCTTGTGTGCAACCAATGTGCCATGTGCTGTTTTGATGCAAATATGTAGGCTAGCCTCTCGGTAACCGATGTTCTTTTTAAAGTGACAAGAATAACATAAAGTCCTGATTATATAGCACTAATGTACCCTCCCATATCAGAGGAAACATTACAGTCCACTGATCCTGGTACACAGCCACTGATCCTGGTATGCAGTCCAATGATGTTTCAGAATTCCTCCACAAGAATGATATTATGCTACCAGTGCAAAAAAACAGAAAAGGAAACGGCGAACTGTCGCCAACATTTTATATCAGCAATTAGGCTAAAGCAGGGTTCCCCCCGGTATGCTAGCACATACCCATAAACAAAAGCTAGTTAGCATTAGCTCGCAAAACTACCTCTAACTTCCTTCATACTGGACACAGAGACATAAAAATGGTACCCACGACTCTGGGGAAGTAGATAAAGGGCATCCTTGCCTTTAATTGGTGCATTTCAAACTGTCCTTTTGTTAGGTACAGCCGGGAGCTAGTTCTGTACAATTGCGAGTGGTGGGGTCGATAAACCTGGACCCGGTTTCCCAAAAGCATCTTAAGGCTAAGTTCATTGTTAGAACCATCATCGTTTAAATCTCCAGTTTGGGAACATGGACAGAGAGAGTATGTCTCCACTGCTCAAAGAGAATAGCCTATGCAACTGCCAACACCTCAAACATATTGACACATTTTTGCCAACTTCACCCATAAATATATAGGCTAAACGCCAATCATGTTTGCCAAATATAATGAAGGATAATTAACATTAAGGTCTAAAGGCTTGGTTCTGTCGACATACTTCGAGGCACGGTTCATTCAGATCAAATGGTCACAAGACCTGAGAGTAAAGGCAAGTGCCTGTTGCGCATCACACATCGCCCACCTTGATTCTGAGCGGAGGCGGTCAGCATTTTTTTCTATTTAACCGTAAATGTTATTATTTAAAAGCTGGAAATGTTATGTCATTTTATGAAGCATGTCTTACCTTGTTTCAAAGTAGCCTAGCCTAGCCAAAATAAGACCATAGAAATGTTGAAGGAATTATTTTATAAACACTTAATATGCCATTGAAACCAGCATGTTCCTCATTTTCTATTGGTTTTCAAAGCAATGTTCTTTTATTGTCCAGCAGCTAAAGGCATAATCCTAGTCATACTAGTAACCCATGCTAGTTGATACATCTTTAGATCTCCCCTCTTTCTAAATTTCTAGCAGATATTTTCATTTCCGTCACATGAAACAGCTCACACTGAGGTGTGCTTTTGAGAATGGTGTTTTCCCACTAATTGCATTTTGGAACATTCACATGTAGCCTACAGCCATGTGTGCATTGTTGAGCTTATAATATGAAGAAATACAACTTATTCTGATCTGCTGTATCTGCCTCATTGCTTTTTAAAAAGTTTTGATGTGAAGTGACTATGAATTTTTGACCTGTCGTCCCAGAACTGTCCAAGAGTCTGTTTTGAACCGTAGACATATTTTCTTATCGTCCCACGGACAACAGGACGCCTCTAATTTCGAGCCCTGGAGGGAATTATTTTATTAAAAGTATTTGGTTGTAATTTTATAGGATACAAAGGGTTGCCAACCATCCTCCAGGAGAGCCTTAAAAGGGAAGTGTTGTATTTTGAGAAAGGCTTGAATATACAAAGAATGTAGTGTAGCTTACATGTTGTAAAAAAGATAGTCATGCATTTTATTTTGTGAAGTGATTCCTTGCATCATACAATGGTGTAAAAATTGGATTACAGACCATTTTCTATTTTTGGACAAGTGACTTGAGCTTAAAGTAAAAAAAATCTGTCCTACTTGTCCAAAGAACAGGTGGCTAAAAACATTCATGTCAAGCCACATACAATGTCTGAGCCATGTTTACATATTGATTTCACACACATATTGCACTTTATTTTAGTGTTGTGCTTGATGAGTAATCATGTTTTCATTTAAGAAATTACAAAGTGTTGGTATTCCTGATTATGCTTTCATCAGGCGTTATATGATCATGTATGGAGTCAGGAATATCAACCCTTTAATATTTTCTTAAATAAACCAAAAATAACTACAGTAACTGTTGGCATTTAATTTTCCTGCTGTACTGAAACTGAACTGTGACCCCAAAACTGCAATATGTACCAAACTGTAGGTTTGGTGAACCGTTACAGGCCAACCCTAAAGTATAACCTAGAGTCAAGTGAAGGGAACAGATTAGGCTATACTGGAACTTGCTCAATGGATGGTGGTTGACCCCAGCAGTGTGACATAGCTTAGCTGAGGTTGTGTGTGTGAGCTCATTATGCACCATCATTCATCCATCTTCTCAATAGCTCCTTTTTAAAGACACTGAGGAGTGGAGAGTGGTTGAAGGGACATTGATTGGTTTGGAGGCCTAATTGTCATTATTGAAAATAATAATACAAAATGGATTAAGGACCTTAGTAGGTTAAAATGAATTGAGCATCACAACAAACCAGACGGACCAGTACTAGCCTAGCTACTAGTGAAAGTTATTATTGTATTTTTTCTTTAGTTTCTCAATGTCACAGAGAGAGGAGATAATAAAGGGTAATGAGTCAAGCCTTTACAACTCTGATCCATCACAGTCACATCTCTGTCTGCCATCAGAGAGATAAAGAGAGGAAGCCATATAAAGACTGATAGGAGAAAAGAGAAAAATAAATTAAAGGAAAAGGGGTGTATGAAGCATTCTGATACTGATAGTGTCTGTCTGTCAGCCCACGCAAATCGGCTGTTCTGATTCTGAACTAGGCTACACCTTATATCATACCAGCTTTCAGAATAAAATACGCAGATACTTTGTCCTCCAAGGAGGAAAATCCTTGCACAAACCATCTCACTGTTATACAAAATAAAGAATGCACAGGTACAATAACACAGATCATATTAGTCTAAATAAAGTAGTGTGCCTCCCAAATTGCACCCTATTCCCTATATAGTGCACTACTTTTGCCCATAGCCCAATGCAGTATAAAAGGTAATAGGGTGCCATTTGGGAGAAAGCTATAGCCTAGTGTCAGTAAGAAGTTTGAGACATGTCTAAAATCTGGAGTCAAGAGAGGACCAGTGCATTGAAACACAAAACTATAGTGTTCTACTGTACGTCCTCATTAGAGGACAGACATTATTCTCTGAATGATCGGCTATGAAAAGCCAACTGACATTTACTCCTGAGGTGCTGACCTGTTGCAACCTCGACAACCACTGTGATTATTATTATTTGACCCTGCTGGTCATCTATGAATATTTGAACATCTTGGCCATGTTCTGTTATAATCTCCACCCGGCACTGCCAGAAGAGGACTGGCCACCCCTCATAGCCTGGTTCCTCTCTAGGTTTCTTACTAGGTTCTGGCCTTTCTAGGGAGTTTTTCCTAGCCACCGTGCTTCTACACCTGCATTGATTGCTGTTTGGGGTTTTAGGCTGGGTTTCTGTACACCACTTTGAGATATCAGCTGATGTAAGAAGGGCTTTATAAATACATTTGATTTGAATATATCGGGCCAATTTTGGCCTTTTCTAGTCTATCAACCCTTCCGAATCCCTGCACATAGCAGCCATTTTGCTATGTCAGCCGCCACTCACCGCCTGAGCCACGAGCACTGCAGAATGCCGTGAATGTCTAGCTGTGAGAGTCAGCAGCAGCAGCAAGATAGCTCATTCTCCAACATTAAGGTGCAGTATTGCAAAAGTGATGAAATGACACAGTGACCAAAATCAAACTCCTGTTGCAAATATTAATTTAGTCTGATCCACTAATAATACGGCTTGTGTCAACGTGCCCGGACATAAATGCAGTAAGCTAGCTAGCTAAGCAGATAGCAGTGTGACCTGTTTGCAAAGATTACGATAACTAACCCTTGCATCTGTGGTGTTAGATATATAGCTATATTAGCTACTATGTTAGCTGGCTAGATAAACATGGTGCTAAAATATCAGATAGGAGCTATAGCCAACATAGCTAGCTAACTGTCACGAACGTCGTAGTGAATGGACCAAGGCGCAGCGGGTCGAGTGCTCATCTTAACTTTTATTTGTGAACACTTAATAAACAAAACCAGACACGAACTAACAGTCTTGCAGGCTAAATACAGCAGTGCTAAGAACAACCTCCCACAATTCCCAAAACAAACATACTCCTAAATATTGGACCTTAAATCAGTGGCAACGATAACCAGCTGCCTCCAATTGAAGGCCCCAATCCCAAATACCTAAACATAGAAATAAACACCCAAGACTCGACATAGAAATAACAATATAGAACTAAACCAAAACCCCAGAATACATAAATCAAACACCCTTCTACATAAACACACACTCAAAACCATATAAAACAAATACCCCCTGCCACGTCCTGACCAAACTATAATAACAAATAACCCCTTTACTGGTCAGGACGTGACACTAACGTTAGCTGGTTATCATTTTGAACATGCACCATTTTTGGCAACGAGCCATCTGACTTGTGGTGTAACATTAGCAATTTTTTTTTTTATTTATTCATTTTATTTATTTTTATTTCACCTTTATTTAACCAGGTAGGCAAGTTGAGAACAAGTTTACAATTGCGACCTGGCCAAGATAAAGCAAAGCAGTTCGACACATAACACAGAGTTACACATGGAGTAAAACAAACATACAGTCAATAATATACTAGAAAAATGAGTCTATATACAATGTGAGAAAATGAGGTGAGATAAGGGAGGTAAAGGCAATAAATTGGCCATGGGCGAAGTAAATACAATATAGCAATTAAAACACTGGAATGGTAGATTTGACAGTAGATGAGTGTGCAAAGTAGAAATACTGGGGTGCAAAGGAGCAAAATAAATAAATAAATACAGTAGGGGAAGAGGTAGTTGTTTGGGCTATTTATAGATGGGCTATGTACAGGTGCAGTGATCTGTGAGCTGCTCTGACAAGTGGTGCTTAAAGCTAGTGAGGGAGATAAGTGTTTCCAGTTTCAGAGATTTTTGTAGTTCGTTCCAGTCATTGGCAGCAGAGAACTGGAAGGAGAGGCGGCCAAAGGAGGAATTGGCTTTGGGGGTGACAAGTGAGATATACCTGCTGGAATGTGTGCTACGGGTGGGTGCAGCTATGGTGACCAGCGAGCAGAGATAAGGCGGGACTTTACCTAGCAGGGTCTTGTAGATGACCTGGAGCCAGTGGGTTTGGTGACGAGTATGAAGCAAGGGCCAGCCAACAAGAGCGTACAGGTCACAGTGGTGGGTAGTATATGGGGCTTTGGTGACAAAACGGATGGCACTGTGATAGACTGCATCCAATTTGTTGAGTAGGGTGTTGGAGGCTATTTTGTAAATGACATCGCCAAAGTCGAGGATCAGTAAGATGGTCAGTTTTACAAGGGTATGTTTGGCAGCATGAGTGAAGGATGCTTTGTTGCGAAATAGGAAGCCAATTCTGGATTTAACTTTGGATTGGAGATGTTTTATGTGAGTCTGGAAGGAGAGTTTACAGTCTAACCAGACACCTAGGTATTTGTAGTTGTCCACATATTCTAAGCCAGAACCGTCCAGAGTAGTGATGCTGGACGGGCGGGCAGGTGCAGGCAGCGATCGGTTGAAGAGCATGCATTTAGTTTTACTTGTATTTAAGAGCAGTTGGAGGCCATGGAAGGAGAGTTGTATGGCATTGAAGCTCGTCTGGAGGGTTGTTAACACAGTTTCCAAAGAAGGGCCAGAAGTATACAGAATGGTGTCGTCTGCGTAGAGGTGGATTAGAGACTCACCAATAGCAAGAGCGACATCATTGATATATACAGAGAAGAGAGTCGTGGTCCGCTGATCTGACCATCCGAAATCGTATCTGTAAATTGACAGTTGATAGTCCGATTAGATGATTGTCATAATAGGGGAAGAAGGAAGTGTTTAAAAATGCCTAAATAAAGGTTGGCAATTATCACATGGATGAGTTGACGCTGGAGAGACGAAGTAAGTACGGTGAGTAAAACATTTAATAAATAACGGACATGGAATGAGACAGGAACAGCGTCAGAAAACAGGTAACACAAACAAAAGACAATCAATGCAGAAGTGGGGAACAGAGCTGGGGAACTGACAAATATAGGGGAGGTAATAACAGGTGATGAGTGAGTCCAAGTGAGTCCAATATCGCTGATGCGCGTGATGAGGGACGGCGGTGTGCGTAATGGATGATAGGAGTGCGTGATGCAGGGCAACCTAGTGCCCTCAAGCGTCGGGGGGGCATGAGCAGACATGAAGCACCACGTCCCACCTGGGCGAACCCGGCCGAGACATGGGCGCTGGGCAAGCCGGTTGGGGAGCGTGAGAGCCTGGCAAGCCAGCTGAGGCATGGAAGCCCAACGATCCAGCAGACGTGACAGCAATAGGTTTAGCTACCTAAGAATCTTCCTGCCTGTTTATTGTCCAAGAAAGCTGTGGATCAGCGCACGTGTGCGCCTTCTGACTTCTCAAATTATGGGCAGATTTGAGTCATTCAGACAGAATGTGCATCGTCTTTTCATGTTTTTTACTACCCTTGCTCCCCTTGTTAGATATTATGCACATTTATGGCTTGGGAGCAAATGTCATCACCATTGACCTAGTTCTCATAGTAGCAGTAAACAGCAGCAAAGTGATATGATCGAGAGAGATGAGATGAGAGTCAACCAGCGTTTTTGTGTCTCAGCTCCTGCTCTCTCTTTTTCTCACCCTCCTGGTTTTGACCCTTGCCTGTCCTGACTCTGAGCCCACCTGCCTGACCACTCTACCTGACCCTGAGCCTGCCTGCCGACCTTTACCTTTTCCCCACCTCTGAATTACTGATCTCTGCTTGCCCTGACCCTCACTGCTATCAGGTACTTTTGCCCAACCTCTGGTTTACTGACCCCTGCCTGCCTTGACCTGTCTATTGCCTGCCCCTGTTGGATTATTAAACCATTGTTAATTCGACGTTGTCTGCATCTGTCTTACCTTCATACCTGATAGCTGGAGTGATGCTTCTATGCAAATGTAGTTGATCAGTAGGCTAATATAAGTCCCAAATGGAAGGCAAACAGATAGTTTGTCATCTGTACCACCATAGACTCCCAGCCAAAACAAGCTCAATAACTCAATGCATGTGTACACTCCTATTGAATATGCATCCACATGTATTGATCACATCTTTATTAATTGTGCAAAAATCTGATTTAACCCTTTGACGGGTACAATCACATATTTGTGATCATTGTTGTGTGGTCCCTGCAGTGTACGACCACAAATATGTGATTGGAACAGTACAGAAGGTATGACGTAACAAACGCGTCTAACCACAGCATCTAAATATTTTTTGTACTGATGGAAAATAAAGGTCTTAAACTGTATTCCTCAATTTTACCTTTTATTGTAAAAGATAAATTCGAACTTCATCATCCAAGCATCACATGTGTCGGGTTGCGTAAATCGAATCTGGTATTAGGATATAAACAAACCATGCAACTTAGTTTTTCAATTATTATTTAATTCATCTTTAAGTAAATAGAATGATAGTACAAATGGAAAATATGATGTTCGTATATACGGTCTCACTGTAACACCACACAGGGCAAAACAGCGAAGAGAACGTCACATCCTTTGTTCTCCCTTATATACTCTGACAGAGATAGTTCAAAGGCATCATTCCAGTTTCTCTGACAACATCTGTAAAATACTTTCTAAAGCAAGGGATTATACAGGCAGCACAACATATCAATAATAGGAACACAAGCACTAGGGTCAGAAATCCAGTAACCACCATAGATGTGTACTTGCCAAAAAAGATATTCATCCAATTCCCCTCGTCTACCCCCGCTACACCCTTCATTTCAGCAGATAGCTTGTCAAGTCTCAGTAGGGCTTAAAATCATATCATTTCCATTACAATCCACCCGATTGGCTAAATATTTCACATACATTAAAACACATCTATTTTTATTGGATTCAGAAATTTCACACAAAATCTAACTAATTCAGGAATCTCTAAAGATGGTCTCATCTAACATGGGCTCCTCATAATTGAATGAATCCCCCACCTGGCTCGGCGGTAGGTACTTGTTGTCCCATTGGTCTGAACTTTGACTCGGTCCGTATCTCACCATCTGCTCCGTTATCGATCTCCCTATAGTTCTGGTGATTAAACCTCATACAGGTGAAAGCAGCCCATAATACAGTTCTTACAACACTTTTCCATTTCCCAACCATGAGCTGTGTTATCAGGAATGTACGTACAGCAATGAACTTACTCATTCTACCTACACCATCCTCTTTGCCAATAACATATCGAGAGTCAGTCTATTTTACCAGGTCATGAGGGAGGTGGCGGATAATTGGTCAGAGAACCTCTTTACTGCATCCCCGGTTTCATTCATGAATCTCTGTTGATTATAAAAGATGTCATTAATCCAATCCACATTTTTATTTATTGTCAACTACCAAAATAATGTAGTGTTAAAGCCTTCACATATTTGATTCATAGCTTTGTATTCATCTGGAACTTCCCTGAGGATGCCAATAGCATCCATCTAGACAAAGCTAATCCCATCCTGGTCAAAACTCCTCCTGTGCCTACTTTAGCCTCCTATAACTGGCCTCTGATGACTAACTCGAACTGGTTGGACCAATAACCCCGGGCGCAAGTTCCTAACCACCCTTTGTGGTAATTTCTGTCGTATGCGTCCTTTGCTGGTACTAGCCCACCCTACATCAGTTATAGGTGCTGTGAGGTTAAGAATTTTCTATTCATCTTTCAAACCTAAGTCAGTCACATTAACAATTACTTTCCAGCTATTAAAATCATCCAAGTTCTCGGTGCCATTCTTGTATCTATAACACTGGTGCTCATCAGGAATTTAAGTGAACCTAGGTGGGTTGGCCGAGTACCTCAATCTGACCCACCCAGTCCCTGTACAGTTGTCTGCTTTCCCAGGAAGTTGTTTAATGTTTACCTTGAATCCTACATCTTGATCTTCTTTGACTCCTTATTCTGTAAGTCACTCATCAGTGTATTATATAGTTTATCTTCTACTTCTTCTCAATGACAACGGTATCGTATGATTAGTACCGGGAGGTGGTGGTTCTGAATGTATCAGAAAGATTAGATTATGATGCAGCTCAGAGTTTCTACTCTTCCCAAAAACTGCCAACCCTCTCCTGCCCTTAGTCTCTCTGCTTGGTACCACCCCATACTCACACCTCTAGGAGCACACACAGTGATGAACGGTCGGGATAGGAAATCTTCGTTAAGGAGGTAGCCCCCGGACCCTGTTGGTACTCGGTTCTTCTCCTAACTCTGTGTGTGATCAGCAGTGCTCATATGTGTACATACCTTCTTGCAGTGGATAACGTGGACCCAAGTGACTCTCTCAGCTTTTCTAATGGCAAAGGTTTATGGTTTAACAGAACCTGGTATGGGCCTTCCCAACGGGGCTGCTTCCCGTCTTTTCTCCTCAGGGACTGGATCCACACCCAGTCTCCTGGTTGTACTGAGTGAATCCCCTTCTCCTGTGATTCACCTGTTGGACACAAAATCTTGGACATACAGGTTTGGTTAACAAACAGTCTTCTCATGTGTTCTGTTAGTATTTCTTCAACTTCTATGTCTACCTGTTCTGGTATCTTTATTCTCCCTAACTCTGGCATTCTATAGGCTCTACCTGATTAGCTAAAATGTCATCCATCATTTAAAGAGATAGATCCCAGTAAATCAACTCTAGGGATAATATCTTGACCTCATATTTTAGTTACCATAATTATGTCCACCAAGTAAGTTGGGAACGCTTCTACCCATTTGCTATACTTATCTGTTATTGTTAAACACCCCTTCTTCCCCTCAATTCGGAATAGTTCAATAAGTCCATTTCCAAATGTTGGAATGGATATTCTACAAAAAAATGTTTTTGTTTAAGCAATATGTTCTGTTTTAAGTAATTATCCTAACCTGTTCTATTGCCTGCTCTACCATACTCCCCCTATTTGTACATGGCTCAAGCCATGTATCAATTTTGCTGCATATCTAAACAATGTCTTTGGTAAGATCAGTAAACTATCCTTATGTCAGCCCTTCTCTTGTAGGATTGCCCCCTTTCCTTGTCCACATGTCCAACTCTCCCTGGGGCATTCATCCTTAGTTACCCTGTAACAATTCTCTGTCAATTGTCTTATTCAAGATTTATCTGTGCTGCTTTGTATGGTTTTAAATGCCTATGTGCTTGTCTGTGTAAATAGTCATATCTCTTCTTAGAGAATTTACCAAACATAAACATAAACTTAAAATCAAAACTAAAATACATGCCAATGGAGCCGATAGTCCCTCCATGAATTAATATCCTAACTAAGCGAACCAAACTAAATGATCTTCCTATCTTCTATTCCTATTATGTCTTTTCTGTCTGTCCCAGTGTTATTTCTGTCCTCACCTGTTTATAATTTAACTATGCTGGTCTTCACTCACTAACCATTATCTAATTCTTCTGTCACTTTTATCTTCTCTTCCTGGCTTATGCTCTCCTCCTGCTACTTCCAACCCATCAAGGTCTCAGCAGTGCAGGGGAGGACTTCTCCATCTGCCCTTCCTTCCTTCTATCTGTCTGTCGCTCTTTCTCATAACTGTCAGTATCAAATATGGTTTGTTTCCAAATGTTGACTAAATGTCTCACGGTCTCCCCTGTTGCACTTCTGAATTTTTAGAAAAACCAACCTGTCTAGATATTGCATATCTACTTAATTTTATCTCGCTACCCTCAATGATCCTGGATCACCTACAAATGTCATATATCTCTGTCCTGTTGACATGAGTCTACCATTATTAAACTTATTCACAACAAAATATTATAATACTGTTATGTCAATTCCACAGCCTTGTTGTGTTAAATCTCTTACACTGCTTACAACCACAGCTGACTTCCTAAGGGAAAATACTTATCTAGATAATGTAAAAAATACCCCTGCTTATTAATCTGAACTACTCCACAAAGAAAATGTATTATACCCTTATCGTCATTCTGTCTTCTCATTGGTTCAAATGATCAATTGTGTCTTAGAACTTTAACTCCATCATAATTATTAGTTCTACAAATTTCCTTAAAATCAATATCACCAATGACCTTAAATTCACTATCCAAATGGCTTCTCAATGTGGCTGATCAGACCACAAGGGGGAGCCCTGATAGAGGTCAAAAGTCATACCACCCTTTCAGAACCATGTTCCTTACTACATTAAACCAATTAAAGAAAAACCTTCAACATTTTCTACATATTTTATCTCAGGTTCCCAGAACATTTCCCTTATCCAAAGACTTCACGTGTTTAACCTGTTAGGGCTAGGGGGCAGTATTGACACGGCCGGATAAAAAAACGTACCCGATTTAATCTGGTTACTACTCCTGCCCAGAAACTAGAATATGCATATAATTATTAGCTTTGGATAGAAAACACTCCAAAGTTTCTAAAACTGTTTGAATGGTGTCTGTGAGTATAACAGAACTCATTTGGCAGGCCAAAACCTGAGAAGATTCCATGCAGGAAGTGCCCTGTCTGACAATTTCTTGCCCTTCTTGATTATCTCTATCCATTACAGAGGATCTCTGCTGTTACGTGACACTTCCTACGGCTCCCATGGGCTCTCAGAAGGCGGCAAAAAGCTGAATCGTAGCTTTGCAGGGTCTGGTTGAAACAAAGTAGCGCGTTTGGGTAGTGGCTGGTTACAGTACTGTGAGACTCAGGCGCGTGCCCGCGTCGACAGAATGCTTTGTTTTCTTTCCTCTGTTTACCTAAACGCAGATTCCCGGTCGGAATATTATCGCTTTTTTACGAGAAAAATGGCATAAACATTTATTTTAAACAGCGGTTGACATGCTTCGAAGTACGGTAATGGAATATTTAGACATTTTTTGTCACGAAATGCGCCATGCTCGTGACCCTTATTTACACTTCGGATAGTGTCTTGAACGCACGAACAAAACGCCGCTATTTGGATATAACGATGGATTATTTTGGACCAAACCAACATTTGTTATTGAAGTAGCAGTCCTGGGAGTACATTCTGATGAAGAACACCAAAGGTAATCAAACTTTTGTAATAGTAAATCGGAGTTTGGTCAGGGCTAAACTTGGTGGGTGTCTAAATAGCTAGCCGTGATGGCTGGGCTATGTACTCAGAATATTGCAAAATGTGCTTTCACCGAAAAGCTATTTTAAAATCGGACACCTCGATTGCACAAAGGAGTTCTGTATCTATAATTCTTAAAATAATTGTTATGTTTTTTGTGAACGTTTATCGTGAGTAATTTAGTAAATTCACCGGAGGTTTGCGGGGGGTATGCTAGTTCTGAACGTCACATGCTAATGTAAAAAGCTGGTTTTTGATATAAATATGAACTTGATTGAACAAAACATGCATGTATTGTATAACATAATGTCCTAGGTGTGTCATCTGATGAAGATCATCAAAGGTTAGTGCTGCATTTAGCTGTCTTCTGGGTTTTTGTGACATTATATGCTTGCTTGAAAAATGGGTGTCTGATTATTTCTGGCTGGGTACTCTGCTGACATAATCTAATGTTTTGCTTTCGTTGTGAAGCCTTTTTGAAATCGGACAGTGTGGTTAGATTAACGAGAGTCTTGTCTTTAAAATGGTGTAAAATAGTCATATGTTTGAGAAATTGAAGTAATAGCATTTCTAAGGTATTTGAAAATCGCGCCACGGGATTACACTGGCTGTTGCGTAGGTGGGACGATTTAGTCCCACCTAGCCCAGAGAGGTTATTAACCTGTTATGGCTAGGGGGCAGTATTTTCACGGCTGGATAAAAAACGTACCCGATTTAATCTGGTTACTACAAAAAACATAATAATTATTTTAAGAATTATAGATACAGAACTCCTCTATGCACTCGCTATGTCCGATTTTAAAATAGCTTTTCGGTGAAAGCACATTTTGCAATATTCTAAGTAGATAGCCCGGCATCACAGGGCTAGCTATTTAGACACCCACCAAGTTTAGCCCTCACCAAAGTCAGATTTACTATAAGAAAAATGTTATTACCTTTGCTGTTCTTCATCAGAATGCACTCCCAGGACTTCTACTTCAATAACAAATGTTGGTTTGGTTCAAAATAATCCATAGTTATAGTCAAATATCCTCTGTTTTGTTCGTGCGTTCAAGACACTATCCGAATGGTAAAGAAGGGTGACGCACACGACGCATTTCGTGACAAAAAAATTCTAAATATTCCATTACCGTACTTCGAAGCATGTCAACCACTGTTTAAAATCAATTTTTATGCCATTTTTCTCGTAAAAAAGCGATAATATTCCGACCGGGAAAGCGTGTTTAGGTTCAAAGAGAGAGAAAATAAAAACATGGGGTCGACTCGTGCACGCGCCTCCGTCCCATTGTCCTCTGATAGAGCACTTACCAAAAGCGCAAATGTTTTTCAGCAAATGGAAAATATGATGTTCGAATATACGGTCTCACTGTAACACCACACAGGGCAAAACAGCAAAGAGAACGTCACACCCTTATATACTCTGACAGAGATAGTTCCCGCTCATTGCTGGCCTGTCAGAGCGAGGATGAGCGTGGTTTAAACTTCCTCATCCTATCGTCGGCGTGCAGGCTGGTCCCAGCCTCGTGACGCACTTCCTGTTGCCGGGTGTAGTTCTTGCCTCCAGCAGTTGACTTATCCGTAGTTTATATACTTAATATTGTAGCATAGCTTCTCCGTTATATTATATATATATATATATGCAAACAGCCAAACTCATTCCATAAACCAGTCTAAATAATAGGTTGCGCTGACCAAAAAAGAACTAACGTAAGCTAGCGACTTAACAGCTAGACTAGTTTAAAATGTAACATTACCACATATTTGGTGAGCACAAGGGTAGGGTGACCATACGGCCTCTTTTTCCCGGACATGACCTCTTTTTGGACCTAAAAAAAATGCGTCTGGCCGGGATTTCTAACTCGCCCAAAATGTCCGGGATTTGGCTTTTGCTTTCTACAGTCGTCATTCATTGTGTGTGTTTTTGGGGTTTTGCATTGCTTTGACCTTTCTCTTTAGGTCCCACCTTCTCACACGCCACCATTGGTGGGTCATGTAGGCCTACGCAAACATTGGTCAAACTGCATCTCAATCATTACCCTCACCATGGCAACAGCCAAGAAACAGAGCAGCAGCTTGCTTGTCAACAGTGGCACATGGCCGCAGAACACTGTAAAAATGCCCAAAACGCAAATGTAAATTCACAGACGATTTACAGAGAAAATTCCCGTGTTTTCGTCTTGGTCGGGATCCGTGTGAAGCAGAATGTATGGCCTGCAAAGCTGGCACGTACGTGTCAGTGTCAAATAAAGGTGCTAGCGACCTAGAAGCCCACATAAGCTCCACAAAACACAAAATTGCAGCTAAAGGAGAGAGTTCGTCAGGTAAATTAACTGACTATTTTGTGAGAGCAGGTAAAACAGAAGATGCTGTTACTGCTGCGGAGGGAGTTTTTGCATTCCACAACACGAAGCATCACAATAGCTACAGATCAATGGACTGCACGTCTGCCTTGTTAAAAAAGACTTTCCCTGATTCCGAGACTGCGCGAACATTTTCAAGCGCTCATACTAAGACCGAAGCAATTGTTAACGCTGTGATAGCACCACATTCTGTCGACATAGCTCAGAAAGCACTAGAAGACATACCTTACTGTGGTGTTTCTACTGATGGGAGCAATCACGGTGCTGTGAAAATATTCCCTCTGCTTATTCAGTATTTTGATTGGAAGAATGGTGGCGTGCAAAGTCACCAACCTGAAGAAATTCACAGAAAGGTGTAACAGTGATGGAGAGTTCAGTAATCTGCAAGCACACAAGAAGTGGACCAAATATTTTGAAAAGTCCAAAAGCATAGATTTTCATTCAGAGTTACTGAAGATTGCACAGTTTTTCTTTGCTATTCCTTCTCACAATGCAAATGTAGAGAGAGTTTTTTCACTGATGCAAAGCCAGTGGACAAAGGAAAGGAATCACTTGTCTGTTGAGTCACTGAAGGGGCTTCTGTGTACACAATACAACTTTAAAAACATGTCTTGCAAAGGCTTTCATGCTTACTTGATTGGTAATCAAGGACTGTTGGGAAAGATTCGATCTTCGGGAAAGTATACCAGAGAGCATCAGGAGGACTAACATTATTTTTGACTGAAATAGTGGATTTTTTTATAACTGTTTTTTTTTTATTTATTTTTTTAACCTATGGCCATGAAAAGAAAGGTGTTTTTTGTTATTATTCTATTGTTGAGGGCCAACAGTTGAATGGAAAGGATGTATTACTTTATGCATTAAAGTTCAACAACATAGTTGCATGGTTGTGAACGCATTTGTATTTACCGCCCACTGTGTCCGTCTGCCTCCCGCTCCCACTGTCCTCTTTTTTGAAAACTAAAATATGGTCACCCTACACAAGGGACTAATGTAATGTTGTTTAGAAAAGAAACGCGTGTCAGCTAAGCTAACAGCAGCTAAATTCTTTATGATGGCAGCCATGTTTATTTATGTTTGACAATGAAAAACTCTCTAATCCCAGAATGCCATTCACTATAATGCCGCATTCAAAACAACTGGGAACTCAGAAATCTCTGTCTGGGAAAAATTTATTTGAACGGTAGTCCAACTAGGAATTCCAAATCTAGGCCTCTTTCGAGAGCTCTGACTTTCCGACCTGAAGAATGCTGATGTAATGATTTGACCTTATATTTTTCAGAGTTCCCTGTTGTTTTGTACGCGGCATAAAATGCAGATAAACAAAGTCCATTGCCTGGAAAAAATCAACTTAGTTTGGCCACTTTTCTGCATATTACAAACAGTGGCGGTCAGTGCCATTTATGATGAGGGAGCACCATTTTTTTTCTTCATGAGCATGGCCTTATTTCTATTACAGCATGTTGGATGACTGTCATTCATATTCCATTCACCCAGTTCAATGTAACATCGATAGGTTTAAGCTATTACATGATACTCACATTTTTCCTATACCCATTGTAAGGTTGCTACAACCTAGCCTATGACTGAATGTTTAAAACCTACTGTAGGTACACACAGGTCGAAAGATAAAAATTTTAGATGACAGACAGTGACACATGGACAGACAATGACACACACAATTCCGCCTTGTACACTCTTTTCTGCATCTAGCTCTTCTAGGGTGTAATCATTAGTCCAGTTAAGAAATGTTTTTCAAAAGAATCGGCGGAAAGAATACACCCCTGATCACGCATAAACAGAGTTCACTTTCATAGCAAACATGTTGTATTCATTCTAGCCTCTATTAGAGGTCAACCAATTAATCGTAATGGCCAATTAATTAGGGCCGATTTCAAGTTTTCATAACAATCGGTAATCGGTATTTTTGGACACCGATTGTGGCCAATTGTTTTTCGTTTTTATTATTATTATTATTTTTTTTTTACACCTTTATTTAACTAGGCAAGTCAGTTAAGAACACATTCTTATTGTCAATGACGGCCTAGGAACGGTGGGTTAACTGCCTTGTTCAGGGGCAGAACGACAGATTTTTACCTTGTCAGCTCGGGGATACGTTTTTGCAACCTCCTGGTTACTAGTCCAACGCTCTAACCACCTGCCTTACATTGCACTCCATGAGGAGCCTGTGTGGCAGCCTGACTACCTGTTACGCTAGGGCAGCAAGAAGCCAAGGTAAGTTGCTATAATCACTAGTTAACTACACATGGTTGATGATATTACTAGTTTATCTAGTGTGTCCTGCGTTGCATATAATCGATGCGGTGCCTGTTAATTTCTCACCGAATCACAGCCTACTTCACCAAACAGGTTATGATTTAACAAGCGCATTCGCAAAAAAGCACTCGTTGCACCAATGTGTACCTAACCATAAACATGAATGCCTTTATTTAAAATCAATGCACAAGTATGTATTTTTAAATCTGCATATTTAGTTAATATTGCCTGCTGACATGAATTTCTTATAACTAGGGAAATTGTGTCACTTCTCTTGCGTTCTGTGCAAGCAGAGTCAGGGTATATGCAGTAGTTTGGGCCGCCTGGCTCGTTGCAAACTGTGTGAAGTCAATCTATTCCTAACAAAAACCGTAATTAATTTGCCAGAATTGTACATAATTATGACATAACATTGAAGGTTGTACAATGTAACAGCAATATTTAGACTTAGGGATGCCATCCGTTAGATAAAATACAGAACGGTTCCGTATTTCCCTGAAAGAATAAACGTTTTGTTTTTGAAATGATAGTTTCTGGATTCGACCATATTAATGACCAAAGGCTCATATTTCTGTGTGTTATTATGTTATAATTAAGTCTATGATTTGATATTTGATAGAGCAGTCTGACTGAGCGATGGTAGGCAGCAGCATGCTCGTAAGCATTCATTCAAAACAGCACTTTCGTGCATTTGCCAGCAGCTCTTCGCTGTGCTTCAAGCATTACGCTGTTGATGACTTCAAGCCTATCAGCTCCCGAGATTAGGCTGGTGTAACCGATGTGAAATGGCTAGCTAGTTAGCGAGGTGCGCGCTAATAGCGTTTCAAACGTCACTCGCTCTGAGACTTGGAGTAGTTGTTCCCCTTGCTCTGCAAGGGCCGCGGCTTTTGTGGAGCGGTGGGTAACGATGCTTCGAGGGTGGCTGTTGTCGATGTGTTCCTGGTTCGAGCCCAGGTAAGGGCGAGGAGAGGGACGGAAGCTATACTGTTACACTGGCAATACTAAAGTGCCTATAAGAACATCCAATAGTCAAAGGTATATGAAATACAAATGGTATAGAGAGAAATAGTCCTATAAATCCTATAATAACCTCAACTTAAAACTTCTTACCTGGGAATATTGAAGAATCATGTTAAAAGGAACCACCAGCTTTCATATGTTCTCATGTTCTGAGCAAGGAACTTAAACATTAGCTTTTTTACATGGCACATATTGCACTTTTACTTTCTTCTCCAACACTTTGTTTTTGCATTTTTTTAAACCAAATTGAACATTTTTCATTATTTATTTGAGGCTAAATTGATTTGATTGATGTATTATATTAAGTTAAAATAAAAGTGTTCATTCAGTATTGCTGTAATTGTCATTATTACAAATAAAAATGAAAAAAATATATAGTCCGATTAATCGGTATCGGTATCGGCGTTGAAAAATCATAATCGGTCGACCTCTAGCCTCTATGCACTCTCCTCCTCTCACCTTTTCCCTTTGTTTGTGGACTTCAATGAACAACAAATCAGCTGTATGTGACCAGTCGACAAAACCTTTCCAAGCCAAACCATGTCATAACCGTTACGCACAGCCTACATCATTGTCCCCATATTAGCTAAAGTAACATCCTGTCACGACTTCCGCCGAAGTCGGCCCCTCTCCTTGTTCGGGCGGCGTTCGGCGGCCGACGTCACCGGCTTACTAGTCACCACCGATCCATGTTTCCCTATTCGTTTTGTTTTGTCTTGATTATACACACCTGTTTTCAATTCCCTTATTGTGTTCCTTATTTAACCCTCTGTCTTCCCTTTCTGTTTTGTCCGTGATTGTTCTTTGTCAGTGGTTGTTGGAGGTGTTTCTCCTCACCCTGTTGTTTTGCTGTTGGAGATTTTTGATTGTGTTTTTGAGTAAACAAGACTGTTTTGCACTCAAACCTGTGTCCTGCGCCTGACTCCGCTACGTCTCCAAACCAAAAGCGTTACAGAATCACGGACCATTTTAATGGAGTCAGCAGGCGCAGCCAGCCCTCCTCTCCCAGTAGAGGAGCGTGTCCAGCAGCACGCGACCATGTTACAAAGTCTCGGGACAGCCATGGATCGCGTGCTGCAGACCATGGAGAGATGGGAGAGAAGAGGATTTCCCATCGACCCAGCCACACTACCTCCACCCACACCTCTACCTACACCCATGCCTACCCATCCGTCGTCAGGATCCAGTGGGATTCGGCTCTCGCTCCCAGGAGTGTATGACAGAACAGCTGCCGGGTGCCAGGGGGTCCTACTCCAGCTGGAGCTCTACCTGGCAGCTGTTCAGCTGGCCCCTTTGGGACGCGAGAGAGTGAGCGCCCTCATCTCCTGCCTGACTGGAAAAGCCCTGGAGTGGGCTAATGCCATCTGGGGAAGGGAAGGCCCAACTCTGGATGACTACGAGGACTTCTCACGCCGCTTCCGGGCAGTATTTGATCATCCACCTGAAGGGAGAGCGGCGGGGGAGCGCTTGTTCCATTTGAGACAGGGGATGAGGAGCGCTCAGGAGTTTGCGCTGGAACTCTGGCGGCGGGCGCGGGATGGAATGAGCGGGCCCTGATCGACCACTACAGGTGTAGTTTGCGAGAGGAAGTTCATTGGGAGCTAGACTGCAGGGACACCACCCTCAACCTGGACCAGCTGGTGGACTAATCTATCCGGCTGGATAACCTGTTGGCCTCCCGCGGACGTCCGGATCGGGGTCCGTTAGTTCCATCCTCCAGCTCCTTTGACCCAACACCCATGGAGTTGGGAGGGGCTGCGATGAGGGGGGCCGGAGAGGGGGACCATTCCCTGCACTAACTGTGGCCGCAGAGGGCACACTGCTGGTCGGTGCTGGGGAGGTTCTCCAGGAAGTCGAGGTAGCAGGCGGAACACTGGTGGTTCATCCCAGGTGAGTAGGCACACGACTCACCCAGAGCCCCCTGTTGCTCACATGTGGTTAACTATAGAATTTCCGGGGTTTTCCCCGCAATCCCAGCATAAGGCGCTAGTAGATTCAGGCGCAGCTGGGAACTTTATTGACCGTTCCTTGGCACATAGATTAGGGATTCCTATTGTTCCCGTTGATGTTCCCTTCCCTGTATATGCCCTAGATAGTCGTCCGTTGGGGTCGGGGCTAATTAGGGAGGTCACAGCTCCCATTGCTATGATAACGCAGGGGGGTCATGAGGAGAGAATTAGTCTCTTTCTGATCGACTCTCCTGCGTTTCCCGTTGTGTTGGGTCTTCCCTGGTTGGCCTCTCATGATCCTACTATTTCGTGGTAACAGAGGGCTCTCAAGGGATGGCCCTGTCAGTGTTCAGGGAGGTTTGTAGGTGTTTCCTTAGGTGCCACTACGGTGGAAAGTCCAAACCAGGTTTCCACCATGCACATTCCCCCCGAATATGCCGATTTGGAACTCGCCTTCTGTAAAAGGAAGGCGACTCAATTACCACCCCATCGACCGGGGGATGGTGCGATAAATCTCCTGGTGGGCTCTGCACTTCCCAGGAGTCACGTGTATCCTCTGTCACAGGAGGAGACGGCGGCTATGGAGACATATGTCACCGAATCTCTGGGACAAGGATACATTCGGCCATCCACTTCACCTGTCTCCTCGAGTTTCTTTTTTGTGAAGAAGAAGGATGGAGGTTTACGCCCGTGCATTGACTATCGAGGTTTGAACCAGATTACGGTAAAATACAGTTACCCGCTGCCTCTCATCACCAGTATGACAGAGTCATTGCACGGGACGCGCTTCTTCACAAAATTGGACCTCAGGAGCGCTTACAACCTGGTGCGTATCCGGGGAGGGGATGAGTGGAAGACGGCATTTAGCACCACTTCTGGGCACTATGAGTACCTCGTCATGCCATATGGGGTAATGAATGCTCCATCCGTCTTCCAATCCTTTGTGGATGAAATCTTCAGGGACCTGCACGGGCTGGGTGTAGTGGTGTATATAGATTCCATTTACATTTACGTCATTTAGCAGACGCTCTTACCCAGAGCGACTTACAAATTGGTGCATTCACCTTATGATATCCAGTGCAACAACCACTTTACAATAGTACATCTATATCTTTTTTTTTGGGGGGGGGGGGGGGGGTAGAAGGATTACTTTATCCTATCCCAGGTATTCCTTAAAGAGGTGGGGTTTCAGGTGTCCCCGGAAGGGGGTGATTGACTCCGCTATCCTGGCAAAGTGAGGGAGCTTGTTCCACCATTGGGGTGCCAGAGCAGCGAACAGTTTTGACTGGGCTGAGTGGGAACTGTGCTTCCGCAGAGGTAGGGAGGTGAGCAGGCCAGAGGTGGATGAACGCAGTGCCCTTGTTTGGGTGTAGGGACTGATCAGAGCCTGAAGGTACGGAGGTGCCGTTCCCCTCACAGCTCCGTAGGCAAGCACCATGGTCTTGTAGCAGATGCGAGCTTCAACTGGAAGCCAGTGGAGTGTGCGGAGGAGCGGGGTGACGTGAGAGAACTTGGGAAGGTTGAACACCAGACGGGCTGCGGCGTTCTGGATGAGTTGTAGGGGTTTAATGGCACAGGCAGGGAGCCCCGCCACCAGCGAGTTGCAGTAATCCAGAAGGGAGATGACAAGTGCCTGGATTAGGACCTGCGCCGCTTCCTGTGGAAGGCAGGGTCGTACTCTGTGAATGTTGTAGAGCATGAACCTACAGGATCGGATCACCGCCTTGATGTTAGCGGAGAATGACAGGGTGTTGTCCAGGGTCACGCCAAGGCTCTTAGCACTCTGGGAGGAGGACACAATGGAGTTGTCAACCGTGATGGCGAGATCATGGAACGGGCAGTCCTTCCCCGGGAGGAAGAGCAGCTCCGTCTTGCCGAGGTTCAGCTTGAGGTGGTGATCCGTCATCCACACTGATATGTCTGCCAGACATGCAGAGATGCGATTCGCCACCTGGTTATCAGAAGGGGGAAAGGAGAAGATTAATTGTGTGTCGTCTGCCTAGCAATGATAGGAGAGACCATGTGAGGATATGACAGAGCCAAGTGACTTGGTGTATAGCGAGAATAGGAGAGGGCCTAGAACTGAGCCCTGGGGGACACCAGTGGTGAGAGCATGTGGTGCGGAGACGGATTCTCGCCACGCCACCTGGTAGGAGCGACCTGTCAGGTAGGACGCAATCCAAGAGTGAGCCGCGCCGCAGATGCCCAACTCGGAGAGGGTGGAGAGGAGGATCTGATGGTTCACAGTATCAAAGGCAGCAGATAGGTCTAGAAGGATGAGAGCAGAGGAGAGAGAGTTAGCTTTAGCAGTGCGGAGAGCCTCCGTGACACAGAGAAGAGCAGTCTCAGTTGAATGACCAGTCTTGAAACCTGACTGATTTGGATCAAGAAGGTCATTCTGAGAGAGATAGCAAGAGAGCTGGCCAAGGACGGCACGCTCAAGAGTTTTGGAGAGAAAAGAAAGAAGGGATACTGGTCTGTAGTTGTTGACATCGGAGGGATCGAGTGTAGGTTTTTTGAGAAGGGGTGCAACTCTCGCTCTCTTGAAGACGGAAGGGACGTAGCCAGCGGTCAAGGATGAGTTGATGAGCGAGGTGAGGTAGGGGAGAAGGTCTCCGGAAATGGTCTGGAGAAGAGAGGAGGGGATAGGGTCAAGCGGGCAGGTTGTTGGGCGGCCGGCCGTCACAAGTCGCAAGATTTCATCTGGAGAGAGAGGGGAGAAAGAGGTCAAAGCATAGGGTAGGGCAACGTGAGCAGGACCAGCGGTGTCGTTTGACTTAACAAACGAGGATCCAATGTCGTCAACCTTCTTTTCAAAATGGTTGACAAAGTCATCCGCAGAGAGGGAGGAGGGGGGGAGGGGGAGTAGGATTCAGGAGGGAGGAGAAGGTGGCAAAGAGCTTCCTAGGGTTAGAGGCAGATGCTTGGAAGTGTAGAAAGTGGCTTTAGCAGCAGAAACAGAGGAAGAAAATGTAAAGAGGAGGGAGTGAAAAGATGCCAGGTCCAGGGAGGCTAGTTTTCCTTCATTTCCGCTCGGCTGCCCGGAGCCCTGTTCTGTGAGCTCACAATGAGTCGTCAAATCACGGAGCAGGAGGGGAGGACCGAGCCGGCCGGGAGGATAGGGGACATAGAGAGTCAAAGGATGCAGAAAGGGAGGAGAGGAGGGTTGAGGAAGCAGAATCAGGAGACTGGTTGGAGAAGGATTGAGCAGAGGGAAGAGATGATAGGATGGAAGAGGAGAGAGTAGCAGGAGAGAGAGAGCGAAGGTTGTGACGGCGCGATACCATCTGAGTAGGGGCAGAGTGAGTAGTGTTGGAGGAGAGCGAGAGGGAAAAGGATACAAGGTAGTGGTCGGAGACTTGGAGGGGAGTTGCAGTGAGATTAGTAGAAGAACAGCATCTAGTAAAGATGAGGTCAAGCGTATTGCCTGCCTTGTGACATTCTAATATACTCCACTACCCGCGCCGAGCATGTGTCCCTTGTACGCAGGGTGCTTGGTCGACTGTTGAAGCATGACCTTTACGTCAAGGCGGAGAAATGTCTGTTCTTCCAACAGTCCGTCTCCTTCCTAGGGTACCGTTTTTCCGCGTCAGGGGTGGAGATGGAGAATGACCGCATTTCAGCCGTGCGTAATTGGCCGACTCCAACCACGGTAAAGGAGGTGTAGCGGTTTTTAGGGTTTGCCAACTACTACCGGAGGTTCATCCGGGGTTTTGGGCAGGTGGCGGCTCCCATTACCTCCTTGCTGAAGGGGGGACCGGTGCGACTGCAGTGGTCGGCTGAGGCGGACAGGGCTTTTGGTCACCTGAAGGCTCTGTTTACCACGGCTCCAGTTCTAGCGCATCCTGATCCCTCCTTAGCATTCATAGTTGAGGTGGACGCGTCCGAGGCTGGAATAGAGGCTGTGCTATCTTAGCACTCGGGTACGCCACCAAAACTCTGCCCCTGTGCTTTCTTTTCGAAGAAGCTCAGTCCGGCGGAGCGAAACTATGATGTGGGGGATAGGGAGTTGTTGGCTGTTGTCGGGGCACTGAAGGCGTGGAGACATTGGCTTGAGGGGGCTAGACACCCTTTCCTCATTTGGACTGACCACCGAAATCTGGAGTACATTCAGGCAGCGAGGAGACTGAACCCTCGCCAGGCTAGGTGGGCCATGTTTTTCACACGCTTTGTTTTCACCCTCTCCTACAAACCAGGTTCCCAGAACGTGATGGCAGACGCACTGTCCCGGCTGTATGATACAGAGGAGCGGTCAACGGAGCCCACTCCAATAATTCCAGCTTCTTGCCTGGTGGCACCGTGGTATGGGAGGTGGACGCGGACATCGAACGGGCGTCACGTGCAGAGCCTACTCCCCCCC
Source organism: Salmo salar (assembly GCF_965601325.2). NCBI lineage: Eukaryota > Metazoa > Chordata > Actinopteri > Salmoniformes > Salmonidae > Salmo > Salmo salar. The sequence continues at coordinate 14,827,472 of NC_138314.1, read as the reverse complement.
CAGTGTCCAGTTGGGTGCTTGTACGTTCCGTTTGATGTCCGCGATCGTTTGATCTGTTGGGCCCACACGTCACCCTCCTCTGGTCATCCTGGTATCGGTCGGACGGTGCGCTGCCTTGCGGGGAAGTACTGGTGGCCCACGTTAGCTAAGGACATGAGGGTTTATGTCTCCTCCTGTTCGGTATGCGCACAGTGCAAGGCACCTAGACATCTGCCCAGAGGGAAATTACAGCCCCTTCCCATTCCGCAACGACCGTGGTCACACCTATCGGTGGATTTTGAGACGGATCTTCCCCCGTCGCGGGGTAACACCACGATCCTGGTCATTGTGGATCGGTTTTCTATGTCTTGCCGTCTCCTTCCTTTGCCCGGTCTCCCTACGGCTCTACAAACTGCGGAGGCCCTGTTCACCCATGTATTCCGGCACTACGGGGTGCCTGAGGACATAGTGTCTGATCGGGGTCCCCAATTTACGTCTAGAGTCTGGGAGGGCGTTTATGGAACACCTGGGGGTCTCGGTCAGCCTTACCTCAGGTTTTCACCCCGAGAGCAACGGGCAGGTGGAAAGAGTCAACCAAGAAGTGGGTAGGTTTCTGCGATCCTATTGCCAGGACCGGCCGGGGGAGTGGGCGGCGTTTATCCCCTGGGCGGAGATTGCCCAAAACTCCCTCCGCCACTCTTCTACTAATCTAACCCCTTTTCAGTGTGTGCTGGGTTATCAGCCGGTCCTGGCACCATGGCATCAGAGCCAGATCGAGGCTCCTGCGGTGGATGAATGGTTTCGGCACTCGGAGGAGACATGGAACGCTGCCCATGTACGACTACAACGGGCCATCAGGCGGCAAAAGGCGAGTGCCGACAGCCACCGCAGTGAGGCCCCGGTTTATGCACCGGGGGATTGGGTCTGGCTCTCGACCCGAAACCTGCCCCTTCACCTGCCCTGCCGGAAGCTGGGTCCGCGGTTTGTGGGGCCATTTAAAGTCCTGAGGAGACTGAACGAGGTTTGTTATAGGTTACAACTCCCCCCTGATTATCATATTAACCCCTCGTTCCATGTGTCCTCGTTCCATGTGTCTCTCCTCTGGCCGGTGGTGGCTGGTCCGCTCCAGCAGTCTGAGGTGTGGGAGGTTCCTCCGCCCCCTCTGGACATCGAGGGGGCCCCGGCGTACACAGTACGAGCCATTATGGACTCTAGACGTCGGGCGAGGGGCCTTCAGTACCTCGTGGAGTGTCAGGGGTATGGCCCGCAGGAGCGATGCTGGGTACCGGCGGAGGACATCCTGGACCCGTCGTTACTCCAGGAGTTTCACCGCTTCCGCCCGGATCGTCCTGCGCCCCGTCCCCCGGGTCATCCCCGAGGCCAGTGTCGGCGAGCTGCTGGAGCCGCGCGTCGGGGTTGTTGGGGGTACTGTCACGACTTCCGCCGAAGTCGGCCCCTCTCCTTGTTCGGGCAGCGTTCGGCGGTCGACGTCACCGGCTTACTAGTCACCACCGATCCATGTTTCCCTATTCATTTTGTTTTGTCTTGATTATACACACCTGTTTTCAATTCCCTTATTATGTTCCTTATTTAACCCTCTGGCTTCCCTTTCTGTTTTGTCAGTGATTGTTCTTTGTCAGTGGTTGTTGGAGGTGTTTCTCCTCACCCTGTTGTTTTGCTGTTGGAGATTTTTGATTGTGTTTTTGAGTAAACAAGACTGTTTTGCACTCAAACCTGTGTCCTGCGCCTGACTCCGCTACGTCTCCAAACCAAAAGCGTTACACATCCTAATCAACATATAGAACTAATCAAATCAAATCATTGTTTATTTCTCACATGCGCAGAATTCAACAGGTGTAGACCTTACAGTGAAATGCTTACTTTCAAGCCCTTAACCAACAATGCTTTAAGAAAAAATACAAGCCTACTGCCTAGCCTAGTGTCACGTCCTGACCAGTAAAAGGGGTTATTTGTTATTGAAGTTTGGTCAGGACGTGGCAGGGGTGTGTTTGTTTTGTTGTCAGGGTTTTTGGGGTATTGTTCTATGTTTCTTATTTCTATGTTCATATTTCTAGTTGTTCTATTTCTATGTTAGTTTTGGGAACGACCTCAAATTAGAAGCAGCTGGTTGTCGTTGCTTCTAATTGGAGGCCATATTTATATGGGTTTATTTTCTCTTGTGTTTGTGGGTGGTTGTTTCTTTGTATAGTCGTAGTACCTTACAGGACTGTCGTTTGTGGTCTTGTTTTGTTTAGTGTTCACGGTTAAATAAAAATATAAGAATGGACACTTACCACGCTGCGTATTGGTCCGATATTTCTTACTCCTCATCTGAAGACGAAGCTAATGACACCTAGCCGTAGTGCGAACAGGGTTGCAGATTTGTTTGAAACCATTATAGTAAGGTTTGTGGGGGGGTAATTTAATTTGTGGGGGGGTTTCAGGTGCATGGAGGAAGGTATCATGGGGAGATATGATTGAGGAAATATTACTATGATGGGGAATTTATCAATAAATGGGGGGCAAACCTTTTATTTCAATCAAATCATATTTTCCCTAGCCAAAAACCTTTAGCCTAATCTGTAGACTAAAGAGCACGATTTGAGTTGATACATTACATCGACTTTGCCTAGGAATATACTGTATAGTTAGTAATACTTGAAGTTTATACAAATGTAACCACTTTTTAGAAGGAGAGCAATAACTGGACCACCCATGTAACATTCAACCCATAGATGGTGCAAAAGCATAAACGTAGATAATCCTGTCTAGCTCCATAGTTTACGATAACCCATTATATCTACAACCTTGCTTCACTCATGCCACGGTCTCTGCATACAATATAGCGGATTACACGCATGCACCATTCAATCTGATCGCCCGCACAAACTACCTCACTTTTATTGATTACTTGACTTTGCCCGCCTCGACCAGGCTAAAATCTATCCAAGCCATAATACTCACCACATTTGAGAAATATCTTCCTCGCTTGGTGACGAGGCAGGCATCTGTAGGGTAAATGTCCAGTGGTGATAATACACTGACATTATGATGAAATGTAGCCACCGCTGTAGCCTAGTTTTAAAGGTTAAAGCAGTATTGGATTTTGATCACAATATAGTAGCCATATCTAGAAAAACCAAAGTTCCAAAGGCTGGGCCTAATATAGTGTATAAGAGATCATAAAATATGTTTTGTGGTGATTCCTATGTTGATGACGTGAAGAATATTTGCTGGTCTTGGGTGTGTAATGAGGAGCAATCAGGCACTGCACTTGACACATTTATGACATTGCTAATTCCAGTTACTAATAAGCATGCAACCATTAAGAAAATGACTAAAAACTGTTACATTTCTGTGGATTGACGAGGAATTGAAAAATTTTATGGTTGAGAGGGATGAGGCAATAGGAATGAAAAATAAGTCTGCCTGCACAACTGATTGACAAATGTACTGCAAATTGAGAAATCATGTGACTAAACTGAATAAAAAGAAGAAACTATACTATAAAACAAATATAAAGAATGAAAGTAAAAAGCTTTAACACCTTAAATTCAGTTTTGGGCAAAAAATCTAACTCAGCTCCATCACTCATTGACTCAGATGGCTCATTCATCGCAAAACCCACTGATATTGCCAACTACTTTAAAGATGTTTTCATTGGCAAGATTAACATATTTAGGCATGACAAGCCAACAACAAATGCCGACCCTACACATCCAAGTATAATTGACCAAATTCTGAATGTGTAAATTGACTGTGGAAGAGGTGAAACAAATGACAAGCCATCTGAGGATAAAAATGACTGAGGATAATAGCGGACGATATTACTACTCCTATTTGCCATATCTTCAATCTAAGCCTACAAGAAAGTGTGTGCCCTCAGACCTGGAGGTAAGCAAACGTCGTTCCACTTCCCAAGAATAGTAAAGCCCACTTTACTGGCTCAAACAGCCGACCAAGCAGCCTGTTACCAACATTTAGTAAATTTTTGGAAAAAATGGTGTTTGACCAGATACAATGCTATTTTACAGTAAACAAATTGACAACAAACATTCAGCACACTTATTATATGGAAGGTCATTCAACATGCCCGGCACTTACACAAATGACTGATGATTGGCTGAGAGAAATTAGTGATAAAAAGATTGCGGGAGCAAGCCGATTTAAGACAAAATGGTAATTAGGCCACTCGGGAACATCATATGTAGTCTTGGTAAGCAACTCTAGTGTATATTGGGATTGTGTTTTAGGTTATTGTCCTGCTGAAAGATGTATTAATCTCCCAATGTCTGGTGGAAAGCAGACTGAACCAAGTTTTCCTCTAGGATTTTGCCTGTGCTTAGCTCCATTCAGTTTCTTTTTTATTCTGAAAAACTACCCAGTCCTTAACAATTACAAGCATACCCATAACATGATGCAGCCACCACTATGCTTGAAAATATATGGTACTCAGTAATGTGTTGTATTGGATTTGTCCAGAACATAACACATTTTTTTCATTATTACTTTACTGCCTTGTTGCAAACAGAATGCATGTTTTGGAGTATTTTAATTATGTACAGGCTTCCTTCTTTTCACTTTGTCAATTAGGTTAGTATTGTGGATTAACTACAATGTTGTTGATCCATCCTCAGTTTTCTCCTATCACAGCCATTAAACTGTTTTAAATTCACCATTGGCCTCATGGTGAAATCCGTGAGCGGTTTCCTTCCTCTCTGGCAACTGAGTTAAGAATGACGCCTGGTTGGTGTATTGATACACCATCCAAAATGTAATTAATAACTTCACCATGCTCATAGGGATATTCAATATCTTTACACATCTAGAAATAGGTGCCCTTCTTTATAAGGGATTGGAAAACCTCCATGGTCTTTGTGTTGAATCTTTGTTTAAAATTAACTTCTCGACTGAGGGACTTTACAGATAATTAATTGTATGGGGTACAGAGATGAAGTAGTCATTTAAAAATCATGTTAAACACTATTATTAAACACAGAATGAGTCCCTGCAACTTATCATGTGACTTGTTAAGCACAGTTTTACTCTTGATCGTATTTAGGCTTGCCATAACAGAAGGTTTAAATACTTATTGGCTCAAGACATTTCAGCTTTTCTTTTTTAATTAATTTGTTAAAATTTCGAAAAACATAATTCCACTTTGACGTTATGGGGTATTGTGTGTATGCCAGAGACCAAAAAAAATCTAAATTTTATCTACTTTAAATTAAGTCTGTAACACAACAAAACGTGTAAAATATCAAGGGGTGTGCATACTTTCTGAAGGCACTGTATACAAATAAACAACAACCTACAAATATGTCTGATGATGAAATACTTGCGAGTGATGAAGAAAACTACTGGAGGGGTGTCGTCGAACCGTATTAATTTGAGCCTGAGTACTCGGTTAAAGAATTGAGGCATATTGAGCTTCAGTTGGCTGCCGCCGCTCTAGCCACCGAGGCCGCAGCAGTAGCTGGACCACAGCCCCAACCCATCCCCAGGATCAACACAGACTAGTGGTGCAGTGGCAAATGTGCTCCAATGCCGCGAATGAGGAATGTTAGTGCTGCAGAGAATTCAAATATGTGACTACAATTCTTACAGAAATGGAGGAACGTAATAATGTTGAGGAGCAGTTAGTTTGCTTTTGCGACCACAGGGATTACGCTACCAACATAAACTCTGGTGTCCTGGAAACATTTCTACATATTTTTTTTAAAATATGGAGACGGTACAATCATTCAGTAGGGTGTAGTAAGCAGTTTAGCAGTTACACCGGCGTGCCCCGGTGGCAATAATTTAGTAAAACCAAAAGCTTACCTCGACTTTGAAGAGTTCCAGTGTTGGATAGTCATAGCCAGCTAGCTAACATAGCAACCTTCTGATTGAGCTGGGTATTTGAGTAGACTAAACTAGCTAGCTGCATTTTCTAGCTAGCTATGTAAGTGAAAAAATGACTCTCTCTCTCTTTCCTCTTTCATTTTTGATGAAATATATTTGTTCAAAACTGTTGTCTTTCTCTCTTTGAGTCAACTACTCACCACATTGTATGCACTGCAGTGCTAACTAGCTCTAACTTATGCTTTCAGCACTATATTCATTCTCTGATCCTTTGATTGGGGGGACAACATGTCAGTTCATGCTGCAAGAGCTCTGAAAGGTTGGAGAATATCCTCCGTAAGTTGTCATAATTACTGTGTAAGTCTATGAAAGGGGTGAGAACCATGAGCCTGCTAGGTTTTGTATTGACGTCAATTAACCTAGAGGAGGATGGAAGCTAGCTGTCCTCTGGCTACACCATGGTGCTAACCTACAGAGTATTGTTGAGGCTACTATAGACCTTCATTGCAAAACAGTGTGTTTTAATCAATTATTTGGTGACGTGAATATATTTTGTCAAGTTTTATCTAAAAAGGATCACTTTGTTAGTGTTTCACAATAAAAAATATAAAATGTAATTCATTGAGTGGTAACATCTGCTTCCAACTCACACTCTCAAACACATAGGTCCCCTGAACGCAGCTCACTCTCCAGATCCCAATCACCTGAATTCTGATCACCTGTTCACACACCTGTATGTCATTATCAGACACTATTTAGTTCAGTTCTTTGCACCCCATCATTGTGAGGTATTATTTGTTTTGTGACACTTCTATTCAGAGCTCTGTTTTTCCCGTAATGTAACCCTCCCGTGTATGAAAGTTGTTGCCTGCGTCACTAACGACACCTTTTGCCTATTCCCTGCCTGTACCTTAGCCTGTTGGATTTCCTGTTATCAACCTATTGCCTGATCTTCCGGACGACGTTACTAGCCTTTCCCCTGCCTGTACTGTTGCCTGTGTATGACCTTCTGCCTGCCCGTGGACCCAGCTACCTGCTTCCTCATGTGGTGCTTTACAATAAACACCTGCTGCGCCCTGCGCATGAAACCAGCTCTCTGTCTCCCATAGTGTTCACTACACTGAGGAGGATGGTCCTCCCCTTTCTCCTCTGATCAGCGTCAACTGATTTTGGGTAACCTTCTCCTTTAAAACTAGCTGCAGTGTCCATAGATGTGTGTGACCATTACAAAGTCTAGCCTACTTCTCACAAGACATCATTACCACTAACCAACTGCCCCATTAGAAGCATTTCAACCAGAAAAAGAAGACAGTATAGCCTACAATATGTCAAACACAAAATTCAACAAACTTCCCTCATTAAAATGCAAATCATTTTATAACATGCGTTTCTCTGGATTTTTTTGTTGTTATTCTGTCTCTCACTGTTCAAATAAACCTACCATTAAAATTATAGACTGATCATTTCTTTGTCAGTGGGCAAACATACAAAATCAGCAGGGGATCAAATAATTTTTTCCCTCACTGTATACATGGATAATAAACAGTAAGTTGCAGCAGTGTACAAAAGAAATGGAGGGGGCAGTGTTAATGTAAATAGTCCGGTGGCCATTTGATTAATTGTTCAGCAGTCTTATGTCTTGGGGGTAGAAGCTGTTAAGGAGCCTTTTGGTCCTGGACTTGGCATTCCGGTACCGCTTGCAGTGCGGTAGCAGAGAAAACAGTCCATGACTTGGGTGACTGGAGTCTCTGACAATTTTATGGGCTTTCCTCTGACACCGCCTATTATATTGATCCTTGATGTCAGGAAGTTTGGCCCCAGTGATGTGTTGGGCCGTACACAGTACCCTTTGTAGCGCCTTACGGTCAGATGCCAAGCAGTTGCCATACCATGTGGTGATGCAACCGTTCAGGATGATCTCGAGGGTGCAGCTGTAGAACATTTGGAGGATCTGGGGACCCATGCCAAATATTTTCAGCCTTCTGAGGGGGAATAGGTATTGTCGTGTGCTCTTCACGACTGTCTTGGTGTTTGGACCATGATAGTTTGTTGGTGATGTGGACACCAAGGAACTTGAAACTCTCAACCCGGTCCACTACAGCCCCGTTGATGTTAATGGGGGCCTGTTCGGCCAACCTTTTCCTGTAGTCCATGATCAGCTCCTTTGTCTTGCTCACATTGAGGGTGAGGTTGTTGTCCTGGCACCACGCTGCCAGTTCTCTGACCTCCTCCCAATAGGCTGTATCATCGTTGTCGGTGATCAGGCCTACCACTGTTGTGTCATCAGCAAACTTAATGATGGTGTTGGAGTCGTGTTTGGCCATGCAGTCGTTGGTGAACAGTGAGTACAGGAGGGGACTAAGTACACACCCCTGAGTGGCACCAGTGTTGAGGATCAGCGTGGCAGATGTGTTGTTGTCTATGCTTTCCACCTGGGGGCAGCCCGTCAGGAAGTCCAGGATCCAGTTGCAGCATTCTCACATAGGTGTTGTTTTTGTCCAGGAGAGAAAGGGCAGTGTGGAGTGCGATTGAGATTGCATCATCTGTGGATCTGTTGGTGCGGTATGTGAATTGGAGTGGGTCTAGGATGCTATTGCTGGTGTTCATGACCAGCCTTTCAAAGCACTTCATGGCTACCAATGTGAGTGCTTCGGGGCAGTAATCATTTAGGCATGTCACCTTTGCTTCCTTGGGCACAGGGACTATAGTGGTCTACTTGAAACATGTATGTATTACAGACTCGGTCAGGGAGAGGTTGAAATGCTTTGAGTACATCTTCTGGTAATCCGTCTGGCCCCACAGCTTTGTGAATGTTGACCTGTTTAAAGGTCTTGCTCACATTGGCTACCGGGAGCATTATCACACAGTCATCCAGAACAGCTGGTGCTCTCATGCATGCTTCAGTGTTGCTTGCCTCGAAGCGAGCATAAAAGGCATTTAGCTCGTCTGGTAGGCTCGCGTCACTGTGCAGCTCGCGGCTGGGATTCTCTTTGTAGTCTGTAAATGTTTTCAAGCCCTGCAACATCCAACGAGCGTCATAGCCGGTGTAGTAGGATTCAATCTTAATCCTGTATTGACGCTTTGCTTGTTTGATGGTTCGTTTGAGGGCATAGCGGGATTTCTCATGAGTCCGGATTAGTGAACCGCTCCTTGAAAGCGGCAGCTCTAGCCTTTAGCTCGATGCGGATGTTGCCTGTAATCCATGGCTTCTGGTTGGGATATATATGTACGGTCACTGTGGGGACGACATCGTCGATGCACTTATTGATGAAGCTGATGACTGAGGTGGTCTACTCCTCAATGCCATTGGATGAGTCCCGGAACATATTCCAGTCTGTGCTAGCAAACAGTCCTGTAGGGTAGCATTTGTGTCATCTGACCACTTCCGTATTGAGCGAGTCACTGGTACTTCCTGCTTTAGTTTTTGCTTGTAAGCCGGAATCAGGAGGATATAATTATGGTCAGATTTGCCAAATGGAGGGCGGGAAGAGCTTTGTATGTATCTCTGTGTGTGAAGTACAGGTGGTCGAGAGTTTTTTTTCCACCCGGAGGTCCTGGTACTACGCGGTGTCATGACGTTGGCCTGTGGGTAAGGTTTATGACCCCCCCCCCCCCATAAATACCTTTCTCTCTTCCCCTCTCTGAATCTACTGAAGGACGTGAATAGCCTGTGTTAAATATAGAGAGTCTGGGAACATCAAACAAATGGGGAAAAGGAACCATATTTTGTTAATAAAACCAGTTGGAAATATGCTTGATAACGTAATGAGTATGGATTTCATTTCAGTTGTCATCTGAGACATTATGATTGATGACAGGACGACATAAACTGTACCTGGGAAAGTATCCACCCTCTAGTTATCAGAGTCACATGGAATTGTTATGCAATTGAAATGTTTGATATTGAAAATGTTTGTTAGGAGATGAAATGTAGTTTTGGCTTCCAAACGAGAGAGTTGGGTTTTCATGGGGAAAGTGCCCTGCTCGATCAGTGGCCCAACCCTGTGAAGAGACAGCGGTTATAAACGATGAAACACCTCCCTCCCCCTCTCCACTATATAATCCTTTGACGAAAGGATAGCCACGTTGTTCCAGTACGGGAGGTCTGCAGCCTCTACGTTAGAAGGACACACATGTCAAGAACAGAACTAAGCCAACCTCGGCGTGAGCTTTGGTGGCGAATGGTATGAACTTTGAGCTTATTCACTACAGAAGTGCTACTTCCTAGCCGTTGAGTTGGCAGCGGCCGCTGCTTACGTGGGCTAGGAAAGGACGGACGACGGATCCAGTCTAACAACCAGACGAAGATACCACCACGCATCCAATCGACCACCATTGACATTCTTCCGGCCAGGAAGATCTGTTGGCCAACCCGGCCAGCATCTACGACCAATCTACCGAAGCGCAGCTCAGAGTAAATATTTATTGCATTTTCCTTTTCCAAATGGGCGGTAATTTAGAATGCATAAGATAATGTATTTACGATAGCATAGCTGCTGTTTCTCTGTTCCTAAATCTTCCCGCTCTTTCATTCAAGCCCAACCCCCTTTCCTTTGTGTAACCAGCCGTTATATCTGTTCCGTCTACCGGGACGTTTTCTGTATGACATCATTGTATTCTGTGTATTTGTAATTCTGTGTGATTAGTTAGGTATTTAGTAAATAAATAATTAAACCCAATTTTGTATTGCTGATTCAACTTGTTAGCCAGGGTTCGTGAAGATAGCCAAGAACTTACAACTTTCATTATGAGACTGAAAATAAAACAAGGGTTAATATTGACTGCTATCGATGTAAAATATTACAAAGTATTTTAAGAGTTTATTCGGAAGATAACGGCTCTATAAACGTTCTTCCGTGGTGCCCCGACTTTCTAGTTAATTACATTTACATGATTAGCTTAATCAGGTAATATTAATTACAGAGAAATCATTTTATAAGTTAGCATGTCATATCACTTAATCCGGCATAGCCAAAGACACGACAGCGGTAATGGCGGAGAGGTCCAGGGCAACTTCCGAGCCCCCAGAAAGATGTCCCGGGACAGGCTGCGCTGACTTCAGGCAATGAGCGTGGCAGAACGGGCTCCAGCCCATGATGACACCAGCAGACCAGTCAATAAGGGGATTGTGACGCTGGAGCCAAGAGAATCCCAATACCACAAGAACCTGCAGAGACTTAATAATCAGAAATTGGATCATCTGGCTGTGGTACCCTGTCACATGTTGGTTGATGGGGGTGGCATTGTGGGTGACCTGGCCTATAGAGTGCCCATCCAGTGTCAATGGGAATGGAGAGGGGCTGAGTGGGGATGCCCAGCTCGGACGCCAGGGTAGCGTCCATAAAGCTCTTATCAGAGAGATTTCGACTGGTTCCCCCACAGCAAGATGGCATGAAAATGGGTCCGAGTAAGGGGAGAGGAAAACTTCTCCATATGGCCACCAGAGCACTCGCTCCTACCGATGAGCCTGGTCTTTTAGTGGACAGGTGGCCACGAAATGACCAGTAGTCCTGCAATTTAGGCAACTCTTCATGAGAGTTGTAGACAGCCTAGCTCTGCCTAGTTGCATTGGCTCGGGCAGACTTGGCAGACTTCGGAGACTCTCAGGGGAACTCCGGTAGCCTCGGGTTCTCTCGGCAATGATGCCGGTCGGGGACTTCTGGGTTGTTTCGGAGGTTAGGTGGATGCCTTGGGTTCAACTCCGGTATCTGGCTGGGCCACTCAAGGACATTCAGAGACAGTCCCAAAGCCATTCCTGCATTGCCTTGGCTGTGTGCTTAGGGTCATTGTCCTGTTGGAAGGTGAACCTTCGCCCCAGTCTGAGGTCTTGATCTTTCTGTACTTTGCTCTGTTCATCTTTCCTTTGATCCTGACTAGTCTCGCCGTCCCTGCCGCTGAAAAACTAGTGGCTTCTGTCTTGCCAGTCTACCATAAAGGCCTGATTGGTGGAGTGCTGCAGAGAGGGTTGTCCTTCTGGAAGTTTCTCCCATCTCCACAGAGGAACTCTGGAGCTCTGTCAGAGTGACATTCGGGTCACCTCCCTGACCAAGGCCCTTCTCCCCCAATTGCTCAGTTAGGCCGGGTGGCCAGCTCTAGGAAGAGTCTTGGTGGTTCCAAACTTCTTCCACTTAAGAAATGGTGGCCACTGTGTACTTGGGGACCTTCAATGCTGGCACCCTTCCCGAGATATGTGCCTCAACATAATCCTGTCTCAGAGCTCTACGGACAATTCCTTTGACCTCATGGCTTGGTTTTTGCGCTGACATACACTGTCAACTGTGGGACCTTATATGGACAGGTGTGTGCCTTTCCAAATCATGTCCAATCTATTGAATTTACCACAGGTGGACTCCAATCATGTTGTGGAAACATCTCAAAGATGATCAATGGAAACAGGACGCGCTTGAGCTAAATTTACAGTCTCATAGCGAAGGTCTGAATACTTATGTAAATAAGGTATTCGTTTTTTATTTCTAATAAATGTGCAAAGTTTTCCGAAAAAATGTTTTTGCTTTGTCATTATGTGGTATCGTGTGTAGAACGCTGAAGACATTTTTTTTATTCAATCCATTTTAGAATAAGGTTTTAACGTAACAAAATGTGGAAAAAGTCAAGGGGTCTGAATACTTTCCAAAGGCACTGTAAATGACTGTACATGTTTCAGTTCCAGTTAGTGATCTCCCTTGCTTGAATAAACTCTTAATAACTGGATAATGAGCCCTGCCTGATCCTTGGAATGAGTTTTCCTCAACACGGCGGTATCAGAGGAAGGCCCTAAAAATTGTCAGATTCCAGCCACTCCAGCCACCCAAGTCATAGACTGTTCTCTCTGCTACTGCACGGCAAGCGGTACCGGAGCGCCAAGTCTGGGATTAAAAGGCTTCTTAACAGCTAGCCCCAAGCCATAAGACTGAGTCTGCTGCTATTGTATTCTTATTTGTTATTTTTTTAACTGACTCTCTTGCACAGGCTTAATGTACACTCACTGGACTCTAATCACATACTCACACATACTATACTGACACTCCAAAACACAGAAACAAAATACACACACATGCATATTGACGTTACACACACACACACACACACACACACACACACACACACACACACACACACACACACACACACACACACACACACACACCTTCACACTCTTAACATACGCTGCTGCTACTCTCTGTTTATTATCTTTGCAGTCACCTTGCCCCTACCTACATATCCTGTACGTATTACCTTGACTAACCCGTACCCCTGCACATTGACTCGGTACCGGTACCCCTTGTATATAGCCCCATTATTGTTATTTTATTGTGTTGCTATTTTTCCTTTAGTTTAGCAAATTTTTCTTACTTTCTTTTTAAAACTCTGCATTGTTAGTTAAGGTCTCGTAAGTAAGCATTTTACGGTAAGGTCTACTACACCTGTCGTATTCAGCGCATGTGACAAATGAAATGTGATTTGATTTAAAAATTTAACAAACCCTACAACTCTACGCACAATGACTACTTTGAACAGTAAATAAATAAAACATTTACTTTTAACCATTTTGACTGATCACTAAAAAAAACATTTACTGGAAAAAGTTTGGTCACAGAATTACGGTAAAATCTCCCTCAGTTTTATTCTGTTACCAAACTTTGTATCTGCACAGTTCTTCCTGTAAATGTAATTTTTTAATGTTCAGTGGAAATTGTTAAAAGTAGTCCTTGTGCATAGAGTTGAAATCAACAGTTTTTGTTTGGTATACATTTTAAAGTGAAAAATCTGATTCTCAGTGTAATTCCATTACCATGGAATTGCCCCTTACCAGATGTGAAACGTTATGTTTTAATACCAGGCATAGATGGGGCCACAGATTTTCAAAAATGAGTCATATCTTGCAAAAAGTTTGTGAGTTAAAAAGTTTGCACTGACATGAAACTTATTCCAAAATAAACTGAGTAGAAAATGTGACTGAAAGCTCTCAGCAGCATAAAGCTGTTCTCAAGGTCGCGCCTTTTTCACCTGGATCCATTCCCTCTTAACTCATCATTAGCACTAACCTTACAGCACTCTAACAGAGGCAGCAGGCACAGATCAATTTCAGTCTAGGAATCAGGACAAACCCGAAGAAACAAAGTACTTAATTTGAGCTGATTCCCTCACTAAGACGTTTCCTCAACAAAGTGCTGCCTAAACAGAAACAGCTCTACAATGCTCACTAGAGGAAAACGGGGGAAGAGATGCACAGAACAGGGCTCCTTCAGCGTAGTAGTGTGTGATTGCTCTGTAGTATAATCAATATCTGATGAAAATCTAGCCAACCGGTAGGCAGGATTAACTGAGAGAGAAGGAGGCGAAGTGAGAGGCTTGACTCCGCCCCCAAATCTGTCTCTAAGAGAACCAATTGTCCAAACCTCATGTCTCTATTATAATCCGTTCAAAAGTAATTGGAGTTTTTACACATGTAGGATGGCCATAATTAGCTGACTAAATCAATGGATGCCAGAGGAAAAAAAATTCTGTGTATGTAAACTTCTGACCCAGTGGGAATGTGATGAAAGAAATAAAAGCGGAAATAAATAATTATCTCTACTATTATTCTGACATTTCACATTCTTAAAATAAAGTGGTGATCCTAACTGACCTAAAACAGGGAATTTCTACTAGGATTAAATGTCAGGAATTGTGAAAAACTGAGTTTAAATGTATTTTTGCTAAGGTGTATGTAAACGTCTGACTTCAACTGTATATATATATACATACACTACTGTTCAAAAGTTTGGGGTCACTTAGAAATGTCCTTGTTTTTGAAAGAAAAGCCAATTTTTTTGGTCATTTAAATAACATCAAATTGATCAGAAATACAGTGTAGACATTGTTAATGTTGTAAATGACTATTATAGCTACATAGGCGTACAGAGGCCCATTATCAGCTACCACCACTCCTGTGTTCCAATGGCACATTGTGTTAGCTAATCCAAGTTTATCATTTTAAAAGGCTAATTGATCATTAGAAAACCCTTTTGCAATTATGTTAGCACAGCTGAAAACTGTTGTCCAGATTAAAGAAGCAATAAAACTGTCCTTCTTTAGACTAGTAGAGTATCTGGAGCATCAGCATTTGTGGGTTTGATTACAGACTCAAAATGACCAGAAACAAATAACTTTTTTCTGAAACTCATCAGTCTATTCTGGTTCTGAGATACGAAGGCTATTCCATGCGAGAAATTGCCAAGAAACTGAAGATCTCGTACAACACTGTGTACTACTCACTTCACAGAACAGCGCAAACTGGCTCTAACCAGAATAGAAAGAGTGGGAGGCCCCGGTGCACAACTAAGCAAGAGGACAAGTACATTTGAGTGTCTAATTTGAGAAATAGACGCTTCACAAGTCCTCAACTGGCAGCTTCATTAAATAGTACCCACAAAACACCAGTCTCAATGTCAACAGCGAAGAGGCGACTCCTCTGTCCAGTGTCTGTGTTCTTTTTCCCATCTTAATCTTTTCTTTCTATTGGCCAGTCTGAGAAATTGATTTTTCTTTGCAACTCTGCACTCTCCGCTGCCAACGTGCGGAAATCCACTGCGTAGTCTGCCACACTGCGGGAGCCTTGCCAAAGCAACTTCCGGGCAGCCTCTCTCCCGGACAATGATGCACTGAAAACCTTTACCTCCTTTACCCCTGCCACAAACTCCTCCAGACTGGTGCATATAGCCGACTGTTGTTCCCATACTGCCGTAGCCCAGGCGAGAGCCCTCCTGGACATCAGCTTGATGAGGTACGCTATCTTAGAGCGGTCCGAGGGGAAGTAAGAGGGCTCCAGCTCGATGATGAGTGAACACTGAGCGAGAAACGCCTGACTCTCCATCGAATCGCTGCTAACAGCCGGGTTACTGAGGGGTTGGGAGGTTACCGTCGGGGTAGGCTGCATAGTAGACAACCCACAGAATTGCTCCAGCAATGTGTTTAATGCTTGGTCGTGACATTTGTCCAAGGTCTGGAACCCTTCTATAAGATCACGAAGCAACGGCTCGTGCCTACCAATGGTGGCTCCTTGGGAGGAGAGGGCATTGCAGAGCTGGTCCGAGTCTGCTGGGACAGTCATTGCTAGTTCGTACATTCAGGTCTCCGGTATGACCCAGATGTAGACAGTGTCAAAGAAACAAAAGTTTAATTCTAAAACAGGGGCAGGCAAACAACAGGTCAAAGGCAGGCAGGGGTCAATAATCCAGAGAGGGTGTAATGCGTCCAGAACGGCAGGCAGTCTCAGGGTCAGGGCAGGCAGGAGTTAATAATCCAATAAGGTGGGGTAAGGTACAAAATGGCAGGCAGGCTCAGGGTCAGGGCAGGCAGAACAGTCAAAACTGGGAAGGACTAGAAAACAGGAGCAAGAAACTGGCAGGAGCAGAGGAACAAACGCTGGTAGGTTTCACAAACAAAAAGAACTGGCAACAGACAAACAGAGAACACAGGTATAAATACACAGGGGATAATGGGGAAGATGGGCGACACCTGGAGGGGGGTGGAGACGAGCACAAAGACAGGTGAAACAGATCAGGGTGTGACACATACTATATACAGGGTCCGTTCCAGTGCCATATTTACAATGTGCAGGGATTCTGGATCGAAATAGTTAGATATGTAGGGGTAAGGTGAATAGACATCAGGATATATGATAAAACTGTAACTTAAAGTGGGTACAGGCTCAGTGTTCACATTAAACGCGCACCAGAAGTTGCACAGAATTTTCACAAATTTGAAGTCTGTGCATTGCCAAAGGGAATATTGGCCATTATCCAACTACTGGGGATGGTTCAGCATTTAAATCAAACCATGCATCAGACCAGAGTAATTATATCCTATCTGTTAGCTTTTCCTCTCTCTCGCTCTCTCTCTCTCACACACACACACACACACACACAGTCATCATGACTTGCGTTAGAAACATCCCTGTTGCAATTTGTCAAACCAAACCAGGCATTAGAGAAAATGTAATTACGGTCCTTTGTGTGAGCTTTACTTATCTCTGCCTCCAGCGTCATGCTTCAGTAGAGTATCCTGGTGTGCTAATAGAACAAACATGGCTGAGGAACAAAACTAATGCATCCCTTCATGAGTAATCTTGCCTAAGTTGTACATTTGAGTTCCCAGAGCAAATGAATATACTTTAGATCAGATTAGATTAGTTTATTAGTCACAGATGTAATCGCAGGGTACAGTGAAATGATTGAAATGCTTATGCTCTGAGCTCCAACAGTGCAGGTAAAAAAGAGAATGAATGAGACAATAATAATAATAATAATAATAATATGTACACATTTACAACTACAATAATATATAGACATTTACATGCAAAGACCCGGTTTTTATGGTTGATCACATACTTAGTATTACATGTGTTTTCCTCAGTGAAGAATGATTAGTAAAGTCGCTGACGGAATGCTAATTGTGTGTGTGTGTGTGTGTGTGTGTGTGTGTGTGTGTGTGTGTGTGTGTGTGTGTGTGTGTGTGTGTGTGTGTGTGTGTGTGTGTGTGTGTGTGTGTGGTGTGTGTGTGTGCGCACAGATACTGCAGTATTATGCAGTTGTGTGTTTCCATAATTGCGCTTTTCTTGCTATATTGCTCCCATCCATGGCTTTTCCATCCTTCTGTTCAGTGTGTGCATGTAAATCCCATCCTGGCATATTTAAAACACACCCATATGCACAAACGTCACACACACACACACACACACACACACACACACACACACACACACACACACACGCACACACACACCACACACGCACTCACACACTCACTCACTCACTCACTCACTCACTCACTCACTCACTCACTCACTCACTCACTCACTCACTCACTCACACACACACAAGCACACTCAGAGACACAGACTAAAGCCTCATATGGTATCTTGTACCGGCTAAACCCTCGTCTGCCATCTGTCCCGTAGAGGATTCATTCCGTCACTCACTCTACACTAAGCACAGATAATCAATTTACATATGTGAACTCGTGACACTCATACCTAACCTCCGCTGCAATATTTTTCTCCCTCTCAAACACTTACACACATACATACATATACACACACACACACACACACACACACACACACACACACACACACACACACACACACACACACACACACACACACACACACACACACACACACACACCTCTAGTGTCCTTGTCAAGTTATGATTCTTCAACCATCAATATTCATGCCTCTCAAACGTCCTGTATTGTACTCAAAATGCTGTGCCGTGCAGAGATTGCTGAGAGTCTTTGAAAAGTATACCCACACACACATTCACATACTATGGCAAAAAAAAGGTATGGAGAGAAATCTGTGCGCTTGGCACGAGTTCAGTGGCTGTGAAAGTCTGAAATATGCAGCCTGGTGCTACTGACCTTCAGGGACTGTGATAACAGTAAACAATGACACAGTTTATCACCAACACTTCCTTATACCAGACTCTCCATCCACCTAAGGCTGTCGGTCACAAAATTTCGTCAGCCGGTGATTGTCAAGCAAATAACTGCCGGTCTCAGAGGAATTGACTGTTCATTAACATAAACACATTTAGTATCTCCTGGCTTCCACACATTGGACCTTTGGAACGTCTACATTTTAGTATAATAAGTCTAATAAATCCATGTAATATAGCCTACACCTTCACAATAAATCCATTATTTATTTTAGACCGGTCTAAAGAAACATGATATGAAGAAAACATAGCCTATCTCAGAAAACCAGAATAGCATACTCTGAGTTGTCCTTATGTTAGGACCTAATCTGGCTATGCCATATGGCGGTGGGCTACACTAGTTCATTTAACAGATAAGATTCGCTTAGAATTCTGTGGCATTATTTTATATTAGTTTATAGCATGAAGAATACAATTGAACAAAGCTGATTAAAATAGAAAATATGTTTTCACTAAGCGATTTGAAGGCGTGTGCACATGTGGCTATTTTATGTTGAGCAGTTAAGAAAGAAGTAGGTACTCCTATATGCTTAATTTATAGTTATTAATGTAACTTTAGTTGTTCTACAAATGTTGGGCTATACATTTTGATTTCTAATACATTGTAAGGCTGCATGATGCGACTAGTGATTCTTTGAAAAAAGTTGCATGAAAGGCATTAGATCTACTTTGTTTTTTTGTGCAGGCTGTGCACACTTCATCAGTGTCTCATTCACAATTTGACAAGCACTTGACAATGCCTCAAATTTCCCAGCAGCATCCCCTTTGTGTGTCCGTAATGCCCCCTAAAAAAATATATGCCTTTTGCGGCCAGTGGACGTGGTTCCCTTGGGCTGAAAATAATAATTATAATTCCCTTCTCCCTTAGTGCTGCGTGCTCAGAAGCAACTCTCACTCACATGGCTCTCCATCACGTGATCGGGTCTTTCTCACAGGCTACAAGTGAAGAAAGACTCATTGGGGACGCAACTGCACGCGTCCTTATCCAATTCCGAGGTGCATATTGAAGATATTGTAAGAACTGTCCACATTTACTTTTCGTCAGCCTACAATATGAGTAGGCCTAACAAACAGCAAAAGCACTAGCCTATGTCAATCTACTATCCTCCATTGTACAAAAGTTGACCTATTCTATTCTGTGCAATAAAAAAATATTCCAAACATAGTCTGGGACAGTTGTGGGATGCGATAGATCCCAAATTAATACAAACCTTTTTTATGCAATGAGGCTGACACAACAGATGAGAACATTTAGCTTAAAATGTTGATAAACTAATAGGCTATTTCTTTACATTATAAATGCAGCAATGAGCACACCGCAGTAGGTAATAAACGCAAATGTTCCATTAGCGGAAAACACCATCATCAAAAGTGACCGAAAATGCAAATATGCATGTAATGCTTTTATTATAAAGGTGCATTTTTATGGTGAAAATTACCTTCCCCAAATGTGAAACTCACACTCTGCTTATATATATAGTTAGGCTCTACACCACTTGTAAAGCGGATTAATGTGCTTAATTTTAAGAAGTTATTCGGCCAATTGTGATACAAACCTTTTCAAAACATACAGTTGAAGTCAGAAGTTTACATACACTAAGGTTGGAGTCATTAAAACTTGTTTTTCAACCACTCCACAAATGTTTTGTTAATAAACTGTAGTTTTAGCAAGTCGGTTAGGACATCTGCTTTGTGCATGACACAAGTCATTTTTCCAACAATTGTTTACAGACAGACTATTTTACTTACAATTCACTGTATCACAATTGCAGTGGGTCATACGTTTACATACACTTAGCTGACTGTGCCTTTAAAAAGCTTGGAAAATTCCAGAAAATGATGTCATGGCTTTAGAAGTTTCTGACAGGGTAATTGACATAATTTGAGTCAATTGGAGGTGTACCTGTGTATGTATTTCAAGGCCTACCTTCAAACTTAGTGCCTCTTTGCTTGACATCATGGGAAAATCAAAAGAAATCAGCCAAGACCTCAGATAAAAAAAAATGGTAGACCTCCACAAGTCTGGTTCATCCTTGGGAGCAATTTCCAAACGCCTGAAGGTACCACGTTCATCTTGTCATGACGTTGGCCTGTGGGTAAGGTTTATGACCCCCCATAAATACCTTTCTCCCTTCCCTCTCTCTCTGATTCTACTGAAGGACTCTTGAATAGCCTTTGTTAAACATAGAGAGTCTGGGAACATCAAACAAGTGGGGGGAAGAAACCATATTTCGGTAATAGAACCAGTTGAAAATATGCGTTGGTACTTAATGAATATGATGTCTGTTCGGTTGTCATCTGAGGCATTATGACTGATGACAGGACAATATAAACTGTATCTGGGAAAGTCTACACATTATAGTTATCAGATTCACATGGAATTGTTGTTCAATTTAAATGCAATTTAAATGAAACTATTTGTGAAAAAATGTAACTTAATTTTAGCTTCCAAATGAGAGAATTGGGTTTTCATAAGGTTAGAGCCCTGCTCAATCAGTGGCCCGCCCTTGTGAAGAGACATGGGTTATAAACTGTGAAACACACCCTTCTCTCCCTCCACTATATAAGCCCTTGACGAAAATGTAACCTCCTGTTCCGAGGACGATAGGACGACGGTCCATACGTTAAAAAGGACTAACATGTCAACTACAGAACTAAGCCAACCTCAGCTTGAGCTTTGGTTGTGAATGGTATGAACTTTGAACTCTTATTCACTAAAGAAGTAAGACATCCTAGCCGTTGAGTTAGCAACAGCAGCTGTAAACGTGGGCTAGGAAAGGACGGATGACGTATCCAGTCTAACACACAACGAAGATACTACAACGTATCCAATTTACCACCAGAGACATTCTTCCGGGGACAGGAAGATCTCTGTTGGCCAACACGGCCAGTATCTACGACCAACCTACCGAAGCGCAGCTCAGAGTAAATATTTATAGCATTTTCCTTTTCCAAATGGGCGGTAATTTAGAATGCATAAGATACTGTATTTACGATAGCAGTGCTTCTCTCTTTGTTCCTCAGTCTTCCCGCTCTTTCATTCAAGCCCAACCCCCTCTCTTTGTGTAACAAGCCATCATACAGGTTCCGTCCACCAGGGACGTTTTCTGTATGACATCATTTGCATTCTGTGTATATGTAATTCTGTGTGATTAGTTAGGTATTTAGTAAATAAATAATTAAACCCAATTTTGTATTGCTGATTCAACTTGTTAGCCAGGGTTCGTGAAGATAACCAAGAATTTACAACTTTCAGATGAGACTGAAATAAGGTGACGATTAATATTGACTGATGTAAAATATTACTAGGTCTTTCAGAGTTTATTCGGAAGATAACAGCTCTATAAACACTCTTTCGTGGTGCCCCGATTTTCTAGTTAATTAAATTTACATGATTAGCTCAAACAGGTAATATTAATTACAGAGAAAGGATTTTATAGAATAGCATGTCATATCACTTAATCCGGCATAGCCAAAGACACGACAATCTGTACAAACAATAGTACGCAAGTATAAACACCATGGGACCAAGCAGCCGTCCTACCTCTCAGGAAGGAGACGCGTTCTGTCTCCTAGAGATGAATGTACTTTGGTGCAAAAAGTGCAAATCAATCCCAGAACAACAGCAAAGGACCTTGTGAAGATGCTGGAGGAAACAGGGACAAAAGTATCTATATCCTTAGTAAAAGGAGTCCTATATCAACATAACCTGAAAGGCCGCTCAGCAAAGAAGAAGCCACTGCTCCATAAAAAAGCCAGACAACGGTTTGCAACTGCCCATGGGGACAAAGATCCTACTTTTTGGAGAAATGTCCTCTGGTCTGATGAAACAAAAATAGAACTGTTTGGACATAATGACCATCGTCATGTTTGGAGGAAAAAGGGGGAGGCTTGCAAGCCAAAGAACATCCCAACCGTGAAGCACGGGGGTGGCAGCATCATGTTGTGGGGGTGCTTTGCTGCAGGAGGGACTGGTGCACTCACAAAATAGATGGCATCATGAGGTAGGGAAATTATGTGGATATACTGAAGCAACATCTCAAGACATCAGTCAGGAAGTTAAAGCTTGGTCACAAATGGGTCTTCAAAATGGACAATGACCCCATGCATACTTCCAAAGTTGTGGCAAAATGGCTTAAGGACAACAAAGTCAAGGTATTGGAGTGGCCATCACAAAGCCCTGACCTCAATCCTATTGAAAATTTGTGGGCAGAACTGAAAAAGCGTGTTGAGCACGGATGCCTACAAACCTGACTCAGTTACACCAGCTCTGTCAGGAGGAATGGGCCAAAATTCCCCAAACTTATTGTGGGAAGCTTGTGGAAGGCTACCCAAAACGTTTGACCCAAGATAAACAATTTAAAGGTAATGCTACCAAATACTAATTGAGTGTACGTAAACTTCTGACCCACTGGGAATGTGATGAAAGAAATAAAAGCTGAAATAAATCATTCGCTCTACTATTATTCTGACATTTCACATTCTTAAAATAAAGTGGTGATCCTAACTGACCTAAAACAGGGAATTTTTACGAGGATTAAATGTCAGGAATTGTGAAAAACTGAGTTTAAATGTATTTGACTAAGGTGTATGTAAACTTACGACTTCAACTGTATAGTCATATGGGCTAGGCTACATGTGCAACTATGATTAGAAAAAGTCCCCAAAAACAGCTTTGTTTCTTGCCTTACACTGGGCATCATTCACAAGGGATAATATATAATTCACAAGTGATAGGCTAATATTGTCACCCATCAGACTATTCTTGATTTAATCTTGTCTTTGCACATACTAAATAATGTTTGTGTAAAATTTGTTTTGAGTTAGAATGGACCATTATTATGCACCTGTCTCGAAACAGGGGCAGGGGAAAAAATACATGTCATCTATGCACTTAAATAGAGAATGGAGGACGCTTTGCCCATGGTTCATCTTCATGCCATCCAGGTAAGCTATACTCCTGTTGTAAAGAGAAGCAATGTGCTTAATATTAGGAAAGTAGATAAATAAATATAGTAGGCCTAGCCTATAGAAAGCTGATGGGATCCTTCTCTTTTTAATAGAGGCCATGACTGTTTTCTCGTGCAGTTGCATAGCCTATAGAAATAGCGCGTAACATGAGCTCATAGGCTTCCCATTAAGCATTTGATTCGATTTTTGATGATATTTGCGTTGTTGTCAGAGTGACTAGAAGGACAATAGAGTGCTGAGTACCAGGAACTTACCAAGTCTGGTAGGCAACTAATGACCATCAGCACCATGAGAGCTTGGAGAAGCCTAAATACCGTGACTAAACAGTCACGTGGAATTTGACTGCCTTCCTGATTCGTGACCACCGGTGTGGCAGTAATATGGTCACCTTAACAGCCCTACTTCCACCGGACTCTCCACCATACTCTCTTTCTGCCAGACTCTCCATCAGACTCTCTTTCTGCCAGACTCTTCACCAGACTCTCCTTCCACCAGACTATCCTGCCAGACTCTCCTTCTACCAGACTCTCCACCAGACTGTCCTCTCTCCACCAGACTCTTCCTTCTACCAGACTCTCCACCAAACCCTTCTGCCAGACTCTCCTTCTACCTGTCCCAATAATAATGAGTAACACTAAAAAAAAGTATTAACAAACAATGTTCGCCTCCAAAATAGCACTCTATTTCTTAAATAGTGCTATACTTTGGACCAGAGCCCCATTCCCTATGTAGTGCACTACTTTTGGCCAGAGCCTTGGGCCCTAGTAATGCACTGTAAAGGGAAGAGGATGCCATTTAAGATACAGAAGGTAAGCAGCTGTAGTAGGATATTTCCAGATGAACGTCCTACATCTTCCTAAAAGCTAGTGCTTTTATCTCTACTGCCTTTATCACAAACAGTGATACCTAATGTTAACAATTAATTCACTCTTCCATTGCCACCCTGTTTACGGAGTTTGTCATATGGCCTTGGGTACATTAATCAAATCAAATCTAATTGTATTGGTCACAGACACTTTTTTAGCAGATGTTATTGCGGGTGTAGCGAAATGCTTGTGTTCCTAACTACAACAGTGGAGTAGTATTTAACAGTTCTCAACAATACACACAAATCTAAAAGTAAAAGAAAAAATATATGAATATTAGATTGAGCAATGTCGGAGTGGCATTGACTAGAATACAGTAGAATAAAATAGAGTATATAGATATGAGATGAGTAAAGCAGTATGTAAACATTATTTAAATATTATTAAAGTGACTTGTGTTCCAATATTAAAGTGGCCAGTGATTCCAAGTCTATGTGTATATAGGGCAGCAGCCTCTAAGGTGCAGGGTTGCGTAACTGGGTGGAAGCCAGCTAGTGATGGCTATTTAACAGTCTGATGGCCTTGAGATAGAAGCTGTTTTTCAGTCTCTCGGTCCTAGCTTTGATGCACCTGTATTGACCTTGCCTTCTGGATGATAGCGAGGTGAACAGGGCATGGTTGATGTCCTTGATGATCATTTTGGCCTTCCTGTGACATCGGGTGCTGTAGTTGTCCTGGAGGGCAGGTAGTTTGCCCCCGGTGATGCGGTGGGCAGACCACACCACCCTCTGGAGAGCCCTGCGGTTGCGGGCGGTGCAGTTGCCGTACCAGGCGGTGATACAGCCCGACAGGATGCTCTCAATTGTGTATTTGTAAAGGTTTGTGAGGGTTTTAGGGGCCAAGCCAAATTTCTTCAGCCTTTTGAGGTTGAAGAGGTGCTGTTGCCCCTTCTTCACCACACTGTCTGTGTGGGTGGACCATTTCAGATTGTCAGTGATGTGTATGCCGAAGAAGTTGAAGCTTTCCCAACTTCTCCACTGCGGTCCTGTTGATGTGGATATGGGCATGCTCCCTCTGCTGTTTCCTGAAGTCCACGATCAGCTCCTTCGTTTTGTTGACGTTGAGGGAGAGGTTATTTTCCTGGCACCACTCTCCCAGTGCCCTCACCTCCTCCCTGTAGGCGGTCTCATCATTGTTGGTAATCAGGCCTACTACTGTTGTGTCGTCTGCAAACTTGATGATTGAGTTGGAGGCGTGACTACGCAGTCATGGGTGAACAGGGAGTACAGGAGGGGGCCGAGCACACACACTTGTGGGGCCCCTGTGCTGAGGATGAGCGAAGTGGTGTTTCGGGCCGTCAGGATGTCCAGGACCCAGTTGCACAGGGCGGGGTTCAGACGCAAGGCCCCGAGCTTAATGAGCTTGGAGCATACTATGGTGTTGAATGCTGAGCTATAGTTAATGAACAGCAATCTTACATAGGTATTCCTCTTGTTCAGATGGTTTAGGGCAGTGTGCAGTGCAATGGCGATTGCATCGTCTGTGGATCTATTGGGGCGTTAAGCAAATTGAAGTGGGTCTAGAGTGTCACGTAAGGTAGAGGAGATATGATCCTTAACTAGCCTCTCAAAGCACTTCATGATGACAGGAGTGAGTGCTACAAGGCGATAGTCATTTAGTTCAGTTTCCTTTGCTTTCTTGGGTACAGGAACAATGCTGGACATCTTGAAGCAAGTGGGGACAGCAGACTGGGATAGGGAGAGATTGAAAATGTCTGTAAACACTCCAGCCAGCGGTTCTGCTCATGCTCTGAGGACGCGGCTAGGGATGCCGTCTGGGCCGGCAGCCTTGCGAGGGTTAACAACGTTTGCTCCCAAACATACCCTCGTAAAACTGACTATCCTACCGATCCTTGACTTCGGTGATGTCATTTACAAAATAGCCTCCAACACACCACTCAGCAAATTGTATGTAGGCTATCACAGTGCCATTCGTTTTGTCACCAAAGCCCCATATACTACCCACCACTGCAACCTGTATGCTCTCGTTGGCTGGCCCTCGCTTCATATTCGTTGCCAAACCCACTGGTTCCAGGTCATCTATAAGTCTTTGCTAGGTAAAGCCTTATCTCAGCTCACTGGTCACCATAGCAGCACCCACCCGTAGCACGCGCTGCAGCAGGTATATTTCATTGGTCATCCCCAAAGCCAACTCCTCCTTTGGCCGCCTTTCCTTCCAGTTTTCTGCTGCCAATGACTGGAACGAATTGCAAGAATCACTGAAGCTGGAGTCTTATATCTCCCTCACTAACTTTAAGCACCAGCTGTCAGAGCAGCTCATAGATCACTGCACCTGTACATAGCCCATCTGTAAATAGCCCATCCAACTACCTCCTCCCCATACTGTTATTTTTTTTCTCCTTTGCACCCCAGTATCTCTACTTGCACATTCATCTTCTGCACATCTATCACTCCAGTGTTTAATTGCTAAATTGTAATTATTTCGCCACTATGGCCTATTTATTGCCTTACCTCCCTAATCTTACTACATTTGACACATTGTATATAGATGTTTCTATTGTATTATTGACTGTACGTTTGTGTCGCACTGCTTTGCTTTATCTTGGCCAGGTCACAGTTGTAAATGAGAACTTGTTCTCAACTGGTCTACCTGGGTAAATAAATGTGAAATAAAAATGTCTTACTCACATCAGTTACGGAGAAGGAGAGCCCACAGTCCATGGTAGTGGGTCGCATCGGTAGCTTGTCCGGAAGCAAGACTTCGGTGTCCTTGACACGGCTGGTTTTCCCTTTGTAGTCCGTGATTGTCTGTAGACCCTGCCACATACGTCTTGTGTCTGAGCTGTTGAAATGCGACTCCACTTTGTGTGCAAAGCTGTCATCAAGGAAAAGGGTGGCTATTTTCAAGAATCTAAAATATATTTTGATTTGTTTAACACTTTGTTGGTTACTACATGATTCCATATGTGATATTTCATAGTTTTGACGTCTTCACTATTATTTTACAATGTAGAAAATAGTCAAAATAAAGAAAAACCTTTTGAATGAGTAGTTGTGACCAAACTTTTGACTGGTACTGTACATCCATATCAGCTGATCAGTACTGCTTTATATTTATCGCGTAAATGGGAGACTGGAGAGGTTGTGCTTTTGGGAATATATAACACTGTGAAATGCACACCGCTCTGAGAGCCACTTGACTACAGTAAGTAATCTGTCCTCCTGCCTCTCTCTCTCCCACATAGTAACAGCACAGAGGAACTGAAGATGGAAATTAAGATGTTGAAGGAAAATACCACTCAAACTATATTCTGTTATTTGTTTCATTAGTCAACTGGTGATACAGTCCCAAAATGTTTTTCCTGTCGGCAATTACGTGTTCAGGTTGTAGAACTTTCAAAATACAGAAAGTGTCACAGTGTGATGCGTTTTACATCATCTGTGTTGATGTGTGTGTGTTTGAGAGACAAAAAGAGAGAGAACCCAACACTGCCTCGCTGCACAAATCAAACTCAATTCACTGTCGACAAGTTTATCTCTGCTATAGTGGTGAGGAGAAGTAGTCTACCGTGTCCAGAAACGACTTCACCATAACTTTTCTGTATTCGGGGTTCACTCAAACACCGTTTTAAGCTTTGTTTTACTATTGACAGTTACAGCTGATTTTGGGGTTGTATTCTAAAAATCGTCTGACTTAATCAAACTTTTAGCCGCCAGGTCCTGATATCAGGGCATAAAAACTTCAATCTGTCTCCTGAATTAGCCTAGTGTGCATGTGCACCCATGCGCACTAAGCCCAAGCTAGTTTTAGACCTTATTGCCAAACTTAATATATACTGCACCCTCAGCTAATTATACAATCATGTAACATTTGACATTTGCTGTAAAGAAACTTTTAAATAATTTATTGTTTTGTTGAATAGTCATGACTAGTTTGAGATATCTTTCATAAAACAACGATGGCAAAGGATATCATTGCTACTTAACGCGGATCCAAGCTGAGATCCACTGGTGCCATTGACGTAGGGTTAGCTGGACGTTTCTGACTGGTCTTGGAACTGTGACAACGGGCGGCCTCTCCCCGCTTGGCTCGATGGGATAGGTAGTGATTTTGCTAACACAGCCAGATATGTACACAGTCTTGTACCCTTAACCTTCTTTAAACTGACTATCAAATTGGTTGATTCAATTTGACTTTATTAAAATAATGAGTAATGCAGGAAGGTCACAAGATAAATGACACAAGAAAACTCAAGAAAATAGCAGCTCAATAGAGCGCAATGACTACAATGAATGGCTAAATTACTTCCAGATACTAAGGGCCCAAGGAGCTCCTTCTCCTCCTCGCCACTCTATAGCAGGATGTCATGATGGCAATCACACTGTCATAACGAGATTTTGTGTGTGTGTGTGTGTGTGTGTGACACTCAAGGAAAATTGTTAAACAGTATGCTGTTCATTTATTCTATGTGGACCATCCCTTATGGAAAAACATGATTTCATGAGTGGAAAATCACATGATTTCACATGTAAAATGTTATTTCACGTGTGAAATTCCACATATGAACTGATGTGTTTTCGGAACACTTCACATGTGATGATATTTCACATGAAGTTTCACATAACCTTTCACATATTTATTTGATAGAATATTTTTCACATGAGATTTGAAATGCCCTGCAAACAAAAATGTGTCTTTAAGGATACACAGACAAATATTGCTTATAAAATACAATGTTATCAACTTACATATATTTTACACACTCATGATTACAATGTGTATGTTTATTTATACAGTAATTATTATTTAACATGTCCTCACTTGGGATTTGAATTCACAACCTCTTGGTTCACTGCATTCTGAGCTTCCTGCTACTCCACCATGTCTGTGTCAATAAATTAGCTCACCTGTATTCCTACACTTTGGACTTAAGTAAAATAAGTCTCAGCTTTGATAAAAATACACTCAAGAAAAACTATTACAGTTATCTCAGTGATTCAAGAGTAACATTAAAACAATATGCTCCACCAACATTAGATAACTATACAGAAAACCCTTCAAATTGCTGAGAAAAGTAAATTAAATCCATGATGAGGTAATAGTCAGATTAACTGATAACTAAAATAGCAGTGCAGATGGCACTATTTTGCTAAGTGCAGAGATTTACTATAGGTAATGAATGAAACTCGACATACTCCAAATCCAGAGGTTGTGAGATCAAATCCCAGGTGGAGTCAATACTGAAAAGTCACTACTAAGTGATCATGTGAAATGTAATCATATTGTCAATGATGAAAGATTGTACACTTACTTTAAAACCCCTATATCATTTCATTCCCTTATATAAAAAAAGTGAAATAGCTGTTTTCACATGTTGAGCTGAAACTTTCACAAAAAAAGACACGTGAGGTCAGTTGTTCACATGTGAAACCATATGTTTACATGTGTTACATTGTGTTCACATGTTAACACCACCTTTTCCCATGTGAGGAGAATAGCATGTTTTCACCTCACATGTGAAAATCTAATTTGCACTTTCACGTGAAAAACTTTCACATGTAAGAATCTAACTTTAATTTTGAAATGTTGCTTCCCGATGTTGTCCAACATTTTTTCAGGAGATGTTTTCACGTGTGTAGTTTCATTCATTTTATCACATGTTGCTGTTACATGTTGTCAGATGCTATCGCATTAACTTGACATAAGATCACATACGATAAGATCACAAGGGTACAGTAACTGGCAGTATTTGTGCTGCTTCCAGTATGCCCCACTTATACCCAGCTGTGATGAACCACTTTAAAACAAAGCCTTCATTGCGCTCACATGTGTTTGGGTACACAATATTAGAATTATCCCATAATAAGAAACCAATTATCCCCTAATAAGAAACTAATGTTAACAGTATACCATGGGCTTTTGGCATCTCCACAATGTTAAAAGGACATTAAAGGGGAAATCTGCAGTTGCTACATAAACATTTTTTACTTTTAAATTAATGATAAATACCCATTGATTCTAAAAGAATATCATGTATAGATGACTCATGAGCTTAGTTGAACTGTCATACCCCACCAGAACCCAAAATATAAGATTGTTAAATGTAAACAAAATAATGTTGATATCATGCATGGTTAGTCCTTGTATCCATAGCTCTGTCCATGAGTTTGCAAGTGGTTACATTTCTCCAGTCCCGTCCCTCAGCTGTTTACTAAATCAGTGGCGGGGTAACCGCTTTGTTATTGTTCGAACTGCAGATTTCCCTGTTAAGATTGATCCAGTTAAATCTGCTATATTTAGAGCCATCCCCAAGAGTCAGTGTCTAAAATTCTTCAAACCCCCATGTAGTGGCTAAGCCGTTTTACTCATGTCCCCTTTAACACCACAGACAGCAGTACTGTATACAAAGATTTTAAATGATTGATCACGCCATGCTTATTTAAACTGCTTTATTTCCAAATGGAGGGAGAGGGAGAGAGGCCAGGGTCAAACACAGCAGGGGGAGAAAAAGAGTCCAGCCAGGTCAGAAGAGTAGGGAGAATGATGATGATTCACTATACATTAAGTTTTCATGGCTGCCCTGTTAGCACCAAAAGTTCAATGACAATCACATTTTAAAATGCAAATGTTATTGTCACAGAACAATTTGTGCCAACACAGAGTGCGGTTGTTTGCTGATCTCCATGGTTCTGCAACCACAGGCTGTTAAAGCGCCACCCGTCAGCACGATAGTCTTTACAAAACAACACTGAAAATGTTTAAGAAACAAGTTAAAAATAATAAATAAATACAAAAATGCTCCACGACCCAGATTTTACCAATATTTCAAAATATTTTTTCAAATCATGACATTCTTCTTCTGCATTGACTGAGTTCCAGTAGAAATGACCCCAACCCCTGCAAACATACATCTGCTCCTGAATCCTGTTCCTCTGCTGACTTTAAATCAATGAATCTAATTCAACATATTCAGATTTTATACAGTATTTACACTATTTTGTCCACATTAGCTTTGCCTTGCTTGGAGAGCACAGTCAAAAAGAAAAAAAACTATAAATATGAAACTAACAGGAAACTCAAAATGGCTCTAAATAAATAAATAATACATATAGCTTATCCAATCACAGCCCCTTATTAGAGCATGACAGTGTCACTCTGAGTCCCGCTCTGTATGTGTCAGCTGGTGTCCCGGGGCGTCACTAAACGGCCATGCTTGAAAGGACGGAACAGAGTTCCACAAAATGCAATTCTCACTACAAAAATCAATTGCAACTAACCCTAACCTTGCCTTTGACCTTACCCATATCCTTAACACTAACCATAACCCTAAAGGAAGAACAAATAGATAATGTACTTTCTAAATAGTTTTGTACATTCTAGCATGGCCATCTAGTGACTAGTGTCCCTCCGGGAGAGAGCTCTTTGCCCAGAGTCTCAATCACTACATCTGTTTTCTGTGCTTACCAGTATGTGGAGATCTACAGTATACATTATCAGCCAGAGGAGGCACTGGCACAGTCCATGAGTACCCCAGACATTTTACATAAGTTTACCAGACACTTGCAGCTGGTACTACTAGAAGTGCATCATTAGCAAATACACACTCATGCAGTCTCTCTCACACACACAAGGGTCAGCAGAAATTGACAACGGGAGATTAGAAGTGTTGTTGCCGACAGCCCTTGTCCCATAGTGTCATAACACCTATATAGCATTCACAGTTACAGACATAGCCTCTGTGAGGGAGAAACACAAAAAGCATCATGACCTGTCAGTCTCTGAGAAATACTGTACATAAAGAGCAACTGTAAAGAGTAGCAGTACCTCTCAGAAATAAAGGAATGTGCCAGGTAGAAGTCCAGTCAGTCAATGCAGCAGGTACATTCCCAAATCAATCAATTCATTGATCTATCAAGCAATCAATCATTCATTCATCCGTCCCATATTTGCCATTTGGGAGCTTAATAAAGTACTATATTATCTTATGGGATGAATGTCCTTCCAGAAGTAGCTGAGGATGAACAGGACCTGGACTTTCAGTATCATAATCAATATCAACTATAGTGTTTTTAAGACCGTTTTGAAGTGTTTGTGTCAGGCCAGCAGTAGAGCTGTGGCTGAATTCCTCCTCTCATAGACAGCCACTGTTCTGTTCTGTTCAATGGGGAGCAGTGTGTTCGTTAATAGCAATGTCCTTTCAGGCTGAAGTCAGATGAATCCACTCAAACAAAGCCAGATAGTCACTGTCCAGTGTCTTTGATAGAAGAAAAAAAATATGTACGACTATACTGCATTCCAAAAAATCCTTAATTGTCCCAAATTTGCATTCCTTGTCAAGGGATTTGGGAAAGTATTTATCCTCTTCAAAATGTGATATGCTTTAAGCACTTGAAATTGTGCTACATAGATCCAATATACAGATTACATTTACATTTTAGTAATTTAGCAGACGATCTTATCAAGTGCCTCTTACAGTAATGAGTGCATACATTTCCGTACTTTAGTACTTTAGATCCAATCCACCCTATTCCCAACATAGTGCACTACTTTAGACTAGAGTCCTATGGGCTCTGGTCAAAAGTAGTGCACTATATATCGAATAGGTTGCCATTTGGAACTCAAATTCTCTTATGGGGGTGTATAACAATAGTGTTAAGCTGTTTACTCTCCTCATCTTTTAGTTCACCTGCACTGACACGGAGATGGGCAGGTGGAAACAAATGCCTGATCCTTCATATTGCATCCACCTATATCCTTTGTTTTTCAGTACAGATGAAGGAAAAGACACAAGCGGAGGAAGCCACAATAGTCTATTGAGATGCACCTTAAAACACAGAGCCAGAGGAAAGTTATGTTTATGGTACAAAGTTGTCTTTCAAAATATAGCCTAAGCCCCACATGAGAGCAGTGGTGGGCATCAGAGTTTGAGAGGGAGTTAGTTGTCTCATGAACAGTTAGAGTCCTGTTGTTGTCTCTCTCTCTCTCACGCTCTCATATGGATAACATCTCTACAGGAACACATGCTATTCCTGAGGCAGGATAAAAGTAACTATGCAGGCGTAAGTGGACAGGCGACCAGGGTCTTGTGCGTTCCTCGTGGTTCTGTCCTTTGATAAAGAGAAGTGCCTCTGGTGGTGCTTAAACAGGCTAACAGGTCTGGCCTATCATCTCGCACTGTTCTATTTTGTTTATCAGTCGGCTGATTAAAGGATATTTGTTTGTTTCATCGCTTTAAAGTCCTTGAATGGCACGCTCAAGACTGTTGTTTTGATCTGGAGTTCTCAGTGAGCAGTGGTGTACTGCTATACCCAAAAGGTTTCTCCATTTTTAATCAAACAGATTTCCCAGACAACCTTAATGTCAGTCAGTCAGTCAGATTTTGACGAGAGCAGCGTTGCACTGTCATTTTCCAAGCAACAACATGTCATTTATGTCACGAGTGACTAAAAATCCAAAATGGCATTTTCTTTTCCTCCTTCTCTCTTCCTTCCGCACTCTCTACGCATACTGTGTAATGCTCATAGATCAGAACATACCTCCTACCTTTTACTAAAAGGATTAGGATCATGCCCTTGGATTCTTACACAGTATCATTCTAAAGCCCCCCCAGTGTAGAATTCACATAACATATATTGCACATGCTCTCCCCAGACTATGCCCTTGCAATGGACAGTCACAGTTCTCCAGGTAACGGCTAGACGTCTGCAGCTACGTACCAAGGGACTAAAACAACGAGCCCTTGGAGTTTCTTTCTGTTGCAAGGTGAGCTATCCTACAGCTATTCTGATTCAGAGTTATAGAATTGGTAGCCCTTCGTAACATCATCAATTAGAATCTAAAATCAGTCAGAATGTTTACAGAATAAATGTGCTGTTTTTTTACACCTCAAAGAGTTTAGAGAGGACTGAAAAGAAAGGACTGACCTTACAGGTCATCTGTTTAAGGCCTCTTTACTAAAGGAAGGTTGCCATTTTTGTCCTTTCAGAGCATTCAGTCTAGAAGAAGGTGCCCTTGGTGTTCTTACAGAGGATTTTCTTGAAGGCCTTTCTGAAGTCCTGATTAAAGATGGTGTATATGACGGGGTTCAGACAGGAGTTGCAGTAGCCAATCCAGAAGAAGAACTTGAAGAGGGGATCAGGGAGGGAGCAGGTCTCAGGACAGATGGCCTGCAGCGAGTAGGAGAAGAAGAAAGGGAACCAACAGACAACAAACACTCCGATCACCACGGCCAGGACGAACGTGAAGCGCTTCTCTCGGTTCACCATAGCTTTACGACGTGCTGCTCCCGGAGTGCTCTCCGGCTTAGACCTTCTCCCTGCCACCAGCCGAGCCCCCTTAGAGGTGGCGATCATGTCCCTGTACTTCTGGATGGTGGCAGGAGAATGGATGCCAGCTGAACCAGCCATGCTAGGATTGTTGACTCCCGTCCTCCCCCCTTCCTCGTTCTCCATGTCACTGTCAGAGCTGTTTGAGCTGTCCATATTATTGTTATACTTCTTTCCCTTCTTCCCCTTCATCTTCTTCTCCCCATGTTTGGGTTTGGCCGGGGCTGGTGGGGGGAGGGTGGGGGAGGGAGATGGTGAGACCAAGGAGGGTGAAGGACCCAGGGGGGAGGTGGTGGTTGGGGTTAGAGCTAGGGATAGAACCGGAGGATGGAGGAGGTTTTGGGTGGTGGGGGTGGGAGGGGAGGGGGTTTCATTGGCCTGGTCGGGGGATGGTGATGGAGTAACAGCCAGGGTGGGGGGTCTGACGCTGGTGGTTTTGTGGGGCATAGCTGGGGTTTCCCCTCTGTCCTCCTTCCCGTTGGCTTGGATCCCCCGAGGGGTTTGACTTGGGGTGGCACTGCCCACCCCGTCTTTCCTGGGCTCACCTGGCGGGTTCTGTGTGCGCTGCTTGGCGATCTGGTAGATCCTCATGTAGACCAGGATCATGATGAGACATGGGGCGAAGAAGGACCCAACGGTGGAGTAGAGGATGTACCAGCGCTCGTCGTTCAGTTGGCACTGAGGCCCCCTCTCACTCCCCTCTCCGCCCGGCTCGCTCTTATTTAGCGACAGAAGAGGAGGGAAGGAGATGATGGCCGAGATGAGCCACACCACCACGATGGAGGCTTTGATACGCATGGGTGTGCGCTGGCGGGAGTAGGTAACCCGGCTGATGGACAGGTAACGGTCCAATGAGATGGCGCACAGGTGAGCTATAGAGGAAGTGCAGAACAGAACGTCCAGCGCCAGGTAGATCTCACACCACAGAGACTTGAAGTACCAGTATCCCAGCAGTTCATTGGCTAGGGAGAATGGGATGATGAGGGTCGCCACCAAAATGTCTGCAGCCGCTAGCGACACTAAAAACAGGTTCTGTGGTCCTCGGAGTGCATGGCTGGTCAGGACGGCAATGATGACGAGGATGTTTCCCACGATGGTGAAGACCACCATGAGGGTGATGGCTGTAGCGAAGAGCGCCGTGGATTCGGGGGAGTAGGGGGCCAGTTGCAGGGAAGAGACGCTCTGATTGCAGAAAAGAGAAAAACCGCTGGTCGAACCATTCATTTCGCCCAGCCCCACTGAACATGCACTATCCAAGGGTGAAGCCATGAGTAACACGATGGATGGACTTGATTAAAGTGAGAACAAAATGTTATTGTAAAAAAGATGCTGTTGGTAACGTTGTTTTATATTAGTTGAGGATGGCTGTAATAAAATTATATCCTAAAAGTTGAGGAAAAAAACATTAGGCTATAACTAAAAGTGTTAATGATGTGTTATCGCTGTTCATTCCCTCTCCTCCCAGTTTCATCCTCCAAATTCATTCTAAGCAGCCAAATGATAAACTATTCCCGTGGAGCGCGCCAGAATAAAGCAAAGAGCAATTATATTTCCTGTCTGGAAATTAAAACCGTTCAAACAATTAAAAGTTGTCCAGTACATGAAACAGAATTGATCGTAATCTCACAGCTGCTTAATTGTTTGGATATTTTAAAGAAGCGGGAAGTTATGTCCAGGTGGTCACATAAATATCCTTAAAATATAATTTTAGCCTATAATACAAGGCAACATAAGAGATTGGGAACAAGTTACAAACTGGGCAGGAGAGCCTACTTCAGATGTTAGTGTGCTCAAGTCACCGCTGTCTCTCAAATGGAGATGCACACAGCAGCCTACTGGGCACAGACATCAATTCAACGTCTATTCCACATTGGTTCAACATAATTTCATTGAAATGACGCGCAAATAACGTTGATTCAACCAGTGTGTGCCCTGCGGGATGGCTATCTGAGCAATGTTAAAGCTGTGTATATAACTTACAAACAAATCGCCTATCATCATTCTAATAAATATCAAATGGTATGCAGTTGTTTTCCTATAAGGACAAGAAAACATTGGTTTGAACAGAATTAGCTAATAAAATGGTCAAGCCTCGACAGACTAACTGGCGCGCGTTACCAAAATATGTGTCACTCACTTCATCTGCATAATCCTGGACATTATTCAAGCAAAATGGATTCCTAAAATAATAAATTGTCTCTGAATGGCACTGTGAAGTTATTCGTTTATGTTGTAACGTGAGCACGTCCTCAGCGTAGCGATACAAGTTTGGAATTCATGAAAACAAACCCGTGTCCAACATAACTCCAAGTTGCGCATTGAGTCCAAGTTACATATTGAGTTGTTGCGTTGTTGTTTCAGTTTCCTGGTGTTTATCAGTTTATCAGCGCGCGTTGTTGGGTATATCCAAGTGCAGATAATGCGCAGTCTTGCTTTGACTGACTCGTAGACCCTAGTTCGGTCTCTCCATGTCCGGGTGTAACCTACAGAAGGCTAGGCTATCTCTTCACGCAGCGGTGCTCCAGAGTTCAGCGCCTCGCTGATTCTCTCCTCTAACTTATCCGTTGGTCTCACAGCAACGCGCGCATCTCCAGGAGTGAGCGTGACCGGGAGCACCGGTCTAATAATGGAAGCGTCTCTCCTCTCATCTCTCTTTTCCAACCGGAGTGAAATACTGGCGTCATGACCATGCCATCTCCCTCTCCCACTGGGCACACTGGTTAAATCAATGTTGTCTCCACGTCATTTCAATGAAATGACGTTGAACCAACGTGCAAACGTTGAATTGACGTCTTTGCCAAGTGGTCTCTCTCGCTCCCTTTTCTTTCTACACATTCCCTTTCTCTGTACCCAATAACACACTGTC
Source organism: Salmo salar (assembly GCF_965601325.2). Classification (NCBI taxonomy): domain Eukaryota; kingdom Metazoa; phylum Chordata; class Actinopteri; order Salmoniformes; family Salmonidae; genus Salmo; species Salmo salar. The sequence goes on along the minus strand of NC_138314.1, from coordinate 14,790,178 downwards.
AATCGGTACCCGTTATATATATTTCATGGAAACCTCTGTAGTAAGTAGAACCGCGATGCTTTGGTAGGACGCATAGGTCTCCAGCTAAGAGAGTAAAACACACTGAAGTAATTTCGACAAACATTGTTGTCATCATTATAATCATCATCATCATCATCATTATAATCATCACCCTCCTCCTCCTGATCATCATTATTGTCACCATGATCATCATTTAATTGTTGGTTCCATAGTGGCCTATTGGCTACTCAGAAAAAGAAAACCCTATTGTATGCTACCATGTTATATGTTCCCATCCCTGACAGTGACATGGATCAATCATCCCTCACCCACCCAACCCATTTCTCCACTCACGCCTTCATTAAACTGACATACATACAGAGATGTGGATTATACAGGATCACACACACATGCATACAAGCACACAACTTTACCCTCTCACAAGGACTGTACTCTATTTAACTAAGATCAAGTGCCTTATGTTTTGATGTTCACTTAACAACTAAAAAGTGTAAAATATAACAAACCAACACCCACACAGAGACATGGATTTAACAGTGGAAAGCATGTTCCCATTTATGATCTATAGGAGCAGTTAGAAGTCGCGCGCGCACACACACACACACACACACACACACACACACACACACACACACACACACACACACACACACACACACACACAGCAGGCCTCATTTAGGGTGTCCACAGAGGGTGGGTGGTTGTCGTGAGGCCATTGTGTTTATTTTCCATTTTGCATCATCCACCCAATGTCAGATAGGAGTGAGAACATTTACCATAGAATTAGAATCCTAACTAACTCATTCTGATTCCATGATCCCAACCACCGGCAAATAGCCGCTTGTATTCTGTTCCATGCCAAGCAATCTAAACACAAGAGCGCTTGTAGTGTAGTGGGAGAGGGCTCTCCAATCAAGTGTTACCGGCGGTCATGAATGAACTAAGGTTGGTAAAACAGTGAAAGTGGATTCAGGAGGTTATTCTACACAATTTTCAGCTCACATACACCCACGCACAAACACACACACTCTAAATGCATCAGAAACAAACCTCTGTTTTCACGCTTCACTGCGCACTGTGTTAAGCTGAGGAAATATTATTTTGGGATTTGTGCTTTTGAAATAAACATTAGGCTAGAGTCAATCAAGTCGACTGCTTGTTTTCTTCTCTCCCAGGAAGTACCAATGGATTTCTGTCACTGATTGGCCAGAGAACCCGCTCACCTGGTGTCTGTCTCATATCTGAATCAGTCCCTGATTAGGGGGCAAGGATAAAAACCAGCTGTAAGGTCCTGTATTTATTTTTTTGCCGACCTTGTGTTCTGTTTCGTTGTGTTCTTGAATGTAGCCCTGTCTTTCATTTTTGTTCATTGATTTCACCTGTGTTAGTTACTCACCTGGTCTCATCAGCTCCTTATTTAGTTATGTTCATTCTGTATTGTTTGTTTTGTCTCTACTAAGCCTTTTCCTAGCTCGTTGGTCAGAACCAGCTATAGCTGCCTTCAGTCCTAGTTTTGATTCACCTGCCTGTTTGCCAACCTGTGTAAGACCATTGCCTGCCTGTGACCATGATTCCTGCCTTTTGCGAAGGCGAAATTAACACTTGCTGTACTCTGCGTGTGAATCTACCCCTTTTTCTTCCTGTGTATTCATCACAGAATACCTCACCTAAAAACGGAATGGATTCAGCGGAGCTACAGCGGCGCCTAACCCAGCAAGAGGAGCGCATGGAAATCTGCCATCTTCTCCGCCAGCCTATCCCTACTCCTCCGATGCCAGGTATCGTAACCCATAGCCCTCCTTCATTCATATCCATGCCTGGAAAATATGATGGTTCACCTGGGAAATGTCAGGGATTTCTGATGCAATGCAGCAAATACATTGAGCACAACCCCACTGACTTCGCCACAGGGTGGATTTTGTTGTCTCTACTCACAGGCAAAGCCCTGGATTGGGCCACCGCCATATGGACTGCCAACAGCACAGAACTCGGATCCAAGACCCATTTCCACACCCTCTTCAGAGAGGTATTCGATCACTCCTTCCGGTCGTCCTATAGGAGACCTCATCGAACTTCAACAAGGATGCGATTCAGCTGCCGAGTATGCCCTCGAGTTTTGCACCATGCTTTACTTACCATCTACCGAAGAGGGCTCAACAGGGAACATCAGGCAGAGCTGGCCTGTAGAGGTGACCTTCAGGATTTAAATCAATACATTCTTATGTCCATCTCCATCGACCACCTCATCGCCGACCGCTGAAGAACTCTGCCACCCAGGAACCCGACACCCTCTCTTAACATGATTCCATCATCCCGTCCGAGTCTTCCAGAGCCCATGCAGTTGGGCCATGCTCCTATCCCGTGTATTAAACTTCAAAGGCGGCACCAAGAAGGGCTCTGCCTATGCTGTGGCAGGAAAGATCAGGCCCCCCCCCCCCCCCCCCCACGGAGAGAAGGGTCCCGCCGCTGCCATGCAGGTAGGTGTGTCCTTATTTCTAAATATCTCACATAAACAACTCTCCATCCCAGTATTGATAACCGTGAAGGGTACTAAGTATGTAGAGGGCTTGATAGATTTGGGAGCAGCAGGTCATTTTATTGCTCACCAACTAGTACAAGAGCTTGACATTGATCTAACACCGGTCACCCCTCCCTTGAAGACTAACACCCTGGACGGGCAGCCATTGGGCACGGGCTTCATGACACACCTGACAGAGCGTCACCCTCCAGATTGGAGTCTTCCACACCGAAACCATTCAACTCATGGAACTCTCATCCCCCGACCAGCCACTCATCCTCAGACACGCCTGGCTTTGTCTTCACGACCCTGACATCTCATGGCGACAAGGTGAACTACTGTCCTGGTCTCTTACCTGCTTCACCAGTTCTCTCAGCCTACCCTGCATAGCCACCACCATTGAGGCCTCTGCAGTGCCACCCACCATACCAACTGAATTTGCCCAGAACAGCAACGACCTCAAGGCCTCCACTCTGCCACCACATTGCCTAGGGGACTGTGCTATTGACTTATTCCTTGGAGTGTCCCCACCAAAGGGCCGTGTTTACCCACCTATCTATCCTGGAAAATGAGGCAATGGAGAACTACAGTTTGTCGGAATTTACATACACCTTAGCCAAATACATTTAAACTCAGTTTTTCCCAATTCCTGACATTTTTAATCCCAGTAAAAATTATTATTTTAAGACTGTGAAATGTCAGAATAATAGTAGAGGATTTATTTCAGCTTTTATTTATTTAGTCACATTCCCAGTGGGTCAGAAGTTTACATACACTCAATTAGTATTTGGTAGCATTGCCTTTAAATTGTTTAACTTGGGTCAAATGTTTCGGGTAACCTTCCACAAGCTTCCCACAATAAGGTGAATTTTGGCCCATTCCTCCTGACAGAGCTGGAGTAACCGTCAGGTTTGTAGGCCTTGCTCGCCCACAAATCTTCTATGGGATTGAGGTCAGGGCTTTGTGATGGCCACTCCAATACGTTGACTTTGTTGTCCTTAAGCCATTTTGACACAACTTTGGAAGTATGCTTGGGGTCATTGTCCATTTGCGACCAAGCTTTAACATCCTGACTGCTGTCTTGAGGTGTTGCTTCAATATATCCACATAATTTTCCTGCTTCATGATGCCATCAATTTTGTGACGTGCACCAGTCCCTCCTGCAGCAAAGCACCCCCAGAACATGATGCTGCCACCCCCGTGCTTCACGGTTGGGATGGTGTTCTTCAGCTTGCAAGCCTCCCCTTTTTTCCTCAAAACATAACAATGGTCATTTGCAAACCGGAGTCTGGCTTTTTTATTGCAGTTTTGAAGCAGTGGCTTCTTCCTTGCTGAGCAGCCTTTCAGGTTATGTCGATATAGGACTCATTTTACTGTGGCTATAGATACTTTTGTACCTGTTTCCTCCAGCATCTTCACGGTCCTTTGCTGTTCTGGGATTGATTTGCACTTTTCGCACCACAGTATGTTCATGTCTAGGAGACAGAACGCGCCTAATTTCTGAGCGGTATGACGGCTGCGTGGTCCCATGGTGTTTATACTTGCGTACTATTGTTTGTACAGATGAACGTGGTACCTTCACGCGTTTGGAAATTGCTCCCAAGGATGAACTAGACCTGTGGAGGTCTACAATTTGTCTTTTTTTTGTGAGGTCTTGTATTTCTTTTGATTTTCCCATGATGTCACGCAAAGAGGCACTGAGTTTGAAGGTAGGCCTTGAAATACATCCACAGGTACACCTTCAACCACTCCCCAACTGATGCAATGGTGTCACACGTCCTTGGGGTCAGAACATCCGGGCATTACACAAACCACAACTTCTAGCCTTTAAATTCTGTTGGTCCTCACTGGCATCCGATGTAAGGGATTACGTACACTCTGTCCAGTCTATGCCCAAACCAAAAGCCCTCATCTCCCTTCTGGTAAGCTTCAACCTTTGCCAATTTCTCACAGACCCTGGTCCCACATAGCTGTTGACTTCATCTTAGACCTTTCTGAATCCTCTGGTAACAACACCATCGTTGTCATAGTTGACCATTTTTCAAAAATGTGTCTGGTTCCTCTTCCTCATTTACCTAATGCCATTGAATTGGCTGAGTGTTCCAGCAAGTGTTCTGTCTGTATGGGATTCCCGAGGACATCGTCTCTGACCGCGGGCCCCAGTTTGTCTCCCGGATGTGGCAAGCCTTCTGTGACTAACTGGGGGTTGCCCTCAGCCTCTCCTCTGGGTACCATCCCCAGAACAACAGCCAGACGGAACGCCTGAACCAAGAAATAGGGAAGTACCTCCGCCAACAATGTTCTGCCTCTCCACATGACTGGAGACGGTATATGGTCTCTCTAGAGATGGTCTCTCTAGAGACAGCAGGAGTGGTAGAGATACTCTCAAAGATCGGCTATGAAAAAGCCAACTGACACTTACTCTTGTGTTACTGACTTGTTGCACCCTCGACAACTACTATGATTATTATTATTTGACAATGCTGGTCATTTATGAACATTTGAACATCTAGGCCATGTGCTGTTATAATCTCCACCCGGCACAGCCAGAAGAGGACTGGCCACCCCTCATAGCCTGGTTCCTCTCTAGGTTTCTTCCTAGGTTTTGGCCTTTCTAGGGAGTTTTTCCTAGCCACCGTGCTTCTACACCTGCATTGCTTGCTGTTTGGGGTTTAAGGCTGGGTTTCTGTACAGCACTTTGTGATATCAGCTGATGTAAGAAGGACTATATAAATAAATTTGATTTGATATGGCCTGGGCCGAATACGCTCAGAACTCGCTCATGCATTCATCCCTCCGCCTTAATCCGTTTCAGTTTGTACCTGGTTAACCCCCCCCATGTTTACCTGGGAGGCAGCGCCTGGTGCTGTCGACGACTGGTTTCGGTGTAGTGAGCGTGTATGGGAGACTGCTCACCGGCATTGCAGGAAGCCTCTAATACCCAGAAACGCTTTGCCGACAGACGCCGCCGACCTACGCCACACTTTCACCCCGGACAGCATGTGTGGTTCTCTACCAAAGTCATCCGCCTCCCCTGCAAAAAGTCCTCGCTTCAAGAGAACCCATTGCATCAACCCCGTCACGTACCGCCTCCAGTTACCCCCGTCAGTATAAAATCTCCTTGGGGGGGGGGGGGGGGGGGGTGTACTGTATTTTCTTAGGGCTACGTTCAAGATGACAAGGTTGACTGTCTTTCATTTTTGTTAATTGATTTCACCTGTGTTAGTTACTCACTTGGTCTCATCAGCTCCTCATTTAGTTGATTTTGTTTGCGGTACTGTTCGTTTTGACTCTACTAAGCCTTTTCCTAGCTACTTTGTGAGAACCAGCTATAGCCTTCAGTCCTAGTTTTGCTTCACCTGCCTGTTTGCTAAGCTGTGTAAGACCATTGCCTGCCTGTGACCATGATTCCTGCCCTCTGCAAAAATAAACACCTGCCGCGCTCTGCACGTGAATCTACACCTTTTTCTCCCTGAGTATTCATTACAACAGCAGCCCACTACAGTTGTGGCTAAAAGTTTTGAATGATACAAATATTCATTTTCACAAAGTCTGCGGCCTCAGTTTGTATGATGGCAATTTGCATATACTCCAGAATGTTATGAAGAGTGATCAGATGAATTGCAATTAATTGCAAAGTCCCTCTTTGCCATGCAAATGAACTGAATCCCGCAAAAACATTTCCACTGCATTTCAGCCCTACAAAACCAATTAAAATACCACAATTCAATTTTCTCAAACAATCAACTATTTTACACAATTTTAAAGATGAACTTGTCGTTAATCTCACCACATTGTCCGATTTCAAAAAGGCTTTACAGCGAAAGCAAAACGTTAGGAGAGTACATAGACACAAATAATCACACAGCCATTTTCCAAGCAAGCATATGTCACATAAACCCAAACCACAGCTAAATGCAGCACTAACCTTTGATCTTCATCAGATGACACTCCTAGGACATTGTTATACAATACCTGCATGTTTTGTTCAATCAAGTTCATATTTATATCAAAAACCAGCTTTTTACATTAGCATGTGATGTTCAGAACTAGCATACCCACCGCAAACTTCCGGTGAATTTACAAAATTACTCATCATAAACGTTGCCAAAATACATAACAATTATTTTAAGAATTATAGATACAGAACTCCTTTATGCAATCACCACAGCACATTTTGCAATATTCTGAGTACATAGCTCGGCCATCACGGCGAGCTAATTTGACACCCACCAAGTTTGGGACAACCTAAACTCCAACCTAAAAAAAATTGGATTACCTTTGCTGTTCTTCGTCAGAATGCACTCCCAGGACTTCTACAACAAATGTTGTTTTGGTTCCAAATAATCCATAGTTATATCAAAATACCTCCGTTTTGTTCGTGCGTTCAAGTCACTATCCGAAGGGTGACGCGCGAGCGCATTTCATGACAAATTTCGAAATATTCCATTACCGTACTTAGAAGCATGTCAAACGCTGTTTAAAATCAATTTTTATGCAATTTTTCTCGTAAAATAGCGATAATATTCCAACCGGGCAACGTTGTATTCATTCAAAGGCTGAAAGAAAAAAATTGAGAAGTCTCGTGACTGCACATCTCCAGTCTCACTGTCCCCAGCCTGACCACTCACAAACAGAGCTGCTGTACTTCGCCCAGAGACAGCAGACACCCCATTCCACTTTCTGGCGGCTTTAGAGAGCCAATGGAAGCCTTAGAAAGTGTCACGTTACAGCACAGATGCTGTAATGTTGATAGAGATGCAACAGAAGGACAACAAATTGTCAGACGGCACTTCCTGTATGGAATCTTCTCAGGTTTTGGCCTGCCATATGAGTTATGTTATACTCTGACACCCTTCAAACAGTTTTAGAAACTTTAGAGTGTTTTCTATCCAAATCTACTAATTATATGCATATTTTAGTTTCTGGGCAGGAGTAGTAACCAGATTAAATCGGGTACGTTTTTTTTATCCGGCCGTGAAAATACTGCCCCCTATCGCAAAGAAGTTAACTGGATTTCTGCATAATTTGATCAGATCATATTTGCTAAGTCATAACAATGGACAAACATGGTGTGCTTAAACTAACACACAAATTAATGTATTCAATATAGGCAAGAGAAATCCATTTAAACATTCACAGCGTAGGTTGGAAAAAGTATGTCAACCCCTAGGCTAATGACTTCTCCAAAAGCTAATTGAAGTCGAGTCGGCTAACCTGGAGTCCAATGAGACGAGCTTGGGGATGTGGGTTAGAGCTGCTTTGCCCTATTAAAAAAAACTCACAAAATTTGAGTTTGCTATTCACAAGAAGCATTGCCTGATGTGAACCATGCCTCGAACAAAGATCTGACCTAAGATTAAGAATCGTTGACTTGCATAAAGCTGGAAAGGGTTACAAAAGTATCTCTAAAAGCCTTGATGTTCATCAGTCCACAGTAAGACAAATTGTCTATAAATGGAGAAAGTTCAGCACTGTTTCTACTCTCCCTAGGAGTGGCCGTCCTGCAAAGATTACTGCAAGAGCACAGCGCAGATTTCTCAATGACGTTAAGAATCCTATAGTGTCAGCTAAAGACTTACAGAAATCTCTGGAACATGCTAACAGCTCTGTTAACGAGTCTACGATGCATAAAACAAACAAGAATGGTGTTCATGGGAAAACACCACGGAAGAAGACACTGCTGTCCAAAAAAAACATTGCTGTACGTGTAAGTTTGCAAAAGTGCACCTGGACGCTCCACAGTGCTACTGGCAAAATATTCTGTGGACAGATGAAACTAAAGTTAAGTTGTTTGGAGGAACACAACACTGTGTGGAGAAAAAAAGGCACAGCACACCGACATCAAAATCTCATCCCAACTGTAAATTTTGGTGGAGGGAGCATCATGGTTTGGGGCTGCTTTGCTGCCCCAGGGCCTGGACAGCTTGCTATCATCTACGGAAAAATGAATTCCCAAGTTTGTCAAGACATTTTGCAGGAGAATGTTAGGCTGTCCGCCAATTGAAGCTCAACAGAAGTTGGTTGATGCAACAGGACAATGACCCAAAACACAGAACTAAATCCGTAACTGAATGGCTTCAACAGAAGAAAATATGCCTTCTGGAGTGGCCCAGTTAGAGTTCTGACCTCAACCCGATTGAGATGCTGTGGCATGACCTCGAGAGCAGTTCACACAAGACATCCCAAGAATATTGCTGAACTGAAACAGTTTTATAAAGAGAAATGGTCCAAAATTCCTCCTGGCCGTTGTGCAGGTCTGACCCGCAACTACAGAAAAGGTTTGGTTGAGGATATTGCTGCCAAAGGAGGGTAAACCAGTTATTAAATCCAAGGGTTCACATACTTTTCCCACCCTGAACTGTGAATGTTTACACGGGCTGTTCAATAAAGACATGAAAATGTATAATTGTTTGTGTTAACTCCTTAACATTTTTGGGATTTGTGTGTAATGTTTTGTATTGTTAGGTATTACTGCATGGACTGTTGAAGCTAGAAACATAAGCATTTCGCTGCACCTGATTTGGAGAATAGTGCTTTTGCCCTAGGTCAGGGATTTCAGGTGTCTCCTCTAATCAGATTCATACCAGATTCAGACCTGAAAGGGAAACTAGTTGAGTTTAATCTCTCGCAGTTTTCTGGACATCAAGGCTCGTATTTGAGTACCCCTGGTTTAGGTGCATCACCGTGCAAGAAGGTCTCTGAAAGACCCATCGGTTTAGTGAGAAAGCCTGCCACCTTGTGTGCGTATCTGGAGGAAACCTGAATTGAACCAAGGTGAGTAGTTGCCGGTGGTATCCTTATGTTATTCCAATCACACAAAAGCACTTGTACTGTATGTGTGTGTGTATTTGTACTCAAATGCATTTGTGTGTGTGCACGAGTACGACCCTACCTCACACAGGAAACGACGCCGCTCTTAATCCAGGCACATGTCCTCTCCCGTCTGGACTACTGCAACTCACTGTTGGCTGGGCTCCCCGCTTGTGCTATCAAACCCCTGCAACTTATCCAGAAAGCAGCAGCTCACCTGGTTTTCAACCTTCCCAAGTTCTCTCATCACCGCACACTCCACTGGGTTCCAGTCGAATCTTGCATCCACTACAAGACCATGGCGCTTGCCTACGGAACAGCCCCTCCCTACTTTCATGTTATGCTCAAACCCTACACCCTACACCCGAGCACTCCGTTCTGCCACCTCAGTTCTCTTGGCCCTCCCACCCTTACGGGAGGGCAGCTTCCACTCAGGCCAGTCCAAGCTCTTCTCTTTCCTGGCTCCCCAATGGTGAAACCAGCATCCCCCTGAAGCTAGGACAGCAGAGTCCCTGCCTATCTTCCTAAAACATCTGAAATCCTACCTCTTCAAACAGTATCTTAAATAATCCTCCTCCTCACCTCGAGCCCCCCACCCCATATTTTCCTACTTCACCTCCATCTGTCTGTAACTGCTTACAGTCATTTGTTTACAAGTGTACGTGTGCGAGCTTGTGTGTGTGTGTGTGTGTGCTTAACTGCTTAGATTGTTGCGTAGAGCAAAGACAGACTGAATCATTTCAGACAGTAAATCTGAATCTGATTCACTGATTTATTCATAGTTCTTAGTATTGACTGTCATTACTATTTAAAAACACTCTCCTGCTGTCTCTTTCCTTCACCCAAACACGGCGTGTGTGTGAGAGTGAGAAACATATCATCCTTAAGAGCTCAAACAACCAGAAAAAGGTGCTAAGTAATAAGAATACACGTTGTCCTTTTTCGTTTTATGTATTCCCTATTGTCTTACGTCGGCTAGCGCGATGGACGTCTGCACTTATAGGACCTAAACAGAAAATGAAGTAGTCTGTCCTCGTATAGGTAGGCTAGTCTCCTCATGGGAGCGAGGGGGAGATTTTAGGGTTAGGGGAAGGGGTTTGTGAGACAAAATAAAATGCATCAAGTAATGATACCTCACAGGGAAGCATCAGGGAAATGCTCTGATGTAAGGGTGCCACAGTGAGAAACCTTGTTGATGATGCTGTTGGTGCAGCACTAGACTCTAGGTTAGAGAGGTGGGCCAGTAACAGGAGGGTAGTGTGTGTGTGTGTGTGTGTGTGTGTGTGTGTGTGTGTGTGTGTGTGTGTGTGTGTGTGTGTGTGTGTGTGTGTGTGTGTGTGTGTGTGTGTGTGTGTGTGTATATATATATAAATATTTAATGGGAATAATACTGAACATTGGTGTTCTTCAAAGCTGTCACTAGAGGACGCTGTTACATCATAAATCAGTTATTCACACAGGCAGGCAATCACCGTGCCTCATATGAAGAGAAATTATAGATAAAACATATCAGTGCTCATTGGACATAAACATTACACAATAAGTTGGAAATCACAAATTCAACAATTTGTGGTTTGGAAGGAATCAGTGGCTAACCTGCTATTCAGTGGAGTGGGTGTGTGGTCCAAGTCTGGGTTTAAGGGTCTTTTTTCCAAGCTTAAAGAATAAACATTCAAACATAAACAAGGGACATAAAAGGTTGAATACATTGGCCGTGCTGTTAATTCATTAAAGGTACGATAGATGTATAAGAGAGTAGCAGCAGAGTTAAAATGGGGGTGGGGACAATGCAAATAGTCCGGGTAGCCATTTGATTAACTGTTCAAGAGTCTTATGGCTTGGGGGTAGAAGCTGTTAAGAAGCCTTTTGACCTAGACTTGGCGCTCCGATACCGCTTGCTGTGCGGTAGTAGAGAGAACAGTCTATGACTCGGGTGGCTGGAGTCGTTGGCAATTTTTTGTGCCTTCCTCTGACACAGCCTGGTATAGAGGTCCTGAATGGCAGGAAGCTTGGCCCCAGTGATGTACTTGGAGGTACGCAATACCCTCTGTAGTGTCTTGTGGTCGGAGGCCGAGCAGTTGCCATACCAGGCAGTGATGCAACCAGTCATGATGCTCTCGATGGTGCAGCTGTATAACTTTTTGAGGATCTGAGGAGCCATGGCAAATATTTTTTCCCCCTCTCCTGAGCGGGAAAAGGCGTTGTCGTGCCCTCTTCACGACTGTCTTGGTGTGTTCGGATCATAACAGTTTGATGGTGATGTGGACACCAAGGAATTTGAAGCTCTTGACCTGCTCCACTACAGCCCTGTCGACGTGAATGGGGGCAAGTTCAGCTCTCCTTTTCCTGTAGTCCACGATCTGCTCCTTTGTCTTGCTTATGTTGAGGGAGAGGTGGTTATCCTGGCACCACACTGCCAGGTCTCTGATCTCCTCCGTATAGGCTGTCTCAACGTTGTCTGTGATCAGGCCTACCACTGTTGTGTTGTCAGCAAACTTAATGATGGTGTTGGAGTCATGCCTTGCCACTCAGTCGTGGGTGAACAGGTAGTACAGGAGGGGACTAAGCAAGCACCCCTGAGGGGCCCCAGTGTTGAGGATCAGTGTGGCAGATGACTTGTTCCCTACCCTTACCACCTGTTCTTTAAAAGTGCTTTCCTCACCATCTTAAATAAGCATGCCCCTTTCAAAAAATGTAGAAATAAGAACAGATATAGCCCTTGGTTCACTTCAGACTTGACTGCCCTTGACCAGCACAAAAACACCCTGTGGCATACAGCACTAGCTTCGAATTGTCCCTGCGATATGCAACTTTCTTTTCAGGGAAGTCGGGAACCAATACACACAGTCAGTTAAGAAAGCAAAGGCTAGCTTTTTCAAACAGCAATTTGCATCCTTCAGCACTAATTCCAAACAGTTTTGGGATACTGTAAAGTCCATGGATAATAAGAATACCTCCTCCCAGCTGCCCACTGCACTGAGACTAGGAAACACTGTCACCACTGATAAATCCATGATAATCAAAAATTTCAATAAGCATTTCTCTACGGCTGGCCATGCTTTCCATCTGGCTACCCCAACCCCGGTCAACAGCTCTGCACCCAACCGCAGCAACTGGCCTTGACCCAAACTGTTACAGACCTATATCCATCCTGCCCTGCCTTTCTAAAGTCTCTCGAAAGCCAAGTGAACAAACAGATCACCGACCATTTCGAATCCCAGCGTACCTTCTCCGTTATGCAATCTGGTTTCCGAGCTGGTCACGGGTGCACCTCAGCCACGCTCAAGGTCCTAAACGATATCATAACCGCCATCGATAAAAGACAGTACTGTGCAGCTGTCTTCATCGACCTGGCCAAGGCTTTTGACTGTCAATCATCGTATTCTTATCGGCAGACTCAACAGCCTTGGTTTCTCTAATGACTGCCTTGCCTGGTTCATTAACTACTTCTCAGATAGAGTTCAGTGTGTCAAATCGGAGGGCCTGTTGTCCCGACTAGCATCACTACTCAGGACGATTCTGACTTAGAATATGTGGACAACTATAAATACCTAGGTGTCTGGCTAGACTGTAAACTCTCCTTCCAGAGTCACATTAAGCATCTCCAATCCAAAGTTAAATCTAGAATTAGCTTCCTATTTCGCAACAAAGCCTCCTTCACTCATGCTGCCAAACATACTCTCATAAAACGGACTATCCTGCTGATCCTTGACTTCGGCAATGTCATTTACAAAATAGCCTCCAACACTCTATTCAGCAAATTGGATGCAGTCTATCACAGTGCCGTCCGTTTTGTCACCAAAGCCACATATACTACCCACCACTGCGACCTGTATGCTCTCGTTGGCTGGTCCTCACTACATATTCGCAGCGAAACCCACTGGCTCCAGGTCATCTATAAGTCTTTGCTAGGTAAAGCTCCGCCTTATCTCAGCTCGCTGGTCACCATAGCAACACCCACCCATAGCACGCGCTCCAGCAGGTATATTTCACTGGTCATCCCCAAAGCCAACATCTAATTTGGCCACCTTTCCTTCCAGTTCTCTGCTGCCAATGACTGGAACGAATTGCAAAAATCACTGAAGTTGGAGACTTATATCTCCCTCACTAACTTTAAGCGTCAGCTGTCAGAGCAGCTTACCGATCACTGCAGCTGTACACAGCCCATCTGTAAATAGCCCATCCAACCAATTACCTACCTCATCACCATATTTGTTTTTTTGCACTTTTGCACACCAGTATTTCTACTTGCACATCCTCATCTGCACATATATCACTCCAGTGTAAATTGCTAAATTGTAATTACTTTGCCACTATTGGCCTATTTGTTGCCTTACCTCCTTACTTCATTTGCACACACTCTACACAGATTTTTCTATTTTGTTATTGACTGTATGTTTATCCCTGTGTTGTTTTTGTCGCACTGCTTTGCTTTATCTTGGCCATGTCGCAGTTGTAAATGAGAACTTGTTCTCAACTGGCCTACCTGGTTAAATAAAGGTGAAATAAATAAAAAATGTTTAGTTAAACAAGTCTTTGGCTTTTATGGATACAAAAACAATTAACATGATTCATACATTTGATAGGTAGCCTTGAGCTATGTGGTGGTCTGGTGAATCACTGTTTTGTTGCAAGACCTGAGAGGGCATGTGTACCGGACCGGACCGCCTTAGTTGCTATTTAATGTGCCAATAGAAAAGCTTCAGTTACTACCGTTATTATTCCTCATGTCATTGGATGTCGTTATCTAGGTATAATATCGTAACCCAGAACCAATCCGCTACTCTATTAAGGCTGCCATGACAGGTTGATCTAGGTGTGGAGTCTGTAACCTTAGGGTGTGTCACCCCTCAGATAGGCCTGCAGTGAAACATGGAAAAATTTACCATCACACCTCAAACACCAGCCCACACTCTTTGATTACATGCATTAAAAATAACTGTAGCCCTGTCCTATCCTTACAACACGATTGTTTCAATGAGATAAGCAATGACTCAATCTGGATAGTCATCTCTTAAGGGTAATGTTGACTTTTTTTCTTCTAGATAGCCATCTGTTCTGATTTAACTATTGTATCTTCAATAATACATATGACACTGTGATTCATTTGATACTTTTGTTGATTAATTTCTAAAGGGGATAAACTTGGGTTTCCTTTTTTTTACAGAAGGATGTGGTTTAATCTTTTTCATGAGCTTGAGTGGATTCTCCCTCAGTTTCCCCATAAGTGACCATTTCATCACATTTAACGTTCAAAATCACGAGGACACAACCGCTCATATCATCATATCAACACGTAAACATTTTTGGAACAGCAGAAAACCTCATCCACTAGGACAGATGCACAGATTACCCTTTTCAAGACCCTTGGATCTCCAGGGACAGGGACTATGACTCCTTCACTCCTACCTTTTACTTTGAGGACCCTCCATTGCCCCCTCGCCACATCCCCAAACCTGTCCCTCCTTCACTGCTCTGAACCACACCACCACCAACACCCCCAGAAGAGAAACCAGACAGACACGACAACCCCCCCTCTGTCCCTCCTATCAAGGGCACTGTCCAACCTATCACTGGAATTGCATACCCTCCCTGTTTCCTTAGCGGAAATTGTGATAACTTATTTGGCACCCTGGCTCCCTCCAGCCCTAGCCAACTTCCCCCAACCCTGACTCTCTACGTGGGGATGGGGACACAGACCAAAGTGGAGGCCTGCCTTGTGTGCCCATACAAGAAATGGCATCCCTCCGGTCTATGTTTTCACAGCCTCTAAGGAGCAGCCCAGAATTTTCATTCTGCCCTCTGCCTCCGGTGGCCAACCACACAGTTCAGCCTCCAGCCTCCATCCCGCCCTGTATGCCCATTTTTCAGGACAGAACCCAGACTTGGGGGAGGAGGCAGCAGGGGGACTTCCTGGACCCATCTGTGTATTCCCATCTAAGGTGGCAACAGTGGGATAAAGGGGAGGTAGATGACACTGATTCAAGTAATGAAACTTCAGATGTCAACATGCCATCTCCCCAATGACCTGACTCTGTTTTTCCTCCCATCCTCATTCACCCTGGTGTTTTCATTCCCATCCCCGGAGAAAACATCTGAGATGTAAAAACGGCTTCCGAGATTCAGACTGCACTGATTCAAGATAGTTTTCCCCAGTTCATCCCACAGATAGTGAAGATGGCGCCGGAAGGGATGGCTGCCGTTTTATTGGCTCCTAACCAACCGTGCTATTTTGCTTGTTTTTTTGCATTGTTTGTAACTTATTTTGTACATAATGTTGCTGCTACCGTCTCTTATGGCCGAAAAGAGCTTCTGAACATCAGAACAGCGATTACTCACCTCGAAATGGACAAAGAATTTTTCTTTAATGAGTCCGACGGAAGGATATACTCCAAACACCCGTACAGGCCCTCATCTCCGTCATTCGCTGGAGAAAGAAACAGAGATTTTGCGGAAAGGGATCGGGGTGCCTTGTGAGGATCAGGTGACGAGTGGCTTATCTGCCTTTGCCATCCGTACTGTTAGCTAATGTTCAAGCACTGGAAAATAAATGGGACGAACTGTTAGCATGTATGTCCTACCAAAGGGACATTAAAAACTGTAATATCTTATGTTTCACCGAGTCGTGGCTGAACGATGACATTAATAACGTACAGCTGGTGGGTTATACACTCTATCGGCAGGCTAGAACAGCAGCCTCTGGTAAGACACGGAGCGGGGGCCTATGCATATTTGTAAACAACAGCTGGTGCACGATATCTAAGGAAGTCTCAAAGTTTTGCTCACCTGAGGAAGAGTATCTCATGATAAGCTGTAAACCACACTATCTACCTAGAGAGATTTCATCTGTATTTTTCGTAGCTGTCTACATACCACCACAGACCGATGCTGGCACTAAAACAGCACTCAATGAGCTATATACCGCCATAAGCAAACAGGAAAAAGTTCATCCAGAGGCAACACTCCTAGTGGCCGGGGACTTAAATGCAGGGAAACTTAAATCAGTTTTCATAATTTCTATCAGCATGTTAAATGTGCAACCAAAGGGAAAAATCTCTAGACCACCTTTACTCCACACACAGAGATGCATACAAAGCTCTCCCTCACCCTCCATTTGGCAAATCTGACCATAATTCTATCCTCCTGATTCCTGCCTACAAGCTAAAATTAAAGCAGGAAGCACCAGTGACTCTGTCAATAAAAAAAGTGGTCAGATGAAGCAGATGCTAAACTACAGGACTGTTTTGCTAGCACAGACTGGAATATGTTCCGGGATTCCTCCAATGGCATTGAGGAGTACACCACATCAGTCACTGGCATCATCAATAAATGCATCGATGATGTCATCCCCACAGTGACTGTACTTTCATACCCCAATCAGAAGCCATGGATTACAGGCAACATTCGTACTGAGCTAAAGGGTAGAGCTGCTGCTTTCAAGGAGGAGGACTCTAACCCGGAAGCTTATAATAAATCCCGCTATGCCGTCAGAGAAACCATCAAACAGGCAAAGCGTCAATACAGGACTAAGATCGAATCGTACTACACCGGCTTCGATGCTTGTCGGATTTGGCAGGGCTTGCAAACTATTACAGACTACAAAGCGAAGCACAGCCAAGAGCTGCCTAGTGACATGAGCCTACCAGACAAGCTAAATAACTTCTATGCTCGCTTTGAGGCAAATAACACTGAAACATGCATGAGAGCAACAGCTGTTCCGGATGACTGTGTGATCATGCTCTCTGCAGCCGATGTGAGTAAGACCTTTAAACAGGTCAACATTCACAAGGCCACAGGGCCAGACGGATTACGAGGACGTGTACTCCGAACATGCACTGACCATCTGGCAAGTATCTTCACCGTCATTTTCAACCTCCCCCTGTCCGAGTCTGTAATACCAACATGTTTCAAGCAGATCACATAGTCCCTGTGCCCAAGAACACTAAGGTAACCTGCCTAAATGACGACCGACCTGTAGCACTCACGACTGTAGCCATGAAATGCTTTGAAAGGCTGGTCATGGCTCACATCAACACCATTATCCCAGAAATCCTAGACCCACTCCAATTTGCATACCGAACCAACAGATCCACAGATGATGCAATCTCTATTGAACTCCAACACTGCCCTCGTACACATGGACAAAAGGAACACCTACGTGAGAATGCTATTCATTGACTACAGCTCAGCGTTCAACACCATAGTGTCCTCAAAGCTCATCACTAAGCTAAGGATCCTGGGATTAAACACCTCCCTCTGCAACTGGATCCTGGACATCCTGACGGGCCGCCCCCAGGTGGTAAGGGTAGGTAACAACACAGCCGCCACCCTGATCCTCAACACAGGGGCCCCTCAGGGGTGCGTGCTCAGTCCCCTCCTGTACTCCCTGTTCACTCATGACTGCACGGCCTGGCACGACTCCAACACCATCATTAAGTTTGCCGATGACACAACAGTGGTAGGCCTGATCACCGACAATGAGGAGATAACTTATAAGGAGGAGGTCAGAGACCTGACTGTGTGGTGCAAGGACAACAACCTCACCCTCAACATGATCAAGACAAAGGAGTTGATTGTGGACCACAGGAAAAGGAGGACCGAGCACACCCCCATTCTCAACGATGGGGCTGTAGTGGAGCAGGTTGAGAGCTTCAAGTTCCTTGGCGTCCACATCACCAACAAACTAACATGGTCCAACCACACCAAGACAGTTGGGAAGAGGGCACGACAAAACCTGTTAGACCTCAGGAGACTGAAAAGATTTGGCATGTGTCCTCAAATCCTCAAAATGTTTTACAGCTGCACCATCGAGAGCATCCTGATGGGTTGCATCACTGCCTGGTATGGCAACTGCTCGGCCTCCGACCGCAAGGCACTACAGAGGGTAGTGCATACGGCCCAGTATATCCACGGGTCCAAGCTTCCTGCCATCTAGGACCTCTATACCGGGCGGTGTCAGAGGAAGGCCCTAAAAATTGTCAAAGACTCCAGCCACCCTAGTCATAGACTGTTCTCTCTGCTACCGCATGGCAAGCGGTACATCTAATCAAATGGCTACCCAGACTATTTGCATTGCCCCCCTTCTTCTATGCTGCTGCTACTCTCTGTTATTATCTATGCATAGTCACTTTAATAACTCTACATAGATGTACATATTACCTCAATTGCCTCGACACCGGTGCCCCCGCACATTGACTCTGTACCAGTACCCACTGTATATAGCTCTGCTGTTGTTATTTACTGCTTACCTGTAATTATTAGTTTTTCTTATCTCTTACTTTGTTTTTAGGTATGTTCTTAAAACTGCATTGTTGGTTAAGGGCTTGTAAGTAAGCATTTCACTGTAAGGTCTACACCTGTTGTATTCGGCGCATGTGACAAATTTGATAGCCACAGATTCTCACACAACTCGATCAGACACAACTTGATTGATTATAATATCAGTTTTATTTGCTTGTGTTTTGTATTGAACATAGCTGGAGGTTAAACTAAATGACTATCACAGGAGGTTGGTGGCATCTTAATTAGGGAGGATGGGCTTGTGGTAAAGGCTAGAGAGGAATAGGTGGAATGGTATCAAATACATCAAACACATGACTTCCATGTGTTTGATGCCTTTCCATTCGCTCCGTTCTGGACATTATTATGAGCCGTCCTCCTGTCAGCAGCCTCCTGTGGACTGCTGACTATTATATAAACATGCACGTTGTCAATTATTGGGTCTTATTATACTTTCTGCATATTTCTGTTTACTATTGGATGTAGAGAAATTATCTGCAATAGATTAGTCAAACTCATATGAAATTGAGTGTTTGTGAAATTGTGTGATTTTACAGTATCTGTACACACTTTGGGGGAAAAATACCACCATTTTATTTATATCATAAAGATTATACAATGGTATTTTAACACGCAACGTGATTATGCCTTCTCTGCTTCAGGCAAAGTGTGAATTGGTTCATTTGTTATTGTGTTCACTCAAATAAATCGAGTCCCGCCCCCCTCAGGAATGTGGGTGCTCCTTTGGTTTGGTGGTTTGCTGTAATGACTAGACTCTTGACAGAATATTGCCCTGCGTCATGAAAGAAGCTTTTCTAAAAGTATACAATTGTTTTTTGTCGTTTACACTGGAATTATGGAACCACAACAACATGTTTACCAGGCTTATACTGTAGCTTTGTCTTCAAATGACATTGGTTCATCTGTCTGTGTGTTATTTCTGCTTCTCTCTAATTCAACACTTCAAAGGATTTAATGTTGATCTTTCCATTCTTAAAATATAGACAAGACTAAAGGGTATAACAGTATTGCCATGGAATTGAGTCAGCAAAGGAAATCAATTATCGTAGTGACACTTGGTTGATCCCACGCACCAAATCATGCATATAAGCATGCCCCATTCAAATAACGTCTATTGTTCATTCATACATCCTATTTGATGCTATAGTCTTCTTATCAGCATTGGATGTACAGCAGGAACATAAGCTTTAAATTCGTATTCATTGGGACTGTAAACCCTTCCCTTTTTATGCCGAAGACAAGAGGATACTCAACCTAATCAAGGTAATGCTTAGAATAACATGCATGTCTTTGTCATTTACTGTTGAAATAATTATGTTAAATTATAATGTATTCCATAAACCTTTGGTTCTCATCAATACTTGTGGAGTTTACTGTGTAAAAAATATAACCACTGTGACATTTATTTGACTCTTTCAGAAATGATGGAAATTAAAAAGGAGATTCTGAGGACCACCCTTTGTGTTTTCTTTGTGGTGACTGCATCTTATTCCAAACCAGTAAGAATGCCCATGTTGTTTTTCCATAATATTTTTTTTCTTATAAATCTGTCACTATTGCACTATAATGTGCACAATGACACAAAGTCAGTAAAAACAGACTGTGTAAAAATTGTGCTATGCTATGTTTCTACACTAAAATATGTATTTATACTTCTGAAAACAGGTCAGTCTGCATGGATTCCAGTTCAGAAACCTGATGGCTGACAGCCTGGAATCTTCTGAGTCTTCTGAGTCCAACGAGTCTTCTGAGAACATTGGCGTAGCACCACAGACAACCAATGGCCAGCCAATGGTCACTGGCGCTGAGACTGCAATACCAGACACAGAGGAGGAGACCGATCCACAAGACAGCGATGCTATAGCCTCTGAAACAGCCTCAGCGGTTGATGATGCTTTGATCGCTTCACAAACTGCACTTGGAACTGACGCCTCATCAGCAGACTCACTAAATGGGACAGAAACTGAGACTACTTCACAACATCCAGTCATAATCACAGTGACTGATTCTCCCAGTCTGACTTCTGATGTCATAACCCATATTAGGTCTATGGTCACGACGGCTCTTCCATCAATCATTGACACAGCTACAATCCAAGAATTCCATGTGGGCACAACACTTTCCCCGAGCCCATACCCCATACCCATTATGGAGCAGCCAACAACTCCACCAGTCTCCTCAGTACTAGGCCTAACTCCCCAGCAGCCAGTTCCATGGGAAACCACTGATGACATATCTGCTGTGCCAGGTTGTTTTACTGTAGTATACATAACTAGCCCTCAGCCAGTTCATGCTAGAGGCGATAACATTTAAAGCTGAGAGGAACCTATAATATCTTTGATTAAAGATGGAATCCGAAGTAGGGGGAACAGCGTCACTGGCCACCCCACCACTGTTGTTATTGTTTTTGTTGCCGAGCTTAGGAGCGTCGGCAAGGATGGTAAAAATGTTTGCATGTATTGCCGTGTAATGATGTCCGAGGCGGAAAAAACGGTGTTCTTTGTTTGTAGTAACTTCTTTGTTGTTGTAATATTGCAAACGGACATGGCTGTTTCACCATTAAGGATTCTAGCTTTAAAGGTCCAATGAAGCCATTTTTTTTATCTCAATATCAAATCATTTCTGGGAAACAATTAAGTACTTTACTGTCATTGTTATGAATTAAAATTGTCAAAATTCAAAAGTCACTTCACATCTTTGTTGCAGGTGGATGCTAACAGTTTAATAAGATGAAAGCTCTGACGAAGGCTTTGAGGCCGATACATAAAGCTTAGTAAAGAGCAGTGATACTAGCAAGAGCAGTGTGCGGGTTTCTTATTATTTCTCAAATTAAAATTGTCAAAAAGAAACAAAAATATATTCTTAGTAAAGAGCAATTTCTCAAGCAAAAATGTTGCTAGGACTGTCTGGTAGTGGTCTGAGTGGGTAGGGGAAAACTGAACATTTGCTGTTATTGGCAAGAGAGGTTTGTAACTTTCTTCCTTATTGGTCTATTAACTAATTTACTGCCTGGTGACGGCCAAAACTCCATCCCATCAAAACAGGCTAAGATTTCAGGCAGTCTTTTCAAACAGCTCTTAAGCTAAAAGGGCATTATCATAATTTTCACAATTTGACAGTATTATTCCAACTTCATAGCATGGAAATATGTATAAAACGCAAGGAAATCATTTTTTGGACAGCATTGTGCCTTTAAATCCAGGCACAAAAGCAGACTTCTTTTTAATTTGTCTTAGTGAGCTGCACATTACTGACACCTACATTAGTGCCTTGTGAGCTGGAGGGCCTGCAACTGGCTAGAACACTCATGAAAATGATTCACTAGTGATAAAGATGCAGATATACCGTACCTCATATTGCTCAGTCTTTCACAAGACAATCTTCAATATATTTGGTGGTAGGAAGCCTAGTGGTTAGAGCGTTGGACTAGTAACAGGAAGATTGCAAGATCAAATCCCCGAGCTGACAAGGTAAAAATCTGTTGTTCTGCCCCCTAGGCCGTCATTGAAAATAAGAATTTGTTCTTAACTGACTTGCCTAGTCAAATAAAGGCAAAATATACTTTTGTCTGATTTGTTTTGAAACGTGACACATATTGCTGCCATTAACATTGTCAACAACCTGTTAGTATACCTGCAAAAGAGGATCCACCATCTGTAAATAAATGCTCTTTAAACATTTAGAGAAAGGACAGAGATCAGAAAGAGTACTTCCTTTTTGTGTGCTTCAGGATGTGTTTGGGAATTTGATTATACTACAAAACCTACTACAGGGATTTGCAGACAATGCCAACTGTTGTGCATTCTTCGTGACTCTCATTGTGTCCTCAATGATCATTGAATGATGATACATTCTTAGATTAGTTAGCAGCTTTATCAACACTTGAAATGTAAAGCTTGTGATGCGTACAATTGAATGTCGGACCCAGAAAGACACCGAGACCCTGGAGCAGATGGTGTTTAACTTCTGGTATGAATGCAATGCAGTGAGTGAGCAAGTGGGTGTTGAGAGATACCAAAGCTCATGTGAAATATGTTTTCCACCATGCAACACACATTGATCATTTACTGGTGACACACAGATATATAATTATTTTTTTCTCCAATAGCTCCACTACTTAAAAAATAAACGTTTTAATGTTTAAAGTTAACTTTTTAATGTTCCTATTTGGAACGTGTAGAGAGCATAGACCAATCTGGACCATTACTGTTCAGTCTACCATACGGAAGGAACCAGAAGGTCAATGCATCTACTACGTTGTGTAGATAAAAACCTGCAAACAGGTTAGCCCCCTTTTGTCCTGAGATGATAACAGTCTGTAATCTGATGCATTGGGATTTTTCAACTCTTAAACCGCTCAAAGCCACTTGTGGTGTAAAATGCATACTCATCGGATAATGTGGATTGAGCAGCATATTAACATTAATAGCCTGCTCAGAAATACCCTTTATTTTGTAGATCTTATCTATTGTCCACTTTTTGAATCCCCACAGGAAACACCTACTAGGCACTGTTTTTCAAATCATCCAACTGAAAGAAGTAAGTTGTTGTTGTCTGCATTGGGAATTGTATTCATTAAAATATATAAAATGTTGATTGACATTTTAAAGCCTCTTATTAAAGTTCCTGTGTGAGGATGTGTAATATTCATCATTTTAATCTACCCTGCGAAGATTGAACATGCTTTGTAATCCATTTGGAAGTCCTATTTAAGGATCGGTGTCCCATCCACGGGAATGTTGAGCTAACGTAGGCTAATGTGATTAGCATGCGGTTGTAAGAAACAAAAAAAAATCCCAGGACATAGACATATCTGATATGGGCAGAAAGCTAAATTCTTGTTAGTCTAACTGCACTGTCCAATTTACAGTAGCTATTAGAGTGAAAGAATACCATGCTATTGTTTGAGAGTGCACAATTATGAATTTGAAAATATATGAATAAACCAATTAGGCACATTTGGGCAGTCTTGATACAACATTTTGAATAGATATGCAAGATTTCAATGGATCACTCTAAAACTTTGCTCATACAAGGCTGCCATCTAGTGGCCAAAGTCTAAATTGCGCCTGGGCAAGAATAATTTATTATGACATTTCATTTCAAAGATGACGGTACAAAAATATTTTATAAAACTATTGTTTTTTTCCTTTCTATTATCTTTTACCAGATCTAATGTGTTATATTCTCCTACATTCCTTTCACATTTCTACAAACTTCAAAGTGTTTCCTTTCAAATGGTATCAAGAATATGCATATCCATGCTTCAGGGCCTAAGCTACAGGCAGTTAGATTTGGGTATGTCATTTTAGGCAAAAATTGAAAAAAAGTGGCAGATCCGCATAAACCTATGGTATGATACTGCCATGACTACACCCTAATAAGTCTTGATCTGTTCCTGTCAACTTGACTAATTACTGTAATGACCAGCTCTGTCTAGTCAGCAACAAACACCATTTCTGCATTTTTTTTCACTTAAATACACAAAGTTGTAGGAAAACTATAATAAACAAATGCATGTTTCTAGGGATGAGGTCAATTATAGTTTGTCAGAAAACTTGTAATAAAATGTCAACTTAGTTGTACTTAGTATTTTATTAGGATCCGCAATTAGCTGCTTTCAAGGCAGTGGCTACTCTTCCTGGGGTCCAAACAGGAAACAAAAGACAACAAATAGAATACATAATATACAGTACATAACACTACATAATACAATAAATCGCAAAATATAATACAAAATATGTAAAAACGTCTGTTTGTTTCTTCACAGTCCCTGTCGTGCCATGTTCTTTAATACATTTTTTTTATCTGGTTTTATTGCTAGCTTGAGTTACCTGGGGTGGCAGAGAGTTCCATGTAGTCATGGCTCTATTTATTACTGTGTTTCCCAGCCTCTGTTCTGGACCTGGGACTGTGAAGAGACCTCTGGTTGCATGTCTTGTGTGCAGTCTTGGTTGCAGTCAAAAGTTTGGACACACCTACTCATTCAAGGGTTTTTCTTTATTTTTACTATTCTCTACGTTGTAGAATATTAGTGAAGACATCAAAACTATGAAATAACACATATGGAATGCAGAAGATAGCCCTATTTGGTAAAAACCAAGTCCATATTATAGCAAGAACATCTCAAATAAGCAAAGAAAAATGACAGTCCATCATTACTTTAAGACATGAAGGTCAATCAAATCTGGAAAATTTCCAAAACGTTGAAAGCTTCTTCAAGTGCAGTAGCAAAAACCATCAAGCGCTATGATGAAACCGGCTCTCATGTGGACCGCCACAGGAAAGGAAGACCAAGAGTTACCTCTGCTGTAGAGGATAAGTTCATTAGAGTTAACTGCACCTCAGATTGCAGCCCAAATAACTGCTCCACAGAGTTCAAGTAACAGACACATCTAAACATCAACTGTTCAGAGGAGACTGCGTGAATCAGGCCTTCATTTTCGAATTGCTGCAAAGAAACCACTACTAAAGGACACCAATAAGATGAAGAGACATGCTTGGGCCAAGAAACACGAGCAATGGACATTAGACCGGTGGAAATCTGTTGTTTGGTCTGATCAGTCCAAATTTGTGATTTTTGGTTCTAACCGCTGGTTCTAACTGTGTCTTTGTGAGATGCAGTGTAGGTGAACAGATGATCTCTGCATGTGTGGTTCCCACCGTGATGCATGGAGGAGGAGGTGTGATGTTGTGGGGGTGCTTGCTGGCGACACTGTCAGTGATTTATTTAGAATTCAAGGCACACTTAACCAGCATGGCTTACTCAGCATTCTGCAGCAATACGCCATCCCATCTAGTTTGCGCTTTGTGGGACTATCAATTGTTTTTCAACAAAACAATCACCCAAGATAGAAAGAGGAGTGGAAGGCCCCGGTGCACAACTGAGCAAAACACCAGTCTCAACGTCAACAGTGAAGAGGCGACTCCGGGATGCTGGCCTTCTAGGCAGAGTTCCTCTGTCCAGTGTCTGTGTTCTTTTGCCCATCTTAATCTTTTCTTTTTATTGGCCAGTCTGAGATATTGCATTTACTTTGCAACTCTGCCTAGAAGGCCAGCATCCCGGAGTCGCCTCTTCACTGTTGACATTGAGACTGGTGTTTTGCGGGTACTATTTAATGAAGCTGCCAGTTGAGGACTTGTGAGGCGTCTGTTTCTCAAACTAGACACTCTAATGTACTTGTCCTCTTGCTCAGTTGTTTACCGGGGCCTCGCACTCCTCTTTCCATTCTGGTTAGGGCCAGTTTGCGCTGTTCTGTGAAGGGAGCAGTACACAGCGTTGCACGAGATCTTCAGTTTCTTGGCAATTTCTCGCATGGAATAGTCTTCATTTCTCAGAACAAGAATAGACTGACGAGTTTCAGAAGAAAGTTCTTTGTTTCTGAACATTGTGAGCCTGTAATCAAACCCACAAATGCTGATGCTCCAGATGCTTTTCTTTGAAAAACAAGGACATTTCTAAGTGGCCCCAAACTTTTGAACAGTAATGTATATTCTCTAGGTATAGCCTGAATAATAACCTACGGCAGTAAACTGCTGCTTTGTTATTCCAACACTTAATTGTTTCTGTATAGAAAGTTGACATCTACTTTTCTCTGCTTTCTCACTAGAGCCAGTGAAGAGTCCATTTTGAAATGAGCAGGCACTGGAAGAAGTTACTGTGAAGCTCTTCACACAGCTCCTGCAAATTTCCACTCTTTTCTTCCTGTATATACTTGGTCAAAAACTCTCCGGTGGTTATTTTATTGACGTGTGCGCTCTAACCTATAAACCCTCACTTTGAAACTAGATATAGTATGTTGTAGTTATTTACATGGCATACAAAATAATGGCTTGCTATTTGGATTCAGAACTGTAACATCACAAATGCAGTATTGTAAATTAAGTTAAATGTTTGTACCCTAGTTACACCTCATGACAGTGTCAAAAATGCTACATGATAAATACATGGTAAACATTTCAATTGTTGTTCTTTCTTCATTTACCTTGCACTTGCTTCACCTTTTTCCTGACACTTGTTTTGCTATCAAGTCATGATTATACTAAACTCAGCAAAAAAAGAAACATCCTCTCACTGTCAACTGCGTTTATTTTCAGCAAACTTAACATGTGTAAATATTTGTATGAACATAATAAGATTCAACAACTGAGACATAAACTGAATAAGTTCCACAGACATTTGACGAACAGAAATGGAATAATGTGTCCCTGAACAAAGGGGAGGGGGGAAAAATCCAAATCAAAAGTAATAGTCAGTATCTGGTGTGGCCACCAGCTGCATTAAGTACTGCAGTGCATCTCCTCCTCATAGACTGCACCAGATTTGCCAGTTCTTGCTGTGAGATGTTACCCCACTCCTCTACCAAACACCTGCAAGTTCCCGGGCATTTCTGGGGGGAATGGCCCTAGCCCTCACCCTCTGATCCAACAGGTCCCAGATGTGCTCAATGGGATTGAGATCCAGGCTCTTCGCTGGCCATGGCAGAACACTGACATTCCTGTCTTGCAGGAGATCACGCACAGAATGAGCAGTATGGCTGGTGGCATTGTCATGCTGGAGGGTCATGTCAGGATGAGCCTGCAGGAAGGGTACCACAGGAGGGAGGAGGATGTCTTCCCTGTAACTCACAGCGTTGAGATTGCCTGCAGTGACAACAAGCTCAGTCCGATGATGCTGTGACACACCGCCCCAGACCATGACGGACCCTCCACCTCGATCCTGCTCCAGAGTACAGGCCTCGGTGTAACGCTCATTCCTTCGACGATAAACGCGAATCCGACCATCACTGTATGTGTTATGTTCGCATGGCTGAAAGGCAAAGGTGCCAAGCCACAGTAATTCAAGCTCATCCCCAATCTAAATATAAGCAGCAACAATGACAGAAGTGGTTAATTATAGCATGAGACAAAAGCTTTATTTGTCAACTATGTATATCATCCTACCTGTTATCAACTATGGTGCACTATTAAAAATGATTAATGGATGTGTTCCAATGTATTGCCTTCCTCACTGAGAAAATATTCAAATGACAGGGTCATGACATACATTTAACCTCGTGTTGACAACCATCTTGAAATGCGCTTCAGCAGTCTCCTGCCCAAAAACGTTTTGTCTGGGATTACAGAAGCAAGCTGGTGCAACAGACCATGTGACTTAACCCAGGGGCAGGAACATAAAGTCCCACACAGACCTTTAAATTTCATAACACGTGTATTCTTGGGCAAGTTATTATGGACTGCTGATCATGCTCTCATTTCAATGATTGGCATGCAGAGTTGCATAACATAACATGATAACATTTGGATAGCATGACATTGCTTCAACTTTGAACAATAATATATTCCATGAGATATTATGCACCACAAATATATTGGCTGAAGGTGTATGGTCTTTACACAAAATGGTGTGATTACAACATCTTTATCTCTATGGAATCACTATCTGTATGATTTCTGATGGATGTTGGGGGGGGTTTTCATGGAAGAATGTATGAATGTAATTTGTGGATATTATATTTTGCTCACTTAACAGGTATGAGAATATTGTCTTTGAATATTCTGTGGACTGAGGACACACATCTGTAGCTTACAGGCACAGTATGGCTACTTTTACACAGGCAGCCCAATTCTGATATTTTTTCCACAAATGGTCTTTTGACCAATCACATCAGAACTTTTTACATCAGATCTTCTTCAGAGCTATTCTGATTGGTCAAAAGACCAATAAGTGACAATAAGACCAGAAATGGGCTCCCTGTGTAAATGGTAGGTTTGATTGGTACTTTTACTTCAGCTACCCCAACTTGACATCCAGTCCCTCTTTTTTTATCCTTCATATTATTCAAATTCAGTTAAAAGGAAGGGATACCAACTGATGATAAATACATGTGTAATTTATTTCCATTTCATTTGCATGTCAATAAGGAACTATCTAACAATACACTTCTGTAGCTAAAATACACTAGTATTGCAATTCCCATGTGTAAACAGTACTTTGGCTTGGCTGAGGTGAACTAATTCCTTAGACATGTGCTTTCTTTGAGTTTAGACTATTATACACCACTGATACAATTACATAAAGCCATTTCAGTGCTGCATGGGAAAATTCAACGGCTTACAGGATTTAGTTAACTAGATTAGTGCTAGATTTAAGACCAGAATGTGAAAATGATCAGTGAGCTCGTCTGTTCCTTGGGTATATAAGGATCCTAGACAGAAGAGAAACACAGTCGAAGAGAAACACATACCTACAACTTCATTGAAACTTCACCACTTGCTTTGTTCCATAACAGGTAAGTTTTGGAACTTTTCATGGGAATGTTGTTGAAATTTTGCTGCTAATATGGATTTATCTGATTATTTGGCTTTGTTAAATATTGTAACGTTATCAATTTGTAAATAGTTTTATCTGGGACCAATTTGTAGAGAAACTTTGAGAGAAGATGAGAAACTTTGAAACGTTCCATCATAGTCAGCTTGTCAGTTTACCAAGTTATGACATGGAATTGTTAACAATTGAGAGGAATAGCTATTGTGCTCTATCAAAATAGACATGCTAATGTCACTTTAATTTGTTCTTACATGCGTATTAACTTCTACTAATGGAATTTCTGTCTCCTCTAGAAATGAATTTCCATATGCTCGCCCTGGTGGTGGTGCTCCTGGCGGGTCTGGAGCAGAGCTGGGCTGCCTCCTGTGTGGTGGACAGCTTCACAGTCAAGGAGGACTTTGATCCCAAGAGAGTGAGTACAGCTGACAATACACATGTTGTGTAGTACATAGTCTATAGCAGACCAACCTGCAAGGTTGTAGTACATCTATCTGTTTCATGTGTGCCAGTGCTATAGTACGCAGCTAGAAAAATATTCGACACTCTCCAGTATGCAGGAAATTATTATTGCTTAGGCTACAACAGTCCTACATGCAAGGCCCTTCAACTAACCTGTTGTTGTTTATGCGTGTGTGCTCCAGTACGCAGGGAAGTGGTATGCTCTGCAGAAGAAGGACCCTGAGGGTCTGTTCCTCCAGGACAACATCTCAGCGGAGTACACCATCGGTGACGATGGC
The DNA here is from genome assembly GCF_965601325.2 of Salmo salar. Lineage (NCBI taxonomy): Eukaryota > Metazoa > Chordata > Actinopteri > Salmoniformes > Salmonidae > Salmo > Salmo salar. The sequence goes on along the minus strand of NC_138314.1, from coordinate 14,760,459 downwards.
TCCATGGTCGCCTCCTCCAAGGGCCGTGTCACACTGTTCGGGTAAGAGAGCTGGAGATTATTTCTGATGAAATGGTAATAGTCTTAGAAATGTGCCATTCCCTAGTCATTCAGTTTGTTGGAGTGAAAACATAAGGCTTACCTGTACATGTTACTCGTAATTGTATTCTAGTGCTGTATCTGTGACGAGTAACTACACTGAGCAAAGTATAAACGCAACAAGTAAAGTGTTGGTCCCATGTTTCATGAGCTGAAATAAAAGGTCCCTGAAATTTTCCATATGCACAAAAAGCTTATTTATTTAAAATGTTGTGCACACATTTATTTACATTCCTATTAGTGAGCATTTCTCCTTTGCCAAGATAATCCATCCACCTGACAGTTGTGGCATATCATGAAGCTGATTAAACAGCATGATCATTACACAGGTGCACTTTGTGCAGGGGACAATAAAAATGTTCAGTTTTGTCACACAACATAATGCCAAAGATGTCTCAAGTTTTGATGGAGCGTGCAATTGGAATGGTGACTACAAGAAGGTCCACCAGAGCTGTTTCCAAGTAATTGAATGTTAATTTCTCTACCATAAGCCGCGTCCAACATCGTTTTAGAGAATTTGGCAGTGCGTCCAACTGGCCTCACAACCATAGACCACGTGTATGGCGTTGTGTGGGCAAGCGGTTTCCTGATGTCAACGTTGTGAACAGAGTGCCCCATGGTGGCGTTGGGGTTATGGTACGGGAAGGCATAAACTACGGACAACGAACAGAATTGCATTTTATCGATGGCAATTTGAATGCACATAGATACCGTGAAGAGATCTTGAGGCCCATTGTCGTGCCATTCATCCGCCACCATCACCTCATGTTTCAGCATGATAATGTAATGAATACTCAGGGAGAAAAAGGTGTAGATTCACACGCAGAGTGCAGCAGATGTTTATTAAGCCTTCGCAGAAGGCAGGAATCGTGGTCACAGGCAGGCAATGGTCAAACACAGTTAGGCAGTCAAAAACAATACCTCACAACCATACAAACAGAAAGAACTGAACTAAATAGGGAGCTGATGAGACCAGGTGAGAAACGAACACAGGTGAAATCAATGAGCAAAATGAAAGACAGGGCTACGTTCCAGAACACAAAGAAAAATAACACAAGGTTGACTAAGAAAAGAAAAGCAGAACCTTACAGATAATGCACGGATAATGTTGCAAGGATCTGTACACAATTCCTGGAAGCTGAAAATGGCCCAGTTCTTCCATGGCCTGTATTCTCACCAGACATGTCACCCATTGAACGTGTTTGGAATGCTCTGGATCGACGTGTATGACAGCGTGCTCCAGTTCCCGCCAATATCCAGCAACTTTGCACAGCCATTGAAGAGGAGTGGAACAACATTCTGCGGGCCTCAATCAACAGCCTGATCAACTCTATGCGAGGGAGATGTGTCGTGCTGCATGAGGCAAATGGTGGTCACCCCAGAAACTGACTGATTTCTGATCCACACTCCTACTTTAAGGTATCTGTGACCAACAGATGCATATCTGTATTCCCAGTCATGTGAAATCTGTAGATTAGGGCCTAATTTATTTATTTCAATTGACTGATTTTCTTATATGAACTGTAACTCAGTAAAATCTTTGAAATTGTTGCATGTTGTGTTTATATTTTTGTTCAGTGTATATACAGTACCAGTCAAAGATTTGGACACACCTACTCAATTATAATTTTTTTACTATTTTTTGAAACTATTTTTTACAAAACTATGAAATAACACATATGAATCATGTAGTAACCATGATTCTTCAAAGTAGCCACCATTTGCCTTGATGACAGCTTTGTACACTATCTTTGATGATAGCTTCACCTGGAATGCGTTTCCAACAGTCTTGAAGGAGTTCCTGCATATTCTGAGCACTTGTTGGCTGCTTTCCTTCACTCTGCGGTCCAACTCATCCCAAACCACCTCAATGGGGTTGAGGTTGGGTGATTGTGGAGGCCAGGTCATCTGATGCATCACTCTCCTTCTTGGTCAAATGGCCCTTACACAGCCTGGAGGTGTGTTAGGTCATTGTCCTGTTGAAAAACAATTGATAGTCCCACTAAGCGCAAACCAGATAGGATGGTGTATCGCTGCAAAATTCCGTGGTAGCCATGCTGTTTTAGTGTGCCTTGAATTCTAAATAAATAACCAACGTGTCACCAGCAAAGCAACACCAAAGCACCCCACACCAAAAATCTCAAATTCAGACTCATCAGACCAAAGGAAAGATTTCCACCATTGCTCGTGTTTCTTGGCCCAAGCAAGTCTCTTCTTATTATTGGTGTCCTTTAGTAGTGGTTTCTTTGCAGCAATTCAACCATGAAGGCCTGATTCACACAATCTCCTCTGAACATTTGATGTTGAGATGTGTCTGAGGTGCAGTTATTTGCCAATTTCTGAGGCTGGTACCTCTAATGAACTTATCCTCTTCAGCAGAGGTAACTCTAGGACTTCCTTTCCTGTGACAGTCCTCATCAAATCAAATTTTATTAGTCACATGAGCTGAATACAACAGGTGTATACCTTACAGTGAAATGCTTACTTACGAGCCCCTAAACAACAATGCAGTTTTAAAAAATACGGATAAGAATAAGAAATAAAAGTAACAAGTAATTAAAGAGCAGCAGTAAAATAACAATAGCGAGACTATATAAAGGGGGTACCGGTACAGAGTCAATGTGCGGGGGCACCGGTTAGTTGAGGTAATATGTACATGTAGGTAGAGTTATTAAATTGACTATGCATAGATGATAACAACAGAGAGTAGCAGCAGTGTAAAAGGGGGGGGGGGGCAATGCAAATAGTCTGGGTAGCAATTTGATTAGGTGTTCAGGAGTCTTATGGCTTGGGGGTAGAAGCTGTTAAGAAGCCTCTTGGACCTAGACTTAGCGCTCCGGCACCGCTTGCCATGCGGTAGCAGAGAGAACAGTCTATGACTAGGGTGGCTGGAGTCTTTGGCAATTTTTAGGGCCTTCCTCTGACACCGCCTGGTATAGAGGTCCTGGATGGCAGGAAGCTTGGCCCCAGTGGTATACTGGGCCATTCGCACTACCCTTTGTAGTGTCTTGCAGTTGGCGGCAGAGCAGTTGCCATACCAGCCAGTGATGCAACCAGTCAGAATGCTCTCGATGGTGCAGCTGTAGAACCTTTTGAGGATCTGAGGATCCATGCCAAATATTTTCAGTCTCCTGAGGGGGAATAGGTTTTGTCATGCCCACTTCGACTGTTTTTGGTGTGCTTGGACCATGTTAGTTTGTTGGTGATGTGGACACCAAGGAACTTGAAGCTCTCAACCTGCTCCACTGCAGCCCCATCGATGAGAATGGGGGTGTGTTTGGTCCTCTTTCTCCTGTGGTCCACAATCATCTCCTTTGTCTTGATCATGTTGAGGGTGAGGTTGTTGTCCTGGCACCACATGACCAGGTCTCTGACCTCCTCCCTATAGGAGAGCCAGTATCATCATAGCGCTTGATGGTTTTTGCAACTGCATTTGAAGAAACTTTCAAATTTCTTGAAATGTTACGGATTGACTGACCTTCATGTCTTAACCTCTCTCTCCTACTCAACAGCCAGTGTAATCCCGTGGCGCGATATTCAAATACCTCAAAAATGCAAAAACTTCAATTTTTCAAACATATGACTATTTTACACAATTTTAAAAGACAAGACTCTCGTTAATCTAACCACACTGTCCGATTTCAAAAAGGCTTTACAACGAAAGCAAAACAATAGATTATGTCAGCAGAGTACCCAGCCAGAAATAATCAGACACCCATTTTTCAAGCTAGCATATAATGTCACATAAACCCAAACCACAGCTAAATGCAGCACTAACCTTTGATGATCTTCATCAGATGACAACCCTAGGACATTATGTTATACAATACATGCATGTTTTGTTCAATCAAGTTCATATTTATATCAAAAAACAGCTTTTTACATTAGCATGTGACTAGCATGTGACTAGCATTCCCACCGAACACTGCCGGTGAATTTACTAAATTACTCACGATAAACGTTCACAAAAAAGAGAACAATTATTTTAAGAATTATAGATACAGAACTCCTCTATGCACTCGCTATGTCCGATTTTAAAATAGCTTTTCGGTGAAAGCACATTTTGCAATATTCTCAGTAGATAGCCCGGCATCACAGGGCTAGCTATTTAGACACCCAGCAAGTTTAGCACTCACCAAAGTCAGATTTACTATAAGAAAAATGTTATTACCTTTGCTGTTCTTCGTCAGAATGCACTCCCAGGACTTCTACTTCAATAACAAATGTTGGTTTGGTCCCAAATAATCCATTGTTATATCCAAATAGCGGTGTTTTGTTCGTGCGTTCAAGACACTATCCGAAAGGGTAAATAAGGGTGACGAGCACGGCGCATTTCGTGACAAAAAAATTCAAAATATTACATTACCGTACTTCGAAGCATGTCAACCGCTGTTTAAAATCAATTTTTATGCCATTTTTCTCGTAAAAAAGCGATAATATTCCGACCGGGAAAGCGTGTATACGTACAAAGAGAGAGAAAATAAAAACATCTCGTGCCCTCGTGCACGAGCTTGAGTCTCAGAGTACTCTGACCGGCCACTATCCAAACACGATAATGTGTTTCAGCCTGGGGCTGCCTCGATATCATTCAGCTTTTTCCCGGGCTCTGAGAGCCTATGGGAGCCGTAGGAAGTGTCACGTTACAGCAAAGATCCTCAGTCTTCAATAAACAGAGACAAGAAGAACAAGATCTTGTCAGAGAGGGCACTTCCTGTAAGGAATCTTCTCAGGTTTTTGCCTGCCATATGAGTTCTGTTATACTCACAGACACCATTCAAACAGTTTTAGAAACTTTAGGGTGTTTTCTATCCAAAGCCAATAATTATATGCATATTCTAGTTACTGAGCAGGAGTAGTAACCAGATTAAATCGGGTACGTTTTTTATCCGGCCGTGTCAATACTGCCCCCTAGTCCTAACAGGTTAATGTAATGATGGTCTGTCGTTTCTCTTTGCTTATTTGAGCTATTCTTGCCATAATATGGACTTGGTCTTTTACCAAATAGGGTTATCTTCTGTAGAAGGAAAGAAATTCCACATATTATCTTTTAACAAGGCACACCTGTTAATTGAAATGCATTCGAGGTGACTACCTCATGAAGCTGGTTGAGAGAATGCCAAGAGTGTGCAAAGCTGTCATCAAGGCAAAGGGTGGCTACTTTGAAGAATCTGAAATATAAAATATGTTTTGATTTGTTTAACACTTTTTTGGTTACTACATGATTCCATATGTGTTATTTCATAGTTTGATGTCTTCACTATTATTCTACAATGTAGAAAACAGTAAAAATAAAGAAAAACCCTTGTAGGCGTGTCCAAACGTTTGACTGGTACTGTATATTACAATAGCTTTTTCCACCATTGACATTCATCTTCAGATTCTGGGTTGTGTGCGCTGACATGGCTGCCCAGTACACTGTGCCTGACTCTGCCAACCCTGGAAAGATGTTCATGAACTACCAGGGCCTGGCCAGCTATCTGTCCAGCGGAGGTACATTTTCTGAATATATATATATATATGCCATTTAGCCAACGCTTTATCCAAAGTGACTTAGTTATGCGTGCATACATTTTATGTGTAGGTGGCCCTGGAATCGAAAACCACAATCCTGGTGTGGCAAGCGCCATGCTCTACCAACTGAGCACTACAAGACCACAATATACCCTTATAGACAATACGCCTATACACTTACAGGCACAAAGACACATCATTAACAGCCAACACAAAGCCACCCTCGAGACTCACAGTATACTCTCCTCTTGCCAGGTGACAACTATTGGGTGATTGACACCGACTATGAAAACTATGCCATCACCTATGCCTGCCGTACCCTGAAGGACGATGGAAGCTGTGAGGATGGTTACTCCCTTATCTTCTCTCGTAACCCCCGTGGCCTGCCCCCAACCATCCAGAGGAGCATTCGCGCCAAGCAAGAGGAGATCTGCATGGCCGGACAGTTTGAGCCCGTGCTGCAGTCTGGTACGTGTCCAATTAAATTTGATTAATAAAGCCCTTCTTACATCAAGTCGTTACAAAGTGCTTTTTTGGGATGGTCTATGTCCTAGAAGTTTATTCCCCACCTGACCCCGTTTTTCATTCCCTCTCCTCAACAGGAGCTTGCTAAACGTCTACCACAAAGGAACTTGTGCTGCCAAAGGATCCCTACTGGCTTGGAGAGAGACACCTACTGACGACAGAGGGAAATTGCATGCAAATGATTTTTTTATGAAAATAATTCTATGCTCCCTTAAATAGAAGGGCATGATGCCTGCACCTAACCTAATCACTTAAATTGATTTAGAAAAATGTATTGAATGTGGTGTACTGTACATCACAGAATTACCTAAATCAATATTAACACCACAGTGTTGTTTCACTCATTCACTCTTCATCAGTTTGTGTTGGCGACAATAAAACATTTGAAAGAAACTTTGCGTTGTCAGTGACTTTGTGAATACATTGTCCATGGACATGAGCATTCTAATGTTATCACTGTCTGATGAGCTTAAAAAAAGATTCAAGATGGTTAAAAAAATTACAAAGCTTTTACTTATTGAATGTGAAATTTCAAAATATTTTTAAATATATGAGAGAACTCCACCTCAAACGTCTTAATGCATTTAGAAATAAAACAGAACACTTCCTTAATTTCTTCATCCTCATCACCACACTAGAAGGAGATCAATAAAATAGAGTTAGGGTATTGATGATTTAACAGTACAGTATGAAAATACCATCTGGAGAAATATAATACAAATTAATCAGTAAGAAGTGGATTATACTGTCATCACAAACCATGTGAGATGGTGGCACTGACCAGGTTTGGCCTGGCCTTGCTCATACATACACATGTATGACGAGGAATGAGGGCACAAAGAGTTTTGCCCGCAGAGTTAGGATGCCCTCCACATGAAAGGGCAGTGGTCCATCCACCTGAAGATCCTGGAGTCAAATCAACACAATAATTTCAGCTCAGCTATAAATACCAGAGTTAATTCCATAGAAACTGACCATGGTCATACATTGCTGTCACTCAAAATTAAGAGGATTATGTTATGTGATTTTGACTGAAATACAAACTTACTTGTTGAGAGTAAGATTAGTTATTTCAGAGGGTGTTTGGAAGAAGGTGTTTGTCTTCATGTACTTCCATGTTCCTCATCTGTCTGAATTTCTCTGCTGTGGGGTAGTCTAGGCTGCCCATGTTCTGCCGCATCTGGGACACGTTGGTAACATTGTTGTCCAGGTAATATGTCATATATACAAGTCCTCAAGTTGAAGCATGAAGTTGAAGACTAACTCTATTGCCCATCTATTAACAAGGGTCAGATCCAATACAGTATACAGTATGTCAACATAATGTCAACACAGTATGTCAACATAGTGTAAAATGAGTTCTAACAAGTTTTAATCTGAAATGCAATTTTGTTTGCAACAAAAAAATACTTACAGTTCAGTACATACATGATAAAATAATTATATGTTTAAAGATAAATGATTAAATAATTCTACCCTGAAACCTAACAATTAGTGATATAGTTTAGGTAGCATGTATAATGAGTAACAAAAATTTTAAACATAAAGTCTAACTAGGTTGGACTAGGATAAGAGAGGAATGTGTGTGTGTGTTTAAGAAAACACAGAGAACCATTAACCTATGTTTGACCCGACCTAGCTAGAACTCTGAAAGTTTATGATATGAGAGGGAGTACCTCTCAAGGTTCCCCTAATCTCGGGGAATGGAACTGTCGGCTGGGTAGTGATTTACAGTGTTGAGAACTCTGGAGAAGGAGATAACTTTCCTAAAGGTTTGTGTGTATGTGTGTGCGTAAAGAAGGAGCCTGGTATAAAATAGAGGTCTTTGTATATGAACTACAGAATGCACTCGTGAATAAACATTTTGACTATTGTAAACTGGGAATTCTGTCTGTTTCATATTTACCCAGAACATACAAACTCTGAGTTGCAGACTGAGTAGATTAATTGGAGTTTATGAACATTGATAACAAAATTCTATATCAATACATGCATATGAAGAAAGACAATTAAAGTCCTGACTTGGAGACAGATTCAGTAGCACCTAAATTCTCCACATACAGAGAAACAAGGAAGAAGGCTACAGGAAAGGTGATGGAGGAAAATACACAGAAAACGTCAGTGAGCAGCGCACTGGTCTCACTGGAGACGCAAGGCCACTCGGGTTGGCAACCACACTACTCTTCCCATCATACCAGTGCAGGTGAAGGTATCCAATTCGAACAAAGCCCTTTCCTATATCCAGGAAGCAGTGCAAGCTTCTGCACTAAAGCTTTAAAAATAAAGTTGCATGTGAAGGAGGATAAAAAACAGAATCTTTCTACGTACTATGGGACAAGAATAAACAGTCAACAGCTCCATTGTGACTGGCTTCGAAGTATGCCGTCTAGAAGGTAAAGAATTCATTGAACTACCAGAGTTGTACACCCAAGGCGAAATCCTAGTCATGAAAGAGCATATCCCCACTCAAGAAGCAGTAAAGAAGTGGAGTTATCTGAAATAGGTTCAGTAATCTCAAATCTCACATCGACATTGAACTGCTAATTGGGATAAATGCACCAACAGTTATGGATCTGTGGAAGGTGATTAACAGGTGTTAAGGAAGTGATGTCAGTCAGAGACTTACTGAGTACAGGATGACAGTGAGCATGTTTTGGGGCCTCATCCAGTTGTGATAGTTATGCTCTGAAGAAGACTGCATAAGATAACAAGAGCAGCTTCTCAGCTGAAGCAGTTGACTCCATCAAAGACAACTTCTATGTAGATGACTACTTGAAGTCTGTACCAACTGAAGGGCAAGCCATAGTACTGTGCGAAGAACTCAAGACTGTCGCTTGATGAAATGGATCAGCAACAAAACACTCTGTGTTGGCCTCGATTCAAGAGGCAGAGAGAGTCAAGGAGGTGAAGAACCTCGACTGAGACAAAGAACACCTCCTTTTAGAATGAGCTCTGAGGGTTCAGTGTCGTGTAGAAGAGGAAACATTCAAGTTTCAAGAGCCCATGAATAATCAATCCTTTACCAGGAGAGGTATTCTGTGTACTGTTAGTTCTGTGTACTTCAGCAACAACAGGTGCATCAAGCCAAAGAACTTTTGACAGATAAAGTCAGCCCAACTGTACCACTCCTGCTTGGATTTCTAGCTCTGTTCACATTCACCACAAAGCACATCCTGCAGGAGTTATGTAAGCTTAATTATGGATGGGATGATGAAATTCCAGAGGCCTACATCCAATCATGGCAAAGATGGCTGGTAGACCTACAGCAGAGTGAGGCCTTCAGCAACAACAGGTGCATCAAGACAAAGAACTTTTAACAGATCAAGTCAGCCCAACTGAACCACTTCTGTGATGCAAGTGAATCAGGGAAATGCAATGTAAGCTACCTGAGACTGACCAATTCTGAAGATCACGTGCATTTAGTTTTCATAATGAGAAAGGCAAGAGTAGCACCGTTGAAACAGATGACAATCCCAAGAATGGAACTTGCTGCAGCAGTGCCAACAGTGCGGGTTGAAAGAATGCTAACTACAGAGCTACAGCTTCCACTGGAGCAGTGGAGGCTCCTCAGAGGAGGAAGGGGAGGACCATCCTATAAATTGTAAAACATTAAAAAAGTTATCCTTTTTAGGTAAATCTATACTAAATATAATCACGTCACCAAATAATTGATTAAAACACACTATTGTGCAATGAAGGTCTGCAGTAGCCTCAACAGCCCTCTGTAGGGTAGCACCATGGTGGAGCCGGAGGATAGCTATCTTCCGTCCTCCTCTGGGTACATTGACTTCAATACAAAACCTAGGATGCTCATGGTTCTCACCCACTTCCATAGACTTACACATTAATTATGACAAATTCCGGAGGACGTCCTCCAACCTATCAGAGCTCCTGCATCATTAATCGACATTTTGTCCACCCAATCAAAGGCTCAGAGAATTAATCTAGTACTGAAAGCATAAGCTACAGCTAGCTAGCACTGCAGTGCATACAATGGGGTGTTTAGTTGACTCAAAGAGAGAGAAAGACAACAGTTGAACAGTTTTTAACAAATAAATATTTTTCCAAAATGAAGGAGAAGTAAGAGAGAGATAGAGGTTGTCATTTTTTTCACATTCAGCTTCACTTACTTAACTCGCAAATGCAGCTAGCTAGTTTAGCCTACTCAAACACCCTGTTCAAACAGAGGGATGCTATGTTAGCTAGCTGGCTATGACTATCCAACACAACACTGGAACTCTTCCAAGTCAAGGTAAGCTTTTGGTTTTATTAATTTGTTGCCACCGGGGCCCGCTGGTGTAAGTGCTAAACTGCTTACTGACTCTACACTAACTTTACTGTATGATTGTGAAAGGAGGAGAGCGTATAGATGCGAGACGGAATAGAAGGTGTATTCATTCCACCGATTCTGTGGAGAAAAAAAATCTTAAACGGAACCAAATGGAACAAAATGGGGATAAACATACTCTCGTTTGCAACTGTTGGACAAATGATAACACTCTATATCAGCTAGATGCAGGCAAGAGTGTGCAAGGTGGTATTGAATATGTCACTGTCTGTCCATGTATCACTGTCTGCCACCTCAAATTTTTATCTCGATCTGTGTGCACCTACGTTGCAAACTTTCATTCATGGGCTAGGTTATAGAAATCTATAGAAATAGGGAAAATTTGAGTGTCATGTAGTAGCCTAAACCTATCGCTATTACATTGAACTGGGTGAATGGAATATGAATGACAGTCATCTAATATGCTCATGAAAAAAATAATTGTCCTCCCTCATCTTAAATGGCACTGACCGCCACTGCACTGGAGAAATGTACATTTTGGACAGTGAATCTGTCTTGAAATACATGAAGAACGAGACCAAAAGATTTCAGACATTTGTGGCAACCCATGTAAGCACCATCAGAGAACTGTCAGATGTCACACAGTGGAGACATGTTAAGACCAAGGTCATCCCTGCAGACCATGCCTCAAGGGGTATGGTAGCTAATGCCTTACTGAAGTGTTAGCGTTGGAGCAGTGGTCCACTCTTTCGCCAAACAGCAGAACAGGAATGGCCAAATCCTCTCGTTGAACTCTCCCCAATCTGCTGAGATGATCCTGAGGTCAAGAAGACCAAAGTGACCGTGAACACAATCGTCAAGAAAGACCAAGTTGCCACCAGCACTGATAAACCATTTCTCAACATGGAGCAGACTGAAAAGAGCAGTGACATGGTTTCTCCAAGTAAAGAACCTGCTCCTACAACTGAGAAAAAAAACTGTTGGGGGTCGTTTTCTTCTGCACTGTTCAACAAATTCTGTAAATGTGAAGATAGAGTATCGCCTTGCTAACGTCCGAAAGCGGAAGTAACATCACAGGCTCTCTTTCCATTTCCACTGAAAACCAAAACATCCAGTTGTTGGGGACTCGGCAGAGGCAAGAAAGATAGAAGACTCACCTTTGTATCTGAGCCATAATAGCGTCAGTGACAGCATGGGCATTTTAAAGTAGTCAATTTTCTTCTTCTTCATCAGCTGAGTGCTCCGAACTAATGGGAATCCCCACCCAGTTGACAACTTAAAAATGGTGGAAGCTCTCAATGGCAATGTTCTTGCTAAAATGGGTTATATCCATGATGAGTCCTCTATCTATTTCTATGACAAAGTTGCCGGAATGCCATGTTCGTCCACTTATATCAGTGCATTGGTAACAATCTAACCATTACGAAACTTATATTCCATCAAATAAGCCTCACGTAGCAAATTAGCAATTGCATTTTTTGGGGGCCAAATTCGACACTGTCATTGACTTCCATACAAAAATGTCTCACTTCATGGGTTTTTTTGTGGATAGATTTTGGGCTGAGTAAAACCTCTCGCTTCGCCTCTTCCTCTCTGCTCCAGGCCACACTGGGTGAGTGGCATGAACTTTCAAAGTTTGCATATTAAATTGATTGTTATAGCGCCACGATGTGGCCAATTGGCATGGCATTGCATCAGAGGGTGTGACCCTTGGCCCTTTACTAGCGTGCAAGGTTGCACCTTCCTAGGCCTTATCATCTCACAGGAATTAGCATTTTAATTTGGCCTTACAGAAGAAGATGTAAGGCCATGTACAATAGGGTTTCACAATCTTTGCTGCTTGAACCCCCAATGAATGCCAAGAAATACAATAGGGTTTCACCAGCTTCGCTGCAGAACCCCTAATAAGCACAACCCCTTGTTGACGGATAGTTAGTGAATATATTATCATTTTTGTAAGTGTATTTATTTCAATATAGCCTACACTATAGCTTTCAACATACCAATATTTGTGTAAACTTTCAAAATAAATGCTGGTATGAATAATCCAATATTAAAAATTAAATATGTCAAATTATTTATACATTTTTTCAAAGGTGCTGGGAAAACAGAGTGCCATTTTTTTGCAATCGTGCTGACAGCATAATATTCTGCTGCTAGGAGAACGATAATTAAAAAATTTACTGATATTTGGCGATTTTCATTAGGCAAGAATTGATGCATACACTGCTGCCGAGCCACTCATCTCTACCTTGGCAGAATATCAGTAATCTCATCAAACCACATCACATTTTGGAGTGTTAATAAATCTTCTTCAGGATAGGTGTCCCGTCCACGGGACGGTTGAGCTAACGTAGGCTAATGCGATTAGCATGAGGTTGTAAGTAATAAGAACATTTCCCAGGACATAGACATATCTGATAATGGCAGAAAGCTTAAATTCTTGTTAATCTAACTGCACTGTCCAATTTACAGTAGCTATTACAGTGAAAGAATACCATGCTATTGTTTGAGGAGAGTGCACAATTTTGAACATGAAAAGTTATTAATAAACAAATTAGGCACATTTTGGCAGTCTTGATACAAAATGATGAACAGAAATGCAATGGTTCATTGGACCAGTCAAAAACTTTGCGCATACACTGCTGCCATCTAGTGGCCAAAATCTAAATTGCATCTGGGCTGGAATAATACATGATGACCTTTCTCTTGCATTTCAAAGATGATTGTACAAAAGAATAACAAAAGAACAGTTGTTTCTTTCTTTGTATTATCTTTTACCAGATCTATTGTGTTATATTCTCCTACATTCATTTCACATTTCCACAAACTTCAAAGTGTTTCCATTCAAATGGTACCAAGAACATGCATATCCTTGCTTCAGGGCCTGAGCTACAGGCAGTTAGATTTAGGTATGTCATTTTAGGCGAAGATTTAAAAAAAGGGTTGGATCCTTAATTAAAACCTGTTGGGGCTAGGGGGCAGTATTTGCACGGCCGGATAAAAAACGTACCCGATTTAAACTGGTTACTACTCTTGCCCAGAAATGAGAATATGCATATAATTAGTAGATTTGGATAGAAAACACTCTAAAGTTTCTAAAACTGTTTGAATGGTGTCTGTGAGTATAACAGAATTCATATGGCAGGCCAAAACCTGAGAAGATTCCATACAGGAAGTGCCCTGTCTGACAATTTGTTATCCTTCTGTTGCATCTCTATCAAAAATACAGCATCTCTGCTGTAACGTGACACTTTCTAAGGCTTCCATTGGCTCTCAGAAGGCGCCAGAAAGTGGAATGACGTATCTCCTGTCTCTGGGCGAAGAACAGCAGGATAATTTGTTAGTGGTCAGGCTGGGAACAGTGACACTGGAGATGCACGTTCATGAGAATTCTCAATTTTTTTTCTTTCAGCCTTTGAATGAATACAACGTCGCCCGGTTGGAATATTATCGCTATTTCACGAGAAAAATTGCATAAAAATTGATTTTAAACAGCGTTTGACATGCTTCGAAGTACGGTAATGGAATATTTTGAATTTTTTTGTCACGAAATGCGCTCGCGCGTCACCCTTCGGATAGTGACTTGAACACACAAACAAAACGGAGCTATTTGGATATAACTATGGATTATTTGGAACCAAAACAACATTTGTTGTTGAAGTAGAAGTCCTGGGAGTGCATTCTGACGAAGAACAGCAAAGGTAATCCAATTTTTCTTATAGTAAATCTGAGTTTGGTGAGGGCCAAACTTGGTGGGTGTCAAATTAGCTGGCCGTGATGGCCGGGCTATGTACTCAGAAAATTGCAAAATGTGCTTTCGCCGAAAAGCTATTTTAAAATCTGACACCGCGATTGCATAAAGGAGTTCCTTATCTATAATTCTTAAAATAATTGTTATGTATTTTGTGAACATTAATCATGAGTAATTTAGTAAATTCACCGGAAGTTTGCGGTGGGTATGCTAGTTCTGAACATCACATGCTAATGTAAAAAGCTGGTTTTTGATATAAATATGAACTTGATTGAACAAAACATGCATGTATTGTATAACATAATGTCCTAGGAGTGTCATCTGATGAAGATCATCAAAGGTTAGTGCTGCATTTAGCTGTGGTTTTGGTTTTTGTGACATATATGCTTGCTTTGAAAATGGCTGTGTGATTATTTTTGGCAGGGTACTCTCCTGACATAATCTAATGTTTTGCTTTCGCTGTAAAGCCTTTTTGAAATCGGACAATGTGGTTAGATTAATGAGAGTCTTGTCTTTAAAATGGTGTAAAATAGTCATATGTTTGAGAAATTGAAGTTATAGCATTTTTTAGGCATTTGTGTTTCGCGCCACGCGATTCCACTGGCTGTTGACTAAGTGGGACGCAAGCGTCCCACCTAGCCCCGGGAAGTTAAAATGTGTCCCAGTGCAACATGCCTAGATCTGCCCACTGGGGCGTGGCTTACGGAGCCCTCTTTGAATTAAGTGCTCGTATCGCCTATTCTAACAGATCAAGTTATCTCACCACACTGGCAAAATAAATAGCGGGGGTACACCATACCGGCAAAACATGAGCCTATCACAATAATTAAAACAAAATGCCAAGAAAACTGTAGGCTATTACACCACTTTTTATCATTACCGCATGTCAGAGGCATGAAAAATGAGCACATGGACTTCAAAACCAGTGGTATAGCTTAAGGACCCTGGGACTAAACACCTACCTCTGCAACTGGACCCTGGACTTCCTGACGGAAGGTGGTAAGGGTAGGCAACAACATATCTGCCATGCTGATCCTCAACACTGGGGCCCCTCAGGGGTACATGCTTTGTCTCCTCCTGTATTCCCTGTTCACCCACGACTGTGTGGCCAAGCACGACTCCAACACCATCATTAAGTTTGCTGATGACACAACAGTGGTAGGCCTGATCACCGACAACGATGAGACAGCCTGTAGGGAGGAGGTCAGAGACCTGGCTGTGTGGTGCCAGGACAACAACCTCTCCCTCAATGTGAGCAAGACAATGGATCTGATCGTGGACTACAGGAAAATGAGGACCGAACAGGACCCCATTAACATCAATGGGGTTGAAGTGGACGGGTCGAGAGTTTCAAGTTCCTTGGTGTCCACATCGCCAACAAACTATTTTGGTCCAAACACTCCAAGACGTTTGTGAAGAAGGCATGACAACACCTTTTCCCCATCAGGAGACTGAAAAGATTTGGCATGGGTCCCCAGATCCTCAAAAAGTTCTACAGCTGCACCATCGAGAGCATCCTGACCGGTTGCATCACCGCCTGGTAGGGCAACTGCTCGGCATCTGACCGTAAGGTGCTACAGAGGGTAGTGCGAACGGCCCAGAACATCACCGGGGCCAAGCTTACTGACAACCAGGACCTATATACTAGGCGATGTCAGAGGAAGGCCGCACCTCTCTGATTCACAGGGTTGGGTTAAATGCGGAAGACATATTTCAGTTGAATGCATTCAGTTGTACAACTGACTAGGTATCCCCCTTTCCCGTAAGACTGCTGAACAATTAATCAAATGTTTTCACACTGGTGCTACTCGCTGTTTATTATCTATGTACAGTCACTTTACAAATTACCTTGACTAACCTGTACCCCCACACATACCGGTACCCCCTGTATATAGCCGCGTTATTGTTATGTAATTTTCTAGTGTTACTTTTAGATTTTCTTGTATTTTTTTACTTTTGTTTATTTTGTAAATATTTTCTTAACTCTATTTCTTGAACTGCATTGTTGGTTAAGGGCTTGCAAGTAAGCATTTCACAGTAAGGTCTGTTGTATTCAGCGCATGTGACAAATAGCATTTTATTTTATTTGATCTTTGCAAAATAACTATTTTAGATGCAGCAGTTGTTATCTAGAATGCTAGCCAAAGACTCATTTTATTGGTTGAAGTCTTTTTAAGTGTAATATAGTTGATTTGTGATGATGACACAAACATTATATTAAGCGGGGCATTCACACGAGCGTTAAAATCCAATTAAAATCCAAAAGTAGTTTGAAATGCACTCATAAGCAACATGTAAATAGAGTTTTTTTTGTAGGCGTTCTTTAAGAACTACCCCGTTGCTCTGCCACCAACTTGCACCTATCGCCCTCGTGCAGCAATATTTGCAAACACAGAAAGGGGTCTATTGCTAACTGTCTTGGACCCAGAGGGGTTGGGTTAAATGCGGCAGACACATTTTGGTTGAATGCATTCAGTTTCCCTTCCCTTCGTTGTTGTTTCCCTGTTTACTACTCAAATATATTTTACTTATTAAGTCAAAGACAAAATTAACTGCAATACACAGGTCTCAAATATATTAGCATAACTAGGCTACACAGAACCACTACGGACCCATTTGTAAATTGAGAGGTTTTTCTCCATAGTAATGTCATGCGTGCTCCCTCTCCGGGCCTCTAGTTCACCAGGCTGCTCATTAGGGCACACACCTGTCACCAGCGTTTCGCGCATAATGACACTCACCTGGACTCCATCACCTCCTTGATTACCTGCCATTTATATGTCACTCCCTTTGGTTTCTTCTCCAGTCGTCATTGGTTGTGTTTCTTGTTTTGTTCATTTATTTATTAAATGTATTCACTCCCTGAACTTGCTTCTCAACTCTCAACGTACATCGTTACAATTAACTTAGTGATGAGCTTTGTGGGTACTATGGTATTGAACGCTGATCTGTAGTTAATGAACATCATTCTCACATAGGTGTTGCTTTTGTCCAGGTGGGAAAGGGCAGTGTGGAGTGCGATTGAGATTGTGTCATCTGTGGATCTGTTGGGGTGGTATGCGAATTGGAGAGGGTCAAGGGTTTCCGGCATGATGGTGTTGATGTGACCCATGACCAGCCTTTCAAAGCACTTCATGGCTACTGACGTGAGTGCAACAGGGCGGTAATAATTTAGGCAGATTACCTTTGCTTTCTTGGGCACAGGGACAATGGAAGTCTGTTTCAAACATGTAGGTATTACAGACTCGGTCAGGGAGAGGTTGAAAAGGTCAGTGAAGACACTTGCTAGTTCGTCTGTGCATGCTTTGAGTACACGTCCTCGTAATCCGTCTCGCCCCGCGGCTTTGTAAATGTTGACCTTTTAAAAAGGTCTTGCTCACATCGGCTACAGAAAGCGTGATCACAAAGTCATCCGGAACAGCTGGTGCTCTCATTTATGCTTCAGTGTTGCTTGCCTCGAAGCGAGCATGAAAGGCATTTAGCTAGTCTGGTAGGCTCACGTCACTGGGCAGCTCGTGGCTGGGTTTCCCTTTGTAGTCTATAATAGTTTTCAAGCCCTGCCACATCTGACGAGTATCAGAACCAGTGTAGTAGGATTCAATGTTAGTCCTGTATTGACACTTTGCGGTTCATCTGAGTGCATAGCAGGATTTCTTTTAAGCATCCAGATTAGTGTCCCGCTCCTTGAAAGCGGCAGATCTAGCCTTTAGCTCGGTGCGGATGTTGCCTATAATCCATAGCTTCTGGTTGGAATATGTACATACGGTCACTGTGAGGACGACATCATCGATGCACTTATTGATGAAGCCGGTGACTGAGGTGGTATACTCCTCAATGCCATTGGATGAATCCCAGAACATATTCCAATCTGTGCTAGCAAAACAGTGCTGGAGCATAGCATCCGTGTCATCTGACCACTTCCGTATTGAGTGAGTCACTGGTTCTTCCTGCTTTAGTTTTTCCTTGTAAGCAGGTATCGGGAGGATAGAATTATGGTCAGATTTCACAAATTTGACCATAATTCTATCCTCCCGATACCTGCTTTGTACGCGTCTCTGTGTGTGGTATAAAGGTGGTCTAGAGTTTTTTTTCCTCAGGTTGCATATGTAACATGCTGGTAGATATTAGGTAAAACGGATTTAGGTTTGCCTGTATTAAAGAGCGCTGCTTCTGGATGAGCATTTTCTTGTTTGCTTATTATACAGCTCGTTGAGTGCGGTAAATAGACAATAAAATAGATGAGAACTCTCTTGGTAGATAGTGTGGTCTGCAGCTTGTCATGAGGTATTCTACCTCAGGCGAGCAATACCTCGAGACTTCTTTAATATTAGACATTGCACACCAGCATTTATTGACAAATAGACACACACCCCGCCCCTCGTCTTACCAGACGTAGCTGCACTGTCCTGCCGATGCACAGAGAAGCCAGACAGCTCTGTATTATCAGAGCTCTGTACTATTGTAAAGTGGTTGTTCCACTGGATATCATAAGGTGAATGCACCAATTTGTAAGTCGCTCTGGATAAGAGCGTCTGCTAAATGACGTAAATGTAAAAAAAAAAATGTAAATGCGTTGTTTAGCCACGTCTCGGTGAAACATAAGATATTACTGTTTTTAATGTCCCGTTGGTAGGATAGTCTTAAATCGTAGATCGTCCAGTTTGTTTTCCAATGATTGCACATTGGCCAATAATACGGAGGGTAGTGGGGGTTTCCCTACTTGTTGGCTCATTCTTACAAGCCACCCCGCCCTCCTTCCCCTTTTTCTCCGTCTTTTCTTCATGCTGATGATGGGGATTTGGGCCTTGTCTTGACAAAGCAGTATATCCTTCGCGTTGGACTCATTAAAACATCTTTGTCCAGTTTGAGGCTGCTCTGATGTCCAGAAGCTATTTTCAGTCATTAGAGACAGTAGCAGCAACATGTACAATGAGTTACAAACAATGCAAAAAAACAAACAAAATACCACAGTTGGTTAGGAGCCAGTAAAACAACAGCCCTCACCTCCGGCACCATTACTTAGAACCAAGTATAATTTCAGTGACTGTTCAAGCATGAATCAAACCATCATTGTAAGTGTGTGAGAACCCCAAAAAGTTATTTTATTTAGACGTAAATAAAATGTAAATGTAGGCTATGTTGAATTGGCTTTGGCTTTCTTACTGCCTCCAAGAGTTGCGCGCGTCAGTGTGCCATGTCCTAGAAAAGGCTCTATAGAACATACCAGAGGGGGGCATCAGTTACTAGGCTACCTAAATTATTGGGATCATTTGGTTACCACCAGTGTTTGGAATACATTGAGTTAGTTGACAAAACAGACCATGGGATGGAGATTTTTGTTGTTGAAGGTCCGCGTGGGGTTTGTGTAAACTATGAGATTATATTGGAGACAGCTTTATAGCAGTGCATGTCATCTATTCATTTACCTTTATAGTATTTCTAAGTAGCAGCTTTATCAGTCAGGGAACTAATTATTCTCACTTTATGATAGAACATTCAGATTTTTCTGCGTGACCGTGGCACTCTTTACCTGAATTGTTAGGATTTTCTTGTAATCACAACAAAACTACTCATTTTGCTCAAATTTAGATTGAATTAAATAGTTTTTTTTGATGGGCTTGGCTGAGAATAGAACATTCATTGCTATAAAGCTGTCTCCAATTTAATCGCATAGTTTACACAGACCCACTACGGACCTTTGACAAATACATCTCTGTGTGAAAAGACATCCAATGGTATGGTTTGTCAACGAACTCAATCAATGTATTCCAAACATTGATGGTAACCAGATGATCCCAATAATTTAGGTAGCCTAGTAAACGATTTGTAAACGTTTGTAATCCTACCGGTGTGTCTGCATTTAACCATTTTCCTAACCTTAACCTCATTCCCCTAATCTGCTATGTTAGTTAGTCTAACCTGCTGCGTTAGTTCTCCTAACCTGCCACGCTAATTAACCTAATCGCCACATTGATTATCCAAATCTGCCACGTTAGTTATCCTAACCTGCTATGTAAACAAACCTCATAAATGGCGACAAATCATCAATTGAGAGCATGCTGTCGAGCTGTATCACCGCCTGGTGATATCCAAATCCAGAGGTAGGGTTTGAGGGGGTTGTGGGGCAGCTGGGACCTGAGTAGGCGGTTGATTGACTTTTGATAGGGTCTGTTTTATCTCAGTCATCAAGAGACGAAAGTCCTGTCCCTATAAAACAACCACTGACCTGTCAGTTTGTAATCCATTCATCCAGAAAACATGACGGTATAAAAGCAGTGTAAATGTACTGCCTATGTCCGTGTACATATATGTTCCCTTTTTACAACACCCCCTCAAAATATATATTTTTTGTTGCTTTAACTGCAGTGAGGAAAATGTTACATTGCATTACCTCTCCACTATCACGTGCAGATCGTGCCACTCTTTCATGGTTCTCATCAACCTAGAACTGATATTTCACAACACAGTCTGCAGAACAAAACATTTAAAAATAAGGTTTCAATTGGCACCGCACTTACCGGGGCAGTATGACATGTAACAAGAAGTCCCAGCAACACGACTATGCCTTTCATCCTTACAGCTTCAGAAACCTGTTCAGATGAAATCCATACTCATAAGAATGTGTCGGATGCATTTAATTAGGAAACCTTGATTTTTTTATTAAAGGGGGAATACAGACCTTATTATCTTTAAAAGAAAAATCATAAAAATACAATGCATTTTTTTTTTGTAGTTAATCCTTATATGATAAATAATATTAAATTGAATTCACAAGACAAAAATAATAATAAATCTAACAATGATAATTATAATAGAAATGAGGAGTATTATCTAACCTTAGAGATGATTCTTGTTATTCTTAAAACCCGAATTGCCTAAACCAACCTAGACTTAATATAAATACTTCTGTAGCTGTTTGATCATCCAATCAGAACTGTTTACAGCCACGTTTTTCAAACATTGCTTAAAAATGAATAACACAAATATTTCCTAACAGATCATTTAATTGCAAAGGAACCGCATTGGCCTATGAGTCATACACAGCACTGTAGAGCAATAGCGATAAACACGTTGTGCAAAAATGACCATACAAGAAACCAAAACCTTTGATTACATGTCTCAATTGTTCCAATACAACACCACCTGAAGGTTTGTGGTGAGCAGTACAGCAACCATACAGAGACGTACATGTAAAGTACCTGTTCTTGAACTGTATTTTTGTCCTGCCCCCTCCGCTATAAGCAACCCTCTCTATCCTCCTTTGTGCGGTATGCTCACACCCATGGCAATGTTTCATTTGAAAATAATGTTTTAATGAGGTAAAGATGGGCTGTATTGAAAAATATCAAACTCATGAAACATTTTCCCAGCTTCACCTATGACACTAGGGAATCGGAAAGTTCTGGATGCTACAGTACAGAGGTTGGCCTAGAGTAGTCCTAATTTAGAAGATGGTGACATAAACATTTGGGTAGTACCCGTTTCACCAAGATACCAATGTGGGGAATTGTTTTTGCATGTGGTAAATTACATCTTCATGAGACAAACTTATTTGTTGAGATAAAAATCTTAAGTTAATTAGAAATTAAACCACAAGTCAACCATAAAACTCTGATAGGGGTTGCAAAATGTGAAAACACCCCTATAGATGTGGTTGGAATGTAAGTGGTATTTTGATTGGCTGAAAGGCCATGAAAAAATATTTTAAAAGGGTTCAAGTGTATTGGCATATCAACAATTTTACTCTACAGGAGTAAGGCCCAAAAACATTTTTCAAAGGTTCGTGCCACTCTTTCATGGTTCTCATCAACCTAGAACTGATATTTTACAACACAGTCTGCAGAACAAAATGTTGATGAGGCCTTCTCTCATCAGTTTTCACTTAAGATTTTATGACATGATTTATTCATGGAATGCTTGATTTTGCTTTGAAATTGGAAACGCTCAAGCTAGGTTAGCAAAACTTGTCATATCTGTCAATAAACAATCATTGTCTCACAGGTGAATGCCCAGTATGAACACCTTCATTTTGCTGCTTGGTTCATTATATCTTTGTCTGGCAGCTCCAGTAAGTGAAAATACACGATAACCCTTTGAATGTCTTTATCATATTCATCTGTCTCAAAGTCTCCTTTAAAACTTGTTTTGTTATTAAGGTGGATCAAGCGCATGTCAGGAAGGCCAGAGGTTTGAGCTATGAGGCAAGCTGTGTGTTATTGCACTAGCCAGACCATATAGTGGTTGGGGTTGAAAGATATACATTTAATTTTCATGGCATTATATTGTTTTACATTCTCATCACTGACCCCACCCCCTTACTGTTAATGTCCCAGGATCTCCATGATCTAGGTACCATACTGACAAAGATTGGCCAGCAGAGGAAACACCGGAACCAAAACTGGACTCCCTGCAGAATACTCTTCCCCAAGTCACATATAGATTGACCCCTCATACCCTAACCCCTATAACCAGTTTCCAAATAGCTTGAATCCCTATTCCCCGAATACCTTTTCCACAAATGTATTCGCCACGAATCCATACTATGCAAACAGGTTCCCTTTATCTCCAACTATTGGGAGTACAGCCTCATATCATAATCCTAGAGAGACCAGCTAGTACTCGGACCATAGTCCCTACTCCAGTGCCAGAGACTCAAGAAGACGTTAAGCCTTCACCAGCCACGAGGACACTCGACAGAGAGCCAGACACTCATTGCAGAAAACTCTTGTAGCTACTGTTTAGTAATGGTTCTAGTTTTAAAACATTCTGACTTGCTTCTTATTAAATACATTACTTTTGTATTATCTATGGTGTTGAACTGCTCAAGCTGTTGGGATTAGTTTTTTTAAGGTATCCATGCATCATGTATCTTTAAACGTTTGTGCTTTTAAGGGTCATCTATCAGCTCTGTGTAATTACTTTCCTCTACAACATGTATAACTTCTGCCATCATCATTAGCAAAGATTTTTTGATATGAGTTTTGTATCAGATTTTTTGCTATAGTAACGAATACTATTTTACTAACAGTAGAGAATAATCAGCTAACATGTGAATAAAGTCTTGGCAAAATGCTCTTAGGTGGACAACGTTTATTCAAAAAGTAGAGAGAATCAAGACCAGAACGGAATTTAGACTTCATTTACAATAAAACTCAAATGACATAGTTAAAACATCAAGTTATACACATCCATTTACACAACCTGTACATACATTCCCCCCCCCCCATAACATTTGCAATTCATTTCAAATAACTTAAATAGTTTTCTATTTAAAAGTGCAAATCCTTACACATGGATTTGAATAAGACCATGGCAATCCGGGATGTGGAGTTCACATCTTTTCTTGTGCAACGAATAATAATAATAATAATAATAATGTGTGAGTAGATAATTTCTCTTCCCATTAAACATGTGTTCTGGTAGAATTAGAATTCCTCGTTCTAGTTCTATGGTTCTCCTGATGTCCTGCTCAAGACGAGTCCATGAAAAGCAATCCTATTAATAATGTTGAGTAATTCACATGGTACTAGTGTTATCTGTATCATTATAAACTGGGTGGTTCACACATTTCATAAGCCATTCTATGGCTGTACAGTATGTACAATATATATATATACACAAAAGTATGTGGACACCCCTTAGAATTAGTGAATTTGGCTATTTCAGTCATACCCGTTGCTGACAGGTGTATAAAATCGAGCACACAGCCATGCAATCTCCATAGACAAACATTGGCAGCTGAATGGCCTTACTGAAGAGCTCAATGACTTTCAACATGGCACAGTCATAGGATGAGACATTTCCAACAAGTCAGTTCGTCAAATTTCTGCCCTGCTATAGCTGCCCGGTCAACTGTAAGTACTATTATTGGGAAGCGGAAATGTCTAGGAACAGCAACGGCTCAGCGCAAAGTGGTAGGCCACACGAGCTCACAGAACGGGACCACCGAGTGCTGAAGCGCGTAAAAATCACCTGTCCTCGGTTGCAACACTCACTACCAAGTTCCAAAAAGCCTCTGGAAGCAACGTCAACACAAGAACTGTTCATCGGGAGCTTCATGAAATGGATTTCCATGGCCGAGCAGCTGCACACAAGTCTAAAATTACCATGCGCATTGCCAAGTGTCGGCTGGAGTGGTGTGAAGCTCACCGCCATTGGACTCTGGAGCAGTAGAAACACGATCTCTGGATTGATGAATCAGGCTTCACCATTTGTCAGTCCAACCGACGAATCTGGGTTCGGCAGATGCCAGGAGAACGCTACCTGCCCGAATGCATAGTGCCCACTGTAAAGTTTGGTGGAGGGGGAATAATGGTCTGGGGCTGTTTTTCATGGTTCGGGCTAGGCCCCTTAGTTCCAGTGAAGGGAAATCTTAACGCTACAGCATAGAATGACATTCTAGATGATTCTGTGCTTTTAGCTTTGTGGCAACAGTTTGGGGAAGGCCCTTTCTAGTTTCAGCATGACAATGCCCCCATCCACAAAGCAAGGTCCATACAGAAATGGTTTGTCGAGATTGGTGTGGAAGAACTTGACTAGCCTGCACAGAGCCCTGACCTCAACTCCATCAAACACCTTTGGGATGAATTGGAACACCGACTGCGAGCCAGGCCTAATTGCCCAACATCAGTGCCCGACCTCACTAATGCTTTTGTGGCTGCATAGAAGCAAGTCCCTGCAGCAATTTTCCAACATCTAGTGGAAAGCCTTCCCAGAGGAGTGGAGGCTGGTAAAGCAGCAAAGGTGGGGACCAACTCCATATTAATGCCCATGATTTTGGAATGAGATGTTCGATAAGCAGGTGTCCACATATTTTTGGTCATGTATGCATGTATATATGTAAGGATGGCTGGGGCAGGCCAGTATTACAGGGGTTACAGACTCTGGTTGAAAACAACAGGGTTGAAGAGAGGTGATTCTCCAAGTCACAAGGCATGATAAGGTGAGAATGGTAGCGAATTGTTAATATTCTGACACTGTAGGGCAGACGAGAGGGTGAATCTCTACAACCCTCTCCAGGGGTAGCTAGTGGGGAACCCACACACGCTATTGGGCCATACATGCGTCTGTCTATGCATGCAGCCAATGCAAAGGAAACCCGAAACACTCACCACAAGCAGGAGATAATATATTACAGTATACTTCATATGTCGTCTGAGCAGTCTACTGTTAACTCTACTGGACAAGAAGAATTGAACTGGAACTCAGGCTGTGAAGAAAATAAAAAAAAGGTTTAGACATTACAATAAAACAAAAAAGCACAGAGACAAAACACCAAAAAGCCCCAGTCTTGTGTGTTGTGGGTCAGCAGGACTGTGTTTTAGTAACTGTGTGAGATTGGTCTGGTGGTGCAGGACTAAGACTTCTGCTCCGCTCCTGCAGCAGACGCGGCTGTGCTCTCCGGCTTAAGGATCTGATAGGTGATGAGATACTCTGGGTAGGCCTGCAAACACACAAGGGACAGAAGTCAATGAGAAGAGCAAATACACTGAACTAAAGTATTAAAACGCAACATGCAACAATTTCAGATTTTACTGAGTTACAGTTCATATAAAGAATTCAGTCAATAGAAATAAATGAATTCGGCCCTAATCTATGGATTTCACATGACTGGGGAATATAGATATGGTCACAGATGCCAATTAAGGAAGTGGATCAGAAAACCAAGAGCATCCGAAACATGCTCATTGGGTGACATGTCTGGTGAGTATGCAGGCCATGGAAGAACTGGGACATTTTCAGTTTCCAGGAATTGTGTACAGATCCATGCGACATGGGGCCGTGCATTATCATGCGGAAACATGAGGTGACGGTGGCAGATGAATGGCACGACAACGGGCCTCAGGATCTCGTCACGGTGTCTCAATAAAATGCAATTGTGTTCGTTGTCTGTAGCTTATGTCTGTCCATACCATAACCCCACCACCAACATGGGGCACTCTGTTCACAACATTGACATCAGCAAACAGCTAGCCCACAGAATGCCAAACACACTGTTTGCATCTGCCCGGTACAGTTGAAACCAGGATTAATCCGTGAAAAGCACACTTCTCCAGGGTGCCAGTGGCCATCAAAGGTGAGCATTTGCCCACCGAAGTAGGTTACAACACCGAACTGCAGTCAGATCAAGACCCTGGTGAGGAAGACGCACACGCAGATGAGCTTCCCGAGACGGTTTCTGACAGTTTGCGCAAAAATTATTCCGTTGCACAAACCCCCAGTTTCATCAGCTGTCCGGGTGACTGGTCTCAGACGATCCCAAAAGGTGAAGAAGCAGGATGTGGAGGTCCTGGACTGGCGTGTTTACATGTGGTCTGCGGTTTTGAGGCCGGTTAGACGTACTGCCAAATTCTTTACCATAAGCCGCCTCTCCAACGTTGTTTTAGAGAAATTAACATACATTTTTTTGGCAACAGCTCTGGTGGACATTCCTGCATTAAGCATGCCAATTTTACGCTCCCTCAAATCTTTAGACATCTGTGGCATTGTGCTGTGTGACAAAACTGCACATTGTAGCGTGGCCTTCTATTATCCCCAACAAAAGGTGCACCTGTGTAATGATCATGCTGTTTAATCAGCTTCTTGATATGCCACACCTGTGAAGTGGATGGATATCTTGGCAAAGGAGAAACGCTCACTAACAGGGATGTAAGCAAACGTGCACAAAATTTGTGAAATACCTTTTTGTGCTTATGGAACATTTCAGGGATATTTTATTTCAGCACATGAAACATTGGACCAACACTTTACGTGTTGCGTTTATATTTTTGTTCAGTGTAATGAGTACAAATTATTCTCCATTGTGGATGCTTTTTAGTCCAGGTCTAGGCTTAATCTGTGTCCATAATGTCTGGAATTGCCTTTGGGTATAATTAAAGTTGTATTGAATGGAGTTGAGGTCTCACCTGCTCTCCTCTGTAGATTACATACTCTGCGTAGGCCAGGCCGTTGACGCTGGGCCGGCCAATCACAGAGTGATGTCCAGGGGGGGCGTGGGCCATCTTCATGGCACTGAACTGGAGGAAGGACTTCCCCAGGGTTACACGGCAGAATAACATCTGCCTGAAGGTTACAAAAAAAACATGGAGAAGAGGCGTCAAATTATGTTTCACTAATGATGTTTCACAATTATCAAAGCTCTGATGAAGGCCGGAATTGATTGATTAATTGATCGAGGGGCACTAGTTTGGCAACAGTGGTATAGAATGCTCGAGTCGTCAAGTGCTCTCTTCATGAGCGGTAAAGCCTTAAATGCACCTAAATGTGTTCTTTCTATAGATCATGTCTCACCTGTGGCACAGGTAACAGGAGCGGTCTTTGTGAGTGGGGCATCCGGTGCCGCCCCCGATGCCATAAACATACTGGTTACTCTTAGAGGAGTTCTCAGCAAAGTAGATCCCTGCTCCAAACATTCCTCCGATGTACGCATGCCGCTCGTCAAAGCCTTTGTGGATAATGGCATTTATGAACGGAGAACCTGGAGAACCAAAAAACATGAAACAAGAACAATGTCAAATACGATTGAAATTGACATCGCTAAAAACAAGAAATAAATGATAAACAGGGTTAACATTTATCCAGTGATGATCAGTTAAGACATTATTGCCATTCAGAAATAACAAGGAGCGTGGTAAAAAAAACAGGTTATAATATGAATATGTCTTGTTACCATGGAAGAGCATGCGCTCATTGTGGTGGTTGTGGTTCTCGTCCGAGATCTCCTTCTGGCGGTGTGTGTAACGCTCCCGCAGCTTCTTGTTGACCACCTTCTGGATCTGCATGGACACACAGACAGGAATCAACTAGAGCAGCAATACTGAGGACTTCTAATCTGCCTTCCTTTTCAGAAGATGGGATTGTTAACACTACCCGAGTTCCTGAAACCACGGTGGATTCTTACCAACCAATAACTGTGATCGAGGGTAGTACCAAAGTAAAGATGTGTGTATTTCTATCTTAAAGAGCTTCATCATAAGAGCAAATGTAGATCGTAGAGTGTGTAGTACTGTAATTGAATGTCAAGCTGACCTTGATGATGTTGTATCTGCTGAACACCCCTCCTGCGTTCCCTCCATCCCTGTGTTCTCTGATGCTACTTTGCATCTTGAGCAGAGAGAAGAAAAAAGAAAGTTAAAATCTTAAAAAGCATAGGATTTCATTACATTTCTCCAAACATGGCACTCTTTCACCCTTGAGTAGGGTTGCAAAGGGAGGGTATATGATCAGAAACTATTAGAATTTTGGTAACCATCAAGGAATATATAAAAAGATTTAGACGACATCTAGTGGCGTTTCCGGGTACTTCAGATTGTAAGAGGCGTCTTATCTCTGGCCCCATTTAATATGTATAAAAAAAAAAAATTAAAGGGAAAAAAAATGAATGACAAAGCAGTAAAACATCCTAAATATAAAACAGTCAACTTAATGGATACCATTGTTGTTAAATATGAAGGTTTCAGCATGAAATTGTAAAATAAACAAAACATTTTATAAAAATGTCAATATGACCTTGTTGTAAATGTTTTGGGGCCAAACTGGTTGCAGTTGAAAAAAAAAAAAAAAAAATTCAATAGTTGGAAGGAAATAATGCCATTGTTGATTAGATGCTTAAACATTTTTTTTTATTAGGCTATGTTCTAGGCTACACATTTTAAACATTAATACTTTGACAGTACCAGTCAAAAGCTCGGACACCTAATCATTCCAGGGTTGTAATTTATTTGAACCATTTTCTATATTGTAGAATCATAGTGAAAACATCAAAACTATGAAATAACACATATGGAATCATGTAATAACACCCCCCCCCAAAAAAAATGTGTTATAAAAAAAAATCGAAATATATTTTCTAATTGAGATACTTCAAAGTACCCACCCTTTGCCTTGATGACAGCTTTGCACACTCTTGGCATTCTCTCAACCAGCTTCATGAGGTAGTCACCGGGAATGCATTTCACTTAACAGGTGTGCCTTGTTAAATATTAATTTGTGGAATTTAGGTGGGGGGTATACAGAAGATAGCCCTATTTGGTAAAAGACCAAGTCCATATTATGGCAAGAACAGCTCAAATAAGCAAAGAGAAACGACAGTCCATTACTTTAAGACATGAAGGTCAGTCAATGCGGAAAATTTCAAGAACTTTGAAAGTTTCTTCAAATGCAGTCGCAAAAACATTCAAGCGCTATGATGAAACTGGCTCTCATGAGGACCGCCACAGGAAAGGAAGACCCAGAGTTGCCTCTGCTGTAGAGGACAAGTTCATTAGGGTTACCAGCCTCAGAAATTGCAGCCCATATAAATGCTTCAGAGTTCAAGTAACAGACATCTCAACATCAACTGTTCAAATTTGAGATTTTCACTTCGAACCGCTGTGTCTTTTTGAGACGCAGAGTAGGTGAATGGATGATCTCCGCATATGTGGTTCCCACCGTGAAGCATGGAGGTGGTGTGATGGTGCTTTGCTGGTGACACTGTCAGTGATCCATTTAGAATTCAAGGCACACTTAACCAGCATGGCTACCACAGCATTCTGCAGCAATACACCATCCCATCTGGTTTGCGCTTAGTGGGACTATCATTTGTTTTTCAACAGCAGAATGACCCAACACACCTCCAGGCTGTGTAAGGGCTATTTGACCAAGAAGGAGAGTGATGGAGTGCTGCAGCAGATGACCTGGCCTCCACAATCACCCGATCTCAACCCAATTGAGATGGTTTGGTATAAGTTGGACCGCAGAG
Source organism: Salmo salar (assembly GCF_965601325.2). Lineage (NCBI taxonomy): Eukaryota > Metazoa > Chordata > Actinopteri > Salmoniformes > Salmonidae > Salmo > Salmo salar. Next base: position 14,730,544 of record NC_138314.1, on the reverse strand, counting down.
TGAAGGAAAAGCAGCCAACAAGTGCTCAGCATATGTGGGAACCCCTTCAAGACTGTTGGAAAAGCAATTCAGGTGAAGCTGGTTGAGAGAATGCAAAGCTGTGAAAGGCAAAGAGCTGCTACTTTGAAGAATCTCAACTATAAAATATATTTTGATTGGTTTAACACTTTTTTTAATTACTACATGATTCCATATGTGTTATTTCATAGTTTTGATGTCTTTATTTTGTAGAATAATAATGAAGAAAAAAAAACCCTGGAATGAGTAGGTGTCTGTGTGTTTGACTGGTACTGTGTGTGTTAAATAACACACACACACACACACACACACACACACACACACACACACACACACACACACACACACACACACACACACACACACACACACACACACACACACACACACACACACACACACACACACACACACACACACACACACACACACAGTCAAAAGTTTGGACACACCTACTCATTCCAGGGTATTTTTTTCTTCATTATTATTCTCTTTATTTTTAATATTTTGTAGAACACGCACGCACACACCTACCTAGTTGGACACCCCTTTGAATTAGTGAATTCAGCCATTTCAGCCACGCGCGTAGCAGACAGGTGTATGAAATCGAGCACACAGCAATGCAATCTCCATAGACAAACATTGGCAGAAGAATGGCCTTACTGAAGAGCTCAGTGACTTTCAACGTGGCAACGTCATAGGATGCCACCTTTCTGCGCTCCTAGAGCTGCCCTGGTAAGTGATTTTATTGTGAAGTGGAAACGTCTAGGGGGCAAGTGGTAGGTCACACAAGCTCACAGAATGGGACCGCCGATTGCTGAAGCCCGTAGTGTGTAAAAATCCTCAGAATAATCTGAAAAACTCAGAGTTTCAAACTGCCTCTGAATGCAACATCAGCACAATAACTGTTTGTCGGGAGCTTCATGAAATGGGTTTCCATGCGCAATGCCAAGCGTCGGCTAGAGTGGTGTAAAGCTCACCGCCATCGGACTCTGGAGCAGTGGAAACACGTTCTCTGGAGTGATGAATCACGCTTCACATCCGACTGTCCGACGAACAAATCTGGGTTTGACGGATGCAAGGAGAAAGAAGGCTACCTGCCCCAATGCATAGTGCCAACTGTAAAGTTTGCTGGAGGAGGAATAAAGGTCTGGGGCTGTTTTTCATGGTTCGTGCTAGGCCCCTTAGTTCCAGTGAAGGGAAATCTAAATCCTACAGCATACAATGACATTCTAGACATTCTGTGCTTCCAACTTCATGGCAACAGTTTCTGGAAGGCCCATTCCTGTTTCAGCATGATAATGCCCCGTACACAAAGCAAGGTCCATACAGAAATGGTTTGTCAATCAGTGTGGAAGAACTTGACTGTCCTGCACAGAGCCCTGACCTCAACCCCATCGAACACCTTTGAGATTAATTGGAATACCGACTGCGAGCCAGGCCTAATCGCCAAACATCAGCACCCAACTTCACAAACACTCTTGTGGCTGAATGGAAGCAAGTACCTGCAACAATGTTCCAACATCTAGTGGAAAGCCTTCCCAGAAGAGTGGAGGCTGTTATAGCAGCAAAGGGGGGTGCAACTCCATATTAATGCCCAGGATTTTGGAATGAGATGTTCAACGAGCTGGTGTCCACATAATTTTGGTCAATCACATTCCACACTGCCCTTTCCCACCTAGACAAAAATAACACCTATGTGAGAATGCTGTTCATTGACTAGAGCTCAGCATTCAACACCATACTGCCCTCAAAGCTCATCACCAAGCTAAGGACCCTGGTACTAAACACCTCCCTCTGCAACTGGATCCTTGACAACAGGATCCTTGACTACCCCCCAAGGGTAGGCAACCCCAGACCTGCCAGGCTGACCCTCAACACTGGGGCCCCTCAGGGGTGAGTGCTTATTCCCCTCCCTGTACTCCCTGTTCACATACGACTGCATGGCCAAGCACGACTCCAACACCATCATTAAGTTTGCTGACGACACAACGATGTCACAGTCTATAGGGAGGTCAGAGACCTGGCAGTGTGGTGCCAAGACAACAACCTCTCCCTCAATGTCAGCAAGACAATGGAGATACTCGTGGACAACAGGAAAAGGAGGGCCGATTAACATCAAAGGGGCTGTAGTGAAGAGTTTCAAGTTCCTTGGTGTCCACATCGCCAACAAACTATCTAGTGGTCCAAACACACCAAGACAGTCGTGAAGAGGGCAAAACACCACCTTTCCCCCTCAGGAGACTGAAAAGATTTGGCATGGGTCCCCAGATCCTCAAAAGGTTCTACAGCTGCACAATCGAGAACATCCGGACAGGTTGCATCACCGCCTGGTATGGCAACTGCTCGGCATCTGACCGTTAGGTGCTACAGAGGGTAGTGCGTACGGCCCAATACATCACTGGGGCCAAGCTTCCTGCCAACCAGGACCTATATACTAGACGGTTTCAGAGGAAGGCTCTAAAAATTGTCAAAGTATCGAGCACCCAAGTCATAGACTGTTCTCTCTGCTACCAAACAGCAAGTGGTACCGGAGCGCCAAGTCTAGGTCCAAAAGGCTCCTTAACAGCTTCTATCCTCAAGCTATAAGACTGCTGAACAATTAATCAAATGGCCACCCAGACTTTTTACATTGACCACCCCTTTGTTTTTACACTGCTGCTACTCGCTGTGTATTATCTATGCATAGTCACTTTAACCCTAACTACATTTACAAATTACCTCAACTAACCTGTACCCCCACAAATTGACTCGGTACCGGTACTCCCTGTATATAGCCTCGTTTATGTTATGTAATTACATTTTTTACTTAAGAAAATATTTACTAAATAAACTTAACTATTTCTTGAACTGCATTGTTTGTTAAGGGCTTGTAAGTAAGCATTTCACAGTAAGGTCTACACCTGTTGTTTTCGGCACGTGACAAATAACATTTGATTTGACACACACACACACACACACACACACACACACACACACACACACACACACACACACACACACACACACACATCTGAACCCACCTCCTCCTCCACTGATTGGCCCTCTTTGTCGTCAGGGGCTAGGTCGATGAGGACCGTGCCCTGGTTGGCACAGTGGAATGTCAGGTACGGGTTGGCACCTGGAGAAAAAACAAAGCACCTGTTACGCACTCATACTTGGTTATATATTGGAGTGGTTTTCCACCTATACTTTAAGGGCAAGTATACCAGACACATATTAGGCCTAATCCTGAACTACAAATAAACTTTCAATAGAGAATCTCCATTCCAGGAATAGGAAGAATAGTCTGGGAAGTATTTGATGCAACAATAAATGGGAAACATCACATGAGCGCCTCAGAGATTTCTCTGGGAATGTCCTGACCTTGTTGTCCCCCCAGCAGCCTCTCCACTCCCTTGATGAGTTTGTGTCGGTGGCCGTAAGCGTTGATCCCAATCTCCTTCAGTTCCTCGTGACCCATGTCAGCCAGCACATCCAGAGAGATCTGGGAAAGAACAGGACATTTCGTACAGAGCAGGGATCCTGAACTGTGACATGACAACAGCTAGTCCAACAGGGGCAAAATAAATAAAATATCAGACTAATTAGATGCCCTATTAAATAAAAAATGATAACATGAAACCCAAATCAATGAACACTCACCTGTTCTCTCTCAAAGATTTCCCTTATATGCTCCAGACCCAAGCTCTTCAGGAACTGACCGATGTTCATGTCCAACATTGCCACTGGAATACAAACACCACAAGAGCAAATTCAGCATGCAAGTAAAATGACTGATTCATCTGTACCGACTAAGATTTCAACCATATTCTACCAAAACTAGTAGAATATCAGCTGCTTGCTAAAACCCAGCTCAGTTGTGATCCAGGCTCTTCATCTATACTCACATTCCCCCTCCTTCCTGTCGGAGCCCGCAGCCCCGTCGGCCACTCCGGAGGTCCCTGCGGCCCCGAGCTCGTTGAGGGGCCCGGCCAGGTTGTCGATGCTGCTGGCTGCAGAAAGGCAAGAGGGCGTGGAGGCTGGGGAGATGACCGAGCCTGCACTGACCACCGTGGCCTGGGGCTTGAAGCAGCTGGGCAGGGCATCTGGGGGCATGGCATCCATCAGCAGGGCACGGATGTCATCAGCCTGAAAGAGGAGGAGGACATAATTAGAGGGAGAAGTCATGGGTGAGAAGGGGCTCGAATTGTTGGCCTAATCCCTAATTTCTAAGCGTGTCTACACACACACACACACACACACACACACACACACACACACACACACACACACACACACACACACACACACACACACACACACACACACACACACACACACACACACACACACACAGCCTTCGGAAAGTATTCAGACCACTTGACTTTTTCCACATGTTGTTTCCACAGCCTTATTTTAAAATGGATTTAAAAAATTTAATATATATTTTTTTAAATCACAAAATTCCCCATAATGACAAAGCAAAAACAGGTTTAGAAATGTTTGCTAATTTATTACAAATATTTAACAGAAATAACTTATTTACATAAGTATTCAGAACCTTTGCTATGATACTCGAAATTGAGCTCATGTGCATCCTGTTTCCATTGATCATCCTTGAGATTTTTCTACAACTTGATGATTCCACCTGTGATAAATTCAATTGATTGGACATTATTTGGAAAGGAACACCTGTCTATATTAGGTCCCACAGTTGAAATTGCATGTCAGAGCAAAAACCAAGCCATGAGGTCGAAGAAATTGTCCATAGAGCTCCGAGACAGGATTGTGTCAAGTCACAGATCTGGGGAAGGGTACAAAAACATTTCTGCAGCATTGAAGGTCCCCAAGAACACAGTGGCCTCCATCATTCTTAAATGGAAGAAGTTTGGAACCACCAAGACTCTTGCGAGAGCTGGCCATCCGGCCAAACTGAGAAATCGGGGAAAAGGGCCTTGGTCAGGGAGGTGACCAAGAACCCGATGGTCACCCTGACAGAGCTCCAGAGTTCCTCAGTGGAGATGGGAGAACCTTCCAGAAGGATCGCCATCTCTGCAGCATTCCACCAATCAGGCCTTATGGTAGAGTGGCCAGACGGAAGCCACTCCTCAGTAAAAGAAACATGACAACACGCTTGGAGTTTGCCGAAAGGCACCTAAAGACTCTCAGACCATGAGAAACAAGATTCTCTGGTCTGATGAAACCAAGATTGAACGCTTTGGTCTGAATGCCAAGAGTCACATCTGGAGGAAACCTGGCACCATCCCTACGGTGAAGCATGGTGATGGCAGCATCATGCTGTGGGGATGTTCTTCAGCAGCAGGGACTGGGAGACTAGTCAGGATCGAGGCAAAGATGAACGGAGCAAAGTACAGAGAGATCCTTAATGAAAACCTGCTCCAGAGCACTCAGGACCTCAGACGTGGGCGAAGGTTCACATTCCAACAGGGCAATGAGCCTAAGCACACATGCAAGACAGCGCATGAGTGGCTTTGGGACAAGTCTCAATGTCCTTGAGTGGCCCAGCCAGAGCCTGGACTTAAACCTGATCAAACATCTATGGAGAGACCTGAAAATAGCTGTGCAGCCACGCTACCCATCCAACCTGAGCTTGAGGGGATCTGCAGAGGAAAATGGTAGAAACTCCCCAAATACAGGTGTAGCAAGCTTGTAGCGTCATACCCAAGAAGACGAGGCTGTAATCGCTGCCAAAGGTGCTTCAACAAAGTACTGAGTAAAGGGTCTTTCTAAAAAAACTGTTTTTGCTTTGTCATTATGGGGTAATGTGTGTAGATTGATGAGAAAAAAAAACAATTTAATCAATTTTAAAATAAGGCTGTAACATAACAAAATGCGGAAAAAGTCAAGGGGTTTAAATACTTTTCCGAATGCACTGTTGATGGGGGAAAATGGTAAGCATATCATAATTCAAGCAAATGCCAGCCATTTACAGCAAAAAACACTTGATTTTGTGGCATTGCCAACTGCTCTAACAGTAGGAGAGCAAGACATTTTACCGTAGCCAGGTCCAGTGCGGTCTGTCCCTCCTGGTTCTTCATGGTGGGGTCTGCTCCATGGGCCAGCAGCAGAGCACACAGCTGGGTACGGCCCTTCTGAGCTGCTTCGTGGAGCGGGGTGAAGGCCCACTTATCTGTAGCGTTCACACATGTGTTGAACTTTATCAGGAGGGCAGCAATGTCCACGTGCTGTAAGAAAGAAGAGGAGAGAAAGAGGAAAGACAGGAGAGGAGTAGATGAGAGACAGCGGAGAGGAGCAGAGAAGATAGAAGTAGCAGATGAGGAGACACGAGAGGAGAGATCAGCAACACGATTTAATCATGACATGCCCAAAAACTAATGACATCCAAGCTGTTACATATCTAAGCTTTCCACAAGGTCACTTTCACAGTGTGGGTGTTTTGTCCTGTCCTGTATGGTTTTCTATAAGGTTTTGTAACCTAAACAATGCATACAATACCTTCTAAGAAATCCTCCAAGCTGTTACATATTTTAGGCCAGAAGGTCACAGGGTAGGTGTTTTGTATGCATTTTCTATGCTAAATAAAACTTATGTCAAACCGTACAGCATGTACAATGGGTTCCAAGGCCTGATGTAGACTTGGTGCGGACTCACCCCATAGGAGGCAGCGTTGTGCAGGGGGATGAGGCCTCCTTTGTCCTGTGCGTTGACGTCAGCCCCGTGCTCCAGGAGATACTCCGCCACCTCCAGGTTGTTGTAGCCAGCTACAGGAGGGGAGAAACATGACGGATGACAACATGAAAGATATTTCTGTAATGTGTCTAAGTAATAATATAGCTCCTAATGATCTAAATTCCCAGGGTTTGATGATCTGCCTGTCATAATTGTATGTAAGGAGATAAAGGTCTGTGTATGGGTTCCACATTTGCTATTAAATGAATCGATTCCACTGCTTTGCTTGCTATTATGGGCAACTGTAAAGCACTGACAATTGCTAATGTAAAGAGTGCTTTATAAAAATCTAAAATTGATTTGATTCCATGAATAGATTCGGAGGGCTGGTACGTCCAGTACCTGCGAGGTGCAGGGGGGTGGAGTTACGTCCCTGTGTGTCTCTACAGTTGATGTTCTCTGGGCTGCAGAGTTTCTGGACACGGGCCAGACAGCCCTTCTTAGCAGCGTCCAGCAGTGCAGCGTCCCCTCTCAGCAGGTCCTGGATGTCCGTGTCGCCATCCTTCACCATGTCCAGAGGCATGTTACCGTCACGGTTCTTCTTGGTGGGGTCTGCTCCATGCTGGAGAAACATCAAAAATATACACTGAACAAAAATATAAAAACGCAACAAGCAACAATAAAGATTTCATTGAGTTACAGTTCATAAGGAAATCAGTCAACTGAAATAAATTAATTAGGCCCTAACCTATGGTTTTCACATGACTGGGAATACAGATATGCATCTGTTGGTAACATATACCTTAAAAAAAGGTAGGGGTGTGGATCAGAAAACCAGTCAGTGTCTGGTTTGACCAACATTTGATGGTGGCCTGTGGAATATTGGCCCACTCCTCTTCAATGACTGTGTGAAGAGGTTGGGAACTGGAACACGCCGTTGTACACATTGATCCAGAGCATCCCAAACATGCTCAATGGGTGACATGTCTGGTGAGATGCAGGCCATGGAAGAACTGGAACATATTCAGCATTCAGGAATTGTGCACAGATACTTGCAACATGGTGCATTGTCATGTTGAATCATGAGGTGATGGCGGCGCATGAAAAGGCACAGCAATGGGCCTCAGGACCTTGTCACGGTATGTCTGTGCATTCAAATTGCCAATCGATAAAATCAATTGTGTTCGTTATCCGTAGATTATGCCATACCATAACCCGACCACCACCATTGGGCACTTTGTTCACAACAATGACATCAGCAAACCAGTCACCCACACGACACTAGATCTATCATCTGCCAGGTACAGTTGAAACTGAGATTAATTTGTTAAGAGCACAATTCTCCAGCATGCCAGTGTCCATCGAAGGTGAGCATTTGCCCACTGAAGTCAGTTACGATGCCCAACTGCAGTCAAAAACAAATTGACACCTGTGGCATTGTGTTGTGTGAAAACTGCACATTTAGGAGTGGCCTTTGATTGTCCCCCGCACAAGGTACACCTGTGTAATGATCATGCCGTTTAATCACCTTCTTGATATGCCCCACATTTCTGGTGGATGGATTGTCTTGGCAAAGGAGAAATGCTCCCTAACAGGGATGCAAACAAATTTGTACCAAACATTTGAGCGAAATGTTTTTTGTACACATGGAACATTTCTGGGATCTTTTATTTCAGCTCATGACACATGGGACCAACACATTACATATTGTTCAGTATACATACAAAAATCTCATAGTTTAATAGTTTGTTCTGTCGTAGAAAATCTCTTATAGCTATACATACTTCCCTGTTTTGACTGTATAAATGCCTCCTTATAGCCTCAGGCCATTTGGTCCTGATCATTTCAGAAGAGGCACAGGAAGACTAACCTTGAGCAGCAGTTTGCAGATCTCGTATTTGCCCTTGGCAGCAGCCTCGTGGAGAGGGGTGAACTTCCAGAGGTCAGCTACGTTCACCGATGCCCCGTGTCTCACCAGCAGCTCAGCCACCTCATAGTGACCGTAGGAGCAGGCGTTGTGGAGGGGCACCAGACCACTGCAGGACAGACAGAAGAGGCTAACTAGTTACACCACTGAAGGAACAGAGATCCTATAAATTATGTGTTTCAATTATTGAAAGTGTCAAGTACCGTGTGTATTTAATGTAAAATAAAATCCAATGATAAAGACATTCAAAAGAGAATGAAAGCCTTTTTATTGACTATATGAGGTAAAAGCAAAAGCAGCAGTCTTGTAAAAAACAGACAGACCGAGGTAATACATTAACATTTTAATCATTTAGCAGACGCTCTTATCCAGAGTGACTTACAGGAGCAATTAGGGTTAAATGCCTTGCTCAAGGAAGCAAACAGACAGACAGACAGACACACATTACTGTTTTTCCTTACCGGGCTCAGGGTTTCGAACCAGCAACCTTTCAGTTACTCGCCCAACGCTTTAACCGCTAGGCTACATTGTCCTCCTAGGGTGGACTAGGAGGACGACACGTACCCTTTGTCTTTAGCATGTACGTCAGCTCCATGATGTAGCAGGTACTCCACCACGGCCACACGGTTGTAGCCTGCAGCAAAGTGCAGAGGGGTAGAGTGACGACCCTCCAGGTCCCGACAGTTCACATTCTGAGGAGTGCAGAGTTGCTACAACACACAGACGAGACAACATAGACAGAAGATCAAGCGTGAGAGAGGATTGAGGGAGACATCTTGGATTCGTGGTGGTATGTAGAGCATCGTTGTTGCATGTAACGGGATTGAACTCACGAACCTGAGATGATGTAGCTGATCAGCTTACCTGCACAGTGTCCAAATCTCCAGCCTTGGCGGCTTCCAGAAACCGGTAGTCGACATCAGAGTTACGGGTTGGAATATTTTCTGTAGGAAAACATACCGAGATAAAAAAAATAAAAAATTAAAACACTATGATGTATGGGCAACATAAATCGATTGTTTCTCTGTTTATACATCTTGCTAACGTTCCAACATTGATTAACATAGCCTAGAAGTTAAGGCCATGCATCTTACATCCACACAAGCAACATTGTCAATCACAACGTAGATAGAAGAATATGAAAAATTATCTTTGTATTTAACCAAGACGCTCTACTGCTGTACCATTGAGGATCTGCTGCACGGCCTCGTTGCCCATCTGTGAGGCAGTGAAGCCCTGCAGGGAGACGATGGCCGGGTCGGCCCCGTAGCTCAGCAGCAGCCTGCACGTCTGGATGTGGCCCGCCAGGGCTGCCCTGTGGAGGGCTGTCTGCCCCAGGGTGTCCACCGCATTTACCTGGAGGGAGGGAGAGAGACAGACAGAGGGAAGAGTCAGTCACTCAAACAGCAACATACTCACAGCTAAATATGATACGTTTATTTCATGAAATATTTTGAGTCACGTTATCAGATAGAGGCTGGGAGCAAGTGAGAGAGAAAGGAGAGAAAAGAGTTAGATGAAAAGGTACATTAAATGATATGGTAATAGTGAGACCCTGCAGTGTTCACCTTGGCTCCATGTTTCTGCAGCACCTCCAGGATGTCGTTGTGTGCTCTCTCAGCCGCTACATGCAGAGTCGTCATGAAGCTAGACAGGACGAGAGAGAGACAGAGAACCATTCATACCTCACCCAGGGGCTATATGAATGCATATGGCAGTGTTTCCAGACAGCGTGCAAAGGTCCTAAAAAACCCAACATTCTCAATTGAAACCAATAGGTACCAAACTATTTTTGGTGGGGGGTGGGGGCGTCTTATACACTGGTAGGAGAAACATTGATACATGGTCTCTGAGTTTTAATGGTGTCTTACTCTTTGTTCTTCTCGTTGACGTTGGCACCTTTACGCAGTAGCAGCTCGGTCACCTGCTTCCGTTTGGGGTGAGGGGAAGCAACGGCACAGTGCTGAAACACAGGGACAACACCTTCCATGAATCACTGTCCATCACATGCTTTACGCAAAATCCTTCAGGTTTTGTACTTGTTTTATAGTGGTCATCCTAGGTTATGCATGTCACACAAACACGTTCCGATACAGACATAATATTATGGCACCACTGTCCTCTATGTAGTGCTCAACTTTTGACCACGGACCATTTTTCAAAAGTAGTGCACTAAAGGGAATAGTTTGCCATTTGTGACACATCCATAGCTGTATATTATGAGATAATGTTAGGTGTCAGCACTGTGACATTGAGCATTAGCCAGAAGGAGAAGGGATCTCACCAGGGCTGTCTCGTTGGTCTGTGGGTGTTTGAAGCTAATGATCTCCAGAGCCAGAGTCTTCTTCACCTTGGCCATGTCTGCCTCCCGAGCTGCCTGGAGCAGCGAATGACCTTTAAACTCATCTGGATGGTAGAAAGAGGATATTGACATTAATGTGAGAATACCTGAGTGCTCAGGCAGGCATTCTCTTCAGTTTAGAAGGCGTGTGAGAGTGTGTTGTGTGCCGTCTATAGTCTTTGCGAATAGGGAGTGATGTGTGTGTATATAAGTATGTTTTTCTTCTTTGTTAACATGTATAAGGGGTGTGTGTGTATGCATGTCTCCCAGCAGAACTCACAGGTGAGCCGCTCTTTGAGTTCGGGGGTGGGGGCCAAGTCCACGGCGCTCTTGCTGTGGCAGTTGAGCAGGTTGGGGTCGGCCCCGTGGCTCAGCAGCAGAGAACACACCTCCACGCGGTTCTTAGACGCAGCCTCGTGGAGAGGAGTGAACTGCCACAGGTCCATGGCATTCACACACGCTCCATGCTGTAAACACACAGACGAGTTAATCAGTCATTATGCATCAATAAAAGCATTCGGCATTCTAAAAAGTCGAATTAAAGCGGGGTTTCAATGACAGGTCGATAGAACCCTTACCTTGAGAAGAAGCTCTGTGACCTCAAAGTGTCCATAGGAGCAGGCGTTGTGAAGAGGGACCAGGCCACTGTACGACAAATATAAAGCCTTTTAATTGAATGATCATCATTCATTTCAAGTTCTACAAATTAAATCACTATGACAATATGGTTGACTTTCTCAGCTGTGAAAATGTCTGAGAATGGGTCTTAGACCAGGAAACAGGGTAATGGCTCCTAATATAATTCACTACTTTTAACCAGGGCCTATATGGTGTTTTTGCGATGCAGTCTATTTCAGAATTGCCTTACCCTTTGTCCTTGGCATGGACGTCTGCGCCGTGCTGCAGCAGTAGCTGGACGATGCGTACGCGGTTGTAACCAGCCGCCAGGTGCAGTGGCGTGGACTGGAAAAGAGGACATGGTATTAGACACACAGAGCCCAGAGTCAATGCACCTCAGAACACACTGCCTTTAGGGAGCCAGAGTGAGTGAATGGCTGATTATGTTTGGAAGCAAACTGTATACACTAGGTGGTCTGTGTGTTTTCATCGCAGTCAAGGTAAATGGTGGAAGGATGCAAGCTCAGAAAGGTTGTAGTCCACCCCAAAAACAACAACTAGTGCTTTTTGAAGTCGGTTCGGTTTGATTATTAAAAATTAAATCTATTAATACATTACATTTATACATGAAATGCATTAAGAAATAATGACATTAAAATGATTTGAGCTTTTAATGGAAATTCCCAAGACAAAAATAGTGAACGTTCAATTGCCAGGTTCACCTTGAGTAGACAATAAGGAAATTACTATGAAATATTAAAATATCAGTTGTGTATGTTACTTAGTTATTTGATTACTTGATTTTTAATTCCATAAAGTCATCATCTCTGCTCAGTCAGTAGCAGCCAGACAATATTATTTCTGTGTCCTCCATACCGTATCGTCATTAGTCATCCTATTTAGCTAGGTTAGCCTGCCTAAGTATGCTGCAGAGCAGTGTGACATTTAACATTTTTTTTGTATTAGTTCTTCAAAGTAGATAAGGCATACTTTCACGAACTCTGTCTATCCCTCTCTCGTTGTGTACATTCCTCCCTCATGCGGTCTGTGCGTATCTAACCTAACGTAGCAGGCATAAAAGTGTATCCATCTCTGTCCAAGACGGAAAGAACAGGCGCAATGGGTTATGGTCATTATGGTAATTACCTCATTCCTGATCAGAACTAGGTTGAATATTTGCTTAATGAAAACTACAACTCCCTTCAGCCCAGCTTCCCACAGTCCTTGACTTGATTTCTCTCGTGAATTATTTGATTTCTCTCTAGCGAAACGGCACGTTCGTCTCACAAAAAACCTTAACTTAACGGAATTCAAGGAGTTTAACAGACGTTGGTCAATTAGTTGTCTAATAGCCCCCCCCCCTCCCAAAAAAAGTTGTTAATCGCTTAGCACTAACAACTGCCCTATCTATGCAAGTCTGACAGCAAGTCTCAGATCCTGCATCTTAAAAATATACTTCTTAGGTCACACACTGACGCACGCTTACCTCTGAAAATAAAGGAGAAAAGGGAAATCTGACTTCCAACATACATCATATTAATGTGAAATGGAAACATTGAGCTAATCAAAATGGAGTTTGCCCCTCAACTACACCCCTTACAAAACATAACATACAGGTTGTTAAAAGGCTGGCTAAGGAAGGCTTGAATCTACTGTGTATTCATAAAAATGTGTTTGTGTATGCCCATTCCAAATCACATGGTGCCTATGTGAACCAAGCATTACAATGTTAGCGTACACAAAGCTGTGTCATAGATAACAGTTATCCACCCATGAGTCTACCAACAGTTGACCTCGCAGACAGAGGAAGAAACAGTAGCATTCATGCACTGGTATTAAGAAAGAAATAAGATCACAGCACAACTCAGACATAGTGAGGATGATCACTGAATCACTGGAACACGACAGATTTACCAAATCAGGGCCCGGTTTCCCAAAAGCATCTAAAGGCAATGGCAGGTCTTCGGTTCTTTTGGGAAACCGGGCCCTGACTAATAATAGGATCATTCAGTGTTTGATGAAGGCAATCACAAGGAAAGAAATGCATTAATACAAAAAGCATGAGCAGCGACGACGGCACAGCACTTAAAGATGAGGAATGATTTGTTTTGTTTTTAACCAAGGAATATGACCTAGTCAAGACTAGAAGAAGTGAGAAGTGGACAGTGACCAAATCACAAACAGTACAAGAACTGATTGACAAAATGCAGGCGGAGGCTTCCAGACATGCGCAAATGATTATCAAAAAAGAAAAGTCACAGGCCTAGAATAAATAGAATGATTGAAAAGCAAGAAGTGATTGAAACTTGGCAGAGGTGAAAGGGTGTAAAGCAGTTAGATAGAGGGATGCAGAAAGGAGGAGGGAGCACTCTGGAAAAGCAGGCAATGTGGAATTTGAGCTCCTTTCCAAATCCAACGAGCGGAGCAGCCGTGGCCTTAGAACCACCTTCCAACCTCCACCACACACACACCACACCCGGGTCCAAATAGTAGGCACGTATGATTTCTTTCAAATACTTTCAGAATTTGATTGAGACTGCCTGGAGTGTCAAATGGGCGTAGTTTACACTTTGGGGACTAGTCCTACTCCATCATTACTATTGCACCAGACAAGCTCAAATCACACACAGCTAAAGTATTTGAAAGACAACAAATCGTATTTCAACCCAGGTCTGGCACACACACACACACAGGAGCATTAGGGTGGGAAATATGAAAGTGACCAGTAGACCCAGGTCCATGATGTGCAATTATGAGTGAGAGCCAGCGTATTGGTCAAATAAAACACGGATTAAAGAAAAAAATGTACATTACAAAAGTGCAACAATCAGGTGGCTGTTATCGAGATAAACTTACCAGCATTTTTTGGGATGTTGACTGATCGACAATGTTGCCAGATTCACACAAAAAACAAAACAAAACAAAAAATTACAAAATTGTAGCATTTTTCTTTCACAGCAAGAGAGGATACTTCTAGCCTATCACCCTTTTAAAGTAATTGAGAAACACCAGAATTATCACTTCATATAAATTCAAAGTGACACCAGGTACAATGAGTACACAGCTTAAGGGAAATGTGACTTCTCTCGTGGTTTCTCCGAGGTATTCTTAATAAGGCAGCCAGGCTCCCTGGTTATGCCCTAAGGACAAATGGCCCAGTCATAAACCCAAACATGTTCCGCCAACAAATCAAAGATGGAGGAAAAGCTGCAATGATTAGAAAAAAATTGAGGATTTCCTAAATGTCAGTTGAGAACAAGGTAATGTGCTTGGAAAACCTATATCAAAGAATATTGATTAGGATTTTAATTTATCCACTTTAGGGACCTGGTTAGCCAGAGTGAATTACGATGGCAGAAAAATACTGCTCGTCCTAGTCAATAGCCTCAAGAGTACAAATTACTCATAATTACGAAAAGGAGACCAAGATATGGTTTCTTGCCAACTAGGAGATTTTTGACAAGGACTTCCCTATTTATGAGAATGCACTGGGGGTGAAAAACTGAATATTTAAAAACTGGTGCCAAACAGGAAAAGGGGTAAACAAAAAAATACAAAAATCAAAACAACCCAGTCCTACTCCACAATTACCAATGGAAAGTAGAGCCTTCTGACTTTTCAAGTACACACTTTCCTCAGACTGAAGTTAATTGTCTAGTCATGACGCCCTGAGTAGAGAAAGGAAGGCTCTGGTGAAGCACAATGCTCTTTGATCTAAACACTCACGCATCAACAGCGAAAAACAACAAAGCAAAGATTTTCATAATCCTAAACAGGCACCCTATCTACAGTATGTCGACAAAGCCCGGCATGAGTCATGACAGCAAGTCAATGACAGTGACACAGTGTGCTAAAGGAGGCAGAATGCCATGATTTAAAATGAAATTCCCATAACATATGCCGTACATGATAGAATATGAATGGACGTGGTTAACCATGACCTAATATTTAAACAGATTTTTAGGCCTACATAAAAAAAAAAAAAGCTGAAAGCTTAGAGCTATTATATTCAATTAGCGCTCAAGATATCAGTTTTCTTAGGAATTAGGAACATTTTATGGATATAGGGACAACTTGGTTATAGAAAACATTGGGTGTGCAGAAGACAGAGGATCAGTGTTTCTAGGGTCAGGGGTAACTGAGGGACCAAAATAAAAGTGAAAATATTTCCTACCAAACACCCCCCCCCCCCCCCAAAAAAAAAATATATATATATTTGGAGCAATACCTAACCACTCAAGGAGTAGAAAATAAGATAAGAGCCTTAGTCTTAACCACAGCAACAACAAAAATACTTAACTTCTACACACAGGGGATGGTTGAACAGGGTGAGATATTTTCATATACAATGAAACAAACGGATGACATTTCGACTCTGATCACAGGAGCTAAAAATATTTAGACAGATGGGCATCTTTTAGGTCAAATATCAGAGAAATCCATGTTGATAGATAACCATTAAAGGGATACTGAAGGATTTTGGCCATTTATCTTCTCCCCCAGAGTCAGATGAACACGTGGAAACCATTACCATTTTTATGTCTCTGTGTGCAGTGGGAAAGAAGTTGCTAACTAGCGTTAGTGCAATTGGTAACTAGTTTTAGCGCAATGACTGGAAGTCTATGGTAATTGCTAGCATGTTAATAGATACCATCGACACAAATAGAACAATGAGACAGATATTTCACCAGATGTATAAATATGAAGCACCCGCTTGGTGTTTCCACTTAATACAAAATATAGTAGTGAGAGGAAGCCCAGTGGCCGGCAGAAGATGAAAGGAGATGGAGTTTGGCCAACATTTAGCAAATTGTCTCACCGATGAAACATTTGATCTCAATACAGTTTTCTGTTGCCAAAACTACAATCTGTTATGAACAGAGTGGACTACGTTTTGTAGACTTTACCCTTTATCAAAGTTTAAAAATGGCATTGTTTCGAAGGAATGCAAAGGTGAATTGAGTTATTGCATATGTGCACTTCACTGAGTAGGCGATACCTAAAGGAAATATGCAGACGCTTGCTAGAACGGGCCAGTAGGATCTCGCTAGCTCTTGCTTGGCTCTGCCCACCTCCTTGCTTGTTCTGCCCACTATGGCTAATTTGGTCCTATTGGAAACGACAGGCTGTGGTCTATCTTGGTTTTGTTATAAAAATCTTTCCCATTGACTTCCAGACATAGCGCTAACACTAGTTAGCATTTGCTCGCAAAACTACATCTAACTTCCTTCATACTGGATGCAGAGACATAAAAATAGTGCATATGACTGGGGAAGTAGATTAATGGCTTCCTTGCCAAAATCCCAAGCATCCCTTTAAGTCAATACAGTAAATTGAGTCAAGCTTCCCCTGCTTAAATCCAATCCAATGACAAATCCTTTTCATATTATGCTCCTTAAAATAATCAGACTAGGATGAGATGGTGTTTTTAATCCCCACACAACAGTGACTTTGTTTTGGTAATTAGGCTGACAGAGTTTCTCCATACTTTTGTTGCTGTTGGTCACGCAAATCTTATGAACAAGTCAAGCATCTGCTACAATATTATACAACATTAATAGAATGTGTGGGGATGGAAGGTTGTGATGGTGAAATTTTACCTTGCGGCCATCACTGGCATGGCAGTTGACATTTAACGGGGTCAGTAGTGCCATCAGTTTCTCCTCGTTGCCACTCCTGTAGCACACAGATAACAGAGAACAGAGGAGAGACATTACATATGTTGTATTATAAAATGTGTAAAGAGGTGATAGGTAACATAAAAATAGCACTGACCTTGCTGCTTCCAGGAGTTCATCCTTCTTGTACTCACCTGAATACAAAATACCAGGTTAGAACAGCACAAAGTCCAGACAAGCCGTGATTCACATAAAAGGTTACAGTCCAGGTCGTTAGAGTGGTAGTCGAGTTAAAACAGAAAGACAACCTGGAACATACCCAACGTAATGGGGGATATAACTGACTGAAAGGGGGTTGTTGTATGAAACTCACCAGTGAGCACAGCCTTGGCAGAGGGGTCTGCCAGATCCAGGGCAGACTTGCCGTCCGTATTACGGATGTTGGGATCGGCGCCATGCTGGAGGAGCACTTTGTGAAGGAGACAGGAAACAGTTTCAATATTTTAATTCAATTATAGTCTTATTCCTTTGAGTTTAAAGTACTTTAATTTAACTATAGTCATGCACCTAAGTTCCCTTGTAGATTACTTAAATTCAATATAGTCAACATAAACCATGTTCATTTTGGAAAAGTTAACAGTGTTGAAAGAAACAAAATAGTATATTTGGGTGCAGGAATAAAGCACTGGGAGCAGCAATATTGTGTGGACCTCTCATTCATTTATCACAGTAAAATAAAATTGGGCTCAGCACAGGTATTCTCAGGTTTAGGATGTGCATGTCACCCTCATTATATACAAAGACAAAACAGACCATGATCATGGTAATCCATCCTTACCGATGCACACATCAATCTTGCCTTTGATGGCTGCCTCGTGCAGAGGTGTGTAGTTCCAGTTGTCCCGTGCATTGGGGTCTGCACCTTGGCAGAGCAGGAGACTGACCACCTCGGCATGGCCAAAGGAGCAGGCGTTGTGAAGGGGAATGAGACCACCGTCGTCTCTAGCATGCACATTAGCTCCAGTCTGTAAAAGGTGCTCAACCACATCCTTTCGTCCAAAACCTGACATGGCAACAGACAAAACCTGGTCAGTGCATACAAGTTAAGTTTCATTAGGTGTATGTAAAGGATACACATGGTATACACGTCCAACTAAATGCTTACATGCAGGTTCCTTCAACATTGCAACAACAATAAGAAATAATTATAAGAATACCAACATAAAGTAAATGGGTCAGTAGAATAGAATAAATATTTGAGCATAAGTACAATACAGGAAGGCACAATTTACAAGACGGCAGGTAGCCTATCGGTTAAGAGGTCGGGCCAGTAACAGAAAGGTTGCTGTGTAGAATCCCTGAGCTGACTGTGGAAATCTGTCTATGTGCCCTTCAGCAAGGCACTTAACCCTAATTCCTCCTGTAAATCATTCTGGATAAAAGTGACAAATGTCTAGGAGGGGGTGACCTTTTGCCTAAAAGGTAAAGTAATGTCGCTTCTACAAAAGAAAAATAACAAAAAAACAGAGAGCACAATATCCACAACCTAAACTACTTTTTTTGCAGTTCCTCTAGAATGTCAAAACGGGGTGTGCACAAGCCCTACACTAACAGTCTGGATTCTGTAAATCAGCTGGTAACCAACCATTGCGTTGCTGAACACATGATTAAATGTATTGACACCCATGAAACAACACATCTGTGAATTTTTGTTTACACTTAGTAAGTAGTTAGCAGTTACGAGGGATGAGTTAGATTTGAGGCCTTCTGTCCCCATCGGTCGGTGTGCCAAACTGTTTTTAGCATTATAGTTTGCTAGCCGTTTTCGATGGGCCTTGGTCCTGGAAAACTAGCCAGATAGATAACGTTAGCGAATAAAAATATTAACATGTATTGTTAACTAATAACTAGATAGCCATTCCTGTCGTGACAACTACAGATTGTGATCTTTAGCACGCACAAGTAAGGCGATGTGCGAAAATACGTCAACGATCCAGCTCGCGCTAACAAAAACAAAGCTTGCTAGCGCTTAGCTAACCTGCAGCGAAATGCAGAGGGGTAGATTTTCGCCCGGCCATGTCCTTCGCATTCACATTCACCGAGTCTACAAGTCTCTTCACACGGGATACATCTCCATTCCGACAGGCCTCAAATAGATCCCTGAAAGCTCCACCGATCCCGCTACTGCCGTCACCGGGGCTCGTGCCTCCTGAACCGGGGCTCGAGACACTACTACTCTCCCCGCCGGAGGTTGTTGTGGTCGGGCTTGTGCTGCTCCCAGTGCTGAGGGCCGGGGCTGGAAGATCCGGAGAGCCCGAAGGATTCTCCATGCCTGCGCTGCATCCACGCTCACCATCCGGGGGCACTGAGGTCGCTGTCACAAGATCAATTGGCAGAGAGTCCGGAGGACTTACAGAAAGGGAACTGTTTCGTGGCGGAGATTGCAGGTTACCCTGCTGTTGTTGCTGCGATGAGCGACGAGACACCGCCATTTTCGCAGCAGCTCACTGGAAACAAAAACAGTCCTTTTCTTATTTTTCTTCAGTGGGGTTTATCGGCGGTTGGCATCCAACGTTATGGTGCATTACCGCCACCTACTGTCCTGGAGTGTGGGCCAGCGCCTGGGAGAAACTAAATCCTACCTGCCAGCCACGTTGCTCTTAATAAAACATATACAATATTTGAGAATATATCTAATGACGTTCTACTCAATATACTCTTTAAACTAATTTCCTGTATCCCCTTCTCTCTCATACTAGATCTCAACCTCTCTCTTCATTTTTACATTTACATTTTAGTCATTTATCCAGAGCGACTTATAGCAGTGAATGCATACATTTCATACATTTTCTTTTTTTTCGCCACTTACTGGTCCCCCGTGGGAATCGAACCCACAACCCTGCCGTTGCAAACACCATGCTCTACCAACTGAGCCACACGGGACCTCTTCCCCCCTGATACTGCCCACACTGTAGCAATACATGCTCCACAGTTTCTGTTTCCTGGCAATAATCACACTTTCCTGTTAGATACTTTCCTATCCCATTTAAGGTCTTATTCAACTGGCTGTATCCCACCCTTAATCTTGTAAAATTAGCCTCCTCTCTTCTGTCCCTTCCTGCCGTCCTCCACTCCCCTTCCTCTGTAAATGAAATAAATGCCTGCCTATTCCTCTTCTCCTGCCATCTCTGCAACTTCACTGTCCATGTCAGTCTTTTTGCCTCTGCCTTGGTCATTGAAACTACAACCTCAACATCCCCACTACTAAGTGCTTGTTTAGCCAGTACATCAACTGCCACGTTCCCTTCCAACCCACATGGGCTGGAACCCAAGTAAATCTTATCTGTACTCATTTGTCTAATCCTGCAATGGGTTTATAGCACCTCATAAATCAGGTCTTGTCTGCTATGTGAGCTAAAGGACTGGAGACTCATCAACACTGTACATTAATCAGATCAAATAACTACCCTGTCTGGTTTGACTTCCTTCACCCACTGCAAGGCCAACAGTATGGCCATCAGCTCTGCTGTATATACAACCAGATGATCTGTAATACGTTTCCTGACTGCCATACCACATTCCTGCACTACAAATGCTGACCAAGTGCGTCCTGTCCTTGGATCTTTTGAACCGTCTGTGTATATGGCCACAAAATTCTGATACACAGTATCCAGACGTCTCTTAAACCAATCAGATGGATCAACACCCTGCCTATCTTTCCCTAGTCTCTCCAATACTTCTAGATCAACTACTGGAGGTGGGAGTAGCCATGGGGGTTTACAGGAATAGCTACCATTGGACTAAACTCCCTTCCATACAGTCCCATCTCCTTCGCCTGGGTATTACCCACACACCCAAAGCTTGTGTTCTGTCTTCGCTCGTGTTCCCAGCATGCCTGTAAAATCCCTTTCGCAAGATGAGACACCCCATGTCCCTGTAGGTTGACCCAATAATTCAGTGCCAGCTGCCGTCTCCTAATCTGCAATGGCATATCCCCCATCTCCACCTGTAGTGCAGATACTGGGGAGGTCGAAACGCCCCACTACATATTCTAAGTCCTTGCCCCGATATGACATCTAGTCTTTCCAATAATGTCCGGGCTACCGAACCATATGCTATACTGCCATAGTCTCCAAGTTTCTCCAATATTACCTGAAACATACCTCATCTCCCACCTTCCTCCTGCTAAAGAACACTGTCTTGAGGTTTCTCGACAGAGAACCTGAATCCCCACATTAATTCCCACCGCTCTACCTACATCACTTGTTTCCTTTACCTTCCTGACTGTATGACACATTTCTTCCCCTCTTCCATAAGGCCCCATCTTCTGCAAATAACAACCTCACAATATCTGTCCGTACCTGAAAGTAAACATCATTGATCATGATGGAGAACAACATAGGACTAATCACGCTCCCCTGTGGTGTACCGTTATCCACCAGGTAGATGCCTGATAGAGACTTCCCCAACCTCACCTGGGTAGACCTTCAAACAGGAAATCCTTTATCCAGTTGTACGTTCTTCCTCCTACCCTCATAATATCAAGCTTGGTTAACAACTCCTCCTTCCACATATCATACACCTTCTCCACATCAAAATAGACAGCTACAACAGTCTCCTAGTTCACCTGAGCCTTCCTGACCTCTGATTCTAAGCAGAGAACTGGGTCCATAGTTCCCCCACCCTTCCTGAACCCACTCTGATGTGGCAATACTAGCTCTCCAGAAAGTAAGTTAACCTCTTCGTAATCATTCGTTCTATAATCTTACATACATGTGATGTTAAAGGTACTGGCAGATAGCCAGTTAGCCTCGTTAGGTCCTTCCCTGGGTTCCGAATTGGTACCACTACTGTCTCCTTACAACTGACTGGTAGTTTCCCCTTCTCCCACACTCTGTTGTACAACACCAATACCTTAACCAGTGCCTCATCACTAAGATGGGCCAACATAACACATCTTTCTCAGGTGAAGTTAACCCAACCTTACCTATTGCCCTTTTCACCTCTGCCATTGTAAATGGTGCATTTAACACATCATTTACATCCTCATATCCAGCACCCCAGGATGCTCCTCTCTCGTTCTCTCTCCCCCTCCTCTGACAAATTTGCCTAACTATGCACTTGGACAAATGCTGCTTCGGCCATCTCTGCCTTCTCATCTGTTACTGCCACATCCTTCCCACTTGTCAACACTGGATAATCCCACTCCCTTCTGACCCCACTCATCCTCTTAATCATCCCCCACAGGTGTTGCCCTTCCAATGGTGTCACAGCACCGAAGCCAACAATGACCTCTGCCTGACGAATAGTTTTCTTCACCAGAGCCTGCTTATACTGAATCAGATGTTGGAAGGTATGTGTCCTTTTCAGTACTCCAAATGCCCCGTTCTTACTCCTCACCATTGCCCCACACTCCTCTGTCCACCACGGGACTGCTTTCCTCCTTTCTGAACTCTTAGGTATAGCCTCAGTAGCTTCCCCCACTAACGCTGTTCTCACCCAGTTATTCATACTATCCACATCCCCTCTCATATCCACCCGAGCTATCACCTGCTCATTCAGCTCCTGAAACTGATCTCACTTTGCCCTTCCAAACACCCACCTGCCTGCTCCATCCACTGACACCTCCGGCCTACTGTGCATACTATGGGGTAATGATCAATCCCTACTGTCAACTCCTCCCATAGAGATTCCTGCCATCGCACTAGATACCAGAGTGAGGTCCAAGACAGACACTTTCCCTGTGGCTACATCAATCCTGGTCCCTCAGCCATCATTCTGTCACACCAGATCTTTCATTTCTATCAGATTTGCCATCACATGGCCATTTCCATCCACCCGTTCCCCCCCCAGAGTGTTGTGGGCATTAAAATAACAAAAACAGCCCTTACAGTTCCTGTGACTTATTCATGCTTCCAGTTATGCAGTGACAGCTTCTCTCCTCCAGCTTTATTTATCTATCATCAGTCAGCATCATCTGTCAAAGTGAAAGACTCCCATGTTTTTGCTGGTAACTTTTGAAGCGATAACCTTTCGGCATTACAGCAAATAACTTTTTTGATTGTTCTGGTCTGTGCCTAGTGACCTATACAACTACAGAGAAGGGACAGCACATCTACTGGACTAAGTCAATTTCATTGAAAGCTTTCTGATCACTTGGACATGCAGCACAATTGGGGAATGGCCCCACAAACATTCTAGAAAAAAAGACAAGGCTAACAACTTAAGAAAACTTCCCATACACACACCAGTTTAATTTTCAACAGCAATATATCTGGAGCAACAAAACAAAGGACAACACAAATAAAACCCACTATGGTCATATTAAATTAAAACAGACTTGAATTTCACACATCACTTCACAAAAATAAAATCTCCTCTGGTCTCTGTGGGTCATGCAAACAGTGGAAAACTGGCCCTTTTTTGTTTTATAAACATTTGCTCCTATTCCTCAAAGCACTGAAAGCAGCCATATAAAATCGAACCACAGCGGCAGAGTGAAAGCTTGTCTGAGGGCATGCACAAGCTGCTGTGTAGCAGTAATCAGGATCTTTGACTAACCTTTAGTCAATACTTTCTTCGTTCTCGAGTCAGTGTTTCCTGAACTCCCATGGCTAGTTGCAGGGGGAACATTGGAATTTAGGAAATCCTTCATTATTAAATTAAATCCATTTTTGCGCCAAGTTGTCCAACAATCTATACGCCGCCATCTTAAGAGTATCATTGTCTTCTCTCATTGACAAATGGTGCTCTATAATGGCGGTGTACACCTTGTTGGATTACTTCATGTAGCAAAAATAGATTCAATTTAAAAACAGAGCATTCTTTCTATATTCCAACATACCACCTGCAATAGGACACAACGTTTCTACGACAACAGTGCCTGGGGGTGGGGGGAGTCTATGTCAGACACCATTAGAACACCGGCTGCTAAACAAAACAAAAAAAATGGTTTTATCTGATCCAAAAGTCATAATGTGAAAGCCTCCCCCTTTCTCATTTATTTTCCTCCTTCCATTTTTCTTCTTCTTCACGGCTTTCTCTGTTGCGACCTGTTAATTGTTGTGCAGACTGGTATGCTCCTTCTAGAGGGGCTGAGGCTAAGGAGGCACACATCAGAGGAAGTACAGCTTGTCTGCCAGCTGGATAGCTGGCTCTGAGTGGAGGTACTGGCCCGACAGGAAGGCCAGTTTGTGGGCATACTTGCACGGCGCAGGCACTCGGATAGTCCCGGGCCAATTCCAGTACATGTGGCACATTTTGAAGGTCAGCCTGGAGTGAGACCAGGGGTTAGATTGTGTTAACGTATTGTGTTAACCTATAAAGTCAACAATAACTGAGGTATTATGTAAACTGTCAGATACTATTTGGCCCTTACTGCCAACTAGAGATTTATGGTGGCATAATTCACTGTAGGTCTAACATTACCTTTGCAAGTGGTCTGGGGAGAGGTTTGCTGTGTTGTAGACTGAGATGTAGTGTGTAGGCAGGCCACAGCCCTGTCGAATGTGATGCGCCATCAGGTAGAAGTCAACCCTGGGGAGAGAAAAATAAATAATTTGATAAATGATGAAGCATTACAAAACTGATGACCTAAGCCTAATTCTGTCCACTTCTCCAGTGAAGTATGGACTCGTTCCCCCCCCATGGATAGGGTCAGAGGGGGAGAAGGGGGAAGAGAACCAGCATTGCGCTCCATTAAAGGGATACCTCAGGATTTTGGCAGTGAGGTCCTTTGTCTACTTCCCCAGTCAGATAAACTCGTGGATACCATTTTTATGTCTCTGTGTCCAGAATGAATGAAGTTTGAGGTAGTTTCACGACCCAATGCCAGCTAGCGTAAGTGCAATGACTGGAAGTCTATGGGTATATGCTAGTCATTGCACTAATGCTAGTTAGCATTGGCTCACGAAACTACCTCTAACATAAAAATGGTATCCACGAGTTCATCTGACTCTGGGGAAGTAGATGAAGGGCCACATTGCCAAAATCCTGAAGTATCCCTTAAAGACAGAGCCAGCACTAACCATTCCCTGTTGGTGACTGTGTGGTCCAGGACAGTTCCTGGCGGAGGCGTTCCAAAGCGGTCTCCGGAGCAGGAGTACAGGTTGGTGCTGACACGTTTCTGTACCACGATGAAGGCCAGCTTGGGCTCATAGTTAGGGAACGTCTCAAAACACTTGAGCAGCTGAGGGATCTCATACAGCTCCACTGTCTTCAGCTGGCCGTCAGACACTCCGTCCCGATATACCACAATCTTCTCCGGGAAGTTATGGTTCACCTGGAAAAACATAAATCATGGCATATTTTTTTAAGCCACTAACATACGACATTTAGAAAGTCACTAGCATATGGGTCTTTCTATAAAACTAGGGTACCAGTGAGGATTTCCTACACTGGACAACTAACTATACAGCAGCTGTTGATAAGTCATTGATAATAATTAGCAAAAATGTTTAATGTCATTACATTAAGATATAATGGGGATCATAAGATTCACGAGTTGATTTAAAACCAGTTTAATCCTTTATCATGGTTGATGTCTTGACGGATTTGTCCAAAATTGTGTGACATAAAACATTACTCTTCTGTCCTTGCATTTACGGCAGTTTAAGTTGTCTTTATATCATATATTAAGCATTAAATCAGTTAAATTAGACATTGAACTTTTAAGAATCCTGGATCTAGCCGTCAGGACAGTTTTTTGTATAGAGATCCGGGAAATGCAGTAAAATGTTGTGTCTTACGTTACGGATGAAAATAGTTTCAACAAATCTAAAATAATAAATGCAATTGTAAAATCGAATGCCCCTAAATGAAAGAGTCACCTTACCTTGCGTGATACTTCAAACCTAAAATCGATACTATCATTAAAGTGGTTCTTCAATTATGCATAATACTTGTTGGATGAGCATTTGGTGTCCAGCTGATTAGTTACGTCGTGAAAATGTACACACATCTGATGCAACAGTCCAAGTGCTGGAAAAATGTCCAGACAATGTGTGTCTCATTCGTTACACCGGTGAAGACAGTTGTGCCTGGATCCACGTTCAATCTAATATCCTAGATTTAACAGAGAAAGCATCAAGGTAATATGTTCATGTTTTCATATGTTTCTGGACACAGCCTACCGCGTGCAATTGTCTAGGAAAGCCTATTGCGCAACACCCAATGCTATTCCTATTAATTATTCTGGATATAATGACAAATTACATAGCCTAGTGGGAATATTCACGATATGATCCGGTAATGAAATAAAACTCTTTGGGGAGAGGGGTGGTTCTATATTTAAGCAATAAGGCACGAGGAGGTGTGGTACATGGCGAATATACCAGGGCTAAGGGCTGTTCTTATGCACAACACGGAGTGCCTGGATACAGTCCTTAGTCGTGGTAGTCGGCCATATGCCACAAATCCCCGAGGTGCCTTATTGCTATTATAAACTGGTTACCAATGCAATGAGAGCAGGAAAAATACATGTTTTGTCTGATATACCACGGCTGTCAGCCAATCAGCATTCAGGGTGCAAACCACCCAGTTTATAATAGGCCCTATATGTACAATTATATAATTGTATAACATTATACAACAGGTGGGTCTAATCCTGATTGGTTAAAAAACGCATTCCAGGTGTCTATTCCATAAGTTACCACCGGCTAAATCTATGACGTTAAAATGCCTATTTACTGTTCCATCTGACTGCGCAATCCATTGTCTCATCAGACCAGCCAGGCAATTTATAAACTTGATCTTCACTATAAAAAAACATCTAGACATCATCTCAAACTAACATTTAGTTTAACAGCAGATACTTGTATAAACCTTGCCGTCTGTCTCTTCGACATTTGCAACATTGTTTCAATATTCAAATTCGATCTCCAGCTGTCCCATAGTAATGAACGTGTCGGGATGAGACAGACCAGTCGAAATCAACCAGTCGAAATCATGAATCAGCTGGCCACATTTTTATGGATATAAGTAATGTAAATTGAAAAAAGGTCAAACGGAACGAAATGCAGTTAGTTTGCTGTATTTCCAGCTTCAGTTTGAAGTTCGTGTGTTAACTGTGTAGTGGCTAGCTCCTCTGAACAACAGTGTCCTGACAAGTGAGCACATTTTCCATTGTTATGGATGTATCCAAAATAATGTCACTAAAAAACAGCTTACACAAATGCAGCTACTTTGCTGTTATTCTGGCTGCACTTTTTGGATGTGACTAAATTAGCCAGCTAGCAAGCAATGGATAAGAACATTGACAGCCAATATGGCAACAGAACATTTATAATGAACGACTGGGTCGCGTCCATAGATACAGAGCAAAAAGACTGAACCATTATTTATTGAAAGACCCATGCCCACTGCCAGTAAAAACTATTTTTATTTTACTGTAACTAGATTTGAGAACACACACACAAAAGTTTTATAACACCTACTCATTCAAGGGGTTTTCTTTATTTTTACTATTTTCTACATTGTAGAATGACAGTGAAGACATCAACAGTATGAAATAACAAATATGGAATCATGCAGTAACCAACAAAGTGTTAACCTCTTGGGGCTAGGTGGGACGCTAGCGTGCCACCCGTGGTGCACTCCATCAACAGCAGGTGCATTTCAAGAGCGGCAAATTTGAATCCAAATAAATGTCAAAATTCAAATTTTTCAAAAATACAACTATGTTACACCATTTGAAAGATAAACATCTCCTTAATCTAACCACGTTTTACGATTTCAAAAAGGTTTTACGGCGAAAGCATAAATTTAGAGTATGTTAGGACAGTACATTTACAAGAGTTGTGTGTAATGTTTTGTCAAGTCAAAGACAGGGTCACCAAAACCATAAAACCAGCTAAAATGATGCACTAACCTTTTACAATCTCCATCAGATGACACTCCTAGGACATTATGTTAGACAATGCATGCATTTTTAGTTCTATCAAGTTCATATTTATATACAAAAACAGCGTTTTACTATGGCATTGATGTTGAGGAAATCGTTTCCCTCCAATAACCGGCAGTCAAGTCAGCGTCAGAAATTAAATAATTAAAATTAGAAAACATTGGTAAAATATTATATTGTCATTTAAAGAATTATAGATTTACATCTCTTGAACGCAATCAACTTGCCAGATTTAAAAATAACCTTACTGGGAAATCACACTTTGCAATAATCTGAGCACTGCGCCCAGAAAAATACGCGTTGCGATACAGACTAGACGTCATGTTGGGGAGATCTAAAATCGAAAATACTATGTAAATAATCCATTACCTTTGATTCTCTTCATCAGATGTCACTTCCAGGTATCACAGGTCCATAACGAATGTAGTTTTGTTCAAAAAAGCTCATCATTTATGTCCAAAAATCTCTGTCTCGTTAGCACATGATGTAAGCCAGCCGGACTTCTCGTCATGAACGAGGGGAAAAAATATATTTCCGTTCGTTCAAACATGTCAAACGTTGTATAGCATAAATCATTAGGGCCTTTTTTAACCAGAACATGAATAATATTCAAGGTGGACGAATGCATACTCTTTTATAACGTATTGGAACGAGGGTACCCAACATGAACTAGCGCGCCAGGTGTCTAATGGGACATCACCGTTCCATGGCTCTTGTTCGGTCAGATCTCCCTCCAGAAGACTCAAAACACTTTGTAAAGGCTGGTGACATCTAGTGGAAGCAATAGGAAGTGCCAAAATATTCCTAAACCCCTGTGTTTTTCAATGGGATAGGTTTAAAGTCAATACAACACATCAGGTATCCACTTCCTGTCAGAAAATGTCTCAGGGTTTTGCCTGCCAAATGAGTTCTGTTATACTCACAGACACCATTCAAACAGTTTTGGAAACTTTAGAGTGTTTTCTATCCATATATAATAAGTATATGCATATTCTAGTTACTGGGTAGGATTAGTAACCAGATTAAATCGGGTACATTTTTTTTATCCAGACGTGCAAATGCTGCCCCCTAGACCCAACAGGTTAAACAAATCAAAATATATTTTGTATTTGATATTCTTCAAATTACCCACCCTTTGCCTTGATGACAGCTTTGCACACTCTTGGCATTCTCTCAACCAGCTTCATGAGGTAGTCACCTGGAATGCATTTCAATTAACAGGTGTGACTTCTTAACCTGTTGGGGGTAGGGGGCAGTATTGACACGGCCGGATAAAAACCGTACCCGATTTAATCTGGTTACTACTCCTGCCCAGTAACTAGAATATGCATATAAGTATTGGCTTTGGATAGAAAACACCCTAAAGTTTCTAAAACTGTTTGAATGGTGTCTGAGTATAACAGAACTCATATGGCAGGCAAAAACCTGAGAAGATTCTGTACAGGAAGTGGCCTGTCTGACAAGTTGTTGTTCATCTTGGCTCTTTTTATTGAAGACTGAGGATCTTTGCTGTAACGTGACACTTCCTACGGCTCCCATAGGCTCTCAGAGCCCGGGAAAAAGCTGAATGATATCGAGGCAGCCCCAGGCTGAAACACATTTACGCTTTTGGCAAGTGGCCGATCAGAGGACAATGGGCTTAGGCGCGTGCCCGAGTCGACCCCGTGCTTTATTTTCTTTCATCTGTTTACCTAAATTTTTTACGAGAAAAATGGCATAAAAATTGATTTTAAACAGCGGTTGACATGCTTCGAAGTACGGTAATGGAATATTTAGAATTTTTTTGTCACGAAATGCGCCATGCTCGTCACCCTTCTTTACCCTTTCGGATAGTGTCTTGAACGCACGAACAAAACGCCGCTTTTTGGATATAACTATGGATTATTTGGGACCAAACCAACATTTGTTATTGAAGTAGAAGTCCTGGGAGTGCATTCTGACGAAGAACACCAAAGGTAATAACATTTTTCTTATAGTAAATCTGACTTTGGTGAGTGCTAAACTTGCTGGGTGTCTAAATAGCTAGCCCTGTGATGCCGGGCTATCTACTGAGAATATTGCAAAATGTGCTTTCACCGAAAAGCTATTTTAAAATCGGACATATCGAGTGCATAGAGGAGTTCTGTATCTATAATTCTTAAAATAATTGTTATGCTTTTTGTGAACGTTTATCGTGAGTAATTTAGTAAATTTTTAGTACATTCACCGGAAGTTTGCGGGGGGGGTATACTAGTTCTGAACGTCACATGCTAATGTAAAAAGCTGGTGATTGAACGAGAACACATGCATGTATTGTATAACATAATGTCCTAGGTGTGTCATCTGATGAAGATCATCAAAAGTTAGTGCTGAATTTAGCTGTCTTCTGGGTTTTTGTGACATTATATGCTAGCTTGAAAAATGGGTGTCTGATTATTTCTGGCTGGGTACTCTGCTGACATAATCTAATGTTTTGCTTTCGTTGTAAAGCCTTTTTGAAATCGGACAGTGTGGTTAGATTAACGAGAGTCTTGTCTTTAAAATGGTGTAAAATTGTCATATGTTTGAGAAATTGAAGTAATAGCATTTCTAAGGTATTTGAATAACGCGCCACAGGATTCCACTGGCTGTTACGTAGGTGGGACGATTTCGTCCCGCCGGCCCTAGAGAAGTTAAAAGTTAATTTGTGGAATTTCTTTCCTTCTTAGTGTGTTTGAGCGAATCAGTTGTTTTGTGACAAGGTAGGGAAAATACAGAAAATAGCCCTATTTGGTAAAAGACCAAGTCCATATTATGGCAAGAACAGCTCAAATAAGCAAAGAGAAATGACAGTCCATCATTACTTTAAGACATTAAGGTCAGTCAACATGGAAAATTTCAGTCGCAAAAACCTTCAAGCGCAATGATGAAACTGGCTCTTATGAGGACCACCACAGGAAAGGAAGACCCAGAGCTACCTCTGCTGCAGAGGATAAGTTCATTAGAGTTACCAGCCTCAGAAATTCCAGCCCAAATAAATGCTTCACAGAGTTCAAGTAACAGACACATCTCAACATCAACTGTTCAGAGGAGACTGTGTGAATCAGGCCTTCATGGTCGAATTGCTGCAAAGAAACCACTACTAAAGGACACAAATAAGAAGACACTTGCTTGACCCAAGAAACACGAGCAATTGACATTAGACCGGTGTAAATTTGTCCTTTGATCTGGAGTCCAAATTGGACATTTTTGGTTCCAACCACGTGTCTTTGTGACAGGACAATGACCCAACACACCTCCAGGCTGTGTAAGGGCTATTTGACCAAGAAGGAGAGTGATGGAGTGCTGCCTCAGATGACCTGGCCTCCACAATCCCCTAACCTCAACCATATTGAGATGGTTTGGGATGAGTCGGACCGCAGAGTGAAGGAAAAGCAGCCAACAAGTGCTTAGCATATTTGGGAACTCATTCAAGACTGTTGGAAAAGCATTCCAGGTGAAGCTGGTTGAGAGAATGCCAAGAGTGTGCAAAGCTGTCATCAAGGCAAAGGGTGGCTATTTGAAGAATCTCAAATCTCAAATATATTTTGATTTGTTTAACAAATGTTTGGTTACTACATGATTCCATTGTGTGTTATTTCTACAATGTAGAAAATAGTAAAATAAAGAAAAATCCTTGAATGAGTAGGTGTTTAAAACTTCTGACCGGTAGTGTATATATATAAAAAAAAATCCCAGGCTGGGCTAAAGACCTTTAGTACACTGTGTTAAAAAGAAATAAACGGCCTCACAACACATAGTAGGCCTATTTTAAAACGGTCACCTCATAGTATTTCTGCAGTGCAGCCAGCAGACACACTCTGAACCCGTTGATGATCTCCTCGTTGGGCATCTGGAAGGTCACTCTGGAGTACCACCTAGTCAGCAGGCTGGGGGAGGGGAGGAATAGGAGGAAATGTCATAGGGTGAATCCCAAATAATACCCTTTAGGGCATGGTAAAAAGTAGTACACTATATTGGGTAGCCATCTAAAGCCCAAAAGGCTAGGTCTGGCTCTGACTGCATGTGTGGGTACGCAGACCCACGAGCCACTGTGGCCCCTCATCAGTTCAGATTTTTTGTGGCCCCCACTCCCATCAAAGTTGACCATCCCTGATATAGGGAATAGGGTGCCATTTGGGATAAAACCATAATTAGTCAGAAAAGCCATCAATTAAGTTAATTCCATTCACTGATATGTTACTGTGCGGTGTGTCTTTTAGGAGGCGTGTTTACCTATTCAGGCTGGCGACGAAGCCCATGACTGATCTGCTCTTCTTGCTGGTGTCGTGATGGACGTCCACTCCAATCACCATCAGATGTTTCTGTTAAAACGTAAAGCAAAGACAGGCGCTAAAAATACTACACTAAAACAAAAAAATCTAACAGCTGGGTAAATCCATTTGAATTCAATCATTTATTGACAACACCCCTTCTGTTGTTTAATAGAAAAACAACCAAATTGGATGTTCTAAGTCCACAACCATGTTTAAACCACCTCAGGAGACCACTTTTGAGGTTAAGGTTGAGAAATGTAGATTTTGGGGCGTAGTTAACCTTTAAATCAACTGCACATCAACCAGAGACCGTTGTTTGGTTAGCATTGTTACTGATGTTTCTGTAGCACTCATGTGATTGCGGAATTTGCTAAACAAATGGCCAATGGATTGATGCAAATAATCATGACATCCATCTGCCAGGTGGGCATAGGCTACTTCATAGTTAACATTTAATTGAGAAGGTTTTAGGGAAAGCCTTTCCATCTACCAGAAGACGGTTGTCATTAAGTTAGCATCATCGCCAACAGCAACACAAAGTGGTAGACAAACGCACACAGGGGCATTCCTGTGCAGTCAGCGCCAGGGCATTCCTGTGCAGTCAGCGCCAGGGCATTCCTGTGCAGTCAGCGCCAGGGCATTCCTGTGCAGTCAGCGCCAGGGCATTCCTGTGCAGTCAGCGCCAGGGCATTCCTGTGCAGTCAGCGCCAGGGCATTCCTGTGCAGTCAGAGCCAGGGCATTCCTGTGCAGTCAGAGCCAGGGCATTCCTGTGCAGTCAGCGCCAGGGCATTCCTGTGCAGTCAGAGCCAGGGCATTCCTGTGCAGTCAGAGCCAGGGCATTCCTGTGCAGTCAGAGCCAGGGCATTCCTGTGCAGTCAGAGCCAGGGCATTCCTGTGCAGTCAGAGCCAGGGCATTCCTGTGCAGTCAGAGCCAGGGCATTCCTGTGCAGTCAGAGCCAGGGCATTCCCGTGCCGTTGCCTCTTCAGAAAGTTGAAAGAAAATACGAATCACTGATGCATATTATTCATGTTTTATGATAAAAATTACATTTAGTTGATTTCCTACTAAGTTCAATACATTTTGGAATATTTTGAATTCCGTTTTAATGTCTGGATTCCATCCACGTTCTCCGCAACAAGAATTTTATAGGGCCCTACAACCTGTAGCTGTCAATGGCAACACACAAACCTGGTCAAATCTCTCCTCCGCTCCAGCCTCCAAAAGAGTGAAATGAGGTGCCCTGCCTTTACCAGAACCGTGAGTTGCAGGTACATTTTTTAAACAGCTGACTTGACAAAAATAAAGCCTCTTACCTCTTCAGACTGCTTATTGACTCTACTTGATTTATATTATCCCATTGGCATTTGTGTGTCACTTTCTTTATAGGTAAATTGGTGTTCATTTTGTACATTACACTATAAAACAAAGTATTTGAGACTTGTTCGGAATTCCTGATTGTGTCTCGCTTTATCTTATGCAAAGCTTTAATTCTGACTTGCATGTCTCTCTGGCTCCATCAACACACTGTCTCCATCTAGTGGACACATAGCATCCCTACACCCAAACTTAAAACACAGTCAACGTCAGGCCAAACCTTACCAGTAGAGAAAAATATAATACTAACCAGAGGGACGTTCACGGTCCACAGCTCTCCTCCCAGTTTGCAGTTCATCTGCAGCAGGATTTTCTGGGCTACGCTCCTCAGCTTTTGGGGTTGGGAGATGGTCCGGACGTTAATGGCCTACAAAACCAAAGAAATGTACATTTTTCATTTTAGATTAACCTTTGCATTAGGCAGTTGATAAACCTTTTGGTTCCTTGCCTCTTTCCCTGAACCTTACACCTTTAGTATTCACAGATCTTATAGGACCCGAGTTGCAGTGGTGTAAAGTAGCCCTACTTAAGTAGTTTTTATGGGTATCTAGACTTGACCATTTATACAACTTTTGCTTTTACTTCACACCTAAAGAAAATAATGTACTTTTTACTCTATACATTTCCCCAACACCCAGAATACTCGTTAAATTTTGAATGCTTAGCAGGACAGGATAATGGTCTAATTCACTCACTTATTAAGAGAACATCCCTGGTCATCCATACTGCATGTGATTTGGCAGACACCAAACACACATGCGTCGTCTGTAAATTATGCCTGAATGTTGGGAGTGTGCCCCTGGCTATCCGTAAATTTAAAAAACTAGAAAATATTGCTGTCTGTTTTGCTTAATATAAGGAACTTGAAATGATTTATACTTTTACTTTTGATATTTAAGCATATTTTAGCAATTACATTTACTTATGATACTTAAGTATATTTAAAACCAAATAATTTGACTTTTACTTACGTAGTATTTTACTGGGTGAGTTTTATTTGAGTCATTTCCAATTAAGGTATCTTTACTTTTTCTCAACTTTGACAATTGGGTACTTTTTCTACCACTGCCGAGGTGTAGGTTAAGAAAAATAGTGCTGGCACCTAGCCATGTTATTATTTGTACGTTTACTGTATGTTGTGTGTTTGTTGCAGAGTGGACTATCCTGGCTAAATGACGATCAATAGTGAATTGTCTGGAGGTGTGGCAGAGTTAACCTGAGAGGGCACGGGACTCTGGACGCAGCACAGCTTCTTGATGGCACTGTAGAGGTCGTCTCTGTTGCCTGTCATGATGCACACTACCAACTGCACGTTGGGCTGAAAAATGGGCCAAGGTAAAAAGAGAAAGCTCATAATAGATTAATAATTAATAGGATTTATATAGCGCTTTTCCACATCAAAGCGCTTTAGAATGAAAGAACAAATCTCCCTACCACCAGCGTTTATGTATTACTGATGTGTAACTCAAACAGCATCATAGAAATAACCACAAAGTTGAGATACATTAGTGAAACAAATTAAACTCCACATTTTCACTAGTCGAATGTTTGAAGTAGGCTCAAAGGTTTGGGGTGTAATAGAGGTTGGAAAATGTTCCGAAAAATGTTACTATTTCTTTTCATGGCCAATACAGCTTCTGTGATTCAATAACAACAATTGTTCACAAAAAATAACTGTTCTAAGGTGCTCAGAGGCAGTAGTGTCATGTCCTACCTCACTAGTGAGCTGGGAGTGGATGCTCTTGACGTAAGTCTCGGTGCGGTCATCCTTCAGTTCCACGCGGATGGGCCGATCCAGCCTCAGGCCCATGGGTCCGGCCACCTTCCCAAAGCAGGACACTAGCTCCTCGGCCTGCTCAGCACAGCGCCGTGGGTAGAAAATGGCCCAGCAGTTCATGGGGATCTGAGAGAAAAACAACAGAATGGGCCAGAGGAGAAGTGTGAGCCTGAAATGGCATTATTCCCTATATAGTGCACTATGATTGGCCAGAGCCAGGCTGATTTCTTGATTAGTCAGTTTCTTTTTCTTCAACTAAATCAAAATGTTTAAAGTGACTGCGTAGGAGAGTGAATATCCTTAAATCAACCCTAAAACAGACTGCAATACAGACACAAATTACAGTAAGCTAATCATTCCCCTGACATCATTAGTGTGCTGTACTTGACCCTTTGACCCTGAGACTCACACAACTGATAGAAGCATCCCTGATAACCTCCCTGGACCAGCTGACATCAGCTCCGGTGACAAAGGATGCTGACTGCAGACAGATGGTCTCCAGGGGCAGAATTCTTCCTATAGTCTGGATGGAACAACAGAGAATAGTTCAAGTTTTCCACAAGACCCCCCCCCCCCCCCCCCGTGTGTGTTTAAAAGAAATAGGACCCCCCCCACCCACCATTTTTGCAGAACAAGTTCTATTTTTGGTGGCCTCTGCTCATTCTAATGCTAGATCATATTCCAGCAACTATCAGGAAATACTGATCACATTTTTTCACACTTTTACAGTGTTATTTTAAATCAGATCTTGTACAATATGATATAAAACACAGGAAAAATGTAATTGACTGCACTGTGCATTTAAATAATCCTGTAAGAGTCTGCTGGCTTCCACAGGTTTCAAGCTTCCTTTTAAGAGGCATTTTCTCAGCTATCTGCAATACAGGTAAAATCAATATTCTTTGAAAATCCCACATAAGTATCATTAGCTATTTGAACCATTCATTCCATTTTCTTTTATCATATTTTGAACCGCAGTGAGGCCCTCTCTCGACTAGCCTACCTATTGTTCCTGCAGTGAGGAGGATTCACCATCTTCAAATGTTTTCAATCCTTTATCTGCAGATAATTGCTAAAAAGCATACCAGTATGCAAATTAGGGAGCCAAATGAATGTCTTACCGATGCGATTCGGTAGGCTACTGACGAATTACTCACTTAAAACGCCACTGTCTGGCAAATCCTGATGGACTGCATATCGAAAATACAAATGAGATCTTTGGTTTACTTGCACCGATGCGATACCTTGGACATATAACTACGTTATCGAGCCAGTTGGCCCCAAAAAAAATCTACTGGCCCGAACATAATTTTCAATGGCCCAGACATGGTATAGTTCTTAAATGCATTGGGGTCATGCAGGACCTATAGATTGGCATGGTTTCGCTCTATATTCAGCTATTAATAGGCTATATTTGGTAATTATGATATGTATTAAGATGCTATGTAATAATTTAGCAATACAAGTCTACTCTATTCTTTAGAATTGCATTGTATTAATTGCATTACATTTTGCTTCAAAAGCATGTCATTTTGAGAAGATTTGAAAATAGAACACTGCCTCTTTAAGACAAACATTCCAAAATAGATATCCACATGCTACAGTAGGCTAGCCAAGACGAATGCTAGGCATCTTTTTGTAGCTTTATTTTTGCAGAGTATCCACCATATTGCTAGTATGTTCAATATTGAAGGTTTACTTTTGTAAATCACTTTCCCTAAAATAAATAAGCTTGGCGAGTAGATTGCTGTGCGTTTTTTGCTCAGGACAGCTCGCATGTGCTGTGTGAAGGCATCAACTCATGTACGCTCGGGTATTTGTGACTCGCGGGAGCGTGGTGGTGCTTGAATGAACGCCCATTCATTTTGCTCAAATACAAATAGCATTACTTTTTTTCTTAAGAGAATTGAAAAGTTGCCTATTAATTTAAGCGGAAAAAGTAGCCGGCTGAAAATGAGTCCGTAATCGGCTATATAGCCGACAGCCGGTGCTAGTGGAAAACACTATCTTGTTAATCAACTGAGATTTACTTCTGAGAATTACTTTTATTACTTGACTACTTTTTATAGTTGCACAAAGAAAGGTGTGAGCCTGTATGCATAGAACGTCTCCAGCATGGGGAAAAGTAAAACTGGAGAGTAGTGGATACATACTACTGTGATTAAGAAGAAGATAGGCTTTTGAAAAATAACTATTTTTCATAAAATTGTAGTTATCTTAGCTAGCTGAATTGTTTACCAGTTGCTAAGCAGTTGCTAGGGACTCTTTTGGAAGAAGCTAGCTAGCTAACGAAGAACAACAAAGAATATCTAGTTAACAGAAGAAAAGAAAGAGAAAATCAGGACAGAAGAAAAAGGATATCAAAGTGAAACAGTTGTCTAAAGACACAGGAGACAATAATACAAGAAACAACACTTCTGTAGCTTGTCAACTATGTGTCTGTCTATCCCTGTTCTCTCCTCTCTGCACAGGCCATACAAACGCTTCACACCGCGTGGCCGCTGCCACTCCAACCTGGTGGTCCCAGCGCGCACGACCCACGTGGAGTTCCAGGTCTCCGGCAGCCTCTGGAACTGCCGGTCTGCAGCCAACAAGGCTGAGTTCATCTCAGCCTATGCTACCCTCCAGTCCCTAGACTTCCTGGCGCTGACGGAAACATGGATTACCACAGATAACACTGCTACTCCTACTGCTCTCTCTTCGTCTGCCCACGTGTTCTCGCATACCGCTAGAGCATCGAGCCAGCGGGGTGGTGGCACTGGAATCCTCATCTCTCCCAAGTGGACATTCTCTCTTTCTCCCCTGACCCATCTGTCTATCTCCTCATTTGAATTCCATGCTGTCACAGTTACCAGCCCTTTCAAGCTTAACATCCTTATCATTTATCGCCCTCCAGGTTCCCTTGGAGAGTTCATCAATGAGCTTGACGCCTTGATAAGTTCCTTTCCTGAGGATGGCTCACCTCTCACAGTTCTGGGTGACTTTAACCTCCCCACGTCTACCTTTGACTCATTCCTCTCTGCCTCCTTCTTTCCACTCCTCTCCTCTTTTGACCTCACCCTCTCACCTTCCCCCCCTACTCACAAGGCAGGCAATACGCTTGACCTCATCTTTACTAGATGCTGTTCTTCCACTAATCTCATTGCAACTCCCCTCCAAATCTCCGACCACTACCTTGTATCCTTTTCCCTCTTGCTCTCATCCAACACTTCTCACTCTGCCCCTACTCGGATGGTATTGCGCCGTCCCAAGCTTCGCTCTCTCTCTCCCGCTACTCTCTCCTCTTCCATCCTATCATCTCTTCCCTCTGCTCAAACCTTCTCCAACCTATCTCCTGATTCTGCCTCCTCAACCCTCCTCTCCTCCCTTTCTGCATCCTTTGATTTTCTCTGTCCCCTATCCTCCAGGCCGGCTCGGTCCTCCCCTCCTGCTCCGTGGCTCGACGACTCACTACGAGCTCACAGAACAGGGCTCCGGGCAGCCGAGCGGAAATGGAGGAAAACTCGCCTCCCTGCGGACCTGGCATCCTTTCACTCACTCCTCTCTACATTCTCCTCTTCTGTCTCTGCTGCTAAAGCCACTTTCTACCACTCTAAATTCCAAGCATCTGCCTCTAACCCTAGGAAGCTCTTTGCTACCTTCTCCTCCCTCCTGAATCCTCCTCCCCTCCCCCCCCCCTCCTCCCTCTCTTCGGATGACTTCGTCAACCATTTTGAAAAGAAGGTTGACGATATCCGATCCTCGTTTGCTAAGTCAAACGACACCGCTGGTCCTGCTCACACTGCCCTACCCTGTGCTTTGACCTCTTTCTCCCCTCTCTCTCCAGATGAAATCTCGCGTCTTGTGACGGCCGGCCGCCCAACAACCTGCCCACTTGACCCTATCCCCTCCTCTCTTCTCCAGACCATTTCCGGAGACCTTCTCCCCTTCCTCACCTCGCTCATCAACTCATCCTTGACCGCTGGCTACGTCCCTTCTGTCTTCAAGAGAGCGAGAGTTGCACCCCTTCTGAAAAAACCTACACTCGATCCCTCCGATGTCAACAACTACAGACCAGTATCCCTTCTTTCTTTTCTCTCCAAAACTCTTGAACGTGCCGTCCTTGGCCAGCTCTCCTGCTATCTCTCTCAGAATGACCTTCTTGATCCTAATCAGTCAGGTTTCAAGACTGGGCATTCAACTGAGACTGCTCTTCTCTGTGTCACGGAGGCTCTCCGCACTGCTAAAGCTAACTCTCTCTCCTCTGCTCTCATACTTCTAGACCTATCTGCTGCCTTTGATACTGTGAACCATCAGATCCTCCTCTCCACCCTCTCCGAGTTGGGCATCTCCGGCGCGGCCCACGCTTGGATTGCGTCCTACCTGACAGGTCGCTCCTACCAGGTGGCGTGGCGAGAATCTGTCTCCGCACCATGCGCTCTCACCACTGGTGTCCCCCAGGGCTCTGTTCTAGGCCCTCTCCTATTCTCGCTATACACCAAGTCACTTGGCTCTGTCATATCCTCACATGGTCTCTCCTATCATTGCTATGCAGACGACACACAATTAATCTTCTCCTTTCCCCCTTCTGATAACCAGGCGGCGAATCGCATCTCTGCATGTCTGTCAGACATATCAGTGTGGATGACGGATCACCAGCTCAAGCTGAACCTCGGCAAGACGGAGCTGCTCTTCCTCCCGCGGAAGGACTGCCCGTTCCATGATCTCGCCATCACGGTTGACAACTCCCTTGTGTCCTCCTCCCAGAGTGCTAAGAACCTT
The DNA here is from genome assembly GCF_965601325.2 of Salmo salar. Lineage (NCBI taxonomy): Eukaryota > Metazoa > Chordata > Actinopteri > Salmoniformes > Salmonidae > Salmo > Salmo salar. The sequence goes on along the minus strand of NC_138314.1, from coordinate 14,690,301 downwards.
GGCGTGATCCTGGACAACACCCTGTCGTTCTCCACTAACATCAAGGCGGTGACCCGATCCTGTAGGTTCATGCTCTACAACATTCGCAGAGTACGACCCTGCCTCACACAGGAAGCGGCGCAGGTCCTAATCCAGGCACTTGTCATCTCCCGTCTGGATTACTGCAACTCGCTGTTGGCTGGGCTCCCTGCCTGTGCCATTAAACCCCTACAACTCATCCAGAACGCCGCAGCCCGTCTGGTGTTCAACCTTCCCAAGTTCTCTCACGTCACCCCGCTCCTCCGCTCTCTCCACTGGCTTCCAGTTGAAGCTCGCATCCGCTACAAGACCATGGTGATTGCCTACGGAGCTGTGAAGGGAACGGCACCTCCATACCTTCAGGCTCTGATCAGGCCCTACACCCAAACAAGGGCACTGCGTTCATCCACCACTGGCCTGCTGGCCCCCCTACCTCTGAGGAAGCACAGTTCCCGCTCAGCCCAGTCAAAACTGTTCGCTGCTCTGGCACCCCAATGGTGGAACAAGCTCCCTCACGACGCCAGGACAGCGGAGTCAATCACCACCTTCCGGAGACACCTGAAACCCCACCTCTTTAAGGAATACCTAGGATAGGATAAAGTAATCCTTCTAACCCCCCCCCCCCCCCTTAAAAAATTTAGATGCACTATTGTAAAGTGGTTGTTCCACTGGATATCATAAGGTGAATGCACCATTTTGTAAGTCGCTCTGGATAAGAGCGTCTGCTAAATGACTTAAATGTAAATGTAAATTAAGGGGTCAGGGTAAGAGCTCTGTATAAACATTCTTTACCCTTGAGTCTGATTAACTCACCTGGTATTTTAGGAGACTTTCTAACCCATTAAGAGCTATTCTAACCCATTAGGAGATGCCAGCAGGTTACTGCCAATTGTTTATCAACTGAGATTTACTCCTGGGAATTGCTTTTATTACATGACTTTTAAAAGCAGGTTTTAGACAATTTATGACATGCTCTTGTGGGTAAACATTGATGGAGAAGCCGTTTGTCCCCAAGATGAAATCGGGTGGGGACTGTGGATCTACGTCCGTGAGTACATTCATTCGAACACGCGATATCTCAGACAGCACTGGCCCAATTTTGACTAAACCTTGGAGAAGGATATATCTTGCCATAGAGATATGGCATTTTACAAAATTACTCTGACTGGCCAGATGGTGGTGCTATAACAAGCGATTGAAAATGCAAAATCTGAAAGGTCATGCCCGAAACCCTGTTTGACCTAAATTCATGAAATTCGGTACATAGGTCCCTCTCCTCACAAGGAACACGGTTTCCTCAGGGACCCATAAGGTCCGACATGATGGAATTGAAAATATTGTAAAATAAATAAATAAATAAAACACTTAAAACGCTACTCCTATGGCACCGAATGATCAATCTGCATGAAACTTGATATGTGGCATCTATGGACAAAGGTCTCAATGTAATCCTTTCCAGGCTAGTACCTAAAACAACATGAGTGTGGTCTGGCACATAAATCAGTCAAGGATATTTGTACTGTAACAGCATTTAGTACACAAGTTGCAAACACTGTCAAGACTCAACATATGCAAGAACATTCATATCAACAACACGGTGGTGCTATAACAGGCACATGCTTATATCTTTTGATCTGTTTTATTCAGTGAGATGAAATACAGCACACATGCTCAGGGATATAAGTCTAGCTGACCCATGCAATCTCAGACACCACTGGCCCGATTTTGACGAAAGTTGGGTCTTGCCATAGAGAGCCACCATTTACAAAATTACACTGATTGGCCCAAGGGGGGGCGCTACATCATTTGTGGGGGACGACAACGTTTAATGTTGCCGTGTTTTTCTCAGTTTTAAGTTGTTTTTTGAAGGCTAAACTCAGCTTCAACGTGGCCCCTGGGAGCTGTGCTGGGAATCTTTCTGCATACAGGGCAAGCCCAATAGACCTAACCATAGCAAGTGATTAAGGACCAGAAGAACTTCATTAGATTTCATCGTAATCATAAACTGTGCATTTAATTTAACACACGACTGACCTCTGTCCACTTACCGTCTATGGATTTCACTAATGACGATACAGCACCCGACCATTTATGAAAAATGTGTGAGTGAGAATGTTGTCTATTATGTAATGAGCTGTGTGGAGTCTCACAACTAGGGTGACCACATTTAAAATACCCAAAAGCGTGACAACAAGATGATTTTACAGGTCAGTGTAGTAGATGGTGTTAAAGTATATACCGGTAGCCTTCCTTTATTTTGTTTCAAAGCATATTCTGCCTAGTGGTGCGCACTGTTGAGTTTTGGCCACATTACATAATTTTTCTAAAATCGTATAAGAAATGTGGTGGTGTTTTTGGTGTAACAGTGACGTTATACCAGGGCATAGAATTAACACCTGCCAAATGTGGGTAGGTTTAGTTATTGGCGGGTAAGAATGTCTATTTCACCAGCCACGTTGGTGAGTGGTCAATTTGCAGGGCTCTACATTGAGAGCATTACATTCGCAAATAAAAATAGTCAAAAGTATGAGCACGTGCGAGTTAGAACAATGCTGCGGTAGCTGTTTAAGTATTCCTGCTCTTTTGTTTCATAGCTGCTAATCCACAAAGAAATACAAATCCTCTCACCTCGAGCATAAATGTGTGCAATTGCGCAATGAGTGCCTGGCATAGGAGATGTGCGCAATGAGTGCTGATAATCATTTTGAGGCACTGGCACAGGCATAAAAGTTGGTCTAGTTTACTTGACAGTCTACTAAGTGAGACTTTGTCCTCGTGATTTTTTGGCTATTTACATTCTTTTGTTCACAAGTTCAGTTGTTTTTCGAACGTTCGAGTCAACTGCATCAATTGATAGCGAACAGACATCCTAGTCAGATTCCAAATCTCACACAAACAGACATGTGATAGGACTCCAGTGGCCACGTTAACAAGGTAACCTCCCGGCCTTAAAGGGAAATCTGAACATTGTCTCTGATATTTTGATTATTAAAAGACTCCGGTCACAAAATGAAATTGAGCATTACACCACATTACTTCTTACTAATACATTTCTTGTTTACGAAAGCATGCACATCTGTTTTTTTTTGTACTTAACTATGAAAAAATATTTTAGCTGGTAAAAAAATCTGAGTGGCTGGTAGATTTTTTAAATCAACTTCGACTTAACAGGATTGAATGAAGTAGAAGCAAATATGTTGAAAGAGCAACTAATGAGCACGAGAGCCTCGCAAGTTTGACAAAATTACCATACATCTTCGGAAGCAGATTTTTTTTTTGTAGTTAAGCCTAACTGTCCTCTCCAAGTTTAGCTGGAATTTAGCACGAAAGGATTACAGAAATATGATTGGTTGACGAGAGGCCTATGACATTGGCCTACGTCTCATCACATACACACATATTTACTTCGCCACCATGGCCTTTTTTGCCTTTACCTCCCTTATCTTACCTCATTTGCTCACTTTGTATATAGACTTATTTTTCTACTACATTATTGACTGTAGGTTTGTTTTACTCCATGTGTAACTCTGTGTTGTTGTATGTGTCAAACTACTTTGCTTTATCTTGGCCAGGTCGCAATTGTAAATGAGAACTTGTTCTCAACTTGCCTACCTGGTTAAATAAAGGTGAAATAAAAAAAATAAAAAAAACACTACATGACCAAAAGAATGTGGATACCTGCTTGTCGAATAGCTCATTACAAAATCATGGGCATTAATATGGAGTTGGTCCCCCCTTTGCTGCTATAACAGCCGCCACTCTTCTGGAAAGGCTTTCCAGTACATGTTGTAACATTGCTGCAGGGACTTGCTTCCATTAGGCCACAAAAGCATTAGTGAGGTCGGACACTGATGCTGGGCGATTAGGCCTGGCACACAGTCGGTGTTCCAATTCATCCCAAAGGTGTTCGATAGGGTTGAGGTCAAGGCTCTATGCAGGCCAGTCAAGTTCTTCCACACCAATCTCGACAAACCATTTCTGTATGGGCCTCGCTTTGTGCACGGGGGCATTGTCATGCTGAATCAGGAAAGGGCCTCCTCCTCCACCAAACGTTACAGTTGGCACTAGGAATTCCGGCAGGTAGCGTTCTCCTGGAATCCGTTAAACCCAGATTTGTCATTCGAACTGCAAGAAAGTGAAGGTTGATTCATCACTCCAGAGAATGCTTTTTCTACTGCTCCAGAGTCCAATGGCGGCGAGCTTTACACCACTCCAGCCAACGCTTGGCATTGCGCATGGTGATCTTAGGCTTGTGTGTGGCTGCTTGGCCATGGAAACCCATTTCATGAAGCTTCCGACAAACAGTTATTGTGCTGACGTTGCTTCAAGGCAATTTGGAACTCAGTAGTTAGTGTTGCAACTGAAGACAGAATTTTTACGCACTACGTGCTTCAGCACTCGGCGGTCCCGTTCTGTGAGCTTATGTGGCCTACTACTTCGCGGCTGAGCCGTTGTTCCTCCTAGATGTTTCCACTTCACAATAACAGCACATACAGTTGACAGGGACAGCTCTAGCAGTGCAGAAATTTTACAAACTGGCTTGTTGGAAAGGTGGCAATGATTGTCTATGGAGATTGCATGGCTTTGTGCTCAATTTTATACACCCGTTATACACCTGTCAGCAATGAAATAGCCAAATCCACTAATTTGAAGGGCTGTCCACACACTTCTGTATATATAGTGTATGTTTTCATAAACGCAATGTGACTGCAAGAGACAGGTCGGAATGTCTGACTGAAATACGGGACAAATTGACCTTTTTTTCAAAATTTGTGGTGTTGAATTGGTTGCACATTTTGTTTCTCACCTTTATTTAACCAGGTAGGCCAGTTGAGAACAAGTTCTCATTTACAACTGCAACCTGGCCAAGATAAATGCATAGCAGTGCGACACAAACAACACAGAGTTACACAGGGAATTATCAAACGTACAGTCAATAACACAATAGAAAAATAATCTATATACTGCGTGTGCAAATGAGGTAAGATTAGGGAGGTAAGGCAATAAATAGGCCATGGTGGCGAAGTAATTACAATTAAAACACTGGTGTGATGGATGTGCAGAAGATGAATGTGCAAGTAGAGATACGGGGGTGCAAAGGAACAAAAAATAAATAACAATATGGGGATGAGGTAGTTGGATGGGCTATTTACAGATGGGCTATGTACAGGTGCAATGATCTGTGAGCTGCTCTGACAGCTGATGCTTAAAGTTAGAGAGGGAGATATGAGTCTCCAGCTTCAGTGATTGTTGCAATTCGTTCCAGTCATTGGCAGCAGAGAACTGGAAGGAAAGGTGGCCAAAGTAGGAATTGGCTTTGGGGGTGACCAGTGAAATATACCTGCTGGAGGGCGTGCTAAGGGTGGGTGCTGCTATGGTGACCAGTGAGCTGAGATAAGGCAGGGCTTTACCTAGCAAAGACTTATAGATGACCTGGAGCCAGTGGGTTTGGAAACGAATATGAAGCGAGGGCCAGCCAACGAGAGCATACAGGTCACAGTGGTGGGTAGTATATGGGGCTTTGGTGACAAAAAGGATGGCACTGTGATAGATTGCATCCAATTTGCTGAGTAGTGTTGGGAGGCTATTTTGTAAATGACAGTTTTATGAGGGTATGTTTGGCAGCATGAGTGAAGGATTCTTTGTTGCGCAATAGGAAGCCGATTCTAGACTTAATTTTGGAGTGGAGAAGCTTAATGCGAGTCTGGAAGAAGAGTTTACAGTCTAACCAGACACCTAGGTATTTGTAAATGTCCACATATTCTAAGTCAGAACTGTCCAGAGTAGTGATGCTGTATGGGCGGGCAGGTGCTGGTAGCGATCGGTTTAAGTTTTACTTGCATTTAAGAGCAGTTGGAGGCCACAGAAGGAGAGTTGTATGGCATTGAAGCTCGTCTGGAGGTTAGTTAACCTGTTGGGGCTAGGGGGCAGTATTTGCACGGCCGGATAAAAAACGTACCCGATTTAATCTGGTTACTACTCCTGCCCAGTAACTAGAATATGCATATAATTATTGGCTTTGGATAGAAAACACCCTAAAGTTTCTAAAACTGTTTGAATGGTGTCTGTGAGTATAACAGAACTCATTTGGCAGGCCAAAACCTGAGAAGATTCCTTACAGGAAGTGGCCTGTCTGACCATTTCTTGCCCTCCTTGATCATCTCTAACAAATACAGGGGATCTCTGGCATGACGTGACACTTCCTACGGCTCCCATGGCTCTCAGAAGGCGGGAAAAAGCTGAACGATGTAATTCCATCCCCAGGCTGAAACACATTAGCGCGTTTGGCAAGTGCTCTATCATTAGACTGAGGCTCGTGCATGAGGGGATAGCATGCTTTTACTTTCACTCTCTTTGTAATAAAAAACGATTTCCCGGTCGGAATATTATCGCTTTTTTACGAGAAAAATGCCATAAAAATTGATTTTAAACAACGGTTGACATGCTTCGAAGTACGGTAATGGAATATTTAGAATTTTTTTGTCATGAAATGCGCCATGCTCGTCACCCTTATTTACCCTTTCGGATAGTGTCTTGAACGCACGAACAAAACGCCGCTGTTTGGATATAACAATGGATTATTTGGGACCAAACCAACATTTGTTATTGAAGTAGAAGTCCTGGGAGTGCATTCTGACGAAGAACAGCAAAGGTAATAACATTTTTCTTATAGTAAATCTGACTTTGGTGAGTGTTAAACTTGCTGGGTGTCTAAATAGCTAGCCCTGTGATGCCGGGCTATCTACTGAGAATATTGCAAAATGTGCTTTCACCGAAAAGCTATTTTAAAATCGGACATAGCGAGTGCATAGAGGAGTTCTGTATCTATAATTCTTAAAATAATTGTTATGTTTTTTGTGAACGTTTATCGTGAGTAATTTAGTAAATTCACCGGCAGTGTTCGGTGGGAATGCTAGTCACATGCTAGTCACATGCTAATGTAAAAAGCTGTTTTTTGATATAAATATGAACTTGATTGAACAAAACATGCATGTATTGTATAACATAATGTCCTAGGGTTGTCATCTGATGAAGATCATCAAAGGTTAGTGCTGCATTTAGCTGTGGTTTGGGTTTATGTGACATTATATGCTAGCTTGAAAAATGGGTGTCTGATTATTTCTGGCTGGGTACTCTGCTGACATAATCTAATGTTTTGCTTTCGTTGTAAAGCCATTTTGAAATCGGACAGTGTGGTTAGATTAACGAGAGTCTTGTCTTTAAAATGGTGTAAAATAGTCATATGTTTGAAAAATTGAAGTTTTTGCATTTTTGAGGTATTTGAATATCGCGCCACGGGATTACACTGGCTGTTGAGTAGGTGGGACGCAAGCGTCCCACCTAGCCCATAGAGGTTAACACAGTGTCCAAAGAAGGGCCAGAGGTATACAGAATGGTGTCGTCTGTGTAGAGGTGGATCAGAGAATCACCAGCAGCAAGAGCGACATCATTAATGTATACAGAGAAAAGAGTCGGCCCGAGAATTGAACCCTGTGGCACCCCCATAGAGGCTGACCGAGGTCTGGACAACAGGCCCTCCGATTTGACACACTGAAATCTGTCTGAGAAGTAGTTGGTGAACCAGGCGAGGCAGTCATTTGAGAAACCAAGGCTGTTGAGTCTGCCGATAAGAATGTGGTGATTGACAGAGTTGAAAGCCTTGGCCAGGTCGATGAATACAGCTGCACAGTACTGTCTTTTATCGATGGCGGTTATGATATCGTTTAGGACTTTGAGCATGGCTGAGATGCACCCATGACCAGCTCGGAAACCAGATTGCATAGCGGAGAAGGTACGGTGGGATTCGAAATGGTCTCAGATCTGTTTGTTAACTTGGCTTTCAAAGACCTTAGAAAGGCAGGGTAGGATAGATAACAGGTCTGTAACTGTTTGAGTCTAGAGTGTCTCCCCCTTTGAAGAGGGGGATGACCGCAGCAGCTTTCCAATCTTTGGGGAACTCAGACGATACGAAAGAGAGGTTGAACAGGCTAGTAATAGGGGTTGCAACAATTGCGGCGGATCATTTTAGAAAGACAGGGTCCAGATTGTCTAGCCCAGCTGATTTGTAGGGATCCAGATTTTGCAACTATTTCAGAACATCAGCTTTCTGCATTTGGGTGAAGGAGAAATGGGGGAGGCTTGGGCAAGTTGCTGTGGGGACATGCTTGTTGGTCGCCGGACAAAGGGTCAAAATGTGGGACTGTCCCGTATAATCCGGGACATGTGGTCACCCTACTCACCACTAGGCTTGGGCGGTGTACCGTATACTGGGGTATTTTGAAATACCGCCAAATAAATTATCTCCAGCTCAGGGCTCCAGCTATGCATTTGGTTTGCTGACTTACAAGTTTAGCAGCTAGCATGCCAGATCAAGCTTCTTGGTTACAGCAGAGATAAATAATCCCCTCCTGGATCAAGATCCCTGATGACTTAATATTTTTTTTTGTGCGGTTGTTTTATTTTTTTTTGGAAAGAAATAGCCCCCCTTGTGTACACTGCCATATACCCCAGTATGGTACAGGAACGGTATAAAAATCTGAATACCGCCCCAACCTACCCACCACCAGATAAATAAATGTTAATTTTGTCTTTCTATGTGCGACTTTAGCTACACAACTAATTTGTCTCTGAGATAAATTAAATGTATTGTTTGATTGTGCAGTGTATGCTCACCACCAGGATGTCTTGGCTGATCTCCAGCCCCCAGCGTGCCAGTTCTGTCTGGGCCTCTGGGTTGGTGTTGATGTTCTTCAGGAGCTGCTTCAGGGAGTGAGTGTGCTGCTCACTACTCACATTGATGTGCATCGTCAAGTCCTGGGATGGTAAAACCGACACTTTCAGATTCTATACAGTACTAGACTTTCCGGCCCAGTTACTATGTGACGTGTCTGGGTACAAATAGCATTTGCCCCCCCCCCCTATTTAATTGATTTCATTGCGGCAGGAAAACTAAAGCAAGCGCAGCTAAAGTCTTTGATAGAAAAATTGTCTGGTTACTATTGTTATCAAATGCTGCGTTATCAAAATCACTGTGTTGCCTTCATGTACAGTGGATGTCATAGAACACTCCCCAGGGAGGAGAATTCATTGCCGACACAATGACTTTACCTTCATGGCACGGAAGTCCTTTCTCATTTTGTCAGGGATTCCAGTCATAAAGGAGAGCTCTGGCAGAAGCAAGATCTCGCCGGTTATGACTTGCTGTAAGACAAAAACACACAATTAAATATAATGTATATTGTATCTTTATGGAGAAAATGGCTCCAAATCAATAAAAACTCGAATGAGTATCTACAAAGCATGTGTGATAGTAGAACATAAAGACGTACTGAATACAGTCTCAAGCCACAAGGTGTCATTCTGTTACAAGGATACAGACAAGTACTTTGTTACAGGGCAGTTGGGTGTGTGAGGAAAGAGAAGACCCTGTTTATCGATGAGTATGAAATAAATAAGTACAAAAAGTTAACTATGTCAAGATAAAGCTACATTTCATAATATCCTTTGAAATAGTTTTACCTTTCCCCCAGGCTTGGACCTCTCTTTGGGTCGATGGATAAGCATGGGTTGGTCCATCTCTTTTATGGTGATGCCATAGTTTTTGCTGTTCAGATTATAGAAAAAAAGTTAAAATACACACAAGTTTTTCCCCATGTTCATTTAGCAGCAGTGGCCACCACTGCAAAAAAAACGTACATTTCTTTATATATACACACACATTTCTGCCGAGGCGCTTTTAAATGGATAGTTGCTCAATGATTGGAAGTCTATGGGAACAGCTAGCATGCCATTGAGCTAACGCTAGTAGAACTCTGCATAAGAAATGCACACAATTCTCCAGCCTTACCTGTAGTACTCGACGAAAGTGGTCGTGGAGCCGTCGGCCATGGTGAAGGTGTCTTTGGGGGACTTGCCCCACTCAATGTCGTCGATGCGGTAGGTGCGGTTGTTGTATCGGGTGATGACAATGCTGCCGATCAGCTCTTTGGTGCACTCATCCTGGAAGCTCTCCCTGCTTTGCTGGTAGATCACGTTCCTGGAAGGGAAAGGGGTCAAAAGGTCAACGTTTACCAATCAGGGCCCCGCAACTCACCCCAATATGGCCTGAAAAATCACCCCATTTATGCTCTGCATGTCATTCCATTTATAACCTCCTTCAAACTCAGTGCCTCTTTGCTTGACATCATGGGAAAATCAAAAGAAATCAGCCAATAACTTTTTTTAGACCTTCACAAGTCTGGTTCATCTTTGGGAGCAATTTCCAAACGCCTGAAGGTACCACGTTCATCTGTACAAACAATAGTACGCAAGTATAAACACCATGGAACCACGCACCCGTCATACTGCTCAGGAAGGAGACGCGTTCTGTCTCCTAGAGATGAACGTACTCTGGTGCGAAAAGTGCAAATCAATCCCAGAACAACAGCAAAGAACTTGTGAAGATGCTGGAGGAAACAGGTATAAAAGCATCTATATCCACAGTAAAACGAGTCCTATATCGACATAACCTGAAAGGCTCTCTCAGCAAGGAAGAAGCCACTGCTCCAAAACCGCCATAGAAAAGCCAGACTACAGTTTGCAACTGCACATGGGGACAAAGATTGTACTTTTTGGAGAAATGTCCTCTGGGCGGATGAAACAAAAATAGAACTGTTTGGACATAATGACCATCGTTATGTTTGGAGGAAAAAGGGGGAGGCTTGCAAGCTAAAGAACACCATCCCAACTGTGAAGCACGGGGGTGGCAGCGTCATGTTGTGGGGGTGCTTTGCTGCAGGAGGGACTGGTGCTTTTCACAAAATAGATGGCATCATGAGGTAGGAAAATTATGTGGATATATTGAAGCAACATCTCAAGACATCAGTCAGAAAGTTAAAGCTTGGTCGCAAATGGGTCTTCCAAATGGACAATGACCCCAAGCATACTTCCAAAGTTGTGGCAAAATGGCTGAAGGACAACAAAGTCAAGGTATTGGAGTGGCCATCACAAAGCCCTGACCACAATCCTATAGAAAATTTGTGGACAGAACTGAAAAAGTGTGCGCGAGCAAGGAGGCCTACAAACCTGACTCAGTTACACCAGCTATCAGGAGGAATGGGCCAAAATTCACCCAACTTATTGTGGGAAGCTTGTGGAAGGCTACCCAAAACGTTTGACCCAAGTTAAACAATTTAAAGGCAATGCTACCAAATACTAATTGAGTGTATGTAAACTTCTGACCCACTGGGAATGTGATGAAAGCGGAATTAAATCATTCTCTCTACTATTATTCTGACATTTCACATTCTTAAAATAAAGTTGTGATCCTAACTGACCTAAAACAGGGAATTTTTACTAGGATTAAATGTCAGGAATTGTGAAAAACTGAGTTCAAATGTATTTGGCTAAGGTGTATGTAAACCTCCGACTTCAACTGTACATGGTGTATCAATGAATATGCTATTTGTAAATATCTCTATGACCAGCGTAAGAATATGGCCTGTTTAAATTTTTATGAACTCATCACGTACTGTAGACAGTGCATCATGTGGACATACACACCATGTGAACAAATAGCTGGCAAGAGAAGAGATTTATCATGCATATTTTAGAGTATCACAAAAGTTAGTAAGTTACGTAATGCAACAATGCTTCTATGTGGTGTAAGGTGCACTGAAATAATCTCACATGCAGTCGAGGACAGAGTCATTTCGCAGCACTTTGTGGGACACATCCACCTGGAGGTACAGGCCTCCGTCAGTGTGCTTTATGCACGTTGAGTAACCTGGCCACACCTGCAACCTAGGATAACAGAAGACAGAAACCAAGGGGCTTGAGTCAGCTGCTATGATCATTGAGATTTCAATTGGAGTATAATTTCTAATCTAATCTAATTACTTACCGCTGCTTCCCAAGTATGACTGCGCTTTTTGGATCGTAATGATTCCGCCCCACAAGCTTCAGTCCAAGGATCTTCATTACCCTTGACAACACACATGGGGAGAACAATGTCTTGTTGCACCAGACAAATGTAACATTTGGTAAAGCCAGCGAGACGTATTTTTATTTATTTTTTTTACGTATTTTTATTTATTTTTGTAATGTTTTTTTTTAACAAAAACATAAAATGCAACAAAGATTTTAATGAGTTACAGTTCATATAAGGAAATCAATCAATTTAAATAAATTCATAGGCCCTAATCTATGGATTTCACATTACTGGGAATACAGATATGCATATTTTGGTCACAGATACTCTGCATGGCCAAAAGGATGTGGACACCCTTCATATTAGTGGATTCGGCTATTTCAGACACCCCCGTTGCTGACAGGTGTGTAAAATCGAGCACACAGCCATGCAATCTCCATAGACAAACGTCAGCACAAGAACTGTTGGTCAGACGCTTCATGAAATGGGTTTCCATGGCCGAGCAGCCCACACAAGCCTAAGACCATCATGGGCAATGCCAAGCGTTGGCTGGAGTGGTGTAAAGATTGCGGTCATTGGACTCTGGAGCAGTGGAAACGCGTTCTCTGGTGTGATGAATCACGCTTCACCATCTGGCAGTTCGACAGACAAATCTGGGTTTGGCGGATGACAGGAGAACGCTAACTGCCTGAATGCATAGTGCCAACTGTAAAGTTCGGTGGTGGAGGAATAATGGTCTGGGGCTGTTTTTCATGTTTCGGGCTAGGCCCCTTAGTTCCAGTGAAGGGAAATCTTAACGCTACAGCATACAATAACATTCTAGACAATTCTATGCTTCCAACTTTGTTGCAACAGTTTGGGAAAGGCCCGTTCCTGTTTCAGCATGAAAACGTCCCCATGCACAAAGCGAGGTCCATCCAGAAATAGTTTTCGAGATCAGTGTGAAAGAACTTGACTGGCCTGCACAGAGCCCTGACCTCAACCCTATCGAACACCTTTGGGATGAACGCCGACTGCAAGCCAGGCCTAATCGCCCAACATCAGTGTCCGACCTCACGAATGCGTGACAACTCATTTTCAAAGAGTGGATCAGGCTGATTGTGGCCTGTGGAATGTTGTCCCACTCCTTTTCAATGGCTGTGACACGCTCTCGTACATGTCGATCCAGAGTATCCCAAACATGCTCACCGGGTGACATGTCTGGTGAGTATGCAGGCCATGGAAGAACTGGAACATTTTCAGCTTCTAGGAATTGTGTACAGATCCTTGTAACATGGGGCCGTGCATTATCATGCTGAAACATGAGGTGATGGTGGCGGATGATGGTGGCACAACAATGGGCCTCAAGATCTCTTCACGGTATCTCTGTGCATTCAAATTGCCATTGATAAAATGCCATTGTGCTCGTTGTCCGTAGCTTATGGCTACCTATACTATAACCCCACCGCCACCATGGGGCACTCTGTTCCCAACGTTGGCATCAGCAAACCGCTCGCCCAAACAACGACGGTTGGATGTACTGCCAAATTCTCTAAAACAAAAGTTGGAAGCAGCTTCTGGTAGAGAAATGAACATAACATTTTCTGGCAACAGCTATGGTGGACATTACTGCTGTCAGCATGCCAATTGCACACTCCCTCAAGACCTGGCATCGGAGTTGTGATAAAACCTGCAAATTATAGAGCGGCCTTTTGTCTCCAGCAAAATGTGCCCCTGTGTAATGATCATGCTGTTTAATCAGCTTTACATGTTGCATTTATATTCTTGTTCAGTGTATAATTCGCTACTTCAGTGAAAAATCTTTAGGATTTAGGGGGAAATGGAACATTTTAAAAGAAGTCTGGTTTTCTGTGTAAAACAGCAGAAGCCTCTCAATAAAGCATGTTATTGCATGAAGCTATCAAGAAAGCACAATAGATAAGAGATTAGCTCATTACTGACAATATGGCTACACTAAGGCCAGCTTAGCACACAGAGAACTTCCCTCATAAGTAGACCACAGGCCTTTTGTTGAAAAACACCCCCAATTTATCCTAATTTAAAGTAAAAATGTCAATTAGTGGTAGGCAATTAGCAGTTTATATTGCAGCACCAGTGTTATTATTAGATTCAAAATGGAAGCCAACAAAAAACAGCAGGGACTACACAAACTTGTCCAATAAGAAACATTGTTTTCCATTGTAAAATATTTTGCTACATGAATAAGGACAGCCCTGTTACCTTCTCAGCACCACGTTGTAGAAGGGGATGCACAGGTCAGAGTTGGGTGGTAGGATCTTAGTCATCTGGATCTTGACGTCCACCTCCTGGTTGTCAGTTCGTCTCACACTCTTTAGGTGAACCACCTGTATGGAGGAAAGATTAACATCACAACATGGGGCACAGAGGAGAAGATGCCTAAAGACAGGAGTGTAGCTGCCCTATGTGCCACATCGGTATTGCGCGTTAATGTTGGGTCTCTTCCCGTTTTGTGTATTTACAAGTATAAGCCAATTATCCGCACATAATTAATACACATCTATAGTCACAGACACAGTAGGCCAGACAGAGAAAAGTGACATACCTCTTCCATCTTCACAGGGAGGTAGAGAATTGAGCCGTCAAAAGCAACAACCTCCCCAGTGGTGGGGCGATGGTCCTTCATCATGCCAAATCGCATACCCATCGACTCCACATTAGGACTGAAAAGTGGGACAAAATGTAATGAGTTACTCCTCTTTAACAGACCAAATTATTTTTCCAGAGCAGATATTTTACACAGGAATGCTGCATAAAATATGAATGTAGCTAACACTTTTTCCTTAATACATGTACTTACGTGAAAGTGACATGGTACTGATAGACTGCCTCATTCCTGCAGTGAATGGTGATGTGGTTTGAGCCTATGGGCAATGGTGTTCCTTTGGTACCAGTCTTGTGCAATGTTTCACTGCAAAGGGAGAGGAAATAACCTTTCAATGAATAGGCCTAACAATAGTTATAGTCCTTATAAAAATATTCATAATTAGCCTAAATACATTTCTGCCTCATTTGACTGCCTTCAACAACAGTAACATTTTAAGCAACATAATTTACTTCATAATAGATGGTTTCATTACATGGTTTTACAAATAATGGTACTTTGATGGTACTTACCAGGTGGCCTCCATCTTAAGTTCTCCCTTAGTTTGAGAGCAACCTGGAGTCATATGAGCCTCTTTGGGTGGGGATAGAGGGAGAGTAGGGGGCATAGTGGGTCCCCTCCCAGTACCCAAGGGGGGCATCGATGCTCGTCCCATTCCCACCATCTGAGATGGTACACCTCGGCCAAGGAAGCTGCAGACAGAAACAGACAAGTTCTTCATAGATTTTTGTTTTTAAATTCCCATCCATAAGTGTGTTAAATAATATGTATTAGAAAAAAAAGCTTTTCACCATAAATAATGAGATCTGTTATGGAATCAATCTTACTGCTCATCTATTTGTCTGAAGAAAAAATTCTACATTTTCATTATCTTTGAATTATCGGGAACGAACCTTGACAATGAGTCACACCGAAAAGTGGAAAGTCTGATTACCTCCACATTAACAATGGATAATTCAATAATAATTTGAAATGAGATGGGCATATACTGAAGAGGATGGGGATATGTGAGAGGGACCGGCATATGTGCGCAGCATGAATGATGCATTCTAGAAGCATTACTGCCAGGCACCTAAGGACCTTAGTAGCACGGAGGAATTGGCCTGCTTTAGCCACAGGTTAAGCCGCAGGGTTTGAGCTCATCACCTCCTTCTTCTCACCTGTTACCTTGGCCCATCATGTCCTCAGGGAATCTGTCTCCACCCAGGCCGGTGACTGCCACTGCTCCAACAGGGGCTGTCTGTGGTTGGAGCTCTGCTCCAAAAGCACCCCTCCCTGCACCAAACACCAGAGAAAAACACACAAGAAGATTCAGTGGATTCATCCTCAAGGCCTCAGTTGGAGCATAAGGAAATCAAGCAAGCTCCCTAAATATTTTAAAGCTCAAATTACTATTTGATTCTGTCTACATTTTGACAGAGTGCTCAGAACTTAGAGGCTATGTTGCATCAGGCAAATCTATTTATTGTGTAACAAAAATGGTTCAACTTTAGTGCATCAGAGTTAGGGCGATTAATTAGAATTTATGTTTTTGCGCATTATTCCAAATACCTATTTTTCGTTTTTATTAGTGTTTATGTCCACTTGTTCTCATACCCTTTTGGAATTGTCTCCATTGCTGCGTGCACCGTCCTATTTACACCAGAGATCTGTATACAAAGATGAGATGCACTTGTCTCCACCCTAACAATGGGAAACGTTGTCCTTAAGGCAGGGAGGCAAGCGAAAGCTAAGGTCCAAAATAAGCCTATAGAAACGCATTTGACTTATTTTGCACAGATTTTAGCAATCTCGCTTCAGCTCTTCCTCTGGTTTACACACACACCAAGCCCCTCCCCCTGCCACTCACACCAACAAAGTTGAGAGATCACATTTTCCTCTCTGACAAGCGGTTTCAACTCGCTATTTGCATTTGAGGTTTGGTCGAACAGAAATCGGTTATATGGACACCAAAACACATTGAGACATTATTTTACTATAATAGAGGCGAAGTTAACTTTTCTAACAATACTTTTTTTATGCCTCAACTACTCAAATTGAGCGCAGAGCAGACACTATGAAAACAAGAGTATCAATGGACATTGATTCTGGTAAATGAATGCAGTTTGTCGTGCGCGGCATTGGGGTACCACATACTGCTAGCAGCATTTTAGCCAAAGACTTATAGTAGCTGTCTAGTCTGTTTTATAAAACAATTATATAAGGAATTGGCAACTCGTTCTCATTCTGAGAAATAAGGTTGGCCACTTGATTTCAACATCTAAACAAAGTGGACAGGCTAACATGCTTTGCAAATAGTTGGCGACAGAGAAGAGTGTGCACCTAACAATTCAACTGTTCAATCTTGTTATCTAGCAAATAGATCCAAGTTGGCTAAAATGGAAATAAAGATTATCTGGCTAATCACTAGCACATGGGCTTGAGAGATTGCTGATGAGACCTGTGTTACTTTTCTATATCTTAATGCCTGCTACAAGAAGTTAGTCATTATTGGTGAATGTGCATTATGCATGGTTCTAGTTACATTTGTAACAAAAGGGCATTTCCATAGACTTGACAGATCAGTGATTATTGCAACAACAAAAAAGCACTATGAACTATTTTGATAAAATGATTATGGTTGTGGCAGGCTTATACACTACATGACCAAAAGTATGTAGGCACCTGCTCGTCGAACATCTCATTCCAAAATCATGGGCATTAAATTTGGAGTTGGTCCCACCTTCACTGCTATAACAGCCTCCAATCTTCTGGGAAGGCTTTCCACTAGATGTTAGAACATTGCTGCAGGGACTTGCTTCCATTCAGCCATAAGAGCATTAGTGAGGTCAGGCACTGATGTTGGGTGACTAGGCCTGACTCGCAGTCAGCATTCTAATTCATCCCAAAGGGTGTTCATTGTATACTGTAGCGTTAAGATTTCCCTTCACTGGAACTAAGGGGCCTAGCCCGAAACATGTAAAACAGCCCCAGACCATTATTCCTCCTCCACCAAACTTTACAGTTGGCACTATGCATTCGGGCAGATAGCGTTCTCCTGGCATCCGCCAAACCCAGTCCCTCAGACTGCCAGATGGTGAAGCATGATTCATCACGCCAGAGAACGCGTTTCCACTGCTCCAGAGTCCAATGACGGCAAGCTTTACACCACTCCAGCCGAAGCTTTGCATTGCGCATGGTAATCTTAGGCTTGGGTGCAGCTGCTCGGCCATGGAAACCCATTTCATAAAGCTCCTGACGAACAGTTCTTGTACTGACGTTGTTTCCAGAAACAGTTTGGAAGTTGGTAGTGTGGGTTGCAACCGAGGAGACGATTTTTACATGCTTCAGCACTCAGCAGTCCCGTTCTGTGAGCTTGTGTGGCCTACCACTTCGCAGCTGAGCCGTTGATGCTCCTAGACCACAGATAACACTGCTACTCCTACTGCTCTCTCTTCGTCTGCCCACGTGTTCTCGCATACCCCTAGAGCATCGAGCCAGCGGGGTGGTGGCACTGGAATCCTCATCTCTCCCAAGTGGACATTCTCTCTTTCTCCCCTGACCCATCTGTCTATCTCCTCATTTGAATTCCATGCTGTCACAGTTACCAGCCCTTTCAAGCTTAACATCCTTATCATTTATCGCCCTCCAGGTTCCCTTGGAGAGTTCATCAATGAGCTTGACGCCTTGATAAGTTCCTTTCCTGAGGATGGCTCACCTCTCACAGTTCTGGGTGACTTTAACCTCCCCACGTCTACCTTTGACTCATTCCTCTCTGCCTCCTTCTTTCCACTCCTCTCCTCTTTTGACCTCACCCTCTCACCTTCCCCCCTACTCACAAGGCAGGCAATACGCTTGACCTCATCTTTACTAGATGCTGTTCTTCCACTAATCTCATTGCAACTCCCCTCCAAATCTCCGACCACTACCTTGTATCCTTTTCCCTCTTGCTCTCATCCAACACTTCTCACTCTGCCCCTACTCGGATGGTATTGCGCCGTCCCAACCTTCGCTCTCTCTCTCCCGCTACTCTCTCCTCTTCCATCCTATCATCTCTTCCCTCTGCTCAAACCTTCTCCAACCTATCTCCTGATTCTGCCTCCTCAACCCTCCTCTCCTCCCTTTCTGCATCCTTTGATTTTCTCTGTCCCCTATCCTCCAGGCCGGCTCGGTCCTCCGCTCCTGCTCCGTGGCTCGACGACTCACTACGAGCTCACAGAACAGGGCTCCGGGCAGCCGAGCGGAAATGGAGGAAAACTCGCCTCCCTGCGGACCTGGCATCCTTTCACTCACTCCTCTCTACATTCTCCTCTTCTGTCTCTGCTGCTAAAGCCACTTTCTACCACTCTAAATTCCAAGCATCTGCCTCTAACCCTAGGAAGCTCTTTGCTACCTTCTCCTCCCTCCTGAATCCTCCCCTCCCCCCCTCCTCCCTCTCTGCGGATGACTTCGTCAACCATTTTGAAAAGAAGGTTGACGATATCCGATCCTCGTTTGCTAAGTCAAACGACAAAGCTGGTCCTGCTCACACTGCCCTACCCTGTGCTTTGACCTCTTTCTCCCCTCTCTCTCCAGATGAAATCTCGCGTCTTGTGACGGCCGGCCGCCCAACAACCTGCCCACTTGACCCTATCCCCTCCTCTCTTCTCCAGACCATTTCCGGAGACCTTCTCCCCTTCCTCACCTCGCTCATCAACTCATCCTTGACCGCTGGCTACGTCCCTTCCGTCTTCAAGAGAGCGAGAGTTGCACCCCTTCTGAAAAACCCTACACTCGATCCCTCCGATGTCAACAACTACAGACCAGTATCCCTTCTTTCTTTTCTCTCCAAAACTCTTGAACGTGCCGTCCTTGGCCAGCTCTCCTGCTATCTCTCTCAGAATTACCTTCTTGATCCTAATCAGTCAGGTTTCAAGACTGGGCATTCAACTGAGACTGCTCTTCTCTGTGTCACGGAGGCTCTCCGCACTGCTAAAGCTAACTCTCTCTCCTCTGCTCTCATACTTCTAGACCTATCTGCTGCCTTTGATACTGTGAACCATCAGATCCTCCTCTCCACCCTCTCCGAGTTGGGCATCTCCGGCGCGGCCCACGCTTGGATTGCGTCCTACCTGACAGGTCGCTCCTACCAGGTGGCGTGGCGAGAATCTGTCTCCGCACCATGCGCTCTCACCACTGGTGTCCCCCAGGGCTCTGTTCTAGGCCCTCTCCTATTCTCGCTATACACCAAGTCACTTGGCTCTGTCATATCCTCACATGGTCTCTCCTATCATTGCTATGCAGACGACACACAATTAATCTTCTCCTTTCCCCCTTCTGATAACCAGGCGGCGAATCGCATCTCTGCATGTCTGTCAGACATATCAGTGTGGATGACGGATCACCAGCTCAAGCTGAACCTCGGCAAGACGGAGCTGCTCTTCCTCCCGGGGAAGGACTGCCCGTTCCATGATCTCGCCATCACGGTTGACAACTCCCTTGTGTCCTCCTCCCAGAGTGCTAAGAACCTTGGCGTGATCCTGGACAACACCCTGTCGTTCTCCACTAACATCAAGGCGGTGACCCGATCCTGTAGGTTCATGTTCTACAACATTCGCAGAGTACGACCCTGCCTCACACAGGAAGCGGCGCAGGTCCTAATCCAGGCACTTGTCATCTCCCGTCTGGATTACTGCAACTCGCTGTTGGCTGGGCTCCCTGCCTGTGCCATTAAACCCCTACAACTCATCCAGAACGCCGCAGCCCGTCTGGTGTTCAACCTTCCCAAGTTCTCTCACGTCACCCCGCTCCTCCGCTCTCTCCACTGGCTTCCAGTTGAAGCTCGCATCCGCTACAAGACCATGGTGATTGCCTACGGAGCTGTGAAGGGAACGGCACCTCCATACCTTCAGGCTCTGATCAGGCCCTACACCCAAACAAGGGCACTGCGTTCATCCACCACTGGCCTGCTGGCCCCCCTACCTCTGAGGAAGCACAGTTCCCGCTCAGCCCAGTCAAAACTGTTCGCTGCTCTGGCACCCCAATGGTGGAACAAGCTCCCTCACGACGCCAGGACAGCGGAGTCAATCACCACCTTCCGGAGACACCTGAAACCCCACCTCTTTAAGGAATACCTAGGATAGGATAAAGTAATCCTTCTAACCCCCCCCCCCCCCCTTAAAAAATTTAGATGCACTATTGTAAAGTGGTTGTTCCACTGGATATCATAAGGTGAATGCACCATTTTGTAAGTCGCTCTGGATAAGAGCGTCTGCTAAATGACTTAAATGTAAATGTAATGTAAATGTAGACTTTTCTACTTCACAATAAAAGCACTTACATAGTGACCTCACCGCCCGCGTTACATGCATGAGCATTGCAAAATAAATGTACACAGACATATTATTCAATAATTTCATCCAAACTGCTCTTGTGCGCCAACGAGGGTTTAGGAGCATACACCCATGTGGGTGATTGAAAGATGAACTGAGGTCCACACTCCAGTCGGTGGTGTTAATGTACCTGAAATTCGGGTTGCCAACCGCCATATAAAGTCCAAAGAAGACTGAAGGAGGAGAGATTACTAGAAACGAACTCAGTTTACCCTTTTATCTGTGGATTAATTGTCAGAGTAGAGGACCTTGTGTATTTCAGGTAAAATAACCCAATGTTTATAACCCAGGACAAATTAGCAAGCACCTGCAAGCTAGCTAGCTAAATGGCCATGAATGTTTCATGTGTTTCGACAAATTAATAATAGTTGGTTCAGAGTTCGTTTTGATATTTCAACCTGCGTGTTCTGCTTGCGTCTGGTGTGGATGGACAAAATCAACATGCGCACGTGGACGTATGCGCCCTGTCTAGTCAGAATGTGACAGTTGACCGGGGCAGCTCTAGCAGTGCAGAAATTTGAGAAAAACGGACTTGTTGGAAAGGTGGCATCCTATGACAGTGCCACATTGAAAGTCACTGAACTCTTCAGTAAGGTCATTCTACTGCCAATGTTTTCCTATGGAGATTTCATGGCTATGTGCTCGATTTTATACAACTGTCAGCAACAGGTGTTGCTGAAATAACCAAATCCACTCATTTGAAGGGGTGTCCAAATACTTTTGTATATATAGTGTATTTAGTCTAGGTATAACTTCACAAGCCCTGAATTAATTTGATTATTTCTGACTGTTTGAAATGCAGTGTATTTGACCTTTTACCTCACTAGGGTAGGGGGCACGATTTTTACCTCTGGATGAAAAGTGAGAAAAATCCATCCAGGAAGTGGGATTTCTTTATTTTTGTAGTTTTCTATTGAATGCCATTACAGTATCCATTGACTTAGGACTCAGATTGCACTTCCTATGGCTTCCACTAGATGTCAACAGTCTTTAGAAATTGTTTCAGGCTTGTATTCTGAAAAATGAGGGAGTAAGACCACTTTGAATGAGTGGACACTGCAGTGTCCAAGAGGTTTTTCATGCGCGCGACCGAGAGCAGGCCTTTCTTGTTTTCCTTTTATATTGACGAAGCTATTGTCCGGGGGGCCCCGGGTTGAAACTCGCTGTCACGCTTCGATCTCGGATTACTCGAGGCGTAAAAGAGGGCCACGACGCTGAGCCCCGAGGTTGATTATAAACATCGTTTGACATGTTTCTACGAACTTTACTGATACTTTCGGATTACTAAACAAAATGGAGGTTTTCGGATATAAAGAGGGACTTTATCGAACAAAATGAACATTTATTGAGTAAATGGGAGTCTTGTGAGTGCAACCATACGAAGATCATCAAAGGTAAGTGATTCATTTTATCACTATTTCTGACTTGTGTAACTCCTCTACTTGGCTGGTAACTGTTTGTAATGATTTGTCTGCTGGGCGCTGTTCTCAGATAATCGCATGGTATGCTTTCGCCGTAAAGCCTTTTTGAAATCTGACACCATGGTTGGATTAACAAGAAGTTAATCTTTAAACTGATATAACACTTGTATGTTTTATGAATTTTTATAATATGTATTTCTGTTTTTGAATTTGGTGCTCTGCAATTTCACTGGATGTTGGCCAGGTGGAGCGTCCCACACCCCCTAGAGAGGTTAAATTGTACAACAACGCTTATTTAGAGGAAACATTTTAAAAAATCTAGATATATCGTGAATGTTAGAAGAAGAAAAAAAATGGAAAAAAATAAATGATGATTTTTAGGCCATATTGCCCAGCCCTAGTCAGAGTGCATCAATATGATGGATTTCCAATCTTCTAATTTATTAAAAGTAAAGGCCACCATTACTCTTAACCCATGCCATTTGAGCTGGAGGGGAACATGTGATACTCTTCCCAGTTAGTTTGATCCAGTATGCCTTCATCTATGGGCTGTGTCCCAAATGGCAACCTATTCCCAATATAGTGCTCTACTTTTGACCAGGGCCCATAGGGAATGGGGTGCCATATGGAATATAAACCTAGTTTTTCATAAACTCAAGATTACTCACCCACTGGCAGCCCTCCCCTGCCCCAGGTCTTTGAGGGATCGATCCCCATGCCTCTGAACATGGACACCAGCAACGACCCCTGGCTGTGGGTGGGCATGTCCACCTGCCAATTACAATATCGTTACAAGAGCTATAAGAGAAAAAAAACACTTGGCTCAAATGGTATTTTAACAATTTAAAATACTTCATCTGCCCTTGATTGAGCTTGCATGGAACTAATAGACTAGTCCCATAAGTGCAAACCCCCTTGAACCCTGGTCTGGGTAGAAGTTAGGAGAAAGACTTTACAACCCCAAGGAACACAACACAAACTTGTTTGGCTACTACTTCCTCTTCTGCCTGCAGACTTGGCATCTCTTCTGGCAAGTCTTGCGTTGCGAGCTGACCTGGAGTGGCTTGTCCAGGATGAGGCCCCAAACCAAGAAGGGGTTCCCCTCTTGCCACACCTACGGTCGGATCAGCTGTCGAGAGAAGCCACCCTCTAGCGCGGCTAATCCCACCATCTTCTGATGTTGGCATGGGTATCCCCCTGGCAAAGCCAATGGAGGGATCGCTCACTGGGAAGGGCACTCCTCTCCCGTACTGCATAAGCAGTGTTTCACCAGCGGTGGTGAAACCCCTGGCTCGTCCTAAGCCAGCAGACCCATCTGCTGCAAACATAAGGCCTCTGGCTCGTCCTATTGCTGGTTCATCTGACCGCAGTCCTCGACCCCATGCTTGCTGCTGCAGCCAAGGAATGCGGGTTGCACCAGGGAGGCCTGGGAAAGAAGGCTTCTTTGGATCCATTCCAGCTAGCTCCTCTCACATGCAATGCCTGTAGTGCAAATGCAAAGGCTTATTGGCAAGGGGAATTGTGTAAACTTGCTATGTGAATGCTCCAGATGGCATGTCATTTGTATTTAGTCATAATGAAAGAACTAGCTATTTTGTTAGTATCAAAACATTTATGATAAATGTATTGACGGGGCAAAGGATACGGAGCATCTTGCCGAGTGTACCTAACTCAGACGGAGAACCACCTCTGAGTTGAGTACAATCAGCAAGGTGCAGACACCATTATTGTTAATGTCAGGTCAAACTTCGCAATGTCAATCTCGACGCTTGCGCAAGCAGTTGCAGCCAAGAGGTGTAATCATTACGCCGATTCTGTTGCAAAACGTTTTGCAACCGTATACACCAAACGTACAAAAGTTACTGTTTCCATAATAAATACACCCCAGTTGAGAATAGCTAGTTACCTGCCTGCATATTTTCTCCCTAAAATGTACGAGACTAATACCTACTTGCTAGAATAGATGATTACATTTCACACCAACGGTATATTAAATATTGCAATAGCTAGCAATGTATGTTTTAGCAAAAGCTTATGAATGTTAACAGGTTCGTCATTAGCTAGCTAACGTTAGCCAGCTAGCGTGCTTGCTTATGATTACAAGCAAATGCACCAGGGGAAAAACGGGAGCCGAGAGATAAACATTTTTAGGAACTTAAATGCATATTTTGTTGCGTCGTACGTTCTTTACAACTCAAACATAACTCCAAACCTTATTTCATCAACTTATACTGACTTTACATGCGTATGGAGCACTTTCTTCTCAACATTGGTACAGACCTTTTACCATCTGTAGTCAAAATTACCGGGAAAAAGATTGGCCGTCTGGACACGCCCATAGTAATAAACTATTGGTTAATCGAACAAATTTGTCAAAAGTGTATTGGCTCTCGAGAGCTGTCAGTAACCAGGTTTCCGTCAAAAAAAATGTATGGAGTAAAGTAGGCTAAATGTCGGATACAACATTTCATGACAGGCTGATAGATGGAAAAAATAACATTTTCCGGTAAAATTTCGAAATGTCAACAAATCAAAATATGCTAGACAAGGTGGGATATTTTTGTGTCGGTAAAATGAATTATGCGAGAAATGTCTTCGGAAACGCTTTTATGCGCAAATATTGACATAATAACCATCAAATCAGATCATATCGTAGTAAACCTGGGAGTCACACGATGACATTTGTGATTGTGTGGTCCACACTAGGACTTTTCGGGAAAACATGCAGTTTAGGCCTGTGGATTTAGAGATAACTTCACAGGGTGATGAAAGTGCAAGGTTGAGTTTGATGCTCTTTGGAGTAAATATCGAGGGTCTTATTCTGGTGACATGATAATCAATGCTTGGCTGCCGTTGGACAAAATGTAAATAATCTCGCTTCTTTGTCCATAATAATATGAAATATTATCATGTAGTCTATAAATGCGCTCTAGTCAACAGCGCTAGCCCAAAAAAAGTTGAGTTGAAAAAGCGATGGGAGCCCATTTAATTTGTATTTTTTATTCGGTACATGGTCATTTAAAAGCAAAATGTATTTTTTATGCACTATGTCATCATGCGCAGCCTTTTATCTGCAACAAGTCAATTTGATGGAAACATCTCTGGTGGGAAAATGCGCATGATTTTATGCCGATTTTAGAATATTTGCATGAAATTCTGTCACCAATTGGATGGAAACCTAGCTAGTCTGACAAAATACAAGTGAATAAAATAAATATATGTATGTATGTATGTATGTATGTATGTATGTAATAAAATTATAATGCAATATTTTATTTGACAGCATACATTTCCACAAATGATGCTGTAAAAATATTATCTATTTTATATTTTACATGATTTTGTTGAAGATGCTATGGACAATTCTAAACATGCCCATCATTGCCATGACCAGTTGTTTTGCATGCATCAATGCTAATCATCAGTCAGACTTACCGTTGACTTTGAAGGTTATATAGTATGGTTATAGGCTACAGTAGAAAGTCGTTTTTATTTATTTCTCTGAATGTATAAACTCACTAGAGGGCACCTGAGTCAAGTAAAACGTTTTGTCTTGTGACTTGTCATTGCAGTCCTCTAAATCTTCTGATGCTGGATGATAGCAGGATAGAATATATTCCTAGTTAAATTAAGGTTAAAAAAAATATCACCAATCAGCAGCACAAATCACTTGAGTGGAAGGTGGGCCTGCTGTTTGGATTACAGTTCCTTCCTACTTTTGATAGCTGTACACAAGGGGCTGTGAGAGATTTGCTTGATGTGTTGCAACGAGATAAAATTGAACATACCCTGTGTTGCAGGCAGTTGCCATTTTTTTGAGTAGTCAATATAATTGATAATCTGTGGTCACACACGGTAACTGAAATGTTATTCACGCACGATATCTCAATTAGACCCATATTGATGAAAAGCAATATCTTTAGGGCCTGTACATGTTCCATATTATCAGGCAGGTGTTCTATTTTAGCAATAAGCATTATCACCTGTAGCCTGATGCAGCATCGTGACTGAAGCATGGGGTTGCTCCTCTGCATTGTTTACCACAATGGGCTAATCATTAGCTAGTTCACAGACACTAAATATGATCTTGTTGCTTATTTAATGTCCTAAAAAACTACCACGGGCACTAATAAAATGATGTGATTTTGTGTTCGTAAATACAGTGTAATTGTGTGAATTTTACAGTGATTGTAGGCCTACCGTTTATGCATTCGAATGGCTGACGCGCTTCCCGCGGTTACTTTTTTATTGTCATGCAAGACACTCAAGATTATAAAGCGCTGTCAATTGCGTAAAAGTTGGGAAATAAATCATACCGCACTGAAAAGCTGGGATGCTGTTCTTTTAAATAATTACAATCAAAACTGTTGTATTTTCCAGCGATTGCGTTTAGGAATGTTGCGCAGTGACTGGGCCTAATATAACACATTTTTTTCCACTCAGCAATCAGCTGTGTGTGTGGAGTTGCGCGTTCTTGTACCCCCAACGGTTGATAAACAGTTTATAAATAAAGGACATAGCTCATGAACACCTTTGGGAATTCATCTGGTTTTTAAACAATTATATAGGCCTATACAGAATAGCATTGTTATAATATTAATTTTGTATTTAACCAACAAGTAATTTGTGTAATAATGGTCATGTCTTGACAAGCAAGCAGTTCCATAGTGTAAGCCTACGTAAACGTAGCCGCGGGAAGAAATCTTGATTAATTAACTGGCCCAGTGAGCTCGGCAGATATTGCCGAGCAAGTGGGCAGCCCAGAATGTAGAATCCTTCCGTCTCTTTAGCTAATCCACTCCCTGTACTCCATGTCATGTGCCAAAGAAAAAACGCCACCTGCTGGAGAAAATAGATTTTGGGCCCAATTATCCTTCTCGGTTTGCCTATTCCTCTGGTGTGACTCACAAGTTATGTTAGCCCAATCTACTGTACAAGAGGGATGCAGTGTCCTGACAAGTGGAATTCTGGGCAACATTTAAGAAAAAGATAAGGGAGCAAGATAGTTCAAACTTGGCAACATGACACAACTCACTGGAAGAACTGTTGCATGCTAAAGTTTGACATGAAACAAATAGTTTCACAGTGCTTCGCAAGTCATATCTTCTGACTCCAGGAATCTATGAACACTTAATTTTCCTCTATTGAGTGGATGGAGATTATGAAAGGGCAGCCTTTATTGTGAATGTTTAGGTTGTGATAGCAGACCCTTAAGTTGAACTCCGAAAGATGTGCGGAGGTAGACGTTTCCCATAAGCACACATCTAAGATCAGCGTACCTTCCCCAAATCCTGACCTTAACCATTATTGGGGAAACATAAAACTGTTGTTAGATCAGTGTCAAGGGGCAACTCTCTCTTATTTCTGCAAAACATGGCTCATATGTAGTAGCCAGGGTGCAATTTGGGACCTATCCACAGTTAGTATTGCTGAGGTCCATTTGATTAACCTCAGTGTGACCTGTGTCTCTTCCCCTGGTCTTATGTTATAAGAAGGACAGGACAGGGCTGAGAGGGAGCCATCGGACACCACTCATCAAGGAGGGATGTTTCCTTCTAATTTGTAGTGTGGCAAGCTGACATGTCCAAGTGGATATCTAGAGTGGTGCTCTCCATAATTGACCCTTTGCCAAGCGAAGGTTACTGGTTACTGTTGCAACCTCAGACAATATTTTCCTGGAAAGCCCAATTCCCCATTCAACTGCTGGCGAAATCCCCTCACAATGATCTCAAACTGTGAGCTTGTCCAAGGTGTTTGACTCGACGACAGTTGCTATCCATTGGAGTGCTGCCATTGGTTGCCCCAAATTCTGGGGCGGGGTTTAGCGACAGGTCAATTCTGATGGGTTTTTTTCTCACTAATTGGTCTTTTAACCAATCAGATCAGCTCTGAAAAAGCGGTGATGTGAAAAGATCTGATGTGATTGGTCAAAACACCAATTAGTGGAAAAACTGTCAGAATTGGCCTGCCTGTGTAAACGCAGCCACAGGCATATTGAAAAAGTCACTTCCCTGATCTCACCATGTAGCTCGTCTTCAAGTCCAACCCCAACTGCTTAATCTTTCAGAAACCAATTACAAATATCTCTCAGGTGCGTTATTTGCCGTCCCTTTAACCATAACCTATACCTGGCTCAAAAATGAATGGCTAGTCCGACATGGCTGTTCCAGCTGGCAGATAGCTGTTGATACGTAGGTAGTGTAGCTCATTTAGTAGGGCATGACACTTGCAACGCCAGGGTTGTGGATTCAATTCCCAAGGGGGACCAGTATGAAAAAAGTATGAAAAATGTATGGTCAAAGTACTGTAAGTTGGTCTAGATAAGAGCATTTGCCAAATGAAAAAAAATCTAGTGTTATAGGGATAATTCAGGATTTTTGCAATCAGATGAACTTGTGGATAGCATTTGTATGTCTCTGCGTGCATTTTGTAGGAATTTGCATTAGCGCAATGACTGGAAGTCTATGGTAACTGCTAGCATTCTGGTAGATAGCACAGACTTCTAGTCATTGCAATAAAGCTAGTTAGCACTG
Source organism: Salmo salar (assembly GCF_965601325.2). NCBI lineage: Eukaryota > Metazoa > Chordata > Actinopteri > Salmoniformes > Salmonidae > Salmo > Salmo salar. Next base: position 14,661,448 of record NC_138314.1, on the reverse strand, counting down.
GCTTGTGAAACTACCTCTAACTTCCTTCATACTGGATGGAGAGATAAAATTGGTATCCATGAACTCATCCTACTCTGGCTTCATTGCCAAAATCCCGAAGTATCCCTTTAAGGGTAAGCAGAACATTTTCGACCAACCTTTACTTGACAATACTTCTTCAATTCACAACTTAGAAGCCACTGCTGTCTTCTAAACTTCCATGGCTAGTTGCAGGTGGTTCGTTGGAATTTAGAAAAGGCTCCGTTATTAAATAAAATGTTTCACTCCATTAAGTAATCTAACAATGTGTACACCGCCATCTTGTCTATTTCAAATCTTCTCTCATTGATCGAGATAGGTGGGTGCCCACCCCGAAGTGCTGCATGTCATGAGCGTGACTCAAAAATCAAGCGTTGTGTTAAATGACACATCTCAATCAATGAGAGAAGATTTGAAATAGACAACATGGCGGCATACACATTGTTGGTTTACTTAACACCACCTATGTATCCATGGCTATCCACCAGCTGGAACAGCTAGTAAAGTCGCACTAGTCATTGACTTATTAGCTACCCTATACCTTACTCTGACAAAACAGAGTAAGGTATGTTGTTCCATTCTCTTCCATTCCAAGGCACCAACCGAGATTCAACACCATGTTACAACCAGCACTGAGCCCTCTGAATCTACTGTCAGTAACACTACAGAATAACAGCTCAGCTTCTATGGTTCTAGGGGGACAGTTACTGCATGTCTCAGGAAAGAGGTCATGTCAATAAGCTATAGCTACAATGAACAACATACACTGAACAAAAATATAAATGCAACATACAACAATTTCAAAGATTTCACTGAGTTACAGTTCATATAAGGAAATCAGCCAATTGAAATAAATTCATTAGGCCCTGATCTATGGATTTCACATGACTGGGAATACAGATATGCATCTGTTGGTCACAGATACCTTAAAAAAAGGTAGGGGGCATGGATCAGAAAACCAGTCAGTATCTGGTGTGACCTCCATTTGCCTCGTACAGCGAGACACATCTCCTTCGCATAGAGACTGTGGAATGTTGTCCCACTCTACAATAGCTGTGCCAAGTTGCTGGATATTGGTGAGAATGGAGTATGAAGGCGATGGTAGAACTGGGACTTTTTCAGGTACTAGGAATTGTGTACAGATCATTGGGACATGGGGCCATGCATTATCATTCTGAAACATGAGGTGATGGTGGCGGATTAATGGCACAACAAAAGGCCTCAGGAACTCGTCACGATATCTCTGTGCATTCAAATTGCCATCGATATAAGAGACGAGAATGCAGATGAGTTGCACTGAGACGGTTTCTGGCAGTTCGTGCAAAAATTATTAATTTGTGCAAATCCACAATTTCATCAGCTGTCCAGTCTCAGACAATCCCGCATGTGAAGAAGACGGATGTAGAGGTCCTGGGCTGGCATGCTTACACGTGGTCTGTGTTAGTGAGGCTGTGTCGCCAAATTCTCTAAAACGACGTTGGAGGCGGCTTATGGTAGAGAAATTAACATTCATTTCTCTGGCAACAGCTTTAGTGGAAATTCCTCCAGTCAACATGCCAATTGCACACTCCCTCAAAACATGAGACATTTGTGGCATTGTGTTGTGTGACAAAACTGCAATTTTTAGAGTGGCCTTTTATTGTCCCCAGCACAAGGTGCACCTGTCTATTGATCATGCTGTTTAATCAGCTTTTTTATATGCCACACCTGTCAGTTGGGTGAATTATCTTTTATTTCAGCTCATGAAACTTGGGACCAACACTTTTCATGCTGCGTTTATATTTTTGTTCAGTATATAAACAGCTAAAATCGAATTGGTACTGTCTGTTTGCAGTTAGTAAGTGGGCCATACTTATTTCCCTCATAAGTGTTAAGAAAGTATTTACTATATAAACTGATGTAAACAATAAATAAATACAAATAAAAAAGAAAAAAAAAGATAATAGAAAAACAACAATAAAATAACAGTAACAAATCAAATGTAATTTGTCACATGCGCCGAATACAACAGGTCTAGACCTTACCGTGAAATACTTACTACAAGCCCTTAACCAACAATCAAAAGGTAACACAATAAATGTACATAACAATAACGAGGCTATGTACAGGGGTACCGGTACCGAGTAAATGTGCGGGGGTACAGGTTAGTCTAGGTAATTTGTAAAGTGACCATGCATAGATAATAAACAGCGAGTAGCAGCACTGGGGGGGGGTAGAAGCTGTTAAGGAGCCTTTTGGTCCTCGAATTGGCACTCCGGTACCGCTTGCCGTTTGGTAGCAGAGCGAACAGTCTATGACTTGGGTGACTAGAGTCTTTGCTCATTTTTTGGCCTTCCTCTGACACAGCCTAGTATATAGGTCCTGGATGTCAGGAAGCTTGGCCCCATGTGATGTACTGGGCCATACGCACTACCCTCTGTAGCACCTTAAGGTCAGATGCCGAGCAGTTGCCATACCAGGCGGTGATGCAACCGGTCAGGATGCTCTCGATGGTGCAGCTTTAGAATGTTTTGAGGATCTGGGGACCCATGCCAAATCTTTTCAGTCTCCTGAGGGGGAAAGGTGTTGTCGTGTCCTCTTCAAAACTGTCTTGGTGTGTTTGGAAGATGATAGTTTGTTGGTTATTAGGCAAGTCAGTTAAGAATAAATTCTTATTTACAATAACGGCCTACCCCGGCCAAACCCTAACCTGGACGACGCTGGGCCAATTGTGCGCCTCCCTATGGGACTCCCAATCATGGCCGTTTGTGATACAGCCTGGAATCAGACCAGGGTCTGTAGTGACTCCTCTAGCACTGAGATGCAGTGCCTTAGACCGCTGCGCCACTCGGTAGCCAGATGGGTTTAATGATGTTTCATACTTTGTAAATATTATCAAGCAACAAATGTAATCATTTACAATCCTGTCAGAAATCAATTCATTACCTATCCTGGACATTAGTCCAGTTAATTATTACCTTCAAGGAGATGAAGCTGTTGGACAGCGACAAACCACTGAATACAACTTTTATAATTACTCTGATTATTGGCATTCGTTATCATCATCATGTGACTGTTTCCCCTGACAGATTATGTCAGGGGATTAAGGTCACATAAACAAATAATCCTCAATTTACCAGCAACTAAATGAGATGAACAACGTTTATCTTCATCTCGCCTAAAATGAGCCAGCATAATCACACAAACTGTCCCACAGAATGTACAATCTGCTGTTAAAAGAGAAGACAGCAGAGAAGGGAGCTCGGTGTTTGATTGGCCAGGACGATTATAGCTATTTTTACCCTGTCAAAGTCGCAGTAGCTTGGGCAGACTGACTCCTATACCCATTTCTCCCAATTAAGTCACCTCCGATAACAAAATAATTCACTCTAACCTAGTATCACAAAAGGCAGAGTTTTAGGGAATTGATGAACAGCTTCCCTGTGGCTCAGTTGGTAGAGCATGGTGTTTGTAACGCCAGGGTTGTGGGTTCGATTCCCACGGGGGGCCAGTATGAAAACAAAATACAAAAAATCTATTGTATGAAATGTATGCATTCACTACTGTAAGTCGCTCTGGATAAGAGTGTCTGCTAAATGACTAAAATGTAATGAATTACCTGGAGTCACAAAAAGAACAGAGATTGCTGACTGATTGGCCACAAAGAGGGGCAAGGGTATGCTACACTTGTAAAACTCATGACAAGAGGCCCGTAATACAAAAAAGATTTGATTTCCTTGAACTTGTTTTGTCGACGGACTGTCTCAAAGCCAAAGTGACATCCCAATCAGCAGCTACTATCTACAGTTAGTTTGAGCTGTCACTCACTGCATAAACTGGGACTCTTGCATAACATTCCACAGCAGGAGTGTTCCACCAGTCTCCCAGAGCAGCTTAAATCCCATTTAATCACATCTACTTCTCCCCTCCTCTCCATTACAAGAGACTGACTGGCTGCTGACAGGTTGTTTTCATAAGATCTCGATGCTTGTGCCATCCCTGTTTTCCTGGGTAACAACGTGTACCACCTTTCCTTGGCATCCAAACCATTGATTAATAATAATAATTAATAATGTGCCTCATTGTAAGTGGGGCAATTTCAATGACAGTAGGGCTGGCCAAGCACTGTCACTAGACACTGTTGGTAATCTAATGCAACAATCATCATTACCAGCATGCCCATCAGACCCAGCAGTGGGTAATGGTGAGCAAAGTCCTAGGCTGTGCTGGTGATCACATCCGGGGGAGAGACAGACAGCCCAGGCAGTGGTGGTATGTGGGAAGGAGCTGGCCTTCCCAAGGCCCAAAGGGGTTAACGAACCACAGCTGTTCCCTGGATGATGATATGAACAGCCTGGGAAGCGCTCTATGTCCTGTCCTTGCTGTCTGTCTCCCCAAGCATATTTCCAATGTTGAAAATAATGTTTTAAACTCCAGTGGTTTTGACTGAATATTCGTCATCAGTTTATTTTTATTAACAGGTGCCCTCTGTTATGCCCAGGGGTGGCATAGAAGGAACCAGAAGGACTGTTTCTTGTCTGATCTGCAATGTCACTGTCCACAGAGCATCTGCATGGGAAAATCAGGTCCTTTCCCATGTATTTAATAGAAAGCAAGATATCTTGTCTTTATTTGTTTTGTTTATTCTAATTCCAATCACCATGTACTTGACACCTCAAAACCAACAACTAAAGATTGTTTATAAAGACCATCATGACCTGGCTTTGGCAGGATAATCAATTCAAGTCTTAAAAATATATCACTTTTCCAAACATATTCGTTTTGTATACCATCCCTGTAATCAATCATACTATGACCTCTGCAAAGAGGGTGTTTATGGCACAGGCGATAATCCACTAATCCAATCCATTACTCCATGGGTCACTGGTTCAATCGCCAGCAATGATTACTCTTCATTCACTATATAATGCAAAACAGTAATATGTCCAAAACATCTGCATAAAATTGAGATTAAAAAGAACAGAAAGCAGTCATTTAGCTGGTTAATGTTTAATAATGTGTTAATTTGTTGAAAATCTACACATTGCGCCATGGAAAGGAGAGAAAAAAAATAACACTTTTATAGCTAATTTCCTGCAATTCTACACATTTTGCTATCGGGTGGAGAGAAATTGTTGTAGTTTTAAAACAAGTTTACTGCAATTCTACACAATTTGCCATGGGACAGGGAGAAGATTTAACAATTTTATAGCATTTCATGCAATTCTACTCATTTTACCATGGGGCGGATAGGAAAAATAGCAGTTTTACAGCTAATTTCCTGCAATTCTACACATATTGCCATAGTGTGGAGAGAAATGTTTTCAGTTTTTGGGCTAATTGAATGACTGTCAGTGTCTCACATAACAAGAGAAAAACTGCTGATGCACAACCAAATTTTGTGTATTATACTATTCTAACTCTCAACAGTAAGTTGGGCTGAGTTCCCAAAAATTTTAATATAGATTTCCATGAAATATGACCTATAATTAACTACAATATGAGTTAAATAGTTTTGCTTCCAAAAAAATTAAATATGTTAAAAGCCGCTTTTCAGCGTTAATATTTTTCTCTCAAAATGTTTTATTAGCATTATAAAACTGCACATCTTTCTCTCTGCCCCATGGCAAAATGTGTTGAAATGCAGGAAATAAATAGTACCAGTCAAATGTTTGGACACACCTACACATTCCAGGGTTTTTCTTTATTTGTACTGTTTTCTACATTGTAAAATAATAGTGAAGACATCAAAACTATGAAATAACACATATGGAATTATGTAGTAACCAAAAAAGTGTTAAACAAATCAAATTATATTTTAGATTTGAGATTCTTCAAATTTGCCACCCTTTGCCTTGATGACAGCTTTGCACAATCTTGGCATTCTCTCAACCAGCTTCATGAGGTAGTCACCTGGAATGCATTTCAATTAACAGGTGTGCCTTGTTAAAAGTTCATTTGTGGAATGTATTTTCTTCTTAATGCATTTGAGACAATCAGTTATGTTGTGACAAGGTAGGGGTGGTATACAGAAGATAGCCTTATTTGGTAAAAGACCAAGTTCATATTATGGGAAGCAGCTCAAATAAGCAATGAGAAACGACAGACCATCATTACTTTAAGACATCAAGGTCAGTCAATCCAGAAAATGTCAAGAACTTTGAAAGTTTATTCAAGTGCAGTCGCAAAAACCATCAAACACTAGGATGAAACTGGCTCTCATGAGGACTTCCACAGGAAAGGAAGACCCAGAGTTACCTCTGCTGCAGAGGATAAGTTCATTAGAGTGACCAGCTTCAGAAATTGCAGGCCAAATAAATACATCACAGAGTTCAAGTAACAGACACATATCAACATCAACTGTTCAGAGACTGCGTGAATCAGGCCTTCATGGTCCAATTGCTGCAAAGAAACCATTACTAAAGGACACCAATAATAAGAAGACCGGTGGAAATCTGTCCTTTGGTCTGATGAGTCCAAATGTAAGATTTCTGGTTCCAAACGCTGTGTCTTTGTGAGACGCAGAGTAGGTGAACAGATGATCTCCGCATGTGTGGTTTCCACCGGGAAGCATGGAGGAGGAGGTGCTTTGCTGTTGACACTGTCTGTGATTTATTTAGAATTCAAGGCACACTTAACCAGCATGGCAACCACAGCATTCTGCAGGGTATGCCATCCCATCTCATTTGCGCTTAGCGGGACTATTATTTATTTTTCAACAGGACAATGACCCAAAACACACCTCCAGGCTGTGTAAGGGCTATTTGACCAAGAAGGAGAGTGATGGAGTGCTGCATCAGATGACCTGACCTCCACAATCACCCGACCTCAACCCAATTGAGATGGTTTGGGATGAGTGAAAGAAAAGTAGCCAACAAGTGCTCAGCATATGTGGGAACTCCTTCAAGACTGTTGGAAAAGCATTCCAAGTGAAGCTGGTTGAGAGAATGCCAAGAGCGTGCAAAGCTGTCATCAAGGCAAAGGGTGGCTACTTTTAAGAATCTGAAATATAAAATATATTTTGATTTGTTTAACACTTTTTGGTTACTACATGATTCCATATGTGTTCTTTCATAGTTTTGATATCTTCACTATTATTCTACAATGTAGTAAATAGTACAAATAAAGAAAAACCCTTGAATGAGTAGGTGTGTCCAAACTTTCGACTGGTACTGTATATATATATATTTAAAAAATTGGGGCGTTGGGGGGCCTTCCACTTATCCTTCCACTTACACTGTTTTCAAAATACCCCTCAAAATACTGCAAAAGAGGCATAATAAGTCATGTCAAACTGTAGAATTAGGTGAAACGCATTTTAAAACAAAACAAATAAAAAATCTGGGATACCCCGCGGACCCGTTATACTATTCTACCCCAAAATATCTACACCACAATTTCGCCCTTGGCCCATTGCTGTATTAGACTAGTAGGGTACAAGGGGGTAACTTGTCCCCCTTAACTTCTATGGGCTAGGTGGGACGCTAGGTCCCACCTGCGGGACACAGCCAGTGAAATATCAGGGCGGAAAATTCAAAAACAACAAAATGTCATAATTCAACTTTCTCAAACATACAACTATTTTACACCATTTTAAAGATAAACTTCTCGTTAATTGTCTGATTTCAAAAAGGCTTTACAGCGTAAACAAAACATTAGATTATGTTAGGAGAGTACATAGACAAAAATAATCACACAGCTATTTTCCAAGCAAGGACATGTGTCAATAAAACCCAAAACACAGCTAAATGAAGCACTAACCTTTGACGATCTTCATCAGATGACACTCCTAGGACATTATGTTACACAATACATGTATGTTTTGTTTCGATAAAGTTCATATTTATATCCAAAAACAGCATTTTACATTGGCGCGTGATGTTCAGAAAATGTATTCCCACCAAAACGTCCGGTGAAAGTGCACATCAATTTACAAAAAATACTAATCATAAACGTTGACAAAATATATTATAATTATTTTAAGAATTATAGATAGACTACCCCTGGATGCAAACGCTGTGTCAGATTTTAAAATAGCTTTACGGAGAAAGCACATTTTTCAATATTCTGAGTACATAGCTCAGCCATCACGGTGAGCTATTCAGACACCCGCCAAGTTCGAGGCAACCTAAACTCAGAATTAGTATTAGAAATATTCTCTTACCTTTGCTGATCTTCGTCAGAATGCACTCCCACGACTGCTACTTCCACAAGAAATGTTGTTTTTGTTTGAAATAATCCATATTTATGTACAAATACCTCAGTTTTGTTCGTGCGTACAGATCACTTATCCAAAGGCGTAACGCGCGAGCGCTGAACGAGAGACGAAAAGTCAAAATGTTCCATTACCGTACTTAGAAGCATGTTAAACGCTGTTTAAAATCAATCTTTATGGTATTTTTAACGTAAAATTGAGATAATATTCCAACCGGACAATAGCATATTCATTCAAGAAGAAAAAGAAGGAACGGCATGCTCGCGTGACCGCGCATATCCAATCCCTTTGTTGCCAGGCAGACCACTCAGTAACTGAGCTCCTATTATCTACCCAGTGACAGGGAAATGCTCAAACCACTTTCTGAAGGCATTCATTTGCTTTGTTCTTTCTTTGTTGTTCCTTTTCCGAACAATACATTATGTACAATTGCACTAAATATTATTTTAATAATGCAAGACTTTAAATCCCAGCAGTCTTTAAATTGACATTCAGGAGCAAAAGGTTTTCAATTGTTGTTTTTAATTAATAAAAAAAAAACATATTAATTGGAATATCAGAGTGCATGCACCCGCCCCGCCACAGGAGTCGCAAGAGCCCGATGGGTCAAGGACATCCCGGCTGGCCAAACCCTCCACTAAACCGGACAACGCTGGGCCAATTGTGCATCGCCTCGTGCGTCTCCCGGTCACGGCCGGCTACGACACAGCCCAGGATCGAACCCGGATCTGTAGTGACAACAAAAGTTGTGATGGCACAGAGGACATTTTTTGTTGAGCAAGAGCAGTGGTAGCCACGGAAGGTTTTGGAAAAAATAATTTGGTGACATCATGTGGTCTTAAAGTGAATTACAGAGTGGGCAGTTACCCCATGGGGCTAATTACCCACTAGTACCCTACATTGATGCCCTCAATTTGAACCAGTGTAGACCTACTGTCCTCAATTAAGATTAGAGATTATGTAAATATGATCAGTTTGCTTTTTTGATTAAATCCTTTTTCCCTGCTGAAAAAAAATCGAACAATATATCATAATAGCATGCATCAAGTCCTATAGCCTTAAGTACATGAGTAATAAAATGTTTGATACGATTCAATTACCTTGCATGGACTTATATGTTTGTGAACACATTTTCGTGTTTGAGCGTTCGCAGATGGATCTAAACCGCTCGTGGGAGCATGTATATCTGTCAGCGAATTAGCCTACCCTAAACCACACTGGGAAACAAGCGCGTTGTGAAATCAACCTAAAAATAGCATAACATGCAACGTTTTTTATGACGTTTTAGTGATTTTTCTGGGAAGATTTCTTTGAAGATAGCTCGATGCTGGCCATACAATTCATCATTGTTTTTCGCCTCTTCTTGCGCATTTGGAGAGGCGCGGATCACTCTTTTGGGAAGGTGAAACGCTCTGACTGTGCATGGCTTTAAGGTTTGGGCTTATGTTTCTCACTACTGGCTGTCTTGTTACAAAGGAAAACAATAAACTACTGGACCCAAGATCACAGACGTAGCCTACTGATCAAGAATGCGCTTAATTGGAGTACACTGGCGAGGTGTCCCTTGCATCACCGCCGGGATCACGTTTTCGTAATGTTCAATACTTCGGGCGTCGATCCCACTTCCAATAAGAGAGAGGATGTTTCCGAAGTTATCAATGGCACTCTGGAGCTTTTCTATAACGTCCTGGTCACAGCTGGTCCAACAGCCATGTGGAACGATACGTGCGGGGAGACACTACTTGATTTCGGCAGTGGAGAGAAGATAATAATCGGAGTGATGTTGGCAATCATCACAGCGGTCACTGTGATGGGAAACACATTGGTTGTCATAGCGGTTTGCGTGGTGAAAAAATTAAGACAACCGTCAAACTATCTTCTTGTGTCGCTGGCTGTGGCAGACCTCTCCGTGGCCATAGTTGTCATGCCCTTTGTTATAGTGACAGACCTAACTGGGGGCAAGTGGCTTTTTGGGGAGGTGTTTTGCAACATCTTCATTGGTATGGATGTAATGTGCTGCACAGCCTCCATCATGACCCTGTGCGTGATCAGTGTTGACAGGTGAGTTAGTTAAACTTACCAGTGAAATCAAATGTACAACAAGGATGTATCTAATGTAGGCTATTCACCTGAGCTATTCGGTGACATTAGTCAAAACATTTATAGCGCCAAATGACACACATTAGCGGGATGATAATTGGTTTGCTTGAGGTTGATGTCCAGCATAAAACACATGAGCCAACATTAACACTTTTTGATAAATAGGCTATAGTCTAATTATGGATTCATAGCCCCTTGAGATTGGATCTAACTATTTGTAAGGGTTGTTGATCGTTAGACTTTGGTTGGTCGCTACCCACTGTGCACAGGCTAAGGCACATAATTATATTTAATAACGTCTATTCCACGTTGGTTTAACGTAATTTATTTGAAATGACGTGTAAACAACGTTAATTCAACAAGTGTGTGCCCAGTGGGTAGCTCTTACATGCCCAATGTAAAATGTGAAAGTTTATTTCGGTCATTGCAAAGAACGTGTCACTGTGACTACTTTGATTTTCTTGTGACGTTAGGCTACTGTCTAGGGACATTAGTGCAAGCTAACGTGTTGCGAGCTAGGTTACTGTTGTAAATTGCAATGTGTCAATGTTATTGCATCTGTCCCTACTCCAACGTAATTAATAAAATATGAATGCTTAAAATTCATGAATTTGCGAGTCGCGCCAATGACACGATTACGCGCCAGTGGGTTTCAGTAAAATACTGGAAAAACGAATGCATTTCAGGTGTTTGGTTCCTGAGGGATGTCTTCTGTGCGGTCAAGTGCTCTTCCCCCCAAAAAAATCAATAAGCAGACTGCGATGAATGTATAGTAAGCCTCATTTAAATTTGGTTATCCTCTTGCACCAGAACATGGATACAATCATGCATAGCCTAATTACACATGCTGGTTAATGTATTGTGTATTCTATGAATTGTATGCAGTGTTTGTGTTAATTCTCCACATACGACATATGGGCTATATTATAGTCCTCCTAAACATAGTGCAATATGGGCCTATATTTCACATGAATGCATTTTAAAATTAATACAAATTCATGCGACGTTTGATGTCGTGTCATATCCCACTTGGCGCTCCACGTCATTTCAATATGGAAATGTGGGAAGTATTTGGTTTAGACGTTGATCAATGAGATTTCAACCTTGATTCACCAACTCGCTTAAAAAACCTTCTCACAATAGCACATTGGCAGTTGTCAGTGTCAAATATCAAAGCTAAGCAGGGCTGGGCTTGGTTAAAAGCCTGGATGGGAGACGAAATGGATACCTCCAGTAGGAGGTTTGCCCAGATCCGACATTGTTTAAAAAGGTACAAATTCGACATATTTTATACAAGGTTTGTCTGTGTTGTCAATTGGTTACCATGATGACATAATCCTGTGGTTAAAATGTCACCCTCAAAACAAACATTTTTCACGTAGATTCCACTCAGCAATATATTGACAAATTACTTTGAAACAACGTTGATTCGACCAGTTTGTGCCCAGTGGGATGTGACTCACTGTTCAATTGAGCAAACTGGACCTACCCATTGCCAAACCCCACTGCTTTCAAAGGGCAAATAAACACATGCTCTCTGCCAGTTACACTGATCCCTGATATTAATATGTAGATAAAAAGCACCGAAATGGGCATCAGTTCAGCAAGCATACTCAGAGTACACACAATGCTCACAGGGATTTACACAGCAGTGATGCTTTTTCATTTGCCAAAATTATGAATGCAAACAAACCACATTATTTCCTCAATGTATCTTTTCTTGCATCCATCCACACATATTTCTCCCGATGAAGACTGATTCCCTGATTAAATCTACATTGAAAATATTGAAAATAATGATATTATATAATAAATTATTCCCCATCCCCTCTCAACCCCTCCTTTTCCTTCTTCTCCTCCTCCTCCCTTCCCACCCCTCTTTAAGAACTATCACTGTCTGCCTGGGGAGGGAAAGAAGAGAAGCCTGCTAGTGGGAATCATTGCTCACTGTGATTGACTGGTTCTAGATTGCCCTTATAGTACTGTTGATTGTTCAGAGAGGAGACAGATTGGAAGCACTCCACTGTTCCCCAATAATAATCCACTATAAAATAAATTCAAGTGATCAAATCGGTTTGCTCCCCTTCACTCAGAAGCCACAATTAAGACTAATAGCGCTTACAATGGTCAGATGATCCTTCTCCCTTCTTGCTCATAATGCCTTATTAGTACAATATATTACACAAATAAATTATTCATGGTGCCAGCAGTGCTATCACAAAACATAATGATTCTGTATGCCGGAAGAGCTAATGCTATTAAAGGAGGAACAGGAACACTGAGATATGAGCATTTCTTAATCTTTAGTATTGTTATGGCCATCCCTTCCTGATGCCCAAATGGTATGGAGGATACATATGACATATGATGACATATCCCACCGGGCACACTACATCATTTTAAAGTGGATAATTGGGTAATATTTGGTTGAGATGTTGATCAATGAGATTACAACCATATTCACAGACTGAAAAAAAAAAAGCCAAAAGTTAGTTGAATTTACAATGTGTTATCACTATGCTTTCATCCATCTAAAAGCACAACCACATTCTAATGGAAAAACAATGTTACATTTTTGGTTTAGTTGTCACCCAAATGTCTATCACTGCACTTTTAACAATTTAAAAGCACCGAAAAGTTAAAATGGGAATACAATGTCAGATATTTTGTTTATTTATACAACAGATGAATGTGTAATCACTGTTCTTCATCTAATAGCATAACCAAATTACCTGGATTGCAGTTGAGATTACAATAAAAGTACATGGTTCAAGTGCTCAATGCCGTTTGAGATTCTGAAGCTCGCATCCACTACAAGACCATGGTGCTTGCCTACGGAGCTGTGAGGGGAACGGCACCTCCGTACCTTCAGGCTCTGATCAGGCCCTACACCCAAACAAGGGCACTGCGTTCATCCACCTCTGGCCTGCTCGCCTCCCTACCTCTGAGGAAGCACAGTTCCCGCTCAGCCCAGTCAAAACTGTTCGCTGCTCTGGCACCCCAATGGTGGAACAAGCTCCCTCACGACGCCAGGACAGCGGAGTCAATCACCACCTTCCGGAGACACCTGAAACCCCACCTCTTTAAGGAATACCTAGGATAGGGTAAAGTAATACTTCTAACCCCCCCCCGTAAAGTGGTTGTTCCACTGGATATCATAAGGTGAATCCACCAATTTGTAAGTCGCTCTGGATAAGAGCGTCTGCTAAATGACTTAAATGTAAATGTAAATGAGCAGATTATTACAGCAATTGTGAAGATCTCCACAGATCTCCAATCACATATGCATGCTATGTTGAAAATGCACACTTTATATGATAACATAATAACTTTAATAGCTCTCCCGAGTGGTGCAGCGGTCTAAGGCACTGCATTGCAGTGCTTGAGGCATCACTACAGACCCGGGTGTGACCGGGAGACCCAAGAGGCGAAGCACAATTGGCCCAGCGTTGTCCGGGTTAGGGAAGGGTTTGGCCGGCCGGGATGCTCTAGCGACTCCTTGTGGTGGGCCAGGCGCCTGCAAGCTGACTTCGGTCGCCAGTTGTATGATGTTTCCTCCAACACATTGGGTCCGGCTGGGTCACAGGTTAAGCAAGTAGCGTGTCAAAAAGCAGTGCGTGTTGGCAGGGTTGTGTTTTGGAGGACACATGGCTCTCGACCTTCGCCTCTCCTGAGTCCATACGGGAGTTGTATTGATGGGGCAAGACTGTAACTACCAATTGGATATCACGAAATCGGGGAGAAAAGTGGTAAAAAAATTAATAAATTAAATAATAATTAAAAAAATAATACATTTATAGTTACAGTTACAGTAAACACTATGCTTGAAAATATGGAGAGTGGTACTCAGTAATGTGTTGTATTGGATTTACCCCAAACATAACACTTTGTATTTATGACAAAATGTGAATTGCTTTGCCACATTTCTTGCATTATTACTTTAGTGCCTTGTTGCAAACAGGATGCATGTTTTGGAATATTTTTATTCTGTACAGGCTTCCTTCATTTCACTCTGTCAATTAGGTTAGTATTGTGGGGTAACTACAATGTGGTTGATCCATCTCCCAAGTGGCGCTGTGGTCTCAGGCACTGCATCTCAGTGATAGAGGCGTCACTACAGACACCCTGGTTTGAATCCAGGCTGTATCACTACCGGCCATGATTGGGAGTCCCATAGGGCGGTGCACAATTGGCCCAGTGTTGTCTGGGTTTGGACGGTGTAGGCCATCAATATAAATAAGAATTTGTTCTTAACTGACTTGCCTAGTTAAATAAAGGTTACATACCAATAGGTGGCCTTCTTTGTGGAAACCTTCCTGGTCTTTGTGTTTGAAATTCACTGCTCGACTGAGGGACGTTACAGATAATTGTAGGTGTGGGGTACAGAGATGAGGTAATCATTCAAAAATCATGTTCCACACTATTTCTGCACACAGTGAGTCTATGCAACTTATTATGTTACTTGTTAAGCAAATTAATTTGTAAAAATGTAGAAAAACATAATTCCACTTTGACATGGGGTATTGTGTGTAGGCCAGTGACAAAAAAAGCTAAATTCAATCCATTTAAATTCAAGCTGTAACACAACAAAATGTGGAAAGTGAATATTTCATGTCTATGGCAAAAGATGGTTGGAGAACATATCTGAATTGTGCAGTGAGTGACATTGATGGCTCAGAGAGACAGAAACTGCGGTATATGGCCAGTAGTTTATCACCCTCCAGTGAACTCATCTGCCTTTCTATAGCACGTCACTCATGGATCCTCTCACAACAAAGTCTTCTGCTGTCCCTCATGCAGGTGGTTCTATGGGTTTACATTTTCAAAACAACAGGTTGTTGTTGTAAATAAGAATTTGTTCTTCATTGACTTTCCGGGTAAATAAAAGGTCATTGTAAAAAAAAATACAAATATCTTATATCTTATATCCCTGTCTTCCTGTTTACAGAATGACTCCAATGTTTTATTTGCACAGGAAGGGCAAGATCCATTCATCTAACCATTCAGCCATCAATTCCCTCCTTTCTCGCATATATATATATATATATATATATATATATATATATATATATATATATATATATATATATTCCATCAAGCTAACCTTTTAAAGGAGAAATAAACAAAGCTAACAAAGCTAAACATAACCTCGCGTTTGAGGACAGCAGCACTGAGAGCAAAGTCAACATGACCTCACCCCTCATTGGGCATTGCTGGCAAATTTGGCCTTCCTTATTTGATGACAGACAGACCAGGGCCAACACAATTGGCCCCAGTCAGAGAGGAAGAGGCGAAGGGAGAGAGATAACTGGGCCCAAAATCTTATCCATCAAGTGGCGTTTCTTTTTCATTTACCAAGTGATTTAATAGAAATGTCGTAATGCTTAGGTTGTTACGAGTGTACTGATAAATAGGGCACGTGACAACCCGGGATCTTTAAGAAAAAACACTTTGGCTGCGTTTCAAACTCATAAAAGACACCTTCCTCCACTTACCCTCGCTTTTTTTCTGTTGGGGGAATCCCCGCGGCCATCTTTGTCGTTGGTCGAAATGATTAACAAAGAAAGGGAAGTGGGCAATGTAAGCCCCTCAGTCCTCGTTTTTGATCGGGTTTGCGAGTGTAGAATTATGTTCACTCCGGGCCTGAAAAATTCAATTCCCCATAATTGTACATCCACTAAGAAAAGTCCGCCAAAACCTAAAAACCAACATTAATATGGAGAAGTCAACATGCAAGTTTAAGTAAAAACTAATGTAAACAAGTTAGAAATTGTGATGACGGCTCAAACACATAACACAATCATAAAAGTAATGATGTTTTTGTTTGGTTAGCTTTTGGAAACGTTAACTTGCGCACATAACTTTCCCTGACATCACACTTAACCGTTGTAATTTTAGATTTACCAGATATAGTAGGATGGCTAACATTAGATGCCTGCGGATGCGTTGTCCTCTAGCCAAGATATAAAATGAAATCATAATTGACTGTAGCGCATATAAGGCACACACAACAGTTCCATGATGACTGAAAACACAACCGTGGGATGAACGAGTGTCACATTTCTGGGAAAGAGCGGTCCAATTCATTCTCCCCTCGCTCCTTGCCCTGCAAGTAAAAATAAAATAAAAATTGTCAACTCGTCAGACGTCATGAAACGTCATCAGAAGTGTCCACTTAATGTGAGGACTGAGGGGAGAGGGTTTGTCTTTTAAGTGTTTGGAATGCAACCTTTTATATCGGAGTTGTGACTGTTGTTCACACGCGGATCTGTCTTCATTGGCTAGAATGGTGCCACCTGATCTTGCCTTCTCCCGATCGCCTTCCATTATTTTCATTGTTAGAGCGGCTACTTGAGTATCTGGTCAATTTCATAGATAATCTGTGCCTCCATAGAGATCATATTAATCTAAATGTTCAGAATGGTTACCTGGAGGAAAAAAGGACGCGGGTCATGCTTTTTCAATTTCAGTCAATATGAGGGTTTAGTTTAAAATAAATCTAGTCCAGAGGGGGATCATGTAATTTGTAGTTGATGAAATGTCATTATTTCTCAGTTCTTTAGAATGAGTTGCTTATTAGGCTCTATACATTGACGTGTGCTCGATGCTGCCCCTCATCTCTGAATCTCAGATGGGCGCGCAATATCAAGTGTGCCTATAGGCTATTTAATGTGGTCTCAATCAAACGATCCATGCGCGATAGGCTACGAAGTGCATGCTCGGAGAAGAATAGAGCAAAGTTCATATTTATATTTCTAAAATAGCTGCTGGGATGGTTTAAATAAAACTAGGCTGCATTACACACTGCAATGGATATTCCAACTCTTGCTGATCAAAAACTTTTTTTGTGTGCAGCTTAACCAATGGCTGTTCTGTGTAGGGCTACGGTGGCAGTTCAGGAGGAGAGTCAAAGGTTTCTTCCGAAAATACATTTTGATTAGGCCTAGTCTATGCGCGCGGATAAGCCTATAGTCTATGTTCTGTTCAGTTTGAGAAGGAGAGCGCGAAGATGAGGAGGACCGGAGGTCAACTTTGATAGCTGGCCACGACTATAATAGATTTGATTAAAAACAATATGTTTCTTGCCCATTATGTATTTATCACAGTTATTGACCTCACAATAAGCCAGATTCGAGTAATTTACATTGTGGTGCTGAAACTTGAAGCAGCAGCCGCGGCACAATCAATCGGAAATGGACAGCTCATGGTGCATATAAATATATATAAATATATATAAAGTAATCTATAACATCGCTTTGGTCCGTGATTCTTTATGCGAGAAACAAGCTGTAAAATACCCGAACAAGACGTGACTCCGTGGTATAATGAGGATATCATTGTTTAGTTTCTTTGACATTCAGAGGCTGACTTTGCTTTGGGAAGTAATCTAATTCTGTCACTATCAATTGATTAAGCTATTCACTTTCTGTACAATAGATGTTTAAACCCAGACAGCTTTTAGGGAAACACTTGTGACCTTCTCTCATTGGGTTAAGCCACGAAAGACGAGTAGCCAGCAGGTAAAGCTTACAATTTTCTGTGTCGGTAGGCCTATTATGTCTGACGTGGAAAGGTAGGCATAACTTTTGAAATTACCCCGCTTCAATTCCTAATGACGTCTCAGATTGAATTATTTGCAAACAGGCACAGTTTCGTTGCAAACAAGACACGTATTTGGCATTTCTACGAATAGGATTAGATCAACACATAGGCCTATCTCTCTGTCCATTCTTAGCCTGTAATTTCTGTAGTTTGTGGTGTATAAAAACAATATTCTGCTAATATGTAAAATTACACAGAATTGCTTCACATATTTATAAAAGGCAATTTTTTCTCGGACACGCAAAGACGATAATAGATTTATGCAATGCTTTTGCTATAAAGGAGATATTTTCACCCCTACTCTTGTCCACCGTGGTCTGCGAACCCACAACCTTGCAAGTTCCTGCATTGCCATGTCGTTTTTACAGGTCAAAGAACAGTTTCTAAAACTGTATATGTAATACTGGTCTGTCTAAGAAGTAAGGGTAACATTATACTTTACATGTTCTCTGCTATCCACTTTGTTTCAACTATTATTTTGGGTGTAGGGGAGGCTCACTTGTTTTTTTTTCAAGTGTTCATGGAGGGTTTAGGTAAAATATATTTTGCTGAAGGGAGGGCCAGCCATTTTCATTTCAGAAAGGTTTGATTTTCTCCATGTAATGCTTATTATAACATTCACTCCCTTATATGATACAATATCAGTACTTGTTGCATTTACAACTTGTCTAAGTCCTATCATCAGCTGATTTCAGCCATTGTATAGCTGTGAATTGACTTCATTGTTTGAATGGATTGTTGGCATACTGTAGATGCTGTAAAGAGGTCAGTTGAACTCGACCAAAGCAACGGAATTGCCATGGAAATGTGTGGGGGAAATGGCTGTGGGGGAAAGATACTGAATCTCCTCATTGCCCCCAGAAAATTAGCCTAAGTTTTGGCTATTGTTTAAATGTGTATTTCACACTATGTTGAGGTACAACTCTGAGTGTAAGGCTTGTATGGAAGTCAACCCCAACACATGCTAATGTCATTGTCACCAATCAACTGCATGACAGTTAAAAATTATGTTGACTGCCACCACCGATTTCTGTATTCTAGCTATGCTAACCAGTTTATACGAATGGGAGTTAGCACTTTGTTGAATGTGCGCCAATCTGGTCAATGGAACGGTCTGTGTTTGAAAAATGTATGGAATCATTCCTCTAAAACTGGCTGGCTAGCTAGCTAACAAACACATTGCAGATACATTCATTATTTTACACAATATCTTATCACAGCACTGGCTAACCATGTTTGACCAACTCCCTGCCCAAAATGGCTGACCTTTAGACCATCATAAGAAGGTTCATGTCCATTCTAGTATTCTAATTCCTAATTCTATGGTTGTCTCAGTCCCTCCCTAAACGAAAAATAGCGTGATCGTGACTGCTGTAAGCGTGATCGTGACTGGTGTTTATCCGGGACCATTGTGTGATTTAAAATGTCCTTGTAATTAAGGGTCTGATCTGAACAGCTCATCCATTGCTTATGCTCACCGGACCCAGGGACAAAAATATCTTATGCGAGGCAAAGAATGTCTAAAATGATAAGATGGACAATTGGATCTGTCAACTACTTGAGACAAATAAGACGTGTGTGCACAAAACAATCCTTGAGCAAGGGAAGACCTTTCCAGATCTTAGGCTCATGCTGCAATTTACTTCTTTGATGGGAAATTAACAATAAAGTCTTAACTGATTTAGCGCCCCAGCTCAATAAAGCAATTTTATAAAGAAATAAAGTAATCTTGAGATAATCTTCTGGGATTTTAGTATTATTGTCAAACTGTATATTTAGAGGTATTGACTGTATCTGCACACCAGTGGAGGCTGGAGGGAGGAGCTATAGGAGGACAGGCTCATTGAAATGGCTGGAATGGTATAAATGGAACGGGATCGAACACATCAAATGTATGGAAACCACATTTGACTCCCTTCCATTAATTCCATTCCAGCGATTACTATGAGCCAATCCTCCTCTGCTGCACACTTTTCAGTCATATCCTTGAAAGCCATACAATTATTTTCTCTTCAGTGTAGCACACTCATTTAGAAAACTACTGTGCAGTTGTAAAAATATGTTATAGGCCTATACAATTGATATCTGTGGAAAATAGAATGAAAGAGATTCAGATTGAACTTGTCAGTTGTAAAAAATGGTTGGCCTGATAATGCTGTGTTTGACATGCCTTTCAAGATTCCCAGCAAGGTCACGTGATAAAGCTGTCCCTGTACCTCACAGGGAATATTACACCTATAAAGGTCTATTCTGTTTAGTCAAACACTCTGCGTCCTGGCTATATAGGCCAGTGGTTCGAAACTGTTTAAACATGTTAAACAAAAATAAATGGAGGAACGTATTCAATAAAGATCAAGCGTAATATTGTAAAAATAAAGCAAACTGGAGGAATATGGGGAAAAATTCACAATTTATAAAAATCTTCAACATACAAATGCTACCCAAAATGATTTACTGAAATGTGTTACCCATGATTCATCAAACAATGTTTTGAAAGAGGAAGCAAAGCGTTTGTTTTCATTTCAGTCTCCTCCATCTCCACTTGCCAAAGTTAATGTGATTTTCTTTCCTATTAATAATGTAAAATGAACAGGTCTACAGAAAGACTCAAGTGTAGGCCAAATTACAGAGGAGGAACTTCTTGATGCAATTAAAGCCTTTAAGTCCGGGAAAACTCCAGGGCTGGATGGCATACCAGTGGAGGTATACCAAACCTTTTTTGATGTACTCAGAGGAGTTTCAGATACTCAACAAGAAGGTCTGACTTCATTATTACTGAAACAAGACCTAAGTGGTAAATATAAAGATACAGTCCATTTAAAAAATGGAGGTCCCTTACACTTCAGTGTTGTGATGCAGAAATTCTAGCAAAGTGCATAGCGCATATAATTAAAAAGCTATTGTTTGATATTATTCTTCCTAATCAGAGAGGTTTTTTACATGGACGATACATTGGAGATAATATATGACAAGTACTGGAAACAATAGAACACTATGAAAAATCTGGGAAACCAGGCCTGGTATTCATAGCTGACTTTGAAAAGGCTTTTGATAAAGTACGACTGGAATTTATATATAAATGCCTGGAATATTTCAATTTTGGAGAATCTCTTGTACAATGGATTAAAGTTATGTATAGTAACCCAAGGTGTAAATTAGTAAATAATGGCTACTTCTGAAAGTATTAAACTGTCAAGAGGAGTGAAGCAAGGTTGTCCACTATTAGCATATCAATTTATTATAACCATCGAAATTGTAGCTATTAAAATTAGATCCAACAATAATATCAAGGTCTAGGGCTTAACAACAAAGGTGTCATTGTACGCGGATGATTCATGTTCTTTTCAAACCACTATTTGGATCCCTCCACAGCCTTATAGATAAACTAGATACGTTTTCTAACCTCTCTGGATTACAACCAAATGATAAGTGTACTATATTACATATTGGATTAAAAAAAACACAACTTTTACATTACCGTGTAGTTTACCAATAAAATGGTCTGACGGTGAAGTGGACATACATACAGTGGAAAGGAAAATACCTGTCTATTTGTGGAAAAATCACCCTGATTTTAACTCTTTAGTCATATCCCAGTTTACCTATTTGCTTATGGCCTTGCCTACACCTAGCAACTTTAAATTAAATGAGCACAAAATGTTCCATTTTATTTGGAACAGCAAGTAAATTTTGCCCTCCAAAAGGAAATTTCTAAGGGCAGAAATTATTAAATATTAAAGCATAAAACCTCACACTAAAGGTTTCAGTCATACAAAAATTATACTTAAATCCGAACTGGTTCTCCAGCAGAAAAGTAAGCATGTCTAACCCCATGTTCAAGAATGACCATTTTCGCATTATTGAGATTACAACCTCTCACTTTCGATTATTTGAAAATGAAATAATTTCCAACATATCGCTATTTTTAAAACAAGCCATAGGAAGTTGGTTGCAATTTCAGTTTAATCCACCAGAAAAGACCAATCAAATATTACAAAAAATATTATGGTTAAACTCAAATATACTAACTGATTTAAAAAAAATAAACATTTTGGATAAAAAGGTATAATCTTTGTAAATGATATCATATATAGGACTGATGGTTTGTGGAAAAATCACCCTGATTTAACTCTTTAGTCATATCCCAGTTTAGCTTTTTTGCTAATGGGCTTGTGACTTTAAATTATATGGGCAAATAATATTAAATTTTATTCGGAACAGCAAGTTAAATTTGCCCTCTAAAATTAAATTTCTAAGGGCAGAAAGGATTAAGGATGAAATATTAAAGCATAAGACCTCTCACTAAAGGTTTCAGTCATGAACTGATACACATAACACTAGATTCAAAACTTTGTTTTTCCATTTAAATTATTATACAAAATTCTTGCAACCAATAGAATGATATATATATAGGGGATACAACTATTCCAGCACTGCAGATTTTTCTTCGAAGAGACAGAATCATTAGACAATTTGTTTCGGTATTGTATGTAGTTTGTTTTTGGTCGCAGGTTCAGGAATGGCTGAAGAATTGCAACATTTTCTTGGAGCTAAATCTGCAAATAGCACTGCTGGGTGCTAGTTAAAGTCAATTGATCAATAATATAATAATACTCTTAGCAAAAATTATTCTCTTTAAATTTATTATTTGTAGAATCTTTAAGAAAAGAAAGGTTCAGAACTTTTGTGAAACATAACAGCACAGTTGAAAAATATATGGAAAATAGAACTGTGTCCGTTAAATGTACAGTGCATTCGGAAACTATTCCGACCATTTGACTTTTTCCACATTTTGTTACATTACAGCCTTATTCTAAAATTGATTAAATCGTTTTTTACCCCTCATCACACAATACCCCATAATGACAAAGCAAAAACAGATATTTTTTTAATTTTAGCATATTTATAGATTTTAAAAAAAGAATCACATTTATATAAGTATTCAGACCCTTTACTCAGTACTTTGTTGAAGCACCTTTGGCAGCGATTACAGCCTCCAGTCTTCTTGGGTATGATGCTACAAGCTTGGCACACCTGTATTTGGGGAGTTTCTCCCATTCTTCTCTGCAGATCCTCTTAAACTGTCAGGTTGGATGGGGAGCGTCGCTGCACAGCTATTTTCAGGTCTCTCCAGAGATGTTCGATGGGGTTCAAGTCCGGGCTCTGGCTGGGCCACTCAAGGACATTCAGAGACTTGTCCCAAAGCCACTCCTGCTTTGTATTGGCTGTGTGCTTAGGTTTGTTGTCCTGTTGGAAAGTATACGTTCACCCCCATTCTGAGATCCTGAGTGCTCTGGAGCAGGTTTTCATCAAGGATCTCTGTACTTTGCTTCGTTCATCTTTCCCTCGATCCTGATTAGTCTCCCAGTCCCTGCCGCTGAAAAACATCCCACAGCATGATGCTCCCACCACCATGCTTCACCGTAGGGATGGTGCCAGGTTTCCTCCAGACGTGACGCTTAGCATTCAGGCCAAAGAGATCAATCTTGGTATCATCAGACCAGCCAGAGAATTTTGTTTCTCATGGTTTGAGAGTCCTTTAGGTGCCTTTTGGTAAACTCCAAGCGGGCTGTCATGTGCCTTTTACTGAGGAGTAGCTTCTGATTGGTGCAGAGCTGCAGAGATGGTTGTCCTTCTGGAAGGTTCTCTCATCTCCACAGAGGAAATCTGGAGCTCTATCAAAGTGACCATCAGGTTCTTGGTCACCTTCCTGACCAAGGCCCTTCTCCCCCGATTGCTCGGTTTGGCCGGGCGGCCAGCTCTAGGTAGAGTCTTGGTGGTTCCAAGATTCTTCCATTTAAGAATGATGGAAGCCACTGTGTTCTTGGGGACCTTCAATGCTGCAGAAATGTTTTGGTACCCTTCCCCAGATCTGTGCCTCGACACAATCCTGTCTCAGAGCTCTATGGACAATTCCTTCGACCTCATGGCTTGGTTTTTGCTTTGACATGCATTGTCAACTGTGGGATCTTATATAGACAGGTGTGTGCATTTCCAAATCATGTCCAATCAATTTAATTGAACACAGGTGGACTCCAATCAAGTTGTAAAAACATCTCAAGGATGATCAATGGAAATAGGATGCACCTGAGCTCAATTTACAGTCTCATAGCAAAGGGTCTAAATACTTATGTAAATAAGGTATTTCTGTTTTTTTTTATTTTTAGAAATTTGCAAAAATGTCTAAACATGTTTTCATTGTGTTATTATAGGGTATTGTGTGTAGATTGAGGAACATTTTTCATTTAATCAATTTTAGAATATGGCTGTAACGTAACAAAATGTGGAAAATGTCAAGGGTTCTGAATACTTTCCGAATGCACTGTATATAGTATGTATAAGCTCAATGTAGAAGCCTAAGTGTTGTTGTCCATTAGTTTACTCAAATTAAGGGAGGGATGGTAGGGTTAGGGGAAAATAATAATAATAAAATATAATATATTTCAAAAAATATAACTTGTCAGAATGTCCAGATAACTAGCCCATGTCAGCTAACAGTTTTTAGCTAGGTTTTTTAGCCCATAGATTTTGTAGTAATGTTCAAATATCACATGAATACACATTAGACATGTCAAAATGTATAGAATTACAAGAAAACAGCTTTATACCTATTTTCTCTCCGCCATGAAGAGAGGGTTGAACAGTTTGTGTCATGAACAGTGCTTGTGGCCATTGAATGTGGGGGGGCTTTGATGTTCCCAAATGCTGGAAGCGGGGCCTGAGTGAAACGTTTTGGGAACCCCTGATATAGGCCATATGGTCCCAACTGACTTGACTGTCTTATGTCGTCGCCTATCAATGGTCCCTGAGATCTCCTTACTGTAGGTCTCAGCAGAGGAATGTAGCTACCACATGATTGTGGATCAAAGAGAGAGTGTCAGCATGTTCCAGGGGATCTGTTTAAGCAAGGCAAGGTGCAGAATTGCTAATCTTGATTACATCAAGTTAATTTATTTGGCATGCAAGGTGGGGATTTGTAGATCAGTGATTCTTCACAGTCCAACTGCATGAATCACAATGTAGTGATTAGTGAATCTCAAACACGTATACAAGCACAGTGGTTTTTGGTCTCTGTTGGAACTGAGGCTGCATCCCAAATAATATATGTCCCCTGGTCAAAAGTGCACTATAAATGGAATATGATGCTATTTGGGACGCCGCCTTAGAGGTCCTCTGGATTAGCATGATCCTGTCAGCAGCTCAGACAGGGATAAAGGATGCATAGAAAAACATGGACCACTCTGCTGGAACTAATCTCTGCGCTTCTCTGACATTTCCCCAGCCATCATGTTGGTTGGTCCCTAGCTTCACACACACGCACACTTCACGCTGGAGAGGCAGGCCCCAATTCACAATGATTGAAGATGGCTTTTCTTTGGTATAGATTTTCTGTATGGGTGGTTTCTGCATAATATTTTGTCACTCTTATACAGGAGAAATTAGGGTTAAGTGCATTGCTCAAGGGCACATCAGCAGATTTTTCAATTTGTCAGCTGGGGGATTTGAACCAGCAACCTTGGATTACTGGCCCAATGTGCTTAACCGCTAGGCTACCTGCCACAATCATACAGGCCAATTAGTTGTAGCTCAACTATCATTCCTGGATGAGGATCTTCTCAATTGGCTTCTACTGGGCTGAGCCAAACTATATTCCTGCCACGTTCTTACCACGTACTTTAAGTGGCCACTGGACAAATCTTACTCTGAAAAGTGTGAATAGTAAAAAATAAATACAAATAAATATGATCATAAATATGATATTCTCCAACCTTAGCATTGTTATTGCATATTAAAAACTCATGATTCATCATCGTAGATGGAAATAGTCTTACCTTCTCCAGTTTGAAAGCACTAGACCTGCCCTTGTCCAGTTCTTAAAAAGGTGCTTTCTCTTGTGGCCAGTTCTAGTTCTCCCTCTAAGAGTAATATATATTCTTTATTTTTAAAGCCAGATATGAATAATTCATTGGCAACAGAGGGGAGAGGGAGGATATTCCCTGTCTAGAGTCACCCAGCCGTTGACAATATCTAGATAGTGCTTGGGGAATGGAAGAGTTTGTTATTGCAAAGAGACAGATCCTCTTTAAAAATGCAAATAAGAAATAACACTGTCTTGCACTCAGTACATTTTTATGTACTGAGTGCATCAGCATTTGTGGGTTCGCAAAACACCAGTCTCAACCTCAACAGTGAAGAGGCGACTCCAGGATGCTGGCCTTCTAGGCAGAGTTCCTCTGTCCAGTGTCTGTGTTCCTTTGCCCATCATAATCTTTTCTTTTTATTGGCCTGTCTGAGATTTGGCTTTTTCTTTGCAACTCTGCCTAGAAGGCCAGCATCCCGGAGTCGCCTCTTCACTGTTGGCGTTGAGACTGGTGTTCTGTGGGTACTATTTAATGAAGCTGCCAGTTGAGGACTTGTGAGGCGTCTGTTTCTCAAACTAATTTTTGTATTTAATCCTTCACAATCTTCCTGACGTCTGACGCTTCACACTTGTTATTAACCAGCATTTGGTTTCCAAACAGAGGCAAAAATGTCAAAGCCTTTCGTCTCGAGTGAGCCCCGCCTTAGTAGACTACGTCTTGGATACTCACACCAGACTGGTGGAGGTGGGAAGCCCATCAATTCAGAATTGAACATCGACACACACATTCCACAATCACAGAATAAAAGTCCTCCAACTGCTTTTCAGTCTTTTTTCGTATCAGACATCCTACACATCGATGTCATTATTAGCAAAGAAAGGTTTAGGTAGGATTAGGCCTACACTATGGAGCTGCTTGCTTTCCAAGACAAGAACATTATTTACACAAATCACTTGTTGGCTAAATAGCCTACAGGAAGAAATAACAATGAATATTGTAATAATGCAATTATGTAGTCTATATAACAGATTCATTCCCGAAGTTGTCAATGAACTATGTTGTTTATTTATCAGCTGAACGTCAACTGTTGGGTGGCAGGCATGAGCAACTCCTCACACAGCTGATTGTTGTGCAGAATGAAATGTGTTCTAATGTTCTATGTAAGCATTTCACGGTAAGGTCTACTACACCTGTTGTATTCGGCACATGTGACAAATACAATTTGATTTGATAATAAGCCCAGTCGCTGCACAACATTTCTAAATGCAATCTATGGAAAAGACAGCAGTTTTGAGGATGATTATTGAAAAGAGCGGCATCCCAACTTTCCAGTGCTGTATGGTTTATTTCTCAGACACTCTTTAGTGTCTGGCATGGCAATAAAAAAACGAACCACCAGGCACGTTGGCCATTCCAATGCATAAATTGAAGGCATATATGCCAATGCAATTTTTTTTAGGACATTAAACAAGCAACAAGATCATATTTAGAATCTGTGATCTAAGTAATGATTAGCCCATTGTGGTAAACAATGCAGAGGAGCAACCCCATGCTTCAGCCATGTAGTCACAATGCTGCATCAGGCTACAGGTGATAATGCTTATTGCTAAACTAGCTCACCTGCCTGATAATATGGATCATGTATAGGCATGGCAGCGGGAAGATGTTTTGGGTCCTGTCAGGGGTGCTGAGGAATATTTTTCTCTGCTAATAGAGGAGTAATACATACAAAAAATAGATGAGTTCACCAATTAAAAATGATGTTTTTATATATTACAATTTATCAGGGGTGCTGCAGCACCCTCTGCACCCTTTCTTCCCGTGGCTATGTGTATAGGCCCTAAAGATATTGCTTTTCATCAATATGTTATTGGGCTCATTTCTGGAGAGGAACATTACATTTGAAACTGTTTCATATGTGAAGGCTGTATGTTCTCATTGAGTTGGGGATGGTTTAATTTTAGTTTTCCAAACAATCAGTGTAAATATCAGATTTTATGGTTGACCATAATATAAAGGTACTTGCCCAGACGGCAAATGAAACATGAAATCACCCACGATAGAAATTCTGGGTGCATAACTTGCTTTCCTGTGATCTTGGCCCAGGCCAGTCATTTTCTCATTTGGGCCAGTAGTTTTCACTTGGTACTGGGCTGGTGTGACACTGGCAAATTTATATGAATGTCAAGTCCTGATGTGATTCCCCTCCATTGTGACAGATTGTTTTGGCCCTTACATTCTGCCCAATTTACCCAGAACCAGATGGGTGCTTTGACAGAGTTCACACCGGGGGCAGTAAGCACCTGTGTAAAGCCCATAGCCTGACTTGACAATCCTGTGTGGAATGTACTGTATATAGTCCCCCTTTTGCTGCCTTTAATTATTGCATGTGAGCCAGTGCCAATTCTGTAGAACCGTTGATCATACCAGTACAGTATACAGTATAGTCCCCCATCTACCTTTGATCGTTGTTTGTGTACCAGTGAATACGTTCAACCCAGGGGAGGTCTGGATGTATGGGTGTCTGTGTAGTTATTTGGTGCAGAATGAATATCCACCCACCACAGCACAGCAGCACCCGGCCAACACCACAGATGAGTTGACCTGGATGACGGTTGCGCAAGTAATACAGAGTGACACCAAGGAGGATACACACTCAGTGGCATCCTCCCTCCCTCCTTCCTCCACCTCTCCACAGACGCAGTGCCCTGCCTGCTCTGAAATATGTAGGAGAGGAGAAACATGGCTGAGGAGAGAGGATCTTCTCTAAAGCTACAGTAGTACGGTCAGATCTAAGTTAATGTGTACTTGGAGAGGCATGCTACTTCTCATGTAATCCTTTAATATGTTTTTTTCATCAGTGCTTTTTCATCAAGTACATCGGTGTATAGCAGTGACATATTCAGTCCTCTCTATACACCTTTCCCAGTGGGAAGTTGTGCATAGCAGGCTGCAAACAGTGTTTTCTAAACAATGGGAAGTTGGAGTTCGTCCGACGTACTGGAATTTGTCAAAACGTGAATTAATAATTCAGTTTGCTCGGTGCATTATTCATGGTAACATTCATTCACAATAATAGTCGTGCCTCAGAACTGCCCTCCCCCTTGTTGGGCATTTGACAAAAATAGAAAAGACAAAAAATCGGTCAATGGTGTCTATACAATGTGACAGTCTATAATGTCATCATTGGGAATAAAGTACTGTCTGTTTAAATCCCATAGCCATGAATTACCAAAACACATTGTTATAGAGCTACAATACCAATCCATCATAACGATCTGTGAGAGAGAAGAGTTCTCTTGGGACTTGGTCAATACGATAGCAGAAAGGAGAATAATGCAGCCCAGGTGCCTAGACTACATCGTTTGTCCTCCTACTTAATACATCTTCCTACTTAATACATTCCCTCCTCTACAATATTGACTCTGTGAGGTCAGAAGTTGCCTCGGTCGTTTACTTGGGTCTCAGTTATCATAGAACACCAATAAGCTGTCTGGCCAGCTGACTCATAGGGAATTGAATACATTTGCCTCACGTCATCTCCCTTACAGTTAATATCACCTCTGCTCACTGGCCTCAATATAAGACAGTCTTTGTTTTGTTTTTAAAAACTTTGATGGTTTCGACCTTTAGCTCCAGTCTAAACACTCTTTGTTGAAGTGGGGTGAATGCATTGGAATAAGTGTACTAGATATTTTTCCACACATACAGAGTATATACTGTATACCTTATATTGATTTTAGTACAGGCACAGACTGGTTCATTGGACCGATATGGATTTTCACCAGACCCACCTCTTGGTCCTATTTTGTCTTGTTTTTCTTTGCTACAGTAGCTACTCTGTCAGACAAAAACTAATCAGAGAGAACTTGAAACCTTTCCAGGTAAGCTTCATATGTAGAGAGAGTAGGCACAGTGAAGGAACAGGGACATGGAAAACTTCCCAGAAGAAACTTCCTCAGGCAAGGTGTTAATGTAACGATTACAGTGAGGGATCATTGGGCTGATAGTGTGAATAATGTGCACATTTTGCACGGTGGGGACAGACAGGATGGATAAGCGATAAGCCTCCAGGAGATCGAGACCTGCTTCTTTGCTGTGCATATAACCTGGCAGTGACATCCACATATAATCTGAGTGAGCGGGCAGGGGGGAAAAGATCAACTGGGTCTTATGGCGAAGGGACTTTGGCATAAATCATGTTGCGTGTTTGGCTGTGGTGCATTATTCATCTGGGATGAACAAAAGCAAAACATTTTACACAGAGCAGGATCATGGGTATCCCATTGATGGAACAGATTATATACAGTAGATAGTGTTCTGGGTATTTGTATATACAATCGAGTCTGAAATTATTGACAGCCTTAATAAAGATAAGCAAAAATTACTATATAAAACAAATAATTCAAATACTGAGATATATTGTATGCAACATTTTTTTTTGGGGGGGGGGGGGGGGGGCGAATTCTATTATTTTATTGGAATACAATTGCTCAAAGAAAGTGATTTTGTAAAAAAATGTATACGTATTTTTCTCAAAAGGTATGGGGCACTGAGCCTTTTTCTACAATATTTTATGAGTTGGGGAACACATTGGGAGGGATCTTAGACCATTCCTCCATACAGAATCCCCCTCCATACAGGGGGGTTCTACTAAGCTATATGGAATTGTTTTAAGAAGGTCATACCATGGATCATTTAGCTATTTGATTTGCACCCCTTGAAGTATTAAAAAAATATATTTAAAGAATATATTTGATAAAAAATTTGCCCTACGCTACAGACGATTTTGTGAGAAGATCAATTTTCGAGATGCCTCATGGTGTTACAAACACCGCTCTAGCTCTTTCACCTTTCACCACAAATGCGGAAGTGCGACAAAGGCAGACGAGGTTTAAGACACATCCAATGCAAAAAACGTATATCTCTATCTTAAACTGACGGTTTTTATGGAGATTTTTTTATTATCCTAATTACATTTCCGCGGGGGCGTGGACATCGACCTCAGGGGGTTAAGGTCATAGGCATCATGAACTTTATCCAGTACCAGGACACGTTTGTTTGTGTGTGTGTGTGTGTGTGTGTGTGTGTGTGTGTGTGTGTGTGTGTGTGTGTGTGTGTGTGTGTGTGTGTGTGTGTGTGTGTGTGTGTGTGTGTGTGTGTGTGTGTGTGTGTGTGTGTGTGTGTGTTTCTGTGATTTGGCGTTGGTATAGTGCTCTCCAGCCAAGGGTACTAGAGAGACACAGATACAGTGCCTTCGGAAAGTATTCAGACCCCTTGACTTTTTCCACATTTTGTTAGGTTACAGCCTTATTCTAAAATTGATTTTTTTTAAAGTATAATGGTTTGAGCGTTGGGCCAGTAACCTAAAGGTTTCTGGATCACATTTCTGAGCTGACAAGGTAAAAATCTGTCGTTCTGCCTCCGAGCAAGACAGTTAACCCACTGCTCCCCGGGTGCCGAAGACGTGGATGTCGATTAAGGCAGCACCCCGCACCTCTCTGATTCAGAGGGGTTGGGTTAAATGCGGAAGACACATTTCAGTTGAAGGCATTCAGTTGTACAACTGACTAGGTATCCCCCTTTCCCCTTTCTCAAGCTCTGTCAGGTTGAAGGGGAGCGTTGCTGTACAGCTATTTTCAGATCTCTCCAGAGATGGTATATCGGGTTCAAGTCCGGGCTCTTGCTGGGCCACTCAAGGACATTCAGAGACTTGTCCCGAAGCCACTCCTGCGTTGTCTTGGCTTTGTGCTTCGGGTCATTGTCCTGTTAGAAGGTGAAACGTCGCCCCCAGTCTGAGGTCCCGAGCGCTCTGGAGCAGGTTTTCATTAAGGATCTCTCTGTACTTTGCTCCTCAATCCTGTCTATTCTCCCAGTCCCTGCTGCAAAAAACATCCCCACAGCATGATGCTGCCACCGCCATGCTTCACCGTAGCGATGGTGCCAGGTTCCCTCCAGGCATGGCGCTTGGCATTCAGAGTTCAATCTTGCTATCATCAGACCAGAGAATTTTGTTTCTCATGGTCTGAGAGTTTAGGTGCCTTTTGGCAAACTCCAAGCGGGCTGTCATGTGCCTTTTACTGAGGAGTGGCTTCCGTCTGGCCACTCTACCATAAAGGCCTGATTGGTGGTGTGCTGCAGAGATTGTTGTCCTTCTGGAAGGTTCTCCTATCTCCACAGAGGAACTCTAGAGCTCTGTCAGAGTGACCATCGGGTTCATGGTCACCTCCCTGACCAAGGCCCTTCTCCCCCGATTGTTCAGTTTGGCCAGATTCCAAACTTCTTCCATTTAAGAATGATGGAGGCCACTGTGTTCTTGGGGACCTTCAATGCTGGTGAAATGTTTTGGTACCCTTCCCCAGATCTGTGCCTCGACACAATCCTGTCTCGGAGCTCTACGGACAATTGCTTTGACCTCATGGCTTGGTGTTTGCTCTGGCATGCAATGTCAACTGTGAGACCTTATATAGACAGGTGTGTGCCTTTCCAAATCATGTCCAATCAATTGAATATACCACAGGTGGACTCCAATGAAGTTGTAGAAACATCTCAAGGATGATCAATGGTAACAGGATGCACCTGAGCTCAATTTCAAGTCTCATAGCAATGGGTCTGAATACGTATGTAAATAAGGTATTTCTGTTTTTAAAATTTGCAAAAATGTCTAAAAACCAGTTTTTGCTTTGTCATTATGGGGTATTGTGTGTAGATTGCTGAGATTTTTTAATTTATTTAATCAATTTTAGAATATGGCTGTAATGTGACAAAATGTGGAAAAAGTCAAGGGGTCTGAATACTGTCCGCATGCACTGTTTAAGTACATCCCTGTGGACATGTAGATTTATCATGTTGGTTAACAGTCTTCCACACAAATTATGATTGGCAGTGAATATTCGGTGTGTGTGTGTGGACATGTATCTACTCTACACATTACACTTCCACATATTCGGTGAGAGTATTCACTCTCAATTCCAAAACTCATCATTTAGAATTATGATGTTGCTGCAAAATGACCACATTTTCCTGCTTCCCTAATCACCACCACTGACTCAGGGAGAGGACATAAAGTACCATTATGATGTTGTAAATTTCCTGTGAATCACAGATGCAACCAGTTTTTCTTTTAGCTTTTAAAATGAGTAAAGGCAAGGGCAGCAAAGGTAATCTTCTCTCAATTAACAAATAGGCTACTTATTTCATGCTGGAATAGACTGTCAGTACTTTGACACCCACTTAGTAGTTTACAATAGGCCATAACAGAGTGGAAACATTTCTAGAAATAAAAACCCTTTCACTTAATGTAGAATAACCTAGCTATGTTTTTTAGGAATCCTCAAACAATCCATCAATGCTACTTTATATTTACATATGTAGTATGAAAGCAGATCTGTTATATGTTATCCATAGATGCCTGCCACAATCTATGTTTACTATTGTGAGAGTACACTTTGTGTTTGCTCACCTGAAAAGGTACACTTCAGGCGTTTATCTACGAGGATAATATAAAGCATAGAGATAACAATTCCTGGCAATATTAAAACTTGTCCCAACTTGTAAAGATAATGAAAAAGATAGAGGGTATGAGCATAAGCTACCCCAAATGTGTTTGAAGAGATAAACAATATTGTTTTTCACTGTAAAATATCCCTGGTAATGGGTAATATTGAGATATAGTTAAACAATATATATATATATATATATATATATATATATATATATATATATTTATTTATTTTTTGCACTAATCTTTCAGTAATATTTGGTGTTTGCAGCAACAAAGGTAAAACTACACACAGTACCGGCAGATGGACTTTCTGTGACATATTTTTCTGTGACGCAAGTGGATTATTCTGAGTAAAACAAAGACTTACCAATGTCTACCTCTGCCAGTAAAAGTTTGTTTCCTTGTAGGAACATGAATGTCACCATGAAAAACACGGAAACATTGTTGGTCTACATTGATAAAACCATATGTCTTAGTCACTTATCACTCTCTGTTTGCTGAACTTAGGGCAGTAGACATATTGATATATACTCCAGGGAAGGCTTTCACATACTGTAACATAACCAAAGTCTCTTATCTTTCCAACTATAGCCTAGCTATCTAGCTCGAGACATTTCCAATAAATGTCAAAAGTACAGAGAGGGAGACATGTACAGAGTCTGAGCAGATATTTAGAATGCTGTGTGAAGGAGGGGGAAAAGCATAACTTTACACTGTAAGATGACTTTTCTGCTGTTCTATAAAACATGTTATCACTTGTGCTGATGGCACGATCAGGCTGTTTTGAAAAACTGATGCCTCCGTCTTACAGTTCTTTGAAGGAAATCTAAATTCTCTCTCTCCTCTCTCTCTCTCTCTCTCTCTCTCTCTCTCTCTCTCTCTCTCTCACTGTATTTTTATGATGTTGACCTGCAAAGTGCTGTTAGGGTCTTAGTAAAAGTGTTTATGGTCCCCCTTAGAGGTTGCAATGCAGATCCCATTCCATTAAGAGGTTCCATTTGACACAGCTAAAGTTGAAGTCGGAAGTTTACATACACCTTAACCAAATACATTTAAACTAAGTTTTTCACAATTCCCGACATTTAATCCTAGTAAAAATTCCCTATTTTAGGTCAGCTAGGATCACCACTTTATTTTAAGAATGTGAAATGTCAGAATAATAATAGAGAGAATTATTTATTTCAGCTTTTATTTCTTTCATCACATTCCCAGTGGGTCAGAAGTTTACATACACTCAAATAGTATTTGGTAGCATTGCCTTTAAATTGTTTAACTTGGGTCAAACATTTTGGGTTGCCTTCCACAAGCTTCCCACAATAAGTTGGGTGAATTTTGGCCCATTCCTCCTGACAGAGCTGGTGTAACTGAATCAGGTTTGTAGGCCTCCTTGCTCGCACACACTTTTTCAGTTCTGCCCACAAATTTTCTATGGGATTGAGGTCAGTGCTTTGTGATGGCCACTCCAATACCTTGACTTTGTTGTCCTTAAGCCATTATGCCACAACTTTGGAAGTATGCTTGGGTTCATTGTCCATTTGGAAGACCCATTTGCGACCAAGCTTCAACTTCCTGACTGATGTCTTGAGATGTTGCTTCAATATATCCACATAATTTTCCTACCTCATGATGCCATTTATTTTGTGAAGTGCACCAGTCCCTCCTGCAGAAAAGCACCTCCACAACATGATGCTGCCACCCCCGTGCTTCACGGTTGGGATGGTGTTCTTCGGCTTGCAAGCATCCCCCTTTTTCCTCCAAACATAACGATGGTCACTATGGCCAAACTGTTCTATTTTTGTTTCATCAGACCAGAGGACATTTCTCCAAAAAGTACAATCTTTGTCCCCATGTGCAGTTGCAAACCGTAGTCTGGCTTTTTTAGGACAGTTTTGGAGCATTGGCTTCTTCCTTGTTGAGCGGGCTTTCAGGTTATGTCGATATAGGACTCGTTTTACTGTGGATATAGATACTTTTGTGCCTGTTTCCTCCAGCATCTTCAAAAGGTCCTTTGCTGTTGTTCTGGGATTGATTTGCACTTTTCGCACCAAAGTACGTTCAACTCTAGGAGACAGAACGCGTCTCCTTCCTATGACGGCAGCGTGGTCCCATGGTGTTTATACTTGCGTACTGTTGTTTGTACAGATGAACGTGGTACCTTTAGGCGTTTGGAAATTGCTCCCAAGGATGAACCAGATTTGTAGAGGTCTACAATTTTTGGCTGATTTCTTTTGATTTTCCCATGATGTCAAGCAAAGAGGAACTGAGTTGGAAGGTAGCCCTTGAAATTCATCCACAGGTACACCTCCAATTGACTCAAATGATGTCAATTAGCCTATCAGAAGCTTCTAAAGCCATGACATCATTTTCTGGAATTTTCCAAGCTGTTTGAAGGCAACAGTCAACTTAGTGTATGTAAACCTCTGACCCACTGGAATTGTGATACAGTGAATTAATCTGTCTGTAAACAATTGTTGGAGAAATTACTTGTGTCATGCACAAAGTAGATGTCCTAACCAACTTGCCAAAACTATAGTTTGAAATTTGTGGAGTGGTTGAAAAACGAGTTTTAATGACTCCAACCTAAGTGTATGTAAACTTCCGACTTGAACTGTATATACAGTATATACACATTCTTAAAATAAAGTGGTGATCCTAACTGCCCTAAGACAGGGATTTTTTACTAGGATTAAACGTCAGGAATTGTGAAAAACTGAGTTTAAATGTATTTGGCTAAGGTTTATGTAAATTTCCGACTTCAACTGTAGCGTATTGCGTAGTTAACAGTACGATGTAGATTACACAGAATAAAGGGTAAAGCAAGCATGGACCACCATGATTGGATTGAACCGATGGACTAGTTAAAGCATACATATTCAGCTTCCATCGATAGATGTGTCGTTGTATGATAATGAGAAAAGAGTTGACATATTCATGAATATTTGAGTGACCGTTTTTTTAGGACCCTCACTAAATGAGTTCGGTTCTATAATAGTTTTTTTTAGGTATAATTACCCGCAATATCCAGAGGAAACGATAGAGCTTATTATCTAATCACAAACTTATACACACACACTATAATTAAATTTGACATACACACCTGCTCTCATATATAAAGTGACAGACCAGCTGTGCACTGTATTAGTGCGCCCATTAGCCATTTATCGTTTTGACAGTAATAGCCAGCTATTATCTTTATCTGTGGGAAACTCTATAAACTCCAGTGGTGCAGGTGGTTTCTGAGGCCTGTAATGATCCACTGGGCCATAAAACATCAACGTTTTATTGACCAATACACAGTACCAGCCACTGAACAGGCTGGTTGGTGTGAGGAAGTAAGCAAGAGAGACATAACAGAAGAGAGAAAATCTAACATTTCAGAATATTATGTGCTCAAGAGGTTTCAGGGGCAAGGGTTACTGCTCAAACATCCTCCACTTGTAAAGTGGAAAGAGTCGATGAGGCACAGGTCAGACAAATATTAGGTCTACAGATGATATTATGCTTAAGGCGGGATTCTCCCATGTTTCAGCACCTGCAAGGTAAAAGTAAAAAAATGTCAACACACATGGTCATAAAAATAGTTAAGAGTGAGTTGTACCACAGCTCTACACTGGTTACCATTATGAGCTCCATTGTTAAACAGGCTGTCATCAATGCAGTGCTCTCCCTAGAATAAATGTGGACCTAGTCACTGTTTAGAAATCAGGGTTGTCAAGGGTGGGGCCAGACAGAGCACAGTACGGATGTTCATATACATTTTCCATTACGGAGTTTTTCAAGGAATCCAATAGTGTCACAGGGTAGGGAACATTGGTATGGAAGCCAAAGCACATGTGTAGTATTTATTCATTTAAAAATACTTAATCTGTGCTTGATTGAACATTGCCTATTGGAACCAATGGAATCGTCACAGAAGGGTCCCAACACCACCCATCTGGCTCTTGATCATTCTCTCAATCTGCAGTCTCAATCAAATTCTCAAAGTATTTGAAAAAATAAATAGATAAAACCATCCAGGGGTGACTCAGCCAGTGTGTAAGAGACAAGGCCAGTTTATATGGGCACTTACTGCTCCTAACTGACCTCTCCGCTCACTAATTTTAACCTTGACCTGGCCAGCGATGGGCTAGACAGCCAGGGTCAGTCAAGTGTCCATACACATACTTAGAGGGGCAGGGGTTAATGGGAGAAAGCCCAATTAAAAAGGCCTTTCTTTTTTTTGCTAACTTAAGATAGGAGTTATTAGGTCACTGATGTCATTATGCAGGCACATTTGTGAGAGTTGTTAGAAGTCAACCTCTTTCTCTTGAGATCTGCAACAAGGTAGTGTTGTCAATGAGATGTAGGAGGACTTGTACAGTAACGGCAGCATACTTTAATACAGAGCTATTCAGTATGAAGATGTGCTGAAGTTGCTGTTTTTCTGTGCATTCAAGTTTTTCCATGGCACTAACATGTTCTGTATATTTAGCAAACAAACCATGAAGCAAGCAGCAAATGTACTGAACGTTGAAGGAAAAACAGCAACATGACAGTTCCTGCGTTCTGAGAAAAATTGACTTCTTTTCAGATTAGCATCAGCCCTGGCTGCACATGTGTGTTTCATTCAAATCCACTGCTCTCTCATCTGTACAAATATAGGACGTGGTTATTGCAGATGCACATGACGTTTGATATTTTTACTAAAGCAGACCGCCATTTGAAAAACTCAATCCAATTATTTTGTTGACACTGAAATCCTCCCTTTAAGATAATCCCGATTTATTCGAAAGTTACAGAATTCTGCTCTTATTCTTAGAAAGACACTCTATGTAGGCCTAAAAGCTATCCACCCGACTATATTCCTTTTTTAGTGTGCTTGCTTTTTTAAGAGGGAAGCCATTCCAAATGAGCCACTCCAGCCCAGTTAAATATTTCACCATGTTTCCTATCTCAGACATAAAAGGCTTGAGTGGTGCTCCTGGCTCCTGGAGGTGAGTGACAGCCACTACAACCATGATGTGCATCCAGGCCCTTCCATTCTGCATGTGTGTAGAAAATAGTTCCACTTTACTGTGCTTCACTAGCCTAGCAGAAGTAATGGAACTCTCCATTAGCTCATCCACTCTGTTTGTCTAGGGCATTGTAATCCCCTAGGGCTCAGGAACACAACAACTGTGGATAGGCCCTAATCCATCTGCAAAAAAAAGCAACAAAAAAAGAGGAGCTCAACTTCATTTGATAAGCGCTGTCCCTCTTCTGTCTCTATCTGGCTCAGTGATAAGTGCTGACATTCTATCAGGGGGTGCATCCTGAATCGCACCCTATTACCTATAAAGTGCACTATTTGTAATCAGGGCCCATAGGGCTATGTTCAAAAGTAGTGCACTGTAAAGGGAATATGTTGCAACCAGTGTGATTCACCTGTTTCCACTTTGTGTATTCTTGGGACGTGATAATAACTAATAGACATCTGTGGTGACACATTCATGATCACCTTGATGTTGGACTGGACTGTTTCCCTCATGTGTTTTTTGTGGTGACACTGGAAATGCTTGTTGGGATAGCAAATCTCGATTCACAAAAAAACATTCAGATCATGTAAAAGCAGGTAGCCAAGTGGTTAGAGCGTTGGGCCAGTAACTGAAAGATTGCTGGATCGAATCCCTGAGCTGAGAAGATAAAAATCTGTAGTTCTGCCCCTGAGCAAGGCAGTTAACCCACTGTTCCCCGGGTGCCGAAGACATGGATGTCGATTATGGCAGACCCCCGCACCTCTCTGATTCAGAGGGGTTGGGTTAAATGTGGAAGACACATTTCAGTTGAAGGCATTCGGTTGTACAACTGACTAGGTATCTTTCCTTTCCCTAAAACAGAAAGCTTGAGATTGTGTTACACGTGGGATATGAACCCGGATCACCCACGGCAACAACCAACATCTTAGACTGTTAGATCGAGAGGATATTCCCTCTTGGGCTGAAGGCAGACACAGGTGTTGAAGTTCGCAGGCGGAGCTACCTCATCACGTGACCATGACTGACTCATGTCTGCTACATATGTTTCATGAGTCACTATATCAAGGAGTTTCACTGACAAAAGTATAAAATACTTGCATTCCAGCATATGTAAATCAGTCTAATTCTATAGGGGCAAAGATGGCGATATTAGTGTCCAAATTACAAGTGGTTCCTAAAACGTCCATTATCATGGAAAGGCCAAGCAGTATGAGGGAGGCACTGATACAGAATCACTCATGTGTTCTACTTTTCCCACAGATTTTCGTCTCGTTTAATAAAACATTTATGGCGCAGAGAGAGGCATTACCGTGGCAGCCATCATGTTTTTTTGTGTGAATTTCCTCAGAGGATAACCTAGTACAGTTTAAGTCTGAAGTTTACATACACCTTAGCCAAACACATTTAAACTCAGTTTTTCACAATACCTGACATTTAATCCTAGTAAAAATTCCCTGTCTTAGGTCAGCTAGGATCACCACTTTATTTTAAGAATGTGAAATGTCAGAATAATAGTAGAGAGAATGATGTATTTCAGCTTTTATTTCTTTCATCACATTCCCAGTGGGTCAGAAGTTTACATACACTCAATTAGTATTTAGTAGCATTGCCTTTAAATTGTTTAACTTGGGTCAAACATTTTGGGCAGCCTCCCACTAGCTTCCCACAATAAGTTGGGTGAATTTTGGTCCATTCCTCCTGACAGAGCTGGTGTAACTGAGTCAGGTTTGTTGGCCTCCTTGCTCGCACATGCTTTTTGAGTTCTGCCCACAAATTTTCTACAGGATTGAGGTCAGGGCTTTGTGATGGCCACTCCAATACCTTGACTTTGTGGTCCTTAAGCCATTTTGCCACAACTTTGGAAGTATGCTTGGGGTCATTGTCCATTTGGAAGACCCATTTGCGACCAAGCTTTACTTCCTGGCCGATGTCTTGAGATGTTGCTTCAATATATCCACATAACTTTCCTCCCTCATAATACCATCTATTTTGTGAAGTGCACCAGTCCCTCCTGCAGCAAAGCACCCCCACAACATGATGCTGGCACCCCCGTGCTTCACAGTTGGGATAGTGTTCTTCGGCTTGCAAGCCTCTCCCATTTTCCTCCAAACATAACGATGGTCATTATGGCCAAAGAGTTCTGTTTTTGTTTCATCAGCCCAGAGGACATTTCTATAAAAAGTATGATCTTTGTTCCCATGTGCAGTTGCAAACCGTAGTCTGGCCTTTTTTATGGCGGTTTTGGAGAACTGGCTTCTTCCTTGCTGAGCGGCCTTTCAGGTTATATCGATATAGGACTTGTTTTACTGTGGATATAGATACTTTTGTACCTGTTTCCTCCAGCATCTTCACAAGGTCCTTTGCTGTTGTTCTGGGATTGATTTGCACTTTTCGCACCAAAGTACATCTCTAGGAGACAGAACGCATCTCCTTCCTGAGCGGTATGACGGCTGCATGGTCTCATGGTCTTTATACTTGCATACTATTGTTTGTACAGATGAACGTGGTACCTTCAGGTGTTTGGAAATTGCTCCCAAGGATGAACCAGACTTGTGGAGGTCGACAACTTTTTTTTCTGAGGTCTTGGCTGATTTCTTTTGATTTTCCCATGATGTCAAGCAAAGAGGCACGGCGTTTGAAGGTAGGCCTTGAAATACATCCACAGATACACCTCCAATTGACTCAAATGATGTCAATTAGCCTATCAGAAGCGTCTAAAGCTATCATTTTCTGGAATTTTCCAAGCTGTTTGAAGGCACAGTCAACTTAGTGTATGTAAACTTCTGACCCACTGGAATTGTGATACAGGGAATTATAAGTGAAATCTGTCTGTAAACAATTGTTGGAAAACTTACTTGTGTCATGCACAAAGCAGATGTCCTAACCGACTTGCCAAAACTATAGTTTTGTTAACAAGAAATTTGTGGAGTGGTTGAAAAACAAGTTTTAATGACTCCAACCTAAGAGAATGTAAACTTCCTACTTCAACTGTATATCTATCCTGTTATACTGTGGCCTACGTCATGTATCCATTTAACATGGCCTACCCCCGGATATATTAAAAACCCATTCAGTCTTACCACAGCTGTGTACATGCACTGGGACTGACTTAGAGAGGGAGAGAGTTTAATACCAATGTTTTTTAGTCAGAGTTGAGGTGGGGGAGTGAGTGGAGTGGTGGAGTGGTGGTGGCATGACTGTTTTGTGTAACCAAGTTATGACACACACAACCATATTGGGTGTTGCTGTCTCTTTCCTTCTTTTTTGGAAGACTTCTAGGAAACATTCTCAGTCAATGTCAATCACTGCTGTCTATTGAGAGTAGATAACCGGTCTGTAACCTAACGCTCAGATATTGCACCCCTCCGGTTTGTGCGAAGGATAATTGTTCACGAAACATCACATTTTAGAAGTTATGGTCTTAAAAATAATGATTTGCCAAAGCCAGTGGTGGAAAAAGTACCCAATTGTCATGCTTGAGTAAAAGTAAAGATACCTTAATGGAAAAAGACTCAAGTAAAAGTGAAAGTCACCCAGTAAAATCCTACTTAAGTAAAAGTAAAAAAGTATTTGTTTTTTAATATACTTAAGTATCAAAAGTAAATGTAATTGCTAAAATATACCTAAGTATCAAAAGTGAAAGTATAAATAATTTCAAATTCCTTATATTAAGCAAACCAGACGTTGTGATCTTCTTGTTTTTAACATTTACAGATAGCCAGGGGCACACTTCAACACTCAGACATAATTTACAAACAAAGCATGTGTGTTTAATGAGTCTGCCAGATTAGATGCAG
Source organism: Salmo salar (assembly GCF_965601325.2). Taxonomy (NCBI): domain Eukaryota; kingdom Metazoa; phylum Chordata; class Actinopteri; order Salmoniformes; family Salmonidae; genus Salmo; species Salmo salar. The sequence continues at coordinate 14,619,377 of NC_138314.1, read as the reverse complement.
TAGGGATGACCAGGGATTTTATCTTTAAGTGCATGAAATCAGACACTTTTCCTGTCCTGCTAAGCATTCAAAACGTAACGAGTACTTTTTGGTGTCAGGGAAAATGTATGGAGTAAAGAGTACATTATTTCTTCAGGAATGTAGTGAAGTAAAAGTAAAAGTCATCAAAGACATAGGAAAGTAAAGTACAGATACCCTAAAAAACTACTTAAGTAGTACTTTAAAGTATTTTTATTTAAGTACTTTACTCCACTGGCCGAAGCCTTTTACAACCGTGATCCGATGGGATTTGTTTTAAGCCATTCCCCGATAATGCACAGCCTGTCGTGCGTTAACTTATTGCTTATGTATAGTACAGTACACTATACTATACATTTGAATTCCCTAAAGTCAGTACAGTGTTGTCAGTACATTGTACCCCAGGAGCTGCTCTTATGACCGGAACAGTTGTTCTGTAGATTCCTTCAAGCCTCTTTACAGAAGGGTAAGGAGTCAATGGCTCTTAAAAAGATGATGGAGCTTACACTTGACCATCACATTAAAGAGAGTGTTTTTTTCTTTGAAATTAATAAGAAACTCTTTGATGTACTGTACAAGGCTAAGACTACGAGCAGCCTTGATGTATTTAGGGCAGGAGGCTGCTCTTTTGTTGCTCAAGGTAATGATAAGCAAGCAGTGCTGTAGTGTTTTCTCAGAGGGGACAAAACTATGTAAAACAAGCAGAGGATAGAGGAGACTCAAACGATTGCAAAAACAGGCAGGAGATTCATTGTACTAATTTCAGAGTATACTACTCCTTATCCTGCTGCCCCAGTGTCTTTATGTTTTGCATTGTATGTAGCCTGCTTGCATTTCTAAATGGGATAATAAAGTTTATCTGGCTAAATTATTTGTGTTTCTTCTCTCTCAGGTATCTGGGGATCACCCGCCCCCTCACATACCCAGCCAGGCAGAACGGCCAGCTGATGGCCAAGATGATCCTGGGGGTGTGGCTGGTGTCCGCCTCCATCACCCTGCCACCCTTCTGCGGCTGGGCCAAGAATGTCCACGCGGGCGGTGTGTGCCTCATCAGCCAGGACTTTGGCTACACCATCTACTCCACGGCTGTGGCTTTCTACATCCCCATGCTCGTTATGCTCTTCATGTACTACAAGATTTTCAGGGCCGCCCGCAAGAGCGGTCTCAAGCACCGCTTCACCGACTTCACCCGGCGCGAGCGGCTGGAGACGGTGGCAAGCGAGGCACTGAGGATGCAGGGCCTGAAGCCGCAGGGCGTGGCCGAGGAGTGTGCGGTGCTGTCCCGTCTGCTGACCCGCGAGCGCCGCAACATCTCCATCTTCAAGAGGGAGCAGAAGGCGGCCACCACGCTGGGGGTGATCGTGGGCGTGTTCTCCATCTGCTGGCTGCCCTTCTTCATCCTGTCCACGGCCAGGCCCTTCATCTGCGGAGTGGAGTGCAGCTGTGTGCCCATCTGGCTGGAGAGGTTCCTCCTCTGGCTGGGCTACGCCAACTCCCTCATGAACCCCTTCATCTACGCCTTCTTTAACCGGGACCTGCGCTCCACCTACAAGGATCTGCTGCGATGCCGCTACCGCAACATCAACCGACGCCTGTCCGCCGTAGGTGTGCACGAGGCCCTTAAGGTGTAGAAGGAAGAGGACAATGACAAGGAGGAGGATAGTTTGGGTCCCCAGAAGCATCAAAGGAATTTCTAATCCTGTCCTCATTGTAAAGACTACTGGCTGCTACTCTTTGTGATTGTATAATAGAGGCTCAGAGGGATGACCTGTGACCTGTGGCTGTAGATAAAGACAGAGACAGACTGTTAATACCTATCTAACCCGCTGTAGAGGCACAGAGACAAGGCCATCACTTAGGTCTTATGACTGTCTGACTCACTCAGTCATTCTATTTTGGGACACAAAACCATAGACCGTATTTGACAGCCTATTCAAGTTGACACTGGCTTTGTGCATATGCTACAATTCAGTCCTGACTTCATATTCATGTCAGGAAGATGATGCATTGACTTGGGAAATCACATGCGGACCCTGGCGATAATTCTAGGTCATTAAACGCATGGGCTGCAAATGGATTTCTGCACAATGATATTTGCTAAATTAATGCTTGCGCAAGGGGTGCCATTAGCTATTGACTTAAACCAGTGAAGGTCGCGGAATCTGTATCTATGTAACTGTTTCCAGTTCAACTTGTCCGTGGTCTAGTAGGTGATGATGGTGAACAATTGAAAGTGGTCTGTATAGGTACATGTGAATCTATTATTGTTTGGAGGCAGGCAAGTGTTTAATGTTCACCAACAAAAATCCTGAAAAACAGAAAGCATCCATAGTCAGTTTATTTTCAGACATGGCTTTGAACACATCTATCTCTGCAAAGTCAACCCAATGGACACCCACAAAGACCCAGAGGAAACACACACAGTACATGGCCAAGATGATATATTCCTTTGGAAATATAAATTGAAATGTGAATGAAGGCTAACAAACAAAAGTTAATCTTGTAATGTTACCACAAAGCACTTGAGGGTGGTAGGGATAACAAGCCTGTGATTGGATGTGATTTAATGGGGAAGATGTTAGAGAGGTGGTACAACAAGTAGACCTAATGGTTTAGAGTTGGAGAATGTTCTGGAACTTGCTACATACATCTCTGAGAAATGCCCATTTACAAAATCCACACGAACCCTCACCATTTCATTTGGCATTCATTGTTCAGTCTGCTTGAAGCTCACATCTGTCTTACATGCTATGCATTATCCATGGAAGAGCAGAATGTAGTGCATAGTCAGTTTGACATAGCTCAGCAGCACAGTGGTTCATACTTTACTTTATTTGATTGTGTTATAACAAAAGCTTATCAATTTGTTCAACTATGACCCATTAAGGAAAGGGACTCATTGTGCTAATGAGGTTCTCCCAACAAGGAATGAGTCCACCCATCAAAGTCTTCATCGCTAATGCCTGAAGCAGCAGGTGTTGCTACTTCTGCTCTCCTTCATAGCAGGATATGGTCAACACTTTTATGAACTCTGCATCAACTTGGTTTATTCACAACAACTCTGTTTTGTTGTAATCTGTGTAAAAATGGTATAATTGAAGCAGTGTGTGCTTTTTCTCTACCTCGATTTTCGGAAAATACTTGTTAATTATTATTGCAAACAGATATATTCCTGGCTTGCACTATATTTTGTCATATGATTCCTTGTTATTTAAGTGTCTAGTGTCGACGACATTCATTGACATGCCCTTCTACAACTGCTTTGCCAACGTTATTCTCCAAAATGTACCTGGAGAAATTAGAGTATATTTCTTTCATCACTTTGTAAATAAAGCAGCACTTGGTTTAAAAATCAAAAACGGGTTTCTGCCAGAATGCACATATCCCCAGTCACTCAGACATGTATGTGGTCATAAACTATTTAATACCCATAGATTTAAAAGCTCTGCAAAGCTCTATATATATATAATAACCATCATATCGAAGTCAATTTGGAGTCAGGCGATGAGATGGTATGTGGTCCTCCCACTACGAATGCAGTTTATTAGGCTACAGATTAAATCAATTATGGTGAACTTCTCAGGGTGTTGAAAGTGCATGGTGATGAGCTTGAGGCTGCTTTCCAATAAATATAGAGGGTCTTATTCTGGTGACATGATGAGCGATGCTTAACTGCTGTTTGTTATGCAGAGCAGCACAGGGGAACCCAAGAGCAGACTCAGATGAGGAAACAGAGATGAATGAACCAAGGTATTTATTGTAACACAGGGAGATATGGAGTGCAGATCCGGGGAAGCTTGGATGAGTTGTAGGAAACCAGATGTGGAGGCTGAGGTTGGAGTGTGCTGGGTTGGAACAGGGTAAACAGGTCCGGAGGAGAATCCAAGGGAGTGGTGGTGTGGTGAGTCCAGAATAGGGTAGCAGGGTGGTGAGATGTGGAACAGGAGCCAGAGTCAGCGTGGCAAAACTGCAGTGAGAGGATAAACAGCATCAAGCAGGGAAACAGGTACATCAGGGTAACAGGATCTTGAATAATAATAATGGCTAGAAGCATAAACTGACTTAGCAGAGATTACAATCTGGCAGAGTGGAAGTGGCACAACTGAGTATTTGTAGAGGTCTTGATATTGGAACGAGTTGCAGCTGGTAGGGATCTGCTCTGACTCCAGCACACCTGTCTCCAAACACACAATCACACACAAACAGAAAGGGAGGGGGAAAGAGAGAGAGTGTACTGGGAGAATGGCTGCAGGTCAAGCAGACACCGGATGACCACGAGGGGGTGCGGCAGGAGCAGATGTGACTACGTTCTTTATGCGGATTCTAGAATATTCGCATGAAAATCTGTCGCTGATTGGACGGAAACCTACTTACTGTCACATAAAACATCTCATCAAAGAGTGAAACCTAAATAGTGCAAAATACAGTGCCTTCGGAAAATATTCAGACCCCTTGACTTTTTCCACATTTTGTTACGTTACAGCCTTATTCTAAAATGGACTAAATAACAACAATTCCTCAGCAATCTATACACAATACCCCATAATGACAATGCGAAAACAGATTTTTAGATATGTTTGCACTTAAAAACAAATTGATTTACATAAATATTTAGACCCTTTGCTATGGGACTAGAATTTGAGCTCAGGTGCATCCTGTTTCCATTGATCATCCTTGAGATGTTTCTACAACTTGATTGGAGTCCACCTGTGGTAAATTCAATTGATTGGACAGGATTTGGAAAAGCACACACCTGTCTATAGTTGACAGTGCATGTCAGAGCAAAAACCAAGCCATGAGGTCGAAGGAATTTTCCAAAGAGCTCCGAGACAGGATTGCGTCGAGGCACAGATCTGAGGAAGGGTACCAAAAAATGTCTGCAGCGTTGAAGGTCCCAAAGAACACTGTGGCCTCCATCATTCTTAGATGGAAGAAGTTTGGAACCACCAATACTCTTCCTAAAGCTGGCGGCCCGGCCAAACTGAGCAATCGGCGGAGAAGGGCCTTGGTCAGGGAGGTGACCACTCCTCAGTAAAAGGCACACCACAGTTAAAGGCACATGACTGCCCACCTGGAGTTTGCGAAAAGGCATCTAAAGACTCTCAGACCATGAGAAACAATATTCTCTGGTTTGATGAAACCAAGATTGGACTCTTTGGCCTGAATACCAAGTGTCAATTCTGGAGAAAACCTGGCACCATCCCTACGGTGAAGCATGGTGGTGGCAGCATCATGCTGTGGGGATGTTTTTCAGCAGCAGAGACTGGGAGACTAGTCAGGATCTAGGCAAAGATGAACGGAGCAAAGTACAGAGAGATCCTTGATGAAAACCTGCTCCAGAGAGCTCAGGACCTCAGTCTGTGGCAAAAGTTCACCTACCAGCAGGACAACGGCACTAAGCAGTGGCTTCGGGACTGGACTTGAACCCGATCAAACATCTCTTGAGAGACCTGAAAATAGCTGTGCAGCAACGCTCCCCATCCAACCTGACAGAGCTTGAGAGGATCTGCAGAGAAGAATGGGAGAAACACCCCAAATCCAGGTGTGCCTAGCTTGTAGCGTCATACCCAAGAAGACTCGATGCTGTAATCGCTGCCGAAGGCGCTTCAACAAAGTACTGAGTAAAAGGTCTGAATACTTACGTAAATGTGATATTTCAGAGTTTTATTTTTAATAAATGTGCAAACATTTATAAACCTGTTTTGCTTTGTCATTATGGGGTATTGTGTGTAGATTGATGAGGGAAAAAAACAATATAATCAATTTTAGAATAAGGCTGTAACATTACAAAATGTGGAAAAAGTCAAGGGGTCTGAATACTTTCCGAATACACTGTATATATCAACAAAGCTGGCGAGATTGATAGACCTTTCATAGACCTTAAGGCATGGTATAGGCCTTGTTCTGAAATATTCATAGATTTTCAGATGAACTAAAAAAAATTATAAAAAAGGTTCCCTGAAACTTGAGCAACTCTGGAGGAGTGAATGAGGACAGTGACCCAAAAACTCCCCTTAATTCCCATCCTGCTCCCAGCAAAATATTTTATTCAAAACTAGTGTGGCAGCTGTCATATAGAGTCATTTAGGTAGTAGGTACTGGAACAAATTTGTGGAACAAATGGAACAAGGACATTGCTTCACACAGTAGCTATAAAGTACATGACTGAGAGGAGAGAAAATAGCATGCACAACAAACTAAAGAAAAAGCGAGAGAGAGAGAAAATAGGCTTTTTTCCTGTAGCATGCTGACATTCTGGCAGTCAGACACACAAGACCGACCGCAAGCCCCATCCTGTCTAACCGACAGCGTCTGATCTCCTTACAGCCATGGCAACAGGGGTTACACTCTGAGGTATGAGCAGAGCAAACCTTAACAGGAAGCCCCCCGCCCTGCATATCAGCACACAGTTTTGCTAGCGAGCTTCCTGTCCCTGTCGCTGTCCCTGTGCTGGCTTCAATGTCTGTCACCAAAGATGGGGTAAAATGTTCACATGTGATGTCTGTTCATCAAAGGGAAACAGAGAGAAGCAGATGACTCCTTCACATATGCTGCCCAAAGGCTCCCACTGCCAACTACAGAATGACAGCCTGTGAGGGGGTGAAGGGTGAACACACACACACACACACACACACACACACACACACACACACACACACACACGGATATTTTTAATCCCACCTGGTAATTAAGGCGAATGCTTTGATTAAACAAAGGAAAAATATCTAAAGTTGTAAAACAATTGATTAGCGACGAGGTTGAAAGAGCACTACAACAAGATATGCATGTCCTAAAGCAGTAGTAACTATTTTTGATGTGTGCAGCACATGCACATGCAAATGTATGTTGGTATTACCAGTACCAGTAAAAAGCATGAGCTGGCGCACACCCAGAGAAGATTATTTAGTGTAGAGGTGATGACTAACGGCGAATAAACTGTAAGCTATAAAAATAAAGGGAGTCACACACTATAGATATAAACTCCCAGTAATTTATTGGGTAAAAGACCAACGTTTCAGCATCACTGTGCCTCCTTCAGGGTTATTACGAGTAGCACCACACACTTGAGAAGTACTTGAATTCACTCAATGTCTATGTCACCTCTTCTGTTAGGGTGAATAAAGGTACTGTGGGCATCTTGCTGTACTAATGCAGTGGTAGGTGAACCATAACGCCGGGAGGCCAAAACATGCATAGACAGGCGGACTGATACACACTCATTCTCACATACGTAGAAATGGGGTGTAAACGCACCCTTGTTCCCCTTGTTCCGCTTGCACCACTCTCTCCTACCAACCTCGTTCAAGCCTCAGCTATAAATAAGACTACCAGTAAACACATCAATTACTGAGTAATCCAATTGATTTGGTGTGACCTGAAATATCAAGTTCCTCCCACAGACATACATATCCTCTGGGCCGACCGCTGCACGAGATACAGGTATTAACAGTGCCACTTCTACAAGCATGAGATTTGAAACCCACAAGCGATATCGTGTCGGCATGACTGACAGTCAGTAATTGTTGTTTACTTTCTGTCAGTGAACACAGCAGGAGGACTATATCTTTTCATTCATGTAGCAAAGGGAAAACATGATTGTAAACATAAACATGGCATCAAAGCAATAACTACTGTAGCTTACATGATGCAGCCCTTCCCCCTTTGAGATAAAGTGGATCTTACCCACCATACAGACCCATACCAAAATCACAGTATATCTGAGTCTTGATTCACCGTCTTGCATTTTAACACAGTATATTCATTAGGGTCAATGCCAAGATTACACTCCTACGAACTGTATATATATATATATATATATATATATATATACACATATATATATCCAGTACTGTGACATCAACCAGAGTCTTGTGTGGGAAGGTGCTGCATATTAAATCAATTTTTTTGCATATTCTCACAATGTACAAAAATCATTCCTATCATGCTGTTGAAAGCCTCATTGTTTAGCGTCAGAGCTTCAGGGAATGATGAGAGATTATTTATTTTTTTGCCAGGGCTCAGCAAAATAAAAACAGGGATGAATGAGTACATTTGCTTGAATGTAATAAAACAAACAAAAAACATCACCATTCTTCATTTAAGATAACCAAAAAGTACTATTAGTACCATCAGCGGGGAACAATGAATTGAATGAGACGGTCCGTTAGCCTGTATACTACTATTGTTCATCCTCTGCTTCCATCTCATATTCATTCCAGGTGAGTGTCCTGCTGTTCTGTTATCTGTTCTAGTCTAGCAGGCATTCCTCCTCACCTCCACTCGATCTCCCCAGACCAGCGGGGGAGACAACCGCTTTGTGGAGGTCAGATAAGAACCCAAACAGTTTTTCCTTTATAAGATCAGCCACATCATTACAGTACATACAATAATTATAATTTAAGTTTTTTCTCCTGCTTTTCTCTTTTATGTCTGGTATCGTGCTGCGAGTTTCTTTGTTAGTCTGATGATTATGAAAAGTCTAATTTTCCACCCGCACAAGATATTGTTGAGTCATAAGCTTTACCCTCACACACAAGTCAGGTAATGAAGCACATTTCAGTGCACATTCAGATGTAACAAACCATGTAGCTGTTTTCTCCCTCTGAAAATATTACAAAACATTACAATTATAATTTGTCATATTTCTAATCCAGATTTCTCACCAACTTTGATCATACATACAGTATCTACTGTACATTCACAACTCACTGAAACCATATTTAAACAATCTGGTCACTAATGGGGATGGGACAGAATTGGGAAGAGAACCGAGTGGTTCTGACTAGAGGGAGTACAGATACGAGTTACTTTTTAATAGCAGGTTAGGATAATTAACGTGGCAGGTTAGGAGACTTAGGTGAAGGTTAGAAAAAGGGTTAGGGTTTGCTAACATGCTCTCCTAACCTGCTACGAAAAGTAACTTCCTGTCTTAGCTGTAGTTCCTCTAGTCACAACCGATCACAGCGTATCCACTTTATGTAGACCCGCCCACTTGACCAAGTTCCTGATTGAACTTGACTGTTTTTCTACTTCCAGCCCACTGACAAACAAGCAAACCCATCGTTAAAATCCTTTAGTCTTGTACTCGTATACAGGTTGAAAATGCCATATTTGGGCACTTATAAGCACCTAAATTGGAATCCAGTGGCTGTAGAGTAACATGCTACAAATTATGTCAGAGCTCAAACTCTGTGGTTTACAGCGCTGTATGGGTGTATGGGGTAAGGGTTTGACAACACCAGTTGTCCTGTAACTCCTGTAACTCAAACCATTGTCATTTTTTGGTTTTATGTTGCACCTAACCAACATTTTCCAGGAATATTCTTATCATGAAACTGGGAAGTTCGACATTATTGTGTTCAAGTGCTTTTGAATTCAGAAACAATTATTCAACCAATACGATTTTAGCTAGCTTGCTTAACATTGACAGTGTGGTCAAACACAAGCAATGTAAAAAAAACAAGTATTGCAATGTGTAATGGAAACCGTAGATATAGGAGAAATGTTTTAAAGATCAACAACATTTTATCTGTTCGACAGGGGTGGATTACTATTTTGTCTAACTTTCTTTATTGAGACAAATGATGGAAACTGTGTTTTTCGAATAAATGATGATTGCGGAATAATTTTGAAGGTAGGTGGGACACGTCATGTCCTCATGTAACTATAAAGCTCCACTCCACATTTAATAATAAATGCCTACGGCTTGCTAAATCTATTTTTCAACTATAAAAATAATGCTTCTTTGCAGGACAAGGATTGCCTTGACTTTCAAGAATGCCTGAATTTCTTCGAATTACTTTTGTGGTTGGCTGAATGCAAGTTTCCCCATCAAATTATTTCAGATCTCACCATGGCACGGACCGTGGTGATACGTTGAGAATTATTACAATATGGCAAATATTAGTAAATTCTTGCATTCTATCCATGCTGGCTCTTGCCATCTACCTGAGACATGAAACAGATTGGTGGGAGGGTATACAGGCTGTTGCCAATTTATTAATATGCAATTTGCCTAAATGGATAATGGAAACACTTCAACCACTTCGTTGGTATTCAACAATGTTTTTTGTTGTTGGTGACATTATTACATACAGCTGTTATTTATCAACACAAGACAGTTAAATGGAAATGCACTGGTAGCAGTCAATTATCACCTCTCTTTTCTATGTAAATGTTCTAAATGACAACAAAAAAATCACTGGTCAAGTTAATGGAAATATAGCTACTCACCGAAATGGTGGCGAATTTGCAATCTGCTAGCTACCTGCCATGTTAACTCTAAACAGGGAATGCTAATTATGCTAACATCGGCTTCTGATTGCTTATTCTACATGAAAACAAACACTCACATTTTTTCAATATTTTTCCTCACCAGAGAATTACCATATCTTTCAAATTCTGTACGTTATTCAAAAGTTTTGACAAATGTAATTGATATTTAACGACATCAACAGCTGTGTGTCAAAAAACAAATGCAAATAATTGGATGCGCCCTTGTTGCCAGGCTGTGAAAAATCTGTCGATGTGCCATTGAGCAAGGCACTTAACCCTAATTGCTCCTGGTAGTTGCTCTGGATAAGAGCGTCTGCTAAATGACTCAAATGTAAATGTGAATAGTACAGGTGCTCTCTTGCTGTCACACAGCCAGTCACCCCTGACTTGCAAGAGAGCAAGTCAGAGCACATTGGTTCTGATCCATGACTTTAGCAGCTGCTAGACTCTTTCTTCCTGGCTCACACCCTGTCTGCTGTCTGTCTGTCTGTCTGTCTGTCTGTCTGTCTGTCGCTGTCTGTCTGTCTGTCTGTCGCGCGCGCGCGCGCGCGCGCGCGCGCGCGCGCGCGCGCAGACTCTCCCGGACCTGAGCCTCCTACCAGGGCCTCCCACAATGCATCAAAGTCTATTAAGCCTTGTTCACACTGCAGGCCTTAATGCTCAAACCAGTTTTGTTTTTCTAATCTGTTTTAGGATTCTGACCGTCCAAACAGCAAGTTACAAGTGACCAAATTGTATTTGTGTTGGTTCAGACAGCCGTCATTTGCTTGCATGGCTATGCAAGTTGACATAGTAATGACGGGTGTGTGCGCAGTGGTGCAGGCTGATCACTCAGTAGTTATGTCGCAAGCTAAGGTGACAGCAATGCCTGCCATGTATGTTTCCCAGTTGCTTTGAATATTCAAAATCATAGTGTAAGAACACTAAAGCCTTAAAGGATAAGATGATCCAACTTTTCCTTTTGGCTAGCTACAGCAGTCAACTAGCTAGCTAGGTAGCTGTTTAGCTAATTTGTTTGTAAACAATTAACAAGCTAGCTAGCTACCACATGATCTTGTTAAAACTGTCAACAGAGTAGCCAGTAAGCGACAAAATCTGCCAAATGACAGTCTAACAACCACTTGAGGACAAATAAATAATATTTGACCGTTCAGAGCCACGAATCAGATTTGAAATGTGGCTTAAAATATCAGATTCTGTGTTCTTTTTGGCTGTTCAGAATGCAGGAAAGTTAACAGGTTTGAATCTGATATGCAATAAAATTGTGTTTGAGTCACTTCCCGTGTGGCTCAGTTGGTAGAGCATGGTGTTTGCAACGCCAGGGTTGTGGGTTCGATTCCCACGGGGGACCAGTACGGAGAAAAAAAAATGTATGCATTCACTACTGTAAGTCGCTCTGGATAAGAATGTCTGCTAAATGACTAAAATGTAAATGTAAACTTCAAATGCCAGTGTGAACAAAGCTTAAGTCACCTGTGTGTACAGTCTATCACTCAGTCACACATCAAAAACCGTCACTGCTTTAGGTCATGCTAAATATGCCTTCTTGTAATACTCTTTCAACCTTTTCTTCCTTGAATTACTCTCCTGTGAGTATTTTCTCTGACCACTGCTAGACGATGGGAGATAGGGAAGGAATCTTTGAAATTCAATTTTTGTTCTCAGAAATGCTCACCGCTCACCAATGTCATTTAATTTTGTTAAACAGTTTATTATTAAATGTTCACTTTGTGGTATGGACAGAGATGGTATGGACAGAGATGATACAAATAAAAACATGACCAATCCACAACCTTGTTTCTATTGCAGTAGCCATGCCATAGCGATCTCCAATTCAAACTGACCACTTAAAATCTGCAGGTTAAATTGGTGATGAAGAGATGATAATTGTCAGTCTCAAAAGCCAGAAGCAGAGACATATGGCATTTTTCTCCTATATGTCTATGGCCAGAACCCCCTCCTCTCTATTTTGTTTGCCTGACAGAAAATACAGAGACCCTTCATACATTCGGTTATAAACGTGCAGTATGTTGGCCTGTAACGTGTACATTGGGGTAGAAACCCAAGCTCAAGGTTCCACAGTAGAAAATGAGTTTCTCGCCTCGCATTGACCAGCCATACAATTAAAGAGATCACACACCTAGCCCAGACGCACTGAGCTGCAGCTCTGAAAGCCCAGTCATACAAAATCAATGGCGCTGAACAAAATCACCAAGATAAAAGACAAACCAGTTTCCTTTTTGCCTCTCGACAGTGTGCTTTTCTACACAGTTTTCAATCACATAAACCTTGACTTCTGATTGATTTGAGAAACTTCAGGCACAGTACTTTTTAACGGCTCACCTTGGCTGAAAATTACATACAGATAAAAACATGCCGCGACAACACAACATACACACACGCACAGTCACACACATGCACACACACACACACATACACAAATATCTCATAAACCCTGACATCTGATTTATTTTACAAACTTCCGGCACACTAGTTTTTAAAGGCTCACCTTGGATGAAAATTACTTAGAAATGTTTATGTGGTCAAGCAACAACAGCACAACGCACACACACGCACGCACAGTCACACATACCAGATGGTGTCAGAGGAAGGACCTAAAAATTGTCTAGGTCCAAAAGGCTTCTTAACAGCTTCTACCCCCAAGCCATAAGACTGCTGAACAGCTAATCAAATGGCTACCCTGAGTATTTGCATTGACCCCCCCCCCCCTTTTTTTTACGTTGCTCCTACTTTCTGTTTATTATCTATTATCTATGCATAGTCACTTTACCCCTATTACCTCGTACTAACCCCTACCCCCGCACATTGACTCAGTATCAGTACCCCTGTATATAGCCACGTTATTATTTTATTGTTGCTCTTTTATTTTTGACTTTAGTTTATTTAGTAAATATTTTTCTTGACTCTTATCTTTCTTAAAACTACATTCTCGGTTAAGGGCTTGTAAGTAAGCATTTCACTGTACGGTCTATTCCGCACATGTGACAAATAACATTTGATTTGATTTGATTGGATTTTATGTTACCATTAATAAAATATTGTAATCAGATTACAGATACTTTTGGAAAAGTAGATGATTAGATAGAATGTTTGCGAAAAAAATACATTGACACTTTTATGTTTTCTCAATGACATTAAATTTAACATTGAAAAAAGTCAAAAGTTTAAGTTTATTCCACGTGAGTGAGTCTGACCACAATTCAGAGATCAATATGATGACACGCCAAATGCGTTTGATGGATCCTTTTTGTCTTCTTCTAATGCCTCTTAAGGGGAAAGCAATCCAAAAGTTACTGAAAGTAATATTACGTTACTGAGTTTGGGTAATGCTAAAACTACACTACTGATTTAGACAGGTAACATTAACAGATTACATTTAAAAAGTAAAAAGTAACCTACCCAACCTAGCATACACACGCACACACAGAGAAACAGCTTGACATCTAAATTGTTTAGCAGATGATTATGTAATTAAAATATGGAGAAATTCTACTGTCGAGCCTCAATATTCTGGATAATATGAACAATATTATTATATAGACTATCTGTGGTCGACTAATTTGACAATGTCCACAGGCACTAAGCCCAACATCACTGCACATTGAAGCATCCTTTACCTTATTTACCACATGCAGATTAGACATCATTACTGTCCACTTTGGAGCGGGGCTGACAAAAACCCAAATACAGCCTGATTACGTCACTGAGTTAACAGTAAACAACTAAATGAAGTGAATCTCAAACCCCCCCTTCTTCCTCCACATAGTAATGAATAAAGCTTTGTCCATTCGGGTGGGTAATTTGTAATCCATTAATTCATTTATTTACATAATTTCCATTTCTTCTCATTTGCTTAGAATGGGGGTTGGAACAGTATAATGTTCAGCAGGAGTCCATATCCATTTTCCTTAGATAGCATCCGATAGGACAGAAAATCTCCTTGGCCACTGCCAGTGGTTGTTATTTTCATCAAGGTTATTAGGGAGGAGGCTGTCTCAGACATGGGAGACAGAGGAATCAACGTGAAAAAAGATTTACAAAAGGTCATCAGCGTAAGGGCATTTCATCTTTTTTTTAACAAACGTTTAACCTAAATCCAATGACATGGTGAAATGTTTTGTGGATTTCACGTTGAATTCACATTAGTTGACAACTAAACCAAATGTAAATCAAAACTAGACGTTGAACTGACGTCTGTGCCCAGTGAGATGTTTTTGGGGAGAAATGTATTCAGGACAGAGTAATCTCCATATCTGTCCCTGGTCTCCATGCGTCCGGTTAGCAGAGTCAGAGTAAATGTAGATTTAGTGTCAGAGATCTCCACTGCTGATATGAATCCAGATTACTCACTCTTGAAATGACACTGCAGTTATGATAATATATTTGATATTTTGCATCTCAGCTCCAAATTGAAGTTCTCACTTGTGACCAACAAAAAACTGAAGCACATTCACGCACTACAAACACACAGCTTGCATGGCATGCAGTATGAAATATGGCACCACATGAATTGCCATCTGGCTAAAATCCTTGGTGAAAGTTACAATATGAGGGGAGAAATATAAAAAAACAGATAAACAAGACACAGAAATGTCCCCATACATATTCATGGGAGCGTCCACTCCACTTTTCCCTCTCCCTAAGAAACTCATGCCTGGAGGGCAATAATGAAACCCACACCAACAGACAGACAAACAGCAAATGTAAGGGTGGAGTGTTTCAGTTCATCTGTTCCATACTGAGGCTGGGAAGCAGTAGCAGCACTAGAGCGTCTCCTGGAACAGTCTGTGGCTGACTCCCAAATGGCACCCAATTCCCTTTATAGTACGCTACTTTTGACCAGAGCATGGGATCGGGTCAAAAGTAGTGTACTATAAAGGATATAGTGTACCTTTTGGGACTCAGCCTGTATTCACTAGCTGTGTCAGGGTGCAGGATGAACAGCTCAACTACCTTCAGCCATCCATTATTGTATTCCGCACAGTGGACCCCCCTCTCTGGCCCTGGCAAGCGGAGCATCAGCAAGGTAATGATGATGCATTAAGATGATGAAAGGATAGTTTTGGATTTCCGGTATGGCGACTATGAGGTAGTCCAGGGAAAAACAAATTCTGATTGGCTGGGGCTGGCTCCCCAGTGGATGGGCCTGGCTCCCAAGTGGGTGGGTCTACAGTGCACTCTGAAAGTATTCAGCCCCCTTCCCTTTTTACAGCCTTATTCTAAAATGTATTAAATAAAACATTTCCTCATCAATCTACATACAATACCCCATAATAACAAAGCGAAAAACAGGTTTTTGGAAATACCTTATTTACGTAAGTATTCAGACCCAATGAGACTCGAAATTGATCATCCTTGAGATGTTTCTACAACTTGATTGGAGTCCACCTGTGGTAAATTCAATTAATTTGACATGATTTGGAAAGGCACACACCTGTCTAGATAAGGTCCCACAGTTGCCAGGGCATGTCAGAGCAAAAACCAAGCCATGAAGTGGAAGGAAATGTCCATAGAGCTCCGAGACAGGATTGTGTCGAGGCACAGATCTGGGGAATGTGTACCAAAAAACGTCTGCAGCATTGAAGGTCCCCAAGAACACTGTGGCCTCCATCATTCTTAAATGGAAGAAGTTTGGAACCACCAAGACTCTTCCTAAAGCTGGCGGCCCGGCCAAACTGAGCAAACGGAGGAGAAGGGCCTTGGT
Organism: Salmo salar; assembly: GCF_965601325.2. Lineage (NCBI taxonomy): Eukaryota > Metazoa > Chordata > Actinopteri > Salmoniformes > Salmonidae > Salmo > Salmo salar. Next base: position 14,603,359 of record NC_138314.1, on the reverse strand, counting down.
CAGGGAGGTGACCAAGACCTGGATGGTCAATCTGTCAGAGCTCCAGAGTTCCTCTGTGGACATGGGAGAACATTCTAGAAGAACAGCCATTTCTGCAGCACTCCACCAATCAGGCCTTTATGGTAAAGTGCCAAGATGGAAGCCACTCCTCAGTAAAAGGCACATGACGGCCCACTTGGAGTTTGCCAAAAGGCACCTAAAGGACTCACAGACCATGAAAAACAAGATTTTCTGGTCTGATGAAACCAAGATTGAACTCTTTGGCCTGAATGCCAAGCGTCACGTCTGGATGAAACCTGGCACCATCCCCTGCTGTGGGGATGTTGTTCAGAGGCAGGGATTGGGAGAAAGATGAATGGAGCAAAGTACAGAGAGATCCTTGATGAAAACCTGCTCCAGAGCACTCGAGACCTCAGACAGGGGCGAAAGTTCACTGTGTTTCTGAATGTAAATACATTCCTAGAATAATTACGGACCATAGCCCATGGTCCTTCACGTTTAAGCTCAGACCTCCTATTCCAATAAAAAAGACATGGCGTATGAACACAATGCTACTAGGTGATAAGGAGTTTACTTCTCGTCGCAACACACAGATAGACATATTTTTGGAAATAAAGGTAGGTCATTAAGTATGCCCAACTCTTGTCTGGGAAGCTTTAAAAGCATATATGAAAAAGAAGACACATAAAGAACTATAAATACTAGAACAGAAAATCCACGACTTACATGCTGACCAAACCAGACGCGAGCGTGCGCCATCGCATGCATGTTGATTTTGTACCCCTATACCAGACACAATCAGGACACGCAGGTTAAAATATCAAAACAAACTCTGAACCAATTGTATTCTTTTGGGGACAGGTCGAAAAGCATGAAACATTTATGGCAATTTAGCTAGCTTGCTGTTGCTAGCTAATTTGTCCTGGGATATAAACATTGGGTTGTTATTTTACCTGAAATGCACAAGGTCCTCTACTCCGACAATTAATCCACAGATGAAACAGTTAACCGAATTCCTTTCTCGTCATCTCTCCTCCTTCCTCAGGCTTATTTTTTACTTCTTTGGACTTTATATGGCGGTTGTCAACCAACTTTACAGTGCATTTCTATAACCGACTGGAGTGTGGACGTCGGTATATCTTTCAATCACCCACGTGGGTATATGCTCTTAAACATCAATGAGGAGATGGCACGTGGGTATATGCTCCTAAAAACCAATGGGGAGATGGGAGAAGCTGGACTTGCAACACGTTGAGCGTCACAAATAGAACCTATTTCTATTTTGCACCTGGCCACTCAGACACCCGCTGAGGCGTGCGAGCAGTGTGGGTGCAATGATTGAATAACATGTATGTGTAAATTGATTTATAATTTATATACAGATTATAGCCTCAGTACTTGGCTGCTTCCCAATTGTAAACTATTCCAAAGCAGCGGGAAGTCGAGGTGCTGAGGGTGCTGCAGCAACCCCTGAAAAATCAGAATAAACCCTCCCCCCAAAAAACAATTAATTCTCATGAAAGTAGTGCACTGGGCCATTACTGGTCCTTTATTAGCAGACCGATAAAGCCTTCTGTAGCACGAGCCAAAATGGTTTATGCCTCTCATTGTTATTGCTTGATGAATGTTTGAGAGGGGAATTTACCAGTCCATTTTTATCTGCTATTGGGAATGCATGTGAGGTCAAGTGTGCTTTTGGAACTCTTGTTCGAACGGGCTGTCACTGGCACTGATGTGGACTAAAATGTTGAAGTGATGCTGAATCACGAGGTTAACACCTTTGGATGAATGACGTGGAACTAGCCACACTTTTCACACTTCTCTCCAGTGAAATCTAAAAATGTAAATCCTTCCAGTTTGGCACATTTTTTGAGCACAAAAGATTTTGAAGTGTTACTCTCGTCGCTGCCCTATGTTTCTAATCAATGACCCAACCCAGTTTCCTCTGAACTGGAGATAAACAAACAACATGCCATACACTTCATGGGTGTTGGGGGTAGTGTGAGCTGTCCACTCCTCACACTTCACGCACAGAACTAGCCTATGTGCTAAAACAGACTCACACAGTCTAGTCTCCATCCACCACTGGTGAAAATATATGTACTGTATGATATATTATACAGTGCCTTCAGAAAGTATTCACATTCCTTGGATTTTTCCACATTTTGCTGTGTTACAGCCTGAATTTAAATTACATTTTGTGTCATTGGCCTACACACAATACCCCATAATGTCAAAATGGAATAATGTTTTTAGAAATGTTTACAAATTAATGCAAAATTAAAAGCTGGCATGTTTTCAGTGAATAAATACTCAACCGCTTTGTTATGGCAAGCCTAAATAAATTCAGGTGTAAACATTTGCTTAACAAGTCACATAATCTGTTGCATGGACTCACTCTGTGTGCAATAATAGTGCTTAACATGATTTTTTAATGACTACCTCGTCTTTTTTACATCAAGTTTTTATTATTTCAATTCATAGGATTCATACAATAGATTTATAAATGTGTTTTTAAAGGTCCCCCTCACCCCGCTGGCAATTTGATAACATGTAAAATCAATCATGAGATAAAAACTAATAAATAAATAGTACATAGTAAATATACTGAACAATACATCATATAGCCTAAGAAATAGTTGCAAATTATTGATATGCATTCATCGATGTAAAGGCCTGTTGGTTAAGAGTTCAGAAGTGTCCCATGCTGCTTTTTTCCATGTGCCCAGAGTGGACGCCTTGGCTCTGTGGATCCTGGCCGTGGAGAGCTCCATAAGGACGATTTTCTTAAATGTGAGGATGAGGTGGAATCCACCTTTGTACAATCATTTTCTTAGCAGGTGTGGTTCCTGCTAACCACACTCTCTGTTGGTGTTCTGACAAGTGCCAATCAGAGTCATCACAAAGCAACATCACTATTGGATCTAATGGCAATACTTGATCTATAAGTACAGAAATTGCATTGTAGACTTTCCCCTAGAATTTAACCGCCCCCCGGGCATTTCCACAACACACACTGAAAAGTACCAAAGTCCCCTTTGGTGCAGAATTCAGATAGTGGCGATTGACAAATTTCCATGTGATGTCTTTTTTGAGGTGTTAGATAGGTTCTATGGCACATTTTTTTATTAATTGATTGGTGATTGGAGTTTTCAGATGATCCAAATATGTTTTTCCATACTGTCTCCCAATCTTTTTCCCATACAGTGAATAGAGTTAATGGTTTTTGTGCTGCTAGAATTAATTGGCTATATATATCAGAAACAACTATTTTTTTCTGTCTGTTAGAAGTACTGGTAGTTCTGCTTGCCATGGGACCCCATAGGCTCGCATGGATAGCGGAGTTGAAGGTAAAGGCAAAATTATGAACATGGGACATTAAAACACTGGCAGATTTCCTGAAAACTGAGGAATCTATTCACATTAAATATGTTTTCGAAACTATAAATACCCTTTTTAGACCAAGAATCTGATTTAAATGGTTTCTTATACGCTAAGAATGATTTATTACACCATTTTGGAGAGTATGAAGGCCATTTAAGATGAGATCTCATATGCTTCTCTGTGGCTTTCCACACATACTGAGTATGCTATAATGGGTCCAAACAATAGTGCAATTTTTTGGGGAGTACATCCAGAAAAAAATAATATTATAATTGGGGTAACTATTGACTCTTCTGTAGCACACCAAGGAACAGAAGCCTCTGGGTTTAACCAGGTCTTCAGCAAATTCATTTGGAATGATGTGATAAATTTAGAAATTTGGAACTGAAAGTCCACCTAATGCATTTTTTCTCTGTAGTGTTTAACATTTAATATTTAATCTTTGGTCTGTGGTCTGTGGTCTTTTCCACCAAATTAACTTTTTTTATGACAGAGTGAAGTTTAGAGAAGTAGTCTATAAGAGGAGGCAGTGGTAGCATTGATACAAGGGAGGAAATATATTTTAACAATTGAGATTCTAGCATGCAAAGAAGTGGGCATAGTGGACCATCTTTTTATGTATTTTTTTGACCTTTTGAAAGGTTTCTAAGAGTCATGACTGTCCTGTGATGATCCAAATAGGTCAGATCAGCTTTGCAGTAAATAACTTCAACCAGACCCCCTCTCACCCACAGAGGGGGGGAGAAGGGAACTGGTGGGGGGTTGTCAGCTCACGCCCTGTTGTAAATCAAGGACAGAGAATTCAGCATTTCCCTCCAAATTCACTCAAGGATTGTGCTGTTGTTTCAACAGACCATTTCCCACCAAAAATCTAACATGTTCTAAAGCGGATACTGGAACAATATTTCTAACATAGAAATGGGGAATGGTCAGAGGCGATCTGGTGAACACTGGTGACGATTCGGTTGTTATTTTGTGATGTTCTTTAAAAATGTTATAAAGGAAATACTGTAACTTGAAAAGTATACATACTCTTTGTGAAGTGTCCATCCTATGCATTGTGCATGAAATATGAAAAATTATGAAAGTGTTTTTGTTAAGAGAGGGACATGATTTTAGGAGCCATAAGAGATAACAGTTTTACATAACTTTGTACAAGCGACAAGCCACGCCCCCGAGTGAGGTCAGAGAGTGTGTCAGCCTGATGGAACCACCCTTTTGAATGAACTGTATAAAATTATAGGATAAGAATTAACATATTAGACCAGAGAGACGTGGAGCTGCAGTGTCACACCCTGATCTGTTTCACCTGTCCTTGTGCTTGTCTCTACCCCCCCTCCAGGTGTCGCCCATCTTCCCCATTATCCCCAGTGTATTTATACCTGTGTTCTCTGTGAGTCTGTTGCCAGTTCATTTTGTCCGTCAAGCCTACCAGCAAACAATTGCTTGGCATGTTTCACTGTAATAGCTACTGTAAATCAGACAGTGCAGTTAGATTAACAATAATTTAAGCTTTCAACCGATATAAGACACTTATATGTACCTAAATGTTTAATATCCATAATTGTTCTGATTATTTATTTGAATTGTGCGCCCTCCAGTTTCACCGGAAGTTGTCCCGCTAGCGAGACGTAAGGGAACCACAGCGAGAAGATCCAATTCCTGCTCATTAAGTCTCCTCAGGTTCCCGTGGTATTGGGGTTTTTCTTGGCGCCAGTGGCACAATCCCCTTATTGACTGATCTGCTGGTGCCATCATGGGTTGGAGTCCGTTCTGCCACGCTCATTGCCCGAAGTCAGTGCAGCCTGCCCAGGGACGTCTTCCTGGGCACTGCACACCTATCTCAATGACATCATGGTGAAGAACCGCTACCACTCACCTCCTCGGCCTTCGAGCTGCTTCAGGGGGCCACTGTGATCTCCAAGCTGGACCTACGGAACACCTACCACCTGGTGTGGATACGGGAAGGGGACGAGTCGAAGACTGTCTTCAACACGGCCAGTGGTCACTACGAGTATCTGGTCATGCCATTTGGCCTTACCAACACCCCTGCTGTGTTCCAAGCTCTGGTTAATGATGTCTCCGTGACACGTTGAAACGGTGCATCTTCGTCTACCTCAACGTCATCCTCGTCTTCTCCTGCTCCGCCCATGAACACATGCTCCACGTCCGACAGGTTCTCCAACGCCTCCTGGAGAACAAGCTTTTTGTGAAAGCGGAGAAGTGTGAATTCCATCGCTCCACCATCCCTTCCTGGGTTACATCATCGCTGCAGGGAGTTTACAGATGGATCCCGGGAAGGTGAGAGCGGTGGTGGATTTGCCCTAGCCTACGTCCAGGGTGCAGCTGTAATATTTCCTGGGATTCTGCAACTTTAATTGCCGCTTCATCCAGGGTTACAGCACCCTGGCTTCCCCCCCGTCTGCACTCACCTCTCCCAAGGTTCCGTTCATGTGGACCCCAGCTGCTTACCAGGTGTTCTGGGATCTCAACCACCGTTTCACTACAGCTCCCATCTTGGTTCATACTGACTCGTCCCGCCAGTTCGTGGTGGAGGCCGATGCTTCGGATGTCGGAGTGGGGGCTGTACGTCCAGTCGGAGCTAGTCAACCAAGACTTGTAAATGACTGCCTGGTCTCTGCCAACTCCACCACCTGGAGCCAGCAACTAGTGTGGGTCGAATACGCCCGCAACACCCTTCCTTACTCTGCCATGAGTCTCTCGCCCTTTGAGTGTTCCTTGGGCTATCAGCCCCCTTTCTTCCCTGAACAAGAGGAAGAGGTTGGCATACCTTCGGCCCAGATGTTTGTCCACCGCTGTCGTTGTACCTGGAAGAGAGCCTGGTCGGCTCTTCTCAAGACCATCTCCAGGTATTGACGACAAGCTGACCCCCACCGGACCCCGGCTCCCTGGTATCGTCTTGGGCAGAAGGTATGGCTGTCCACCCAGGATCTGCCCCTCTGGGTGGAGTCCCGCAAACTTTCCCCCCGGTTTATTGGCCCTTTCCCCAACTCCAAGGTCATTAACCCCTCTGCTGTTCATCTTCTGTTGCCCCGTACCCTCCGTATACATCCCAATTTTCATGTGTCTAAAATAAAACCCATGTCTCACAGCCCTTTGTCTCCTGTTTCTGCCTGACCCCGTTTCTGTCTAACCCAGAGACTGCCTGCTGTTCTGTACCTTTTTACTCTGATCTGGATTACTGACCCCTGCCTGCCCTTGAGCTGTAATTTTGCCTGCCCCTGTTCTGGTAATAAACTTTTGTTATTTCGACACTGTCTGCATCTGGGTCTTCCCTAAAACGTGATATGCAGCTCAGGTTCAAAGTGGTTCGAACTCTGAAACTCAACACGAGGTAGAGACAATAAAGTCACCTCCTGTACAATCACTGGTACAGCTGATTAGCTTTCCTCAGTAAAGTATCTAAAAAAGTGAATTTAAGTGGGACCATTCTACTACTCTCTTCAGACCATTGTATTCTACTATCATCACCCCATTGGGAACCATCGATACGGCTGGCTAGCCTATCTTCAAATAATGATCTTCCAGAGCTAATGGAAGTAGAATGAACTCTGTAGTTCTGTTCAGGACTACACGAGTTACTGGATACCGGACGAATGCAGAGAACAACAGTAGGAGACGGGTGGGGACCCCTTTTGGATAATCAGAGCCTTACAAGCGTGCCACAAAAAGGCCCAACACCCTTTCCAAGAAGGCCTGGTTCTGATAGAAATACACAAAGAACCATTTCACATACAGTGGGGGAAAAAAGAATTTGATCCCCTGCTGATTTTGTACGTTTGCCCACTTACAAAGAAATGATCAGTCAATAATTTTAATGGTAGGTTTATTTGAACAGTGAGAGACAGAATAACAACAAAAAATAAATAAAAAACGCATGTCAAAAATGTTATAAATTGATTTGTATTTTAATGAGGGAAATAAGTATTTGACCCCTCTGCAAAACATGACTTAGTACTTGGTGGCAAAACCCTTGTTGGTAATCACAGAGGTCAGATGTTTCTTGTAGTTGGCCACCAGGTTTGCACACATCTCAGGAGGGATTTTGTCCCACTCCTCTTTGCAGATCTTCTCCAAGTCATTAAGGTTTCGAGGCTGACGTTTGGCAACTCGAACCTTCAGCTCCCTCCACAGATTTTCTATGAGATTAAGATCTGGAGACTGGCTAGGCCACTCCAGGACCTTAATGTGCTTCTTCTTGAGCCACTCCTTTGTTGCCTTGGCCGTGTGTTTTGGGTCATTGTCATGCTGGAATACCCATCCACGACCCATTTTCAATGCCCTGGCTGAGGGAAGGAGGTTCTCACCCAAGATTTGACAGTACATGGCCCCGTCGGTGAAGTTGTCCTGTCCCCTTAACAGAAAAACACCCCCAAAGCATAATGTTTTCACCTCCATGTTTGACGGTGGTGATGGTGTTCTTGGGGTCATAGGCAGCATTCCTCCTCCTCCAAACACGGCGAGTTGAGTTGATGTCAAAGAGCTCCATTTTGGTCTCATCTGACCACAACACTTTCACCAGTTGTCCTCTGAATCATTCAGATGTTCATTGGCAAATTTCAGACGGGCATGTATATGTATTCTTGAGCAGGGGGACCTTGCGGGCGCTGCAGGATTTCAGTCCTTCACGGCGTAGTGTGTTACCAATTGTTTTCTTGGTGACTATGGTCCCAGCTGCCTTGAGATCATTGACAAGATCCTCCCGTGTAGTTCTGGGCTGAACCCTCACCATTCTCATGATCATTGCAACTCCACGAGGTGAGATCTTGCATGGAGCCCCAGGCCGAGGGATATTGACAGTTCTTTTGTGTTTTTTCCATTTGCGAATAATCACACCAAATGTTGTCACCTTCTCACCAAGCTGCTTGGCGATGGTCTTGTAGCCCATTCCAGCCTTGTGGAGGTCTACAATCTTGTCACTGACATCCTTGGAGAGCTCTTTGGTCTTGGCCATGGTGGAGAGTTTGGAATCTGATTGACTGATTGCTTCTGTGGACAGGTGTCTTTTATACAGGTAACAAACTGAGATTAGGAGCACTCCCTTTAAGAGTGTGCTCCTAATCTCAGCTCGTTACCTGTATAAAAGACACCTGGGAGCCAGAAATCTTTCTGATTGAGAGGGGGTCAAATACTTATTTCCCTCATTAAAATGCAAATCAATTTATAACATTTTTGACATGAGTTTTTCTCAATATTTTAGTTGTTATTCTGTCTCTCACTTTTCAAATAAACGTACCATTAAAATTATAGACTGATCATTTCTTTGTCAGTGGGCAAACATACAAAATAAGCAGGGGATCAAATACTTTTTTCCCCCATTGTAAATACATTCATGATTATTTACTCAAAGAGGGCAGCGGTTTGTGTGCAAAGTATATGATTACTGCGAGAGTAGTTTCTAAATGTACCAAAGTACAATGTCTCTGTCCCTCTCTGCCCCCCCCTCTCCATCTCTTTTGTAACAAGTCGCCATATTGTGTCAGACCGCTAGGGTCCTGTATTTAATGTATTATGTGTGTATGTTTATCCTGTGTTACCATTTAGTTAGATAGTAAATAAATAATTAAACCAATTTGTGTAATACTGAATCATAAGTAAGGCCCGGGTTTTTGCAGATGCAGAAGGTTATGACTGTTCAGAATGATGATATGATTCGAGGTTATGATGAATAAGTTGACTGTTTATGGATTTTATAGTAAAGACCTTTGGAGTTTAATTCGGGAGATGGTAACTCTTTAAAGAACCACTCTTGTGGTGCCCCCAATCCGAATGAGTTAATTGTTACAATAATTTAATCGGGTAATAATTAAACATAGCTAGTTGATTAGATAAATAACAGTCTTCAGATTAATGAAAGTAAAGTCACAACATAAATATACTGAACATTGGACAGGAAAACAGGCAACGCTCTCTCACAATTAAAAATTCATACTTTTAAATATTGATGTTTCGGCCTTTAAAAAAATAATATTTGATTTACTTACTATTTTACTATTTTCTAAATTTCTACTGAACAAAAATATCAGCGCAACATGCAACGATTAGATTTTTTTTACTGAGTCACAGTTCATATAAGGAAATGCATTCATTAGGCCCTAACCTATGGATTTTACATGACTGGGAATACAGATATGCATCTGTTGGTCACAAATACCGCCCCCAAAAAAGTAGGGGCATGGATCAGAAAACCAGCCAGTATCTGGTGTGAGCATGCCTCATGCAGTGCGACACGTCCTTCACATAGAGTGTATCAGGCTGTTGATTGTGGCCGGTGGAATGTTGTCCCACTCGTCTTCAGTGGCTGTGCGAAGTTGATGGATATTGGTGGGAACTGGAACACGCTGTCCTACACGTCGATCTAGAGCATCCCAAATATGCTCAATTGGTGACATGTCTGGTGAGTATGGAAGAACTGGGACAATTTCATGTTCCAGGAATTGTGTGCAGATCCTTGCAACATGGGGCCATGCATTATCATGCTGAAACATTATCATACCATAACCCCACTGCCACCATGGGGCACAACGTTGACATCAGCAAACCTCTCGCCCTCACGACGGTAGAGAAATTAACATTCAATTCTCTGGGAACAGCTTTGGTGGACATTCCTGCAGTCAGCATGACAATTGCATGCTTCCTCAAAATTTGAGACATCTGTGGCATTGTGTTGTGTGACAAAACTGCACATTTTGAGTGGCCTTATATTGTCCCCAGCACTTGTGTAATGGTCATGATGTTTTTTTATTTATTTAAAAAATAAAATTAATCAGCTTCTTGATATGCCACACCTGTCAGGTGGATGGATTATCTTGGCAAAGGAAAAATGTTCACTAACAGGGATGTAGATACATTTGTGCACAGAATTTGAGAGAAATAAGCTTTTTGTGCAAATGGAACATTTCTGTGATTTTTTTTTTATTTCATCAATGAAACATGGGACCAACACTTTACATGTTGTGTTTATATTTGTGTTCAGTGTAGTTCTTCCTGCAAATAGTGTGGGTAGAGGGTGATATGTTAATGCCTAAGTAGGTGATTTGTTTCTTCACCGAGATCATGGTGGTAGTTGCACGCTTGTTCAGTTTGTTTTATTTATATATCTGAGGAAGCCACATTTTTGCCGGTTCAAGAGAGAGCAAATAGCATAGAGGAGATAGGACAACCTTGTTTACATCCTTGTTGTATCGTAAATGAATTAGAATACGTAGTGCCAGTAGATACTGCATAATAGAATATGGATTCACATACAGTACCAGTCAAAAGTTTGTAAACACCTACTCATTCAAGGGTTTTCTTTATTTTACTATTTTCTACATTGTAGAATAATAGTGAAGACATCAAAACTATGAAATAACACATATGGAATCATGAGGTAACCAAAAAAGTGTTAAACAAATCAAAATGTATTTTATATTTGTGTCACGTCCTGACCATTGTAAGAGGTCATTTGCCATAGTGGAGTGGTCAGGGCGTGACAGGTGGTTGTTTTGGGTGGTTTTGGGGTTTTCTGTTTCTAGGTGGGATTGTGCTAGAATTCTATTTCTATGTTTCGTTTTCCATGTTTTGGCCGGGTATGGTTTCCAATCAGAGGCAGGTGTCTTTCATTGTCTCTGATTGGAAGCCATACTTAAGCAGCCTGTTTTCCTTTGGGAGTTGTGGGTAGTTGTTTCCGTTTAGTCTAGTGTACCTGATTGGACTGTATTTGGTCGTTTTGTCATTTTGTTGTTTTGTTGTTAAAGTGTATTCATTAAAGACAAAGAATGGGGGTCTCCATTCAACGACCCTTATGACAATTTGTGATTCTTCAAAGTAGCCACACTTTTCCTTGATGACAGCTTTGCAACAAGCTTGTTAATAATTTTCTGTAGGCGCATTGCTGTAACTTTGGCATACATCTTCATTTCTGTTCCGAATAAACTGATTGGAAGAAAATTAGCACAGTTTGTGAGGTCTTTTCCTTTCTTAGGGATTAGGATTATAATTGCTGTATTGATGTCTCTGTGGAATTGTCCTTTTTCAATAGCAGTGTGAAATTATTCCTATATGTCTGGCCGGCCAGACCTTCCTATCTGGCGGGCCGACCGATCCTGTCCGGCCGACTGAACATATCTGGCCGGACCTACTTGGCTGGCCAGCCAGCTGGACCTATCGGGTTGGCCCGACCAAGCTATCTGGTTGGCCGGACTCACCTAACTGGCCTGCCGGCAGGCGGGACCCACACATCTGGCGGGCCAGAGCTACTTATCTGGCAGGCCGACTGAACTTATCTGACCGGACCAATCTGGCCAGCCTTAGCTATCCGACCGGCCAGATAGCTCGTTCATCTGGCCGGCCGGACCTAGCCATTTGGACCTAAATATATGATCGAACATCTCTGGAGAGACCTAAAAATAGCTGTGCAGCAGCTCCCCTCCAACCTGACAGAGCTTGAGAGGATCTGCAGAGAAAAATGGGAGAAACTCCCCAAATACAGGTGTGCCAAGCTTGTAGCTTCATTCCCAAGAAGACTCAAGGCTGTAATCACTGCCAATGGTGCTTCAACAAAGTACTGAGTAAAGGGTCTGAATACCTATGTAAATGTGATATCATTTTTTTTATTTTATGCATTTGCTAAAATGTCTAAAAATCTGTTTTTGTCATTATGTCATAATGGGGTATTGTGTGTGGAATGATTAGGGGAAAAACTATTTAATACATTCTAGAACAAGACTGTAATGTAACAAAATTTGGAAAAAGTCTAGGGGTCTGAATACTTTCCGAATACACTGTATATGACTTTATCTTATAGGTCCTAGATGTCTGAGGGCATACAAGGTACAACTTGTTTTCTGATCCACGCCACTACATTTTTTTCAATGTATCTGTGACAAACAAATGCATATCTGTATTCCCAGTCATGTGAAATCCCTCGATTAGGGCTTAATGAATTTATTTCTGTTTATTGATATATGTATATAAACTGTAACTCAGTAAAATCTTTGAAATTGTTCCATGTTGTGTTTCTAATTTTGTTCAGTATACACTGGAGTTGCTTACCATATAGAATAACTATCTTCAAAGTAATGACTTGGGACGTCGGGTTTGAAATGAAAGCTTCTTTTAGTAATAATATTGGTTCACGTTACATTTAACAACTTTAGATTCTACAAATAATAAAAGTAAGTTGCTAGCGAAAAGTCAGGATAATCACTTGTCACTTGACATAACTGGCGCGATCTCTCGCTACCTCCTGTCGCAAGGCATTCTGGAACTTGCAGTCAAAAGCGTAATCCAATACTAACCAATACAACAAAATATGTCTGTAGTTCTCTCAATCTCCAACACACAAATTCTAATACAATTACATATATAAATAACTCTAATGAAAATATCTTTAGATACAGCTCAATGAATTAACTTAAACATTAACTCTGAAACCCATTAAAGTTACAACATCCTCCCCCCCATGAACAACTGTGTTCATCTAAATCTCTAGGCAGTATATCAACTGAATAGGTCTCCTCAACAAAGTCCCTGAAGCAGTATGAACTGAACATGACCTAACTAGGTCATCTCGGCCTGGAAACAGTTCCTCAATCTTTCCTAGTTTCCAGGTTTGTCTGGGTGTGTTATCTTCTCCAATGAGTACAACGTCACCCGCTTTCAGTGGGGTGGGCTGTGGTATGTCACAGCAGTGTGCTGACTTTAGATCCAGCAAGTAGTCTCTTCGCCAACTGTTCCAGAAGCTGGTCACAAGTCTCTGCCTGTACTTCCATCTGCGTGTCATTTCCTCCTTGTTTAGCGTTGGGTGTTGAGTGTCAGTTGGAAATGGCTTTGGAGGCAAAGAGGTTATTATTTTACCCACCAGGAAGTGTGTTGGGGTCAGGGGTTGTGGTTCATCCACTTCATTGTGCATGAAGGTCAGAGGCCTAGAATTTAGGATAGCTTCAACCTCTGTCAGGACTGTGCACATCTCTTCAAAGTTAAGTGAAGCTCTCCCCAGAACCTTTCGCAGGCATGTTTTCACTGACCTGACGAGTCTTTCCCAGAATCCCCCCCACCAGGCTGCTCGCTCAGCGATGAACCTCCAGGTGATGCCCCTTTCTGAGAAGAACGCCAAGAGTTGGGGCTCTTTGATTGCCTTCCACAGCTCTTTCAAGTCCTGATCAGCTCTCTTGAACGTTTTTGCATTGTCTGAGTAGATTACCTTGCATAATCTTCTCCTTGAGATGAATCTTTTTAGAGCTAACAGGAATGTCTCTGTTGACAGATCTGAGACCAGTTCCAAATGCACTGCTCTGGTTACAGCACAAGTGAACAGTGCAATGTATGACTTCTTCACAGAACCATTTTCTTTCACATAGAGTGTTCCTGCAAAATCCACACCTGTGACTTCGAATGGTGGGGATTCAGTTATTCTGTCTTTTGATAAAGGCGCAGTGACCTGCTGTCCGGCCCTTGCCTTGAATCTCTTACACACTATACATCTTGCCACTGTGCTCTTGACTAGCTGCCTAGCACGCAAGATCCAGTATCGCTCTCTGATTTGTACTAGAGTGTCTTTTGCTCCAGAATGCATCACCATCTCATGGTGGTACTGTATCAGCATTTCTGAGTATCTGTGCTTGTTGGGCAGAACCATGGGTGCTGCTCTCTGAATGTGAAGTTGGACTGTTGCAGTCTTCCTCCTACACTGAGAAGTTCGTGTTCATCCAAGAACGGTTTCAGTTCTCTGATTTTACAGTCATTGTTTAGGCTTTTTCCTGCCTTCAGTAGTTTGATCTCCTGTCCAAAACTCTGTTGTTGTGTTACCTTAATCCAGTACTTTTCTGCATCGAACAGTTCATCAGCAGTCAGTTCACCTTGCATCTTTATGTTTGTACGTGCATTGGCTGGTTATGAATCTCTTTATCCAGGCGGTGACTCTGAACACTCTTTTCAATTTGCTGTACCTTTCAAGCTCCAACACAGGTTCAGTGATGTCTGTGCTGTTTGCTCCGAGTTGTACAGTAACCTGGCAACTGGACTTGAGTTCTGTATTTACTACTTCTGGAACCTTGTTATCATCAGTCTCCTCGGACTGATTGGGTGATGTCAGAATTCTGGGTCCATTCCACCATAGCTCGCTCTGTGTCAAGTTTCGAACAGTTCATCCTCTTGTAGGGAGGTCGGTTGGATTAGTTTTCCCTTCAATATGTGACCATGACTCTGGATTGGTCAAGGACTGGATCTCCGTCACTCTGTTCGCGCCAAACTGTTTCCATTTCTGAACTGAGCTGCAAATCCAATGCAGCATGATCATCGAGTCTGTCCACATCTTGATCTGTTTTTCTTCAATTTTCAGTGTGGTCATCAGGTTGTTTGCTAGTCTCGTTCCAATCACAGCGCCCATGAGCTCCAGGCGTGGCAGCATCATTTTCTTGAGTGGGGCTACCTTGGACTTGGATGCGACTAGACTTGTTTTTTCCCTGTCTTGTGATTCACCTTGCAAGTAAGCTACTGCACAGTAAGCCCTTTCACTTGCATCACAGAACACGTGTAGTTTCAGGGTGTGGCTATTCTGTGGCCGCATGTCTGTTCTGTACCACCTTGGTATGGTGAGCTGGTGTAACTGGGGTAGTTCTGAACACCACTGTTGCCATTCTCGTGTCAGATCAGGTGGTAAATCTTCGTCCCAGCTGAGTCCCCTCTCCCACATTTCCTGGAACATGCACTTGATCCTGATGGTGAAGGGGGTCAGGAAACCAAGAGGGTCGAAGATACGTGCAGACGACTGCAGAACACTTCTCTTTGTGTTTTCCCTTTGCTTTAGAATGCTCAGTAGGGGCCTGAGGTCAAACACAAAGTCATCTGTTTCCGGTCTCCATACTAAACCTAAAACCTTCAGCACTACTCCTTGTGTTTCTAGCGTCAACGGGTGGTCAGTTGTCGTACTCTCCTCCCATTTTGTTTTCAATTCAGGAGAGTTGGTCATCCACTTGCAGAGGTCCATGCCTGCAATCGACAGCATTCGCTTTGCAGTTGTTGTCACAAGGTAAGCCTCTTCAACATTGCGTGAACTTGTAATGAAGTCATCTACATAGAGTGACTCTCTCAGTATCTCTACAACTTCTGGTTGTTCTGTTTCATCTTGTTTCAGGTGCTTCCTGATTGTAGCTGCCAGCGAGAATGGATTTGGGGAAGCTCCAAATAGCAATATTTTCATCCTCAGCACACGCAGTCCTCTTCAATTTCTCCTCTTGGTGGGCCTGTGAGCCATACAAATCTCACGGCATCTCTGCTAGGGATATCTGCAGGAAAGCCTTCTTGATGTCTGCCATGAATGCGATCTCATGTAGTCTGAACTTTATCAGAACGCTGAACAGATCCGGATTCAGGTTCGGTCCTGTGAGTAGACAATCATTGAGGGATGGACAGCAATCTTCATGGGACGAGGCATCAAACACCACTCTCAGTTTTGTCGTCACCTTATCTTCTCGGAGTACTGCATGGTAAGGTAAGTAGTATTTTACGTTGTCTGCGCTTGATGCGTTGTCCTTGGGCACGTCTTCTGCATATCCTGTTGTAAGTAGTCCTCTACGACTTCATTGTATCTGCTGTACAACGTCACATCCTTCTTCAGTCTTTTCTTCAGACCTTCAAACCGTTTCTTGGCGATTCTATAGTTGTCTTGGAGTTCTGGCATTTCTCGTTTCCATGGCAACTCCACGTGGAAGGTGGTTGTTTCCTCGAACTTCTGTAGAGCCTCGTTTTCCTCTGGGTTCTGTGTTTTCTCGCTTATAATACCCAGAGACTCAAGCTCCCAGAATGCATGCAGTTGTTTGGAGACTAGTGTGTCTTCATCAAGTGGGATGAACATGCAGGTTGCCTCGGCGACACTTGACATGGACACGGGTCCCTGCACCGACCATCCAAAGGTGCTCTCTAAAGCAACCAGCGTCTCTGTCAGTCGCTCCACTCTGCCTGATACTATCTGCCAGTAGTAGTCTGCTCCTTTCAGGACAGAGAGTTCAGGATCATTGTCATCTCCTGGAAAGTCTGCGAGCTGCAGTCCCTTTCTATTGAGCTCATGTTGAATCTGTTCACCAGGAGCCTTCATCACAGCTGTGCACACTTGTGGGGTTTCAATTGCCTCTATCTCTATTCTCTGCTGTTTGTCCCAGACATTCTCCAAGATGACTTACACTGTGTTGCGTTGGGACGTTGCTGGAGCAGAGGAGCCAAACGTGTGAAGAGTGAGTGCCTCTTGTCTGATTACTGGTAGCTTCAAGCCCTTCACAAGGTTTTCATGTATGAAGCTTCTCTGACTGCCTCCATCTAGTAAGCAACGAGCTATCTTCCTGCCCGATGGACCTTCTACCCATGCCTTTGCCGTTTGTAGCAACACAGTGTTCTGTCCATCTGGTTTCATCTTCACTGAATGGGGAATAAGCACTAATCACAAGATCTTTCCTTCCAAATCTGCTCTTGAGCAGAGCGATTGCATCATCATAGTTACTGTCTGTTAACATCAGTCCTGCTACTGCCTTTGCAGCTGGTCCAGTGAGATATGTTTTCAGATAGGTAAACTTCTCTTTATTACACAGTGAATCATTGTTGTGAATAGCGGTCTCATACTGACATCTCCATAGAATTTTTCAATAATCAACTTTGGTAGCCTTAATTATTGTCTCTGTGATCTGTTTGAGTTAGCGTCACTCACCCGTGCTGGTAGTGGATTGAGGTCCTGTTTTTTCTTTATCACTCATTGTGCACGGCTCTTCAGCATGATAACGCGCTCTTTGTAATCCTCCGTGCATGCAATCTCCACCTCCAATTCGTCCAATGGCGTTAACTGTTCAATTCCACGATCAAGTTCAAACAAGCTGTCCTCCTTAGCTGATAGCAATTCCAGCAATGTACTCAAGTGATCGGTATCAGAATTTGACTGGGTTACTTCTGATTCAAAATCCGTGTTGTGGCACCTCGAATGGTACCCCGCTTTCGTCTCATTCTTTCTGCTTCATGCCGACGTTCCTCCTCAGCCATTTCAGCCGCTTCATCCCTACAATCTTCGTCGCAGCTCATACTTTTCCCGGGTTTCGGCACCAAAATATAGAACAACTATCTTCAAAGTAATGACTCGGGATGTCGGGTTTGAAATGAAAGCTTCTTTTAGTAATAATATTGGTTCACGTTACATTTAACAACTTTAGATTGTACAAACAATAAAAGTAAGTTGCTAGCGAAAAGTCAGGATAATCACTTGTCACTTGATATAACTGGCGCGATCTCTCGCTACCTCCTGTCGCAAGGCATTCTGGAACTTGCAGTCAAATGCGTAGTCCAATACTAACCAATACAACAAAATATGTATGAAGTTCTCTCAATCTCCAACACACAAATTCTAATACAATTACATATGTAAATAACTCTAATGAAAATATCTTTAGATACAGCTCAATGAATTACCTTAAACATTAACTCTGTAACCCATTAAAGTTACAACATACCATGACGACATGCAATGTTCCTGAGCGGCCTAGTTACAGTTTTGACTTAATTCGGCTTGAAAATCTATGGGAAGACTTGAAAATGGCTGTCTAGCAATGATTAACAACCAACTTGACAGAAATGGAAGAATTTTTTTCAAGAATAATGTGCAACTATTGTACAATCCAGCTGAGCAAAGCTCTTAGAGATTTACCCAGAAAGACTCATAGCTGTAATCACTGCCAAAGGTGATTCCAACATGTATTGACTCAGGGGTGTGAAAACTTATGTAAATGAGATATTTTTGTATTTCATTTTTAATACATTTGGAAACATTTCTAAAAACACGTTTTCACTTTGTCATTATGGGGTATTGTGTGTAGATTGGTGAGACAAAAAATATATATTTAATCCATTTTGAATTCAGGCTGTAATACAACAAAATGTGGAATTATTCAAGGGGAATTAACACTTTCTAAAGGCACTGTATATACAGTACATTGATTCTAAAATCACTGTTGGAGTGCGTAATTTCTATCACGTGTGATATGAAATATGTGAGTCACACATTTTCTGAATGAATAAGGAGGATTAAAAACGTCCAGAGCTAACTACCACAGTAAACAAATATATCCCCCATGCAATCTTAGTCACTTCCTAGCACATTATATATAGATATATATAAAACTTTATTTACTAGGCAAGTCAGTTAAGAACAAATTCTTATTTACAATGATGGCCTACACCGGCCAAACTCGGACGACGCTGGGCCAATTGTGCACCGCCCTATGGGACTCCCAATCACAGTCAGTTGTGATACAGCCTGTATTCGAACCAGGATGTCTGTAGTGACGCCTCAAGCACTGAGATGCAGTGGCTTAGACCGGTGCACCACTCTGGAGCAGCAGTCACTCATTTTAAAATTCAGCTCAACTCTTGAGGCTACAGAACAATCATACATTCAGTATTTCATTTGTCCCTCCCTCTGCATGATGAATTCAGTCAGTTTCCTGGTGTAGGTGGGGAATACAAAATGGTTTGAGTCCATTTTCTTCATAGATCAGTGCTATAATATATTTGAGTTGAGGTCTGATTCTGGTAGACTTCAGGGCTTTGAGATTAGATGTTGTTGACAGACAAACAAGACATTCTTTATGTAATGAGACATCATATTAATGTCACCACAGAAGTTAATATTAGCGGAGGTAACATCCAAGGTCAAGAACTTCCACTGTTAGGATAGGATGATAAAGATAATTGACCTAACTTGAAGAACAAACATCTGGGGATTACCAGAAGGACTGGCACAAAGCACAACAGCTACTTTATCAAGAAACCGTCGAAGCATCGAAAATATAACGGAAATGCCAGTTCCACGTGATGACGATACATAATACAAACGTGTTCATTAAAACAACAGAAACCCATTATTAAATTATTAAGAATATG
The DNA here is from genome assembly GCF_965601325.2 of Salmo salar. Lineage (NCBI taxonomy): Eukaryota > Metazoa > Chordata > Actinopteri > Salmoniformes > Salmonidae > Salmo > Salmo salar. Next base: position 14,584,054 of record NC_138314.1, on the reverse strand, counting down.
CATAGCTAACATTAGTCACGTTTGCCACTTGAATAAAGCATTGTCCTTACCCTACATGTAATGATAAATGGTGACTGGGGAATGAGGCAGTTAGAACAGAAAACCTCGTACTACAAGTGTCCATGCCCTCAAAACCCTATCTATTCTCTTCTAACTCCTACAAGGCTTTCCCTAAGCCATCATCTGAGTGTCTTTAAAGTGTATTCTCCCTCACGCACCAAGACCTATCAGCAACTCCTGGAGAAGTGAGAGCAGGAGTGTATATGATGTAAGAGAAGAGAGGGTGAGGATTGAGGGGATGGATTTTACTGCTGCCTGTACAGTATGTCACGCATGGTCATGGCTATCTAATGCACTGGTATGTATCTAGGCTATAAGAGAAGCAGCACACACCGTAGGCTGATGTATGTAAAGGAGGCAACTGCGGTGAGTAAGACAAAGCAGAAGACAAATGACTGTATGCACGTCATTACAGTATGACAGGCAGAGAAGTGGGAACGATGAGTTATCACACCATACTGATTCACCATTCTGGACATCAAACAGTCTTCTTATGTTGTCCTGTGTGACCCACTGTGTCTGTATTAGAAAGTCATATTTTCCCCTGCTTCATGACTGCTGTGTTTCCTTTATGAACAAAGCCAAACAAACCACAACATAATTAAAATGCAACTACCCCCACTGTTCATTTCCATTAGGAGGAAATCAAGAGGATTCAGACAGACATGGCAACTTGGGAGTAATGTAGGGGAGGCCTTTGCATTGAGTCTCCTTTTATGAGATCATAATCGTTTCTTCACCTGGAAACCTCACAGGGAGAAGGCTTTTATTCCAAAGGTCTCCTTCACAGACACTCACTTCCCCCACACAATACACCATGGGGCTCAGCCTTGGGCGTCATCAATGCTGCTATCCTATTCTCCACAGCCTTCAGGCAAACACAAGGGCAGACAGACAGACAGACAGACAGACAGACAGACAGACAGACAGACAGACAGACAGACAGACAGACAGACAGACAGACAGACAGACAGACAGACAGACAGACAGACAGACAGACAGACAGACGCTTTCCTTTGTTTGAGCGTGTATTGTAAGGAACAGAGTGTAGGTGGTAATTTAATAGACATTGTGGTAAAAGACCATTGTACTATGGTCATTATTACAGAGCAACCAGTTGAGTAACTTATGGCACAGGTCAGTCTTTTAGCAACTGTTTTCCTGTGTGACAAACAGCCACAACCACTGTTGTAATTAACCCAAGCTAGGATTCATTTTTGCTCTGATTTACAGAACCATTGTGGGGCATGGCTCCCGGCATCTGATTCTCAGATGGCCTTTGTTTCAAGAGAGACACAAAAGAAAGTAAGTAAAACTCAAAACAATAAAGAAAGTTATGGTAACACTTTAGTTGATACCCAGTGTCATAACACACTATGACATAATAGCTGACATAACTTGTCATAACCTGTCATAATATGGTCATAACACTGTCATGACCCATATATTTACACCTGTTGTGAAATATATTGCGTTATTTTATGGCTGGCTATGACACCTACATAAAAGTGTCAAAACCTACATTTATAAAAAATATGATAATTCCCTGCCAAGAAGTTTCCTTTCATTTGAAAGTTTGTTTCTTAAATCCTTTGGTGTAATGAATTTTTTACACTGTCATGAAGCATTATGACCATCCTGTGCCACTTCACTTAGACTAAAAGAACACACTTTATGACACTGTCAAGAAGCATTATGACCATCCTATGTCACTTTACTTGGATGAAAAAATACACTTTAGGACACTGTCAATACACATTATGACCATCATAATCACATAACCCAGATAGGCCTATCACATACATGCCCTTATGCCAGTCATCAGTCAAAATGAGGATGTCTTGCACCTGAAATCTGCTCCTACATTTGTAAAGGACGTCACGCTGCTTGCTTAGTGAGTACGACTTGTTCCCCATTCGGCCCATACTGTACCTGGCGTGAACTCGGGACCTCTGCCTCAACAAACGCACGTGACCACCATCCTCAAGCGTTTTAGCCAATCGTGCCACCTCAAAAGCTAGCTAATGAAGTTTCACACATCCCCATGTGCCACACATTCATCACAGTCATCAGCAACAGAGCATGTCTGACATCAATGTGTGCGCAATTGATGATAATTGAATGTCAATTTAAAATATATATATACACAACATAAACATACTGTTTTGTGGGTTGTGACACTCTTATGTAGGTGTCATAACCAGCCATAAAATAACGCAATATATGTCATAACGGGTCTAAATATATGTGTCATGACAGTGTTATGACCATATTATAATAGGTTATGACAAGTTATGTCAGCTGTTATTACATGGTTATGACTGTGGCATAATGTGTTATGACGCTGGGTGTCAAGTAAAGTGTTAGCAAAGTTACAGTAATGCTACAGTAATACAAAGGAATTCACCTTTAAAACCTGTTGGGGATCTGATCCCGGTATTGGGATTTATTGTCAAGAGACCATGGCGGGAAATTCAAAACTGCAAGAATCTAATAATTTCAATTTCTCAAACAATCAACTATTTTTCACCATTTGAAAGATAAACATCTCCTAAATCCAACCACATTGTCCGATTTCAAAGAGGCTTTACGGCGAAAGCATAAAGTTAGGTTATGTTAGGAGAGTACATTGAAAATAGCTGTGTGTAATGTTTTGTCAATTCAAAGACAGGCATCACCAAAAGCAGATAACCAGCTAAAATTATGCATTAACCTTTGACAATCTTCCTCAGATGACACTCCTAGGACATTATGTTATACAATACATGCATTTTTTGTTCCATCAAGTTCATATTTATATCCAAAAACAGCATTTTACAGCAGCGGTGAAATTCAGAATTTTTTTCCCCTCAAATGCTTCCGGTGAATCAACGTTACAATTTACAAAATTACTATTCGAAAACATTGGTAAATTATAATATTGTCATTCAAAGAATTATAGTTTAACAATTATAGTTTAACAGTCACGACGAAAAGTAAAAAAAAGAATCTATTTACGTTCGTTCAAACATGTCAAACGTTGTTTAGCATCAATCTTTAGGGCCATTTTTAACGTGAAACATCAGTAATGTTTCAACCCGACCTCTCCTGTGTCTTGAAAAACGTTTTTGAAAAATGTCTCGCCTCACATGAACTCACATGAATGCGCAGGTGCGCGCAATAATGAAGTGACGACATCCCAGGGACGTCAACTTCTCTTCCTTGTCATCCGGTCCCTGTTCATCATAGACGCTTCAAACAACTTTATAAAGATCGTTGACATCTAGTGGAAGCCGTAGGAAGTGCGAAATGAATCCTTTGTCACTGTGTGATCTATTAGCAATGACTCGAAAATAGTACAGCCACAAAATTCTCATTTCCAGGTTGTATTTTTCTCAGGTTTTTGCCTGCCATATGAGTTTTGTTATACTTACAGACACCATTCAAACAGTTTTAGAAAATTCAGAGTGTTTTCTATCCAAATCTGTTAATAATATGCATATCCTAGCTTCTGAGTTGGTGTAGGAGGCAGTTAAATATGGGCACATGTTTTTTTCAAAATTCTCAATACTGCCCCCTAGCCCCAACAGGTTAAACAGGTCATTAATATCCACACAGTGGTCTAATCTTGCTTCTGATTTACCTATCAGCTGTACACATTTCCTCCACAGAAAACAATAGGCTAAAGGGTAAGCACAAATGAAATCATGGTAATAAAGAACAGAGAGAGAGAAAGAGAGAGAGGGGGATAGATCTAAACGGCTGGGTGATGAGGGTGAGGCAGTGGACTGCCGGCTGTTTGCTCCTCATCAGAATGTCAAGCACTGTAGCAACAGCCGCCACTGAGTCACAGAGGTGAAATTAATGTCAGGCTAGGGAGGAGACGACGCACAAGGCTCTGTGGACCAAACACCAGCCGTAACACGAAATCAAGAAGTTCAGACAACATCGGATAATAAAATAGCATCACTGTACCCTGTCACAGTGAATAGGCCTGTGTCTTCTCACAGACAAAGATGCATCAGTAAAGGAGAACACGTTTAATTTACAATCCTTTACTTCAAAAGAGAGAATTTCACGTGATGCACTTAGATGTTCTTTGTTTGTGTTGTGCTCTGTCAATGTAACTATCGCCTTCCTGTGCTGTATGTGTCTGTGGTACACAGAGCAGTGTGGTGGCACCTGCTCAGGCCTTCTTCACAGCAGCTCCACAGGTCTAGTCTGGCCCTGCAGGACAGTCTTATGAGGAAGACAGGTACAGATGAGATCTGGTTGGTGTCTCATCAATAAGCCATCACCATACACACAATGCTGCCGCTATCCTATGACTCACAGAGACAGCTGCACTGGGTGCCATGGATGGCATGCGGCAAGTGTCTTTGTTGTCATTACAAGTTTGTCTCTGCCCTCTTTGACACCTCTTTCACGCAGAGTGCAAATATGAAATGGCACCCTCGTGTACTTTTGAGCATACAGGGAACGGTACCATTTCAGACAGCTGACAAATGACAGGCTATGTTAGGATTCTTGGTGGATAACCTTTGGATGAGCCCTGTCAGGATATTAACGTCTCTCCAGTTACAGTCTCCACTGGCTGGCTTGCCAACTTTGCAGAATCTGACTCAACTCCTAAAATACATCTTTGAGTGCTGTAACCGAGGAGGAGAAATCTGACCTAAATTAAAAAGATGGTCAGTATTTGCAAATGAAGTAATACATAGGTTTATTATGGACATGGACATGTTTCGTGAAGTATGGACTCCTAGGACTCCAGTACACAGACAGGAGGTGGGAGCGCTCCAGTATAGTAGGTGGTGGTGATGTACCATAATGTTGAATGCCAATTGCCAGTAAACCCCACAGAACAAGAGGCGGGGTAGCTAGCTGGTAGCTAGCTAGGACAACGATACACAGTGTCCTTCTCACCGTCTATCAGGAACTGTTTTCCTACAGATCTGTTAACAATGGCACTGGGTGCTAGATAGTTAGCTAGCTAGTTACTTTGTTAGAACTCCGGTACACAGCAAGTGGGATAGGTAGCTAGCTAACTTGCTAACAATAGCTAAGACATCGGTAGACAGTGACCTTTGCCCCGCCTGTCAGGCACTGGTTTCCTGCAGTTCTGTTAATGACGGCAAGGGATGTTTGGCAAGGGGGAGCGAAAGACACTGTGTACTAGCTAGCTAGTTAGTTAGCCAACTAACTAGATAGGACTCTGATACACAGCAGGCGGGATAGATAGCTAGCTAGCACACCGGTAGACAGTGTACTTCACCCCTGCCTCTCCGCACTGCTTTCCTGCAGCTCTGTTAACGACAACGTTAATATCAAAGTGTATATCAAAAGTGACACACAAGTATGAAGATGGTGTGCTAGAGGGAGGGTGTTCATGCAGTAACCAAAGGAATGCTCAAAGTGTGTGTGTGTGTGTGTGTGTGTGTGTGTGTGTGTGTGTGTGTGTGTGTGTGTGTGTGTGTGTGTGTGTGTGTGTGTGTGTGTATGTGTGTGTGTGTGTGTGTTCAACACAATTTCATTAGTGTTGAAGTACCGGTAGCTCATTATTTTTCATTGCCTTTTGCTCTCAGTTTGATGCCTTCACGTGGAAATCAAAATTTGACTTATTGGCCTGAATCGTCTTGATACAGCCTCCAGCATCCAATTGCTTTTTTGTCACACAAATTGCCTCTACAGCAAGAACATGATTACTTGGAATAGTGCCTGGAGTAACTTTTTCTTGTTTTACAGTAAGGGCTCAAACTCTATTGAAGGTGCAATATGCAGAAATGCAAATAGTTTGACTAATTTCAGTTTATGTGAGCAAACAAGCAAGCATAGGGAATCACTGTAAATCAAATTAAAATCCTATTTTATTTGTCATGTGCTGAATACAACAGGTGTAGACCTTACTGTGAAATGCTTATTTACAAGCACTTAACAATGCAGTTCAAGAAATAGAGTTAAGAAAATATTGACTAAATAAACCAAAACAATAAAGTAAAAAAGATGTAATCAAAAAGTAACAAGAAAATTACAAGGGGTACCGAGTCAATGTGCGGGGTACAGGTTAGTCGAGGTAATTTAGGTAGGGGTAAAGTGACTATACATAGATAATAAACAGCAAGTAGCAGCGCGGGGGGGGGGGGGGGGGGGGGTGGGGTCAATGTAAATAGTCCGGGTGGCCATTTGATTAATTGTTCAACAGTCTTATGGCTTGAGGGTAGAAGCTGTTAAGGAGACTTTTGGACCTAGCTGTTAAGGAGACTTTTGGACCTAGACTTGGTGCTCCGGTACTGCTTGCTGTATGACTTGGGTGACTAGAACTTTTTGAGGATCTGGGGACCCATGCCACATCTTTTCAGTCTCCTGAGGGGGAAAAGGTGTTGTCGTGCCCTCTTCACAATGGTCTTGGTGTGTTTGGACCATGATAGTTCGTTGGTGATATGGACACCAAGGAACTTGAAACTCTCAACCCGCTCCACTACAGCCCTGTCAATGTTACTGGGGGCCTGTTCGGCCCTCCTTTTCCTGTTGTCCACGATCAGCTCCTTTGTCTTGCTCACGTTGAGGGAGAGGTTGTTGTCCTGGCACTACACTGTCAGGTCTCTGACCTCCACCCTATAGGCTGTCTCACTGTTGTCGGTGATCAGGCCTACCACTGTTTTGTCGTCAGCAAACTTAATGATGGTGTTGGAGTCGTGTATGGCCACGCAGTTGTGGGTGAACAGGGATTACAGGAGGGGGTTATAAGATTAGGGGCTAGGTGTTATTACAGTACATACACTCTCCAATTTATATATTGGACAGTGAAGCTTAAATGTTTAATTTGGCTCTATACTCCAACATTTTGGATTTGAGATCAAATGTTTCATATCAGTTTAAGGTACAGAATGTCACCTTTTAATTCTGGGTATTTTCATACATATCTGTTTTACCATTTATAAATGAAAGCACTTTATGTATCTAGTCCCCCCCATTTGAAGGTGTCATAAGTTTTTGGACAAATTCACTTATATGTGTATTAAAGTAGTCAAAAGTTTAGTATTTTCGACATTTATTCCTAGCAGGCAATGACTACAACAAGCTTGTGAATCTACAAACTTCTTGGTTGCATTTGCAGTTTGTTTTGGCAATGTTTCAGATTATGTTGTGCCAAATAAAATGTATGGCAAATATCATATAATTTGACCACATCAGTGCATTTGTTTTACAATAATAATCCGTATAAAGTACACTTATTTATTAAATTAGAGGCACGTGTGAAAGTGAAACCATTGTTGAAATAGTATAAAAGAGGGAGATAATGGGAAATCGAATGAGAGATGGCTGATATTGCTCTGGTGGAAGATTTGGCACATGCTGCATTTCACAGAGAGCGCGTTTTTAGAGACAGGTTATATCATCAGATATCGTTTCCCAAAAGCAATCTTGTAGGATTTTTGCGAGGATTTAAGACCTACTTAAGGCCATTCTGGGGCACATCCAAGTACTATCCATCGTGTTTTTGGCAACAGGTCTCATAGCCCTCGATGAGCCAATGTTTTGGAGGCAACAATCAGCAAAATGAATAGTAACATACAATTTCCATGCACCATTGCACAACAGGTTGAAGTCAGTAGGGGTTTATTTGTAATCAATGGCTTCCCAAACACAAACGTTGCATCGCTATAAAAGCACCATCCCAAAAGGAGTTCAACTTTGTGAACAGAAAAGGCTTTCACCCACTTACTAGGCATATTTCCATTGACCCAGGTTGATTCGACAAAAAGCAATGTCGCAAAATTGAAATGGCAGATATAGTCGAAATGTTATTATGGAAAAGGCCCATGGAGTTGGTGGAATCACCCTTTAATTCATGGCCACTTGCACAGCTGGGCCAGAGAGCTTAAATTAGGTCAGGTGGAAATGTCTGACAGATCTTAACTCATGTGTTGTTTGTGTCGCACTGCTTTGCTTTATCTTGGCCAGTTCAAATCAAATCACATCAAATGTATTTATATAGCCCTTCTTACATCAGCTGATATCTCAAAGTGCTGTACAGAAACCCAGCCTAAAACCCCAAACAGCAAGCAATGCAGGTGTAGAAGCACGGTGGCTAGGAAAAACTCCCTAGAAAGGCCAAAACCTAGGAAGAAACCTAGAGAGGAACCAGGCTATGAGGGGTGGCCAGTCCTCTTCTGGCTGTGCCGGGTGGAGATTATAACAGCACATGGCCAAGATGTTCAAATGTTCATAAATGACCAGCATGGTCAAATAATAATAATCATAGTAGTTGTCGAGGTGCAACAAGTCAGTAACACAAGAGTAAGTGTCAGTTGGCTTTTTCATAGCCGATATTTGAGAGTATCTCTACCGCTCCTGCTGTCTCTAGAGAGTTGAAAACAGCAGGTCTGGGACAGGTAGCACGTCCGGTGAACAGGTCAGGGTTCCATAGCCGCAGGCAGAACAGTTGGAACTGGAGCAGCTGCACGGCCAGGTGAACTGGGGACAGCAAGGAGTCATCAAGCCAGGTAGTCCTGAGGCATGGTTCTAGGGCTCAGGTCCTCCGAGAGAGAGAAAGAAAGAAAGAGAAAAAGAGAGAATTAGAGAGAGCATATTTAAATTCACACAGGACACCGGAAAAGACAAGAAAAATACTCCAGATGTGACAGACTGACCCTAGCCCCCCGACACATAAACTACTACAGCATAAATACTGGAGGCTGAGACAGGAGGGGTCAGGAGACACTGTGGCCCCATCCGATGAAACCCCCGGACAGGGCCAAACAGGTAGGATATAACCCCACCCACTTTGCCAAAGCACAGCCCCCACACCACTGGAGGGATATCTCCAACCACCAACTTACCATCCTGAGACAAGGCCGAGTATAGCCCACAAAGATCTCCGCCACGGCACAACCCAAGGGGGGGCGCCAACCCAGACAGGAAGACCACGTCAGTGACTCAACCCACTCAAGTGACGTACCCCTCCCAGGGAAGGCATGGAAGAACACCAGTAAGCCAGTGACTCAGCCCCTGTAATAGGGGTAGAGGCAGAGAATCCCAGTGGAAAGAGGGGAAACCGGCCAGGCAGAGACAGCAAGGGCGGTTCGTTGCTCCAGCCTTTCCGTTCACCTTCACACCCCTGGGCAAGACTACACTTAATCATAGGACCTACTGAAGAGATGTGTCTTCAGTAAAGACTTAAAGGTTGAGACTGAGTCTGCGTCTCTCACATGGGTAGGCAGACTATTCCATAAAAATGGAGCTCTATAGGAGAAAGCCCTGCCTCCAGCTGTTTGCTTGGAAATTCTAGGAACAATTAGGAGGCCCGCGTCTTGTGACCGTAGCGTACGTGTAGGTATGTACGGCAGGACCAAATTGGAAAGATAGGTAAGAGCAAGTCCATGTAATGCTTTGTAGGTTAGCAGTAAAACCTTGAAATCAGCCCTTGCCTTAACAGGAAGCACTGGAGTAATATGATCAAATTTTTTTGGTTCTAGTCAGGATTCTAGCAGCCATATTTAGCACTAACTGAAGTTTATTTATTGCTTTATCCGGGTAGCCGGAAAGTAGAGCATTGCAGTAGTCCAACCTAGAAGTAACAAAGTCATGTATTAATTTTTCGGCGTCATTTTTGGACAGAAAGTTTCTGATTTTTGCAATGTTACGTAGATGGAAAAAAGCTGTCCTTGAAACAGACTTGATATGTTCTTCAAAAGAGAGATCAGGGTCCAGAGTAACGCCGAGGTCCTTCACAGTTTTATTTGAAACGACTGTACAACCATCCAGATTAATTGTTAGATTCAACAGAAGATCTCTTTGTTTCTTGGGACCTAGGACAAGCATCTCTGTTTTGTCCGAGTTTAAAAGTAGAAAGTTTGCAGCCATCCACTTCCTTATGTCTGAGACACAGGCTTCTAGCGAGAGCAATTTTGGGGCTTCACCATATTTCATTTAAATGTACAGCTGTGTGTCATCCGCATAGCAGTGAAATTTAACATTATGTTTTCGAATGACATCCCCAAGAGGTAAAATATATAGTGAAAACAATAGTGGTCCTAAAACGGAACCTTGAGGAACCGAAATTTACATTTGATTTGTCAGAGGACAAACCATTCACAGAGACAAACTGATATCTTTCCGACAGATCTAAACCAGGCCAGAACTTGTCCATGTAGACCAATTTGGGTTTCCAATCTCTCCAAAATAATGTAGTGATCGATGGTATCAAAAGCAGCACTAAGATCTAGGAGCACGAGGACAAGATGCAGAGCCTCGGTCTGACGTCATTAAAAGGTCATTTACCACCTTCACAAGTGCAGTCTCAGTGCTATGATGGGGTCTAAAACCAGACTGAAGCGTTTCGTATACATTGTTTGTCTTCAGGAAGGCAGTCAGTTGCTGTGCAACAGCTTTTTCTAAAATTTTGGAGAGGAATGGAAGATTCGATATAGGCCGATAGTTTTTTATAATTTCTGGATCAAGATTCGGCTTTTTCAAGAGAGGCTTTATTACTGCCACTTTTAGTGAGTTTGGTACACATCCAGTGGATAGAGAGCCATTTATTATGTTCAACATAGGAGGGCCAAGCACAGAAAGCAGCTCTTTCAGTAGTTTAGTTGGAATAGGGTCCAGTATGCAGCTTGAAGGTTTAGAGGCCATGATTATTTTCATCATTGTGTCAAGAGATATAGTACTAAAACACTTTAGTGTCTCCCTTGATCCTAGGTCCTGGCAGGTTATGCAGACTCAGGACAACTCAGGACAACGGAGTTGTAAATGAGAACTTGTTCTCAACTGGCCGACCTGGATAAATAGAGGTCAAATAAAAAATAAAATAAAAAAAATTAGAAGGAGGAAATCGCCACTGCCCGACCTCGCTGCTTTCTCTCCCTCAACTCCAGACATGTGTGTCCACAAATCACAAATCAGGCCACCAAATTGTTATTTTCCTCATCAATCTACGCACAGTACCCCATAATGACAAAGCAGAAACAGGTTTTTAGAATTTTTAGCAAATGTAATAAAAATAAATAACGGATCACATTTACAGAAGTATTCAGACCCTTTACTCAGTACTTTGTTGAAGCACCTTTAGCAGCGATTACAGCCTCGAGTCTTCTTGGGTACGACGCTGCAAGCTTGGCACACCTGGATTTGGGGAATTTCTCCCATTCTCTGCAGATCCTCTCAAGCTCTGTCAGGTTGGATGGGGAGCGTCGCTGCACAGCTATTTTCAGGTCTCTCCAGAGAAGTTCGATCGGGTTCAAGTCCGGGCTCTGGCTAGGCCAGTCAAGGACATTCAGAGACTTGTCCCGATGCCACTCCTGCATTGTCTTGGCTAAGTGCTTAGGGTTGTTGTCCTGTTGGAAGGTGAACCATCGCCCCGGTCTGAGGTCCAGAGCATCTGGAGCAGGTTTTCATCAAGGATTGCTCTGTTCCAGCCATTATTATGACCCATCCTCCCCTCAGCAGCCTCCACTGATTATAGAGTCATAGACCATTTAGGCAACATGAAAAAGGATGGCATTTGCGTTTCTCTACAAGTAGGGTGAGTCAACATGTTTTTCGACTTGCACGCACGCATGCACACACACACCCACACACACACACACACACACACACACACACACACACACACACACACACACACACACACACACACACACACACACACACACACACACACACACAAATCAGTACCGTGGACAGCCGCATCATATTTAGCTTGTTGAAGTTGAAATGGTGCTGGAATAGTGGAGGCAGGTCCTGTTTTCTTTATATCTTGCGGTAACTCTCTGTTCTAAATCAATTTTTAGTATTATGAAAATGTCGGAAACATTACCATTCTTGGCCATGCTGTTGGCATTGGTGGGAAAAGTACCCAACTATCATACTTGAGTAAAGATACCTTAATAGAAAATGACTCAAGTAAAAGTAAAGTCCCCTAGTAAAATTCTACTGTAGTAAAAGTATACAAATATTTGGTTAAAATATACTTAAATATCAAAAGTAAAATTATAAATAATTTCTAATTCCTTATATTAAGCAAACCAGATTGCACCATTTTCTTGTTTTTAAAATTTACGGAAAGCCACGGGCACACTCCAATATTCAGACATAATTTACAAATTAAGCATGTGTGTTTAGTGAGTCCGCCAGATATGAGGCAGTAGGGATGACCAGGGATGTTCGGTTGATAAGCATGTGAATTTGACTATGTTTCTGTCCTGATAAGCATTGAAAATGTACCGAGTACTTTTGGGTGTCAAGGAAAATGTATGGAGTAAAAAGTACAATCTTTTCTTAAGGAATGTAGTGAAGTAAAAGTAAAAGTATTCAGAAATATAAATAGTTAAGTAAAGTACAGATACCCCCCAAAATGACTTAAGTAGTACTTTAAAGTATTTTTACTTAAGTACTTTTCACCACTGGCTGTTGGTCATGTAAGTGTTAGTTACATGCAGTATGTTTTGTGGACTTCACCGGACAGATGTTTCTCTCCGGTTTTGTAATGAAACAAATGTGTGGTTGAATTTATTCTGCTACTGTCTTCTTATGGTCTCTGCCTTATGCCTATACAGTATATCCCGGTATCAAGGCATGTGAACTAACAGGTTAAAGAGCAAACAACGCAATTATCACAATGCATGGCTTCCCCGGTGATTTTACACATGCACCTCTCCTGTCTATACACCTACAGGAGGGAACTATTGAGGTTGAATGGCTTATTGGTGAGTGTTGCCTACTCATTTGAAGTATATTTGCCATTGCAAAAGCAACTTGAATTGTCCTAATGGTCCTCTCTTTGTCACTATGTTTTTATTTTTACTGGTCAAGCCACAAATGACAGAGCCAAATAAAACCTTTTGATTGTACTCAACCTCTGACAGTAGCACCTCTATTTTATGCCATCACGTAAGTATAAAGCTCCACTACATATTTAATTCTAAATGCCTACTGTTAGCTAAAGAATGCCTGAATTGCTTTGTCCTGCTTTTCTGGTTCTTTGGATGCAAGTTTCACCATCCAATTATTTCAGATCTAAACGACTGCAAATTTCACCATGGCAAGGATCGTGGCTATACCTTAGCACCAGAGGAGGCTGGTGGGAGGAGCTATTGGAGGACTGGCTCATTGTAAAGGCTGGAATGGAATAAAATGTTTGACTCCATTCCATTAATTCCATTCCGGCGATTACAATGAGTCTGTCCTCCGATAACTCCCCTCACCTGTCTCCTCTGGTCGTCACATGATAATTAGCCTCAAGTCAAATCAAGTTGTATTGGTCGCATACACATATTTAGCAGATGTTATTGCGGTGTAGCGAAATGCTTGTGTAGCCTATTAGAATATGGCAAATATTTGTAAAATCTTGCATTCTATGCATCAGATGGCTTATGCATGTAACGGCCGTCGTCAGAATTAGACCAAGGTGCAGCGGAGGATGTGTTCATCATTAGAATTTTAATTGAAAAAGAGAACACTTGACAAAAATAAACCAAAGACAACAGCAAACCAGTCCTGTCAGGAAAACACACTAACAGAATACAATCACCCACAAAACCCAAAGGAAAAACAGGCTACTTATGTGTGACTCCCAATCAGCAACAACGAACTACAGCTGTGCCTGATTGGGAGCCACACACGGCCAAACCAAAGAAACAAACCAACATAGAAAAATAAACATAGAACGCCCACCCAATGTAACACCCTGGCCTAACCAAAATAAAGAACAAAGAACCCCTCTCTATGGCCAGGGCGTTACAATGCATGACAAAATCATTTGATGCCAATTATTTGAATGATTACTTCATTGGCAAAGTGGGCAAACTTAGGCAGGAAATGCCAACAACAAACAGTGAGCCATCGTATTCATGGATAAAAAAAAAAGAATGAAAGAAAAGCATTTTAATTTTGTAAAGTTAGTGTGAGATAGGTTAGAAAATAATTGTTATCGAGCAATAATGATAAACCTCCTGGCATTGACAACTTATATAAATGGAAAGCTACTGAGGATGGTAGCTAACTCTACAGCCACTCCTATCTGTCTTATTTTTAATCTGAGCCTAGAGGAAAGTGTTTGTCCTCAGGCCTGGAGGGAAGCCAAAGTCATTCCGCTACTGAAGAGTGGTAAAGCGACCTTTACTGGTTATGACAGAAGACCTATCAGCTTGCTGCCAGCTCAGCAAATTGTTGGAAAATAATTGTGTTTGACCAAATACAATACTATTTCTCTGTAAACTAATTAACAGACTTTCAGCATTCTTATAGAGAAGGGGACTCAACATATACTGCACTGACACAAATGACTGATTTTTGGTTGAACTTGATAATAAGATTGTGGGAGCTGTACTGTTAGATTTCAGTGCAGGCTTTGATATTATTGACCTTAACCTGTTGTTGAGAATACTTACACTACCGTTCAAAAGTTTGGGGTCACTTAGAAATGTCCTTGTTTTTGAAAGAAAAGCAATTTTTTTGTCCATTAATATAACATCAAATTGATCAGAAATACAGTGTAGACATTGTTAATGTTGTAAATGACTATTACAGCTAGAAACGGCTGTATTTTTATGGAATATCTACATAGGCATACAGAGGCCCAATATCAGCAACCATCACTCCTGTGTTCCAATGGCACGTCGTGTTAGCCTTTTAAAATGATGAACTTGGATTAGCTAATTGATCATCAGAAAACTCTTATGCAATTATGTTAGCACAGCTGAAAACTGTTGGGTTCAATGTTTTGTGGGTTCGATTACAGGCACAAAATGGCCAGAAACAAAGTTCTTTCTTCTGAAAATCGTCAGTCTATTCTTGTTCTGAGAAATGAAGGCTATTCCATGCAAGAAATTGCCAAGAAACTGAAGATCTCATACAATGCTGTGTACTACTCCCTTCACAGAACAGCGCAAACTGGCTCTAACCAGAATAGAAAGAGGAGTGGGAGGCCCCGGTGCACAACTGAGCAAGAGGACAAGTACATTAGAGTGTTATTGCTTGTTATTACCTGTCATGGTCAAAACATATAGATGCAATGGTTGTAAAGATGGTAGGCTGTCATTGTAAATACAAATGTGTTCTTAACTGACTTGCCTAGTTAAATAAAGGTAAACATTTTAAAATAAGTCTGTCCGTAATAAAGAGATGCTCATCTTTTTTGACACCATACTCCACAAAGCAAGTCCTGCAGGCTCTATTTTTATCTTATCTTGATTATTGTCCAGTCATATGGTCAAGTGCTTATAGAAATACCTATTTAAGCTGCAGCTGGCCCAGAACAGAGTGGCACGTCTTGCTCTTCATTGTAATCAGAGGGCTTATGTTAATACTATGCATGCCTCTCTTGTCTAAGAGTTGTTTTTAAAATAAACATGAATGTGTTGGAAATTCCAAATTGTTTGCATAGTCAACTTACACACAGCTCTTACACACACACTTACCCCACCAGAACAAATCCAAGGAAACATACAGTATTATACAGAGTCATGAGTGCATGGAATTCCTTTCCATCTCATATAGCAAAAGTGAACAGCAAGCCTGGTTTCAAAAAACAAATTAAGCAACACCTGACTGCACAACGCCTCTCTCCCCTGTGACTTACTTGTTGTATGTACTGACATGTGTAAGTGATAGATGCACACACACAGACACACTACATACAGAAAGATATCAGTTTGTCTCAATTGTAAGTGTTGATGTTCCTCCAGGTTCTGTTATAGGACCACTATTGTTTTCAATATATGTTCTACCTCTTGGTGATGTCATTCGGAAACACAATGTCAACTTTCACTGCTATGCGGACGACACACAGCTGTTCATTTCTATGAAACATGGGGAACCCTAGAAATTGCCTACCCTGGAAGCCTCTGTTTCAGACATAAGGAAGTAGATAGTGGTAAACGTTTTACTTTTAAACTCGGACAAAACAGAGATACTAGTTCTATATCCCAAAAAACAAAGAGAGATGCGATTTGATCTGAAAATTAATCTTGATGGTTGTACAGTCGTCTGAAATAAAACTGTGAAGGACCTCTTCATTACTCTGGACCCTGATCTCTCTTTTGATGAACATATAAATAATATTTCAAGGGCAGTTTGTTTTGAGTTGCTGACCTGTTTCACCCTCTACAACCACTGTGATTAAAATCTGACCCTGCTGGTCATCTACAGTTGAAGTCGGAAGTTTACATACACCTTAGCCAAATACATTTAAACAACATTTTTCACAATTCCTGACATTTAATCTTAGTAAAACATTCCCTGTCTTAGGCCAGTTAGGATCACTACTTTATTTTAAGAATATGAAGTGTCAGAATAATAGTAGAGAGAATTATATATTTCAGCTTTTATTTCTTTCATCACATTCCCAGTGGGTCAGAAGTTTACATACACTCAATTAGTATTTGGTAGCGTTGCCTTTAAATTGTTTAACTTGGGTCAAATGTTTTGGGTAGCCTTCCACAAGCTTATATCCACATAATTTTCCTACCTCATGATGCCATCTTTTTTGTGAAGTGCACCAGTCCCTCCTGCAGCAAAGCACCCCCACAACATGATGCTGCCACCCCGTGCTTCACGGTTGGGATGGTGTTCTTCGGCTTGCAAGCCTCTCCCCTTTTCTTCCAAACATGACGATGGTCATTATGGCCAAACAGTTCTATTTTTGTTTCATCAGACCAGAGGACATATCTCCAAAAAGTACGATCTTTGTCCCCATGTGCAGTTGCAAACCGTAGTCTGGCATTTTTATGGTGGTTTGGGAGCAGTGGCTTCTTCCTTGCTGAGAAAGCCTTTCAGGTTATGTCGATATAGGACTTGTTTTACTGTGGATATAGATACTTTTGCACCCGTTTCCTCCAGCATCTTCACAAGGTCCTTTGCTGTTGTTCTGGGATTGATTCACACTTTTCGCACCAAAGTACGTTCATCTCTAGGAGACAGAACACGTCTCCTTCCTGAGCGGTATGATGGCTGCATGGTCCCATGGTGTTTATACTTGCATACTATTGTTTGTACAGATGAACGTGGTACCTTAAAGCGTTTGGAAATTGCTCCCAAGGATGAATCAGACATGTGGAGGTCTACAATTTTTTTCTGAGGTCTTGGCTGATTTCTTTTTATTTTCCAATGATGTCAAGCAAAGAGGCACTGAGTTTGAATGTAGGCCTTGAAATACATCCACAGGTACACCTCCAATTGACTCAAATGATGCCAATTCGCCAGTCAGAAGCTTCTAAAGCCATGAAATCATTTTCTGGAATTTTCCAAGCTGTTTAAAGGCACAGTCAACTTAGTGTATGTAAACTTCTGACCCACTGGAATTGTGATACAGCAAATTATACGTGAAATAATCTGTCTGTAAACAATTGTTGGAAAAATGACTTGTGTCATACACAAAGTAGATGTCCTAATTGACTTGCCAAACTATAGTTTGTTAACAAGAAATTTGTGGAGTGGTTGAAAAAGGAGTTTTAATGACTCCAACCTAAGTGTATGTAAACTTCTGGCTAACTGTATGAACGTTTGAACATCTTGAAGAACGATCTGGCCTTAATCGCCATGTACTCTCATAATCTCCACGCGGTACAACCAGAAGAGGACTGGCCACCCCTCAGAGCCTGGTTCCTTTCTGGGTTTCTTCCTAGGTTCCTGCCTTTCTTGGGAAATTTTCCTAGCCACCGTGCTTCTACATCTGCATTGCTTGCTGTTTGGGGTTTTGGCTGGGTTTCTGTATATGCACTTTGTGACATCTGCTGATGTAAAAAGGGCTTTATGAATACATTTGATTTGATTGAACTATAACCAGTCACTAACATTACTGCTGAAGTCACTATCACTACTATAATTTATTTCACAACCATAAATACTTTATGACAAGGTACATAGCAAGCAAACACATTTTCAGAAAATGTACTTTTCTAGTTGATTGTAGACTCTTCCCTTTTGGCTGGTCTCCTTGGAGACAGGAGTTTGCCCAGGTTTGCCACACCCGGGCCTCATTTAACTTAACAAGCTACCACTCTACTGAAAAGGGAGCTTTCAGCTCCAGTCTGGGCCTGTTACATTTATTCCAAGTGCAGAAGAAAGTTAGGGAGGACGGCAGGAAGAGACAGAAGAGAGGAGGCTATTTTTACAAGACCATGGGTGGAACACAGCCGGTTGAATAAGACTATAAATGTGATAGGAAAGCATCCAACAAGAAAGTGTGATTATTGCCAGGAAACAGAGACAGTGGCGCATGTACTGATACAGTGTGGGCAGTATGAGAGGGAAAGAAAGAGGCTGAGATCCAGTATGAGGGAGAAGGTGATACAGGACATGAGTTTAAATCATACGGAGTAGAACGTCATTAGATAGTCTCAAATATTTTATCTTTCCTAAATGTGTGGGTGAGGTCAAAAGAGTAAAGTCATCATTGCCACTAACAGAATTGAACTTTTAGAGGTGGTAATGGAACAGCTCATGGGGTCATTGACGTATTCTTCTATTCTCAGATACCGTTTGAGAAGCCGTGCAAATCTCTTTCTATTGAAATCCTGAGCTTGGCTGAGTCATTACTCTTAAGAACCTCAATCTTCCCACTCTCCCTCTTTCTTCCCTATCACTGTGATTTGGTTTGTGATTTCCATTGGTAACTTATTCAGAGAAATTATTTCAGAACTCTGGAGATAGCCTTCCCTGTAGCTCAGTTGGTAGAGCATGGTGTTTGCAAAGCATGGTGTTTGCAACACCAGGGTTGTGGGTTTGAGGGGGGCCAGCACAAAAAAAATAAAAAAATGTATGAAATGAAATGTATGCATTCACTAATGTAAGTCGCTCTGGATAAGAGCATCTGCTAAATGACTAAAATATAAATGTAATGTAAAATGTGAGATGCATTTGATATTCAGGGGACTAAACTGAATTGAGGTTTAGTTCAGACGGTGAGGGTTATGGTGAATAGATCTACTGTGGGCTCTGGTCTGGTTATTGCCTGTTATTTGTCATTTTCCTTTAGACAAACCATACTTACCTGTTACCTATCCTACATAACCAACCACTTGGTTAAGGAGTCAAATCATTCCACCCTCTCCGAGTTGGGCATCTCCGGCGCGGCCCACGCTTGGATTGCGTCCTACCTGACAGGTCGCTCCTACCAGGTGGCGTGGCGAGAATCTGTCTCCGCACCATGCGCTCTCACCACTGGTGTCCCCCAGGGCTCTGTTCTAGGCCCTCTCCTATTCTCGCTATACACCAAGTCACTTGGCTCTGTCATATCCTCACATGGTCTCTCCTATCATTGCTATGCAGACGACACACAATTAATCTTCTCCTTTCCCCCTTCTGATAACCAGGCGGCGAATCGCATCTCTGCATGTCTGTCAGACATATCAGTGTGGATGACGGATCACCAGCTCAAGCTGAACCTCGGCAAGACGGAGCTGCTCTTCCTCCCGGGGAAGGACTGCCCGTTCCATGATCTCGCCATCACGGTTGACAACTCCCTTGTGTCCTCCTCCCAGAGTGCTAAGAACCTTGGCGTGATCCTGGACAACACCCTGTCGTTCTCCACTAACATCAAGGTGGTGACCCGATCCTGTAGGTTCATGCTCTACAACATTCGCAGAGTACGACCCTGCCTCACACAGGAAGCGGCGCAGGTCCTAATCCAGGCACTTGTCATCTCCCGTCTGGATTACTGCAACTCGCTGTTGGCTGGGCTCCCTGCCTGTGCCATTAAACCCCTACAACTCATCCAGAACGCCGCAGCCCGTCTGGTGTTCAACCTTCCCAAGTTCTCTCACGTCACCCCGCTCCTCCGCTCTCTCCACTGGCTTCCAGTTGAAGCTCGCATCCGCTACAAGACCATGGTGATTGCCTACGGAGCTGTGAAGGGAACGGCACCTCCATACCTTCAGGCTCTGATCAGGCCCTACACCCAAACAAGGGCACTGCGTTCATCCACCACTGGCCTGCTGGCCCCCCTACCTCTGAGGAAGCACAGTTCCCGCTCAGCCCAGTCAAAACTGTTTGCTGCTCTGGCACCCCAATTGTGGAACAAGCTCCCTCACGACGCCAGGACAGCGGAGTCAATCACCACCTTCCGGAGACACCTGAAACCCCACCTCTTTAAGGAATACCTAGGATAGGATAAAGTAATCCTTCTAACCCCCCCCCCTTAAAAGATTTATATGCACTATTGTAAAGTGGTTGTTCCACTGGATATCATAAGGTGAATGCACCATTTTGTAAGTCGCTCTGGATAAGAGCGTCTGCTAAATGACTTAAATGTAATGTAAATGTAAATCACTGCTCAAAACATAAAAACCTCTTCAACCCATCTGAATAACATGTTCCATGCCCTGTATCACCTATCTCCTCTGAATACATAAAGACTCATAAACTGCCTGCACCCTTACCAGAGGCCACGGTAGATAGGCATCTATTTACCGTAGCCCTCCCCTTAATTCAGTTACATTGGTCCTTCGAGATGGATTGAAAGGCTGCTGGTATAATTACCTGGCCATAGAGATATATAGAGGGCACACCTGCCATGAGTGCCCTCTGTCCTCATGTGACCATAGAGTTGGGTAGAGGGCACATCTACCACAAATGCCCTCTCCCCAACTCCACGTCACTGAGGAACCCTATACAGACATGTCTCACCCGTAAGGTTAATTGTCTTCTTTGATTAATTTAATTTGCCATTTAAATATTGAGATTTGGGAGTAAACAGCTTATTTCCCAGGACAGATAATTAAACAGGTTTCCAAGATCCCATGCCACCACACAGACAATGTTATGAAGATTTCAAGAGTTTTTAATTAAACATTTATCTCGGTTTTACACCATTCACAGTCACAAACACATTCACACCAATCATACGCTCAGTCCCATATTGGAGAAGCCTGTTCTATTGTATAGACGGGTTAGCTGACAACATCACGAAAACAATTTGCATGCTTCAATGGGGCAGAAGTCAGTGAGTTGTTGTGATTCTGGATGGCCAGATACTCTAGCTACCAACAATGACAAGAAACTGCCATGTGGGAAAATGTAAGTGACTCTTTTCAGCTAGTTTCATCTTGTTCTTGATACCATGTCTTGTTTTGAGGTGTTTTGACTGATTTCATGTCAATGATAATATGGCAAAAATTCTCTAGCTAGCTAACCAACAACTGTAATCATATAGTTGAGAGACATAAAGTGCCCATTGTGCAAATGTATGTATGTGTTCAATAAACATTGAACACAAAATATAGTTTACATGTTGTCAACAATCTAAGTCAACCTCATCTGTTGTGCCCGATAGTTGCGCACTGGTCAGTTATGTTGCTAAACAACCAACCCGTCTATAAGTTCGTGAAAGGGACAAAACATCATACAGGCATCTACCTCTTAAAACCAACAATAATCACATCCACATGATCAAAAACGAGGTCATTGCTTTTTCCACCCCATGTCCTTCAATTTATCAATATACTGTAAGTTCAAATGACTACCTTCATAGAGCTTTCATTAAAAGTAAGGTGCCTTCTTTCATAAAATATTTCCCTGTGTTGCATCACGCCTATAAAGTATGAACATGTGCTAATGATGATTCCACACATACATATTCAACATCCATTTTTGTAGGGGATGTCATCAATTAACAACTGAGCTGGGTCTAAAGCCCCTTCTACTGAATCCCTTTCAAGTGCCTAACTACTGAATATTCATTAGTGGATACATCCACTGCACTTCAAGTGGTTCTAGGAATGCTCTACTTAACAACCACTTCAGACTTCATCTGGTGAAAAAAAAATTGCTTAAAAATCCATCCTTAAAAATATCAATAGGCCTATTTTTGATTAAACTGTTGGCATAGAATGGTTTGGGTGTGCACAACTGCTTGTTGGACAGCTCATTACAATGTCTGGATTTAATTGATTGGGACTTTGATTATTAATCAATACTGTAGAGAGAGAACTCCATGTCAATCTCAGCCCAAACAGCTCAGTAATCCTTTCCCTCCCAACCACTTAGACATGTGGATGGTAACGGCTGGCAAAAAAAAGAAGTAAAATCGCTTTTTTAGAAATATGTAATGTTACAGAGCATTCAAATAGATATGTATTGAATGGTTGAAGGATTTTCTGTCCGATTGAACAGGGAATCATGTCAGCTCTTTTCATTCTATTTATATATGCAACATTCATAACGTTTCAAATCAGAATACAGCCCTGGTGAGTTACACACGTCTCTGGGCAGTCACCCCCCCCCCTCACCTGCCTCATGAATCATCCACTCATATGTCTTCTGTGTGCCTGCCGGTGGAGGAGAGATGAGAGGAGAGATGAGGCCCGTGACCCCCGGTGCACAATTAATTAGTGATCATTATCCCATCTCCGCTTCCATGAGTGGGCGCTGGGCTTTTGTCCTGTCTGACAAAATAGCTAACATAGCTAACACAGCCGCCACCGTGACACCCGCTGCCTCTCAATTGAGCGCATGATTTAGGAACATGACAGTGCATCATAACAGGCTGGCTAAGGCTTTGCAGCATGCCAAGCCTGATAAACAGATAGGATTCATTAGTGCTATTGTAAACATGAAATGGAGAGGAAGGAAGGAAGCAGAGGAGGATGGTGGATGTTCTAGCAGCCATAAGAAAGAAACAGATGAGA
Organism: Salmo salar; assembly: GCF_965601325.2. Taxonomy (NCBI): domain Eukaryota; kingdom Metazoa; phylum Chordata; class Actinopteri; order Salmoniformes; family Salmonidae; genus Salmo; species Salmo salar. The sequence continues at coordinate 14,561,384 of NC_138314.1, read as the reverse complement.
TCGCACTCTTTTTGTTTTGTTCTAGTTCTTTATAAAATCACAGACAGACAGACAGACAAGGTTTGACATTGTGGGTGACATATCATTGTCAATGAAAATGTCTTGCTCTCGCAAGAACCTCAAGGGAAGCTAGACCCCTGCTTGTTTTACGTTTGTATACACAGGGCATAATGATGTCTGCTCCGTAACAATAAAAATGCATCTTGAGTTCATATGCATGACACATGGGGTATGGTGGCCACCGTATGGGGTATGGAATCCAACTTACCACAAGGTCATTGCCTCCACTTACCACAAGGCCATTGGCTCAACTTACCACAAGGTCAATGACTCAACTTACCACAAGGCAAACATTTTGACTATACTAGCCCACAAAGCTACAAAGATGCACTTTCATGCTAGGTTTAGGACCTCATACTGTAGCTTATGGAGACCCCAACTGATGTATAAAACTAGCTTACAATATCTACTTTGGTTTAAATACAATCATCATGAAACCTATAACAGAAATACATTTTACATTGTGAAAAGCAGTTTTTTGGACATCACTTTTTCCACGTGGTTTCTTCCTTCACAGACTGCATGAAATGATGACATCTTCCTAAATAAGGTTTCCTAGAAACAAGAGGGGGCTGAACTAACCCTTTAACCTCAACTTACACCACTCTCCACTACATTTTAATGCAGATATTCTGCAATACTTCAGCAATGCGGACTGAATCCAGCCCTAACTCTCTTCATGTTCAGATCCATTTTTCGTTCCCAGAAACTTTGAACACCATTATAACCACAAAAGGCATGAACCCTCCTACAATACATAAACACACACAGCCAAAGGTAATTTGTGTTGACGTTTTTATTGTCTATCACATCACTGGATGCTGCTTTACAGATAATGTGTGTGCCTTCTATTGAGGCCTCTGACACAAACCCAAATGAATTGCCACCATTTTTCTATGCTGCTATTAATCAAGATGTGTGTTTGTGTGTGACTTTCTTTCTCTCTTTTTCTGGCTTGGTTGAGCCTTGATACTTTCCCTCTAATAAAACAGATACATGATGATGAAAGTGATACCTTCTGGAGGACTCTCTCCCTCCCGTCATGACTCACGACGGCGGGGGAGTAAGTAAACAAAACATGAGCGTCATTAAAAACTCCAGATAAACCAACAGGATATTCTACTGAGAAATGTGGTGACGACAACAGCTGACGCTGATTAGTCAAGGCTCATGGCTGGCGGCCCGGCTCAGCGTGCTGAGAGAACAGAGTGCCACAGTATGGGAGTGGCTGCGGAGTACATCTGGCGGTACAGTATGGATCCTTTCCACTGTCTCCTCTCAGAGCTGAAAAAGGTTAAGGTCAACAAGGCAATTTGGTCAAATCTTCCTTGCTCTGATACGTCTTTCTCAGCAAGAGGAGCATAGGCTGGTCTGTCTGTATGGATCCTTTATCCCCAGTCTCCGCTCAGCACTGATACAGATTTTCTTAAAATTCTGAGACGAGAAGTGCTTGTGTGATAAAAGCTAACGATGGACTGACTGAGATTCAGACAACATTGGTCAAACATACAGGAGGCTGCTGAGCGGAGGATGACTCATAATAATGGCTGGAATGGAGAGAATGGAATGGTATGGAACCATGTGTTAAATGTGTTCAAAACCATTCCATTATTATGAGCCCATTTTCCCCAATTAAGGTGCCACTGGCCACCTGTGGTCAAACGTTACTTGTCCTGACATTCCCTGATAAATAGAAATTTACTAAAAAGTAGTTATTCATCTTGTTTACAAAGAGATGGATGAAGTTATACACTGAGTATACCAAACATTACAAACACCTTAATATTGAGTTGCACACAACCACCCACGTGACATCAATAAGGGATCATAGCTTTCACCTCAATTCAACTGGTCAGTCTATGTCATGGAAAGAGCAGGTATCCTTCATGTTTTGTATACTCAGTGTATGATTCAAGAGGAATGGAACATTGAAGCCTTGCTTTGTTTCTTTACCCATATTCTAATACTTTTCATGAAGAAACTTATCCATGCCTTGACAATAACAACATATTTGGTAGCACTATATCTAACCAACGGGGATCCAAGTCAGCCAAAACATTCCTTTTTGGAAGGGCTGTCATTTTGCTTTTCAAAATACACCCAGTTTTTTCTGCCTTGGCAAAACCACACCCAGCACAAAATCCAGACAGGAAATCCAATGAGAAATGTGTCCAGCAGTCCTCTTTGGACCTAAGGTGGCCTTGCCAAACACTATGGTTATCATTAGCACTTACAGAAGCCGCACGCAAACATGACTATGTCATAGTGCTATGCGAGCTGTGAAATGTTGTGAAATGTTTTGAAAGCCTTGGACGAATCAGATGAGTTAAATCAGAGATTTGCTGAATAGACATTGATGCACCACAGATTAGGTGAATTAAGGGAAATGTTAAGGGCAAATAGTGGGCGACCTTGTACGGCATCCAGCCATCCGAGGCTTACACATTCTGAGTACTGGCATTATGATTATCAAAACCACAAACATGATTATGCAGCAGGGAGAGTGTGAAAGGCAATTGGAAGGCAGGATGTGGGAAATAAATAAACAGGGGTTGGGGCTGCTCAAGCATGTATAAACTGCTGCACCTCCCCAGTTCCACATAGCTTTATATACACCACATCTGGAATGACCAATTATATCATACTGTATGTCTATTTATATGGGAGTGATGCACGTTTATGCATACAGATTGTAGCCTCGACTTGGGGTGTGTATATATTCAGTAATCCACATACATTGAGTATCCATGACATAGACTGACCAGGTGAATCCAGGTGAATGCTAGGATGCCTTTTTGATGTCACTTAAATCCATTTCAATCAGTGTAGATGAAGGGGAGGAGACACGTTAAACAAGGATTTGCCTTGAGACAATTGACAAATGGACTGTGTATGAGTGCCATTCAGAGGGTGAATGTGCAAGACAAAAGATGTATGTGCCTTTGAATGGGATATGGTAGTAGGTGCCAGGTGCCCCAGTTTGTGTCAAGAACTGCAACGCTGCAATGTTTTTCATGCTCACCAGTTTCCAGTGTGTATCAAGAATGGTCCACCACCCAAAGGACATCCGGCCAACTTGACACAACTGTGGGAAGCATTTGAGTCAACATGGGCCAGAATCCCTGTAGAACGCTTTCGACACCTTGTAGAGTCCATGCCCCAATGAATTGAGGCAACTCAATATTAGGAGGGTGTTCCTACTGTTTGCTATACTCAGTGTATATTCTGTGGACCCATGTATAATGTGTCTCCTCAGTTGAGCACAGAAGGTACTGTAATGTGTATTGTCTGGGCTGGGAATGGTCCACACCCAGAGTTGCCACTCATACTGTCGATTAGAGAGTAGTGGAGCAACAGCATCCCCCTGTGGTCCTTTTTTAGAGGAGGCTTTGACCTCAGTCAGCGGCAGCCTCCCTATTTCTGTTACTGAGGGTAAGTTAATTAGAGGGCTAGTGAACAAGACTGAGAAAAGTACATTTCACTTTTGCGTTTGTGACATTTGGACAAACAAAAGGAACAATCTTCTCTGGTCAAAAAATGGAACTGTGTCAGTCTGACTATAGACACATTCCACCAGACTGTAGGGCAAGAATGGACAACTTTAGTCATCTGGCAGTTGGGGGCCTGAGAGTATGTCTGTGGTTTTTCTCTTTTTCCTGGAAATTGATTGCTTACAAAGTGCACATACCTGAAGGGTATTCCAGAAAGCCAGATAGTGAGTTAGTGAGATCCGTCAAACCAGAATTTGAGCAACCTCAGAATTTCTGGTTTCAGAAATTGAACGCGATGTATAGCCTGATCAGAAACCATAGCAACGAATACTCTATAGCAAACCTTCTACCTACTAGGTTAACTTGTTCTTAGCCTGTCCTGGTGAATAAAGAAGGGGCTTCTCCCGCCAATCAGATTCTTGTCCGACAGTAAGGCTTGTTTCCTGGCTACCCAGACTCCTTGCTCCTGCCAATGGTGCAGTTATTAATTACACTTTGTATGGTGTATCAATACACCAAGTCACTACTAAGATACAGGCACCCTTCCTAACTCAATTGTCGCAGAGTAAGGAAACCGCTCAAAGATGTTACCATGATGCCAATGGTGATTTTAAAATAGTTAGAGTTTAATGGCTGTGATAGGAGATAACTAAGGAATAACAACAACAAGGAAGCCTGTACAAAATACTGCAAATAATATGGCAAAAAATTTACTTTTTGTCCTGAAAACAAAGGGTTATGTTTGGGGTAAATCCAGCACAACACACCACTGAGTACCACTCTCTATTTTATTCAAGCATGGTGGTGGCTGCATCATGTTATGAGTATGCTTGTCATCGGAAAGGACTAGGGAGTTTTTTGTTGATAAAAATAAACAGAATAGAGCTACGTTCAGTCTGCTTTCCAACAGACACTGGGAGATTAGGACAATTACCTAAAACACAAAGCCAGATATACACCGGAGCTGCTTACTAAGACAACATTGAATGTTCCCAAGTGGCCTAGTTGCAGTTAAATGAAATTGTCTACTATGGAAACGTCTAAGGCAATACTTGAAAATGGCTGTCTAGCGATGATCAACCACCAACTTGACAGAGCTTGAAGAATTTATTTATGAACAATGGTCAAATATTGTACAATACAGGTGTGCAAAGCTCTCAGAGTCTTACACAGAAAGACTAACAGCTGTAATCACTGCCAAATGTGATTCTAACGTATTGACTAAGGGGGTTGAATTCTTACATAATCAAGATATGAGTATATTTTATTTTCCATATATATATATTTTTACATTAGAATTATTTTGTGTAGATCCTTGACAAAAAAATGACAACTAAATCATTTTGAATCCAACTTTGTAACACTCATTTTTTTGTCACTGGAAGTTTCCTGTAAAAATGTGGGCAATGCTGAACGATTTGGCAAGGCAACTGTGCGTAGGGCCGTAAAAAGGGGGGTACTAAGCTAACACATGGAGAAAAAAATATATATGGTCATACCATGGATCATATAGCTATTCGATTTAGAATTTTAGATTCCAAAAATGTGTCATAAGGAATAAGGTTTTGAAGTGTCTGTCCTATATCTAGGAGATATAAGAAAGTTCAGGAAATATCTTTGTTTTTTTGGACACATATTTAACCCCTTATTTTTATTGGCACAAAACTACCTCCATACTTCCATTTGTTTGTATGGGTTACCTTCAAATTAGTCCCGTGACAATTGTGGGGGTCATAGAGCAAAACAGAGAACACCGTCATTCGTGAGAGTCCCCTTTCCATAGAGTGGCCATTAGTTTGTAGACCAAACCGTTCGGATACTACAGATGTTTTCGTGAGAACATCAATTTTCGGGATGTCTCATGGTCTAACAAACACAGCTGTAGCTCCGCCACCTTCCACCGCAGATGCGGAAGGTCGACATAGGCAGATGTGGTGGATTGAGAGGCAGCCCATGCAAAAATATATCTAGCTTAAAGTGACAGATTTTGATGGAGATTTTTTAAATTATATTACTTAGATTGACGCACGTGTGCATCAATAGACTTAAGGATCTTAAATATTTTGATGTCTTTGTTGCATTCCCTGGCCATCAAGCTGTCCATCAAGGAGGACCTTTACAGATTTACAGGAAGCCTACAGTAGGCTGCGTTCAGTTGACTGCCAGTGATACTTTGCTCATCTTAAATTTATAAACCTAGGCAACATGATACAATAAAATAAATTGCCTAATTCATCCCATAGATTTTCCAAGCGTCAATGGTGCCATAGATGGGACCCATATCCCATTCAAAGACCCTCTGCACCAAATGAAGGAGTATGTGAAGAGAAAATATTTTCACAGCTTAACCTGTTGGGTCTAGGGGGCAGCATTTGCACGTCTGGATAAAAAAAATGTACCCGATTTAATCTGGTTACTAATCCTACCCAGTAACTAGAATATGCATATACTTATTATATATGGATAGAAAACACTCTAAAGTTTCCAAAACTGTTTGAATGGTGTCTGTGAGTATAACAGAACTCATTTGGCAGGCAAAACCCTGAGACATTTTCTGACAGGAAGTGGATACCTGATGTGTTGTATTGACTTTAAAGCTATCCCATTGAAAGACACAGGGGTTTAGGAATATTTTGGCACTTCCTATTGCTTCCACTAGATGTCACCAGCCTTTACAAAGTGTTTTGAGTCTTCTGGAGGGAGATCTGACCGAACAAGAGCCATGGAACGGTGATGTCCCATTAGACACCTGGCGCGCTACTTCATGTTGGGTACCCTCGTTCCAATACGTTATAAAAGGCTATGCATTCGTCCACCTTGAATATTATTCATGTTCTGGTTAAAAAAGGCCCTAATGATTTATGCTATACAACGTTTGACATGTTTGAACGAACGGAAATATATTTTTTCCCCTCGTTCATGACGAGAAGTCCGGCTGGCTTACATCATGTGCTAACGAGACGGAGATTTTTGGACATAAATGATGAGCTTTTTTGAACAAAACTACATTCGTTATGGACCTGTGATACCTGGAAGTGACATCTGATGAAGAGAATCAAAGGTAATGGATTATTTACATAGTATTTTCGATTTTAGATCTCCCCAACATGACGTCTAGTCTGTATCGCAACGCGTATTTTTCTGGGCACAGTGCTCAGATTATTGCAAAGTGTGATTTCCCAGTAAGGTTATTTTTAAATCTGGCAAGTTGATTGCGTTCAAAAGATGTAAATCTATAATTCTTTAAATGACAATATAATATTTTAACAATGTTTTCTAATTTTAATTATTTAATTTCTGACGCTGACTTGACTGCCGGTTATTGGAGGGAAACGATTTCCTCAACATCAATGCCATAGTAAAACGCTGTTTTTGTATATAAATATGAACTTGATAGAACTAAAAATGCATGCATTGTCTAACATAATGTCCTAGGAGTGTCATCTGATGGAGATTGTAAAAGGTTAGTGTATCATTTTAGCTGGTTTTATGGTTTTGGTGACCCTGTCTTTGACTTGACAAAACATTACACACAACTCTTGTAAATGTACTGTCCTAACATACTCTAAATTTATGCTTTCGCCGTAAAACCTTTTTGAAATCGTAAAACGTGGTTAGATTAAGGAGATGTTTATCTTTCAAATGGTGTAACATAGTTGTATTTTTGAAAAATTTGAATTTTGACATTTATTTGGATTCAAATTTGCCGCTCTTGAAATGCACCTGCTGTTGATGGAGTGCACCACAGGTGGCACGCTAGCGTCCCACCTAGCCCCAAGAGGTTAAACAAACACATACATTAACCTACACTTTCAAGAAATGTATTTTCAGAAACAGTCATTAAACTCAATGATATCCCTTACTTCTTTTGTCAGATGATCTGTAACTCCCATGGGGTTACCTTCTTCGGGATCGGTGTCCCTTCCATGGGACTGTTGAGCTAACGTATGCTAATGCGATTAGCATGAGGTTGTAAGTAACAAGAACATTTCCCAGGACATAGACATATCTGATATTGGCAGAACGCTTAAATTCTTGTTAATCTAACTGCACTATTCAATTTACAGTGGCTATTCCAGTGAAATAATACCATGCTATTGTTTGAGGAGAGTGCAGAGTTTTAAAAATGAAAAGTTATTAATAACCTCTATGGGATCGGGGTCCCCCACACAGGACAGTTGAGCTAACGTGCTCTATTTGTGCATGACGTTTTAAGTGACAAGAAAATTTACCAGGACATCTGACATGGGCAGAAGGCTTAAATTAACAAGAATTTAAGCTATTTTGCCACAACTTTGGAAGTATGCTTGGAGTCATTGTCCATTTGGAAGACCCATTTGCGACCAAGCTTCAACTTGCCGAAACTATAGTTTGTTAACAAGAAATTTGCAGAGTGTTTGAAAAATAAATGTATGTATGGGAAACCCCCCCTGAAATGGACAAAAATAAATGGAATCATATTGGTAGTGTACGAAACATATACACGATGGCAAATACCACTTAAATGGATGGCAGATCATTCAAAGCTTATGGCAAATGTCATATGGCAAATGCCAAGTGTCATACAGCAAAAATCAATTATACATCAATAAGAACTGTATGAACAAAACGTTGTCATATTTTTTTTACTTGTCCATAAGGCATATGTTTTGTCCATTTGCAATATGATATCATAGGAAGTCAAAAGTCGAAGTCAAAAGTCAGTAAACTATTGCCAAATGCCATAAGAAATGTCCAAATGCAATATGAAAGTATTGAAAGTGCCAAATCAGGATGTTATGTCCATTTGCCATGTATGATCATAGGAAGTTGATTTCCAAACCCAAAAGTCAGTGAACCATGTCCAAATGGCATTTATACTGCCCAAATGATATATAGCACTATATTAAGCCATGAATCAACCTAGAAGGTCTATTTGTCATGTATGATGAGGAAGAAGTGGGAAAAACATCCAAAATGACCACGGGTGGGGTGTGCTCCCTTCCCAGTGATAGTGCTTCCTCTCCATCGCTCGATGGTTACTTGAGAGAGAAGTGGGACTGTCTTTTTTAACGATTTTTTGAAAAACTGTAGTTCATTCAATGAAAGAAATGACTTTCATAAAAGAGATGTTGGACTTTTTTGATGCCTCTATCATACCAAGACTTAACCCAAGGCTTGTCAGAACTAGAAGCACAAGCATTTTGCTACACTCGCAATAACATCTGCTAACCATGTGTATGTGACCAATACAATTTGATTTGGTTAAATATCTAAGACAGAGATGGGTTCCTCCAGATAGGATAAGGGGAGGTCCCATTTCAAGAATTTATGGGCTGCATCCCATATCTCAGGATCATAGTTATTTGTATTTGTAATACCTTTCCCTTTTTTTGTCCCAAAGTAAATAATATAATGTAGCTCTTAGTGGGATACACAGTGGACTTCCATCTTTACACAGTTCTCCGGTGATTGCACCATACATTGTCTAATTGCTCTTTACTGGGCGGCGCAGCACTACAATTTTGGATGGGGTAGACCCAAACCTCCTGCTTTATATAGTAGGTATAGAAGGTTAATTCGAACCCTAGGGTACTGTCTTTCCAAATAAAATGTATAAATAATTAGGCTTTGGATCTTGGAAAATAAATGTTTCAGTACCATAATGGGCAGAGTTTGGAAAAGATAGTTAGAATGTTCCTTTTAATTATATTCACTCTTCAAAAAAGGAAATTGGCAATCAATTTCATCTTGTAATATCGCTTTCAATTTTAGATATGATAGGGAGATAATTGATTTTATATGCATCATCACGTTTACAAGGGATCAACACCCCAAGATACTTAATGTGCTCATGAGACCATTTCCATGGGAAAGTACATTCTACTGATTCACCATTGAATTTAGAAATGGTCATTGTCAGTTTTAAACCAATTTACTTTGTATCCTGAAATAGAGCTAAATACATTGAGCATCCTGAGGAGTGAGGTTTAAATAAGATTCTGGATTTGACAAATACAGAAAAATATCATCAGCATAATGAGATCACCTGTGACTAAGCCCTGACTTGAATTCCAGTAATATCGGTTGAAAGGCGGATGGCTGATACAAATGGCTCGGTAGCCAGGGCAAATAGATACAGGGATAAAGGGCAACCCTGCCTTGTTCCTCATAATAAGATAAAAGGACTAGAGCTATGCCCATTAGTGTTAACCAGGACTTTAGGAGAGTTATACAGTGTCTTGACCCATGAACAGAACATTAAATTCAAATATCTGTAGAACCAGTACAAGATAATCCCATTCTACTCTATTGAAATCCTTTTCGGCATCAAGAGATACTACTACTTTGGGAGAGGTATGATCCTCAGAGAGGTAGATAATGTTCAATAATCTGTGTAAATTGTCTGAAGATGAACGGCCCTGGATAAATCCAGTTTAAATTATATAAATAAGCTTTTGAATTATTTGTTCCATACGACACACTAATATCTTTGTGATAAATTTATAGTCAACGTTTAAGACAAGGCGATACAAACCACATTGCCAAGGATCCTTATCTTTAAAAATAATAATATGATAATTGCAGTGTTGAAACTCTCTGGAATGATGCCTTTCAAAAGAGCTGTGGTGATCATTGCTTTGAGAGGGTTTAGTAGCTTTTCTGAAAATCGGTCATAGAATTTCACTGGGAATCCATCCAAGCTTGGCGATTTTCTTCTTCGTAGACATTTAACTGCCTGAAGAACTTCATCAGTTGTTATGCCTTTTCCAAATGATTTTGTTATTCACAAAATTATTTGTCTCCTCCTTAGAACCTTTCTTTCTGATTGGTACAACTTATAACATAGGCTACTTTGTAGCTAATTAACATTCCATTGGTTTTTGGGAAAGCCTTTCCATCTACCAGAAGATAGTTAGGCCTATTATTAGCATCAATATATTTTTCCTGTTCCTTAATTGTTTGAAACCTGGATGTTCTACTTCATATTATGAGGCATGTCTTAGGGCTCGGCGATATGGCATACAGTGAGGGAAAAAACTATTTGATCCCCTACTGATTTTGTACGTTTGCCCACTGACAAAGAAATGATCAGTCTAACATTTAATGGTAGGTTTCTTTGAACAGTGAGAGACAGAATAACAACAAAAAATCCAGAAAAATACATGTCAAAAAATGATATAAATTGATTTGCATTTTAATGAGGGAAATAAGTACTTGACCCTCTGCAAAACATGACTTAGTACTTGGTGGCAAAACCCTTGTTGGCAATCACAGAGGTCAGACGTTTCTTGTAGTTGGCCACCAGGTTTGCACACATCTCAGGAGGGATTTTGTCCCACCCTCTTTGCAGATCTTCTCCAAGTCATTAAGGTTTCGAGGCTGAAGTTTGGCAACCCGAACCTTCAGCTCCCTCCACAGATTGTCTATGGGATTAAGGTCTGGAGACTGGCTAGGCCACTCCAGGACCTTAATGTGCTTCTTCTTGAGCCACTCCTTTGTTGCCTTGGCCGTGTGTTTTGGGTCATTGTCATGCTGGAATACTCATCCACGACCCATTTTCAATGCCCTGGATGAGGGAAGGAGGTTCTCTTTGTTGGAGCCCTCTTTGTTTGGAGAGGTAAATTAACGGTTACAGTGCTGTATCTACTGTTTTGGGGACAAACTGGATCACTCAGAGTTCAAATGCGGCAGTTGTTTTCTTTCCGAAGATTATAGGTTTGAGGTGGCTTTCTTGATCACGCAGGTAGCCGGCCTAGATAAGAAATTACGTAGAGTGGAATGTTTACCTTTTCTAAAGAAGTGGCTGGACGGTGTTCGCGCATGTTGGATGCGTCTCGTCTTGTTGTTTGTTGTTATCCGACTGGCCGGTGTTGCCCGGAGTTCATTCGCCAGGGGAGCCATCTCCTGCCTCTCCTCTCCATCTGATAGCGAAGTCAACGTAGCACAGCAAGAGGAGCATAGCGATCAACGATGGTCGCATGTCATGAGCCGTGGTAGCCAAAGACAGTGGCCTGCCGCAAAACAGCCTACACTCCCAACGGGAGGCCCAGAGCGGATACAAACAACGAATAGTTTCACAACCCTGGAGCCTGATCTTCCTGCACCTTCGTTGCTGGGATTACCTGTGTCTGTGGCCCCTATGCCTACCTCATACTCCTTCCCCTACGATTTTGAAGTCAATGTTGGAAACCTTCCATCCGTGCTCTGGATCGAGCAGGGCTTCTCCATCTGTCAGAGGCCTGGGGAAGAGGGAATTCACCAATCACCTCACAGTCCACAAGCCGTTTTCGTTGTCCATTCCGTTTTCCAGGGGTAATCCTCACACTTGGGTCCTCTGCCAATCTGTTCCGGTACACAAGGGAGGTAGTCCGACAGTCCAGGTCACAACAGGTAATCTCACAGCTATTGCTCGCTCTTCTCCCACTCTTCATAACTCACATAACGCTCTCTCCTACTCTGCCCCTTTGTGCAGGCTGCTTCCTCCTTTATCCCCAAGCGCTCCCTGGCTTTAACGAATCACAGCCTTGCCTCGTTGGGGCAGGAAGTCCATATAAGGCACAGGGGTGGAGCCAGCGGGCTGCAAGATATCTCCCCTCAATAACCACTCCCCTCACCTCTCCCTGCCGCCTGCTACAGTATTTATCAATTGCTCATACGCTTGATTTACACACACCTGTAAGTATTTTGCCTTGATAAATCAGACGCGTTCTAAAACACTGCTAGTGCATGTGAAGTCTCATTTACATAAAGAACCACCCTAAATGACCATTTATGGTCACAAACCTTCCCTTTAAAGTTGCAAGGACGGTCACAAATTTATGTCCGCCAACATGGAGAAATCAAAGAAAAAAAACTCTTCGGACGCAGAAATATAACTTTTGATCACCGAAGTGGAAGCAAAACAAGCCATACTTTTTGGAGCCCTCGGCAATGGCTTGACAATGTAGCAAACCTAAAAAGGAATTCGCACATTGTATTACATTCACGTAATGGCATTTGAAGGAATGTCATTTCAGAGGCAAACCTTGCTGGGCTTGTATCGCAGTGTTCCTCCTGTCCCAGACAAGCACAGCCAACGCCCTTTCAGCAGGCCTATGGTGCACTCCACTTTTGTTCTTGTGTGTCCGTGGGCTTGGTGGTACCTTGCCTCTTGTTGGTTTGTGAGGGGAGTCAGCCATGTTTTTCATGGTTAGCCCCGGTCTCCTGCAGTTATGAACACAACATTTAAATATTGTTTCCCAGAAGAGGTCTAACATGGCAAATAAAACCTTGCAAAATATACACAAGTCACTTACCAATAAGCCATCCATACTCAACAGCTCCTTCCTGGAGGTTAAGGCCGACTGAACAGTTCTGCACAATGAATGAATCATGTGTCCCACCTGGCCATTTGGTCACTACATTCAACAAAGCCAAATGTGACTCACAGATGATACATAGCTCAGCCATCACGGTGAGCTATACAGACACCCACCAAGTTCGGGGCAACCTAAACTCAGAATTACTATTAGAAAAATTCTCTTACCTTGGCTGATCTTCGTCAGAATTCACTCCCAGGACTGCTACTTCCACAAGAAATGTTGTTTTTGTTCCAAATAATCCATATTTATGTCCAAATACCTCCGTTTTGTTCGTGCGTGCAGATCACTTATCCAAAGGCATAACGCGCGAGCGAGGAACCAGAGACGAAAAGTCAAAATGTTCCATTACTGTACTTAGAAGCATGTCAAACGCTGTTTAAAATCAATCTTTATGGTATTTAACGTAAAATTGCGATAATATTCCAACCGGACAATAGCATATTCATTCAAGGAGAAAAAGAAGGAACAGCGTGCTCGTGTGACCGCGCATATCCAATCCCTTTGTTGCCAGGCAGTCCACTCAGAAACTGAGCTCCTATTATCTGCCCAGTGACAGGAGAATGCTCAAACCACTTTCTGAAGGCTTTAGACAGCCAATGGTAGCCTCAGGAAGTGCAACGTAACCCCACAGATACTGTAGTTTTGAAAGGGACTAGAAAGAAGAACTACAATTCTGACATCCTCCACTTCCTGGTTGACTTTTTTCTCAGGTTTTTGCCTGCCATATGAGTTCTGTTATACTCACAGACACCATCCAAACAGTTTTAGAAACTTCAGAGTGTTTTCTATCCAAATCTTCTAATTATATGCATATTCTAGTTTCTGGGCCAGAGTAGTAACCTGTTTAAATTGGGTACGTTTTTCATCCGGCCGTGAAAATACTGCCCCCGAGCCCAGACAGGTTAACCTGTTAGGGCTAGGGGGCAGTATTTACACCGCCGGATAAAAAACGTACCCGATTTAATCTGGTTACCACTCCTACCCAGTAACTAGAATATGCATATACTTATTACATGTGGATAGAAAACACCCTAAAGTTTCTAAAACTGTTTGAATGGTGTCTGTGAGTATAACAGAACTCATTTGGCAGGCAAAAAACTGAGAAGGTTTCATGCAGGAAGTGGCCTGTCTGACAAGGTGTCGTTCTTCTTGTCTCTGTTTATTGAAGAGTGAGGATCTTAGCTGTCCCGTGACACTTCCTACGGCTGCCATAGGGTCTCAGAAGGCGGTAAAAAGCTGAATCGGGGCTTTGCAGGCTCTGGCTGAAAAAAAGTAGCGCGTTTGGGTAGTGGCTGGTTACAGTACTGTGAGACTCAGGCTCGTGCCCGCGTCGACCGAAAGCTTTGTTTACTTTCCTCTGTTTAGCTAAATGGACATTCCCGGTCGGAATATTATCGCTTTTTTACGAGAAAAATCGTCCCACCTACGTAACAGCCAGTGGAATCCTGTGGTGCGTTATTCAAATACCTTAGAAATGCTATTACTTAAATTTCTCAAACATATGACTATTTTACACCATTTTAAAGACAAGACTCTCGTTAATCTAACCACACTGTCCGATTTCAAAAAGGCTTTACAACGAAAGCAAAACATTAGATTATGTCAGCAGAGTACCCAGCCAGAAATAATCAGACACCCATTTTTCAAGCTAGCATATAATGTCACAAAAACCCAGAAGACAGCTAAATTCAGCACTAACCTTTGATGATCTTCATCAGATGACACACCTAGGACATTATGTTATACAATACATGCATGTTTTGTTCAATCAAGATCATATTTACATCAAAAACCAGCTTTTTACATTAGCATGTGACGTTCAGAACTAGCATACCCCCCGCAAACTTGACTAAAATACTAAATTACTCACGATAAACGTTCACAAAAAGCATAACAATTATTTTAAGAATTATAGATACAGAACTCCTCTATGCACTCGATATGTCCGATTTTAAAATAGCTTTTCGGTGAAAGCACATTTTGCAATATTCTCAGTAGGTAGCCTGGCATCACAAGGCTAGCTATTTAGACACCCGGCAAGTTTAGCACTCACCAAAGTCAGATTTACTATAAGAAAAATGTTATTACCTTTGGTGTTCTTCGTCAGAATGCACTCCCAGGACTTCTACTTTAATAACAAATGTTGGTTTGGTCCCAAATAATCCATTGTTATATCCAAATAGCGGCGTTTTGTTTGTGCGTTCAAGACACTATCCGAAAGGGTAAATAAGGGTTACGAGCATGGCGCATTTCGTGACAAAAAAATTGTAAATATTCCATTACCGTACTTCGAAGCATGTCAACCGCTGTTTAACCTCTCTAGGCTAGGCGGGACGAATTCGTCCCACCTACGTAACAGCAACTGCTATCCTGTGGCGCGATTTTCAAAACCTTAAAAATCCTATTACTTCAATTTCTCAAACATATGACTATTTTACAGCCATTTAAAGACAAGACTCTCGTTAATCTAACCACACTGTCCGATTTCAAAAAGGCTTTACAACGAAAGCAAAACATTAGATTATGTCAGCAGAGTACCAAGCCAGAAATAATCAGACACCCATTTTTCAAGCCAGCATATAATGTCACCAAAACCCAGAAGACAGCTAAATGCAGCACTCACCTTTGATGATCTTCATCAGATGACAACCCTAGGACATTATGTTATACAATACATGCATGTTTTGTTCAATCAAGTTCATATTTATATCAAAAACCAGCTTTTTACATTAGCATGTGACGTTCAGAACTAGCATACTAGCAAACTTCCGGGGAATTCGCTAACATTTTACTAAATTACTCACGATAAACGTTCACAAAAAGCATAACAATTATTTTAAGAATTATAGATACAGACCTCCTCTATGCACTCGATATGTCCGATTTTAAAATAGCTTTTTGGTGAAAGCACATTTTGCAATATTCTAAGTACATAGCCCAGGCATCACGGGCTCGCTATTTAGACACCCGGCAAGTTTAGCACTCACCATAATCATATTTACTATTATAAAAATTTCATTACCTTTTGTTGTCTTCGTCAGAATACACACCCAGGACAGCTACTTCAATAACAAATGTTGGTTTGGTCCAAAATAATCCATCGTTATATCCGAATAGCGGCGTTTTGTTCGTGCGTTCCAGACACTATCGGAAATAGTAAAGAAGTTTCACGCGCTTGGCGCAATTCGTGACAATAAAATTCTAAGTATTCCATTACCGTACTTCGAAGCATGTCAACCGCTGTTTAAAATCAATTTTTACGACATTTTTCTCGTAGAAAAGCGGTAAAATTCCGACAGGGAATCTCCTTTTCGGCAAACAGAGGAAAAAATCCCAAAGGCGGGGGCGGTCGGGGTCACGCGCATAAGCTAGTGTCTCTTGATGGGCCACTTGAGAAAGGCGATAATGTGTTTCAGCCTGGGGCTGGAATGACGACATTCTGTTTTTTCCCGGGCTCTGAGCGCCTATGGACGACGTGGGAAGTGTCACGTTAGAGCAGAGATCCTTAGTAAATGATAGAGATGGAAAAGAAGTTCAACAAATGGTCAGACAGGCCACTTCCTGTAAAGGAATCTCTCAGGTTTTGACCTGCCATTTGAGTTCTGTTATACTCACAGACACCATTCAAACAGTTTTAGAAAATTTAGGGTGTTTTCTATCCATATGTAATAAGTATATGCATATTCTAGTTACTGAGTAGGAGTGGTAACCAGATTAAATCGGGTATGTTTTTTATCCAGCCGTGTCAATGCTGCCCCCTAGCCCTAACAGGTTAAAATCAATTTTTATGCAATTTTTCTCGTAAAAAAGCAATAATATTCCGACCGGGTATCTGCATTTAGGTAAACAGACAAAAGAAAATAAAGCATGGGGTCGACTCGGGCACGCGCCTAAGCCCATAGTACTCTGATCGGCCACTTGCCAAAAGCGATAATGTGTTTCAGCCAGAGGCTGCCTCGATATTGTTCAGCTTTTTCCCGGGGTCTGAGAGCCTATGGGAGCCGTAGGAAGTGTCACGTTAGAGCAAAGATCCTCAGTTTTCAATAAAAAGAGCTCAGATGAACAACAACTTGTCAGACAGGCCACTTCCCATATAGAATCCTCTCAGGTTTTTGCCTACCATATGAGTTCTGTTATACTCACAGACACCATTCAAACAGTTTTAGAAACTTTAGGGTGTTTTCTATCCAAAGCCAATAATTATATGCATATTCTAGTTACTGGGCAGGAGTAGTAACCAGATTAAATCGAGTACGTTTTTTTACCGGCCGTGTCAATACTGCCCCCTACCCCCAACAGGTTAATGAAGATTATATTGAAAATCCTAAAAAGAAGAGTTATAATTGGATATAGGCCTAGAACAGTCATTGATGAGTATCGGATGTAAATACATGTATTGGTTTTGTTTACTCTTGAATAACATTTATGATTCCATATGACGTCTGACGTATCAGCGTGTATTATTTAGTCATTAAGGGTGGATTGATAAGGGAATTATATGCTTAAAGGTAATGACTAAACAAATTCCACCCTGAAACATAATTATGACATGATGTAACAGATATAATGAATAATTAGACAAAGGTAACTATTAGTAATCATTCGATTATGTAGCATGTATAATGAATAGTTAAAGTACTAAACGTAAGTCCAATAAGGTTCATTAAAGACATGTGAGGGAGAGAAATGTGTGTGTCTGTGTGTGTGTGTGTGTGTGTGTGTGTGTGTGTGTGTGTGTGTGTGTGTGTGTGTGTGTGTGTGTGTGTGTGTGTGTGTGTGTGTGTGTGTGTGTGTGTCTAAGAAAATACAGAGAACAATTCAACTGTGTTTGACCCGACCTGGCCAGAACTCTGAGAAACTTATGATAGGACAGGGAGTCCTTTTCAAGGTTCCTCTAATCTCGGGGGAATGGAACTGACAGCGCTAGGTAGTGATAAACAGTGGTGAGAACTCTGGGGAAGGAATCATCCCACCAACTGTTCGTGTGTATGTATGTGCGTAGGATATCTACTGTTTGTGTGGAGGTATGTGCGTAAGTAGGGAGCAAGTTATAAAATGGATGTCTTTGTATTATGGACTTCAGAACGTTCTCTGAATAAACTGTACGGACATTTTGCATAAACTGAGTCTTTGCCTAATTATTATTAAACCCAGGATCTTACAAACTTCGGGGATTGGTCAAAAGTTTATTGTTAGTTATTATCATTGGGATTGAAAATTCTCGTGACAGTTATATACTGTTGAAGTAATATGGCTACACGTTCATCTGCCTCACCTAAAGCCCATTCTTGTGGGAATCTGCTATAGACCACCAAGTGCTAACAGTCAGTATCTGGATAACATGTGTGAAATGCTTGATAATGTATGTGATATCAGAGGTATATTTTATGGATTATTTAAATATTCACTGGCTTTCATTAACCTGATGTGTATAGGGGGCAGTATTTTCACAGCCGGATGAAAAAACGTACCCGATTTAAACTGGTTACTACTCTTGCCCAGAAACGAGAATATCCATATTATTAGTAGATTTGGATAGAAAACACTCTGAAGTTTCTAGAACTGTTTGAATGGTGTCTGTGAGTATAACATAACTCATATGGCAGGCAAAAACCTGAGAAAAAGTCAACCAGGAAGTGGAGGATCTCAGAATTGTAGTTCTTTCTAGTCCCTTTCGAAACTACAGTATCTGTGGGGTTACGTTGCACTTTCTAAGGCTTCCATTGGCTGTCTAAAGCCTTCAGAAAGTGGTTTGAGCATTCTCCTGTCACTGGGCAGATAATAGGAGCTCAGTTTCTGAGTGGACTGCCTGGCAACAAAGGGATTGGATATGGGCGGTCCCGCGAGCACGCTGTTTTTTCTTTTTCTCCTTGAATGAATACGCTATTGTCCGGTTGGAATATTATCGCAATTCTACGTTAAAAATACCATAAAGATTGATTTTAAACAGCGTTTGACATGCTTCTAAGTACGGTAATGGAACATTTTGACTTTTTGTGTCTCGAATTGCGCTCGCGCGTTAGCCTTTGGATAGTGACCGGAATGCACAAACTAAACGGAGGTATTTGGACATAACCTCTATGGGACCGGCGGGACGAATTCGTCCCACCTACGTAACATCCACTGCCAGCCTGTGGCGCGATTTTCAAAATCTTCAAAATCCTATTACTTCAATTTCTCAAACATATGACTATTTTACAGCCATTTAAAGATAAGACTCTCGTTAATCTAACCACACTGTCCGATTTCAAAAAGGCTTTACAACGAAAGCAAAACATTAGATTATGTCAGCAGAGTACCAAGCCAGAAATAATCAGACACCCATTTTTCAAGCCAGCATATAATGTCACCAAAACCCAGAAGACAGCTAAATGCAGCACTCACCTTTGATGATCTTCATCAGATGACAACCCTAGGACATTATGTTATACAATACATGCATGTTTTGTTCAATCAAGTTCATATTTATATCAAAAACCAGCTTTTTACATTAGCATGTGACGTTCAGAACTAGCATACCCCCCGCAAACTTACGGGGAATTCGCTAACATTTTACTAAATTACTCACGATAAACGTTCACAAAAAGCATAACAATTATTTTAAGAATTATAGATACAGACCTCCTCTATGCACTCGATATGTCCGATTTTAAAATAGCTTTTTGGTGAAAGCACATTTTGCAATATTCTAAGTATATAGCCCAGGCATCACGGGCTCGCTATTTAGACATCCGGCAAGTTTAGCACTCACCATAATCATATTTACTATTATAAAAATGTCATTACCTTTTGTTGTCTTCGTCAGAATGCACACCCAGGACGTCTACTTCAATAACAAATGTTGGTTTGGTCCAAAATAATCCATCGTTATATCCGAATAGCGGCGTTTTGTTCGTGCGTTCCAGACACTATCCGAAATAGTAAAGAAGTGTCGCGCGCTTGGCGCAATTCCTGACAATAAAATTCAAAGTATTCAATTGCCGTACGTCGAAGCATGTCAACCGCTGTTTAAAATCAATTTTTACGTCATTTTTCTCGTAGAAAAGCGGTAAAATTCCGACAGGGAATCTCCTTTTCGGCAAACAGAGGAAAAAATCCCAAAGGCGGGGGCGGTCGGGGTCACGCGCATAAGCTAGTGTCTCTTGATGGGCCACTTGAGAAAGGCGATAATGTGTTTCAGCCTGGGGCTGGAATGACGACATTCTCTTTTTTCCCGGGCTATGAGAGCCTATGGACGACGTGGGAAGTGTCACGTTAGAGCAGAGATCCTTAGTAAATGATAGAGATGGCAAAGAAGTTCCAGAAATGGTCAGACAGGCCACTTCCTGTAAAGGAATCTCTCAGGTTTTGACCTGCCATTTGAGTTCTGTTATACTCACAGACACCATTCAAACAGTTTTAGAAAATTTAGGGTGTTTTCTATCCATATGTAATAAGTATATGCATATTCTAGTTACTGAGTAGGAGTGGTAACCAGATTAAATCGGGTATGTTTTTTATCCAGCCGTGTCAATGCTGCCCCCTAGCCCTAACAGGATAACTATGTATTATTTCAAACAAAAACAACATTTCTTGTGGAAGTAGCAGTCCTGGGAGTGCATTCTGATGAAGATCAGCAAAGGTAAGAGAATATTTCTAATACTAATTCTGAGTTTAGGTTGCCCCGAACTTGGCGGGTGTCTGTATAGCTTTCTGTGATGGCTGAGCTATGTACTCAGAATATTGCAAAATGTGCTTTCTCCGTAAAGCTATTTTAAAATCTGACACAGCTGTTGTATAAAGGAGTTCTGTAGCTATAATTCTTAAAATAATTGTTATGTATTTTGTCAACGTTTATGATGAGTATTTTTCTAAATTCACCGGAGGTTTTTGGTGGGAATACATTTTCTGAACATCACGCGCCAATGTAAAATGCTGTTTTTTTTATATAAATATGAACTTTATCGAACAAAACATACATGTATTGTGTAACATGATGTCCTAGGAGTGTCATCAGATGAAGATTGTCAAAGGTTAGTGCTTCATTTAGCTGTGTTTTGGGTTTTATTGACACATGTCCTTGCTTGGAAAATGGCTGTGTGGTTATTTAGGTCTCTGTACTCTCCTAACATAATCTAATGTTTTGCTTTCGCTGTAAAGCCTTTTTGAAATCGGACAATGTGGTTTGATTAAGGAGAAGTGTATCTTTAAAATGGTGTAAAATAGTCGTATGTTTGAGAAATAAAAATGATTGGCTTTTTGAGGTTTTGTATTTCGCGCCGACGCTGTTCCATTGGATATTGGCTAGGCGTTCCGCTAGCAGAACGTCTGTCCTCAACAGGTTTTAAGCTGCCCACTCAAGACAAAGCTTCAAACTGTAACCAGGTCCTGCAATCTGGTTCAGGTTCAATCAACCTACCATGGTAGTTACAAACTGCACATGTATCACTGCTCAGGAGAAGACCCAGGCCTGCCGCAAAACAGCCTACACTCCCAACAGGAGGCCCAGAGCGGATACAAACAACGAATAGTTTCACAACCCTGGAGCCTGATCTTCCTGCACCTTCGTTGCTGGGATTACCTGTGTCTGCGGCCCCTATGCCTACCTCATACTCCTTCCCCTACGATTTTGAAGTCAATGTTGGAAACCTTCCATCCATGCTCTGGATCGAGCAGGGCTTCTCCATCTGTCAGAGGCCTGCACCATCATGTGAAGAGTGGGAGTGGGTGGATTTCCTCATCCTTCTCTCCAGCTGTGATTTTGGGCAGCTCCACGATAAGAAATGTGACTGTTGCTGGTGCAAAAACAATGTCCTATCCCGGAGCTCGAGTAAATGACATTACTAAGCTGCTCCTAAATGTACTATGCCAGGACATGGACAGTGATTCTATTGTAGTCCATGTGGGTTTTAATGACATTATGAAAGGCAGCTCTGAACAGTTGAAACTGGATTTCAAAGAGCTGATTGACTCTCTGCTAGACATAAATAAAAGACCCATCATATCTGGCCCTGTGCTCTCTCTGAATCATGGCATTGATCAGAAATGGTTCCATTCATCGGAAACAGGATTTTGGTACACTGGGGAAGAGGGAATTCACCAATCACCTCACAGTCCACAAGCCGTTTTCGTTGTCCATTCCGTTTTCCAGGGGTAATCCTCACACTTGGGTCCTCAGCCAATCTGGTCCGGTACACAAGGGAGGTAGTCCGACAGTCCAGGTCACAACAGGTAATCTCACAGCTATTGCTCGCTCTTCTCCCACTCTTCATAACGCACATTTAAACTGGTTACTACTCTTGCCCAGAAACGAGAATATCCATATTATTAGTAGATTTGGATAGAAAACACTCAAGTTTCTAGAACTGTTTGAATGGTGTCTGTGAGTATAACATAACTCATATGGCAGGCAAAAACCTGAGAAAAAGTCAACCAGGAAGTGGAGGATCTCAGAATTGTAGTTCTTCTTTGTAGTCCCTTTCGAAACTACAGTATCTGTGAGCCAATTGCAATTGGCTCAGAACAGGGCAGCACGGCTGCCCTATTAATAATATGCATGTCAAACTCTCCTAGCTCAAAGTAGAGTAGAGACTGACTTCATCACTACTTGTATTTGTGAGAGTTATTGACATGTTGAAAGCACCGAGCTGTCTATTTTAACGACTTGCACACAGCTCAGACACCAATACATACCCCACAAGGCATGCCACCAGAGGTCTCTTCACAGTCCCCAAGTCCAGAACAGACTATGGGAGGCACATAGTACTACATAGAGCCATGACTACATGGAACTATTCCACATCAGATAACTGATGCAAGCAGTAGAATCAGATTGAAAAAAAACAGATAAAAATTCCCCTTATGGAACAGCGGGGACTGTGAAGTAACACAAACATAGGCACAGCCACATGCATACACACACATGATAACATACGCACTATACACACGTACACATGGATTTTGTGTTGTAGATATGTGGTAGTAGAGCATTCAGCACATCAGCTAAATAGGCAGCGGAGTGGGGACTCAGCTAACTAAAGAAAAATCCTGCACATGTGCAGAAATATATATATATTTAGCCTGGGCCAATAGGGATACAGAAATGCCGTAGCCATAACAATCACAAAGAAATAAGACATCACCAAAGAGATAAGTAGACCTATCCAGCTTGCTGTCATTCAATATAGGAGCCACTGGATGGCAGACTTAGCACACTAGCTAACAGAGATCAGCACCATGGAGAGCAGCATCATAAGCATTAGAGCTCATCATCAACTTTCACACAACACACCTCCATGGACTGTCCAGTTAACCACTGTAAGGTGAAGAGTGTATGGCACCATGGCCAGATATATCACCTGAGAAGTTAGTGGTGGATGTTATTCTTACAGTACAGTATGTTTACTGTAAAAAAAAAAAGGATATTGAGACTTCTGGACAATTTACATTATTTTTACAGTTTATCATAAAATTTGGCATATCTGTAAGGCACTGCATTTTTATCTAATCTGCTATGGTGTTAACTTTGAAAGGGCTGTTGCCTGTTCCACCGTTTATGTCTGTAAACTACAGTGAGACGACAAGCCATTGGCTTAGTTAGAGCATGTGGAGGTTTTAGGGCGGCAACTACTAAAAGAGAAGCGTTAGACCTTATCTGACAGAGCACGCTCTATCCCCACTAGTAACAGGCCTCTGAACCGGCTGAGATTGGATGTAAATAAAATATTAAATTCCTGTCATGCACTCTTAGAAATAAGGGTACGGTATTGTTCTCTGGGGTACAAAAAGATCAAAATACACATAACGTACCTTCAGAGGTACACAATGATCTCACATGGTACAGTGTGGAAAAAGAGTATAAAGGTAGATTTTTGTATCCAATATTAGGAATTTAAAAAGGTACAATCATCACAATCTCACTCTCAAAAAAAGGGTACAATGTCAAGGTACATTTGTTTCCTACGGTACAAATGTATTTTGTGTACCTCAATACCCTTAATACCCACCAATTATGAATTTTTGTGTAGGCCATAATTATTATCATCATATTTCCCAGCATGCTTTACTGCAGGTAGATTTTATTTAACTAATGTATATCTGTGTTTTTGCATTGATGAATCTTATGCTACAAAGACAAAGACAAATAACATACATTTTTCTAAACTTATCTAATCAGTTGGCAGTCAATAAAAACTGTTGGATATTTCCAAACTTTGGCTGGATTCCAATAGGAATTACAAATCACTTTGCAAGCCAGCATAATATGACTTACAAGTAGGGTTACAAAATGCTGGTAACTTTTCCAGGATTTCCAGAAATCCCAGTCAGAAGAGTCCTGGAAATGGGAGGGAATAAGTAGGACATGCTTCAACCAGGATTTTGAGAAAATCTTGGAATTTTAGGTATATTACCAGAATTTTGCAAGCCTACTTGCAGGCATGATGTGGCCTGTAAACCATGACTTCCAGGCCACTGTATTAGGGTAAAACTAGGCCTCAAAATAAGTCCTCAGGATGCTAAATTACATATAATCATGAAGCGTATAATTGTAATGATAATATATGCCTAGGAACTCACTTGGTGAAGGCCACAGGACTGAAAATGAATGAATTCAACAACCATGTCTCTCACTAGCAAATACAGTCATGGGTGGTAACTCTACAATTTAATCAAAAAGGCAAGGCACACGGAAATTATATTGGAGGCGTGGCATAGTGGGGCCGTGGGTTTCAGATAGTTATTTTTGGCCACCCTTGAGTGAAAGCGTTGTACCAGTTTAAGTTGTTTATGGTAGAGGTACAATTTTCCCACTTACAAGGAACAAAAGGCTTTGTCACTGTGGTGGTATTATATAAAGGCAAAAGGCATGCTTGGTACCTGTGGAGAAAGGTACTATCTGAGGTATGAACTGGGGTACAATTACTGTATGTACCTATAAAAGTACAAAGGAGGACCTTACAGGGTACCACCCCAGTGACAAGTGGTTGTACCCACTTAGGAACAAATCTAACCCTTATTTCCGAGAGTGTAACGGTCAACCACTCACATAGGGATGTAGCACATGTGACTCTCCAGCATGCCACTTAGCACACCCAGGCCACAGGGATGCAATTATCAAAGTTTGTTGTCACAGATTGGGATATGATTTTCTGCAGATATCCACAGATATGGCAATAGCCCTTTCCTGACAAATGACCTAGTTGCCTCATGGGTGGAATGTTATTAATATTTTTTATAATTAATAAACTTATTTTTTTAAACTGCAGAAAATCCAGTGTTTCTATGTCAAACATTTTTGTTATATTTCAGTCTTCTGTGATGTATATAAAGTGAAACTCAAAATTGTATACATTTGAACTCCATCTAAAATGCTACAGCCCATAAGCATGTGTGTGAGGTGTATACTTTTGTTTAGAAGTAGATTTGTTTAACATTACCAAGAAACACTCACACACATGAATGTTTTTTTTTGGAGCAATGCTGGTGGGGATCTGCCACAGCGTTGTTGTGAAAAGAGGTTCAGGTAAACATCTGTAGTGATTACTGTGTGTATCTATGGGTACTTCAATTACATTTCTAGATTGCTCATACAAAATTCCAATCCATGTAATTAGCTAGCCGATACCATCATGTAAAGCTCATCTTTGTTGTAAAATGGCAACCAACTGGAATTGTCAGACACCTTTGGCCATGAAAGTGCTTCATAAAAAAGCTTTAATCCCCTGTAGTGCAAAACCAGGTCCCTCGAGATAGGCAGCTGACAAGGACATTTTTATGGGTCTGGGTCTGAAAGCACAGTGGTGGTATCTGCAAAGTGCAACTAGGCCTTTGCATTCTCACAAGACCTTGCACCTTGCCCCCAACAGAGGGGGTGGGGAAAAACACATTCTGCTCTCTCACGACTGTCTCTCATGACTCTCTCTCAGCTTCCATTACATTGTGACTGAATTAAAAGTAACAACTCCAGTCCTGTGGGAAATATTTTCTGCAGTTGTCACACACCAGATCTTTTCTTTCTTCTAGGGAATATGATGACGATGGATAGTTTGGGAAGGGGAAATAGGCATTTCCCAATGGAACTTTAAAAAAAAAAGTATTTTCTCTTTCCCAAAATGGTTTAGTTTCTGTGGTTTTTGTTTAGTTAAGTTTTATTTAATAGAATATTACAGTTTTGAAATCCATCTATACACTGCTACAGAAATGTATCGGCAAATTGTTTAAAACCCTACTATGTTGGTTACACACAACAGTTAATTACCCTCTAAATCTCCCTGGGAAAAGATATGACACCTGATAAGCTAAGAAAGCATGTGAGAGTGGAATATTTATTTGCCTGTTGCCCAGAGAAACCCAGACTCAACAAGATTTATTTTTGTGACTGTGTACACAGGCAAAATGAAGTATTGAAATGTCCTTTTTATTACACCCGTGCAAAGGGCCACATTTCAATGGGAACCTTAGGTGTTTTCCACCACTATAAAATATCTTGTTGTTTGCATGATATGCTTCAATATCAAAACCAGACCACTCAAAACAAGCACTCAGAGCAGTCATGAGATATTAATGTAGGAGCTCACACGGATGTGGTTGCTCCTAGTATTTTACAGAGCTGTTTGTTAGGCTTGGCATGTAAAAACAAAAACAATGTGCAGTACTATGAGATAATGGCAATTAAAGTGATAAATGTTAATACTGTATAACACTTGTGTTATTACGTTCCATAAGTGTTCAGTTTATGCATCTACTTAGACTCTCTTTCTTCAGAAGTGCCGCACTGTGAAGCTTCTTATAACACTGCTCCTCTTATGCGGCCCTTGTATGGATAAGTGTAACTGAATGATTAATGCGTATCAGATTAGGCAAAAAGCTGATCATTCTGATCTGGCACAGGAAGATGAAAACAAAATGAGAGACGAGCTGACAGGAGATGCATGAAAGAAATTATGTCTGAGCGAGACATGATAGGACTCACAAAGGGGGATTTCACATGGCGTCAAGTCTTCCTCAGGCAACGTGTGCTCTTTGTTCATTCTGAGAAGGTAACACACAGACGGGCAGACACCCACTGACATTGGTAGAGTAGGAAGATTTCAACTGTAGAGTGACAATGATAGTCCCCCCATCCTTTTCCACCAGTATTACCATGGTAACTGAGACACCGTTAACATAACTGCTGCATGACAAACAACACCACAGTCATCTACCATACAGTGTTTTTAAAACATATTCACACCCCTTTACTTTTTCCACATTTTGTTGTGTTACAGCAGGAATAAAAAAAAAATTAAATTGAGATTTTTTTCCACTGGCCTACACAAAATCACTGGTGTGTATTCATGAATGCCAAGGGAAGCCAGGCTTCCCCCAAAAAATGGAGCAAGAAAAAAACATACAAAATAATGTATCTTTCATCTCTCTGTGTTTCATAAATGTCCTTCAATTCGCAAGAGGCTGAATGTATCTCACCAGAGAGAGCATCTGAGCGAAGGAAACAGTGCCCCTCTGTCTCAGTATGTGTAGCATATCTATCTGAATCTGTCTGGTCAGAAAGACTATGACATTGTTGTCGCCCATAGCATTGAATGTAAGGGAAGCCAGGGAGCATTTGGCCTTCCTTGATAAAAAAATTAAATAATAGCCAATCAGCGTTGAGCTAAACTGAGTGAGCTCAGCTGTGAATGGTCCTGGCGCACCAAAAGAAAGTGTCAAGGGAAGCCAGTTTGGATTTGGCTTCAGACCAATCACATCACAACAATTTGGTAGCTAGACGTAGTATGCTAATGTTAACTAGCTGACCTGGCTCATCGTTGCCCATGAAAGGTAGTTAGGCTAGCGAAAAAAGCATTTTAGCCAGGTAGGCTAGGACGACAAAAACTAAAAGCATGTACTGTATGACAGTCATAGACTGTTCAGGCAACATGAAAGAGAGGAGGATGCCATTGGCGTAGGGTGAGTCAACATGTTTTTTTCTACTTGCACGCATGCACTCACACACAAAAATCAGTACCATGGGCAGCCACATCATATTTAGCTTACATTGATTGGACTAAATAGTTTTTGGTATCTTTTAGTTGTCATTGTATTGGACTCAGCATAGGTGATTAGATGATGTTGAAATTTTTAAGTTGAAATGGTGCTGGAATAGTGGAGGCAGCTCCTGTTTTCTTTGCGACTTGCGGTAACTCTCCTTGGTTCTAAATCAATGGTAGTTTAGTAGTCTGAAAATGTTAGAAACATTACAGAACCTTGCATGACCATACTGTAGGTCATGTAACTAATTGATACATGCAATATGTTTTGTGGACTTCACCAGACAGATGTTGCTCTCTGGTTTTGTAATGAAACACGTGTGGTTGAATTTATTCTGCCACTGTTTCTACAGCTACTTCATCCCGAAGCAAGCACCAATTAGCCTGGAGCTAACCTATGCTAGGCCCATCTCCCTGCTAGCTGAAGAGGTCCATCAGCCACTCCTTGGGCTACAATACCTATTTTGCCAATTGGCCTGGACCCCTTTTACTGCCAATACGGAGCCCCGCCGATCCATCACGACTGGACTATCGACGTAATCTGCTCAAGGGGGTTTTCAACAGGCTCCTCTGTCGCGACGTCCCTGAACATCACTAGTTCAGGGACTGCTAGTTCTGAACATCACATGCTAATGTAAAAAGCTGTTTTTTGATATAAATATGAACTTGATTGAACAAAACATGCATGTATTGTATAACATAATGTCCTAGGAATGTTATCTGATGAAGATCATC
Organism: Salmo salar; assembly: GCF_965601325.2. Classification (NCBI taxonomy): domain Eukaryota; kingdom Metazoa; phylum Chordata; class Actinopteri; order Salmoniformes; family Salmonidae; genus Salmo; species Salmo salar. The sequence continues at coordinate 14,532,746 of NC_138314.1, read as the reverse complement.
AAAGGTTAGTGCCGCTTTTAGCTGTGGTTTTGGTTTTTGTGACATATATGCTTGCTTTGAAAATGGCTGTGTGATTATTTTTGGCTGGGTACTCTCCTGACATAATCTAATGTTTTGCTTTCGCTGTAAAGCCTTTTTGAAATCGGACAATGTGGTTAGATTAACGAGAGTCTTATCTTTAAAATGGTGTAAAATAGTCATATGTTTGAGAAATTGAAGTTATAGCAGTTTTGAGGTATTTGTATTTCGCGCCACGCGATTCCACTGGCTGTTGACTAGGGTGGGACGCAAACGTCCCACTGGCCCAGAGAGGTTAAATGGTGTCTCTAGAGACAATACCTCTCTCATCGTTACTCAAGGCCTAGGTTTACCTCTACTGTATTCACATCCTACCATACCTTTGTCTGTATATTATGCCTTGAATCTATTCCACCGCACCCAGAAACCTGCTCCTTTTACTCTCTGTTCCGAACGTACTAGACGACCAGTTCTTATAGCCTTTAGCCGCACCCTTATCCTATCCCTCCTCTGTTCCTCTGGTGATGTAGAGTTTAATCCAGGCCCTGCAGTGCCTAGCTCCACTCCCATTCCCCAGGCGCTCTCATTTGTTGACTTCTGTAACCGTAAAAGCCTTGGTTTCATGCATGTTAACCTCTTACATCTGCTCCAATATCCAATGATAGGCATGGCGCGAATTACAAATTCCTCAAAAATCCAAAAACTTCAATTTTTCAAACATATGACTATTTTACACCATTTTAAAGACAAGACTCTCCTTTATCTAACCACACTGTCCAATTTCAAAAAGGCTTTACAGCGAAAGCAAAACATTAGATTATGTCAGCAGAGTACCCAGCCAGAAATAATCAGACACCCATTTTTCATGCTAGCATATAATGTCACAAAAAACAAAACCACAGCTAAATGCAGCACTAACCTTTGATGATCTTCATCAGATGACACTCCTAGGACATTATGTTATACAATACATGCATGTTTTGTTCAATCAAGTTCATATTTATATCAAAAAACAGCTTTTTACATTAGCATGTGACGTTCAGAACTAGCATTCCCACCGAACACTTCCGGTGAATTTACTAAATTACTCACGATAAACGTTCACAAAAAACATAACAATTATTTTAAGAATTATAGAAACAGAACTCCTTCATGCAATCGCTATGTCCGATTTTAAAATAGCTTTTCGGTCAAAGCACATTTTACAATATTCTGAGTACATAGCCTGGCCATCATGGCTAGCTATTTTGACACCCACCCAGTTTTGTACTCACCAAACTCCGATTTACTATAATAAAAATTGAATTACCTTTGCTGTTCTACGTCAGAATGCACTCCAAGGACTTCTTCTTCAATAACAAATGTTGTTTTGGTTCCAAATAATCCATAATCAAGACACTATCTGAAGGGTGACGAAGGGTTACACGCCCGACGCGTGTCGTGCCAAAATATTCCATTACCGTACATCGAAGCATGTCAACCGCTGTTTAAAATCAATTTTTATGCGATTTTTCTCGTAAAAAAGCGATAATATTCTGACCGGGAAACCCTGTTTTCGTTCAAAGACGAAAAAATAAAAACATGGTGTCGGCTCGTGCACGCGCCCCCAGTCTCATTGTTCTCAGATCGACCACTATCCAAATGCGCTACTGTTTTTCAGCCATGGCCTGCAAAGGCATCATTCAACGTTTTGCCGCCTTCTGAGAGCCTATGGGAGCCGTAGGAAGTGTCACATTACAGCAGAGATCCTCAGTTTTCAATAAAGAGAGAGTGTAGATGGCCAAGGAATGGTCAGAGAGGGCACTTCCTGTAAGGAATCTTCTCAGGTTTTGGCCTGCCAAATGAGTTCTGTTATACTCACAGACACCATTCAAACAGTTTTAGAAACTTTCGAGTGTTTTCTATCCAAAGCTAATAATTATATGCATATTCTAGTTTCTGGGCAGGAGTAGTAGTCAGATTAAATCGGGTACGTTTTTTATCCGGCCGTGAAAATACTGCCCCCTATCCATAACAGGTTAACACCCAGGCCGTCCTACAATCTAAGCTAGATGCCCTCAATCTCACACAAATTATCAATGAACCTACCAGGTACAACCCCAAATACGTAAACACAGGCACCCTCATAGATATCATCCTAACCAACCTGCCCTCAAAATACACCTCTGTTGTCTTCAACCAGGATCTCAGCGATCACTGCCACATCGCCTGCATCCGTAATGGGTCTGCGGTCAAACGACTACCCCTCATCACTGTCAAATGCTCCCTAAAACACTTCAACGAGCAGGCCTTTCCAATTGATCTGGCTGGGGTATCCTGGAAGGATATTGACCTCATTCTGTCAGTAGACAATGCCTGGTTATTCTTTTAAAGTGCTTTCCTCACCTCCTTCAATAAGAATGCCCCATTCAAAAAATTTAGAACCAGGAACAGATACAGCCCTTGGTTCACTCTAGACCTGACTGCCCTTGACCAGCACAAAAACATCCTGTGGCGTTCTGCATTAGCATCGAATAGCCCCCGCGATATGCAACTTTTCAGGGAAGTTAGGAAAGAAAATGCTAGCTTTTTCAAACAAAAATGTGCATCCTGTAGCACAAACTCCAAAAGGTTCAGGAACATTGTAAAGTCCATGGAGAATAAGAGCACCTCCTCCCAGCTGCCCACTGCACTGAGGCTAGGAAACACTGTCACCACTGATAAATCCACGATAATTGAGAATTTCAATAAGCATTTTTCTGTGGCTGGCCATGCTTTCCATCTGGCTACCCCTACCCAGGTCAACAGCCCTGCACCCCCCACAGCAACTTGCCCAAGCCTCCCCATTTCTCCTTCACCCAAATCCAGACAGCTGATGTTCTGAAAGAGCTGCAACATTTGGACCCCTACAAATCAGCCGTGCTAGACAATCTGGACCCTCTCTTTCTAACATTATCCGCCGCAATTGTTGCAACCCCTATTACTAGCCTGTTCAACCTCTCTTTCGTATCGTCTGAGATCCCCAAAGAATGGAAAGCTGCCGCTGTCATCCCCCTCTTCAAAGGGGGAGACACTAGATCCAAACAGTTACAGACCTATATCTATCCTACCCTGCCTTTCTAAGGTCTTCGAAAGCCAAGTTAACAAACAGATCACCAACCATTTCGAATCCCACCGTACCTTCTCCGCTATGCAATCTGGTTTCCGAGCAGGTCATGGGTGCACCTCAGCCACGGTCAAGGTACGGTATCATACGATATCATAACCGCCATCGATAAAAGACAATACTGTGCAGCCGTATTCATTGACCTGGCCAAGGCTTTCGACTCTGTCAATCACCACATTCTTATCGGCAGACTCAACAGTCTTGGTTTCTCAAATGACTGCCTCACCTGGTTCACCAACTGCTTCTCAGACAGAGTTCAGTGTGTCAAATCGGAAGGCCTGTTGTCCGGACCTCTGGCAGTCTCTATTGGGGTGCCACAGGGTTTAATTCTCGGGCTGACTCTTTTCTCTGTATACATCAATGATGTCGCTCTTGCTGCTGGTGATTCTCTGATCCACCTCTACGCAGACGACACCATTCTATATACTTCTGGCCCTTCTTTGGACACTGTGTTAAGTAACCTCCAGACGAGCTTCAATGCCATACAACTCTCCTTCCGTGGCCTCCAACTGCTCTTAAATGCAATTGAAACTAAATGCATGCTCTTCAACTGATCGCTGCCCACACCTGCCCGCCCATCCAGCATCACTACTCAGGACGGTTCTGACTTAGAATATGTGGACAACTACAAATACCTAGGTGTCTGGTTAGACTGTAAACTCTCCTTCCAGACTCACATTAAGCATCTCCAATCCAAAATTAAATCTCGAATTGGCTTCCTATTTTGCAAAAAAGCCTCCTTCACTCATGCTGCAAAACATACCCTCGTTAAACTGACTATCCTACCGATCCATGACTTCTGCGATGTCATTTACAAAATAGCCTCCAACACTCTACTCAGCAAATTGGATGCAGTCTATCACAGTGCCATCCGTTTTGTCACCAAAGCCCCATATACTACCCACCACTCCGACCTGTATGCTCTCGTTGGCTGGCCCTTACTTCATATTCATCGCCAAACTCACTGGCTCCAAGTCATCTATAAGTCTTTGCTAGGTAAAGCCCCGCCTTATCTCAGCTCACTGGTCACCCACCCGTAGCACGCACTCCAGCAGGTATATTTCACTGGTCACCCCCAAAGCCAATTCCTCCTTTGGCCACCTTTCCTTCCAGTTCTCTGCTGCCAATGACTGGAACCAATTGCAAAAATCACTGAAGCTGGAGACTCATATCTCCCTCTCTAACTTTAAGCACCAGCTGTCAGAGCAGCTCACAGATCACTGCACCTGTACATAGCCCATCTGTAAATTGCCTATCCAACTACCTCATCCACATACTGTTATTTTTTGTTGTTGCTCCTTTGCACCCCAGTGTCTCTACTTGCACATTCATCTTCTGCACATCTATCACTCCAGTGTTTAATTGCTAAATTGTAATTATTTCGCCACTATGGCCTATTTATTGCCTTACCTCCCTTATCTTACCTCATTCGCACACACTGTATAGAGACTTTTCTATTGTGCTATTGACTGTATGTTTGTTTTTTCCATGTTTAACTCTGTGTTGTTGTTTGTGTTGCACTGCTTTGCTTTATCTTGGCCAGGTCGCAGTTGTAAATGAGAACTTGTTCTCACCTGGCCTACCTGGTTAAATGAAGGTGAAATAAAAAAAAATAAAAAAAATACTCCATAATGTCGAAGTGGAATTATGTTTATTTTTTATTTTTATTATTAATAAAAAATGAAAAGCTGAAATGTCTTGGGTCAATAAGTATTCAAACCCTTTGTTATTGCAAGCCTAAACATGTTCAGGAGTAAAAATGTGCTTAACAAGACCCATCATTTTTACATTTTTTTATTTGACCTTTATTTAACTAGGCAAGTCAGTTAAGAACAAATTCTTAGACGGCCTACCCTGGGCCAAACCTGGACGACGCTGGGACAGTTGTGCGCCACCCTATGGGACTCCCAATCATGGCCAGATGTGATACAACATGGAATCGAATCAAGGATTGTGGTGACGCCTCTTCCACTGAGATGCAGTGCCTTAGATCGCTGCACCACTCAGGAGCCGTAATAAGTTGCTTTGACTCACTATGTGTGCAATAATAGTATTAAACATTTTTTCTGAATGACTACCTCATCTCTGTACCACACCCATACAATTATCTGTAAGGTTCCTCAGTCAAGTAGTGATTTCGAACACAGATTCAACCACAAATATCAGGGAGGTTTTCCAATGCCTCGCAAAGAAGGGCACCTATTGGTAAAAAAAGGAAAAAAAGAAGGCAGCCATTGAATATCCCTTTGAGCATGGTGAAGTTATTAATTACACTTTGGATGGTGTATCAATACACCCAGTCACTACAAAGATACAGAGGTCCTTCTTAACCCAGTTGCCAGAGAGGAAGGAAACCTCTCAGGGATTTCACCATGAGGGCAATGGTGACTTTAAAACAGTTACAGAGTTTAATGGTTGTGATAGGAGGAAACTGAGGATGGATCAACAACATTGTAGTTACATCCCAATACTAACTTAATTGACAAAGTGAAAGAAGGAAGCCTGTACAGAATACAATACAACACATTACTGAGTACCACTCTCCATGTTTTCAAGCATAGTGGTGGCTGCATCATGTTATGGTATGCTTGTAAATGTTAAGGACTGGGGAGTTTTTAGGATTAAAAAGAAATGGAATGGAGCTAAGCACAGGCAAAATGCTAGAGGACAACCTGGTTCAGTCTGCTTTCTGGGAGACACTGGGAGATGAATCCGCCTTTCAGCAGGACAGTAACCTAAAACACAAGGCCAAATCTACACTGGAGTTGCTTACCAAGAAGACAGTGAATGTTCCTGAGTGGCCGAGTTACAGTTTTGACCTGAAAATGGTTGTCTAGCAATGATCAACAACCAGAGCTTGAAGAATATTGAAAAGAATAATGGGCAAATGTTTCACAATCCAAGTGTAGAAAGCTCTTAGAGACTTACCCAGAAAAACTCACAACTGTAATCGCTGCCAAAAGTGCCTCTGCAAAGTATTGACTCAGGGGTGTGAGTACTTATGTAAATTAGATATTTCTGTATTTCAATAAATTAGCAAAAATGTGTCACTATGTCATTATGGTGTATTCTGTGTAGATGGGGTGAGGAAAAAATATATTTAATAATCCATTTTGAATTCAGGCTGTGACAACAAAATGTGGAATAAGTCAAGGGATATGAATACTTTCTGGCACTGCTGTGGATATGCATTTTTGGATTCATATGTCACACTGGATATTGTCTTTCCAATGCCTCATTAAAGGGGAACTGCACCCGTTGATATGCCCTCATTATTTGGCTTGCTCCTCAAAAAATAATGGTGACCAAGACAGAAGCCAAACGTGAGTTGGCTTGGGGGTGTAGTTTGATGTGGGTGTTTTTTGGGTGTGTTCTTGCCACCACCAAAACACACCCATCTGTCAGAACCTTACCCGCAGCTATTTCCCCCCACTCATTCACAAAAACAAACCTCCCGCAGGTTGAGTTCAATAACTACAGGCAGATGTATGTTGAGATGTTGGAGGAAGCTTTGAATTGGTCAGTAGCCTACAGAGTAATATGAGAAATATGCAATTGCTGAATGTATGTAGATATTCTAAACAAAGTGTTTTGATAACTTTAAAATGTATTAGCAGGTCCATGTAGAATAAACAACCCTTTACACAATACCATATAAACAGTGTTCTGCTAATATAACAATGTGGACCTTTCATTGTCATTCCCAGCCGATACAGATCCTGTGCCTATCGACATTTTGTCTGGTGGTAATGGGGCTACTTCAAACATGTCAGAGTGGTCATACCTTCCTGTGTGGTTCAGTAATTTCATTTTTAATACATTTGCAAACATTTCTAAAAACCTGTTTTTGCTTTGTCATTATGGGGTATTGTGTGTAGATTGATGAGGAAAAAAACATTTTACAATAAGGCTGTAACGTAACAAAATGTGGAAACAGTGAAGGTGTCTGAATACTTTTCGAATGCACAGTATACAACAATCAATGTCTTATATATACACACAAGACAATCCCAATAGGATACACAATAGGCACCAAAAGGCAGACATATGCTATCCTGGGCATTCTCTTTTCACTCACTTTCGAGGCATGCTACTTTTTAGCAGTGCTTTCAGTTAGAACTTGAAACTGCCTATGGAGGTTATCATTTTCAAATTCTTTGGAAGACTGAGTACCAAATGGTTTCTTTCCCTATAACACTATTACATCCAAAAGTGGAATAGTGGAAAAGTTATGGTTATCTCGGACCAAGTTAAAGTAGCTATATTGGGGAAAATACTGTGGATAATATTATGTACAAGACACAATTTCATCTGAGAGACTCTCTCCTCTCCTGAGCCATCTGAGGCTTTCAAAGTGGGAATGGTCAAGATGAGTTCGTGCTGGAGGTTTGAGAATAATCCTGACTAATTTGTTCTGAGATGTCTGCAGTTTGTTTTTAATTATCTTAGGGGCACTACTGTACCAGGAAGAGCACGCACAGTCGAAGTGGCACTGAACAAAAGCCTCCGCCAATGCCACCATTGCATTCTTATCTAGAAATTTGAAGGGGATCTTGCCAGAAACCTAATTTTATGGTTCACTTTGGAGATAACATTTTGTGCCATGCTCTCCCCTGTCAGATGGTTATCTAGCACACATCCAAGATAATTTACTGAGTCTTTTGCTATGATGACTATGTCACCTACTACCATCTTAAAGTCAGGGGATTTCCTCAGTTTCACTTTGGACCCTTACAAGGTGGACTCTGTTTTTCCAAGGTGGAGTGACAGCTTATTGTCATACAGCCATTTACTGACATTCAGAAGTTCAGCACTGACGGCTTTCTCAACCACATTTTTGTCTTTGTGGGAAACCAACAGTGCAGAATGATCTGCATAGAGGAAAAGGTCATGTACAGGCAGATTTCAGATCATTTATATACAACAGAAAGAAAAGTGGACACAGCCCACTCCCTTGGGGTACCTGCAGTTCAAGGTTTTGGGTTTAGACAGGGTCCCACCCACATCTACCATCTATTATCTTCCTTGCAGATAAGAGATAACCCACTTTATGGCTATGTTGTTAAAGCCCATGGCTCTTAGTTTAATTAACAGAATTTCATGACGCACTATATCAAACGCCTTTTGGAGATCTAACATAACCATACCACAAATTTTCTCTCCATCTACTTCCTTCCTGATGTGGTCAGTTAGATATAGTAGGCAAATGTTGGTAGAATGGGATTTGTTAAAGCCAGTGTGGAGCTCATATAGTAGGTTAAGTAAGGAAAAATAACTGAAAATCTGCTCAAACATAATCTTTACAATGTGAGTTACGCAGGGTGTGATGATTACCACAGCAGCCCTTAGAAATCTGCCAGGAATATTGTGAAGGCCAGTTGCCTTGGAATGGTCCATTTTATTTAGCTTCTTTTTACAGTTGACTCAGACACTTTTTCAAGCGAAAAACCATCTCCTTGAATCCCTCGCTGCGAGTCAAACTGCTGGACTTGACTCTCCCCATAACAACCTGATTGACCATGTAACTAATGTAGTAGCTATTCAGAGTGTCTGCAACCATGGTCTTGACTGATGTAACCTTTCCTCCAATGTCCATGCTAAGATTTCAATCTTTAGTCTTTAATCTGTTACTGTAACCTAACAGCTTCAGACACTTCCATAGTTTATTTGGATTGTTCCTCTTCTCAAACATTTTGTTATTAAAATACTCTTCATTGGCCTTCTCTATCATCCAGTTAGCCTCATGTCTTAGTTTCTTATAGTCTATAAAAACATAATTTGCCCTGGATATCCTGAACTCCAGAAAGTGTTTATTTCTTAGCTTAATTGCCTTTAACCTGTTATGGCTAGGGGGCAGTATTTTCACGGCTGGATAAAAAACGTACCTGATTTAATCTGGTTACTACTCCTGCCCAGTAACTAGAATATGTATATAATTATTGGCTTTGGATAGAAAACACCCTAAAGTTTCTAAAACTGTTTGAATGGTGTCTGTGAGTATAACAGAACTCATATGGCAGGCAAAAACCTGAGAAGATTTCATGCAGGAAGTCTGACAAGGTGTCGTTCTTCTTGTCTCTGTTTATTGAAGAGTGAGGATCTTAGCTGTCCCGTGACACTTCCTACGGCTGCCATAGGCTCTCAGAAGGCGGCAAAATGCTGAATCGTGGCTTTGCAGGCTCTGGCTGAAAAAAAGTAGCGCGTTTGGGTATTGGCTGGTTACAGTACTGTGAGACTCAGGCTCGTGCCCGCGTCGACAGAAAGCTTTGTTTTCTTTCCTCTGTTTAGCTAAATGGACATTCCCGGTCGGAATATTATCGCTTTTTTACGAGAAAAATGGATTTTAAACAGCTGTTGACATGCTTCGAAGTACGGTAATGGAATATTTCGATTTTTTTGGTCACGAATTGCGCCATGCGCACGACCCTGATTTACCATTTCGGATAGTGTCTGGGACGCACAAACAAAACGCCGCTATTCAGATATAACGATGGATTATTTTGGACCAAGCCAACATTTGTTATTGAAGTAGCAGTCCTGGGAGTGCATTCTGACGAAGACAACAAAAGGTAATCAAACTTTTATAATAGTAAATCTGATATTGGTGAGTGCTAAACTTGCCGGGTGTCTAAATAGCTAGCCGGTGATGGCTGGTCTATGTACTTAGAATATTGCAAAATGTGCTTTCACCAAAAAGCTATTTTAAAATCGGACATATCGAGTGCATAGAGGAGTTCTGTATCTATAATTCTTAAAATAATTGTTATGCTTTTTGTGAACGTTTATCGTGAGTAATTTAGTAAATTGTTAGCAAATTCCCCGGAAGTTTGCGGGGGGTATGCTAGTTCTGAACGTCACATGCTAATGTAAAAAGCTGTTTTTTGATATAAATATGAACTTGATTGAACAAAACATGCATGTATTGTATAACATAATGTCCTAGGTGTGTCATCTGATGAAGATCATCAAAGGTTAGTGCTGCATTTAGCTGTCTTCTGGGTTTTTTTAGCTTGAAAAATGGGTGTCTGATTATTTCTGGCTTGGTACTCTGCTGACATAATCTAATGTTTTGCTTTCGCTGTAAAGCCTTTTTGAAATCGGACAGTGTGGTTAGATAAAGGAGAGTCTTGTCTTTAAAATGCTGTGAAATAGTCATATGTTTGAAAAATTGAAGTTTTTGTATTTTTGAGGAATTTGTCATTCGCGCCACGCCTATCATTGGATATTGGAGTAGGTGTTCCGCTAGCGGAACGTCTAGATGTAAGAATGTTATCGTTTATCCATGGTTCTGTTCTTTGCTTAATTCCCCCCCAAAATTCTGAGGCCAGCTTGTCAACAGCATCTAAAAACAATTATTTAAAATTGCCCCAGGCATTTTCCACTTTATTGCATTTCAATACAGTGACCAGTCCAATTTGCTCAAACAATTAACAAAAACATCTGCACTATAGTTCTTCATAGACCAAATTTTTATTGAGTTATGACAAATAAAACAGTTTTCTGAACCTTCATATTACATAAAATGATGGAACAATCACTGAGCCCATAGTTTACAACCCCACTCTTTGATATTTTTGATCTCTCTGACACCAACATGAGGTCAATGATGGTTTAGGTAAAAGGACAGACCCTGGTGTGCCCATTAATCAGCTGGTGTAAAGTAAACAGATTACAAAAATTCTTAAGAGCTTTAAAATTAGCATTTTCCTTTTGAGCATGTCTGTATTAAAATCACCAGTAACAATAACCTCTGATTAAATCAAGCTAATTCTAGGTCGTCACTAATCATAGACAGCTAATAATCCTATCTATTACTATGTCTCACAATGTGTCTGCATACCAATAACTGTCAAAGACATGACCAGAGGTGACTGTGGACAGGTTTACAGCATATAGAGGTGAAACAGATTTACACTCTGATTAAATGTGACATTAATCAACTTCTATCGTCGGCCCATGAACTCTATTTCTACACTACAGCCATTGATGGCTGTACTGTAGGTCTTTAGCATGAATTGACTTGACCTCTGCTTGCCTTGTTTTTTATGCCCTACTGCACATGACCTCATGTCCAAGCCAGTAACCTCCCACTAACCAAACAAGCCCCAACAGGAAAGCACGAGCCTATGCCAGAATGTCCTGGTTAATGTAGTGTTTCATGAAGTGTTTCTGTGAAGCGTTCAATGCCCATGCCTACAGATGTTCTATATGTGTATCAATTGTACAGTATGTTGTACCATATTGTACAATGTCGTATAGTGCCGTGTTGTGGTCTTAACATCCCAAGGACTCCACACCAGCAGTCGCTCTAAACATCCACCATTGTTACATTGTCAACCCTCACCAGATGAGCCAGAGCTGACTCAATAATAACCACCTGGCATGGCGCATTTCAGGCCACTGAGCCTGGATAGAACCGTACAATGCTGATTCCTCAGGTGGCTCTGGGGAAGTCGGTGGGAGTGGAGGGGGGGGGGGGGGGTGAAGAGGAGTACAGAGATCCCCCTCTCCTACACGAAAGAACGTTTAAGTTCAAAGCATGGAAGACTTGTCTGCGAAGTGAAAACAATTGGCCAGTTCAAGTTCCCATTCATCAAAGTGACAGTTGTAGCCACGTGGAAATGAATTAATAAATAAAGGGAATGCATTCAGTGTGCAGATTAAGTGGAGCTGGCTGTGTAACGCAGACAGAACTACTGCAGCAGCTAAAGTGAAGACTGTCAGTGACAGTGGCTGGCAGCACAAGCCCATGTCAGCAAATAACATCCAGATGGTTGGAGGAGCATTCATCTGTTTTTACCCTGCATGATTCTCTCTCTCTTTCACAGCGGCCCACATATCGCATATCAATGCTTTTTGAAAGGGAAGGAAGTGTTTTTGTGTGTCCCCATGGTTTTTTTCACCTTTTTGTGGTATTTTTTTTTTTCACAAGTGTAGTCAAGGCCAGGGGGTTTGTGTGTTTGTGTTGTGTACACGCATGGAGAATTTTACTTTGAATGTTTATTGATTACCGTAGGTACAGTATTTGTATGCATGCAATGTGAGTCATATAGAAATATGTGTTTACCCATCACTGCCCTCCACTTGAGCTATGACCTGTCACATATTTATTATTAATTATCATATTCTGGGGATGCTGAGTGCGGAGGTTTCAGTTGCCTTGGTTACCTATTTAAGAAATCCATGTTGACCGAAATGTCCCCTTCTGTTCCGTGCTGTATTTAAAAGTGAATAAAAGCCTTTGATACAAAGCCTCAGTTTCCCATGGAGGTTGAACTCACAAATGATCTCACTTCTCTTATCGTGACCGGTTAAAAATGTACCATGAAAATAGATTCAGACTAATAATGTAGAACTCATTTAAATGTTTTTTTTTTTTAACTACAGTTATATGGTATAGTTTAATTTCACTGCATTGTTTATGAGGCAAAGATCTGTAGGATCTACATACGAATTAATGCACCATATTTCAGTCTCATCTGCCCTTCAAAATCACTTACTATTCTTCACTTGAAACCAACTTTTCATGCGATATGTTGGATCAATCTATCATCTTGGAGTGAGACGTTATTGCATAGAGCTAGCAACTTTTTCTGAGGACAAAAAGCTGTTATTTTCATTATGGTGTAGAACCTCTCATCCATTGAGTATCAGTCTAAGAGTGACACCTTCATCATAAATTACACGGCAGCAGACGGCTTGGTGTCGCCCAACTTTGCGGAAAGTAGCCTATAACCAGCAGGTGGGATGACTTGCAGTGAACCTTATTGATTACCACTCATGTTTCTTTTGAATCAATCTCCATCATCCAATGGCCATTTTCTCCATTATATTTCATTTGGAGAGACAGATGATGGGAGGGCCTAAAGGAGAGGCCTATCTGTTCTCTAGGAGAGATTCTATCATGTAAAGGGCTTTGTGTCCCTCACACACAGCACAACACTGGCTCATAGAAGGCGACAACTCCCTGTCACTGCCTCAATTCCCCCGAGGATTCCACAGAAAACATTTACTTTGGCTGATTAAAACTGCTGCCAAATAACATTACTCCCTTTTTATTTTGGACCAGAACCCCTGTAAAGAGCAAATGAATGCACCGATTCTGCATGTGTTTCTCTGTTGCTCATTGAACTTCTTAGGTCTAGGCCCCTTTTCTCTCCACTTCCTGTCTGAATGACGTGCCCAAAGTAAACTGCCTGTACCTCAGGCCCTGAAGCCAGGATATGCCTATAATTGGTGCCATTGGAAAGAAAACACTTTGAAGTTTGTAGAAATGTCGAAATAATGTAGGAGAATATAACACAATAGATACGGTAGGAGAAAATCCAAAGAAAAACCAACCAGAATTCTTTGTTGTTCATGGGCCGACCAACCAGGTCATATTGAAAATTTGCTCCCTGGATGCAATTCCTATGGCTTCCACAGGGTATCTGCAGTCTATGTTCAATGTTTCAGGATTGTAACTTCAAAATGAATTAGAAATATCAGTTTTAGCAGACACAGTCTTGGAAATTCGTGTTTGCGCGAGCCCTGAAGAAATTACGTCCCTGCTACAATCGGTTTCCTATTGAACATACTTCTTTCCGTAAAAAATATTATAGTTTGATTACATTTTAGGGTTTCTGAGGAGTAAATAGAAACATATGTTGACTTGTTGAAACAAAGTTTATGGGTAGATTTTCAGATTCCTTTCTCTGCATGTTGAACGAGTGGATTACTCAAATCAATGGCGCCAACTAAATTGACTTTTTGGGATATAAAGCAGGATTTTATCTAACAAAATGACACTACACGTTATAGCTGGGACCATTTGGATGACAAATCAGAGGAATATTTTCAAAAAGTAAGTGAATATTTAATCGTTATTTGTAAATGTATGAAACCTGTGCCGTGGAAAAATATTTTGATGTGGGGCGCCGTCCTCAAACAATCGCATGGCATGTTTTCGCTGTAATAGCTACTGTAAATTGGACGGTGCAGTTAGATTAACAAAAATGTTAGCTTTCAGCCAATACAAGACACTTATATGTACATAAATGTTTAAAATCCGTATTATTTATGATTATTTATTTGAATTGCGCGCCCTCCAGTTTCACCAGAGGTTGTTCCGCTAGCGGGACCCCTAGCTCCTTAAGAAAAATGTGATCTTGGGGGTGTGGTTCAATAAGGCAGTTACTGATGTTTGTCCCCCATGAGACACCATAGGAACAAAGCCAGTATCACTTCCACAAAATAGAAATCTGTAATTAGCTCTGCTGAGGAGGTTTTAATCATACAAATTTACATCTATCTAAGGTGGTTGGTGCTGTGTTTCTCAATTTAAAAAATGCGTGACGTGTTGTCTTATGTGCTGCTGGGCAGTCTGTCTCACTGGCTGTGTGTTCTGCGGTAGGATTGGATAGAGGCAATCACTGCTGCTGTATCCCATGTTAGTGGGCAATTGGGCATTGTCGAAATCAAAACCCAACCCTCAAGTAGGTCATGACAAACTCGAGAATTTATGACAAAAATTATCCTATTTACACTCTGTAGTCAATTTCGACACTAGAATAAATGTTTCTGACTAATAGGCCATTTTCTGTCAGAGAAGTTGTTTATTGCCTTCAAGTTGCACTTTAATGGCAGTAATCTTTGTGTTCTTTGAGCTTCTCCTGGTTGGTTCTGACGCATCAGGGAAATATTGAAATGGTTTTATTACTGACACCAAGGAAAATCAATGCCTGATCTTATAGCTTTTGTGTGAGATATGGTTTCAATTTATGTTAAATATACTGTGCTGAGGGAAGTATGAATGGGGATATATTTACATTGAAATTGAAAGATTACAAAGAAAGCATTGGAAAATGTATAAATGACATTACAATTTAGTAATACACAACAATTACACCAAACAAAGTCAGTCAAGACCACATTATGTTTGAGCAGTAGTAACCTTACTGGTTACTGCTGACACAAACCTTATTGTGGCCACACACCATGGGCTTATCCTTAAAACCAATCTCCCCCTCTCCACTGAGTATCCTCTCATAAGCCCTTTCTGAGAGATATGTCATACCTTATACAGACTGTGTTCCGGCTGGATTTATATCCCTCCCCCCTCCCAGAGTGAGAGCTCTGTCAGCCCTTGTCCTTCGCTCGCCCAAACCCCTCTGGTGCTCTCACCAATCTATCAGGTCCATCAGTGTTTCATGTGTCCTGTGGCACAACAGCGGGCAGCTCAATTAGCTCCCTTTTCTCCCTCTGCTTATGCAGGCAGTGCCAGCAAGGCCCTGCTCCTTCCACCAGGTATGGATCTCTCTCCTATAGTGTTTTTTCAGAGAAATGTTTGACGCCTCAGATCTCCTCGAGGTAAGAAAACTCTCCCCAGTGGTCCACCTGTACCATAAATAATTTTTCTGGGGTATGTATAGGAATGGGTTCAGTTAGATCAAGTGTGGCCAAGTAAATTGGTGGTCCAACTGGCATTTGACTTTGGGATGTTTTCTGTGTACTTTATCTGTTTGTATAAATTTTAGTCTGTGTATTCATCAAAGTAGCCTATGATATGCAGATTAGTTAGAAATCCTGAAGGAGATGAATGATAAAAAGAAGGCTAAGTTTTATATCATCCTCCATAAAAACATTGTGCAACTCTATAATAGCGGAGCCTATAGGCTTGTGAAGGACATTGCAGAGTGTTGCTATACAACCAAAGCAGCCAGCATGTAGCAACCACAACTTCTCCTCCCTCAGCCCGGTCCAATCCACACAGCCTTCCAATGCCAACACTACATGAGGACGGTATGCCTTTAAATCAACTTGTCACCTATGCTTCCTGATCCAATTTACAAACAGTACAGTACAGTAATTGTTTGAAAGGGTCACCCTATTAAATTACTCATGGAAAAAGTTGAAGGATGAAATAGCACTGTGTGCTCATAAATGCATTTCCCTCTAGGCACAGACGTCAAATCAACGTATATTCCACGTTGGTTCAACCAGTGTGTGCCTAGTGGGTTGTTTTCTCACACTCTTACTTGGATGTATAACATGTTGAAGGCGTATGTATGAATAAAAGGTCTCGAAGGATTACAGTATAGGGTGTAGGAATTATTCAAAACCCTATACTGCCTAACTAAACCCAAACTCCCTTCACATCACAACTGCTCACTTCTCCAACAAGGAGCTCTTAGCCGTCAGCCAGTGAATGCTACTCGTATTCCTTTTGAGTGGAGTGCACTTTGGCTATCAACTGTATGGTTTTTAATAAAGGGATCTATTTACTCCGCTAGCACATGGAAGACAAAAGTAGACCCCTAAATCCCCATGGAAGTTTCATGGAGTTGGTGGTGTGCTCTCTCTCCATGCTGCAGGTAACCTGATGTAAAAAGGTCTGATTGATTGATTGATTGATTGCTCGATCGATTGATTGATTGATTGATTGATTGATTGATTGATTGATTGAGGTAGCACTGTGGTAATGCCAGAAAATAAAATTGTTGTGCTTTATTTTACAGTACATACAATTACCAGTAATTATTCCAATAAAAATACTTTCTGTAAAACCACAGGGAAAGAAATCATGATTCGTTTTCCAATGAAGGGTTTAAGACTACAGAGAGGAAGGAGTAAGGGACCTTATCAGTATGATATAATGAACAAGCCGATGAGAGCAACCAGCCATATCTTCATTATAAATAATTATAAATAAATCTATTATAAATAAATCTATACACGCATTACATTCTTAATATATTTATTCACATAATTTATAGATTAATTTAGACATCAAAAGTTGTTACTTTTTAAAAATATCAGGCAGGAAATGGAAAATTAAACAGTGTCCTCTGAACTTTATCAACAAATCTTTCTATGTTTTAAGCAAGATTTCCCAGATTGAAACATAATGTAACCAAAAACTTTAAGAATTATCAATTTGTTCTGTTGTCAGTAATATGTAATATTATATACGATAACTGGGGATTTGTCTCATATTGTGCCAATACAGAGAGGGTTTCCAGTTGATTGCCAGAGCTAAGTTTGACCTCTTGTGCTTTTCTTTTGCATTGAGACTGAGAGAATAGAGTGGGATCTATCCTGACAGCCAGGGATAGGAGCCCTGCAGCGGTGTCAGCTTATCTTCATCCATTTATCCTCTCCTCTTCCTCCTCCTCTTCATTTCCTGCACCAGCCTAAACGCATCCTCCATGTTCCTTGTTTTTGGATATGTGACAGGAAATTGAGAGTGAAGAGTAGCCCAAGGTATGCAAATGTTTCTACTGTCAAGATAATGTAATGATGTTATATATACATCCATATACTGTCCCTATTCATTCCAACTGTGCCTGTAAGAGACATAGAAATGAGGTGTGGTAGAGAGGATACACACACATACTGTACAACGAGACAGGGAATCTGGTTTTCGTTTTGATGCCAAACAAACATTTACTTGTTATGATAGTAATACTGAGGCAAATACATTTCTATTTCATAACACAGTGGCTTACATGCTTTTTATGGCTGATTTCTTTTTTCCTAGCCATGTAATGAAAGACATTTCCAATATGTTATCAGACAGTGGAAGCAGTCTTGTGAGAATTATTGCTCAACCTTGACAATGGAGGGATACTTAACCTGTTTTAGATTTGACATTTTTAGAATACGGAAATGGATTCAAATGTAATATTGTTTTTGTATTGTTCCCTTTTGTATTGTTTGGGCATTTGTATTGTGGGTGTACTGTCGGTGAAGTTCAATCACTGGAATAAGTCTGATAATGGCTATTCAATCTCCCAGTCGGGTGTAAAGAACAAAGTCACACATTCCCTCCAAAGAGCAAAGTGTCTTGGTCTCGTCATCATTGGTCATTGGAGTAAAGAACTCCCTTGTGAGAAGTAGCAGTGAAATTCCCCTGTATTTTCTAACACCCTGCACACATTGTGCCTTCTGGCTGGTGAGTGGGGATGTTTGACTGCCTGGCAAGGCAAGCAGGAGGGATCCCTCGGCTCTGATCTGAGAGACCGTGGCTGATGTTCTATCTCCCGGGCATCACGACAACACTGACTCTTGTCAGACCCTGGGGGTCCCAAACTGTCTCAGAACGACTGTGGATCAAACACTGTGAAACAAAGCTGGTAAGACTGCTATTGTCTCTTTGTAACTTAAAAGGACTGACTCTGAGTAATGTTTATCAGTATGACATGGAGAATAACCGGACCTTATTTACTTGTACTCAAGTTGAATCTGGTTGTTGGTTACCATATGATTTAACAGTACTTATGTTTCAGAATCATTGCACTGTCCTAGTTACTCACCACACATACTGTAGGGTTAAATCGACTGCAGCTATACCACCTCTTTCATAATTCACAAGCTCTGATGTTCTGAATGATGCACTGGGGATAAGATGGCCTGTTTATTTTCCCTTAGAAACCTGAGGTAACTCTGCCAGATAATAAATAAATAAAGATAATACAAAAACAATATGTGGCATATACAGGGGGGAGTGAATAAAAAACAACAAAGGTACTCTAGATATACAATATGCTGGAAAGATTAATGACCGTTCCTGAGTATCCCAAATTAGAACACTGTTGTTGTACACACTCCTCTGACAAAACACAATTAATTACCAGCCCCAGTGCATACAATTAGTTTCAAAAATATTGTATTTACTACATGGGCAAAATGGCATAGTTTTGATTAATTGTTCTTGGGGACAAGTTAGACTCCTAGCCCTGATGTGAAGTCACAACAGGCCCTGCTACATCCTTCTATTAATGAAGGGAAATGCATGGTGATTTTAATCATTCAGGCAGGGGGGAAACAGTACCAGCACCTAACAGTAGAAACTATAAACAGAAAACAATTATGAGAAAATTGGGTCCAATGCAGTCGGTTTGATCACAATATCAAATCATTTCTGGGTAACAATTAAGTACCTTATAGTCATTGTTTTCAATGAAAATGGTCAAATAGAAACAAAAATAGCAAAGAGCAATTTCTCAAGCAAGAATTTTGCTAGGACTGTCTGGGAGTGGTCTGAGTGGGGAAGGGGAAAACTGAAAATTAGCAGTTATTGGCAGAGAGGTTTGGAACTCTCTGTCATGACTTCCGCCGATGTCGGTTCCTCTCCTTCTTCGGGCGGTGTTCGGCAGTCGACGTCATCGGTCTTCTAGCCATCGCCGATCCACCTTTCATTTTCCATTTGTTTTGTCTTGTTTTCCCGCTCACCTGGTTTACATTCCCTCATTACTTGACGTCATATAACCCTCTGTTCCCCCCATGTCTGTGTGTGGAATTGTTTGTTGTAAAGTGTTTTGTGCACTTCTGACTGGTTTGCTATGGGTTATTTCAACCCGTATTTTGTTGTTCTGGGTGCAGTTTGTGTTGCTTCATTAAACTGCTCCGGATGGTACCCAGTTCTGCTCTCCTGCGCCTGACTTCCCTGCAGCCAGTTACGCACCTCTTACACTCTCTTTCTTATTGGTCTATTAACTAATGTACCTCTTGGTGATGTGACCATGCAGGCCAAAATTACATCCCACTAAAACAGGCTGAAATTTCAGGTGGTCTTTTTAAACAGTTCTTACAACTAAAAGGGCATTATCACAATTAGCACAATTTCACAGTATTATTCCAACTGCATAGTGTGGAAATATATATAAAACATAGAAAAATTACATTTTTCAATGCAATGGACCTTTAAGTCAAGGAGACTTAAAGTTTAGTTTGGGAAATGCCTAAATAAATGACGTCCCATCTCACAATATAGACACAGCACCTTGCATGTTATTGAGAGGTCTTTGGCAAGATGGAAAAGAGAGGAAGGCAGAGTAATCACAGACCAACCTGTAAAATATACTCTGATCTGAATCGATGTGCCGTTTTACACTCTGAGTGGAACTGGAATACATTGATTGCGTCCCAAATGGCACCCTATTATTGCCTATACTGTATAGTGCACAACTTTTGACCAGGGCCCATAGGTTCATAGGGTTCTGGTCAAAAGTAATGGACTAAATAGGTAATAGCTTGCCATTTGGTACACACCCATTGCCTCTTAATCTAAGAATGAGAGAACAAAGAAAGGTTGTGCAATATTGTCTGAGGTTGGTGAAACTTTCATTAAATGTAAACCAGGACAGTGGCATGCCACAATATCATTCATATTTCATTATTTCTCCTCCAAACTTAGATTTGCCCTTTTCAAATGAGGAGACAAGGAAATGTACTGCAGGAAGCAGGCTCCTTCCAATAATAATGCATTGTTGTTATGTAAAAGCAAAATAAGGCATGTGTCATTTCAGATTACAGCGATATGACATGGCTGCTAGAGTGGGCACAAGGTGAACAATGATAAACAGTGCTATTTTTCAATTATGGGAAAGCTTATAGCTAAGGGGTAGGTAGCATGCTGTTCATAGGCTACAATATAAGGCACATTTGAAAATAACTGTAACTGAAATGATGAGTTCCATGCAGTGAGACATTCAGCACAACACATCTACATGTTAATGATACATGACAATTTATATCATCACATATGGCTTGCTGATGATTTGATTGGGCTAATAATTTCTTACCTTTTTGTAGACCCTGTTCAGACAAAAATAAATTACATGGGTAATGTTACACCTGAAAAATCTGTTTTGATTATATGGACAGACTGTGCTTTGTGTTATTACATCCTCCCAATTACCTGTGTGCTTCCTGAGTATAATCCATTGGTTTCCTGAGTATAATACATTGGTATGCATTAGTCCACATAGTCCCTTTTTAAACAATGGGCTACTTTCCCCTAATGGTAATCATCTTCCTGGTGCAGCACAGAAATGGTGATTAAATGTTGATTTTCCATCCGAGAGAAGCTGCGGTGATGTATTTTATCACATCACACTTCTCATAGGGCTGATTACAGAGGTTATCTAAGAGCAAGAAAAACTCTCTCCCTCCCTCTCCCCAGGAAAGACCTTGAGGATACTAGCCCTCTTCTCTGTCTCCTCGTAGTAGTAGAAGGCTAGCATTCCTTCCACATTAAAGTGGAACTCCTTGTTCTCTTTGAAAATGTCTGTGGACTCATGTCATTACAGAGACAGGAGTATGTATAATTGCTGACCTTGTCACTTGTGTGCTGTGCAAATTTCCCTTCTACAAACTAAATCAAGGACGTGGGGTTATGCATAGATTTGAACAGACATGGTCGATTATTGAATGAGATAAAGCGAGAATAATTTGCATTCACATGGCCGTGGAGAGTACATTGTGTCCTCAAGTCAAGGCGGGTATCATTTTTGCAAATGAAAATAGACTATAAGTGGCACCCTTGGTCCAATTGACACTACAACAATAACAATAAAAAAGGAAGAGAAATGAGTCACTGACGTAAAATTAATGTCTTTGGTTTTATAGCTAACATTCATTGGCAGCATGATACCAGTTTGAAAGCCATAGTACAATAGAATAAAGGCTTGTGTTAGGGAAAATATTTTTAGATTATGCCCAAATCCAGGTAGCGAATATATTTTTAGTAGAGCCAAGAAGCAGTCAAGTTATTTTACAAAGACATTCAAACAATAGTTGTTCAGAAATGTTTTGAGAAAACAAGAAATGATTCATTTTCAGAAAAACTATACAAATCAAAGTCTGCTCTCTCCTCATCCTAATATGAGCCACATCTGTTGAAACTGGTTCCCTAATTTAGTTAGGGAACCATGCCAGCCTAATCTCTGACTGGCATTTAAACAAAGCTTAGAGTGTCCTGGAGTGGATTGACATTTGCTCTTAAGACAAGGAGCTTTTGTCACGTCCTGACCAGTGAAGGGGTTATTTGTTCTTATAGTTTGGTCAGGACGTGGCAGGGGGTATTTGTTTTATGTGGTTCAGGGTGTGTTTGTGTGTGTTCATGTAGAGGGGGTATTTGGTTTATATGGTTCGGGGTGGTTGTGTATGTAGAGGGGTATTCGATTTATGTGTTCCGGGGTTTTTGGGTTATTGTTCTATGTTAGTTTGGTTCTATGTTCAGTCTAGTCGTTTGTATTTCTATGTTTAGTTAATTGGTGTTGGGGCCTTCAGTTGGAGGCAGCTGTCTATCGTTGCCTCTGATTGAAGGTCCTATAAATAGGTATGTGTTTGGCATGGGATTTTGTGGGAGATTGTTTCTTGTTTAGCTGTGTGCCTGACAAGATTGTCCAGTTCGTTTGTTTTTGTATACGTGGTTTCCGTCTTCACTAAATAAAAGAAGATGAGTATACATTTTCCCGCTGCGTTTTGGTCTACACCCTACGACACCCGTGACAGCTTTGTCTGCTCTGCTTTCTGTATCTATTCCTGTAAAATCATACACCACATAACCAAAAGTATGTGGACACCTGCTCGTCTAACATCTCCTTCCAAAAACATTGCCATTAATATGGAGTTGGTTCCCCCGTTGCGGCTATAACAGCCTCCACTCTTCTGGGAAGGCTTTCCACGAGATGTTGGAACATTGCTGCGGAGACTTGCTTCCATTCAGCCACAAGAGCATTAGTGAGGTCGGGCACTGATGTTGGGCAATTAGGCCTGGCACGCAGTCGGCATTCCAATTCATCCCAAAGGTGTTCAATGGAGTTGAGGTCAGGGCTCTGTACAGGCCAGTCAAGTTTTTCCACACCGATCTAAACCATTCCTATACGGACCTTGTTTTGTGCAGAGGAGCACTGTCATACTGAAACAGGAAAGGGCTTTTCCCAAACTGTTGCCACAAAGTTGGAAGCACAGAGTCGTCTAGAATGTAATTGTATAACGTAGCGTTAAGATTTCCCTTCACTGGAACGAAGAGGCCTAGCCCTTACCACGACCATTATTCCTCCTCCACCAAACTTTACAGTTGGCACTATGCATTCGGGCAGGCAGCGTTCTCCTGGCATCTACCAAACCCAAAGTCCAATGGCGGCGAATTTTATACCACTCCAGCTGACGCTTGGCATTGCGCATGGTGATCTTAGGCTTGTGTGTGGCTGCTCGGCCATGGAAACCCATTTTGTGAAGCTCCCAACGAACAGTTATTGTGCTGATGTTGCTTCCAGAAGCAGTTTGGAACTCGGTAATGAGTGTTGCAAACGAGGACAGACGATTTTTACGCATTACGCGCTGCAGCACTCGGCGGTCGAGTTCTCTGTAGCCTACCACTTTGCGGCTGAGCTGTTGCTCCGAGACGTTTCCACTTCACAATAACAGCACTTACAGTTGACCGGGGCAGCTCTAGCAGGGCATACATTTGACCAACTGACTTTTTGGAATGGTGGCATCCTATGACGGTGCCAAGTTGAAACTCACTGAGCTCTTCAGAAAGGGCCATTCTAATGCCAATGTTTGTCTATGGAGACTGCATGTCTATGTGCTCAATTTTTTTTTTACACCTGTCAGCAACAGGTGTGGCTGAAATAGCCAAATTCACTCATTTGAAGGGGTGTCCACATACTTTTTATAATTTGACAAACTACACTGAACAAATATCTAAACGCAACATTCAACAATTTCAAATATTTTACTGTTACAGTTAATATAAGGAAATCAGTCAATTAAAATAAATTCATTAGACCCTAATCTGTGGATTTCACATGACTTAGAATACATAAACTCAGCAACTGCGTTTATTTTCAGCAAACATAACATGTGTATTTGTATGAACATAACAACTGAGACATAAACTGAACAAGTTCCACAGACATGTGACGAACAGAAATTGAATAATGTGTCCCTGAACAAAGGGGGGGGGGTCAAAATCAAAAGTAACAGTCAGTATCTGGTGTGGCCCCCAGCTGCATTAAAACCTGTTATGGCTAGCGGAATCCCTTGACAATATCCAGTGAAATGGCAGAGTGCGAAATTCCAAAAAATGTATTTGAAATATTTTACTTTCATATATTCACAAGTGCAATACACCAAATTAAAGCTTAACTTCTTGTTAATTTAGCCATCGTGTCAGATTTCAAAAAGGCTTTACAGCGAAAGCACACCATACGATTATGTAAGGTCACCGCCAAGTCACAAAAAAACATACAGCCATTTTCCAGCCAAAGGGAGGAGTCACAAAAAGCAGAAATAGAGATAAAATGAATCACTAACCTTTGATGATCTTCATCAGATGGCACTCATAGGACTTCATGTTACACATTACATGTACTGTATGTTTTGTTCGATAAAGTTCATATTTATATACAAAAATCTCAGTTTACATTGGCGCGTTATGGTCAGTAATGTTGTGCCTCGAAAACATCCAGCGAATTTGCAGAGAGCCACATCAATTTACAGAAATACTCATCATAAACTTTGATGAGAGATACAAGTGTTATGCATAGTATTAAAGATAAACTTCTCCTTAATGCAACCACTGTGTCAAATTTCAAAAAAGCTTTACGGCAAAAGCACACCATGCAATAATCTGAGTACAGCACTCAGCCACCAAAACAAGCCATACAGATACCCGCCATGTTGCGGAGTCAGTAAAAGTCAGAAATAGCGTTATAAATATTCACTTACCTTTGATAATCTTCCTCGGAATGCACTCTCAGGAATCCCAGTTCCACAATAAATGTTTTTTTTGTTCGATAAAGTTCATCTCTATGTCCAAATACCTCCTTTTTGTTTGCGCGTTCAGTTCAGTTCATCCAAATGCACAGGCGCAGGCACTAAGTCCAGATGAAAAGTAAAAAAAGTTCCATTACAGTTTGTAGAAACATGTCAAATGATGTATAGAATCAGTCTTTAGGATGTTTTTATCATAAATCTTCAATAATATTCCAACCGGACAATTCCTTTGTCTTGAGATCCGGCCTCGTCGCTGGCCATGGCAAAACACTGACATTCCTGTCTTACAGGAGATCACTCGCAGAACAAGCAGTATGGCTGGTGACATTGTCATGCTGGAGGGTCATGTCAGGGTGAGCCTGCAGGAAGGGTACCGCAGGAAGGGTACCACATGAGGGAGGAGGATGTTTTCCCTGTAACGCACAGCGTTGAGATTGCTTGCAATGACAACAAACTCTGTACGATGATGCTGTGACACACCGCCCCAGACCATGATGGACCATCCACCTCCAAATCGATCCCGTTCCAGAGTACAGGCCTCGGTGTAACACTCATTCCTTCGACGATAAACACAAATCCGACCATCACCCCTGGTGAGACAAAACTGTGACTTGTCAGTGAAGAGCACTTTTTGCCAGTCCTGTCTGGTCCAGCGACGGTGGGTTTGTGCCCATAGGCGACGTTGTTGCCGGTGATGTCTGGTGAGGACCTGCCTTACAACAGGCCTACAAGCTCTCAGTCCAGCCTCTCTCAGCCTATTGTGGACAATCTGAGCACTGATGGAGGGATTGTGCGTTCCTGGTGTTACTCGGGCAGTTGTTGTTGCCATCCTGTACCTGTCCCGCAGTAGTGATGTTTGGATGTACCGATCCTGTGCAGGTGTTGTTACACGTGGTTTGCCACTGCGTGGTTAGCCATCAGTTGTCCATCCCGTCTCCCTGTAGCGCTGTCTTAGGTGTCTCACAGTACAGACATTGCAATTTATTGCCCTGGCCACATCTGCAGTCCTCATGCCTCTTTGTAGCATGACTAAGGCACGTTCACGCAGATGAGCAGGGACCCTGGGCATCTTTCTTTTGATGTTTTTCAGAGTCAGTAGAAAGGCCTCTTTAGTGTCCTAAGTTTTCATAACTGTGACCTTAATTGCCTACCATCTGTAAACTGTTAGTGTCTTAACGACCGTTCCACAGGTGCATGTTCATTAATTGCTTATGGTTCATTGAATAAGCATGGGTGTCACAAAATTTGTCATGTAGAGAAGAGGACCAAGGCGCAGCGGGATTGTGTACACTCATGTTTATTAAAGGAAACATGTAAAGCATCCACTTGAACAAAAAAAACAATAAACAGTACTTACACCGGTAACAGTGTGGCAGGCTCAAACCAACGCAGTGCACACAAACAATTCCCCACAAACACACCCAACTAATATAGGACTTCCAATCAAAGGCAACACCACACAGCTGCCTTCAATTGGAAGTCCACCCCAATTACCTCTACATAGAAACACCCAACCTAGACAGAACAAAGAAAACCCAACTTCTTCTGCTACGCCCTGACCAACACTTGTACACCTACTCCACCTGCTGGTCAGGACGTGACAATGGGAAACAGTGTTTAAACCCTTTACAATGAAGATCTGTGAACTTATTTGGATTTTTACGAATTATCTTTGAAAGACAGGGTCCTGAAAAAGGGACGTTTCTTTTTTTTCTGAGATTATATGCATCTATTGGTCACAGATACCTTAAAAAAATGTAGGGGCATGGATCCAAAAAAACAGTCAGTTTCTGGTGTGACCACCATTTGCCTCATGCAGCACGACACATCTCCTTCACATAAAATTGATCAGGCTGTTGATTGTGACCTCTGGAATGTTGTCGCACTCCTCTTCAATGGCTGTGCGGAGTTTCTGGATATTGGCAGGAACTGGAACACGTTGTTGTACACATCGATCCAGAGCATCCCAAACATGCTCAATGGGTGACATGTCTGGTGAGTATGCAGGCCATGGAAGAACTGGGACATTTTCAGCTTCCAGGAATTGTGTACAGATCCTTGCGACATGGGGCCATGCATTATCATGCTGAAACATGAGGTGATGACGGCGGATGAATGGTACGACAATAGGCCTCAGGATCTTGTCACGGTATCTGGATTATCAGTATATGAGTATATCAGTATATGGATGGATTATCTTGGCAAAGGATAAATGCTCACTAACAGGGATGTAAATCAAATTGTACTCAAAAGTAGAGAAAAATACGCTTTTTGTGCGTCTGGAAAATGTCTCTTCTCTTTTATTTCAGCTCTTTACATGGGACCAGCACTTTACATATTGTGTTTATATTTTGTTCAGTGTACCTTCAGTGTACCTCGTTCCCGAGTGGC
The DNA here is from genome assembly GCF_965601325.2 of Salmo salar. Lineage (NCBI taxonomy): Eukaryota > Metazoa > Chordata > Actinopteri > Salmoniformes > Salmonidae > Salmo > Salmo salar. Next base: position 14,505,643 of record NC_138314.1, on the reverse strand, counting down.
GCAGCGGTCTAAGGCACTGCTTCTCAGTGCTTGAGGCGTCATTACAGACACCCTGGTTTGAATCCAGGCTGTATCACAACTGGCTGTGATTGGGAGTCCCATCGGGCAGCGCGCAATTGGCCCAGCGTCGTCCGGGTTTGGCTGGTCTAGGCCGTCATTGTAAATAAGAATTTGTTCTTAACTGACTTGCCTAGTTAAATTAAAAAAATGACCATAGTCATCTGCTATGACATTTTGTGCAGAGAACATATTAACAGTTACATATGAACTGTCGGTGCCATTATGACGTCCTTTACTTTGTAAGTGGCTCTGGCTGGTATGGATATTGGAGGAGAACCTACAAGTTGTAGTAAGTAACAATGCTAATGTAAGTGTTAATTGAGGTAAGATTGACACATTAAAATGCTTATAAGGGAATGTGCTCCCACAACAAAACATATTCTGGAAACTTCAGCACATACTGCGTGAGAGTGAGAATGGGATTTGCAGTTCTGTTCTGAGTGAGAATGGGATTTGCAGTTCTGTTTCTTTATTGAAAACAACTGACTTTTCTGTAGTTATGTTCAATAAACAATATTATTTTCTGTGGATCAGTGGACAACAACTGGCAGTTGACATTAGCATTTATAAAACACTGACCCACTGTTATGAATGTGTTATGAAGTACTCATATACTGTAGGTACCCTTCAAATAAAGTAACACCACTTTTCTTTGTGTAGGGAAAGTCACTTCTTTTTTGTTTTGCTGCGAAAGTCACTTCCTTTGGTTTTAAGTGAACACTGAAGGGTCCAGCCTCCATCAATGATAAGTGCTGGTACTTTATCAGACAGGCTGCAGAGGCATATTGTATTTTCAGCACGACTCTTTAGTGACTTTCAGGAAAAATCAAGGGATGTTTGGCTCAAAGTAAGACTGTTGAGTACTTTTAGTTGACGAGCGTTCTGAACCAAAGTGCTGCAAACTAATGAAATGAACTTTGTTAGAGAGACTTGAAATAGCAAATGTAACTCCCATTGACGTAAATAAAAAGACAATCAATCATTCATGCATGCACGCTCACACGCACTCACACACACACACACACACACACACACACACACACACACACACACACACACACACACACACACACACACACACACACACACACACACACACACACACACACACACACACACACACACACACACACAAACACAAATGTCCAGTGTGTCACTAAGGTTTAAAAGATATTGAACAGATCAGCACAGATCACCTGTTCAACTGTGTCCACTCTACTGCAGTACTTTATTCTGCTTAGCCCTCTGCACACATAAAATAATGCACGTCACATTACCACATCAGTGCTAGGGGAGATTGATTTCATTCAGCTGTATTATTAGAGAATTGGAGGAGTGCCAATGGACAGGCAGTGCAGTACAGGGGTTGTCTGTGACAATTCAATTACATGGCTCCATCTTTATGCCATTGCCAGTTGACCTGCCTGCTACAGTACAGTTGTTCATGCTAAAGATCTGCCTGACATGGATGGCATAATTTGGCAGTGTTTTGTACCGTTCTTATACAGTATGCCCAACTCAGTGGCTTTGTGAGTTTGAAAGGTTGCGAGTTTGATCCTCGGTCGAGTCATACCAAAGACTGCAAAAATGGGACCTGATGTGTCTCTGCTTGGCACTCAGCATAATAGGGGGGCTGAATGCACCACTTACAGTTTTTCTGCTGTTCGTTAAGAAAAAACAGATTTTGGTCTTGGGGGTATGGTTTGATGTGGGTGTGTCATGTTCGCTATATCGTACCTTGGCAGTTATAGTTGTTTGTCCCTCTTGAGTCACGGTAGCAACATTTCCCCCTCTAAATAGTCAGAATTAGATAAATCAAGAAATCTGTAATTAATTTAGATTTTTTGGGGTCAAGGAAGTCTTAGTCGTACAATTTTACATCTAGCTAAGGTGTTTGGTGCAATATTTCTCCAGTAAATAAAATGCATTAAAACAAGTAGTGCACTGCAATATCGAGTCATCTGTTGCTGCATTCCAGACTGATTTCTGAGAACATGTTTACAACTTCAACAAGATGTCAAACTTTCATAAATACAGCACAAGGTACATGCTGTTCATCAGTGCCTAAAATCACTATCTGTTCTGAACAAAAATCGAAAGTCAACATGCAACAATTTCAAAGATTTTACTGAGTTACAGTTCATACAAGGAAATCAGTCAATTGATATAAATTCATTAGGCCCTAATCTATTGATTTCAAATGACTGGGAATACAGATATGAATCTCTTGGTCACAGATACCTTAAAAAAATGTAGGATCAGAAAACCAGTCAATATCTGGTGTGACCACCATTTGCCTCATGCAGCACGACTCCTCTCCTTCGCATAGAGTTGATCAGGCTGTTGATTGTGGCCTGTGGAATGTTGTCCCACTCCTCTTCAATGGCTGTACAAAGTGACTGGATATTGACAGAAACTTGAACACGCTGTCGTACACATCAATCCAGAGCATCTCAAACATGCTCAATGGGTGACATGTCTGGTGAGTATGCAGGCCATTGAAGAACTGGGACATTTTAAGCTTCCAGGAGTTGTGTACAGATCCTTGTGACATGGGGCCATGCATTATCATGCTGAAACAAGAGGTGATGGCGGTGGATGAATGGCACAACAATTGGCCTCAGGATCTTGTCACGGTATCTCTGTGCATACAAATTGCCATCAATAAAATGCCATTGTGTTTGTTCTCCGTAGTTTATGCCTGCCCATGCCATAATCTCACCTCCACCGTGGGGGATGTGTGGGTGACCAAACCGCTCACCCACACGTCTGCCAGGAACAGTTGAAACCGTAATTCATCTGTGAAGAGCACACATCTCCAGCAAGCCAGTGGCCATCAAAGTTTTTATTTTTGTCCAGTGTAGTTCCATCTCTGTGTATGTCAGTGAAGCTAGCTAATAGCTAGCAGGCACATTGAGCAGTCAGGCCATATTAGCTAAATCAGCAGGCCATGTTAGCTAAATCAGTCACTGCCGAGTGGCAAAGTGCTTCTGTGCCGTTTTGTTTTAACAACTTTCTCACTATCTATTACCGGAGATTGAGTCTGTCTGGCAGTGTTTCATAGTGAGTCATGTACCAAAACATGTTGCGGTGGGACACAAGATACTCGCAAATTAGTTTCACATTTCTTTATATTGGCAAGTAGCAGTTAGGATGCAAGTGCGCATCGTCTCAATTCTCAATTTACCCAAAACAGTCACAGACTCCAGTGATCACTATCAAACACATCAGCAAGTCACCACTCAATTATGAAGTTAGGAGCCAAGTGTTCTTTCAACATAACATTTGCGACTTTGTTGTTTTCTGTAAAGTCTGAGGCTCTACCATCCATATCTGACATGTCTATTTTCTTCTCTTGGGATAAAATTGTGATGTCAGTTGAATGCTAGCAACGTTTGGGCATTGTTAAGGATGTAGCTATTGTAGCTTACTGACAAAAACATCTATGTAGTTGATGACTGCTGACAGTATTGTACATTATCTCATGCTGGAGAAGTTTAAGAAAGTACGTTCTCTCTTCCAGTGATTGGTAAAAGGATAACAAAAATGTGTTCTATAATACATGTACAGTTGAAGTTGGAAGTTTATGAACACCTTAGCCAAATACATTTAAACTCAGTTTTTCACAATTCCTGACATTTAATCCTAGTAAAAATTCCTTGTTTTAGGTCAGTTAGGATCACCACTTTATTTTAAGAATGTGAAATGTCAGAATAATAGTAGAGAGTGATTTATTCCAGCTTTTATTTCTTTCATCGCATTCCCAGTGGGTCAGAAGTTTACATACACTCAATTAGTATTTACACTCAATCAGGACTGTTTTGCTATCACAGACTGGAATATGTTCCGGGATTCTTCCGATGGCATTGAGGAGTACATCACATCAGTCACTGGCTTGATCAATAAGTGCATTGAGGACGTCGTCCCCACAGTGACTGTAAGTACATACCCCAACCAGAAGCCATGGATTACAGGCAACTTTCACACTGAGCTAAAGGGTAGAGCTGCCGCTTTCAAGATGCGGGACTCTAACCCGGAAGCTTATAAGAAATCCAGCTATGCCCTCCGACGAACCATCAAACAGGCAAAGCATCAATACAGGGTTAAGATTGAATCGTACTACACCGGCTCCAGCGCTTGTCTTATGTGGCAGGGCTTGCAAACTATTACAGACTACAAAGGGAAGCATTGCCGCGAGCTGCCCAGTGACACGAGCCTACCAGACGAGCTAAATCACTTCTATGCTCGCTTCGTTGCAAGCACCACTGAGGCATGCATGAGAGTATCAGCTGTTCCGGACGACTGTGTGATCACACTCTCAGTAGCCGACGTGAGTAAGACCTTTAAACAGGTCAACATTCACAAGGCCGCGGGGCCAGACGGATTACCAGGACGTGTGCTCCGGGCATGTGCTGACCAACTGGCAGGTGTCTTCACTGACATTTTCAACATGTCCCTGATTGAGTCTGTAATACCAGCATGTTTCAAGCAGACCACCATAGTCCCTGTGCCCAAGAACATGAAGGCAACCTGCCTAAATGACTACAGACCCGTAGCACTCACGTCCATAGCCATGAAATGTTTTGAAAGGCTGGTAAGGGCTCACATCAACATCATTATCCCAGAAATCCTAGACCCACTCCAATTTGCATACCGAACCAACAGATCCACAGATGATGCAATCTCAATTGCACTCCACACTGCCCTTTCCCACCTGGACAAAAGGAACACCTATGTGAGAAAGCTAGTCATTGACTACAGCTCAGCATTCAACACCATAGTACCCTCAAAGCTCATCACTAAGCTAAGGATCCTGGGACTAAACACCTCCCTCTGCAACTGGATCCTGGACTTCCTGACGGGCCGCCAGCCCAGGTGGTGAGCAACACATCTGCTACGTTGATCTTCAACACTGGAGCCCCCCCAGGGGTGCGTGCTCAGTCCACTCCTGTACTCCCTGTTCACCCACGACTGCATGGCCAGACACGACTCCAACACCATCATTAAGTTTGCTGATGACACAACAGTGGTAGGTCTGATCACCGACAATGACGAGACAGCCTACAGGGAGGAGGTCAGAGACCTGGCCGGGTGGTGCCAGAATAACGACCTATCCCTCAACGTAACCAAGACTAAGGAGATGATTGTGGACTACAGGAAAAGGAGGACCGAGCACACCCCCATTCTCATCGACGGGGCAGTAGTGGAGCAGGTTGAAAGCTTCAAGTTCCTTGGTGTCCACATCACCAACAAACTAGAATGGTGCCGACACCCCAAGACTGTTGAGGAGAGGGCACGACAAAGCCTATTCCCCCTCAGGAAACTAAAAAGATTTGTTATGGGTCCTCAGATCCTCAAAAGGTTCTACAGCTGCAACATTGAGAGCATCCTGACTGGTTGCATCAGTGCCTGGTACGGCAATTGCTCAGCCTCCGACCGCAAGGCACTACAGAGGGTAGTGCGTACGGCCTAGTACATCACTGGGGCTAAGCTGCCTGCCATCCAGGACCTCTACACCAGGCGGTGTCAGAGGAAGGCCCTAAAAATTGTCAAAGACCCCAGCCACCCCAGTCATAGACTGTTCTCTCTACTTCCTCATGGCAAGCGGTACCGGAGTGCCAAGTCTAGGACAAAAAGGCTTCTCAACAGTTTTTACCCCCAAGCCATAAGATTCCTGAACAGGTAATCAAATGTCTACCCAGACTATTTACATTGTGTGCCGCCCCCCCCCCCCCCCCCAAGCCTCTTTTACGCTGCTGCTACACTCTGTTTATCATACATGCATAGTCACTTTAACCATATCTACATGTACATACTACCTCAATCAGCCCGACCAACCGGTGCCTGTATGTAGCTTCGCTACTGTTATAGCCTCGCTACTGTATATAGCCTCGCTACTGTTATTTTTCACTGTCTTTTTACTGTTGTTTTATTTCTTTACTTACCTATTGTTCACATAATACCTTTTTTTGCAATTAAGAGCCTGCAATTAAGCATTTCACTGTTGAATTGGGTGCACTTGACAAATAAACTTTGAATTGATTTGATATTTGGTAGCATTGCCTTTAAATTGTTTAATTTGGGTCAAACGTTTCGGGTAGCCTTCCACAAGTTTCCCACAAAAAGTGAATTTTGGCCCATTCCTCCTGATAGAGCTGGTGTAACTGAGTCAGGTTTCTAGGCCTCCTTGCTCGCACACGCTTCTTCAGTTCTGCCCACAAATGTTCCATAGTATTGAGGTCAGGGCTTTGTGATGGCCACTCCAATACCTTGACTTTGTTGTCCTTAAGCCATTTTGCCACAACTCTGGAAGTATGCTTGGGGTCATTGTCCATTTGGAAGACCCATTTGTGACCAAGCTTTAACTTCCTGACTGATGTCTTGAGAGGTTGCTTCAATATATCCACATCATTTTCCTCCCTCATGATGCCATCTATTTTGTTAAGTGCACCAGTCCCTCCTGCAGCAAAGCACCCCCACAACATGATGCTGCCACCCCCGTGCTTCACGGTTGGGATGATGTTCTTTGGCTTGCAAGCCTCCCCCTTTTTCCTCCTAACATAACGATGGTCATTATGGCCAAACAGTTCTATTTTTGTTTCATCAGACCAGAGGACATTTCTCCAAAAAGTACGATCTTTGTCCCCATGTGCAGTTGCAAACCGTAGTCTGGGTTTTTTTATGGTGGTTTTGGAGCAGTGGCTTCTTCCTTGCTGACCGGCCTTTCAGGTTATGTCGATATAGGACTCGTTTTACTGTGGATATAGATACTTTTGAAACCTGTTTCCTGCAGGATCTTCACAAGGTCCTTTGCTGTTGTTCTGGGATTGATTCACACTTTTCGCACCAAAGTACGTTCATCTCTAGGAGACAGAACACGTCTCCTTCCTGAGCGGTATGACAGCGGCGTGGTCCCATGGTGTTTATATGTACTATTGCGTACTATTGTTTGTATAGATGAACGTGGTACCTTCAGGCGTTTGGAAATTGCTCCCAAGGATGAAACAGACTTGTGGAGGTCTACCATTTTTTTCTGAGGTCTTGGCTGATTTCTTTGGATTTTCCCATGATGTCAAGCAAAGAGGCACTGAGTTTGAAGGTAGGCCTTGAAATACATCCGCAGGTACTCTCAAATGATGTCAATTAGCCTATCAGAAGCTTCTAAAGCCATGACATCATTTTCTGGAATTTTACAAGCTGTTTAAAGGCACAGTCAACTTAGTGTATGTAAACTTCTGACCCACTGGAATTGTGATACAGTGAATTATAAGTGAAATAATCTGCCTGTAAACAATTGTTGCAAAAATTACTTGCGTCATGCACAAAGTAGATGTTCTAACCGACTTGCCAAAACTATAGTTTGTTTACAAGAAATTTGTGGAGTGGTTGAATAACGAGTTTTAATGACTCCAACCTAAGTGTATGTAAACTTTAGACTTCAACTGTATATACTGTAGCTATGCAAATTTTAAGTCATTACACAAATTTCAGGGTAGAATTCAATTTATTTCAAAAAGCTAAAATGTTTTAATGTGCTGCCCATTTATTCATTTATTTACTTTTAGTGATTTGGTGCCCAGAATTATATGCATTTTGGTTAGGCCAGAATGAGACGGTAAAATAAATATTGGATGGGGAAATTATAATTTTATCTCAGGGAGCTCATAAACATTAACATTAATAATACACTAGACGCGACTTATTCAAATTCACCATAAAGTTACCTCTGACAAATAACTATTATTCTGAATTAATTACGAGTTAAGATTCAACAGAATAGATCATAGATGGATTACAATGAATGTTTTGGTCCTTTCAATTGTAGACCAATGGGATATTTTATTTTACATATCTTCAAAGTATCCTATATCTACAGCCTACAGTGGGCTTATGTTTAATTTGAACCCTCATTAAACTATATGCTTCAGTGCTCTCCTCTTTCTTGTACATCCCAGTAATAGCCATCAATGTTTCTGTAGAATAATTATCTGATTGCAGTAACAAGCTGCCTACATATATATGTGATCAGACAACGCAACACAGTTTATAGGCCAATAGTTTGCAATGTTCCCAAACCAAGTTTCACAGAATCTCACAGCAGTGTGACTGACTGTATTTCGCAATGGGTCCTATGAGATTCTGTGTGACTCACCCTTCCCCCTTCATTTGTCAGAGAGTGCTCCCTTCGTCTGTCTGAATAATGAAGTCACCTCTCCCTGTTGGCTGGGATCCAGGCATAAAAATACTATTGTCAGCATGACAATGAGAAACTACCAGGTCCCCTTCCCATGAGAGCTATGTGTCCTTGTCCACCTGCACCTCTCGCCCCCACACCGCTCCCCTTTCTACCACCCCTCTGCCACCCAGCTCATCACTCACTGTCACACTATCTGTCTGCACGGCACGTGAGCGAGAATGAAACGTGTAATGCATACCCTGTCCGACGAACCGCTTTGGTCTCCGCTAGGAGGTGCACAATAGCTATTTTCTCATATTCGACCGTTTAATGCTAATCCACTAGATGACATTCAATGACATTTCTTGCAAGTAACATTCATCAGCTTTCAAAATATCATCCCTTTGTAAAGAAAATGTTATGGGCACATGTGTCATAGCGATCACAATCCCCTTTGCACCTACATTTTGACCATTCAGTATAAATAAATGAGAGACAAAATATGAGAGGCACCAAAAAAGGTATTAGAGAGTTATTTATCTTCAAAGTTGTTCACTTTTTGGCCGGGCATCAGAAAATACAGTGGGAAAAGAGTTTCTTGCTGAGCGTAATAAATTGGAACGCTTTCAGATCTTTGTGAAGACCTGTTATTCTGTGGGTGGGTTTTAACGATTAGAGAGTTGCGAGGCCAGAATCCAGTAGGAGGCTGTAAGTGGAAACACAACAAAGGCAGGTAAGTGGGCTTACGCTGTCAAAGTCAAACAACCACCCGCATCTGGCTTTACATCTGTAAAAATAGGCCCTGGCTTCCGTGTAACATGCAGTGAACAGCATTGTGGGTAAGGAAAATCTTTAGAAATCTTGAAATGTTCCAATATGTACACTGCCTGGCTCTGTACACAATGGTTTAAAATATAGCATTTTTTTTATTAATGCAGTTAATGAAAACATTTTATTATCCTAACTTTTTTTGGAGGACTGATACCAATTTCTATTTTACAATATATTACTATTATTTAGACATCTTTACATTGGTTTATATATTAATTACTTTAACATAATTTGTACATGCTTGTGGAATTGACATTCCCTGGTCAGATGAAGCATAAGGATGTAAAAAGGCACGCTATTGCTCTGATAATTAGTGGCAAGCAATACAGTCAAAAGAAAAATACAAAATAATATCCTTTTGTATTTGTGAGAACAGTAGTTGCTTTGCATTCTTATAAGTTCATCAGGAAGATGAACAGCTTTTTGAATCGTATAAAAAAATGTCTTATCAGGATTGTGAAATGTCCAAAGCAATTATCCAAATGACAGCCTGAAGTAATTACAGATTGATATGGCGACTGATAAGCAATTTCATCTTTTGATCTGCTCAGTCGAATCAACAAAATGACTCGCTCCAACCTCATCTGCAAAGATTCCTGGGATTGGCTTTATATCAAAAACACAATTCTTGTCATTGCCAGTGTTGAACCACATTGGTAGTTTCATTCAAGTGTCTTATTATTATTTTGTACATGTTCTGTAAGAAATGTAGAGTATTTCAAACAGTACTGTATAGCTCGCTGTAAGCTTATGGTATGGTCTCAACATTTGACCCCCAGCTCAGCTGAACACATACTGTATATTGATAATATTCTTCTGAAGATTCAGCAGTTGAAAGCTTTTTGCTCTAAGGGGAAAGCTCAGTGCACACAGTCCATAGAATAATCCACACACTGTGAACTCATCTGATCAGTCCCAGGGCCTATAGCTATCTCATATGAAATGCTCTCTGACTGTCTGTCCATGGGTTTGTCTTCCAAGACTGAAATTATATAATTTTCTCAGAGGTAATGTCTTGTCTCAATGCCTCGGATGCTTTATCCAGTTCCGTATCATCCACTTTTGACCAGAACACCTCTGCACCACCAGTCGAAGGCCAAAGTTGGCATCTTTGGACATCTCCACCTCCAGGCACCGTCCAGTGTCCCTGCTGATGATTGGACCATTCTGAAAAACAAGACGCGAAAGGATCCTATCAAAAACACTGATATTGAAATAGAACACATTGTTCCAAACAACTTTGTGTAACCTCAAATCACTCTCTATATTCCTGATGGTAGGTATTATGTTCAAATATTGTTACTATTACCCGCTCCATACAGGCACACTCGGTCATGTGACAGTTGTGAATGCAAATGCACTGAATGGACATGGGATTTGACATACTCTTCTACAATGGAGGGACCTTTATCAGCAGCAACAACATTTAATCTCACATTTAACACATAGCTCATACTATTATAGAGAACAATTTATTTTCCTCAATATGTATGCAATACATGACTCAGTTAATTTGATGAAGCCAGAGGCTCTTCCAGAAACATTGATCAATTATTGTATTTGAATCCATTTGTGTTTTGTTTTTACCTGTGTAAAATCCCACAGCCTCTGTGAAACCCGCGAAACAGAGTCACATTTTTTCAAGCTTGGCGTGCGCCCTCTTCCGTCATCAATGAGACATTTTGTATTGGGCAGGAAGGTGGTTGACCCTAGGGGTCCTAACTGCAGCAGGCCCTCTGTTGAGTAACGGGCAAGCTGAAAAACAGAGATGAACATCAGGCAGTTAATTTGATTATAACAAAAAGAAACATGGATCCAAAATGCTGTACATTTGAGTAAATGCTGCAAATAAAATTGGTAAGTAGTGCACCAGAAAGTATTTTCACCATCCAACTCTAATTCAGTGAGCAAATTCATTAGCTGTATGCAAACTTAAGATATTTATGGACCTGCTAAGTCTATTATCTATGTTACTGTCCTAGGACATTATAATACAAACAGAGGCATAGTTTATTAATGCTAAAGATTTTTTCAACCAGACATAATCCCTGGTCATTCAATCCAGTACTAGAAAGTGTGTGTGTCTGCGTGTCGTATCTGTTACTTAAGGATACAGTAGAAATAGCATCCATTATTCATTACACTGATCCTCTCACAGAAATGAGAAGATAAAGATAGGTGGGTCTTCAATACAGCCCAAAATCGCAATATTCTGCTCTTCCCCATTGTTCCACAGTCATCCAGGTAAAAGGGGGTGTTGTAACGGAGGTAACTATATGAACCAAAACAAGAGGAGGTCGGGGTCGATCAATATAACGGAATGCTTTTGAACCCATACTGTTGACGACCCGGCGTAGATGGACATTATGTGAGCCTTGCAGCTGACTGAATGGCTGCTGCTGCAGGCTGATATTTTCTGTTACCACTCCCTTAAACCAAATACTCAGAGCTGGATAAACAATATACAAGCCAGCTCATGTGGGGACAGTGGCTGTACTGGAGCTCTGGCTGAAGGTGACAGAGTGCTCATTGTGCAGAGTGCTGCACAGAGTGCTGCAGATAAAGAGACACCAATTTGGAACACATGAAAAATGTGGAATGGGTTCATCACTTACTTGTCCAGACTTTTCAGCTTTTACTACCTTGGGTCTGGTGAAAGTCCTGTGGCTGATTGCCTTTTCACTATTTCTATTGAAATACCAAGGGAATGTATTTCAAATACCATCTTTTCAAATCTTTTGCATGCTGAAAAGAAGTGTACAATGTAGATCTTGGAGCAGTAAAGTTGATCCTTGAAGTTAAACTCTATCCATATTTTTCTGTGTCTTGGGATGTTAAAGTGACCATATTGCCAACACACCGGCAGTCACGAATCATGACCAGTCAAACTCCACCTGACAGTTGAGAGCCCCTAGGCTTCTCCAAAAGTGCACGTTGATGCCGCTGATGGTCATTAGTAGCATACCAAACTTGCTAATGGCTAGTCGCTAATGGCCTGGTACTCTATTGGTACTCTATTGTCCCTCTAATCACTCTGACATCAATGCAAATGGGTCGAAAATCAAATCAAAAACTTAATCAGAGCCCTGGCATTAAGAGTCTGAGCGGAATAGGATCACCGGTTGAGCAGCGAGAGCCTGCTCCTCATAGCTGGTTGATGCATGGAATGAAATGTGTTCCTATGAGCCCAACATATATTGCCTATGCTATGCAATTGCGTGAGAAAACAGAGTTTTGATGGCCTCTATTAAAAAGAGGAGGATCCCATCAGCTTTCTATAAGCTAGGCCTACTAATAGCCTATTAAGCATATTGCTTCACTTTACAACCGGAGTAGCCTACCTGGCTGGCATGAAAATGAACAGCGGGAAAAGTGTCCTCCATTAGTTATTCAAGTGCATGTCTATTTTCTCCCTGCTCCTGTTCTGACAGTTGCATAATAATGGCCCATTCTACAGTAAATCAAAACTAATTTCACACATTTATTATTAAGTACATGTAAAGACAACATTACATTGAGAATAGTCTGATGGGTGAGAATATTATCACTTGTGAATGATGCCCAGCACGTGCAGAAATATGTATTTTTATAAACCCAGTCAATGTGCAATCGCGTGTGAAAACAGTTTTGACTTGCCACTATTTAAAAGAGGATCCCAGTTTTCTTGTGATACAGTATATTTATTGTTCAATTCTTAAAATGAAGCACATTAATCCGCTTTACAACCGGTGTAACCTACCCGGCATATTAAAAAATATAACCACAGGAAGCTTTTCCTCCATTCACTATTCGAGTGCAGGCTATGTTTTTTTTGTGGGCCATTCTAAATAAAACAAATTTCCACACTTATATTAGTAGGCTAATTAGTAGGCTAGAGCACATACGTTTCATGCAACTTTTTTAAAATCATCATCAGAGTCGCATCATGCAGCTTTAGTTATGATACAAACCTTAGCCTATATGTTTTGATTTCTAATAGATTCTAAAGTTGCATAAATCACTCATACAGTTATAAATTAAGCATACAGTGCCTTCAGAAAGTATGAACACCTTTTGACTTTTTTCACATGTTGTGTTACAGTCTGAATTTAAAATTGATTCAATTAACATTTTGTGTCACTGGTCTACACACAATACCCCATAATGTCAAAGTGGAATTATGTTTTTAGACATTTTTACAAATGAATAAAACATGAAATGCTGAAATGTCTTGAGTCAATAAGTATTTAACCCATTTGTTATTGTCAGCCTAAATAAAATCAGGAGTAGAAATACACTTAACAACTCACATAATAAGTTGCATGGATTCACTCTGTGTGCAATAATAGTGTTGAACATTATTTTTGAATGACTACCTCATCTCTCTACCTCATCTCTAGACCCCACAAACAATTATCTGTAAGGTCCCTCAGTCGAGCAATGAATTTCAAATACAAAGACCAGGGAGGTTTTCCAATGGCTAGCAAAGAAGGGCACCTATCGGCACAGTACATGGGTAAAAAAAATAATTAAAAGCAGACAATGAATATCCCTTTGAGCATGGTGAAGTTATTAATTACACTTTGGATGGTGTATCAATACATCCAGTCATTACAAAGATATAGGTGTCATTCCTAACTCAGTTGCCACAGAGGAAGGAAACCGCTCAGGAATTCCACCATGAGGCCAATGGTGACTTTAAAACAGTTAGAGTTTAATGGCTGTGATAGGAGAAAACTAAGGATGGATCAACAACATTCTAGTTACTCCACAATACTAACCTAAATGACAGTGAAAAGAAGGAAGCCTGTACAGAATACAAATATTCTAAAACATGCATCATGTTTGGAATAAGGCACTAAAGTAAAACTGCAAAGAATGTGGCAAAGAAAATAACTTTACAGTATGTCCTGAATATAAAGTGTTATGTTTGAGGCAAATCCAACACAACACATCACTGAGTACCACTCTTCATATTTTTCAATTATGGTTGATGGCTGCATAATGTTATGGGTATCTTTTTCATCGGCAAGGACAAATTCTTTTTTGGGGGATAAAAGGAAACAGAACAGAGCTAAGCACAGGCAAAATCCTAGAGGAAAACCTGGTTCAGTTTGCTTTCCAACAGACACTGGGAGACAAATTCACCTTTCAGTAGGACAATAACTTAAAACACAAGGCCAAATATACACTGGAATTGCTTACCAAGAGGACATTGAATGTTCCTGTGTGGCCTAGTTACAGTTTTGATTTAAATCGGCTTGAAAATCTATGGCAAGACTTGAAAGTTGCTGTCTAGAAATGATCAACAACCAACTTGTTAGAGATTGAAGAATTAAAAAATTATAATTAAGTGATAATACCAGAGAAGTTGGTGTTTGGTGGATATATTGCCACGGGTGTTGTTAGGCCCGAGACTAAGTGTTATTGTTATGTATCTATGGGCGTGACCCAGTTGTTCATTCTAAGTGTGTTATTGCCATATTGGTTGGAAATGTTCTTATCCCTTGCTTGCTAGCTAACTACGGCTAACTTACAGTCACATCAAACAGCGCAGCCAGAATAACAGAAAAGTAGCTGCATTTGCATTTGTTTAAGCTGTTTTCTAGTGACAATTATTTGGATACATCCATAACAATAAGCTAATAATGCGCGATTTCACCTGACATAGAAAATGTGCTCGTCAGGACACTGCTCAGAAAAGCTAAGTTAGGCAACAACACAGCTAACACAATCACTTCAAACTAAAGCTGGAAAGACTGAAAACTATCTACAATTCATTTCGTTTGACATGTTTTCTATTGACATTTGTTTGTATATATCCATAAAAATGATGCCTTCTGATTCTTGATTTCGACTGGCTGAGAAAAGCTGTCTGCCTGTCTGTCTCATCCCAATTCCCGACATGTGCATTACTATGGGACAGCTGATGATCGAATTTCAATATTGAAACAATGTACAAATGTCAGAAAGACAGTAAGGTTTATACAAATCTCTGCTGTTGACAACCAAATGCTAGTCTAAAAGAAATGGGAGATAATGTCTAGATGCTTTTTATAGTGGAGATCAAGTTTATAAATGGCCTGGATGGGCTAATGAGACAGTGGATTTGTCAGTGAGATGGAACAGAGTAAATAGGCATTTCAACATCATAGTTTTAGCCGGTTGTAAATTGTGGAATAGACACCGGCTGGAATGTGGTTTCAACCAATCAGCATCCAGGATTAGACCCATTCGTTGTATAATGTGCAAATATTGTACAACTGTGAGAGAAAAATTATGTATTTACCTGATTTGTTTGATATTAACAGCTAACAATTAATACTTAACAAACAGTAAGACATTTCTGTTCTATTAATACTGTGTTTCTGTAAAGGGGTGCTTTCCACTCGAGCTTCCTGCAGTTAGTCTGGGCGTATGGTCAAGGGAACGGGTTTTGCTAGAGATAGCTCGAGCTGACAATGACTTGGTGATAAATATCTACAGCTGGCATTCCATAGACAAGATGTGGTGTGTGTGACCCGAGATAGAGATAGCCTGGAAGAGTTTAGAACAATCCCTCATTGTCTCATCTTCATCCTGACAAAGTCTCTCTCAGTATAAATTTCCACGACACAACCCAGGTGTGCAAAGTTCTTAGAGATTTATTCAGAAAAGACTCACAGCTGTAATCACCGCCAAAGGTGATTCTAACAGGGTGTGAATACTTATGAATAGTTAAGTGAATACTTATGTCAATTTGATATTTCGGTATTTCACTTTCAATAAATTTGCAAACATTTCTAAACACACTTTGCCATAATGGGTGTTGTGTTTAGATGGGTGAGAAAAAAAATCTATTTAATCCATTTTGAATTCAGGCTGTAACACAACAAAATGTGGAATAATTCAAGGGGTATGAATACTTTCTGAAGGCAATGTAGGAGGACCTGTTTCAAATGATCACTTTGTTAACCACTTAACACAGAAAAGCTGCATGTGCACACTCCCTCAGAAATCTTTTGGGGAAAATATCCTTTCTATTTTATTCAGCTACATTCAATTGTGTTCTTACCCTATAATAATATAAAATAATGCCCCAGGAATTATAAGCAAATCTTATCTGCTAAATGAACTAGTGTAGCCCACAGCCATATGGTATAGCCAGATCTGGGCCTAACATAAGGACAACTCAGAATATGCTATTCTGTTCTTCTGAAATAAGCCACATTTTCTTCATATCATTATGTTTCTTTAGACCTGCCTATAATAATGTATTTATTGTGATGGTGTAGGCTATATAACATTTATTTATCCGACTTTTTCAAATGTAGATGTTTCAAAGGTCCGCATCACTGGCTTGTATGCAATGCGTGGAAGCCTGGAGATGCTAAATGTATTTATATTAATTTATGGTCAATTACCATGAGACCGGCAGTTATTTGCTTGACAGTTACCGTCTGACAAAATTTCATGACCGACACAGCCCTATCTGTATCACAAAGTGGTAGCTGTTTTTCCATACTGTTTGAACCACTGGCGTGATAAACTGACTCATCAGTAGTGGAAATGAGAACTGTAGACAGTCCAGCAATATAATCCCTGTTACGATGTGTTTACAGCGTTAAGGAGTGGATGCCTTTATTTCCTAACGCAATTCAAATCTGACTATAACAAATAATTTGCCACCATACGGAAATTTTTATGCCAAGCCAATCAACCTGTTCTCAAAACATTAGAGCCTGATGCTCAATTACTTAGCGCAGTAAAGTTTGGGTGGGAGCCTCTTTGGGTCAGGCTAATCATGAGTTCACTAATTGGCTCATTAACACCAGGCTGGGGTACAGTATAGTAAATATGATGTATGTGTGTTATTGTATAGCAGGAAGTATTTCAGAGTGCTATGGTAATCCCCCCTCCACACCTCGCTCTACCACAGAGTGACAGCTCTGCAATGTGCCACTCTGAGATTGCTGTACTGTACTCCACTGTACAATTACATTATCCCATTTATAAAGCTGCTGACTATGCTCTCTGACAAATACACTATACTAGTAGCTTTTCAAAGTAAATAGTATATATTTTTATGACTGCTGAATACCAACTATCAATCACTTAGATCATGTACTTTCAGGTAGAGAGATACCTCACGAAACAACTGCTCTATATCCCTCTCGATAGTGCGTTCTTCTGTCTCTTCTCTCAATTCCCTACTACATCGCACAGTTTGGGTTTGATCTAAATTTATCTCTAGAGAAACTACACATTGCGCTCACAGAAGAAAACTTAACGAAATGGAATTCAAATAACTGAACTGACGTTGGTAAATTAGTTGTTTAATAAACAAAAATACAGTTGAAGTCGGAAGTTTACATACACTCAGGCTGGAGTCATTAAAACTCGTTTTCAACCACTCCAAAAATGTATTGTTAACAAACTATAGTTTTGGAAAGTCGGTTAGAACATCTACTTTGTGCATGACACAAGTCATTTTTCCAACAATTGTTTACAGACAAGTTATTTCACTTGTAATTCACAGTATCACAATTCCAGTGGGTCAGAAGTTTACATACACTAAGTTGACTGTGCCTTTAAACAGCTTGGAAAATTCCAGAAAATGATACCATGGCTTTAGAAGCTTTTGATAGGCTAATTGACATCATTTGAGTCAATTGGAGGTGTACCTGTGGATGTATTTCAAGGCCTACCTTCAAACTCAGTGCCTCTTTGCTTGACATCATGGGAAAATTAAAAGAAATAGCCAAGACCTCAGAAAAAAATTGTAGACCCCCACAAGTCTGGCTCATCCTTGGGAGTAATTTCCAAATGCCTGAAGGTACCACGTTCATCTGTACAAACAATAGTACGCAAGTATAAATGTCCTCTGGTCTGATGAAACAAAACTAGAACTGTTTGGCCATAATGACCATCATTATGTTTGGAGGAAAAAGGGGGAGGCTTGCAAGCCAAAGAACACCATCCCAACTGTGAAGCACGGGGATGGCAGCATCATGTTGTAGGGGTGCTTTGCTGCAGGAGGGTCTGGTGCACTTAACAAAATAGATGGCATCATGAGATAGGGAAATTATGTGGATATATTGAAGCAACCTCTCAAGACATCCGTCAGGTTAAAGCTTGGTCACAAATGGGTCTTCCAAATGGACAATGACCCCAAGCATACTTCCAAAGTTGTGGCAAAATGGCTTAAGGACAACAAAGTCAAGGTATTGGAGTGGCCATCACATAGCCCTGACCTCAATCCTATAAAAAGTTTGTGGGCAGAACTGAAAAAGCATGTGTGAGCAAGGAGGCCTACAAACCTGACTCAGTTACACCAGCTCTGTCAGGAGGAATGGGCCAAAATTCACCCAACTTATTGTGGGAAGCTTGTGGAAGGCTACCTGAAACATTTGACCCAAGTTAAACAATTTAAAGGCAATGCTACCAAATACTAATTGAGTGTATGTAAACTTCTGACCCACTGGGAATGTGATGAAAGAAATAAAAGCTGAATTAAATCATTCTCTCAACTATTATTCTGACATTTCACATTCTTAAAATAAAGTGGTGATCCTAACTGACCTAAGACATGGAATTTTTGCTAGGATTAAATGTCAGGAATTGTGAAAAACTGAGTTTAAATGCATTTGGCTAAGGTGTATGTAAACTTCCGACTTCAACTGTAACTGACATTTTAGTTAATCACTCAGCACTACATTGATTAGAACTTTCAACTTTAAATATTTTTTCTACAAAACTTTGAAATGTGCTGTATTCACATATGTAGACACTGGTATTGTGCTGGAGATAATGAAATGAGGTTAAAAAGTGGTGAAATAAATAAATCCCCTTAGGGCTAGGGGTCCCGCTAGCGGGACAACTTCCTGTGAAACTGGAGGGCGCAATTCAAATAAATAATCATAAAAACTATGGATATTAAACATTTAGGTACATACAAGTGTCTTATATCGGTTGAAAGCTTAAATTCTTGTTACTCTAACTGCACTGTCCGATTTATAGTAGCCATTACAGCGAAAGCATTCCATGAGACTGTTTGAGGACGGTGCCCCACATCAAAATATTTTTTCCAACAGCACAGGTTTCATACATTCACAAATAACGATTAAATATTCACTTACTTTTTGAAAATCTTCCTCTGATTTGTCATCCAAAAGGTCCCAGCTATAACATGTAGTATCGTTTTGTTAGATAAAATCTTTCTTTATATCCCAAAAAGTCTGTTTAGTTGGCGTCATCGATTTGAGTAATCCACTCGTTCAACATACAGAGAAAGGAATCTGAAAATCTACCCCTAAACTCTGTTTCAACAAGTCAACATACATTTCTATTTACTCCTCAGATACCCTAAAATGTAATCAAACTATAATATTTCTTACAGAAAGAAGTATGTTCAATAGGAAACCGATTTTAGCTCGTGTTCTGTCTTCATTGCGTGCGCATACACGAATTTCCAAGACTGCGTCCTTGTTCTAAAACTGATATTTGTTATTTGTTTTGGAAGTTACAATCCCGAAAACCTTGAACATAGACTGCTGACACCCTGTGGAAGCCATAGGAATTGCATCTTAGGAGTTAGAATTCAGTATGCCCCTATACCTTCCATTGTAAGAGCATGGGTTCTCAAAAAAAAAAGATTCCGGTCGGTTTTTCTTTGGATTTTCTCCTACGATATCTATTGTGTTATATTCTCCTAAGCAAGCCGACCATACAGTACAGAATCCCTGGACAGAACACAGCTCATTTCCTCTCCCTATGGGGGTTGAGCAACAGCAGGAGACCAGCGTGTGATGTGAAACACCCTGTTTGCGTCCACAATGTCACCCTATTCTGTATGAGAATGACATCCTATGCCATTTGGACGCAGCCCCTGACTACTACCGATCCCTTTGCTGGGGTCTTAAAAGGCCTCTTAGCATAAATGATTCAAACAGAGAACAGGGAGCAACATACACTGTCCACTGCTCCATGTACACCACACATTTCAGGTATTCCTGCTGGGATGAGCCAGGTGGGTTGAGTGGGGCGACCCTGGCCCTGGAATCCCCATCCTCTGCCATGCCCTATATCAGGATTAGCCCAAATGGACAAGGTGAGCCATTGTCATCTTAGTTTTGAACCTCCTTACAAGAGGCATGGGGGAAACAGAGAGACTAATAAAGATTTATTCCGCACAATTACATTTTTTATACGTAATAGGAAAAGTTCAGTAAAATCAAAACGACTCTAAAAATGGAATTGGATCCTGTGTAGTAGCTTTGTAATCTAATGATACAATGACATAACATTCATTTCCATTTGTTTATTTCCCCTGAGGGTAGGATTAAAGACTCAGTGTAGCTTTACTGGACCGCACTGAGCTCTCTCCGGAGGATGGAAGGGGAAAAGAGCCAGCCAACACTCTGCAACTATTTTATATTCAGCCTGCGACTGATAATAAACATGTCACTCCGCATCCAGAGGGGGAAAAAAAATCAGCCATGAATAATATTTGCATGATTGCAGGCAAACAAAAATAGTTGCAAAGACCCTTTTGCCCTCACACTCACAGGTCAGCACCTAGTGAATATTCTATAATGGAACTACCAGGGAGGCCATTGATTAAAATATTAGAATAAACAAATGGGAAAGCAAAAATCAATCGAATTATGAATTATACTGAACAAAATTATAAACCCAACATTCAACAATTTCAACGATTTTACAGAGTTACAGTTCATATAAGGAACAAAGTCAATATATGTATTTTTTTTATTAGGCCTTAATCAGGGCAGGGGCGCAGCCATGGGTGTTCCCAGGAGGGCATAGGCCCCTCCCACTTGGGAGGCAGGCCCATCCAGGCCCCGCCAATCAGAATGATTTTATCCCCACAAAAGGGCCATATTACAGACAGAAATACTTCTCAGTATCATCAGCTGTCCAGGTGGTTGGTCTCAGATGATCCTGCAGGTGAATAACCCGGATGTAGAGGTCCTGTGCTGGCATGGTTACATGTGGTTTGCAGTTGTGAGGCCATTTGGACATACTGCCAAATACTCAAAAACCACATTGGAAGCAGCTTATGGTAAAGCAATTAACATTACATTCTCTGGCAACTGCTCTGGTGGACATTGCTGCAGTCAGCATGCCAATTGCGCTCTCCCTCAAAACTTGAGACATCTGTAGCATTGTGTTGTGTGACAAAACTGGCGTTATATTGTCCCCAGTGTAATGATCATGCTTTTTAATCAGCTTCTTGATATGCCACACCTGTCAGGTGGATGGATTATCTTAGCAAAGGAGAAATGCTCACTAACAGGGATGTAAACAATTTTGTCCACAAAATTTGAGAGAAATAAGCTTATTGTGCATATGGAACATTTCTGGGATCTTTTATTCCAGCTCATGAAACATGGGATCAACATTTTACATGTTGCGTTTATATTTTTGTTCATTATATTGTAAATATATTCACAATTCTGAGCTTTTTTCCCCAAAATGAAATGTGATTTGTAGATTTTGCTTGGCTGTCAATATTGAGATAAGTGTCATACACTGCATACTGTAACAATAATGCTTAAATTATTTAGTGAAGAAAGAAGGTACCTTCATGTTCAAACAACCCGAAAATGTAAACAGAGTCTTTATATTATTTGTAAATATACAAAAGAGAGTGAAATCTGCTAACCTGTGAGGACATCCCGTGGCAGGGGTAGAGAATGGCTTTGTCATCGTCCTCTGATCCCTGGTCCAGACAGTAGCCACTGGCCTTACTGTTCCTGACCTGCAACACACCAAAAAACATAGACACTTTACTGTTTCTGACCTGCAAAACACCTAACAACAAACACTTTAGTGTTCCTGACCTGCAACACACCAAACAACACAGACACTTTACTGTTCCTGACCTGTAACACACCAAACAACACAGACACTTTACAGTTCCTAAACTGCAACACAAAAACAGCACCTAAAATATACTGTTCATGACCTGCATCACACTAAACAACAGACACTTTACTGTTCCTGACCTGCAACACACCGAACATCACATATACTTTTCTCTTCCTGACCTGCAGCACACAAAACAACAGACATTTTACTGTTCCTGGCCTGCAATACACCAAACAACACAGACACGTTACTGTTCCTGACCTGCAACACACCAAACAACACAGACACGTTACTGTGCATGACCTGCAACACACCTAACAATAGACACTTTACTGTTCCGGACTTACAACGGACCAAACAACACAGAAACTTTACTGTTCCTGATCTGCAACACACAAAACAACATACATTTTACTGTTCCTGACCTGCAACACACCTAACAACAGACACTTTACTGTTCCTGACTTACAACACACAAAACAACACAGTACATTTACTGTTCCTCACCTGCAACACACCAAACAACCTACACATTACTGTTCCTGACCAACAACTTAACAAACAACAGATACTTTGCTGATCCTGACCTGCAACACACCAAACAACAGACTATTTCCTGCTCCTAACCTGCAAAAGATGAAACAACAGAGACTTTACTGTTCCTGACCTGCAACACACCAAACAATAGACAGTTTACTGTTCCTGACCTGCAAAACACCAAACAACACATAAGCATTATTGTTCCTGACCTGCAACACACCAAACAACACATAAACCTTACTCATCCTTACCTGTAACACACCAAAAAAAACAGATACACTTTAATGTTCCTTACCTGCAACAAACCAAACAACACATAAACCTTACTGATCCTGACCTGTAACACACCAAACAACACATAAACCTTACTGATCCTGACCTGTAACACACCAAACAACAGATACTTTAATGTTCCTTATCTGCAACAAACTAAAGAACACCTTAACTTTACTGTTCCTGACCAGCAACACACCAAACAACATACTATTCCTGACTTGCAACACACCAAACAACAGATAATTTACTGTTCTTGACCTGCAACAGACCAAAGAATACAGACACTTTAATGTTCCTGTCCTGCAACATAACAAACAACACAGATACTTTTCTGGTCCTGACCTGCATCACACCAAAGAACAGACACTTTACTGTTCCTGACCTGCAACACACCAAACAGACACTTTAATGCTCATGTCCTGCAACATAACAAACAACACAGATACTTTTCTGGTCCTGACCTGCAACACACCAAACAGATACTTTACTGCTCCTGACCTGCAACACACCAAACAAAATACTGTTCCTGACCTGCAACACACCAAACAACACATAAACTGTACCGTTCCTGACATGTAACACACCAAACATACTGTTCCTGACCTGCAACACACCAAACCACATACAGTTCCTGACCTGCAACACACCAAACAACATACAGTTCCTGACCTGCAACACACCAAACAACATACTGTTCCTGACCTGCAACACACCAAACAACATACTGTTCCTGACCAGCAACACACCAAACAACATACTGTTCCTGACCTGCAATACACCAAACAACATACAGTTCCTGACCTGCAACACACCAAACAACATACTGTTCCTGACCTGCAACACACCAAACAACATACTGTTCCTGACCTGCAACACACCAAACAACATACAGTTCCTGACCTGCAACAAACCAAACAACATACTGTTCCTGACCGGCAACACACCAAACAACAGATCATTTACTGTTCTTGACTTGCAACAGTCCAAAGAACACATACACTTTAATGTTCATGACCTGCAACATAACAAACAACATATACTTTACTGTTCCTGACCTGCAACACACCAAACAGCACAGTTGCTTTACTGGTGCTAACCTGCAACACACCAAACAAGAGATACTGTACTTTTCCTGACCTGTAACACATAAAACAACACATACACTTTACTGTTCCTGACCTGCAACACACCAAACAACACAGTCACTTTACTGGTGCTAACCTGCAACACACCAAACAAAATATACTTTACTGTTCCTGACCTGCAACACACCAAAAATATATATAATGTACTGTTCTTGACCTGCAATGTAAAAAACAACACAGATACTTTACAGTTTCTGACCTTCAACACACAAAACAACACAGCCACTTCACTGTTCCTGACCTGCAACACACAAAACAACATACACACTTTACTGTTCCTGACCTGCAAAACACAAAACAACATAGACACTTTACTGTTCCTGGCCTGCAACACACCAAACATGACAGATACTTTACTGTTCCTGAACTGCAACACACCATACAAAAAACACTTTACGGTTCCTGACCTGCAACACACCAAACAACACAGATATATACACACATGAAGATGGAAATCAGGCTACGCTTAGATTCAGGGAAAGATGTACTCAGTGCATGAGTCTGTGCAAAGTTTGCATTTATTATTTTCAGAAGGGAATTAATGGTATAAACACAAAACTGTTGTTATAACAGTCTTATCGAACCTATTTTCGATAATTTTTAGAGCCTCTTGTCCAGAATATACTGTAAAATATATATTTTTGTAAATATTAGTAATAAGAAACGGCACTTCATCATCATCTCACATCTCATAAAGTAAGAATGTAAACACTACAGTGATGAGAGATTCCATTTTAACCCAATGAGTCTCACCGTAACACCGGGATGTTTTGGACCCCTTTAAAACAGTTACAGACTTCTGGGATTTGTTCTGGGCCATTGTATTTGTCTATTTCTTCTGCATCCGTAGATACTGTACCAACCATTATTCTGTGTTTGTGAGACAAGGGCGGAACCAGAAGGGGCCCGGAGTTGGGTCTTTTTACAAAAACATATGTAGAGTCTTAATAGTTTAAGCTAGTAAAAGCTATCTATTAAAAGCTGAGACTCTCATGAATACGCACATGTGACATGTCTATGACAAGCATTAGAAGGTAATGGGTTCTTCTACATAGAAGATCATTGGAAATCCCAGGACATAGTGTCTATAATACTCTAATAAGCTCACATAGTTGCTGTCACAAACTCCAAACTCCACACAGTTGTCACTGAGTAGTTGTATATTCATTTCCCAGTGAGCAAACAAATTCATTTTGATCAGGTTTTTGCTTTGGCAGACCTTATTTTTTTTATTGACATCTGTCAATAAAATTCATGAATGCTCCCAAGTTGCGCAGTATCACATCCGGGCGTGATTGGGAGTCCCATAGGGTGGAGCACAATTGACCCAGCGTTGTCCAGGTTTGGCCCGGGGTAGGCCGCCATTGCAAATAAGAATTTGTTCTTAACTGACTTGCCTAGTTAAACAAAAGTTAAATATAAAATAAATTAATTAATTAATAAATGTTTTGTGTTGTTTTGTGTTCTAATTATATTTAGCCTCACTTCATAGTGAGGCTAAATATAAGGGCTGAACATGCAGATAAATTAATGTCAGATATATGAAAAGCCAATTTTAGCTGGGGTCTCGGGACTGATCTGGACTCCTGGTCCAGATGGTAGTGTGGATTAGTGTGCTTTTAAGACTATGTGATTGAATGTGTATGACTTTATTTCCACCATGTGAATGTAACCGGTGTGAAATGGCTAGATAGTTTGCAGTGCGTGCTAATAGCGTTTTAATCAGTGACCACTCTCTCTGAGACCTTGAACTAGTTGTTTCCCTTGCTTTGCAAGGGCTGCAGCTTTTGTGGAGCGATATCTAACAATGCTTCGTAGGCAGCAGTTGCTGACGTATTCAGAGGATCCTTGGTTCAAGCCCAGGTTGTGGTGAGGAGAGGGACAGAAACAATACTGTTACATGAAGATATCTATCATGTTGTGTTGTCTGGTAAAAGTTGTACGTTTTAAGAGTCGTATGTATTCGATACACATGGTATACACCGTCCAACCAAACGCTTACTTGCAGTTTCCTTCTCGACAATGCAACAACAATAAGAAATAATAAAAGATAACAATATGAACATAAAGTAAATGGCTCAGTAGAACAGAATAAACATTTTAGCATAAGTATAATACAGGAAGGCAGAATTTATAGTCCAATATTGACACATGTTTTGGGGAAGGGGGGATTGGGAGGGTAAGTGTTTAAATTGTGCAGTATTTACAAATCATAGTAAGAAACTGGTAGCAGCAGTTGTGATGTGTGTGCTGCATGAATGTTTATGTGTGTGTGTGTGTGTGTGTGTGTGTGTGTGTGTGTGTGTGTGTGTGTGTGTGTGTGTGTGTGTGTGTGTGTGTGTGTGTGTGTGTGTGTGTGTGTGGGGGGGGGGGGGGGGGATGTGTGTATGTCTGAGCTGGTGGTCAATCCAGTTCAAGTGTTCAGCAGTCTGATGGCTTGTAGATATAAAATGTCTCAAAGCCTTTTGGTATCCGATAACGGTCCGATAACGTCTGCTCGACGGTAAGGGAGTGAACAGCTCGTGGCTGGGGTGTGTGGGGTCCTTGGTGATGCTGCGGGCCTTCCTCAGGCACCATTTTCGAGTAGATGTCCTGGATGGATGGGAGCATGGTCCCAGTGATGTACTGGGCCACTGGTCTGGTCAGTGCAGCTGTGGTTCAGCTGTGGTTCAGCTGCTGCGGTATGGCAAACACAAGGTAACTGTTCCAAGACTTGAATCCATTTGCAAGAAGCAGGGCTAGCAGCATTCATGGGGCCAGGGCCACCAACATTGTGCTGCTTGATGAAGTTACGGCCTATTTTAATTCTGATATATGCCGACCATATACTTGAAAAGCTTATTGATTTTCTCCCCCGACTCTGATGTCGAAATCAATAAGTAAAAGTATTTTTATTTTACAATGATTCTGAATTGGCTGTCTGACTTCTTGCGCTCAATTTCTCATCCTGTCATAATCTTTTCCGCTGTGCAGGGTTGTGCAGCCGAGCCCAAACAATCAAGTCGGCATCGAAAGCTAATAAGTGTGTAATTAAAACTCATTACGTCGAAATTGCATCAAATTTTGTAGCTGCGCAGCGTTTCTGTGGAAACATGATACCTTTACCTTTCGATGACTCCCTGTAAATTAATGTATTTCCCTTCAACGTGTAATCTTGCAGAAGTGCAGAAGCGGTGAAATACAATGTCAATGGTAGATTGATTGAGTATACATTATGTAAACATAACTCGCGTAGTACTGTATGTGACATTAAAGAAAACACTGCTTCTTATATTGAAGCTCTTATATGCAAATACAGAGCAAAAAAACAAAGCACACCCTGCAATCACTGCAAGAGACAAGTGCATGCCAAATAATTCAACAAAAGACTGAAGGGAAGATTTCAAGAATATGTGGGTTTGCAAATGAACTAATTTGAAATGTGTATTATTTGTAGAACGTGTCTTCAAACACACAGTAGGCTGCAGCTATTCCACTCAAATATTGTGTCGTTTTCTTTTATTGTGTCATTGATAGTGAAAATGTAATCAGGTATTCCACTACATACAGTATAGGTATTCCACTCAAAACATGCTTTGTTTTTGTATCGCTATCGTTGATAGTGAACAGTGAATGTCTCACCTCCCCATATGTGATTGTGTTGTTGTAGATGCGCATCTCTGGGTAGACATTCTCCAGGTACCAGCGGAAGCTCCGACACTGCAGCCTCTTCCTCAGGGCCACCCGCTCAGACACGTCCCCATAGTCAACCCCAGGGTTCTGGTAGCAAACAGGAAAATAAATCACATTTAACATTTATCCAGGAGGCTATTACTTATTATCTACTTAGCTAAGCAACATGTGACTACACTTGTTGTGGTTTTGAATAGAAAAATGGAGGCCTGGAAAGACTGCTGGAGGGAGGAAGGGTAGAAAAAAGGAAAAGAAAAGAGAGAACCTGAGAGAGGAATAGTGGATTTGGTTTAGAGGTGGATGGATGGTGGCCTGTCATGTGGGACCCTCGTTGTTCTTTCATTAGACATGTATGCTGTGCAAATTCTAATCAGCTGCTTAATTATGAGTCCTCGCGGCCCTGCCGTGCCGGCCGGTGTTGTGCAGGGAGGTGGCTGCTTAATCACTGCTTTGCTCTGAGCTCTGCACTGTGCCCTGGCCTCTGCAGCAGACATACACTGCCTCATTAAGAGGCACAGTGACTTTAAAAATCTCCCTTTTCCACGGGTACCAACCATATTTTAATATCTGAGAATAATGGCATTGTCCTCTGTCTTTCTAACTAGCTATAATATTAGGCTAACAGATGCATTCCATTTGGGAGACGTTATTTGGACTACCTGATGGTGGTAACCACAGTGAATCATAGACCCTGCCCTCCTAGCAGAGTAACCAATAACCAATTATTCTGTGTGTGTGGTGAAGGGAATGGGAGATGGATTAGTTATAAGATAACGTTTTGTACAGTACATGAAATAACTTCTGTGCCATGGGACAGAGAGGTAAAAGCACCATGCCACTGGGATTGTAATTACATAAAGAATGTTATGCGATGAGCTAGTTTGTCTATAGGGTGCTGTCTTAGTTACTGTCGGAGGCCTTCAATCAGTAGGCTGCTCCTCCTGCACGCATCCATTGTACCTGTCCCGTCTTCTCCCTAGCTTTCTGCCACGTTTACAGAGGCATTGGCCTCCCTAGGATTGTTACCTTAATGTGCTCCTGTGTAGGAGGCCTTGTTTGAGTGAAACACAATCCAAAGCTTGTTTCTACTGACAATAATGTTTTGAAAAACATACAATTTCTACCAGGCTGTGTTTTAATAAAGCATTGTGACACACAGATAATTTGCAGTACTTAAATTAGTGTTCTCCATTAAGCTCTTTTTTACATTTATTATTGAAAATTATTATTTTCTAAGCCCATTTCAATGGCTCTTGAAAGCAATTATGTCTAAACTGATGTATATGAAAGCGGACTCTGATTAAATGAAAGGCCCCCTCATTCATTTGGTTTCAGCTCTCAGCTCCACCACTCAGAGCCAGACGTCGTCGTTCAGATTTCACTGAGCTGCTCTGAAGGTTGAGTTGGATGAAATCTGAATTCTGAATTTCCATTGAGGCATAGTCTCTCTAGAGGGGCCCTGCCGGCACAGATCAGGATGCTGGTCTGAATGAACAAGTGGTGAGGATGGATGGATGGATGGATGGATGGATGGATGGATGAGTAAAAGAGCAGACAGACTCATGTGACCATCTGTGTTCGAACTCGGTCTCCTGTGCACCATAATACTGTGTTACCCTGCTGAGCTAAAGCTTAGGTATTAGCTAACACAAGTCTTCAGGTCTTAGGCAAGGTTACTCATGAGCTTGGTTCACCGAACCACCTCCATTACACTCAATAGAAATAAGCCCTGTTTTGTCATAGAATGTCATTCTATTTATATCATCAATAGAAATAAGCCCTTTCTTTTCACAGAATGTCATTCTATTTCTATCATCACACTAGCCTTGACCTTGGCCGTATGTTCTCCATAGGTCCGGCACTGTCAGACTATGGCTACGCTCACATTCATGGGGATGTTCCAGGCCATGTAGACGTGGGACTTGTACTCGTCCATCCAGACCTCGGCGGCCCGCAGGGCGTTCCTCTTGGCATAGTAGTCAATGTCATTGTTGTACGGCTTCTTTGTCCGCTCGATGTGCGCCACTCTGGCGCAGGGCAGCACCTCCATGCTCCCGCCGCACTGCCACACCTAGAGAGGAGACAGCAGAGAGAAGACAGAGTCAAGCCTAGTTTAGAGGATTGTTTAGTAGTTCAGACAGAGAAAACATCTGTATCTGCAAGATTTCCTGCTAGCTGTTATAGCTGCCTCCTTGTTTATCTTTTTACGGAGGAGGGCGTTTGCTTGATGCAGCAATTAGGTTCCACAGGCCATTCTTTTCTGCTGAAGAGGGTGAAAA
Organism: Salmo salar; assembly: GCF_965601325.2. Classification (NCBI taxonomy): domain Eukaryota; kingdom Metazoa; phylum Chordata; class Actinopteri; order Salmoniformes; family Salmonidae; genus Salmo; species Salmo salar. The sequence continues at coordinate 14,475,815 of NC_138314.1, read as the reverse complement.
CAGGCCTGATAAATGGCTCTGTATGGGAATGGCCCATAAATATGAGTGTCCCTAGAGAGTTTCCTGTGACACACAGTAACCCTGGCACTGGATTGTGGTTGAATAGTGTCTGTCTGTTAAAAAGTGGTAATACATAGAAATAGGTGGTAAAAGCATGTAATCCTGGAGAAAAACGTTCATCACTGCAAAAAGTATTGACTGACTACGGGCCTGAAAAATGCAGTGACACTCAACTGTGACCGACTCAATACTCAAGGAAGGAAAATAGTGGCTGCATCATCAGCAACGACTACCAGAATGAATTCTTCCAGGTTATTGGAAAACAATTCCAACCTAAGGTGTCACACCCTGATCTGTTTCACCTGTCTTTGTGATTGTCTCCACCCCCCTCCAGGTGTCGCCCATCTTCCCCATTATCCCCTGTGTATTTATACCTGTGTTCTCTGTTCTTCTGTTGACAAACAAGACGAACTGGCAAGTCAACCAGCGTTTTTGCCCCAGCTCCTGTTTTTCCCAGTCTCTCTTTTTCTCACCCTCCTGGTTTTGACCCTTGCCTGTCCTGAAAATGAGCCCGCCTGCCTGCCTGACCACTCTGCCTGACCCTGAGCCTGCCTGCCGACCCGTACCTGTGCCCCACCTCTGGATTAGTGACCACTGCCTACCTTGACCCTGAGCCTGCCTGCTGTCCATTACCGTTGCCCCACCTCTGGTTTACTGACCCCAGTCTGTCTATTGCCTACCTCTGTTGGATTATTAAACCATTGTTAATTCGACGTTGTCTGCATCTGGGTCTTACCTTCATAACTGATATAAGGATAACACTTGCCCAGACACAAAATGACAGCATATAAAGGAAAGTCAAAGTAGAGAGGGAGAGAGAACTTAAAACGAGAACATTTCCAACACCAGAGCAGAAAGATAGAGAGGACAGCATATGGTAATGTAGTCCTCCTGTCTTTTAAACTGCAGAGCCACCAGCACTCCGAGAGTCTCTTAATGACAATCTTCACAATGCAGAACAGATGTTCCAAACCATTAACATTCCACTGAACCCAACATTTACCTCATGCTCAGCATAAGAGGACACAGATAACTGCCTGCATGCCGCAGAGAAATACCCTGAAGAAACCAGGACCTCCACCAGTCGAATTTATAGTACCGAAATACTAATACGTTTTTTAATTACATACTAATGAGTCACCACCCTAAGGTAAAAAAACTAAATTTGGACTGGCAGTGACATCACCATTGTTTTGGAGGGGGTAGTAAGGAATACTTTACATTGTAGTGACTTACTGTAGGTGTACCACTAATGTTTCATATTTTGTGTTAGCATGGATTCCACTGTGCTCCTACTTTATGTGAAACATAAGAGGGTTTCATACCAAACTGCATGCAATGACACATGTTGGTGCACTGAGTGAGTGTGGGCATGAGGCAGAGCAGAGGGAATTGAGTCAGTAGGAGAAATGTCATTGCTCAGATTCCATTGATTGATGGATCCCTAGTCAAGATACATTGTGGAAAAAGTTTGTTCTCCACCCTTTTTGTTGGACAGGGCTGCATAAATGAAACCCATTGCATTGACTTGGGCCTTCCACTGACACTAAAAACAATGCTTGCATTGGAAAACATCCCTTTGTTAAGTGTATGACCCCAAAAAGACTGCTGCTATGCAGAGCATATACTCCTCCATCTTTTCCCTCGCAGTTTGTGACAGCTTATGTTGGAACTTCTTGTACTTCACCGCACATAACGCAGAGGTATTTGAGCGATTGTATTACAAGCACTATACAAATAGAGCATGCTGTGCTGAGTGCTAACAAAAGGAGAAGTCAAATCAAGTATTCAAATAAACCAAATAACTTCTTGCCGGTCTGTGAAATTCATTGAGGAAAGATGTTGGAGCCGCTAAGCCCCCAAGCCATATGGTACGGTGTGCCATGTTCATGGAAATGAAATACATCAAATATTAATCAAGTCACTGTTACCATCATTTGCATGTACTGTACAGTACCACTCAAGCGTGTTTATGTGGGTGAGTGTTTAATTGAATGTTAATAAAGGCATAACATTACTACATTTGTTTTCTGATCCATACCCTAGCTGTGAAGGCCTTTGCCCTCCTCCATCTCACACCCTCAATGGTTGCCTTTGACTCAATCTACCTCCATAATGACCCAGATTGGTTGTAAACCCTCTCTTAGATTAAACAGCAGTGAAGTGTGGAGTGACTAATAAATGGACTGGACTAATAAATCAATCTGCGCTATTACCATTACTTGACACGTAAGCACCTTCATGGCGACAACATACAAACTACTTGCATTCATTGTGTGTCTGTGGATGACATTGCATTCACTAATAGATGACTTATTGTTTTACTGATCAACGGTTAGGTTTCAAATAACAAAGACCTAATCAAACAAACACAGGATCATCTTCAATCCTGCCTCTACTAAAGCACAAGCACTTAACTGATGAACATGCAGTGGAATTACACTATTACCAACATATTCAAATAATAATTGACATATTTTCATGAAAGACTTTATTTTGATGAATTTATTCATATTATTTCATCCTTCCACAAGATATAGTCCCGACACAAATCTAGGTTTGCTACCCAAGCCGGCTGGTTGTTCGTTCTATCGCTTCGCTTGCCAGAGATGCGAGCCAGTAGTTCGTTCTTTTTGCTCTGTATCTATGGACGCGACCCAGTCGTTTGTTATAAATGTTCCATTGACAAACTGGCTGGCAACGTTCATATCTTTTGCTTGCTAGCTAGCCAACTATGGCTAACTTACAGTCACGTCAAAAAGTGCAGCCAGAATAACAGCATAGTAGCTGCATTTGCATTTGTTTAAGCTGTTTTCAAGTGACATTTATTTGGATACATCCATAACAGTGAGCTAATGAGTTGCAATTTTGCCTGGAATAGAAAATGTGTTCACTCGTCAGGAGCTAGCCAACAACACAGCTAACACAATCACTTCAATCACCTCCATTCTCAGTCAATGTGCACACTAGTCTGTACATTAATCATAACCCTCTGTAGTGCCTATCAGCTTCAGCAAGAAACTCCTAGCTAGGCCTCTATTACAGTCACGACATTTTCAATGTGTTCTTTTTAAACTGTGTAGGATAGCGTTGGGTGATTGCAGAGATGGATCTGCACAGGTAATGCTTGTTTACTTATGGGAGAATCAAGTGTGTCAAAGTGGGTGTATCAAATCAAATCCAGTTCTATTTGTCACATGCACCTATTACAAATGGTGTGGACTTTACTGTGAAATGTTTGCTCACAAGCCCTTCCCGATGATGCAGAGTTTAAAAATAAAAGAGTAACACAAGAGGAATACAATTAAATACACAAGAATGTATGCAGGGAGGACACGTACCAGATCAATGCGCAGAGGTATGAGATATTTGAGGTAGATATGTACTGTACATGAAGGCAGGGTAAAGTGATTAGGCATCAGTATAGATAATAATAAGAGTAAAATAAGGAACAGAGTAGCAGCAGCAAAGGATCAGTGTAAAAAAGTGTGTCTGTGAGTGTGCGTTTGTGTTTGTGTTGTGTCGGTATATGCGTCCATTTGGGACGTACGGTTTTAACAGTGCGTTTATCTAAGATTGTCCTTTCTGTCTATTCTTGTAATCAGCCTAAATGACATTGAAAAAGCCTAATCAGATCAGACCAGACAAATCCTCTATGACAGGGTAGGTTTGGGAAATAAATAGCTAACAGACATCACAGAACATGGAGTCTGAGGAGTCAGGTCAGTTCCTTTTTTAAAACACACAAAATCATCAGTGATAACGTGACCTTTGCAGCGTAAGAGATAGAGTGAGTGTTAGTCAATCAGAGAGAGAACAGGTGGTGTGCAGCAGGCCAGTACCAGGCAGAGGAAGGAGCAGACCGCAGGCTTCTCATGTATGTCACGTCTGTTCCAGGATGTCTTATGACGCTGCTGCCACTCTCTAGTATCTTCGGAGGTCTCAGCCAGGGCATTAGCTAAACAAATCAGACCAAATGCCTTTTTTTCCCTGGACACAAAAGGCATAATGATGATGTGATGATTGCACCAGGGCTGCGTGGAAAACACATTTATGCCATGTTGAGAGAGCATCGCCAGCACAGCTTGCGGGTGATCTCTTCAAATAGACAATAATTGATCTGTATGTGAATCATCTGGCCTGTCAAGTCACGTTAAAAAGTGTTTTCTATAAGCAGTAATCAAACTTCTCACTACCACAGTAAAACAACAATTATCTCAAATATATTAAGTGAAATTGGAGTCTTGCCCTGATATATGGTTGTTGATTCATATGGCATCATAGGAGTCAACAGCCATGCATCAGGGCAAGTTGGTGACCAACACAGAAGTATCATACACACATTACCTTTTCACCTCTAAATAGATTAGGAAACAAACATCTTTAAGTATCTTACTATGGTTTCATAGGAATATATAGTGAAGTCTGATTTGCATAAATTCCTCTTTAAACGCAGGAGAGAGATCATTAAGAGGCATCACCGAACATAGGAGACTGTTTACTTTGATGTAGAGGTAATTTAATTGCTAATATAATTGCCGCTGTGTGGCGTTAGTTAATTGGCACAGGACCATTTGGGTGAGCTAAGCCCTAGAGGGATGTAGGAAACATCAACTGTAAAAACCATAGAAATTATTAACAGCAGTAAACAGAATTGGAAACAGCACCATTACACAGTTTCGCTACTAACCCAACATATTGGAGAATCTAAGGTCTATATAATTCCTCTTCAGCGTCTCATCCCGTCAGCGGGATCAAAATCCAGCGAAAAATCATATCGCCATTAGCATAACAAAATGTAATAATTTGAAGAAAAAAAAAATTATAATCAATTTTTTTCGTTTTATAGATACACCTCTCCTGAATCGACCCACGTCGTCCGATTTCAAAAAGGTTTTACAGGAAAAGCAAATCATTAGATTATGTTAGAGGAGTCCATCGTAAAAAGCAGCAACATAGCCATTTTCCGACCAACACATGCATCACAAATAACCAAAAAACAGTTAAATGCAGCACTAACCTTTTACAAACTTCATCAGATGACACACCTAGGACATCATGTTACACAATGCATGCATTCTTTTGTTCAATAAAGTTCATATTTATATATGAAAACAGCATTTTACATCGGCGTCTGACATTGACTAACTATTTTCCCGTCAAAAGCATCCGATGAAACAGTGCTACAATTTACTGAATTACTATTCGAAAACATGTTTAAAATGTAATATTGTCATTCTAAGATTTATAGATGAATATCTCTTGAAGGCACCTGTCATACCAGATTTAAAAATAACTTTACTAGGTAATCACACTTAGCGATAAAAGGGGATGCGATACTCAGAAAATGAGCTAGTAAATACAGCTCGGCGCCATCTTGGAACAATCGCATATCACATCTAATGTTGTATAATATTGTCAATAATCCCTTACCTTTAGTTGTCTTCATCAGAAAGCACTTCCAGGAATCCCAGGTCCACAACAGATGTATTTTCGGTCGAAAAAGTTAATCCTTTATGTTCCATTAGCTTGTTGTTGTTAGCGCGTTCTGAAGGCTGCACCAAAAGTTCCGACGTGCACGGGGCTACTCTGTCAACAAAATGCATTTTTTTCTTATTTAGGTTCGTTCAAACATGTCAAACGTTGTATAACATAAATCTTCAGGGCCTGTTTCAACAAGAGAGCCAATAAGACTCGAGGGGGACGATTTCAATGTGTTTCAAAACGTTTCCAAAGGTGGGGGTAGACAGGGCCGCCGGCGTCATAATGGTGATGGCCCTCCCGCTGTGACCAATTTCCAACGCATCTCATTCACTGAGTTTCGACAGTAGAAGGCTCAAAACACTTTGTAAAGACTGGCGACATCTTGTGGAAGCAATAGGAAGTGCTCAATAAACGATATCTCACGGTGTTAATAATAGGCGACGACGTGAAGTTGAGTCCACAATTCAGAATTCCACTTCCTGGTTCAATCGGTCTCGGGGTTTTGACTGCCATATGAGTTCTGTTATACTCACAGACACCATTCAAACAGTTTTAGAAACTTTAGGGTGTTTTCTATCCACAGGTATTAATTATATGCATATCCTAGCTTCTGCTGAACACTGCTACGCAGAGTCTGCATCTAATCCCTCTAATCTACCAGAAGTCATGAAGTAAGGAGACAAGGAAAGAAAAGGAGACAAGGAGAGGAGACAAGGTTGGAACTCCCAGCAATGGGACTTAGTCGGAGATCATCAGAAGGTTTCCTGAAGTCCTGCTGAATTCATTTTCTGCCTCATCTTGCTTTGTAGCTGTCTGATTTGACAGACCGCTTGGAAAATTGTCCACTAACACAAATAATATAATTCTAATTAAACTCTTTATGACAAAACATAAGGCCTTAATTTGAGGCCTAGCTTAACCTGTAACATCTGCTTCCAACTCACACCCTCAAACACGTAGATCCCCTGAATGCAGCTCACTTTCCAGCTCACACTCTCAAACACCTAGATCCCCTGAACGCAGCTCACTCTCCAGATCCCAATCACCTGAATTCTAGTCACCTGTTCACACACCTGTATGTCATTATCACACATTATTTAGTTCAGTTCTTTGCACCCCATCACTGTGAGGTATTTTTTTATTTTGTGACACGTCTTTCAGAGTGCTGGGTTTCCCGTGATTTACTCCTCCTGTGTATTTTGCCTGCCTCACTAATGATGCCTTTTGCCTATTCCCTGCCTGTTCTTTAGCCTATTGGATTTCCTGTTATCTACCTATTGCCTGATCTCCCGGACTACGTTACTAGCCTTTTACCTGCCTGTACTGTTGCCCTTTTGGACCCCCTGTGTATGACCTTCTGCCTGCCCCTGGACCCAGCTACCTGCCTCCTCCTGTGGTCCTTTGCAATAAACACCTGCTGCGCCCTGCGCTTGAAACCGGCTCTCTGTCTCGCCTCATGTTCATTACATTACCCACCTTCAGTGGCCTGAAACTCATGGTTTAAAGGCCACAACAGGCCTGCAAGTTGGGTTGCAAAATTCTGGTAACTTTATCCAAAATTCCCCGATTTCCAGGAATCTTCCAACCGGGATTTCTGGAAAACTTGGAAAACCCTACCTGCAAGTCACATTATGCTGGCTTGCAAGGTTATGTTGAATTTCTTTTGTTGATGTGACATTTAGTTTTGAGTCAGTACCACAAACATAACTAATAATGACTTTTCATTGATTTTGAGTTCAACTTATGAGTTGAGTAAAGTATTTGAGTAAAAAAATGCAATGGGGTGTAACTACTGTGCCGAGTCGGTTCCTTCCAGTGACAGTAGGAGCTTCCTGGAGGGTCACAGAGTTAAGCTCCAATATTTATTGGTCATATTGTAAGCATGGTTGACTAAGCTAAGGACAATGGACCCTGGCATGACCCCAGCGGACCTCTGGTTACTATAAACTCCATGTTATGTATGTCTGTTATTCAGAAAACTGTGGGGATTGGAGGGCATTTGCCAAACGAAAAACATACATTTTCCATAACTATTTCACAGACAGTCAACTCTAAATGTATTGTCAAATGCCCTTGTTCTGCAAATTGTACACCTTTTGAGATTGGTAATCATATATAGATGTACAGTGCCTTCAAAAAGTATTCAGACCCCTTGACTTTTTCCACATTTTGTTACGTTACAGCCTTATACTAAAATTGATTAAATATTTTTTTAAATCCTCAGCAATCTACACACAATACCCCATAATGACAAAGTGAAAACAGGTATTTAATTTTTTTTTTTTATGTAATAAAAATCAAATAAAAAATACCTTATTTACATAAGTATTCAGACCCTTTGCCATGAGACTTGAAATTGAGCTCAGATGCCTCCTGTTTCCATTGATCATCCTTGAGATGTTTTTACAACTGGATTAGAGTCCACCTGTGGTAAATTCAATTGATTGGACATGATTTGGAAAGGCACACACCTGTCTTTATAAGGTCCCACAGTTGACAGTTCATGTCAGAGCAAAAACCAAGCCATGTGATCTAAGGAATTGTCCGTAGAGCTTTGAGACAGGATTTGTGTCAAGGCACAGATCTGGGGAAGGGTACCAAAATATTTCTACAGCATTGAAGGCCCGCAAGAAAACAGTGGCCTCCATCATTCATAAATGGAAGAAGTTCGGAACCACCAAGACTCTTCCTAGAGCTGGCCTCCCGGGCCAAACTGAGCAATCGGGGGAGAAGGGCCTTGGTCAGGGAGGTGAACAAGAACCCGATGGTCATTCTGACAGAGCTCTAGTGTTCCTCTGTGGAGATGGGAGAATCTTCCAGAAGTACAACCATCTACGCCGCACTCAACCAATCAGGCCTTTATGGTAGAGTGGCAAGATGGAAGCCACTCCTCAGTAAAAGGCACATGACAGCCCCCTTGAAGTTTGCCAAAAGGCACCTAAAGACACTCAGACCATTAGAAACAAGATTCTCTGGTCTGATGAAACCAAGATTGAACTCTTTGACCTGAATGCCAAGCGTCACGCATGGAGGAAATCTGGCACCATCCCTACGGTGAAGCATGGTGGTGGCAGCATCATGCTTTTGGGATGTTTTTCAGCTGCAGGGACTGGGTTACTAGTCAGGATCGAGGGAAAGATGAACGGAGCAAAGTACAGAGAGATCCTTGATGAAAACCTGCTACAGAGCGCTCAGGACCGCAGACTGGGGCGAAGGTTCACCTTCCAACAGGACAACGACCCTAAACACACAGCCAAGACAACTCAGGAGTGGCTTCGTGACAAGTCTTTGAATGTCCTTGAGTGGACCAGCCAGAGCCCGGACTTGAACCCGATCGAACATCTCCGGAGAGACTTGAAAATAGCTGTGCAGCAACGCTCCCCATCCAACCTGACAGAGCATGAGAGGATCTGCAGAGAAGAATTGGAGAAACTCCCCAAATACAAGCCATACCCAAGAAGACTCTATGCTGTAATCGCTGCCAAAGGTGCTTCAACAAAGTACTGAGTAAAGGGTCTAAATACTTATGTAAAAGTGATATTTCAAAAAACTTTTATATAAATTGTCATTATGGGGTATTGTGTGTAGATTGATTAGGGGGAAAAAACACTTTGATCAATTTTAGAATAAGGCTGTAACATAACAAAATGGGGAAAAAGAAGGGGTCTGAATACTTTCCAAAGGCACTGTATGTGTATATACAGGGAGGTTTGCCATCAGCCATACGGTTATGAAAATCTATACCTTAGGTTAGCTAATGGTTTTCTCCCATTGACAATCACACAAAACACATAATTTACATTTCTGAGTTATAGCACTTGATACATTCAAAAATATATTCACCTCTCCCCACTCTTACATACTGTAAATGTATCCAATTAGCATAATCAAAGTTCTGGTAATAGTCAAGCTTCTCAAAGACCGCGGCTCTTAAACCGTTTTTGTCTTGTGATATACAGTCTACAATGCCTACAATCTTTTGAATATTCTTGTGACCTGTCAAATAAATTAGCTTTAACTCAGTTTTACTTCTATATACTACTTATAGTATAATAGTATATGCCATTTAGCAGATGCTTTTATCCAAAGCGACTTATGCAAGCATACATTTTTACGTATGGGTGGTCCTGGGAATTGAATGCAATAACCCTGCTCTATCACATGACACAAGGGGACCAGCCACCAGTGTCTCGTGACCCATAGTTGGGAGGAAGACACACTGACTGCCCTAAAGGTCCTCATTTCCATTTCTGCCACGGAGCTGCAATTCTGGGATCAATTTTGTGTCAAGTTAGAGTGAAGCAACCAATGGATGAGGGAGGATTAAAGGGATTGGGATATCTTATCCCTTTTAAACAAAGCCAGGTGAATTCCTTTAACAGTTTTACCACCGGAGCCCTTACAGAGATTAACACTACAACACAGAATGAAAATATTCACAATGAAAAATAAGAAAGACATACAGTACTTGCATTTGTGGGCTTGTTTTACCACTTGAGGTGTGTGTGTGTGTGTGTGTGTGTGTGTGTGTGTGTGTGTGTGTGTGTGTGTGTGTGTGTGTGTGTGTGTGTGTGTGTGTGTGTGTGTGTGTGTGTGTGTGTGGGGGGGGGAGTTGTGTCTTAGGAATTTGTCTCTGTCTCTGTTCTTAATTGAAATGTTTCTCACTGGCTTCTAGTCTCTGTACCCAGGAGAGCTCTCTTCCTTTTAATGTAATATCTGATTTGCCCATTTCAAAGACATAGCAGGAAATCCTGACCACAAAGTGATATATTCTCCCATGAAGCTGTTTGGCTTTATAAAGTGAAAGAAATATTCCTCACATCTGTTTTTTGTAAGTTGTTGTGATGTACAGTGTGACATCAAAGATGAATTCGATTTGAGAACCCCCACCGTGTAGTGTGGACATCTATAGCATTCACACCACTGATGTAATCACGCCTCCATGCAAATCCCAAATACATCAATTGATTCAGTATGTGGATATGAAGAACAAAAAAGGCATGATAGCATAACATCTTTCCCTCAAAGCTTTAGCTTGAATAGTAGAATACTTAACATTTCCTCTATAACAGGCCATACTAATAAATAATGAGTGGTAAACCTTGGTTTGAGCACATATCATTGGGCCTACACCCTCAACTGGTGTTTTTGTCAGCATCCATGTTACATGCGTGCAACACCATAGTTAACACATTCAGAACTAGTCGGACCATTGTCTCTAAGCTGTTAAGAATGACTAGAATACCAGGCAGCAGCATCATAATGTGTTGCAATGCAAAGTCTATCCCGCCCCTCCCAATGGGATGTCCAATGAGATGAGTGATGTTTCAAGCAGAATGAACTGAAGGTCTCTCTCTCTCTCTCTCTCTCTCATACCCAAAATGTATAGTTCAAATCAGGATGTCTCAGTGATGTGATGTAGCGCTTTCAACTCTACTGTCAAAACATGCAAAGCAATTGAATCCCCTGCTTTCTCATCGGCAGTCCCCTTAATTGTAGTGAGTTTGTTTGACATACCAGTGCATTCCTCACTACTTAAGTGGGTTTTTTTTGTTACAGTAGATTAGCTGTCAAAATAATTTCCATCTTGTCAAACACATCTAACACCATCAAACACCCTCCAATTAAACTAACAAATTAAAAACATGTTTTCTATAATGAGAAGGATGATCCAATTTCAAGTCTGTGCATTTCAAAGTTTATTTAAGTAAGTATGGCGACTTCAGACAGAGTTGGATGGTTAATTAGCTTCACTTTTCTTTTTGCATAACAGGCTCTGAAAACAGAGGGTTATGAAATGAACAATATGTCTTAAAGGATCTTAATTGCCTCGTCAATGTGTGTTTAAAGATAGGTGCAAGAGCAGTCACACTTGAAAGAGGCCTATAATGAAGTTTATGGCTCATGTAGATAATAAGTGCGCTGACAAGTTCTGCCTAATTGCTACTCCCTGTGGCCCTGAATAGGAAAACTCTCTGTCTGGCTGTCGAGCGCTACAATATGTATTGAAACCCACATAACCTTGTCAATCTCCAAAAGTCATTCAGGGATTTCAAATACTTGAAAATAAGCTGGATGGGCTGTTGTTAGGAATAATTTTGCTTTTCAAAACGTGACCTGTTTAAGCATTTAGTGGCAGATTTCTGGGTCAGCACTATACCTTATAAAACAATATAAACCCAGTCCAATTATCTGTGCGCACAGACACAAAATGTTATTTTTTAAATAATTCAATACAGTAGTATGTGATCTATATGTAAAACATTTACATTTCACATTTTAGTAGTTTAATCACTTAGCTGATGCTCTTATCTAGAGCAACTTACAGTAAATGTATTACTCTTAAGATAGCTAGGTAAGACAACCACATATCACAGTCAAATATACAGGATACAAACATTCCTTTCTAGCTAAACAATGGATTGGCCTGTATAGCGTTTAGCAACAAAAAAAAAACATGTTTTCATACACATCTAAAATCTACGAATTAAAGATCTGAGAACAGTAATATTTAACATACACATGAAGGTACCCTAAAGCAATCATTTCTGATGAGAAAACACAAATATAACGTTATAAAAATAAACTCTCAATCTATTTATACTTATTTACTTCAATATTAACTTATACAACTAGGATAGCCACCTTGTAAACTCAAACCATTGAATGAATGGAGCATTAAAATAGTTCCTATATGATATATCCCTGTTGTTCCTATTCTCCTCTGTGTCTTCCCTCCTCTGTGTCCTCCCTCCTCTGTGTCCTCCCTCCTCTGTGTCCTCCCTCCTCTGTGTCCTCCCTCTTCTGTGTCCTCCCTCCTATGACTAGTGGTGAGGTAGTGAGATAAAACCTACTGTAACGAAGCCTAGAGTAAATACCTCTCAGTCCATTAAGCCCCAGCAGATTGATTCAGGCCCTCTAAATAATGTATGTCTTGAAAAAGACAAATACTTGATCAATATGAAATGGTCAACCCATTGTTACCTTTGCACTGTTCCTATTGATGAAAAACAGATCTTTCCTCCTACGTCTTCCCAGTTAAAGAACTATGTTCTCTGAGAATTAATCATTCATGTAATGGGGCGATGAGCCAGAGGAGGAGCAGAAAGGATAGGAAGAAATCCACATGAGAGATACAGTATATTTGTAGTCGATATACGACACAGGCCAGGTCTCCTGTTGTACTGATCTCTCACACAAATGTATATATTTCTCATCATCTATCTCCATCTTCTCCCATGACTCTTCATGTCTGCCTTCAGACTGTGATGCAGTAGCCTAATAGTCAAATTCCCTCATGTAGTGGCTCAAATCAGTCCAATTTTTTTTTTAAATGGTCTATTTGTTTCAGTGGGCCCACATATGGTCAGCCGCTTTGTCATTCGCTGCCTGGTGGACGTGGGCATGAGGGTGATTTTAGCTAGCCGCGGATGGAGCTGGTATGGCTGCTGACCACAGATGGCTGAGGCTTAATGTTGGCTCATAAAGACACGGCTGACCTTTTCAAGGTGACTCTCTCTTTGCTATAGATGTGAGGATAAGGAGGAAAGTAAAGCAAACACCACTAGAGAGAGATGCCCTCTCCTCTTCGGATATAATGATTTTGTACATACCTCCCAGTATCTACTGCATGGTGATGGCTCTGTCAACATCATAGAGATATAACACTAGTTCATTCTGTGGTCAGCATGAACTGTAGTTACACACAAAAAAAAATGATGGCTCATCAAGGTTTCTTTGGGAAGGGAGATGGTTCTATGTGGAACCATTGAGCTCTTCAATGGTTCTTTACAGTTCACAAAAGAGTTCTTTGCTTTTTTTTTGTGACGATTCAAATTTAGGGGAGGTGGCTCGTTTGAACATTTGGGGGCGTGGTTTGCACACAGCTCATTTTGTGCAACTGTGAGTGAGAGTGTCTTTCCAGTTTATCTAATGTTTTGTGTTATGACATTACATATTATATATGGCTATGGCTAATGATTGTGTTTCGTGAAAGACTGGCCTTGCGGTAATTTTTCACTGATGCAATAATCAACAATATCAAATGGCTGACCGGAATGAAAACCCCTCTATGGTTCTTCGAAAGTATATATAAAGAACATTTCAGATGTGAAGGTTCTATAAAGAACCATAAAAAGGGTTCTCTATAGCCCCCCAAAACGTTGCAACCATAGCAGAACCCTGTTTTGGTGCTATATAGAATATTTTTTTAAGGTTATTTATAGAACCTTAGGAAAGGGTTCTTTATAGATGGGTTAGCTGACACAGTCACGAAAACGATGTGCACGCTTCAATGGGGCAGAAGTCTGTGAGTTGTTGTGATTCTGGATGGCCAATAAACTGCCATGTGGGAAAATGTAAGTGACTCGTTTCAGCTAGTTTCATCTTGTTCTTGATACCATGTCTTGTTTTCAGGTGTTTTGACTGATTTCATGTCAATTCCAATATGGCAAAAGAAATTGCTAGCTAGGTAACCAACATCTGTAATTATGTATTTGAGAGACAACAAGTACTCATTGTGCAAATGTATTTATGTTTTCAATAAACATTGGAGATGAAATATAGTTTAGATGTGGTCAACAATCTAAGCCCACCCCATCTGTTTTGCCCCATAGTTGCGCACACATATGTTTTCTTGCTAAACAACCAACCCATCTATAGCACCATACAGGTTCCATTTAGATCCTTGTGAGCATGGTTCTTTATTTAGCAGAGAGTTTGTCTCCCAGGCATAAAAGGAGCATTTAGTTGTAAGAAGAACAAACAATTGTTGTTTGAGGCACAGTGGCCACAAACTAGCCACAGCATCTAAACACACCACTTCAAAGCAGTGAGTGTTTTACTTAAAAGCTTTAGCATTACCCAGGTTCAGTAATGTACCGATCTTTGTCTGTTTTTTAACTACAGAAGTGGCGGAAGTTTCAAGACACAACCTCACTCCAATATGTTCACCTGTAGAAAATAAGGCAGTCTTAATTAAGGGCAGCTGTGTCAATTGCGTATCCCAGGGTATGGCAGTACCATTTTAAATAGGCTAAAATCATTCCAATCCCCATTAAAGGGCAATACAGTTTAGCGGGATTAAAGGGCTAGGATGATGCAGACACCTGGGAGAGGCAATGGTGTAAAGTACTTAAGGTAAAATACTTTAAAGTACATCTTAAGTAGTTTTCTGGGGTATCTGTACTTTACTTTACTAGTGATATTTTTTTACAACTTTTACTTTTATTCCACTAAATTCCTAAAGTAAATAATGTACTTTTTACTCCAAAAGTACTTGTTACATTTCGAATGCTTAGCAGGACAGAAAATGTTTCCAATTCACACGCTTATCAAGAAAACATCCCTGGTCATCCTTACTGCCTCTGATCTGGCAGACTCATTAAACACAGATGCTTCATTTGTAAATTATGTCTGAGTGTTGGAGTGTGTCCCTGGCTATCTGTAAAATAATAAAACAATAAAATTGTGCTGTCTGTTAATCTAAGGAATGTGAAATGATTTACTTTTGATACTTAAGTATATTAAAAAACAAGAAAATCGTGCTGTCTGGTTTGCTTAAATCCAAGGAATGTGAAATTATTTACTTTTGATATTTAAGAATATTTTAGCAATTACATTTACTTTTACACTTAACTACATTCTATGTATCTTTACTTTTACTCAAGTATGACAATTGGGTACTTTTTCCACCACTGGGGAGTGGAAGGTAAGGCTGTTTGTATGGCTGGCTGGCTCCACCCTAACAATGTATAAAATTAAGTGTCGAAAGGGAGTAGGCACACCACTGGCTTGACCCTGACTTGCAGCTGTAGTGTCGCCGGCAGGGAGAAGGACGGGTGAGGGGTGGGTAGGCTGTGTAGGAAAACGACAGGAGCACGGCTGCCACTTGACAAAGCAACCTATTGCGGGTGCCCTACTCTGGAGGGACTCTGGAGGGACGCCGGCCTCCCGAGTGCTGACTGGGTGTGTTTATAGAATGTTAAGTCCCCTATTGACTCAGGTGAATGAAGCTACAGCAACAAGTTGATGATGGCTGGAGTCAAATTTGCTTGTTTTTGCTGTTCTCCAAATTGCATTTTCGAGTTAAAAAAATTGTGTACAAATGATGTAACTTTGCCATACTCTAGGTTTAGCTGAAATGATGTCCATGTCCTGTGTGGGTTCCTTTGTCTACACTTAAGTACCTGAAACTATCTGGCAGAACAATAAACCCGGAAAGTGAAGAGGCAAGAGTGTATCTTATCTTTTGAGCAGGAGAGGACCCAACTGAGTTGAGCAATCAATCACCCTCTCCCGTTCTTCTACTTTGTGTTGATGTTTCTGGAGTTTTAATTAAGTTAATTCCCCATCAAACAGAAGCGAGATTATGACCATATGCCAAGGATGAACCAGAGCCTGTGTGGATACAGTAGATGGCCTTTCAGAAAACTAATTATTACAACTTTCTTTTGTTAAATACATGTAAAAATAAAAGAAGCTTGGGTTGGTTGAGTTCATTTGAATATCCCAGGAGAAGTGCTGTGGTGCGATCACTCACAGATGAGTTGAGATAAAAACACTTTACAAATACTTTCAAGAAGACACCATCAAGTGTAATGTCACCCTGACCCCTAGATATATATACAGTTGAAGTCGGAAGTTTACATACACCTTAGCCAAATACATTTAAACTCAGTTTTCCAAAATTACTGACATTTAATCCAAGTAAAAATTCACTGTCTTAGGTCAGTTAGGATCACCACTTTATTTTAAGAAGGTGAAATGTCAGAATAATAGTAGAGAGAATTATTTATTTCAGCTTTTATTTCTTTCATCACATTCCCACTGGGTCAGAAGTTTACATACACTCAATTAGTATTTGGTAGCATTGCCTTTAAATTGTTTAACTTGGGTCAAACATTTCGGGTAGCCTTCTACAATCTTCCCACAATAAGTTGGGTGAATTTTGGCCCATTCCTCCTGACAGAGCTGGTGTAACTGAGTCAGGTTTCTAGGTCTCCTTGCTCGCACACACTTTTTCAGTTCTGCCCACAAATTTTCTATGGGATTGAGGTCAGGGCGTTGTGATGGCCACTCCAATGCCTTGACTTTGTTGTCCTTAAGCCATTTTGCCACAACTTTGGAAGTATGCTTGGGGTCATTGTCCATTTGGAAGACCCATTTGCGACCAAGCTTTAACTTCCTGACTGATGTCTTGAGATGGTCCTTCAATATATCCACAAAATGTTCCTACCTCATGATGCCATCTATTTTGTGAAGTGCACCAGTCCCTCCTGCAGCAAAGCACCCCCACAACATGATGCTGCCACCCCAGTGCTTCACAGTTGGGATGGTGTTCTTCTGCTTGCAAGCCTCTCCCTTGTTTCTCCAAACATAACGATGGTCATTATGTCCAAACAGTTCTATTTTTGTTTCATCAGACCAGAGGACATTTCTCCAAAAAGTACGATCTTTGTCCCCATGTGCAGTTGCAAACCGTAGTCTGGCTTTTTTTATGGCGGTTTTGGAGCAGTGGCTTCTTTCTTGTTTTTCCATTCGAATGTGGTTGTGCTTTTAGATGGATGAAAGCATAGTGATAACACATTGTAAATTCAACTAACTTTTGGCATTTTTTTTTTCAGTCTGTGAATATGGTTGTAATCTCATTGATCAACATCTCAACCAAATATTACCCAATTATCCACTTTAAAATGATGTAGTGTGCCCGGTGGGATATGTCATCATATGTATCCTCCATACCATTTGGGCATCAGGAAGGGATGGCCATAACAATACTAAAGATTAAGAAATGCTCATATCTCAGTGTTCCTGTTCCTCCTTTAATAGCATTAGCTCTTCCGGCATACAGAATCATTATGTTTTGTGAAAGCACTGCTGGCACCATGAATAATTTCTTTGTCTAGGAGACAGAACACGTCTCCTTTCTGAGCGGTATGATGGCTGTGTGGTCCCATGGTGTTTATAGTTATGTATTATTATTTGTACAGATGAACGTGGTACCTTCAGGCATTTGTAAATTGCTCCCAAGTATGAACCTGACTTGTGGAGGTCTATAATTTTTTTTTCTGAGGTCTTGGCTGATTTCTTTTGATTTTCCCATGATGTCAAGCAAAGAGGCACTGAGTTTGAAGGTAGGCTTTGAAATACATCCACAGGTACACCTCCAATTGACTCAAATGATGTCAATTCGCCTATCAGAAGCTTCTAAAGCTATGACATCATTTTCTGGAATTTTCCCAGCTGTTTAAGGGCACAGTCAACTTAGTGTATGTAAACTTCTGACCCACTGGAATTGTGATACAGTGAATTATAAGTGAAATAATCTGTCTGTAAACAATTGTTGGAAAAATTACTTGTGTCATGCACAAAGTAGATGTCCTAACCGACTTGCCAAAACTATAGTTTGTTAACAAGAAATGTGTGGAGTGGTTGAAAAACGAGTTTTAATGACTCCAACCTGAGTGTATGTAAACTTCCGACTTCAATTGTATATACACAGTATGTGTATGTATATATATATATATATATATATATATATATATATATACATATATATATATATATATATATATATATATATATATATATTATACAGTATGTATGTATACTGTAGCTAAATATTCCTGAGGGGACTTGAAAATGAAGGGCAGTGTTTTGGTCTCATGAGATGCTGTATCAGCAAATAATAAGTGAGAGATGGAAAATGCATGATGCAATAAATGTGTATTGACACCTCTGGCAGAATTCATCATTTCTATTCCTTCTTGATATTTTTTTATTTTTGCAAACTCAGCCTCATGGTAAGCAATGTTTACATCTCTGATACCAGGGTATGGGTTTCAAATTAGACTTATTTATAAGTCACAGTGAACTGCAGCAAAAATAAACTACTTTAATACTAATATTTTGGAAGAGCTGCAATGGCATTGATAATCAACATCATCAAATATCATGACTAAATTAACTATTTTGTACACATACAGTACTGGGATAAATGGTAAAACTATGATATCAAGAAACAGCATAAACATTTACTTTAACATCTATGGTCTATATATCTTCCTCTTCATGATTTCTCCCACAATTCCATGAAAGCCTCTCCTATTCCCTGTAGTGTAAATACATCTCTAAACTGTACAGTGGAGGCTCCTCAGGGGAGGAAGGGGAGGACCATCCTCAGTGAATTTCATAAAAATAAAAATAGTGAAACATAAAAAAAGTTTTCCTCTTTAGATAAAACTATAATGAATATATTAATGTCACCAGCGACATCTATTGCAGGATAAATCAATGTTAAAATGTTCATAGCTGGTCATATATGGGATGTTACGTTTTACTTTATGGGTTGGTTATGTAGGCTTCTTGTAACCCATCGCTTTCTACTAAATATAATAATACGATTCAATTATATCTTTACATTAAAAACCAAAGTCTATCAGAATTTCAGTCATTCCAATAAATATTATACCCTTTGATCTTCAAGAATAGGACTTGGAAATATGGAAGTATAGATTAGCCAAATTGTTTTACCTGAGCATAAGCCCAAAACTAAGGATTTATTAGCCAGCCCTACTCTGTTGTTGATGAATTTGTGGTCATGGAGGACTGATTGGGCTCATTGATTCGAGTTGAAAAATAAATGCTGTGCTCATGGAATGGCATGCACTGAGCGCTACTGAAAAGTGATATTTACATGTGAAAAATGATTGCCATATGCTGCATTTGCTATAGGCCTATTGTTCAACTTTTCGTTAGTGACACTTTGATGTCTTGATAATATGCAGCTCTTTAAGTCCATAGATGAAACAATAACAAACTTCTGAATTAAAAAGTTTTCCTCGAAGTAATCATCTACCTTTTCAAAAGTATCTGTAATCTGATTACAATATTTTTGCTGTAACATGATTACAGTTAAACAAAAAAAAATGTCATCCCTAACATGTAACGAATTACATGTAATCCATTACTCCCCAACCCTGCTGGCTATGGCTATCCAACACTGGAACTCTTTCAAGTCAAGGTCAATTTTTTATTTTTTATATATATATTGCCACCGAGGCCCACGGTGTAACTGCTAAACTGCTTGCTTAACTGTATACTGTAACGGGTTACTAACGCATTAGTTCTAGTAGCTATGTTGACCATGACGTTACTAATGTCAGCTAATATGGTGACAACGTTGTAGGCTGTGTGTAGCTGTTGGCTTGGAAAGTTTTTTTTTCGCATAGTCACAGACAGCTGATGTGTTGTGCACTGAAATCCCCAAGGGAAGGGAAAAGGTGAAAGGAGGAGAGCGCATAGATGCGAGAAGGAATTACACAACAAACACATTTGTATGTTATGTGACCGCTATGAAAGTGCATTGTGTTTTAGTGTGATCAGTGGTGTATTCATTCCGCCGATAATGTTTAAAAACGTTTCTTAAATGGTAGCTAACGGAACGAAACGGGGATAAACATGCCGGCATTTGTCCAAAAGAAACTCACGTTTGCAACTGTTGGACTAACGAGTACACCCTAGATACGCTTGGCGCACAACCGTGAGTCGAGGAAATTTCTGGTTGCGACAACCACTCATATCGCCGTCTGCAACCAAGAAGTAACCAAGAATTGCACTCGCCAACCAATCCGAGACACCAGTGCAACCAAGAAGTAACCAATAATTAACCAATGAGGTTATAGCTATGGCAGGACCTTTAAACTCTAGAAGAGGACCATGGAAAAGTACATTTCCTATCAGGTAATTTTGTTCGGGAGTTATCTTTCTTTTCTGAAGTAACGTTAGCTATGGCGGGAACTTTAAACGCTAGAAGAGGACCATGGAAAGATATATTTCCTCTCAGGTAATTTTGGCGAGTTATCTTTCTTTTTTGAAGTAACGTTAGCTACAATTTATTGTTGTTTGCTGTTTTTATTAATCATCATCATAATCGATCGGAATATCTAGCAGGTAAGATCAGTGTATTAGGCTTCAGTAATATGTTAGCACGATTTACAGTGTAGCTACAGTAACGCTATCTAACGCGTTAGTAAACTGGTGTTTTGACACTGACACAGGTTATCGAAGTAAAGTAACGTTAGCTAGCTTAACGTCCGATGACTCTGACCATCAAAATAGAGGTGGGTATAATTTGTGGAACGTTCCAACAGGAATATGTAAATAACAAGGTTGTCAACAAACAACGCATACGAAGTTGTATAGCGGCCGAATAAGATACCGGGTAGGGAGTGGGGTATTTCATTAAGTTAACTTACCACGTTTATTCCGTAAAATGTCTGTCCTCACTCTGGTAGCCTATGGACAAGCATTAAGAATAAGCTACGTGGTGACTCGATGCCTATTCGGCAGCTAGTTAGCTAGATTAATTGATCGTGCTACTTGTATGCGTTGTTTGTTGGCAACATTGTACTTTACGACGTTTTTGGAACAGATTCCTGTTGGAACGTTCCACAAATTATACCCACCCTCAAAATAGTCTGTTAACCCCACTATTTCCAAACTGGAGGTATTATTTGCTTATTACCGTAACTAGCTATCCAAACAAAGTGTGATTTTATAGCTAATAGTTGTGTTTTTGTCACACAACAAAGCATCATCAAACCCTCTCCCTTTTCTCTTTTAATTAATTTAGCTAATTGGACTAGACATAACTATAGGGCAGACACTGTCTTCATATCAAATAGGCTAGGGTCATCATGTTAATTATGAATCAAAAGGCACGAGCGATATCCTATGCTCTTGCTTATGCTGGTGTGTCTGTTTGTGGTAGAAATGTCCTTCAGCAAGTAGCTAGAGTTTATATACTTCATTTTATTGTTCCATCTATTAACCTGGTCTGCTCACTGTGATTAAAATGTATATCATTTATGCTTATTAAATACAAACTTTCCCCTTTATTTTCACAGCAGACATGGAGCCGGGTTCAGAAAACTGCCAAATGGAAGCCATGTCTTAACGGACAGTAAGGATTCCAGGATTTACAGGACAAAAACTACAAAAAGCGTGTGGAGCAAGGCTGTGTCTCCAGACAAAGTGGTGGAATCAGCCAGGAGGGCTGTACTGCTCAGAGGTGGCAACCCAACAAGCAGGGCACCTT
Source organism: Salmo salar (assembly GCF_965601325.2). Lineage (NCBI taxonomy): Eukaryota > Metazoa > Chordata > Actinopteri > Salmoniformes > Salmonidae > Salmo > Salmo salar. The sequence continues at coordinate 14,454,172 of NC_138314.1, read as the reverse complement.
TGCTGGGTCAGCATGAGATGCAGTTTGGCCTTTATAAGGAGCAGTCTTTCAAGTGGGTGGTTGAAAATGTGCTGGGCTGGGTATTTGGTGGCATCGATGCAGAAAGAATCTGCCTCTCAGCCAGCGAGGAGTGATTTCAAAAACCATGCTGCTAATAAGATGGCTTTCAAGGAATACATGGAGCTCTTCCCTGAGGGCCGGGAGGCTATCAGGATTAAGTCCACCACCCAGCCATCCGCCACCACCCAGCCATTCAAAGACCAGATGACCACTGGTTACCAGAGGTCCTCAACATCCTCACTCAGGTCATTGCTGGTTGGAAAATTACGCCCCTCCCAGAATCTCCACAGCACAATAAGGAAGCTCATGTCTCCTCGGAAGGTTCAGCCTAGTAAGCTCTATATTATGTTAATATAAATGATATCATAATGATGTTTATTTTAGTTTATAGAGATAATAGATAAGTAAAACAATGTTGTTTAATCTATTGATCTAATTTATTGAATAGTTCTACTTTTCAGCCCTTCCAGCCTCTGAGCCTGATGATGGTGAGCTCCTTATGGCAGCAGAGCAGCTTGAGTCACAGGAGTCAGACGTGCCGCGACCAATGGAGTTACAAGTATCAAGTTATTACATATAGTACTGACTGCTCAGCCTCTTTAAGGCTCATTCTACGTATTTGTGTGGTGTATTTATAGTGATGACTTACATTTTAAATGATGTACCAGGCCTACACAGTATGTCTCATGTGATATGAGGACCTGTCCTTGGGGAATTTATCATCAAAACATTATTTATTGTGTTGGGATGTTGTTGTCTTTTGATTTCAGGGAGCGACGTAGTATGCCTTCCCAAGGATTGGCAACGCACTTTGCCTGATGTGGACCATAAGTGGGTGTCCAAGGCATTGTTCAGGTGGTCGGGCAATGGGATTCCAGAGATGGACTTTGACAGGGTTGACAAAATGTGGTGGGACCCCCCTCCACCACCCTTCATCTGCAGCTCAGCACCGGTGATGGAGAGGTACTTTGCCCATCCTCTGCTGCTCTGGATGCCCAGGAAGGTCTGGCAGGTGAAGCTGTATTGCCCACATTCTGACTGTGAGAGGGGGGAGTTGACCTCATCAGGACTCCACCAGAAGATCAGGCAGGTTGTGGATGTGGACGGATCTTACTATCTGGCAGCAGAATAACTTTAATGTCCCAAGTGCAGTAGGAAGGTCATCAGTTGGAACCACAACATCCTTTCCCAGCTGGAAATAAGCCACAGCATCCAGTTTCCCTGCATTTTGACAGCTAAACTCATCTGTGACATCAAGGTAGTTCATCTGATGAGACAGAGGTCTGGGGAACAGCAGCAGCCATATACAAAAGAAGGTGGAGGAACAATGCAGTCCTGGCTGCAGAGGACTATCCCTTACCTGACTGACTGCAAGCCCCCCCCCCCCCCCCTCCCCTCCTCCCCCTCCCGACATGACATCTGTGCCCAAGTACCGCTGGCTAATGCAGGTATACGCCCAGGAGGTCCTGCACCGACTGGATGAGGTCAAGGCCAGCATTACCTCCCAGTTTGGCACGGTCCTCAAGATCGACTCAACCAAGAAGGTGGTAAAGAAGCTGGCAAGCCACAGTGCCAAAACTGCTGTGTGGGTCACTAATGTGGGAAATGAGCATGGACAAGCCCTCATGTCCGTGCTCACAGCCAGTGAGGGCAAAAGGACTGGGCCCTATGGTCGATGGCCTCATTAAAATGTATGCGGATGCTGGAGTCACAACACCTTCCGTCCTGTATGTGGACAGGGACTGTTGCGGAGCAAGCCACATTCAGAAGATGTTCGCTGCCTGGCCACAGCTGAAGATTAAGCTGGACATGTGGCACTTCATGAGGCGCATGGCAGTTGGTTACAACACCGACTCCCACCAGCTGTATGCAACATTCATGAATCGTCTCAGCCAGTGCATTTTCCAGTACGACCAGTATGACCTAAAAGCACTGAAGGATGCAAAACGAAAAGAGCTGGAGGCAAAGCTCATGGGTCCATTAGATGCTGATGTCATGCGTAACATCACTTGGAGTGAGCTGGCCCTGCACTGCCGAAGAACCACACGTGGCACAGAGGAGACCCAAGCTCTGATCACTGAGCTCATCAATGGCTTTGATGGTGAGAAGGGGCGTGACTCCTTGGGTGTGCCTCTGATTAACTCCTGCAGGATGGAGGACACAGATCAAGCATGTGGCCTGCCTGCAAGACCCAGAGGGTGCCCAGTTGTATATCCAGACTGGCATCAGCATCAAGGGAGGACTTCCCCTGCCCACATACAGATGTGCCAGAAGTTCCACATCACTAGAATGCTTCACCTGAACTGATTCCTCCCAGGTAAAAACACAATCAAAACAATTCACTTCTAATGTAGAATTACTGTTGTCTCTGTTTGAACTGGTGGTTGTATTCGAATGTACCAACCTTATGAATTTATATTTCAGGTACCCTAGCCAGTGATACCTTTTATCAGATGTACCTGGTTGATGGATTGGCACGGTGGAGTCAGGACCATGCTGTTGCAGCTACAAGTGACAGGAAGGAGCCACACTCCTACTGTGTTATCCTTCGTCATGCTGCCAACACCCTCGGGGAGGAGATGCTTGGAAAGATTATGGTTCCTTACACTGTTCCACGCAAATACACTGGTAATGGCAATATGATTTTTATGTAATAGATGCAGCTTTTATATTTAATAAAAACAGCAACACATTTCTCTTTGTGAAATGTTATTATAGAATAATTCCATTCTCAGTCTGATGTATTCTCATATTGTTTTCCTTTATGGAGGAAATATGTTTGGGGTACCTCTTCAATCAGACTGGTTTGGTGCTGCAGGATTACGAGGCTGCCATTGAGGAACTGGAGACAGGTGATCCTGATGTCCAAGGGGAGGATGATGAGGGCTTTGTGGAGCTTGTGGAATTTCAGGACCTGACAGTTCCAGTGCTAGAAGCAGCCCTGCCTCTTGGCACCTTTCGTCCTATTCCCACCCCCTCTACCAGCATCCAGTCCACAGCTGCATCAGTCAGTCCCCTATCTTCCACTCCTGTACGTGCTACTCCACCACTTGGGCCTCTGTCCTCCACACCTGTGCTCGCCAGTCCATCAGTCAGTCCCGTCACTGTCTGTCGCCTTGGCTGTGTTTGTAAATTCACTCTGGAATGCCAGAGTCTGCTCAGAGTGCGCTCTTGGGCGTTCGTAAATCCAGAGCGTTGTCAGATTGTCCGTTTGTAAAATTCAGAGTGTTTCGCTCCCGGAGCATTTAGAACACACACTGGACGCTCTAGCCAAAGAGTAGGTTTGATCCGAGCTAGCGTTCTGACCTCACAACAGCAGTCAAGCACCCAAGCTAACTGACTGAAGTTGGCTAGCTTACTAATGAGAGAACACCTCACTCTGCCCATTTTATTCACCCTAGCAGAGCTGGTTAGGCTGCTTTCATGTTATCTAGTGCATTGACTGTAACTGTGCGGCTGGCAACAATTTACTGACACCCATCATATTCAACAGGTGTTGCGTGTTATTAAATGAATCAGTTGCCCCTTGATTACTCACATTTTTCTCTTGACCTGTGCATCTATACTGAACAAAAATCTAACGCAACATGCAATAATTTAAAAGATTTTACTGAGTTACAGTTCATATAAGGAAATCAGTCAATTAAAATAAATTCATTAGGCCATAATCTATGGATTTCACATGACTGAGAATACCGATATGCCTCTGTTGGTCACAGATACCTAAAAAAAAGATAAGGGCGTGGATAAAAAAAACCCAGTCAGTATCTGGTGTGACCACCCTTTGCCTCATGCAGCAAGACACATCTCCTTCGTATAAAGTTGATCAGGCTGTTGATTGTGGAAATGTTGTCCCACTCCTCTTCACTGGTGTGTCCAAACTTTTGACTGGTACTGTATATATTTTAGTTCTGTATACAACTTTCATTCATAGGCTAGGTCGTAGCACCCTCATGAAGGGTATATGGAAAATTATAGTATCATGTAGTAGCCTAAACCTATCGATGTTACATTGAACTGGGTGAATGGAATATGAATGACAGTCATCCAATATGCTGTAATAGAAGTAAGGCCAAGCTCATCAAAAACCAAATTGTCCTCCCTCATCTTAAACATCACTGACCGCCACTGATACCGTATATTGACAAAATTCAATAAGCTCATACACTTCTGATCTTGATTCCCTCCAATGACTGTTTTATTCAGTTACTGCTTACCCCAAGATCTCCACTACCACACCGAAGACCACTGTGGCCTGTGAACCCAGCATCTTCTCTCTCTCTCTCTCTCTCTCTGTCTCTCTGTCTCTCTCTCTCTGTCTGTCAATGGGATGGCCTCAGAGACATAATTGCTCTATGCAAAAGAGAAGCCAATCTCCATTCCATTAGAGGCTGTACAATACAGTGTTGCGGTGAATCAAAGTTGATTTGTTATTCAGCCATTCTTATACAGGTATATTCATTTCATTTTCCTCACAATGACAGAACTAGAGAAGAAAGGGTGCTAGTATTTGCATAGGCATTATGGTGAAAGACAAAGAGAGACTGTTATGTTATGACATTTGTGACATTGGTGTTATTATTGCATGAATCAAGGAGAGTGCAATTACTTTATGTAAGCATTGTGCAAATGTCAGACCTGATGCAAGTCATTCAATGGAGCAGAATGACAAAGTGGAGTACATCAGTATAAAACACACACTCCAGTGGGTTTCTTATAACACTCTATTTAGTGGCCGTATCTGAATCAATCTCCTACCTTTCGAACCGACCACTCAGTGGCATGGTTTGCTGCATAAAGGCAGGTCCGGTGAATAACAAAACAGAGTTTAACCTTGAAGACTGAAATTCTGGGGTGGCATACTGAACATTGAAATTACTATTAGGCTCAATGAAGAATGTGACTGTTCACTGGTAACAAACCTGAAACAAACATTTACTTGTTGTCTGAATGTCTCTTACTATTCAGCGGGGAAACCTTTCTATTGATGAGAATGTCATGCTAGTCCATTTAGAATGATGAGGACTTTGAGACGGTCATCAGCTACTATAATATTCCGTCCAGGTTCCTCAGAGGGGTTGAGTTATCAATAAACCAACCAAGATCTATCCTCTTGCCTCTGAAGTGCATTTTCAAAGGCTGCAGAAACCCTTCTGAAGCACCGTTCAAGCAATCTGAAGATTTTAAACTGGATGTGATGACATTAATGAAGGATACTTTTTCAAGCACGTCTCATTCCAATAAGCCCAGAGTGAGTTTAGATTCAGAGTGGTTCCACTTGGCTGAGGAGAAACATTTTCTGAATTTAAACGCGACCAATTCTTCAACCAAGCCTCCGCTCACATGAAGCGTTAAATTCAACTCAAAGCAGCTGAAAAGAGATTTACATTTTCAGTATAGAGCTTTAAAGCTATAGGGTTGACTGAAATATTTGCATTAAGGATTTTCCCTCCCGTCTGAGAAACATATTTCTGACATCTCTCAGTTGACGCCTTTGGGTATTGTATCTTAAGCTACTACCCTTATTTTACAAAACATAAGGAAACTTAATCGTGAGCCATTCCAAAGAAGGGAATATAAGCATAATAAATCATTTCAACAGGACTTTCCAAGTGAGCCGGTGCTGTACCTAATATTGGATTTGTAATTACTGGTATTATGTTTCAGCGCACTAGTCTTTCCTTTCCAATCCCACTCGCTTTAACTGAATAGGCTTATTAACAACCTCAACTTCCAATGGCACTTTTAACAACTTTTTTGTGTGATTATGATTTTGTACCTTCATGTTGTAACTTCTCAAAAATAAATGTGTCCATTTGAGTCTATCAAAATAATGTGGATGTATTCAATAAGCAGAATGAATCAGTGTTGTACTCACGCGCATGCCAAGCTCAATGTTCTCGCCTCCATAGACTTCCATGCCAGGATCGAGGAGGCCGATCTGGCCAAAGTATTCTCTGTCCACCACAAAGGAGCAGCCGATCATAGCTGGTGTCCTAGATGAAAAGACAGAGATGGAGAGAGGCTTTTAAAAACAGTGTTCATTCCCCTGTCACTGTCTTGATCAGCCTCAGTGACTAACCTTTAGTACACCCACAGTGCACTCTGTTGAGTAGACCCTTTACTAAAAAAAACAGGATTCATAATAATGTTAATAATCACTGCACACCAGGCTGTTTGCACCCTGGGCTACACTGCAGGCCGATACACTATTTACTTGATTTGATTTAATTTAACACAATAATCTATGCATGATTAACCTGGGAAAACCCCTGAGTAACAATGCATTTTACAAAACGGAGAACACCATTCTTCTCTCTTAATTGTACATCTACATGTGGGGTACAAGTGCACCCAGACATTCTGTGAAAATACCACAGGCTCAGCATTTGGTATATCTTTAGATATGCATTTTTCCATAAGTGTCTGTGCTAAAACATCAAGAGGACCAACTTCCAGAGACATCTCCATAATACAATAGAACTGGGTCTATAAAGCTCTTCAAGGAAGAGGGGTGGCAGGTAGACTAGTGGTCAGAGTGTTGGACTAGTAACCGAAAGAATGCAAGATCGAATCCCCAAGCTGACAAGGTAAAAATCTGTTGTTCTGACAAGGCAGTTAACCCTCTGTTCCTAGGCTGTCATTGAAAATAAGATTTTGTTCTTAACTGACGTGCCTAGTTAAATAAAGGTTAAAAAAAAGGAACATTGCTTTAGGGATGTATGAGAGGGAAGCTATGATGGGGACAAGGTCCTCTAGTAAATATAGACTGTCAGACACACACACAAACCTCCATGAGAGAGCCACCTGAGGAGGATAGGATGGGCTGCTTTCCTCTCCACTCCAGCCTGCTGTCTCTAGGTCTCTAAAGTTGTTTTTATTTCCGGGCCACTGTCACCCTAGGCTTGCTTTTACTGGCTTTAGCCATTGCATTTAGTCCTCTATGACATAGACCTCATAAAAATGTAATATAAAAATATAGCAGTCCATGATGTGCGATGACAGAGTCAAAAAGCTTATTTTCAATCTGATCAGTGGGTAGCTGTAGTCTACTGCAGCATGGAGCCTAGTACGTCATACATTAACATGCACAGTGGAGAGTGCAATTCTGTACGACTGGCCCTACTGTATGTTATCGGGAGGAGGTTATTAGAGAGGAAGGATGAAGAGGGAACTCTATAATGATTAATTGACACTGTGTTAATATTCAAAAGGAGGTTGTTTAAGGATATCAAGGATGCTGTGCATGTTTATATTTATTTGCATATAGTCGTGTTTAGACTATAATTGCAGTAGTTTTGTCTTCCCAAAATAATCTGCATGGAGTGTGCTTTATGAAATGATTATGTGGGGTAAGGAAGAAAGACACACACACACACACACACACACACACACACACACACACACACACACACACACACACACACACACACACACACACACACACACACAAACCAACATCTGCGCAATCACTGCTCTAAATGTTTTGCAGTCAGTCAAAGTTTATAAAAGCAACGTTTTTGCTATTACAGTGCCTTCAGAAAGTAGTCACACCCCTTTACTTTTTCCACATTTTGTTGTGTTACAGCCTGAATTTAAAATGGATTACATTGAGATGTATTGTTACTGGCCTACACACAATACCCCATAATGTCAAAGAGGGATTATGTTTTAAGAACGTGTAACTAATTAATAAAACATGAAAAGCTGAAATGTCTTGAGTTAATAAGTATTCAACCCCTTCGTTATGGCAAGCATAAATAATTTCTGGAGTAAAAATGTCCATAGTCACATAATACGTTGCACGGACTCTTTGTGTCCAATAATAGTGTTTATCATGATTTTTGAATGACTACCTCATCTCTGTACCCCACACATACAATTATCTGTAAGGTCCCTCAGTCAAGCAGTGAATGTCAAACACAGATTCAACCACAAAGTCCAGGGAGGTTTTCCAACGCCTCACAAATAACGGCACCTATTGGTAGATGGGTAAAAATAAAAAAATAAAAAAAACATTTAATATCCCTTTGAGCATGATAAAGTTATTCATTACACTTTGGATGGTGTATCAATACACCCAGTCACTACAAAGATACAGGTGTTGACGGAGAGGAAGGAATTCGCTCAGGAATTTCACCAATGGTGACTTTAAAACAGTTACAGACTTGGGACATTTTCTTGTTACTTACAACCTCGTTAGCCTACGTTAGCTCATATTTTGATTGGTCTTGTTACAGTTTTGACCTAAATTGGCAATACTTAAAAAAGGGCTGTCTAGCAATGATCAAAACCAACTTGACAAAGCTTTAAAAAGAATATTTTGCAAATATTGCACAATCAAGCTGTACAAAGCTCTTAGAGACGTACCCAGAAAAACTCACAGCTGTAATCGTTGCCAGAGGTGATTCTAACATGTATTGCCTCAGGGGTGTGAATACTTACTGTATGTAAATTATATTTCTGTATTTCATTTTCGATGCATTTCCAAACATTTCTAAAAACATGTTTTCACTTTGTCATTATGGAGTATTGTGAGTAAATGGGTGAGAAGAAAAAAAACGATTGAATTCATTTTGAATTGAGGCTGTAACACAACAACATGTGGAATAAGTCAAGGAGTATGAATACTTTCTGAAGGCACTGTTGTGGATATATTCTTGGATGCCCAAACACCTCAGCTCTGAATAGCCATTGGCCTACACTCCATGTATTGTTGATGGGCAGAGAGATTTAGGAAACAAGTACAGGAATGATTTCCAATAGGGATCAACACAGCCAACACACCTCTTGAGGCGTGGAGTGTCAATAACAGGACTGCAAATAGCACCTGCAATGTTTGCAGTCATTCCACTGCTGTTTTTGACAAAAATTTCTACAACAGAAACAATTAGGTTACTGTAGTCCATATGAAAATGAATCCTCTTACAATATTTATTAAGAAAAGTTGAGTTTTTCATGCTTGTTCTCCTGTATGTCCATTTAATCTATCTCAGGGGCAACAGTAACACCACTTAACAGAGTCCTGCTTAAACATTATTTCCAGCGCTTAACATTTCTGTCTCTAACTGGCAAAGCATGGTTCGGTTGTCATTCAAATAGTGATCAGCAAAGTGGCATAGCCATGATGTCAGAACAGTCTGGTTGAAATTTTCCTCAGAGGAGAAGTCTCATATTGTCTCTTCTGTCTCTGTTGGTTGGCTTCTGACATTGTGTTAAATTATAATCATAAGCTAAATTATGTTTTAATGTCTCAACCAGAAGACAAATGGCCCATAGCACATGGCTCAGCAGTCACCTCCAGTCTTCAGACACAGCATTAGGGTCTACATGAATAATTAATTACAACTATTTTATGACCTGATTTGTGTGTGTTGCCATGACCTTGCCCCAGCCAAACACATGTCCGGAGAAATATATGACTATTTCTGTGTAATTTAGGAAATATGACATAATAATAATGCTGAACATATAAAAAAATACATAAAACATGATTTACTTGAGGCTCCTAGGTGAATATTTACTGTAATAATAATCAACTCTATGATTACAGTGACAACATTTATTCCATACTATACAGCACCAATGAACACTGTAGTCTAAAGTCATGTACAGTGCTCACTGTATGAAAGTACACTAATGACCCAATATCAAGGTTTCCTCGTCAAAATGGAGGGGGTGCTCAACTATGGTGAGGTGTGTTACCTGATGGGGGCTGTCTCGTCGCCCTTGTCCAGCCACTCCTGAGGGGGGATAATGTACATGCACCACAGGCCCCAGTTGTAGCCGTGGGCCGCGTTGGCGTACTGCTGCACCTCGAACGTGTTGAACTTGATGTTGTCGATGGCCGGGAGGATGATCCGGGTATGGTCCTCCTTCACTCTGGTCAGGATAGGCTCCGCCCTTTGATAAGAGAAGAGAGACATCAGGGTTGAGCTATTGTACTGTGACACTGTCACAACCATCAAACAATCATCCATCAACATCCCTTTAAAACACTGCAGATAAATAAATGTAATACATATGGCCAGCAATAAAAAAAAGCAGTGTTGGCTCCCTCGAGATCTTTATTTCTCATGTACAGGGTTGCCAGGGATTCTCAATAAAAGCCTTTTTCTAAAAGCCTGCCAAAGTCTTCAACAGTGGCTTACTCGAGGGTGTTTTGCTTGGCACGTTCGGTGTCAGAGTACATCAGACTGTGTGCAGCACCCTTGGTGTCATTGAAGTGGCTGGCTACAGAGTTATGTGTTTGTTCCCTTCATTTCCTTCTCCCTTGGCCTATGGCATGCATGCTGATACCTTTGGGTAGATGGAAGGGGAATAAGGGTCTCTGTCAATTCATTTGCCATACTGTTAGCCCTGGCTATACATGTACTTTGATCATCTGTCTAATGTTAGGTTTGCTTCAGTACAGCTTTAGAGCAACTACTCATACCTAGAAGCTGCATTTCGCACAATTTTCAATCTGACAGGCTGCAATTATGATCCATAATTACCGTAACTCTTTAGAATACCCTCTCCCTCATCTCCCTCCATTCTCATCCTCTATCGCTCTCAGCATATTTTCTTAAACTCTCTCTCTATCCCCTTCTCTCTCTCTCTCTCTCTCCCTCCCCTTTCTCTCTATTTCTTTAAAAGCCAAACCCATTTATCTTCCAAAAGCAGAAGTATTCTTTATCACATCAGGGTAGTGGAAAGAGTGCAGGGGAATGGATCCAAATGGAGCTATAAGTGGGTTTCCGGTAAAAATGACTGACAGATGCACTACTAAGTAAAAGCAATCATTTAATGAGAGCGGCGTGATTGTAAAAACCTTCCCATCTCATTCGGAAAGATTGGCATATGAGAGACCTGGGCCTCTACTTACTTTAAGGTGTAATGGAAAGGATAAAAGTACGCGTGGGAGAGGGGTCGACTTCCCCATCTGCTGTTAGAAAGTTGGTCATTGTCCAGGTAAAGAAATGTGTTAATGAGCTACATTTTCTGACAAACATGATTTACCGTATGTGCTTTGAACAGTCAAACTTGAATGATGAAGTAATAAAACGTAATAATTGAAAGGTGCTAAAAAATATTGCACCGCTAAATTATTGTCACTGAACACTTGAATTGAAAACGACTGTATTTAGATTCATTAAACGCTAGGATGTTTGTATAGCCCTAATTTCTCAGCCAGCAAATAAATATTATATATAGTTAATTCTACTTAGAATGAGAAGGCAAAGTTTTACTTCCCTCAACAACCTTCTGTAAGCGTCATATTGCCAAGGGCCTAACATGGATAGGCAAGGATGAATAGAGTATACAGTGGGGGAAAAAAGTATTTGATCCCCTGCTGATTTTGTACGTTTGCCCAGTTACAAAGAAATGATCAGTCTATAATTTTAATAGTAGGTTTATATGAACAGTGAGAGACAGAATAACAACAAAAAAATCCAGAAAAACGCATGTCTAAAATGTTATAAATTGATTTGCATTTTAATGAGGAAAATTATTATTTGACCCCTCTGCAAAACATGACTTAGTACTTGGTGGCAAAACCCTTGTTGGCAATCACAGAGATCAGACGTTTCTTATAGTTGGCCACCAAGTTTGCACACATCTCAGGAGGGATTTTGTCCCACTCCTCTTTGCAGATCTTCTCCAAGTCATTAAGGTTTTGAGGCTGACAGATTTTCTATGGGATTAAGGTCTGGAGACTGGCTAGGCCACTCCAGGACCTTAATGTGCTTCTTCTTGAGCCACTCCTTTGTTGCCTTGGCCGTGTGTTTTGGGTCATTGTCATGCTGGAATACCCATCCACGACCCATTTTCAATGCCCTGGCTGAGGGAAGGAGGTTCTCACCCAAGATTTGACAGTACATGGCCCTGTCAAATGATGCGGTTAAGTTGTCCTGTCCCCTTAGCAGAAAAACACCCCCAAAGCATAATGTTTCCACCTCCATGTTTGACGGTGGAGATGGTGTTCTTGGGGTCATAGGCAGCATTCCTCCCTCTCCAAACACAGCGAGTTGAGTTGATGCCAAAGAGCTCCATTTTGGTCTCATCTGACCACAACACTTTCACCAGTTGTCCTCTGAATCATTCAGATATTCATTGGCAAACTTCAGACGGGCATGTATATGTATTCTTGAGCAGGGGGACCTTGCGGGCGCTGCAGGATTTCAGTCCTTCACGGCGTAGTGTGTTACCAATTGTTTTCTTGGTGACTATGGTCCCAGCTGCCTTGAGATCATTGACAAGATCCTCCCGTGTAGTTCTGGGCTGATTCCTCACCGTTCTCATGCTCATTGCAACTCCACGAGGTGAGATCTTGCATGGAGCCCCAGGCCGAGGGATATTGACAGTTCTTTTGTGTTTCTTCCATTTGCGAATAATCGCACCAAATGTTGTCACCTTCTCACCAAGCTGATTGGCGATGGTCTTGTAGCCCATTCCAGCCTTGTGTAGGTCTACAATCTTGTCCCTGACATCCTTGGAGAGCTCTTTGGTCTTGGCCATGGTGGAGACTTTGGAATCTGATTGATTGATTGCTTCTGTGGACAGGTGTCTTTTATACAGGTAACAGGCTGTGGTTAGGAGCACACCCTAACGTAGTTGTTTTTACACGTTTTTCTCGATATTTTTGTTGTTATTCTGTCTCTCACTGTTCAAATAAACGTACCATTAAAATTATAGACTGATCATTTCTTTGCCAGTGGGCAAATGTACAAAATCAGCAGGGGATCAAATACTTTTTTCCCCCACTGTATCTACTACATGCTGAGATCTTGCTTTTGGTGGATCCTGAATGCATTCTCTAACCTTGAGAACTCAGAACCCCCATCTTCTCCAGTACACTCCATCAGTCATTCATCTTCACCTGTCCCTCGACAGTACAGTAGCAGCCCAGCGCTAGCTAGCAGCGTGCTCAACACTAGCTACCTCACCAGGTACCTCAGAAACAATGAGGGATCAGGTTTAACTGATGAGGTTTTTCATTTCCCACCTCTTCTTCTCCTATCATTTCATATGCACCATCTCCGTGACGGTTATTCACCCACATCGGTCCAGATTCAATTTGGTTTCATATTCAAGTAGTGTTTTTTTCCCTCAGTGATGACTCATGTAATCTTGTTCAAATACATTGTCGCAATAGGTCTCATTGTTTTTCTGGAGCTTCTCTCATTTTATTACTACCTGGTCTGGTCTCAAGCCTTTTTCAACATTTACATGTACAGACGTTTTGGATAAATGGAACATTTTGTGAGTTGTTTACTTGATGTCTACTTGCAAAACAATAAACAGCCCTGCGTGTTTTTAACCCACTCAAAACCAATGGAAGATGTCTAATATAGCGATCAACACTTATTTTCCTGACCTAAGCAAACACGCCTGCCTGGGGTTGAGCAACATCATATGGCAGGATAAAAATGCCCTGATTTCAATCTGTGTATACTTAAGTCTACATGCCATCTTCTGAGGATGGCTCCTCTCCCTATCTGTCCTACCTTTGTCCTCTGCACAGAGCCCAGAACGCAGGCCGCTGAGATTACGGCTCCATTCTTCAAGATTAATGGAATTCCTGTGTGACACATCTTGAATTGGGAAAGTTTCTCAAACACAGATTTATCAGATAATGGAATCTAGCTTCATTCACAACCATGCAGCCACAGAACTGCAGGTGCTGAGCGCCTAAAACAGGATCTGTTATAATTCGTTTACAGGTTAATGCACCAGAACATGTGAGTTGCCCATGTAGAAAGTCGAGGGGATTTCATTGTGACCTACTGTAGCTTTTATGAGCGCAGTAGATGTGAGCATGCACATTTGTTTGTGTGTGCATGCACATTTGTTTGTGTGTGTGTGAGAGAGAGAGAATGTGTGTGTGTGTGTGCGAGCGTGTGTGTGTGTGTGTGTGTGTGAGAGAGAGAGAGAGAGAGAGAGAGAGAGAGAGAGAGAGAGAGAGAGAGAGAGAGAGAGAGAGGAGAGAGAGAGAGAGAGAGAGAGAGAGAGTGTGTGTGTAGTGTCTGCATGTGAGAAGCCTTTCATCGCCTCCAGCCATGTTCTTGCACATTAAGACTGCACACTGTGCACAGATCTTGGACTATCCAGTCACACAGTTGTCTTCAGGGCTGTTTTGGATAGATAATGCATGAATCTGTAGCAAAAATATTCATATTAGGCAATACTACTCCTGTAAAAATGACTGTTCTGAATGAAATGTACAGATGTAGGACCTTAAATTGATCACCCTGTTGCAGGAGAACTTTCCTGCAATGCAGGAAATTAAAAACCTTTCATGTATTTGAGGTTTAAAAATGCTTTTGAAGTTTGTAATTTCCACTTTGAAATTTCAGACTTGATTTTCCGTTACGAAAAATGTATCAACCCCTATAAAAATGTGCATTAATTATAATACAAATAATAATTCACATTTCCTGTTGCTGCAGCACTACAGTATTTTCCTGCTGTAGCAAACTGTCTCAAATTAAGATTCTACATCTGTAGGGATCATTATTCACACTGAATTTAAAGTTACAGTGTCAGGTCCACTGAATAAGGTTTTGGCAATATCATTATAGAGCTTAGGAGCTTGCAATACTATCTACCTTTAGCTTTTATGTCTTGATATTACTTTGATCATTTTCAGTTGTCCTGGTAGGTATATATGCTTGGGGATAAAAGCTGATAATACTGTAGTATTAGCAGCATAAATCTCTGTCTATTCTGTATTTTTGGATGCCTGCCTAGTGTGTGGTTTGTGAAGCACTCACTGTTTAAGCGTTACACCATCTTCCTCCTTTCAAGACGGATAAACACTGAACCAAGACCAGTCAGTCAGAGCAAGAAGAAAGGTAAGGCATGTTTCAATTTAGCTGTGAAAAAAAGGCCACAGGGTTTCTAAAGCTCAGTACTGTTAAATGAAAAATAATACTTTTAGCACACTTGCACAGCAAGCAGATTGAGCTCATTATATCCACTAAAAGAGATACAAGCTTTGAGAAGAGACCACAAGTGTCAAAATATGTCTGATTTTTAAACTGTTTTGCACAATGAAAAAATTAACTACTCAGTATAAGGTCTATGAGATCTTATCTACCCTTTTTGTTAAAACCTTTTTTGGAAATCAAGTGTTTAGTTCACAAATGTATCCAATATATTTCAATTTTCTGAACAACGAATGCAAAGCACACAATCCAAACCAATTGAGAGGTCCTTGGAAGAGGTTGGAACAGCAACTCTTTGTCACGTTCATGGTAGGAAGGAGACCAAGGCGCAGCGTGCGTATCGTTCCACATCTTTATTAATATGTGAAACTATGCAAGACATACAATAAACAAAACAACAAACCGTGACGACAGAGGTGCAACATGCACTAACTCAAAATAATCTCCCACAAACACAGGTGGGAAAAACAACTACTTAAATATGATCCCCAATTAGAGACAACGATGACCAGCTGCCTCTAATTGGGGATCATCCAAAAACCCCAACATAGAAAAACAGAAACTAGAACCAAACAACATACAAATAAATAAACTAAATAAACCCCCCCAGTCACACCCTGACCTACTCTACCATAGAAATAAGAGCTCTCTATGGTCAGGACGTGAAACTCTTATTTTTCCTATTTTCGATTCTCTGACCTCAATCTGAATCCTGGGAAACAGTGGGATCACAAGGTGTAGCATCACAGCACCATCAAAGTGTGGGGTTGTGACCTGTGCATTTCATTACAGCCATGCAGCCTACACCCAACACCCACAGCCTTTAATCTTCCCCCACACACATACACCGCTCGCATGGACTAATAATGAATCATTAATAACCTGATTGCAACAGTGCAGAATTCAAAAACCAAATAAATATACATTTATCTGAAGCTGCTCCCCCTGTGAGCTCAGAGTTCAAGAGGCACGGATGCTCATTACAACCCTGTCGTATTTCCACCACATTAATTGTATTTACAGAAAAATGGAGGTTAGCGGAATTAGAACGTTCGCCTCGGAATGGATGAATGTAAATATGTTCCATCCATTCCAACAGTGAAAACTATTGAAACGTGAACTATTCATACTTAATAAACCAACATGGGTTCAAGGAAATTGAAAGTGTCAAAGTACATTTATGTTGCAATTATATCAAACTATCCTAGAATTCCGTATGTGTATAATCAATTCTATACTAAGGGTAAACAATATCAACTGGACAGTTTCTTGGCTTCAGAGTGCCAGCACGTTCACTTGGCTCAAAAAACTGGATGCCTGCATGCATTACTAGCTCTAACAAGGTTATTCACTATGCCTCATGACAAAAAGCAGGGGAACAATCCATCTCACTTATCACTTATGTATGTGCCATAATGCATATTCATATGATGATGAATAGAGGGGCTTGTGATTGCAACGAATGGACACATCTAAGGTTTCTTCTAGTATTTGAATAAGGGCTAGCAGCACAATACACCACATACTGTACATTCAACACGTGTCATATTTTTTTGCTATTCACACTGAAATCTATATACTCAGCTCTGTGCAAACACAGAAGCACACTCACAGTTGAAGAGCCAAAAATGTGCTGTATGCAACACAAATCAATTTCAATCAAATTCTATTTGGCACATGCTTCGTAAACAACAGGTATACACTAAACGTGATATGCTTACTTACGGGCCCTTCCCAACAATGTAGAGAGAAAGAAAATAGAGAAATAATAGAAAAGTATTGACATGTAATAATAAAAGTGATAATGAATACACAATGAGTAACGATAACTTGGCTATATACACGGGGTACCAGTACCGAGTCGATATGCAGGGGTATGAGGTAATTGAGGTAGATATGTACATATAGGTAGGAATAAAGTGACTAGGCAACAGGATAGATAATAAACAGTAGTTAGTGCAAAAGGTCAATGCAGATAGTCCGGGTAGCTATTTGGTTAACTATTTAACTAACTATTTAGCTTGGGGGTAGAAGCTGTTCAGGGTCCTGTTGGTTCCAGACTCGGTGCATCGGTACCGCTTGCATTGCGGTAGCAGAGAGAACAGTTTATGCCTGGAGTCTTTGACAATGTTTAGGGCCTTCCTCTGACACCGCCTGGTATAGCGTTCCTGGATGGCGAGGAGCTCGGCTCCAGTGATGTACTGGCCCTTACGCCGTACCCTCTTTAGCGCCTTGCGGTCGGATGCCAAGGAGTAACCAAAACATGTTTCCTAGAGTGATGTAGTGCCTGATGTTTTTCATTTCATCTATAGCATTCTTTTTTTCTACATACTATGGCTTCTTTGAGAGAATAAGTCGAATCCAAGGGCACAGTTGTACATTTCATAAGCTGATGTACAAATATAATGTAGACTCATGTAAAACAAATGAACGGCTGCTGTACCAAACAAAGAAGCCACACTATAAAAAAAAGTGAAACGTGAAGTGTGTGTGTGAGTCACGAAGGCAGCAGGTGAACTAAATCAAAAGAAATTCAGACTGATCCCTGCATGTAAAAAAGAGAGCGAACACCAGAAACAATGAGGGTGGTTCCTGTGGAGGTGAAAGGGTGGTGAGGGGACGGAAAAGCACATCAATTTTTTTCAGGAGCAGATGGGGAAACAGATGAGGGAACCACTAGGGAATCAATTATCATCACTCACTCAACTCCTGATGAAACCAACCAACCGACTCCCCCATGTAGCTGGCTGGCTGGCAGAGACAGCTGGGTTTGGTGTGGCCATTAAGTTCCCACTAAAAGCCCTCCTGGTCCAGGATAAAGGTACATGAGATTCTCCTCCACCCAGAAGTTGAAAGGTCGGCGGTGATGAATGTATAGCGGATCAGATCACAGTAGACTAAAAGCCCTCCTGGTCAAGGATCAAGGTACATGAGATTCTCCTCTGCCCAGAAGTTGAAAGGTCGGCGGTGATGAACGTATAGCGGATCAGATCACAGTAGACTAAAAGCCCTCCTGGTCAAGGATCAAGGTACATGAGATTCTCCTCTGCCCAGAAGTTGAAAGGTCGGCGGTGATGAACGTATAGCGGATCAGATCACAGTAGACTAAAAGCCCTCCTGGTGAAGGATCAAGGTACATGAGATTCCCCTCCGCCCAGAAGTCGAAAGGTCGGCGGTCGGTGATGAATGTATAGCGGATCAGATCACAGTAAACTAAAAGCCCTCCTGGTCCAGGATCAAGGTACATGAGATCCTCCGGAGGAGGACTAGACTAAACTCACAGAGGGCTTTGAGCCTTTTTACCTTTAATGCTGTATGTTGATTTATTATAGTCAAATGTGTGTAGGAATCACATAGTCGTTTACCCATAAATAGGGAGGAGGGGACAAGGAGTTTTTATGACCATGTGACCTCACTTGTGACCTTACTCCAGGCCCTAGATTTTCCTGGTCCAGGGAAACTCTAGGCCCTATTCATTACAAATGATGGCGTACAACAGTCTTGAACAAGATATTTAACCACACTTTTATTGAAGTGATAAGTAAATATATTTGGCAAATATTTGTCATCTGTCTTCTCTTCCTGTTCTGTCTGATGTTTGAGTTATGAAGCAATGGCAGTATCTTGTTAGGTGAAGTACCTGAGCTACAACCAGGGAGGTAGAGAAACAATTTATTACCCAAACCTTCGGTCCCAGCTTCCCCACAGCTTCCCCTAGCTTCCCCAGGAACACACCACACACACTCAGTCTTAAAAAGCCTGACAGGATGACAGGCTCAAATTAGGTGCCAATTACAATGCGCTTGAGTGACATGTTTGGTGGTAAGCATGCCTGTCAGCCAGACATTGGGTTGAGACCCCCATCATGCTTATAAGACTAAAGTCTAAGGCCTGAGGAGGGTGGGAACAGTGTGGCAAACACAACATTTGAGCTGTTCTCTATTATTTTATTCTGCCACCACCGTTAAAACGTCAGCGACTTACAGGACAGCACAGCACAGTACCGTGCCATCATTGAAACCCAAACAGTGTATTTTCTATTGGCCATTGGTCACAGTTCAGGAGTGATGAGGAAAAGCTCATTAACTGTTCTAACTCTTTCAAAATTAAGGTCACATTCCCTGAATGTGCTGCCTCAGTAATAATTCCTCGTAGCGTAAGCACTGTTTAGCTGACGCTTAATCAAAATGCTTAAAGGAGCGACCCTCATATTTCATTGATGATTATGTAGGAGTACAACCGTTGCACTCTAACATGAACCCCAAGAGGGAAAAGGAGAATGAAGAGTGAACGAAGATGAAGCGCAGTTCTTACCATGCGGTGTTGAACTCTACATGGGCATCAAAGAAGCCTACGACCGGGAGGAGCGACCCGCATATTTCATTGATGATTATGTAGGAGTACAACCGTTGCACTCTAACATGAACCCCAAGAGGGAAAAGGAGAATGAAGAGTGAACGAAGATGAAGCGCAGTTCTTACCATGCGGTGTTGAACTCTACATGGGCATCAAAGAAGCCTACGACCGGGGCTGTCGCAGCGTTCCAGCCGTGTATCCTGGCTCGGATCAGGCCCTCCCTCTTACTGTTGCGGACGATCTTTACCAGGCCTGGGTAACGCTTGTTCACATACTGGTCCAGGTTGAACTTCAGCTCCACTGGAGAGACAAGAAAAAGAGAATCAGTTTTATTGTAAAACAGAAACACTGAAAGTATTGGCTTCACCGCAAATGCATAGTTTGCAGAAAGTGTTGTTTCAATCTGGTATACAACAATCAATTAGCATTGTTTGTCTGAATAAAAATGGGGTAATGAATTGCCCCAAGAAGAACACAACAGAGCTCAGAATCAGGAGTTACGTAGAACTAGAACGACCCAGCACAACACAGATTACTTTATTATTTCTGTACTGTAAAAACATTCTCTCCTTCTCCCTTCACTCTACTCCAAGGGATGAGCCTGGCTTTCTTTCCGTGTCGCTGTCTTACCTGTAAATAAAGTCTGTGAGGTAAACAAGCAGTTCCACAAATGGCCCAACTGACTGACTGAGCCCACGTAATGTTTTTGGAGGATTGGTGAGTGTTTGAGGTTCTCCCCCCAAGGTTGCTGAGTGCTCTACCTTCTATGGGAGAGAGAGAATGATAAAGGCGAGCAAAGCTTCATAATGGATCTGATGCCTGGAGCTGACGCCTGGAGCTCACGCCTGCTCTGTACATAAATCAACCTCTGAAAGAACACCTGGTCTAATCTGTAGGTCTCAGTTGGATAGAGGAGGTGCTGTCATTGGAGGTGTGTTCAGTGCTTTTTGTCAGAATGGGTAAAGCTGGTCTGCCTATCATTAAAGTGGCAATCATCAGTAGAACATTTACAAAGCTGCCTCGGCACCCCTGGTTTGGTAAAAAAGCTGAGGGATGCGGCTGGAGAAATGTAATCACTCTCAAATTCATAGGCAGAGCTATGGAGCTATGCAAGGATTGACCAACCATGATATAAACATTATAGTTTATAGTTATAAACATTATTGTTTGAACCATGTGTTGTGGCTACATAGTGTTTGTTCACAAACATTGGGGTAAAACAAGTTGATATTTGGGTTCTGATGGGGTACGACAGTTGAACAAAGCCCATGTGGCATTTATATTATAAGTTATATTCTTCAAGAATAGGTACATATCATTCATTTGTAAGTCCAAACATGTATGTTGCAGCTGCTGATTGCGCCTTTAAGCAACCTTTGACTACAATATGACCCTAACAGACAACCAATGAGTAGAGCCAAATGTTTTCCCCTGATCATGTGACCTGACCACGGAAACTCTGGGCCGTAGCGATAGCCGACTGTGACCTGACCTCTACACCCTAGTTGAAGTTTTTTACTGGGCTTTTTTTTCTTCTGTTTGTCTATATTTAAGTTTGCTAGAATGGCTTGTGAGCTGTGTGAAAACTGCGGCACCACTGATGCAGCTAAAAGATTATGACACCCAACAAAAAGTGCAATAATTGCATGGCTGTTCTGCTGGGGGGAGAAACGTTATAGGATCCCCTCTGGTGCCCAGCAAACAAATAGAATGTGGATTGCATCCGTGGCACTGGAGAATTATGGACCATGGACTATGTTTTAAAGGGATCGACGGTGCAAAACAGCAAAGAATAAATAACTATCCATCATACTGTGAATATGGAATGAATACATATTTCACCATACAGGGAGCCAAAGGATTTCAGGGTGAAATGGTCAGATTGTGAGAGGCCTTCTGCTGTGTCTGATAGATTTTTCTCACATGCATTGGTTTTATTCGATCAGTCTAAAGGCTTACACATTTTCATCTGCATATATCAAGTGGTTTATTTTCGTGTATGACTTCTAGACTATGCCTATTGCCAAATGCTTCCTGTGTGGTCACCAGAGATCAAAGGCCAGTGTGTAGCCATGTTGATTAAGGCCAATTGGCAGCGGGTTACGTCATATATTACATAACTTATATAGCCTATACCACTGACAGAGAGAGAGAGAGAGAGAGAGAGAGAGAGAGAGAGGAGGTGAGATTGGTCATATTTCTTGTCTTGATGATCAACTGCAATCCACTTGTATTTGAATTCAGCTCTCATGTCACGTTATGAGCTGTACTCAATTTCGCTTCAGTTCAACAGATCCCAGCTAGCACATAGCGTTCTGAGAACCATATGTTTCCTAGAGCTTGGTGAGAGTGTGATTGTCCTACGGTTATTTTGCATACAAACAAAACATAAGATTCTGGGAATGGTGCAGGATGCCCAGCTAGCAAAACCTTTTTATTTAGAAACATACTGTTCTCAGCGTCAACCAAACTTTCTCCATCTTCTATCTTGTTAAGTGGGTTCAGGTGTGTTGGCCGTGCGCACTAACTGGCCACAACTCATGTTAATAATGAGTGCTTGTTTCCTTTAAAATGGGGTCTGTTTGAATAGACTAAAATCAATACCTTTATAGGAGTTTAAAAAAACATGGCATTCTAGCTCCATCCTGGGTGGACTAATTCCATGGATAGAGAACAGAATCTCACCAAGAAATGTTGCATGATTAATGCCTAAGCAAATGAATTTCCATGTGTCCTATCTGTGCTTGGAGTTCAAAACAATTAACCCAAACTAAGCTAACAGTGTTATTAAAAGTCTTATTGAAACATGTTCTCAGAACATTAATAATTTCAGTTCTAAGAACATTAATAGAATCTCCCAGGAAAACTTTCAGGGAACCATAGTAAAACGTTCTCATAACCTCCCTGCAATCTAAAAATAAACGTTCTCAGAACAGGTGAAATTTGCCCTTCTGTTCTCAGTACATAAAAAAAACATTAAGTTTTACCATTCAGGAAACTTAACGCTTCGTTCCCAGAACCAATGGGAAACCAAAAACGTAAGTTCCCACAACTTCCATGGAACCAAATGTGCCAGCTGGGATGATATTTCCATTATATGAACCATTAAGTTATTAATTTACTTGCTATATTTGGAGTTTAAATTCCAGAAGGCCTATTAAACATTGTCCTTCTGATAATATTTAAGCTGCAACAATGAATGAGTGTTTGGGACTGTTACTGTATGATATACACAGCAAGCTAAACTTCATCAGGTAGAACAAGCATTTAGTTCCCCGCATGCCCGGCGCTCACTAAGGCAAAGGAGCAGCCCAATACATGTCACTCTCTGTCCCAGCTAAAGGATATGTCACAAAGACAAGGCAAACATCCCACTGGGCACAGACAATTCAACGTCTATTCCAAGTTGGTTCAACGCAATGTCATTAAAATGACGTGGAAACAACGTTGATTCAACCAGTTTGTGCCCAGTGGGATGTTCCCTGTGTGTGATTCATTATGCACCAAGTGAGCCTCTGTGCC
Organism: Salmo salar; assembly: GCF_965601325.2. Classification (NCBI taxonomy): domain Eukaryota; kingdom Metazoa; phylum Chordata; class Actinopteri; order Salmoniformes; family Salmonidae; genus Salmo; species Salmo salar. The sequence goes on along the minus strand of NC_138314.1, from coordinate 14,431,304 downwards.
TTACCTCTAGTCATATCTCAGAGCCGTGGTCAAATGAGAGGTGACAGGCATAGCCAGCAAGAAAAGGTCAAGTAGCCTAGCCTGCATATTAATAGTCTGTCACTGGAGAGAACAGCTTAAACATCTGCACAAATTATCATCACCAATCACAACCAGTAAATATCTGGGTAGATGGATAGGGGGAGTACTTGGTTTGGTATTTTGCCGCGGCTGCCATTTGTGCCTACTTTGTTTGGTTTAAATGGATGCCTATTTAAGAGCCTCTACATGGAGAGTGGGCAGGTGCCAATGTTGACTCTTACTTGGTCCTCTTTCAGTATGTTATTTGTGCCTCCTCTCTACGCCTGCCGGGGGGAAACTGGGTCTTAAATCCAGCTCCATGCCAAGTGATGGAGGGCCAAGTGTCAGTTGGAATCTAGTTCATTGTCCCTCTCTGAAACAGGCAGGATTTTGGGAGTCGTGGCTGAGCGGGGCCGGCTGCCACGGGCCATGCAGGTGTGTAGAAGCAACCAAAGCCCCATGTCGACCAAATCACAATGAAGGCTGTGCACTGCACATCAGTTCAACAGAGGGTAGAGGCCTCTCTTTTTTTCTGGATATTTTTAAACTCACTAACAGTGTTTAAGAGCACACCCCCAAGGGTTCTCCATTCCTCTCTACTTTGCCCTCGTTCATTCTCTTCTCTGAACACACGCACAACCAACACACACAGAGAGAGACAGAGAGACGGAGAGAGAGAGAAAGAGAGAGGGAGAGAGGGAGACAGAGAGAGGGAGAGAGAGAGAAAGAGAGAGAGAAAGAGAGAGGGAGAGAGAGAGAAAGAGAGAGGGAGAGAGAGAGAAAGAGAGAGCGAAAGAGAGAGGGAGAGAGAGAGAAAGAGAGAGGGAGAGAGAGAGCAAGAAAGAGAGAATCACACTTAAGTTAGAAATGTATTTTGTGTAACTTGACTTATTCAATCACGGCTGTTTATTTCATTTATAAGGGAATTGACTCCTTTGGCACTTTTCCCACACACAAACAGATGAAATCCTTTGTTTGTGACTCCACCCTCCACTTTTAAAGAGACAAAAATGAATTGGAGTGGTAATGTTTGTGGAGCAATTAGCCACAAAAAAATGTCAGTAATGCAGTAATACAGAGATTGTGGTTATTCGAATGAGATATGGGAAACAAAACACTAGGTCAGGTAACAGTAGCATCACTGTGACAAATGTAACAAGGGCTTTATAAATTCACTTGATTGATCATTAGATTGAGTACAGTCACAGGGAATGAACAGTTAGATGGTTCTACTAAAGAAGCATCTGAACTAGACGTCTTACCACTGTCGCTGTTGTCGTCCACCAGGATGATCTCCTTGAGAAGGTGTGCAGGGGTGTGGTTGACCACGCTGTGGACGGACCGCAAGATGACTGACAAGGCCTCGTTCACAAAGATGAAAACCACTGAGATCTGAGGGAGGTCCTCTGGGTAAGTCAACTGCTTGCACCTGTATTGAAACAAATCATACGGTTTTATAATTATGGAACACAATTCAGGATTTGGCCAGTGAACCGGTAAAAGTGAGCTGCCCTCTTTCATTTGAATAAACCAAGTCTTGTTTGAAAGTTCTGAACGTTCATTGTAAAAGGAAGAAGATATTGAAATGCAAAAATATTTGCATTTAAATATCTTCTGCCTTCTACAATGAATGTTCAGAACATTCAAACATAAAACACTATTCATTCACTGAGCATACCTACACAAGTCTTCATACATGTTTCTATGCTCAGTGAATTAATAGTGTTTTAAGTCGATTCCCCTCAAAGCATACCACAGTCCCAAAAGATTTTCTGACAAAGCAAAGTAGGGGAAATAGGAACACTCTTTAATGTGAGGGTTGTGGCAAGGGAAAGCTGCAGCCTGGCTGTAGATGAAAGATGCAGCCCCTTCCTGGCTAGCTAGATCTATAAGCTGGAGGTGAGAGGCAGATGAGGTGTAGAGAACAGGGCTGGGAATGACACCAACACTGATGGGCTAGGGCTTTCCTCCCTCTCTCTCTATCTCTCTCTCTGGCTTCCCTCTCTCGCTCTCCAGTCTCCAGAGCCAACACTCTCTCTCTCTCTGTGTCTCTCCCTATCCCTCCTCCCTCCATCTCCCACAACTCTCTCTCTACAGCCCAGGATCTCAACTAGAGAAAACGCTCTTGCTGCCACCGATTAGGCCTCTCACACCAACGCATGGTAACTGGAGCTGTGGAGCAGGGATTCTTGTGATTGCAATCCAATTTCATGTTGTCGTTTTCAATGACCCAGTTAATGGAATGAATAGCACACGCCCACAGTAGTAGTACACAAGCACGTAAACAGGCACCATACAGTAGCATTTAGATTTTGTATATTTTTATATGCAGTTCATCACAGTCTTTTTGACTCCTCCCATTGCGTTTCCCAAGGGCTTTCACAGTAGCATAAGGCTTTGCAGGCATCTAAAGGTAAAGCTGGTCATACTGAAACGAATTCCTATGGCAACAACCAGCACACACGAACATCTTGTAAACCATCCCCCACCAGCATCCTAATTATATTTCAACTGCTGTCCCACTGGGCACACACTGGTTGAATCAACGTTGTTTCCACATAATTTCTATGAAATTACGTTGAGCCGACGTGGAATAGGCGTTCAATTGACGTGGGGTGTTATTTAATCTTCCATTTTTTTGGTGTAATCATATTGCACCACAATTAGGTGTTAATGAAGTACTAGTCACAATAAGATGTGTTTATATTTTCAACAATGTTCTCACTTATGGTTGAAATGAATGGTTTATGAGGCGGTGGTGGCAAAACGTCAACACAACAAATTAATTCAAAACTTAAATCGACTTGGCTCTGAGTAGGTGAGAGCAGAGGGCACAAACAAGATGAGTCATTTAAAGCTGTAATCCTTAATGGTGAAATTGCCACAGTCCATTTGCAATATTACAAACAACAAAGACTTTACTACTAACGACCACAGTTTTTTCCCTCAGACATTATGCGTAATAGAACAGCAGCATAAGTGCTGCAATGTTTTTTACCACGATGCACGAGGATCCCCAGCTCTGCTTCATGAACAAAACAAAAACAACGGCCGTGGGGCAGACAGTGGCACTGTTTTTCCCTATTGTTTCCATAATTTTCCCCACAAAAGTTTAGTATTTCGTCTCATATTCCTACTACACAATGACCACATCAAGCTTGTGACAAACTTGTTGGATGCATTTGCAGTTAGTTTCGGTTGCGTTTCATATTATTTTGTGCCCAATAGAATTAATGGTAAATAAGGTATTGTGTGATTTGGAGTCACTTTTATTGTAAATAAGAATAGGATATGTTTCTAAACACTTCTACATTAATGTGGATGCTACAATGATTAAGGATAATTGTGAATGAACTGTGGATAATGATGAGTGAGAAAGTTACAGGGGGTGAAAGATCATACCCCTAAGACATGCTAACCTCTCACCAATACCAACAACAGGGGATGTTAGCATGTCTTGGGGGTAGAATCGTTGACCCTGTGTGTGTGTGTGTGTGTGTGTGTGTGTGTGTGTGTGTGTGTGTGTGTGTGTGTGTGTGTGTGTGTGTGTGTGTGTGTGTGTGTGTGTGTGTGTGTGTGTGTGTGTGTGTGTGTGTGTGTGTGTGTGGTGTGTGTGCCTGCGCATCAGATGGAACCCAGCGTTGCTCTGCGTCCTGTCCTCTCTACCCACCTAAACTTGAGAATAGTGCAGTCAGTCAGTTCTGCATAAACCAATGATGTGTGTGTGCGTTTGTGTTTGGCCTGCACTAACTGTTTCTCACCTCACAGCAATAGGAAATGACAGGAGCGAAATGTACAATGATATGGAGAGGAGAGACTGTAAGGGTGTTATACATGGTCCATTTTAGGGCCTGTCCTTTTTAAACTGTACACAAAGGATGTTGGTAGAAATGTTTAAAACTCCACCTGTATGCTGATGACACAATTGTTTACTCCTGTGCCTCTTGTTAAATGGTTAAATGTTATCTGGTTAAATGAAAAGCTCAATTTTAAACAGCACATTAAAAACTTGGCAAAGAATCTGAAATTAGGTTTTTATTTTAGGAACAAATCAGGTTTTTCTATGTCAGTTAGAAAGGAACTTGTGCAAGGGACATTTTTTTGTGTGTTGGACTATGGTGACACTATTTACATGCAAGCTTCCGCCAGTACCTTTAGGGTGCTGGCCATAATGTATCATGGAGCACTTAGGTTCATAACTTATGCAAGATCACTCATATCTTTGCTCCTCACTAACAACAAAATCACAATCCTACAGCCTCCGTTCTCAGGACTGAAAGGGGGAAACAATCCTTCTCTCCTTCAACGCTCCAAGACCGAGCTACAAAAAACTGAAGCTGTACTGTACATTATTTTGTCTAAATGGGTCATACTGTTAATGTATTATTTGCAGTATATTACCCTATTCAAGTTCAAAGTGAAGTTCTATACAATTATTTCAGTTACAGTAAATTTCTATTTTATTCTGTCAGGAAAAGATTTGATTGAAAATCGGAATTGGTTTACATATCAGTTTATATACGTTTCCTAGGTTTGTTTTTGCTTCTATACAGAAAGTTCCATGTTTCCCCTCAATAATAGCAAATAGGACTGTTTTGATTGATTAGCTTTTCAGTGTATTCCTGAAATCCTTCCAAAAGGATTCCTTTCTCTCAGCAAGTTTATTTTGTTCTCTTTCACAGCTGTTTCACTGCCTCTTTCAATCAGCCATACATGCATTATACGTAAACACGAAGCCATATCTGGCAGTGAATACAAGTGAATCTTTGTGCAATAGTTTTCCTTTAAGTGGGGGACAGCCACAAGCTGACAACCATGCCAAATCTAATGATGTATGTTTTATTTGGGCTTAGTTTAATTTGTCATGGCTAGTATGTGTATGAATATGGTTACCATAAGAATAAAAGCCAGAAGGGGCCAGGGAAAGGCACCAGATCACTTCAGCTGAGTTATGTCTATGGGCAAATTCAGTATCGAGGTTGTTAAGTGATATTGTAGTTCCAATGCCCTAGTTACTGAATTCAATTTAGGACAATGCTCAACCTTAAATTTGTGCCTGTCTGCTGGAACGAGGAGGTTTGTAGGTCCATATCAGTATGAGCGATCGACTCATCTGTTTGTAATGGAACTAAGCTCACTGGCAAGCTCTCATAATTCAACCTAGAACGATCTGTGACAGAAACAGAGCGCCAGATTAAGACTTATTCCCATCACACCCCCTTTTCGGCCTGCGACGCTGGCTGGCCGGCCCGTCTGCTTTTCACAGCCATGTTATTCGCTTTGAAATTTCACATTAACCTGAGATAACCTGTGCTGCACAGGAAATGAAAGCAACTCTACCCCTATAGAAAAGATTGTTCTCAAAAAGACATTAGTTTGCCTTGTCATTTCGCTGCCCTGTTGAGGAGATAAACTCAGCTTTTGTGGGAGAAACATTCCAGCTGAAAGCCTTTTACTTACAAATGGCTGCTGCGGTGACCTTGCGATCCCATTCCAGGGTATCAGAGGCTTAAGAAATTAGGTAGCGCCCAGCCGCGTGACCTTCCTGCTTTATAGTCTAGTTCTCCAAGTCCCAGATACGTCTATGGGGAAGTCTATGGGGAGACCAACCTCAAGATCTGTTGCATTGCTTGATCTCAATGAATATAGGAGCAATATTGTGCCATGTCTTGCTACAAGTGATTACAGATGATATAGATGAATTGAAATAGAAAATATTGTACAACTTCTCATCAGGGGCTAAAAGAGCCAAACTAGGGAAACTAGAGAGCAACAGAGAGCTAACAGCATGGAAATTGCATTTTCACATTGACTGTGAGGTATAGGCTAGAAGTGTCTTTCATTTTCTTTCTCATTCAGATGCTATTCTCTTCTGCCCTCAGTGAACCTCTGGTGCTAGCTAGTGCATCATTCTTATTGGCCCATCCCTTATCTAAGACATAGTATTGCAGCATTGTGCTACAGGCAACCCAAGGATGGGCAACATGGTGTGGTGTGACATCAGTTCCTGGATGGGATAATAAAGCCTCAAGTTAACTTCCTCTGGATCAATGTTGGAAAATGTCACCGCTGGAAGGATTGGCAACATAAAGCTCAGACCACTGGACGGGGAATGGGATAAAAGGGTTTAGGGAAATGGTCCGTCTTGACAAGTCCTGATTTGACCATGAGCTGATAGTGGGCTGTAATTAGAATGAATAGATTGGCGGTAGATCTTAAAACCCTACAAAAGGAGAAAGACAGTGTAATACAGAGACAGAGGTGATGAGGAGTGTGGATGTAGAGATCATTCAATAATCCTGCACCCCCCCCCCCCCCCCCCCATGACTCCTGTGCAATTATGGCATTTGACCAAAGGTGTCTTGTGTTACCCTTTCCACACTATCCTACAGACCCCAATCCTATACTTTGCTGGCTAAGGTATTTTCTTTTCACATTGTCCTTTCAGGCAATGTTTCAGAAACCAAGGCGGACGCATAAGCAGGCCAATGCGGTACAGATTGGCTTGGCTCAGCTCAGTAGTGTGGAAATGGTATCAGTATATTGAAGGTGTGTCTTGTGTGTTTCTGCACAGCCAATTCAGTCCAACATGCAATGCAATGCACCCACATGGTGTGAAAATAGCCCTATCCCTTTCTTGCACCAAGGACCCATGTTTTGATTACAATCAAAGTCCTTGTCTTGTTCCAATCAGTAGACATCTTGCTACCTATGTCAAATGAATTACCCAAACAAGGTCGTTCAAAGTGCAGGGACAATGTGCAGGGACAATGTTAATTTCCTTCCAGCCATGGTGCAATAATACGCAGTAAGTAAGACACGCAGTAAGTAAGACACGCAGTAAGTAAGACACGGATATGTTAAGCTTAAACATATTGATTTCCTTTATGCATAGGGAGCCCACTGTATCTTCATCAAATAGTGTGTCTATGGTTGTTATGAACTGCTTTGCTTTGGGGAAGGTTTTCACCCTCTGGAATGACCTGTTTACATCTAAAGAAAGGGCATATCTTTGTTAATGGCGTGAACAATTGTGTTGAAATAGAGGCACACACGTCTCTCTCTCACACACACACACACACACACACACACACACACACACACACACACACACACACACACACACACACACACACACACACACACACACACACACACACACACACACACACACACACACACACCCACACACAGCATAGAACTGCATGAATCATTATTATTTCCACAGGGTATACATAACATACAGCTGCCCCTTACATTAGTGTCAAACACAGGACTGGCGGTATGATTATCTATCACGAGGGAGTAAACAATACATAGAAGTAAACGGTCTAGACAAACTGTCAACACTGACTTCCTGTAGACATGATCAAACCGTCAACACTGACTTCCTGTAAACATGATCAAACCGTTAACACTGACTTCCTGTAGACGTGATCAAACCGTCAACACGGACTCCCTGTACATATGATCAAACCCTCAACACTGACTTCCTGTAAACATGATCAAACCGTTAACACTGACTTCCTGTAGACGTGATATAACTGTTAACACTGACTCCCTGTACATATGATCAAACCGTTAACACGGACTCCCTGTACATATGATCAAACCGTCAACACTGACTTCCTTTAGACATGATCAAACCGTTAACACTGACTTCCAGTGAGACATGATCAAACCATCAACACTGACTTCCTGTAAACATGATCAAACCGTTAACACTGACTTCCTGTAGACGTGATCAAACCGTCAACCCGGACTCCCTGTACATATGATCAAACCATCAACACTGACTTCCTTTAGACATGATCAAACCATTAACACTGACTTCCAGTGAGACATGATCAAACCATCAACACTGACTTCCTGTAAACATGATCAAACCGTTAACACTGACTTCCTGTACACATGATCAAACCGTCAACACGGACTCCCTGTACATATGATCAAACCCTCAACACTGACTTCCTGTAAACATGATCAAACCGTTAACACTGACTTCCTGTAGACGTGATATAACTGTTAACACTGACTTCCTGTAGACATTTTCAAACCGTCAACACTGTCTTCCTGTAGAAATTATCAAACCGTTAACACTGACTTCCTGTAGACATTATCAAACCGCCATCACTGACTTCCTGTAGACATTATCCTCCTCATAAAGAATCATTTCCTCAAATCCTCTTTTCCACCAAGCAGTTTTCAGCTGGTTATTAATTAGTAACCCGTCTTTTCACTCTTTCCCTTGCTCGCTCTCTCCTCTCGTTGATTTTCCAGCATGAAAGAAAGGGGATTACAAAGCGGATGTGGATGAAATGAATTGTTATCCACAGCAAAGCCCAAAGAAGTCTCTGGACGTCTCTCTCTGTCTGTCTGTTTTTGTTCTCTGACACGGGCTGATCTGAACACCAGTGGCATGCCTTATTATTCCCTCACAGTCATTGTATCACAGATGTAGTCCCACATTCTAAATATAAGATTCATTTTCTAAAAGGCCATTAATATTCCTACTGGGGTCTCCACGGTCTCTTTCATAAGAAATACTGCTGGACTCTCTCTTTTATTGCATTATTAACTAGCCTGCCGCCCCACTATCAACATCTTCTCTGGCTGTCTGGGACAATGTCTTTCCATGTAAGAAATACTCATGTCTTATGCAGCTGCCCTGGCCTAGCTACTGTACGGAGACAAGACAAATCTAAAAACCCATTTTGGGGTTCTCACTGTTTTACCTCAATTCAGTTGGCTCTTCTATTACCTACAGACAATGTTACTTTCTTTTGCACAAATAAATATAATAAAAGATACTAAATGAATATATAAATAAAGTCAAACCTACTTTTTGGGTCTGTAGTCTGGGATGCTACGGTCCAGGGATATGCGGTCACTGAGCTGGGCGTTGTAGCCGTACTCCTCGTACTTCCCGTCCCCGTCAACATGGCTGTCGTCCCCCAGAGTGGCAGCTGCTCCTCCCTGGCCCAGACCCCCAGGCCCCTCCACCAGCCCCATGGGCTTCGCCAGCCCTAGAGGACAAACACACAGACATGCACACACACACACACACACACACACACACACACACACACACACACACACACACACACACACACACACACACACACACACACACACACACACACACACACACACACACACACAGACACAGACACAGAGAGTGAGACGGACAGACAAAAAAAAAGAGACAGAGAGTGGTAGGTGAGAGGAGAGGCCATACAGAGGGACAGGAGATTGACATTCATGGGCTGTGAGAATCATGGGGAGTGCATCATTACACTCTCTGTCTTTAAAGGTGCTGAAAATACCAGCCTGGATGTGGATTTCTCAAGATGACAGAGTAGAGCGAGCAGCAGAGAAAAGGCAGTGGTACAAGACATAGAGAGACATATACAGTATAACGTCTGCATTCTACTTCTATGGCACAAGCATTGCATTGGAGATATGTACACTGAGTGTACAAAACATTAAGAACACCTTCCTAATATTTAGTTGCACCCCACCCTTTGCCCTCAATTCGTCAGGGCAAGGAATCAAAAAGGGGGCGAAAGCATTCCACAGGGATGTTGGCCCATGTTGACTCCAATGCTTCCCACAGTTGTTTCATGTTGGCTGGATGTCCTTTGGGTGGTGGACCGTTCTTGATACACACAGTAAACTATTGAGGCGGCAGGTAGCCTAGTGGTTAGAGCGTTGGACTAGTAACCGAAAGGTTACAAGATTGAATCCCCAAGCTGACAAGGTAAAAATATGTCGTTCTGCCCGTGAACAAGGCAGTTAACCCACTGTTCCTAGGCTGTCATTGAAAATAAGAATTTGTTCTTAACTGACTTGGCTAGTAAAATATTGAATGTGAAAAACCCAGGAGTGTTGCAGTTCTTGACACAAACAGTGGCACCTACTACCATACCCTGTTCAAAAGCACTTAAATATATTGTCTTGCCCATTTACCCTCTGAATGGCACACATACACAATCCATGGCACACATACACATGGATTGTGTATGTGTGCCATTCAGAGGGTAAATGGGCATTGTCTCAAGGCTTAAACAAAATCTTTAACATGTCTCTTCCCTTTCATCTACACTGATTGAAGTGGATTTAACAAGTGACATCACTAAGGGATAATAGCATTCACCTGGTCAGTCTATCTCATGGAAAGAGCATGTTTTGTACACTCAGTCTACATTTCCCTTGTACTGATCATTTTACAGGATATCAGGTCTAAAATCACTGTTGGAATTATCCTCATTTGGAGAAGCACATTAGATACACTTTCCTTATAACCTAATCAGAATTAGACTGAAACTGATTGGGACTGACAGGTTTACAGATACTATTGGCCACTATAGCAGTTCTCTAGACTGTTATAATTCCCTGCAGAGGAAGGGGTCAGCTCTGTAAATACAAAATCTATCAACAAACAAATATAGCTTTTCAACTACACATTGATGGCCGTTCACTAAATGATTTTAAGTCTTCCCACTGGGCACACAGGTTGAATCAACATCGTTTCCATGTCATTTTAATGACATCTGTGACGTCTGTGGTGGATCACACATCAGAAATAAATCTGTCAGTTAAGTCTCCCACTATTGTAACCAGTGGTGGAAAAAGTACCCAATTATCATACTTGAGTAAAAGTAAAGATACCTTAATAGTATAAAGCATTTCAAATTGCTTATAATAAGCACATCAGACAGATTTTTTTACGGATGGCCAGGGGCACACTACAACACACAGACATCATTTACAAACAAAGCATGTGTGTTTAGTGAGTACTCCAGATCAGAGGCAGTATGGATGACCAGGGATGTTCTCTTGATAAGTGAGTGAATTGGACCATTTTCGTGTCCTGGTAAGTATTTTTGAGTGTCAGGGAAAATGTACATTATTTTCTTTAGGAATGTAATGGAGTAAAAGTAAAGTCGTCAAAAATAGAAATAGTAAAGTACAGATACCTAAAAAAACGACTTAAGTAGTACTTTAAAATATTTTGACTTAAGTACTTTACAGCACTGATTGTAACTGACATCCGATTGAACGTATCAGACAATGATGCTCTTATTAAAATGACATAGTACAATGCATTTAGCAGACTATAACACATTTCCCCTGTCTGTGACATTTTTAAAGGGGAAAGGGTTATCAGAAATGAAGGGTACAATGGGTTATCAGAAATGTGATTTTCCGAGATCTCAGCAGTCTCATTTTTTATTTTATTTTTATTTAACCTTTATTTAACTCATCAAGTGAATGCTCTTGGAAGTTTTCAGTCTTTAATCACAGACAGTGATATTTTGCTGTTAAACTTTCCAGACCGACTTCAAAGTCTGGCTCTTAATGATAGTTTTGGGTTGTATTTATATTCCTGGCTCTTTCTTTTTTTTACATTTCACCTTATCTGTTTAAGTACGGAGACTCTGGTGCACCTTGTCTACTATACAGTCGTGGCCAAAACTTTTGAGAATGACACAAATATTAATTTTCACAAAGTCTGCTACCTCAGTTTGTATGATGGCAATTTGCATATACTCCATAATGTTATGAAGAGTGATCAGATGAATTGGAATTAATTGCAAAGTCCCTCTTTGCCATGCAAATGAACTGAATCCCCCAAAAACATTTCCACTGCATTTCAGCCCTGCCACAAAAGGACCAGCTGACATCATGTCAGTGATTCTCTCGTTAACACAGGTGTGAGTGTTGACGAGGACAAGGCTGGAAATCATGCTGTCATGCTGATTGAATTCGAATAACAAACTGGAAGCTTCAAAGGGAGGGTGGTGCTTGGAATCATTGTTCTTCCTCTGTCAGCCATGGTTACCTGCAAGGAAACACGTGCCGTCATTATTGCTTTGCACAAAAAGGGCTTCACAGGCAAGGATATTGCTGCCAGTAAGATTGCACCTAAATCAACCATTTATCGGATCATCAAGAACTTCAAGGAGAGCGGTTCAATTGCTGTGAAGAAGGCTTCAGGGCGCCCAAGAAAGTCCAGCAAGCGCCAGGACCGTCTCCTAAAGTTCATTCAGCTGCGGGATCGGGGCACCACCAGTACAGAGCTTGCTCAGGAATGGCAGCAGGCAGGTGTGAGTGCATCTGCACGCACAGTGAGGCGAAGACTTTTGGAGGGTGGCCTGGTGTCAAGAAGGGCAGCAAAGAAGCCACTTCTCTCCAGAAAAAACATCAGGGATAGACTGATATTCTGCAAAAGGTACAGGGATTGGACTGCTGAGGACTGGGGTAAAGTAATTTTCTCTGATGAATCCCCTTTCCGATTGTTTGGGGCATCCGGAAAACAGCTTGTCCGGAGAAGACAAGTTGAGCGCTCCCATCAGTCCTGTGTCATGCCAACAGTAAAGCATCCTGAGACCATTCATGTGTGGGGTTGCTTCTCAGCCAAGGGAGTGGGCTCACTCACAATTTTGCCTAAGAACATAGCCATGAATAAAGAATGGTACCAACACATCCTCTGAGAGCAACTTCTCCCAACCATCCAGGAACAGTTTGGTGACGAACAATGCCTTCTCCAGTATGATGGAGCACCTTGCCATAAGGCAAAAGTGATAACTAAGTGGCTCGGGGAACAAAACATCGATATTTTGGGTCCATGGCCAGGAAACTCCCCAGACCTTAATCCCATTGAGAACTTGTGGTCAATCCTCAAGAGGCGGGTGGACAAACAAAAACCCACAAATTCTGACAAACTCCATGCATTGATTATGCAAGAATGGACTGCCATCAGTCAGGATGTGGCCCAGAAGTTAATTGACAGCATGCCAGGGCGGATTGCAGAGGTCTTGAAAAAGAAGGGTCAACACTGCAAATATTGACTCTTTGCATCAACTTCATGTAATTGTCAATAAAAGCCTTTGACACTTATGAAATGCTTGTAATTATACTTCAGTATTCCATAGTAACATCTGACAAAAATATATAAAGACACTGAGGCAGCAGACTTTGTGAAAATTCATATTTGTGTCATTCTCAAAACTTTTGGCCACGACTGTAGGTATGAAGTCTCATAGCGTTTCTGGTTTGGATATTCTAAACCCTGCTACACAGTGACATTGTAGGGGCTTAATTGTATCTGTGTGTCATACTTCCAGTGTGATCTCCACAGGTAAACCATGTTGCCTCTTCTCAACAGATGGACAGAAACAGCAAGTAAACAGGCCATACTAATGAAGATCTTCTCCCCAAGCCATTGCAAAGAAAACATTTTGGGGATGAGAGCTTTGAGGTTCTGGGAGATTTGCCATTGGAGCTGAACGGTTGGCGGTTGCAAGCTGTCACCTGTCACGAGAGGGATCACATCAGGAGAAACGCAGTGGTGTCATCTGACACCCTGAGTGGCGTTCAGTAGCGGTATGAACCCAGTCTGAATCCCAATCGCCGCTCTCATAACACTGAGGCAATCTAAGAAGCAACTGAAAGTAAAATATGGAGTGCCTCTCTGCGTGAGACTCGGAAACAGCCTAACATCCCCGCAGTTTTGTTTTCCGCAGTCCTTGTTATTTTGCTCCCATCACTCTCCGCTTCTTCTGGCTGGTTGAAGAAAATTCCATTAGAGGATGAGCGGATGCACATTGAGCCAGGAAGTCTGTCTGCCATTTGCTGCTGCCTGACAGAGTGGAGAGAGGTATTTTAACATAGGCCACGGGCGACTGACATGGTTTGAACCCTGGCCTCTTACACGTCAGAAGAGCACATTAGCCCGCTAAGCTAAAGCTTAGTCAGTGGTCCAGGAAGCCAATGCAACTCTACGTCCAAAGCAATGCTACTCATCATCAGTGATGTAGTGGAGGGTAAATACAGTTTACCCACCTTTTTATATTTTGCGCGACAGTTTACCCACCTTGCAGAAAAATCCATTGTAAGTATAGGGAACGTTACTTTTTTCACCATGACTGAGGATCAGAGTTTACCTTCCTATTTTTTTACCACTACATCACTGCTTATCATGTGAGTGTGGTCCAGAGTACTGGTTTTACCCTGTGTTGTTTTTACGCATTATTGAGCAGCAACAGCAAACAGAACCAGCTCAGGGATTTGGTGGTGATTGGTTTGGAGCTGCATTTGTTGTGCTGCTGCCAAAACAATTGGGCTTTGATAATACCTCAGAGAACAATTTGTTGTAGCTACAATTTCTCACTCTGCTGCTGATTCATCTTTTCATGTTTTTTTCTCTTGAGGCTGAATATTCTGTTGATTGGAGCAAAGCAAGGAATCCTTACAATGCCACAACGTATTAGTGCAAATAGAGGGGTTAAGCTTTGGATGAAAACCGACAAGTCCGCTAAAAGGATGTATAAATTAAATAGGGTTTTATTACAAACCACTCTGAATTGGTACAGTAGATATTGCTAAGTGTGTAAAGCTACTTGAGATATTAAATTAGACTAGCCTCAAGCCATTCAATATAATTCACATTCCAGACACAATCAAACATTGAATGATTGCATTCACTAAAACCCATGAGTAGGTTGACTATTTATCTACAACAATGAGAGACGTCCCAGACAAGGCAACAAAATACAACAGTAATATGCTTGTGTGATTCATCACTGAAATATATTGGACTCTCATTCAGAGTAAAGATTATTGTGACTCAGGTTGGGCAAACTACTGGGGAAAACGACAATGGCATATGCTCCAGCTACCACAGTGTTTGGCCAGAACTCTGAATGTCAGTGCACCTCTCTGACTAATCGTGTTACGGTACTGTTGACCACAGTGTTTCAGCACTGTGCTTGTACCATTGGGTTGGACCTGTATACAATGTGCAGAAACATTCATTTGTTCAGTCAAGGCAGACAATATGCCTACCATGATGTAGTTCAGTGACTATAAAGTAGAATAAATCTGAGAAGGAAGGGTAGGGGAATCAAGTATACAAGATTTTTCCAGGACACTTACGACAGGTTTATTAGATTGACTTATAGGGCACTTTTAAAGGACTTTTCGTGTCTGGGGTAAAACTGTACATTGCTTATTCACTATGGCAAAGCCACCAAAAAGAGCTTCAAGCTTTTTAGCGTAAACACAAGCATATCTACAGACGTGTGTAATCCTGTCCTATTGTGATGATTCATGTTGTATCACTGACACATCCTCAACCCAATATCCTCTACTTCCTCTAGTTTCATTCTTCAAACTACACATTAGCAAAACACCTTAATTATCCCACAATGAGGTAATTACAGGGAAACATCTGGTTGTTCCACCGTAAACACACAGGTGCTATTCCCTGTATTACGAGGTTTGCAGCACGCTATTGGGAGATAAAGGTTTGCATTCAAAATGACAGCCTAGTTCACTACATAGTGGACTAATTTTGACCAGAGCTTCATGGGCACTGTTCAAAAGTAATGCACTATATAGGGAATAGGGTGCCATTTGGGACTCAGAGGAGGATGATGTACTGTTCCTATGCACTCAGATGGACAGATGTGTCTGTGCAGATATGAGGACGAGAAAGACTGACTACGATCAAACATCAATCTAGGTGCCCTATGTCCAAGTGCATATCTATCTTGATGTTCAGTCGCTCACCTCAGAATCCATTTCTACAGAGGCGCCCGCAACATGATACATTAAAGTCATTACAGTGATAAATTATGCAATAACCTTAAAAAAGTGTCTAACTTGGGCTTTTTCGATAGATGTCAAACTAAAAGACATCCCCATTTTGTGAATGATTTAAAGGAAAAGTGGAGTTATGCATGTCAAAAGTGAAGCTGAAATGTTATAAATATTGATGTCTTGGATGTGGTCGAGTGATCTGTTGTTCAAGAAAAGGAAAATAACTCCCTGTGGTTGGTTTTAAAAGCTACAATGTGGGCGATCCATAAAACACGAGAAAGGCATTACGCATAAAGTCTTGATTTTCTGCTCTTTTCAAAAAATGCTAACCAATGGGTCATAGTGACTCGTATTTGGAAATGATCAGAAGGATATCTCGAGACCCAATGTGCCATCACAACAATTTAAGTTTGCATGGCAACACATGCAAAGGTCTGAAAGTGGAAAGAACTGTTTCAAAAGAAGAAGTGCACAATAGCACCATTTAGCAATTATAAGGCAAAAATACTTTATAATCTAGTACAGTATATCTGTCTATAAATCATGTAATACGCCAGTTTCCTAATGAAAAGGAAATACCCCGCTCCTCCGCTCTCTCCACTGGCTTCCAGTTGAAGCTCGCATCCGCTACAAGACCATGGTGATTGCCTACGGAGCTGTGAAGGGAACGGCACCTCCATACCTTCAGGCTCTGATCAGGCCCTACACCCAAACAAGGGCACTGCGTTCATCCACCACTGGCCTGCTGGCCCCCCTACCTCTGAGGAAGCACAGTTCCCGCTCAGCCCAGTCAAAACTGTTCGCTGCTCTGGCACCCCAATGGTGGAACAAGCTCCCTCACGACGCCAGGACAGCGGAGTCAATCACCACCTTCCGGAGACACCTGAAACCCCACCTCTTTAAGGAATACCTGGGATAGGATAAAGTAATCCTTCTAACCCCCCCCCCCCCCCCCCTTAAAAGATTTAGATGCACTATTGTAAAGTGGTTGTTCCACTGGATATCATAAGGTGAATGCACCATTTTGTAAGTCGCTCTGGATAAAAGCGTCTGCTAAATGACTTAAATGTAATGTAAATGTAATGTAATGAAATATTTTCACACGGATCTAACCTCTCATTTAGGAGGGCAAGGACATATTCATATCAGGACTTTGTAGGGAATCATTCAATTAAAGTTTCAAAATAACCCCCATATGAAATCTCTCGCTCTTCCCAAAGTGTCATTATTCTGTAGATAGAATGCAGAATGTCAGAAGAGTCGGTGAATTCATTACAGAGATTCAGATTCCTAAAGACTGGAACTGATGAAATGATTATCATCTGTTACTGAAAATGTTTGGTAGATGATTCCTTATCTACATATCATTACTGGAAAATATATTTAATTCCTTCACAGGCTCCATTCCCCCACTCCAATCTGCTGGGGAGTTGTCTGTTGGCTCTCCAATATACTGTAGAATTACTGATGAATACTATTAAGGTATGGGGTATGGGAGATGAGACAAAATTACATTTCTAATTCCTTGTCAGGATTTCTCTCTCTCCAGGCTTTATTAACAACATTGCTCTCTGTCAGGCGGTGGGTGTAGCTGGTGCATGAAGTCAGGTGCAGGCGAGCAGAGATGAGTGAACAACGCACTTTACTTAAGAAATAGCACAAGTAACAATACCAATGTGCGAACAATAACGGTTGCCACAAAACACGGGTGAAAACAGCACCCGGAAAAAACCAGCCGGAAACGTACCGACCTGAACAATAAACAATCACACACAAAGACATGGGGGAAACAGAGGGTTAAATACATGACCAGTAATTGGGAAATGAAAACCAGGTGTGTGGGAAACAAAGACAAAACAAATGGAAAATGAAAAGTGAATTGGCGATGGCTAGAAGAGCGCCGCCCGAACAAGGAGAGGAACCGACTTCGGCGGAAGTCGTGACAGTACCCCCCCTTGACGCGTGGCTCCAGCAGCGTGCTGACGCCGGCCTCGGGGATGACCCGGAGGGCGAGGCGCAGGGCGATCCGGACAGAGACGGTGGAACTCCCGCAGCATTGAAGGGTCCAACACGTCCTCCACCGGAACGAGTCCAGTATAGATCGAACTGAATACCCCTTGATGTCCAGAGGGAGTGGAGGAACCTCCCGCACCTCAGACTCCTGGAGCGGGCCAGCCACCACCGGCCTGAGGAGAGACACATGGAACGAGGGGTTAATACGGTAATCGGGGGGAAGCTGTAACCTGTAACATACCTCGTTCAGTCTCCTCAGGACTTTAAATGGCCCCACAAACCGTGGACCCAGCTTCCGGCAGGGCAGGCGGAGGGGCAGGTTCCAGGTGCGAACACCGGGGCCCCACTGCGGTGACGGTCTGAGCTGGATTTCTGGCGCAGCAAGGCCCACTACAGGTGAACATGAGCGGTGTCCCATGTCTCCTCAGCGCGCCTGAACCAGTCGTCCACTGCAGGAGCCTCGATCTGGCTCTGATGCCAAGGCGCCAGAACCGGCTGGTACCCCAGTACGCACTGGAAGGAGGAGAGGTTAGTAGAGGAGTGGCAGAGCGAGTTCAGGGCCATCTCTGCCCAGGGCATGAACGCCGCCCACTCCCCCAGCTGGTCCTGGCAATAAGACCTCAGAAACCTACTCACATCCTGGTTCACTCTCTCCACCTGCCCGTTACTCTCGGGGTGAAAACCTGAGGTAAGGCTGACCGAGACCCCCAGACATTCCATGAACGCCCTGCAGACCCTCGACGTGAACTGGGGACCCCAATCAGACAATATATCCTCAGGCACCCCGTAGTGCCGGAAGACGTGTGTAAAGAAGGCCTCCGCAGTCTGTAAGGCCATAGGGAGACCGGGCAAAGGGAGGAGATGACAGGACTTAGAAAAACAATCCACAACGACCAGGATCGTGGTGTTACCCTGTGAGGGAGGAAGATCGGTCAGGAAATACACCAACAGGTGCGACCACAGCCGTTGTGGAACGGGTAAGGGTTGTAACTTACCTCTGGGCAGGTGCCTAAGAGCTTTGCACTGGGAGCACACCGAGCAGGAGGAAACATAAACCCTCACGTCCTTAGCCAAAGTGGGCCACCAGTACTTCCCACTAAGACAGAGCACCGTCCAACCGATACCAGGATGACCAGAGGAGGGTGACGTGTGGGCCCAATAGATCAGCCGGTCGCGGACAGCAGACGGAACGTACAGACGCCCAGCTGGACACTGGAGGGGAGCGGGCTCTGTACGTAACGCCTGCTCAATGTCCGCGTCCAGCTCCCACACGACCAGCGCTACCAGGCAGGAGGCCGGGAGTATGGGAGTATGATCCATGAGCTGCTCCTCTGTGTCATTCAGCCGGAACAGTGCGTCTGCCTTCACATTTTGGGAACCTGGTCTGTAGGACAGGGTAAACACAAAATGGGTAAAAAACATGGCCCACCTTGCCTGACGAGGATTCAGTCTCCTCGCTGCCCGGATGTACTCCAGGTTGCGGTGGTCAGTCCAGATGAGAAAAGGGTGTTTAGCCCCCTCAAGCCAATGTCTCCACGCCTTCAAGGCTTTCACCACAGCCAACAACTCCCGGTCCCCCACATCATAGTTCCGCTCCGCCGGGCTGAGCTTCTTCGAGAAGAAAGTACAGGGGTGGAGCTTCGGTGGCGTGCCCGAGCGCTGAGAGAGCACGGCTCCTATCCCAGCCTCGGACGCGTCCACCTCCACTATGAACGCCAAAGAAGGATCCGGATGGGCCAGCACGGGAGCCGAGGTAAACAGAGCCCTTAGGTGACCAAAAGCCCTGTCCGCCTTAGCCGACCACTGCAAACGTACAGGACCCCCCCTAGCACCATGGGAAACGCAGGAGAATCAATAAGGAAGAGACAGATTTTCTCCTTATGACCCTCCTGCGTCACCATGCCCAGGGGCGCGGTGACCTCCCTAATCAACCCGGACCCTAATGGTCGACTGTCTAGGGCATGAACTGGGAAGGGCATATCCACTGGAACAATGGGGATCCCTAATTTATGGGCAAATGATCTGTCACTGAAATTCCCAGCTGCGCCTGTATCGACGAGCGCCTTATACTGGAAATGCGGGGACAACTCAGGAAAAGTAATGTTCAAAAACATGTGGGCAACAGAAAGCTCTGGGTGAGCATGGTGCCGCGGGTGACGCGAGAGTGCCCTGCCTGCTGCCTCGACTCCCAGAGGAACCTCCCCAGCACCGACCGGCAGTGTGCCCTCTGCGGCCACAGATGGTGCATGAAACGGAACCTCCTCTGGTCTCCCTAAGCGTAGCACCTCCCAGCTCCATGGGCGTTGGAGAGGTGGTGCTGGGGGATGGAACCGACAGACCCTGATCTGGATGTCCGCGGGTAGCCAGCAGGTTATCCAACCGAATGGACAGGTCCACCAGCTGGTCGAAAGTGAGGGTGGTGTCCCTGCAGGCCAACTCCCGACGGACGTCCTCGTGCAAACTGCAACGATAGTGGTCCAACCGGTGTCATGTCGTTCCATCCCATCCCACGCCAGCGGACGGGGTCCTGAAGTCCAGCGCCACCTCCTGGGCGCTCCTCGTCCCCTTCCTCAGATTTACGAGACGTTCATCCGCCGCTCAGGCGGGTGGTCGAAGACTGCCCGGAAGTGGCGGGTGAAATCTCCAAAGTGGTCCAGCGCCGCATCTCCTTCTCCCCACATGGCGTTGGCACACTCCAGGGCTCTCCCTGAGACAAGGGAGGACACCCTCTCTCGGTCCGAAGGCGCCGGGTGGACGGTTGCTAGGTAGAGCTCCAGCTGTAATAGGAAACCCTGACATTGTGCAGCCGTCCCATCATACTCCCGAGGGAGGGCAAGATAAATCCCACTGGGACTGGGTGAAAGAGGGGCGAGTAGTGGAGACCTTGGTTGAGCTGGCGGAGGCGCTGGAGGACCTCCCTTTCTCTCAGCGATCCATAGTCTGTAGGATGCGGTCCATGGTGGCGCCGAGATGATGGAGCATCGCCGCTTGCTCCTGGACGCGCTCCTCGACCCCAATAACAGGGGTACCTGCTCTTGCTGACTCCATGACGTTTCTTGGTGTGTGATTCTGTCAGGCGGTGGGTGTAGTTGGTGCATGAAGTCAGGCGCAGTAGAGCAGAGATGAGTGAACAATGCACTTTACTTAAGAAATAGCACAAGTAACAATACCAATGTGCGAACAATAACGGTTGCCACAAAACACGGGTGAAAACAGCACCCGGAAAAAAACAGCCGGAAACGTACCGACCTGAACAATAAACAATCACACACAAAGACATGGGGGAAACAGAGGGTTAAATACATGACCAGTAATTGGGAAATGAAAACCAGGTGTGTGGGAAACAAAGACAAAACAAATGGAAAAGGAAAAGTGGATCGGCGATGGCTAGCAGACCGGCGACGTCGACTGCCGAGCGCCGTCCGGAGGAACCGACTTCGGCGGAAGTCGTGACACTCTGCAGCATAATCGAAGGGTTTATTTCCCAAATGCTATATCCACCAATTTTTCACATTTGGGTTTTTTCATTAGAAATGATTGCATATTGGTACTTTCATGGGGGTGTAAAATAATACTGTTCTCCGATTTTTTTATTAATCGATTTTTTTGCAAAACAGTATATATGCATTGTTCAGTTGAAATGGAATATCCGTATCCTGTATATTTGACTGTCTCACCTAGCTATCTTAAAATGAATGCACTTATTGTAAGTCGCTCTGGATAAGAGCATCTGCTAAATGACTAAAATGTCAAATGTAAATGTTTTACATAAAGATCTCATTTTACTGTATTGAAGTTTTTTTAATATTGACGTCATAAATGTATCATTTGTACATTTCTTAATTAGTAATATAGTTATTTGATACATTTGACTGTGTAAAACCTAAATCTAAGTTACCAATGTTTCAGAAAATGTATATATAGCGTTTTGAAATGAAACTCTTCAATTGGGCATTATAGATATGAGTCATATCTAGTGCTGCAGATAGAACGTCCATGCCATCTCATCACCTTCACTAACACAGGATGAAACAAGGAGTGACCTGCATCACTGATGACAAACATTCAGCCCTGCTCAGCTCAGCCTGTCTGTTTTAGGACAGCATTGGGTTGGAGGCTGTGACATCTGAATGCAACTGATGTTGAAACTAAAATAGCTGTGCAGCAACACTCACCATCCAACCTGAAAGAGCTTGAGAGGATCTGCAGAGAGCAATGGGTGAAACTCCCCAAATACAGGTGTGCCAAGCTTGTAGCGTCCTACCCAAGAAGACTCGAGGCTATAATCGCTGCCAAAGGTGCTTCAACAAAGTACTGAATAAAGGGTCTGAATCCTTGCAGTATGTAAATGTGGTATATATTTTTATATATATACATTTGCAAACATTTATAAAAACCTGTTATTTGCTTTGTCATTATGGGGTATTGGGTGTAGATTGATGAGGGAAAAAAACTATTTAATCCATTTTAGAATAAGGCTGTAACATAACAAAATGTGGAAAAGGTCAAAGGGTCTGAATACTTTCCAAAGGCACTGTATTTATTGATGATTATTGATAAACAAATATACTTCTGGCCCAAAACATGAATACACCGATCAGAGAGGATCTATCTGTTAATCTAAAGTTGCACTGATAGTAAGTAGAGATTTGGCATTTTGTGTGCACTGTTTAGGTCACAACACTGTCCTATAAGCCTGTTAACCAGAAGCTTAAACCCAGATAGACGCTTATCCAGCAGAGGATAGTGCCTCTTCAGCAGAGGAGAGATTCTGATAACCCTCTTGTCAGTTATTTCCATACTGAAAGAGTTGCTGATAACACACTTCACTGTTGTTTTGGTGAGGAATGACCTCATTGAAATATTAGATAGTGTTAGATGATATTAGATAATATTAGATACAGTGGTTGCATCCCAAATGTCACCCTATGCCCTATCCTGTATAGTGCACTACTACTTGCCCTATGGGTCCTTGTCAAAAGTAGTGCACTATAGGAAGTAGGGTGCCAACTATAGGAAGTAGAGTGCCAATTGTGATGCCAGTGAAGCGGCCTTTGCAACCAAACTGACTGGTTCACAAATCTATGGAATATTTAAACCCACACATTAACCAATGTCAAATACAAAATGAGGGCACATTGTCCAAATCACTGACTGAGCAGTACTGGAACAAATGCTTGCACAATGCACAGGAGCTGCATCACTTTGCAAAGCCATGTAATAGAAGAAGATTGGGCATTTTAAATGTCCTCTAAATCTAATTGGGCCTTGTCTTAATCCATTGGCATGTCACTGTTGGACAATAAACAACTGAAAAATGGGCAATTACTTCAAATCGCTGCTGGACATGGTAATAGTTATTGGCACGCAAGGTTCTCACTCTGTACAGCCAATCCCAATTGCAATAGAATACAATTAGTGGTCTGTGCTCCATTTACATATCGGGTAATAAATCGGGATATAAATGTATGATTAAGTGTGTCAATAAATAGTTGGATGCTAAACATGGAGGGGTTGGTGACAGGAGGGAAGGATTCTACCAGACTGTGTCTGACTCTGTACACTTCAGGGAAAATACATGAAGAAAAAAAATTAAATAACAATGTTTTTATTGTCACACACCAGATAGGTTCAGTGAAATGTCCAGATAGGTGCAGGATCTAACCTCTCATTTAGGAGGGCAAGGACATATTCATATCAGGACTTTGTAGGGAATCATCAAATTAAAGTTTCAAAATTACCACCATATGAAATCTCTCGCTCTTCCCAGTGTCATTATCCTGTAGATAGAATGCAGATTGTCAGAAGAGGCGGTGAATTCATTACAGCGATTCAGATTCCTAAAGACTGGAACTGATGAATTGATTATCATCAGTTACTGAAAATGTTTGGTAGATGATTCCTTATCTACATATCATTACTGGAAAATATATTTAGGGAAAAATACATAAACATTTTTTGGGGAATAACAATGTTTTTATTGTCACACACCAGATAGGTGCAGTGAAATGTTATTTTTACAGTTAGCCATAGTAGTTCAGTGCCTCTGGAGCAAATTAAGCTTAAGTGCCTTGCTCAAGGGCACATCGGCAGAGTTTTCACTTTGTCGGCTCAGGTATTCGAACCAGCAACCTTTTGGTTACTGGCCCAGTGCTTTATCTGCTAGGCTACCTGCTGCCCTAAATACATGGTGGCTCCCCGGCCCCTTACACTAGATAAAGCCCCCTGAATGAGAGGAGGCACCATATATTTGGTGAGGCAGTGCCTCCTGGCTTTGCTCCAAAGGCCTTGACAACTTTTGAGAAGGGGAATAAACTGACTTCACAAACACTTTCACCAAAATCCTGTTCATAATACTATAGTTCCAGCATTAATAGGCCTTTTGCTGGGCACCAAGGCCAAATACCACTCTGGTGATTTGATACAGTGAGTACACAACTTATCTTTTAAGAGCCTGCCTCTATGGAAATTATTTTATGTTAACATTTTCACCTTGAAGCTGAGTTTTGTTGACGTCGACTGAATAGGGAGATTGAGGGAATGATTCGCTACTTCAAACAAATCAATAATGGCACAGGCTGCTTATCATAGGATTTGTATATACTATTGATAACATATGGCTGATTCTTACTGCATTTGGGGAATTGACTGTATAACATGCTCCATGGTGATGCATACTCAATATTCTCTACAAGGGTTAAAAGGACATCTCAAATGAAATGTCGGACTTTTCAGTCTA
Organism: Salmo salar; assembly: GCF_965601325.2. Taxonomy (NCBI): domain Eukaryota; kingdom Metazoa; phylum Chordata; class Actinopteri; order Salmoniformes; family Salmonidae; genus Salmo; species Salmo salar. The sequence goes on along the minus strand of NC_138314.1, from coordinate 14,406,886 downwards.
TGGCGCTCTCATGTTCCATGAGCGAGTAGGACCATGGAACACACTGAGTTGTTTTGAACACGATTGAAAGGATGCTGTTTCGCCAGGCAGACCAAATCTCCTACAATAAATTTCAATGACTAATGCCAACATAATGAAATAAAGCAGTTTTTTTTCATTTGATAAGGAACCATTTTTTTTTTTACGTATTTTAGATTTCAGACAGCCTATCAAGATTATTGTATTGGGGCCAAGGGAATGAGAAAAGCAGAACTCAGTAGCCAAAGGCAGGGTTGTTTTCCCCTATGGGAATAATATAAAACTATTGGCTGAGGTCGTTGATTTCAGTTATTGATAGGGATCATGCCAAGTTAAGTGAACATATTACGAACTGTAGCATTGATTCTACTTGAGTAAAATATATTCACTAGTTGGCAACACCATGAAGCGCCACCATCCATTACAGGATGACTCACGCTGCACAAAATAACTGTACCGTACTGACTGACACCATCTGAATGGCTGATATAACATTTGCATATTATCTTATTGACCATTGTCTGATCAAGTCCAATGTAACATACATAGGCTGTTTATAGTTGCTCTGTAGTAAAATGACAGTAACTCAGGATGTACATAACTATAGAGATATGATTCCACAATTAATACTGACAATTAAAAAAAGATCTCATACTTGAGTAAAGACTATACTGAATGTTGTTAAGTATACTCCATACCGTTTAATTGGTTGTAGACAACGTCCTCGAGCCGCTCCAGCCTCTGAAGTATAGACTGCCTGTCCACTAAGTTGGACACTTTTCCATTCCTGGTTCTCAGCCTCTGGTCTGATATCCTGCCGACCTGAATGAGTTCCTCAGAACGGTCTTGTATTCTGCAGTACACTGAGAACAATATGATCCCCACAAAAACAAAAATGTTAACCGTGAGCAAAGTTTTTATTTTGCGTGCCACAGCCATGTAACCTAAGAGAACAGTCGGGCTTACGCCGTCAAGCCAAATAATAATCCATTTGCGGTATTTAGCTAACTCTCGGCTCTGTAGCAGTGAAAAGCAGACGCTTTCAGTGGAAGTCAACTTTGGGAGTCCTGAAACGAGGAGCTGTCTTTTCAGCACCACTGAGATACCGGCGGCACGCTTCTCTTGGGCTGGTGTGGGGCTACTACTGTTCAAGCTTATGGTCTCCCAGACTGTGTATCCTGATGCTGTACTGAAGAAGTTGAAGGTTGACAAGCATGCTGGACAAAACAATGTTTTCTCTTTAGATCAACGCAGTACCCCTATACCTTTACAGACTCACTGCTGGTGGAGAGAAATATGTCTTCTGTGGTGTCCACTATAAATACATTACGTCAGACACAAACCATAGTCTTAAATAGGAGATCATATGTACTGTAGCAAAACATATCTACGTGCACTGTAATGTGGAAAGTCGTCAAATCTCAGTCACAAGGACAACATCAGCTCGTCCATCCATAACAGTGCATAATACCGTATTTGCGAAGCAGCATTCGATATCACTGCTTTGACATTTCCTCTCTCAAAGGCGTTGTGGTCACAGGATTCGTCCTGATCCTGAAATAGATTCGGATGTGTCTCGAAATGTGCACATGCCTCCCTCAATTATGCAGTGAGTTTCTTCCATCAATCCATCATTGGTCGCAATAGAACGTTGAGGTGGTGACAAAAGTTCAGAACGGGTTTGTCCTCAAATGCTGTCAAACGGTTCCGATGCTCGCACTGCCTCTCTGCATGGTGAGCGAGCCAACCATTCTCTGTTGCCAGCTCTCGCATGCTGTCTTGCATCCCACCCTCTCTCTGTTCAGACGTCTCTCAGAGGAAGAGCGCAGGGAAAGCGCTACTGCGTTGTGACGTTTAGCGGCACAGTTCATGAATATTCACGAACTGTCTCAGGGATAAAATAAACATGAATATAAAAAGCAATTTTCTTGGAATTCTTACGGTGCACTGTATCCGGCCACTTAATAACAATAATATGTCATTAGAAAATATATTATGCAACCCTAGGCTATGTCCAATATGTGTATTGACTATTGTACCTCGAGTTGATGAGGTTGTAAGTATCATAGCTACTGTTTTTCCCATTGCAGCATTTGTAGTTATGTCCAGTCAGTCAACACATTCCAGAGGACATGTGCTCCTAATTTTTGTCCTTTCTAGTGGACATTACTTTTTGGTCCATATCTCTAAGGCCTTTACATGCCACTGTGTTGTACCTTTGAGAGGCTTTTATCAAAAAAAATCCTGGTTCTTCAAAATGGCTAGCATCACAACTATCCCCACACTTGTTTCTAATAGGCAAATATCTCAGGAATAGTTTGGTGGGTTTTCAGAGCAGTGTAATAATGTGGGTTCACATTAAATAAGAGCTTGTTAATACATGTTATCTGTAATGTACAGGATGCGTTAACTATATATATATATATATATATATATATACACTATTATTAACCCCCCTCTATGGAGGACAAGTATATAGTGTATATATATATATGTATATACATATAGTGTATATATATATATATATATATATATATATATATATATATATATATATATATATATATACACTATTATTAACCCCCCCTCTATGGAGGACAAGTATCTTTCAGTTTTTATTACTACTTTTTTGCTACATATGCATACATTTTACATATACATTTTGCATACACATTTTGCATACAGATTTTAACTATATTTTTTACTTACTGTCCCCATTTACTGTATTGTAAAATGTTTCATATGTACTATTAACCAAGTCCTAATGGCCACTACAGTGTCTTTGAAACATATTGTTTTCACCCCAAAGACTTCTGTGATGTAAAAAAATATATAATTCCCAAACTTATTTTTGCTAGGTCTCAGGAAGCTATAAAAAATAACCCTGTAAGGACAATGCTAGAGGGTAAAATTAATATCAAATGAATTAAACACGTTTGACGTGGCAAGATTGATTCGAGATTGATTGTATTATCCTAAGACCAACAGAATAAATCACACACAAAATAGTCAGGTTGATTGAGATACCATAACCTATACATTTTCCATCTCCCCTTCAGAACAACAGCCAGAAAATGGTTTATCAATTATTGTTGGTATATGACTTAATTGATTGCTGATTGATTTCAAGTCAACCTCTTTAGAGATATCTTCATGTAGTTAGGCTACACAAAATGCAAACAGGTATTACAGGTGTAAGTAGCCTACGACGTAAAAACGTGTATCAACTTCACCTATCAGGTTTCAGGTAAGACCCAAGTGCAGACTGTGTTGAAGTAGGCAGGCCCAGGGTCAGGTCAGACAGAGGTCAATAATCCAGAGTAGGGGCAAAGGTACAGGACGGCAGGCAGGCTCAGGGTGAGGCAGAGTGGTCATGCAGACGGACTAAGAGTCAGGACAGACAAGGGTCAAAACCAGGAGGATGAGAAAAAGAGAGAAACTGGGGAAAAACAGGAGCTGAGAAACCGCTGGTTGACTTGAACAAACAAGATGAACCGGCACAGACAAACAGAAAACACAGGTTTAAATACCCACGGGATAAGTGGAGAAGATGGGCGACACCCGGAGGGGGTGGAGATAAGCACAAGGACAGGCGAAACAGATCAGGGCTTGACATCACCTACCAATGCAAAATATAATGTACAGTGCCTTCAGAAAGTATTCACACCCCTTGACTTTTCCACATTTTGTTGTGTTACAGCCTGAATTTAAAATGGATTAAATGTAGATGATGTGTTGCTGATCTACACATAATACCCCATAATGTCAAAGTGAAATTATGTTTTAGAAAGCTTTACAAAGTAATATAAAATTAAAAGCTGAAATGTCTCAATAAGTATTCAAGCCCTTTGCTATTGCAAGCCTACATAATTTCAGGAGTAAACATTTGTGTAACAAGTCAGATAATAAGTTACATGGAATAACTCTGTGTGCAATAAGTGTTTAACATGATTTTCAAATGACTACCTCATCTCTGTACCCCACACATAACAATTATCTGTACGGTCCCTTAGTCGAGCAGTGAATTTCAAGCACATATTCAACGACAAAGACCAAGGAAGTTTTCCAATGCCTCACAAAGAAGGGCACCTATTTGTAGATGGGTAAAAAAAACTGACATTGAATATCCCTTTGACCGTGGTGAAATTATTAATTACACTTTGGGTGGTACACCTTCTTCCTAACTCAGTTGACGTAGAGGAAGGAAACCGCTCAAGGATTTCAACATGAGGCCAAATGTGATTTTAAACCAGTTACAGTTATTAAATGGATATGATAAAAGAAAACTGAAGATGGATCAACAACACTGAGGTTAATCCACAACACTAACCTAAATGACAGAGTGAAAAGATAGGAAGCCTGTAAAGAATACAAATATTCCAAAACATGTAAGCTGTTTGAAATAAGGCACTAAAGCAGTGGTCACCAACCGGTCGATAGTGATCTACTGGTCGATCTCCAAGTCATTCCTAGTTAATCACCAAGCATCTCTGTAAAAACCCAATGATAAAGCCTTGCGTTCCAAATGTTTTTATTTGTTTCGCGTTCTTGGCGGTAGGTGCACATGATTAAGCAGCCCTGGCGCTGGGAAGGCAAAGTGTTCCCATTTTGAACCATTTCTTGTGTTTGAAGGTAGAACTCTGCCTACATGGCAGGCCCAGAAGAAGCCTTGAACGTGCAGCAAAATTGATAATGTGAGATTACAAAACGTTTTAAACCATGACTAGAGAGACTCAACGAATACAGCAAAGACCTGCTGTTTTTTTTAGTAAGTTCATGTTTAAGTTGTTATTCAGCACTGTCAGTACTTTTATAAGACAAAAAATGTGCATTCTCCCTAATTCCAATCACACTACAACCAGCTGCAATGAATGAGTATAGCAAAGTGTTCCAGTTATCTTCTGTTGTTATTTTTTAGCATCTTATGTCTTATAATATCGAGGAATAGTTAACTTTCTCTGGTCATAGGAGTAACAACATGAATTGCTGCTTGAGGCAGAAATAATGTAGTGTGACTTGAGTTTCACCATCAGCTAGAAGACTGTGTCCCCTTTACTCAGTGGAGGGAGGCAGAGCGGAGGGACGGTGAGTCAGGTTAAAGACAGCCTCACGGTTTCTCCCTCCCTCCCCTCAGACTGACCATCAGATGCAGACCACCTGTCCATTAAAAAAAGTATGCAGTGGTAATGTATTGGGCCTATAGCCTACTGCACAAACCTCATTGCTATAGATCTGTTTTAATTGGTTGTTATTACATAGGCTTACGTTTTCTAAGTCATGTTTAAAAAAAAATCTGAGTGGTTGATCTCAGCTTGCATTTTGACTCAGAAAGTGATCTTGACTCAGAAAAGGTTGGTAACCATTGAACTAAAGTAATACTGCAAAAAATCAGGAAAATAAATAAACTTTTTGTCCTTGTCACACCCTGATCTGTTTCACCTGTCTTGTGCTTGTCTCCACCCCCACCAGGTGTCTCCCATTTCCCCCCATTATCTCCTGTGTACTTACACCTGCATTTTCTGTTGGTCTGTTGCCAGTTTGTCTTGTCAAGTCTTACCAGTGTGTTCTCCTGTTGTCCAGTGTTTCTAGTTTCTGTTATCTAGTCCTCCCGGTTCTGACCATTCTACCTGCCCTGAACCTGCCTGCCATTCTGTCGCTTATTGACGCTGTCTTGGATAACCGACCTCTGCCTGCCCTGGACCTGCCGTTTACCTGCCCCCTGTTTTCTGAGATTTGAACTGTCTGCCTCCTGTGTCTACATCTGGGTCTTATCCTGTGTCACATTAGTCCTGAATACAAAGTGTTATGTTTGGGGCAAATCCTCTTCATATTTCCAAACACACTCTTAGAAAAAAAGGTGCCATCTAGAACCAAAAAGGGTTCTTTGGGTGTCTCCATAGGATAACCCTTTAAAGAATCCTTTTTGGTTCCAGGTACAGTTGAAGTCGGAAGTTTACATACATCTTAGCCAAATACATTTAAACAAAGTTTTTCACAATTCCTGACATTTAATCCAAGTAAGAATTCCCTGTCTTGGGACAGTTAGGATCACCACTTTAATTTAACAATGTGAAATGTAGAGAGTAGAGAGAATGATTCCTAGTAGAGAATAGTAGTAGATAGTAGAGAGAATGATTTATTTCAGCTTTTATTTCTTTCATCACATTCCCAGTGGGTCAGAAGTTCACGTACACTCAATTAGTATTTGGTAGCATTGCCATTAAATTGTTTAACTTGGGTCAAACGTTTTGGGTAGCCTTCCACAAGCATCCCACAATAAGTTGGGGGAATTTTGGCCCCACAACATGATGCTGCCCTCCCGTGCTTTACAGTTGGGATGGTGTTCTTCGGCTTGCAAGCCTCCCCCTTTTTCCTCCAAACATAACGATGGTCATTATGGCCAAACAGTTCTATTTTTGTTTCATCACCCCAGAGGACATTTCTACAAAAAGTACAATCTTTGTCCCCGTGTGCAGTTGCAAACCATAGTCTGTTTTTTTTATGGCGGTTTTGGAGCAGTAGCTTCTTCCTTGCTGAGCGGTCTTTCAGGTTATGTCGATATAGGACTCATTTTACTGTGGATATAGATATGAAACCTAAAAGAGTTTATCCTATGGGGACAGCCAAAGAAGCACTTTGGAACCATTTTTTCTAAGAGTGCATGGTGGTGACTGAAGTTTTGGGGGATAAAAATAAAAGGAATGGCACTAAGCACAGGCAAAATCCTAAAGGAAAACCTGGTTCAGTTTGCTTTCCACAGGACAATGGGAGATGAATTCACCTTCCAGCAGGACAATAACCTAAAACATAAGGCCAAATCTACACTGGAGTTGCTTACAAAGAAGACAGTGTACATTTCTGAGTGGCTGAGTTACAGTTTTGACTTAAATCTGCTTGAAAATATTTCTCAAAACTTGAAAAGGGTTGTCTAGCTATGATCAACAACCAATTTGACCGAGCTTGAATAATTTTGAAAAATATAATGGGTAAAAGTTGTACAATCCCGGTGTGCAAAGCTCTCAGAGACTTACCCAGAAAGACTCACAGCTGTAATCGCTGCCAAAGGTGATTCTAACATCTAATGACTCAGGGGTGTGAATACTTATGTAAATTAGATATTTCTGTTTTTGATTTTCAATAAATTTGCAATGAATTCTAAAAAAATGTTTTACTTTGTCTCATTATGGGGTATCTATTGTGTGTAGATGGGTTAGAAAAACCATTCTGAATTCAGGCTGTAACACAACAACAGGTGGAATAAGTCGAGGTATGCATATTTTCATAAGGCACTGTAAATACTGTAAGGTTTTAATACCCTTGATAATAGCCTATAAAAGAGTGTTCTATTTTCTTTCCTTTCTTATAATTTTTATTACAATATTTCCAGACAAATTCCTTGATTTCAAGCCTCTGACTTCAATGGCTAAAATGTTTCTTATTTCAAGATCACAATCCTCCAAGAAATCAGTCCCCCAGTCCTCAGAATGGAGGATCCATCTACCCAATTGCCAGTTGAAGCTGTTATCTATGCTCACCACTGTGTACCCTGCCTGCCAGGGACCAACTGCTGCCTGATCAGTGGTTCCAAATAAATCACGATTCTAGTAAATTACAGTCAACAGAGCCAGTCCCTGTGTACTTTCTCTTGATTAGAGTAACCCAGAAAAAGGCCTTCCAAAACATTTTCATCCCTGGCCTTTCTCCTCAGAGGAGCCAAGTGCAGATTTATGCTCTTTGATTTGTTTGACTTTCCAATACAATTAGAATTGGGCTATAACTGTAAAACGTTTATTGAATGGTAGGGGGTACGGAGAGCTCAAGGCTTATAAATGTTTTCTCGCACTAGAGTAAATTTCTTGAGACATTTTAAGATAAACGTTTTACAGATAGAGGTTGATAGTCCCAGCAGACCTTTTCTTTTGACCAATCCATGTTTTTCTTCAGGAAACTAGTCTGACACCAAGGCCTTCAAGAACTACCATTCTTCATTTTAACACTGTGGTTCTAGTGCTTTATCAGGACAGCTTGGTTGCCAGCTTTCGACTTATCAGGGAGATCTTTCTCATTTCAAACTTTCCCTCATTGGTAATGGCATTTTAATGCTGTTACCCCCATTGGTAACACCCCCAAAACACATCGAACTGATACGGGTGCTCATTAGTCCCACCATTACTTTCTTCAATCTCCAAATCAAGAATGACAACATCCTTTGTACATACAGCCTTTCCCCCTAAAGCAAGCAGATGTTTTACTTAATTGAAGCCCTTCTAGTTGAAACCATTCTGAATAATGAATTTTCAATTTATGAGATAAAACAAGACATATGGACTGTTTTACATTCAATGTTAATGAACAAGAATCAAAGACATTGCTCTACTGAACTTCACAACTGTATGATGATAGGCCATGGTCTATCCTGCTAGGCTCCGAGTAGGTACCACATTAGGTAACATGTTGTGTCCTCGGTTGTTCTTCATACACATGTATCTATCCCTTTAGATAGCGTGCTCTGCATGACAAGTAGATTTGAAATAATTGGCTTTATCTGCAGAACTTAATGAGGTTTCCTGCTGAATATGAATCACATTACAAAATATGCTGATTTAGTTTGTGGAGAGAGAAGTCTGCTGCTGAAACAGACAGGCTTGGGGAATCATTCAAGATCCCACTGGTCCACTGCTGTTCATACTATTAATATTAGTATTACTACTACTACTATTATGACTACGATTATGATACCAATATCACTGCTGCTGCTGCAATCTACACACAATACCCCATAATGTCACGTCCTGGCCAGTATAAGGTTAATTGTTTTTGTAGTTTGGTCAGGACGTGGCAGAGGGTATTTGTTTTATGTGGTTCGGGGTGTTGTGTTTGTGTAAAGGGTGTTTGATTTAGTATTTCCGGGTTTTGGTTTATGTTTAGTTAATTCTAGGGTTAGTCTAGTGTGTGTGTTTCTATGTTTGGTTGATTGGGGTTGGGACTCTCAGTTGAAGGCAGGTGTTGTCTATCTGCCTTTGATTGAGAGTCCCATATATTAGGGTGTGTTTGTATGTGTTATTTGTGGGTGATTGTTCTGTGTTTTGCCTTGTGCCTTACCAGACTGTTTTTGTTGATCGTTCGTGTTTTGTTATTTTGTACGTTCGTTTTGAAGATAATTAAAAATCAAGATGAGCATTCACGTACCTGCTGCGTTTTGGTCCTCATTCACCGACAACAACCGTGACAGAATCACCCACCACTCAAGGACCAAGCAGCAGCAGAAGAAGGAGCAGAGGGAATTCGAGTTGGACTGGCGGGAGAAATGGACCTGGGAGGAAGTTCTGGACGGGGCCGGACCTTGGCACCAGGCTGGGGATTATCGACGCCCGCAGTGGGAAATTGAGGCAGCCAAGGCAGAGAGGCGGTGGTACGAGGCCAAGTACGCGCTGAAGGAGAAGCACGAGAGGCACCCCCAAGAAAATTTTGGGGGGGGGCACACGGGTAGTTTGGCTAGGCGTAAGAAGAGCCGGAAGCCAGCTACCCGTGGTTATATGGAGGAGCGTATGGGGTGGAGAGCGCTATGTTTCGCTGAGGAGCGCACTATCTCACCCATACGCACGCACAGTCCGGTGCGCGTTATTCCAGCCCCTCGCAGGTGCCGTGCTAGAGCGGGCATCCAGCCTGGTAGGAGGATGCCTGCGCAGCGCATCTGGTCGCCGGTACGCCTCCGAGGACCAGGCTACCCAACTCCCGCTCTACGCACGGCTACCATCAGGCCCCTGCACAGCCCAGTCTGCCCTGTACGGGCACCCCGCTCGTACAGGGCTACTAGTTCCATCCAGCCAAGACGGGTTGTGCAGGAGGTAAGATCGAGACCGACTGTGCGCCTCCATAGCCCTGGGTTTCCAGCTCCTGTCTCTCGTGCGGACCCGGAAGTGCGTCAACCCAGTCCGACTCGTCCTGTTCCCGCTCCCCGCACTAGCCTGGAGGTGCGTGTACATAATCTGGTAAGCCCAGTACCAGCACCACGCACCAGGCTACAAGTGCGTCAACCCAGCCTCGCCAGTCAACAGTCATCATCAGAGCTGCCCGCCAGTCAACAGTCATCATCAGAGCTGCCCGCCAGTCAACAGTCATCATCAGATCTGCCCGCCAGTCAACAGTCATCGTCAGAGCTGCCCGCCAGTCAACAGTCATCGTCAGAGCTGCCCGCCAGTCAACAGTCATCGTCAGAGCTGCCCGCCAGTCAACAGTCATCGTCAGAGCTGCCCGCCAGTCAACAGTCATCGTCAGAGCTGCCCGCCAGTCAACAGTCATCGTCAGAGCTGCCCGCCAGTCAACAGTCATCGTCAGAGCTGCCCGCCAGTCAACAGTCATCGTCAGAGCTGCCCGCCAGTCAACAGTCATCGTCAGAGCTGCCCGCCAGTCAACAGTCATCGTCAGAGCTGCCCGCCAGTCAACAGTCATCGTCAGAGCTGCCCGCCAGTCAACAGTCGTCAGAGCTGCCCGCCAGTCAACAGTCGTCAGAGCTGCCCGCCAGTCAACAGTCGCCAGAGAGGTCAGACTGCGCTGAACTGCCGGAGTGGCCAGACTGCGCTGAACTGCCGGAGTGGCCAGACTGCGCTGAACTGCCGGAGTGGCCAGACTGCGCTGAACTGCCGGAGTGGCCAGACTGCGCTGAACTGCCGGAGTGGCCAGACTGCGCTGAACTGCCGGAGTGGCCAGACTGCGCTGAACTGCCGGAGTGGCCAGACTGCGCTGAACTGCCGGAGTGGCCAGACTGCGCTGAACTGCCGGAGTGGCCAGACTGCCCTGAACTGCCGGAGTGGCCAGACTGCCCTGAACTGCCGGAGTGGCCAGACTGCCCTGAACTGCCGGAGTGGCCAGACTGCCCTGAACTGCCCAGACTGTCCCGAATTGCCAGACTGCCCAGACTGTCCCGAATTGCCAGACTGCCCAGACTGTCCCGAATTGCCAGACTGCCCAGACTCTCCCGAATTGCCAGACTGCCCAGACTCTCCCGAATTGCCAGACTGCCCCGACTGCCCCCCGGCGATGCCAGACTGGCCCGACTGCCCCTCGGCGATGCCAGAGTGGCCCGACAGCCTGGAACGGCCGGAACCAGAGCCACCTCCAGAAATAGGTGGGTTGGGGAGGGGGGGTGTAGCACAGTGCCGTCGTTGACGGCAGCCACCCTCCCTTCCCTCCCTTTAGAAAAGGGGAATTTTTTTTTTTGGTGTTGCTTGGGGTTATTTTTTAAGGTGCTTCTGGGGTAGCACCTTTAAGGGGGGGGTACTGTCACGTCCTGGCCAGTATAAGGTTAATTGTTTTTGTAGTTTGGTCAGGACGTGGCAGAGGGTATTTGTTTTATGTGGTTCGGGGTGTTGTGTTTGTGTAAAGGGTGTTTGATTTAGTATTTCCGGGTTTTGGTTTATGTTTAGTTAATTCTAGGGTTAGTCTAGTGTGTGTGTTTCTATGTTTGGTTGATTGGGGTTGGGACTCTCAGTTGAAGGCAGGTGTTGTCTATCTGCCTTTGATTGAGAGTCCCATATATTAGGGTGTGTTTGTATGTGTTATTTGTGGGTGATTGTTCTGTGTTTTGCCTTGTGCCTTACCAGACTGTTTTTGTTGATCGTTCGTGTTTTGTTATTTTGTACGTTCGTTTTGAAGATAATTAAAAATCAAGATGAGCATTCACGTACCTGCTGCGTTTTGGTCCTCATTCACCGACAACAACCGTGACACATAATGACAAAGCGAAAACAGGTTTTTAGAAATTTTACCAAATGTATTAAAAATAGAAAACCAGAAATACCTAATTTACATAAATATAGTATATTATTGTGCTACCTTCATTCTTCCCCCTTCTTTCCCCTCCTCTCCTAAACTTTCTATGTGACCGGTTCCTGTTTTATGTATTCAACACGCAGCCCAAGACAGCTTAGCCAGACATAAACTAGCTCTGAGGCCTTTTAGCCGTATTAGCCTTGGAGGCTGCCAGACACACCTTACTCATCCACCTCACAGTGTCTCTGCACGTCTCTATCAAACCTATGAAAGTGACATGATGGAGAGGAGAGGCTACTGAGCCTCATTGTCCATGTTGGGCCCCAAATCAAATTGTCATTTGACAAGAAATGCCTCAATTTGGAATGTTTTAATACGCTGTAATTTAGCATGTGTCCCATGTATCAGTATGCTAAAGAAATGTACCCCATATATACAATATCCTACAATGTTAAGAACTTGTAAGTAGAAATGTCCAATACGGGCCTGCAGTTTTTCATGCAACTAGTCAGTCATCTAGTCAGGAAAACTCCTGTGAGCCATTTAGTCTACACAACTTGTTTCCCCAACCTTGAACGGATGCTTTAAGATGAGTGCGCAGAATGTTTTCATCCTCTGAAGCCTCTCTCCGTCCGCATGTGGTTCACAGGAGTCAGCCATTGTCTGCATCCCAAATGGCACCCTATTACCTACATAGTGCACTACCTTTGACTAGAGCCCCATGGGGCCTGATCAAAAGTAGCGCACTATATAGAGGAAATGGTGTCATTTGGGACACAGACATAGTCTGCTGAATCCTTTAGAGATGTACTGCAGTCAGAAGAGATGCTATTATGCAAGAATACCCAGAGGTCAGACCGATCATGGACATCCACGGTGTGAGTCTACTGTAGAAATGTCCAGACCAAAGGAAACAGCAGACAGTGCAAATAGACACCCACTCCCAGGAAACAGATGACAACGGCCAAATGTAGAGTTTATTGCACTACTTTAACAGGTAGGAGGTGTTAAAGGAGGTTTCACTGTTCAGCCTTTTGTCCACTTGTAATGACGGTTTTGATGTAACTTTTCCTTACCTATTAGACAAAGTTGTGGCTAACTTTGCTTTTAGCTTATGGTTAATGTTTTTTGCAACCAAAGAATTCAAGGGTTATTACTGTGTAATTACCATTTCATCAGGTCAATACATGATCATTTCTGAACTGCAAAATAAAGTGCCAACACAACAGGTTTACATTTCAGAGTACAGTATATGAAAGCAACTAACACAATACAGAAAAAATCAACCAATGTGTGTCTGGGATTACAATAACTGGTAGTGGATGCAGAGTTAATTACTGTGCTTTTCTCAGATGTACTCGTATACAGGCACAAACTGTGTCTCCTTTAAACATATATTCCTGTACAGTGGTGCCTGTCCTGAGAGTGTGCCAGTACTAAGTTCATACATTATCACTTTGACCTCAGGCTAACAACTAAGACCTAGATCTATCTGCCTTAACTTGACTCATTTTGATTCACCCAAGCCACTTCTCATGCAGTACAACTGGGACCGTTGATTTGCCTAATGCTTTAACGTCAATTACAATATTAATAACCCAGTGGACTATTAAGTTTGAAATGGGTTGATGGTGCTTTTGTTTTTCCCAGACTAATGCAGTCTCACTGAAAGGAGGCAGCTGAGCCGGCCGACGGGACGGAGTGTTTATTAGCAACAAGCCTCATTAAGAGACAATGTGCTTCCTGAGCTTCATACACTAGTCTCTTGCTACCCATAATTCATCATTCTTAACCACTCTGGTATCAGATGCAAATCGTTTTTTTATAAGTTCGACCAAACAGACACTCTTGAGGGAGGTTGTCTGTTTGACAACAACACAACACATTGGCCTTGAGCTGAGATGGTTGTACGGGCAGCTGCTCAAGGGTATGGACATGATGTCAAACTGAAATTATGGGGTTTATCAATACAATTCAATACAAGCATAAACCTGACTTTTTCCATTTGACTAGGGTGGGAACACTTCAGACTCCCCTGAAATGTTTCTTGATTTATGGCAGAAGCAATTCCGTTTCGCCAGTGTAGCGAGCGTTGATAGGAGATCGGTCCAGGTAATTAGAAATAATAATGAAACAGCTGGCCAAGGGAATGAATCACTGCATCAAAAATCTAATCAAAGATAAATGGACTATCCATATTACCTCATCATTATGCCAGACAGATTGTTGTTTTAAATCCCTGTGTGCACACTAATCATTATTCTATACTGACGATCCAGCTCTGTTCCTGTATGTATGCAGATTGATTGGGTCTCTGTAGGTTTGTCGCTGGAGACAGTGAACGTTCCCAAAGCTTATGGTTTATGATTTACTAGCTGAATGCGAAAATAGAAAGATCATTATTTCTTATGGTTAACAATTTACTGTAGTCATCCTGGCCAGGCTGCTGGAATGAACATCCACATGTACTGTGTGCATTCCACATGTGGGTCTACTGTACAGTGTGTGTGTGTGTGTGTGTGTGTGTGTGCATGTGTGTGTGTGTGTGAGGGCGAGTGTGTATTTGTGGCTAAGGTCTCTACATTTGAGTCATTTAGCTTGATAAGATGGATAGGTGACACAACCACATATCACAGTCGTAGTAAGTACATTTTTCCAGCAAAGTCAGTGCCCGTAGGAAAAGACAAACATGTTCGGAATATGGGCAGAGACTCTGCTGTCCTAGTGTCAGGGAGAAGCTCGTTCCACCATTGGGGTCCAGGGACCGAGAAGAGCTTTGACTGGGCTGAGCGGGAGCCTACCCACCGTAGGGGTGAGACGGCCAAGAGATCAGCGGTGGCAGAACGGAGTGCTCGGGTTGGGGCGTAGGGTTTGAGCATAGCCTGAAAGTAGGGAGGGGCATTTCCCTCTTGCTGCTCCATAGGCAAGCACCATGGCTTTGTTGTGGATGAGATCTTTTGACTGGAAGCCAGTGGATTGTGCAGAGGAGCGGAGTGACATGAGAGAACTTGGGAAGGTTGAACACCAGGTGTGGTTGCAGCATCTGGATAAGTTGCAGGGGTTTGATGGCACAAGCGGGGAGCCCAGCCAACAGAGAGTTGCAGTAGTCCAGACGTGAGAGGGCAAGTGCCCGGATTAGGACCTTTGCTGCTTCCTGTGTGAAGAAAGGTCGTACTCTATGGCCGTGGCTTGCTAAATAAAGCAGGCAGACAGGCATCGAGTCATTCAGTTGCTGTTTGATTGAACATTAGAATGGGCACAACGAGTGGCCTAAGTAACTTTGAGCGTGGCATGATCATCGGTGCCAGGTGCGCCAGTTCCAGTATCTCAGAAACGGCTGGCATCCTGGGCTTTTCACGCATGACAGCGTCTCGGGTTTTCCAGAGAATGGTGTGACAAACAAAAGGGGTCAAAGGAGAACGGCAAGAATCGTGCATGCTAACAGGCGGGCCACAAACAGGCAAATAACAGCGCAGTACAACAGTGATGTGCAAAACGGCATCTCGGAACGCACAACTAGCCGGTCCTTGTCGCAGATGGACTATTGCAGCAGACGACCACACCGGGTTCCACTCCTATCAGCTAAAAACAAGAAGAAGCTGCTGCAGAGGGCACGCAATCACCAACACTCGACAATTGAGGAGTAGAGAAACATTGCCTGGTCCGACAAATTCCAGTTCCTGTTGTGTCATGCTTATGGCAGAGTCAGGATTTGGCGTAAGCAGCATGAATCCATTGCCCCATCCTGCCTGGTGTCAACGGTACAGCCTTGTGGCGGTTAGGTCCCTTGATACCAACTGAGCAACGTTTCCATTCCCTGAAGAATTCAGGCTGTTCTGGAGGCAAAGGGGGGTCCGACCCGGTACTAGATGGGTGTACCTAATAACAAGGCTACTGAGTGTATATATGCATAACCTAGTGCATGCATCCAGATCAATCCACCAAAAGTGGGAATTGGCACCACAAATCAGAGCAGCCCAGATGGCCAGACTAAAATCCACATTTGGAACATTGCATTGGGGAGCCACTGTGTCAGGCCAAATCACATCCGCGTTTCTCCTATCAAAAGCCTTTGTAACATACTTTCAACAACAGCGAGAATGTGTTCTTTACTTAACAGAGAACAAACATATACTGTGGGAATTAGTCAGACAGCATTAATGCCATTTAAAAGCCATTTAAAAAAATGGAGGTACAGCACAGGAGCCAGCCGACATCAAAGCTGCATGTGTCTCTCTTTCTCCCCTTGCTAAAGCCCTCGTCTGTGTGATTGTAATTAAAGATAGAGACGTGGGCAGTCATTCCAGAGAAAATAATTGTGTGGCGATGGAGAAAGAGAGAGAGATAGAGAGAAGTTGATGCGGGTGGTGGTTGCAAAAGGCTACAGGCAGGGCGCCGGTGGGCGGACGACTGAGAGGATGGGTGACACATGGGGGGACTACAGGGGCTCAATACTACTCCTCTCCCCCTGGAAATCTCTCTCTGCTCCCCATTTTACCACCTCACCCCCTGGGAGGACACTGTCGTGTCTGGAAGATGGTAATAGAAAGGTGGTAATGGAATTAAAAAAGTGTGGTAGCAAAATATACTATACAATATAAGGGCCTATATGATGTAGATAGCAATGGTCAATGATAAGTAACACTTTACATGTATAATGCTATTACTATAGTACAGTAAGTAAAGCATAGTGTTTCTATACAGGTACATAGGAGCAATGTGATGTAAAGTGTTGCCATTGCCTGCAGAAATACAAATATTGGCAAGAAAAACTGAGTAACTTGTGCTTACGATCTATTATGCTAACTACTTGGCATATTTAATAAACATCAGGCATTTAGATAATGCATTTTTTCAAAGTTATTTTTGAATGGCCTACCAGCAGACCGAGCACAGAAACTAACCACGTTTGAATTACAGATTGCTTGCTTACCCCATTTTTCAGTGTGACATCTATTTTAGCCCCAAGGGTAAGAAAGTCAATTGAAAGTTAATTCGAATGTCTTTGATTAATGGTTGCTGGAGGACGGATTCCTTTAATCTGTCCACTATTCAACTGTTTCATTTGAAACCACACACACACACACACACACACCACACATACACATACATACACAGGTAATTATTCAGAGAACTCTCCCAGAGTAAATGTTTGTGTTTCACATTTCGCCCCTCTGCTGCGACTTGACTTGATTCAAGGCTTTTTAACAACAACCAGCACTGATGGTGGATGCTATGGAAGCTATAGGCTATACCAATACTGTATGTTTGGCGTTAAATCATTTACTGCACAATGTCATTGGGTGTAACATTTCACAATAATTCTGTATGGTAACAGTTTGGCTGCTGGTTTGTCAGTGGAATAGTCGGCTGCTCTTGGATGGACAGCAGATATTGCAGCAGTTGTCCATGTGCTTTTTCATTGCTGTATGATCAAGAATGACATGACAGGGATCCCAGTCTTCATAAGACTTCATACTCAGGCTGTCATATAACATCCTTAAATAACCTAAAAGCTCCTGAGATGAGACAACAGAAGGACATCACAGTCAAGGATTTGTTGTCTGTGTAAAAGGATGTTTTCATGACTCCCAAAGCATTTGGAAGATGATTGTGGAAAAATTCCTTCTGCCTGAAGCAAATAGAACATTTTAAAAGCATGATGTTCAGATATGTATTCTTTGATGTACAGACTTTTTCGGTTGGCCATGTGAGCAAAATGCCTCGCTGTGTGGAAGTCGCATTATATATTTCCCCAAAAGAAATCTCTGTCTCTGAAATGAACATTTCCTCCAACGCTATGTTTGAGGAATTCCTCATTTACTTTTTAGTGACTACTAGACAAGAGCTTGGGGCAGAAAGATTTCGCATTGACAGTCATTGGAGAGAGTTCGACTGATTTTTTTCAATAAAGTGAATGGATATGGATTGAAATGAGAATTGCAGAAAACCTTTCTAGTAACATGAACATGATTAAAAAAATGTGATCACGGTAAGTAATAAGATTGTGACAGTGCCAACCAATCAATTACCATATGTGGTCATAAAAAAATTATCTGTAGCGGCTTGTGTACAACATAAAAGATAACTACTATTAAGCAGGCTACCATATGCACATCCTGATTTCATAGAGTGCAGCATCAAATTGTAATTTGTGAGAAAAGCCAGTTATCTGAAATCCTCCTGTTAAAATGACCTATGACGATCCCAAAAAACATTTCAGTGTCAACACAGCTAAATGGCGATCAAGATCATCATGACAAAATAACGATCCTGGGTCAGTTAAGTGATTTGTTGAAGGATTGTTGATATTGATGACCATGGACCAGGACTCACATGGGGAAATGAGGACATGCTTACTATATATATGGTCAAGGATGTTTACCATATGTTTATCAAGCCATTCATTTTCATTGAAAATTACAATTGTACTTTTCAATGGATTGGATTTGAATTGCGCAATAATAACAATCATTTGTATTTGAAGCCCCTATGTTGAAGGATTTCTTTCACATTAAATTGTTCATTTTTCTCATTGTAACAGATTCAGATTTTCAAACCAAGCTCTATAGCGGTCTCTTTTGATAACACTACAATACAGTGCTGTTCTCCCTGACAGTATGTGTCCCCAATAGACACAAAGGGCTCTATTCAATCAGAATTGCAAGGTAGCAGCAACTGAAATGGCAGTTGGATGCACTCTCATGCTGATTGAGTAAAGCTTATTATCTGCAGCCGTCACAATGAATCCATTTCATCAGCCAAGCCGCTCTCGTATTAACTGTCTCAACTCATTTCATCCAATTGAATTTACCCAGCTTTTTATCACTGTGACAACCTAGAGTCTCTTTTAAGCAGATTAACTTTTTTTCATGGAACCTGTTATGTCTTGGTGGCTGGAGCAACATTGATTAACTGATTACATAATGTAAATACAAAAGCATGATAGGGAGAATTAGACCTTATCACAAATATAGTACATGCAATGTTGTTTTCTTTTCTCTCACTGGATGAAGGGCATTGTTTATCATCACAAAGTTCAATCTAGACTTGGTTTCCTCTATCGTAATCGCTCCTCTTTCACCCCAGCTGCCAAGCTAACCCTGATTCAGATGACCATCCTACCCATGCTAGATTAGGGAGACATAATTTATAGATCGGCAAGTAGGGGTGCTCTCGAGCGGCTAGATTTTCTTTCCCATTCGGCCATACGTTTTGCCACTAATTCTCCTTACAGAACACATCACTGCACTCTATACCCCTCTGTAAACTGGTCATCTCTGTATACCCGTAGCAAGACCCACTGGTTAATGCTTATTTATAAAACCCTCTTAGGCCTCACTGCCCCCTATCTGAGATATCTACTGCAGCCCTCATCCTCCACGTACAACACCAGTTCTGCCAGTCACATTCTGTTAAAGGTCCCCAAAGCACACACATCCCTGGGTCGCTCGTCTTTTCAGTTCGCTGCAGCTAGCGACTGGAACGAGCTGCAACAAACACTCAAACTGGACAGTTTTATCTCAATCTCTTCATTCAAAGACTCAATCATGGACACTCTTACTGACAGTTCTGGCTGCTTCATGTGATGTATTGTTGTCTCTACCTTCTTGACCTTTGTGCTGTTGTCTGTGCACAATAATGTTTGTACCATGTTTTGTGCTGCTACCACGTTGTGCTGCTACCATGTTGTGTTGCAACCATGTTGTGCTGCTACCATGCCATTTTGTTATTTGCTGCTGCCTTGCTATGTTGTTGTCATAGGTCTCTCTTTATGTAGCGTTGTGTTGTCTCTCTTGTCATAATGTGTGTTTTGTCCTACATTTGTATTTTGCTTTTTTTATTTTTATTATCCCAGCCCCCCGTCCCCGCAGGAGGCCTTTTTGCCTTTTCCTAGGCCGTCATTGTAAATAAGAATTTGTTCTTACCTGACTTGCCTAGTTAAATAAAAGTTAAATACAAATAAATAAAATAAAAATTCCACTATGGTATTTCCAGTGGCAGGTTAGATTTATGTTTTGTGTGCAATAAACATTGCTAGATTTTCTACAAAATGGATGTGCTGCTTCAAAGTCATTCACCTTACCGGAATACTTAAGTAACCAGACACCCATGTAGAGTGAACATTTTTAACTTGTAAAAAGTAGTGCACTTCATAGGGAATAGGGTGCCATTTGGGACGTGGACAGTATACTGAGCTGTTGACACTTCTGCAGAGGAGAGACATTACTATTAGCAAGGCTCAGTCTGGGATCAATCATACTGAATATTGTAATCTGCGCTACGACTGTCTGGAAGACAATAGTATTGGAAAGTTGAGAGTCAGCCACTCATCAATTTTGGATTAACTTGTGTATCTCCTGGTCTTTTAACAATTTGGATAATTTCACTATGACATTGTTTGTCACTGAAGTAAAACACAGAAAATGTGTGTGTCACGACTGTTCGAATGATCGGACCAAAATGCAGCGTCGGTTTCGTTCCACATATTTATTGGACAGTGAAACTTAATGCGATACAAAATAAACTGAAGGAACAAAACAACAAACCGTGACACAGGAGGACCAAACATACTCACAAAATATAATCACCCACAAAACACAAGTGGGACAAACATCAACTTAAATATGGCCTCCAATTAGAGACAATGACAACTGGCTGCCTCTAATTGGAGGTCGTGCCAAACAAAACCCAACCTAGAAATACAAAACTAGAAAGTAAACATAGAAATACAAAAATGGACAAACACCCCCCCTGTCACGCCCTGACCTACTCTACCATAGAAAATAACAACTTACTATGGTCAGGACGTGACAGTGTGGTTAGTTAAGTAAGCAATAAGGCATGAGAGCCCATGGGTATATTGTGAATAACACACAGCTAAGGGTTCTTAGAAATGACGCATTAGAGAATTGCTCGGGAAGACAATTCCCATTTTAAGTGCATTTACAAGTCTCAATGATACAGAGAGAAGAGAAAGAGAAACCAATCGAAGGACTGACTCAGCTAATGGTAGTCCTGGATAATTCCGTGATAGAGTAATTTAGTTGAGACAATTATTTACTTTAAAATGCATAACAAACAAAAACAATTGATTTAAAAGTTTTACAAACCATAGAACTCTATGCACAAGGACAACCTTTAACAATTTCCACTGAACATTTTACAAAAACACATTTACAGGAATAACTGTGCACATGCAATGTTTGGTAACAGAATAAAACTGACAGAGATTTTACCATAATTCTGTTACCAAATCTTTGCATCTGCAGTTTTTCCAGTAAATGCATTTATTAATTTACTGTGCACATTTAAAGTGAAAAATCAGAGTCTCAGCTTAATGCCGTTACCATGGAATTTCCCTTCTGCATCTAAACAGTACTATGCTAAAACAGTAAGGTCCTGGGTGGTTCAGGGAGTTTACGTTGTTCTCCTTTTACATGCTACAAAGACATGATAAAGGAAAGCATTCATATTTGCAAGTCATAACTGAGTAATAATTTAATTTAAGTTAGGGCTGTGTAATGGAGTTAAGAACATGCCATGTTGTGCAGCCCTAGTTTGAGTATTCCACTATTTAAAAATTAATTACAGAGAATTAAAGCACCATTGACAAAAATTAAAGCAACAACCATAACAAAGTACTGTACAGTAATTCAATTTTGGCAGTTTTGAAAAACTCCATTAACACCCAGTTAGTGACATCTGAATTACGTGTCCTCTTAGACAAAATAAAAAACAAACAAGCAAGGCTCCTCTAAAATGTAACAACCACTTTTAACATATTGCTTCAAGCATTGCTTTTTCTCCCCATCTCTAGTACTTAAATGCTTTTTATCCAACCAAATAGAGACTGGGAGTGTTGGAATTGAATGCATTATGAAAAGCTCAGCGCAGAATTCCTTGATAGCTGTGGAACAAATGCCCCTGCTGGGCTTGCTAATTAGTTTAACTTGAGTGCTCAGCCATTTTCTTCCCCATTCACATATTCATTTCATGCAAATGGATATTCGCAGTGGAGCCCGGGGAAAAAACAACATGTTCCCTGCCATTCCAATTTGCTGTTATCACATGAAAACATTCTGACAGTGTTTATCTGCTGTCCACACCGTTGCCTGGTGATCCGTAGTTACAGAGACTGTATTAGCTAGAACAAGGTGACGGGTACACCCCTGGCAATGAGAATACCTTTCCAGGAAAGAGACACTCTCAGACAACAGAGAGTGAGTGGTACCTTGGCAAGATCTGTTCTGCTCTCCATATGTTCAAGCCTGGCCTGGCAAGCCCCACATAGGCCCGCTAATCAGTTAGCGATTTACACTACTTAAGAGTGCAGCTGTTTAATCCAAATCAACAGTGTTTTTATTGTTAGTATATGGCCCCTACTTCTCTGTTGTTACAGACTCAGAACGATGAAATGATGGTCCTGGAACTGGTGGTTCTGGAACTGTAAGCTAGTAATGGATCCCCCACGGCACAACAGTCTAACACTCACACTGTAAAAAAGCCAATTTAAACAATTGCTCAAGCAGCGTTATCCTGTGAGTTGGATGGACTTCAGAAGGACAAGAAATGCATCTAATGTTCACTGAACAAACTTTGCTCACAGTGAGCTAAATGTATAAAAACTTGTTGAGTCAAATTACAAATTAATATTTGCCTTTGGAAGGTAACACTATATTTTGGTTCAGCTATATACTATGCCCGAGGTGGTAAGGGTAGGCAACAACACATCCGCCATGCTGACCCTCAACACAGGGGCCCCTCAGGGGTGCGTGCATAGTCCCCTCCTGTACTCCCTGTTCACCCATGACTGTGTGGCCACGCACGACTCCAACACCATCATTAATGTTGCTCCAGCCATCCTAGTCATAGACTGTTCTCTCTGCTACTGCATGCAAGTGATACTGATGCACCAAGTCTGGAACCAACAGGACCCTGAACAGTTTCTACCACCAAGCCATAAGACTGCTAAATAGTTAACTAAATAGCTACACAGACTATCTGCATTGACCCCCCTTGCACCAACTCTTTTGACTCGCCACATACGCTGCTGCTACGATTTATTAACTATCAGTCACTTTATTCCTACTTTATTCCTACTTTGACTATCAGTCACTTTATTCCTACCTATGTACATATCTACCTCAATTACCTCGTACCCTTGCACATTGACTCAGTACTGGTACCCCGTGTATAAAGACAAGTTATCGTTACTCACTGTGTATTTATTCCTTGCATTATTATCTTTCTATTATGTTTCTATTTTTCTCTCTGCATTGTTGGGAAGGGCCCATAAGTAAGCATTTCACAGTTAGTCTACACCTGTTGTTTACCAAGCATCTGACAAATTAAATTTGATTTGATTGAAATGTTGAGCACTCTCACAATCCTATGCAGCTGGTTGCCTTACAATTGTATGTTGAATCAACAAAATCTGCTCGAAGAGAGCTGTACGTTTGCTTAAAACCACTCAAAACCATGCCCATCATTATCATATTTCCCAGCATGCTCTATTGCAGGTTGATTTTCAAAATTGTTGGTTTCAATACCTGTGTTTCTGCATGTACATTAGATTAGTTGATTAATGTTATGCTACACAAACATAAATAACATACATTTTTCTAAACAATCCAATCTATTAGTGGTTGGACTTCCGTATCCTGTTACTGAAATGGCTGTTCCAGTTTATATGATTTAGGTAGACAGCAATATCAGTCTTCTATACCCTGGCAGTTATTCTCAATGCAGGTTGTAGGTGAGTCTAAGTTCCAATTGTTGGATATCCTCACTCTGGCTGAAATCCATTAGGAATGACACATCACTTTGTAAGCCAGAATAATGTGACGTGCAGGCTTGACGTGGGTGTAACTAGGCCCTAAAGAGTGTTTTGTCATAAATTGTTACATTTCACACTGGGAAATATGCAAGTAAGGTAGAATCAATTCTTAAGTTGAATTATACAGGTAACTGCCAAAATAATGGAAGAGCATGAATAATTGAGGGATACAAAGTATATTGAAAGCATGTGCTTCCACAGTTATTTAAGCAATTAACATCCCATCATGCTTAGGGTCATGTATACATGCTGGGCAGGCCATTTTTGGGGGGCTACCATGGCTATGCCCCCATAGGGTAACAATGCCCCCATCCACAGGGCACGAGTGGTCACTGAATGGTTTGATGAGCATGAAAACATTGTAAATCATATCCCATGGCAGTCTCAGTCACCAGAGCTCAACCCAATTGAACACTTATGGGAGATTCTGGAGCGGAGCCTGAGACAATGTGTTCCACCGCTATCAACAAAATACCAAATTATGGAATTACTCGTTGAAGAATGGTGTCGCATCCCTCCAATAGAATTCCAGACATTTGTAGAATCTATGCCAAGGTGCACTGAAGCAGTTCTGGCTCGTGGTGGCCCAACCCCTTATTAAGACACTTAATGTTGGTGTTTCCTTTATTTTGGCAGTTACCTATACGTTCACTCAACCTAAAATTCTAAGTTGAGTGAACATACAATTTAACTTGAAAATGTATGACTACCTGACCTGATGACTCCTTGCTGTCCTCAGTCCACCTGGTCGTGCTGCTGCTCCAGTTTCAACTGTTCTGCCGTCGGCTATGGAACCCTGACCTGTTCACCGGACGTGCTACCTTGTCCCAGACCTGCTGTTTTCAACTCTCTAGAGACTACAGGAGTGGTAGAGATACTCTGAATGATCGGCTATGAAAAGCCAACTGACATCTACTCCTGAGGTGCTGACCTGTTACACCCTCTACAACCACTGTGATTATTATTATTTGAGCCTGCTGGTCATCTATGAACATTTGAACATCTTGGCCATGTTCTGTTATAATTTCCACCCGGCACAGCCAGAAGAGGACTGGCCGCCCCTCATAGCCTGGTTCCTCTCTAGGTTTCTTCCTAGGTTCCGGCCTTTCTAGGGAGTTTTTCCTAGCCAGCGTGCTTCTACACCTGCATTGCTTGCTGTTTGGGGTTTTAGGCTGGGTTTCTGCACAACTCTGTGACATTAGCTGATGTAAGAAGGGCTTTATAAATAAATGTTTGAAATTTGATTGATTCAGGTATATGGCCACATTTTTAGCAAACTCAGAATCCTATTGCAGCTGGTTACCTTATAATTGTACACTGAATCATATATATTTTTTTACAGTACAGGAAACAACAACGACTTCATCCCAAATGACACCCTATGCCCTAAATAGTGACAAGGCCCAAAAGGCTCTGGTCAAAAGTAGAGCACAATATAGGGAATAGGGTGCCATTTGGGATGCGCTCAACATCCATGGAAGCCTATTGATTTCCAACAATAACGACAGCAACATAAACTTAGGCTCTGAGTGGTCCCCTAAGGCACAGGCATTCACAGCAGCCGCCACTGTGGTTGTTTCCCTGGGATAATATGCAATGTATAATGACTATAGTCATTGGCACATGAGACCCTTTGCTGCAGAACAGATGTGCTGCTTCCTTACAGCTGTGTTTCTCAGGAGCCTCTCTCATCTCATCTCTCCTCAGTGGCTCACTCACTAGGCCAGAGGCTCTCTCTCGCTCTCTCTAACTCACTCACAATTTATAGCACTATTACAGCAGACTATAACCACAGTTTAACTGCATTAATTTATAGTAATCGTAAAAGATTCATCACCTTTTCTAAAATAATGGGTCTTACAAGGTACATGTCAGGCATACCTTCTACAACAACAATCGTTGCCACAGATGCAATCGTTTGGTGGCATTAGGGATTATTTTTGATGATTTTCCAACAGAGCAGAGGTTGTAGGTTCCCACAGATCTTTAAAGGGATGGTCGCTATGGAAGATGAGCCCATTTGGTCTCTGGGCCTCAAGGTGACATTGAGCCTCCACAATA
This sequence comes from Salmo salar, assembly GCF_965601325.2. Classification (NCBI taxonomy): domain Eukaryota; kingdom Metazoa; phylum Chordata; class Actinopteri; order Salmoniformes; family Salmonidae; genus Salmo; species Salmo salar. Next base: position 14,381,196 of record NC_138314.1, on the reverse strand, counting down.
ATGCAATGGTGGCATGCTACTAAACACCTTTTTATGTATCCTTCATTTATCCAGTTGTGTTCCATTAAGATATGAATCTATTTTTCAATCCTGTTCTCTGACCAAGAGGTAGCAGCATAAACACCAACAGCATTTCAAAACAGTACGACCATTGTGTTCTTCAGGGTGTCACCCTCGCAATGGCTACAACTATGTAATTCATTGGACTTCTCCATCAGACAGTAAACGGAGATCTGAAGTGTCCAGTGGTTCCTCTCCTCCACTACAAAGACAGAAGCATCATCATTTATTTAACGTATCACCTCCTATCACAGTTAGTTCACAGTAGGAGGCGTCACAGATGAAGCATATTAAGCCCATCAACAGTTCTATTGGAGCTCTCTCTCTCTTTCACCATTTTTACGTCCCTCTTTCTTTGTGTGGCCCCCTCCTGTCTGTCTTTATCTCTCTCAGTCCCCCTTTCTCTATTCTCTGTCCTTCCTTTTGCTCTGTCTCTTCTGCTCACTCTCACTGTATCTCTATCTTTCTCCCCCTATTCTATCGCTTGTCCCTTTTTCACTATCTCTTTTGTCTCTTCCCCCTCTCACCCTCCTCTCCCAGTCAGAGATATTAGATTGAGTGAGGAGCAGTGTTCTAGACTTCCTGACGTGGCTTGGCTGGGGGCGGTGGGAGGGACCCTGTGAGCAGACATCACGTGTGAGTTTTATTTCAGCCTCAGTAGCTTCTGGAGTTGTTTGGACCTCAGTGTGATCATAACTCATGCACAGCAAGACCACCCTCTGACCCTCCACTGCCCTGTCTCACCCCGCTGGGAGACAGATGCAGAAAGAAGAAGGGAGGGAATAAGAGAGAGAGAGAAACAGAGAATGAGTGAGAGAAAGAGAAACAGAGAGAGAGAGAGAGAGCATACACCATTGTAAAATACATGTACACAAACTTAAATTGTGCAGTTAAAATGAGCAAAAAACACATATTTATTTCCGCAGAGCCGTGGGGTGAGAATGGGATGTATACAGAAATGAATTGGCGAGGGCACTAGAACAGTCTGCAGCACCCGACCTCACCCTACTAGAAACAGAAGTCAAATGTCTACTGTTTGCTGATGATCTGGTGTTTCTGTCTCCAACCAAGCCTACAGAAGCACCTAGATCTTTTGCACAGATACCGTCAGACCTGGGCCCTGACAGTGAATCTCAGTAAGACAAAATAATGGTGTTCCAAAAGAGGCCAGTTGCCAGGACCACAAATACAGATTCCATCTAGACACTGTTGCCCTAGAGCACACAAAAAACTATACCTACCTCGGCCTAAACATCAGCACTACAGATAACTTCCATGAAGCTGTGAACAATCTGAGAGGCAAGAGGGGCCTTTTACGTCTTCAAAAGGAACACAAAATGTGACATCCCTATTAGGATCTGGCTAAAAATACTTTGAATCAGTTATAGAACCCATTGCCTTGGGGTCCACTCACCAAACAAGAATTCACAAATTGGGACAAACACCAAATCGGGACTCTACATTCAGAATTCTGCAAAAACAGAATTAGGATAGTACCGCTAATTATCCAAATCCAGAAAAGAGCTGTTAAATTCTACCACCGCCTAAAAAGAAGTGATTCCCAAACCTTCCATAACAAAGCCATCACCTACAGAGAGATTAGTCAAGAGAAGAGTCCCTTCAGCAAGCTGGTCCTGGGGCTCTGTTCACAAGCACAGACCCCACAGAGCCCCAGGACAGCAACACAATTAGACCCAACCAAGTCATGAGAAAACAAAAATATAATTACTTGACACATTTGAAAGAATTAACCAAAAAAACAGAACAAAGTGGAATGCTATTTGGCCCTAAACAGAATACACAGTGGCAAAATACCTGACCACTGTGACTGACCCAAAATTAAGGAAAGCTTTTGACTATGCATAGACTCCGTGAGCATAGCCTTGCAATTGAGAGAGGCAACCATATGTAGACCTGGCTCTCAAGGGAAGACATGCTATGTGCACACTGCCCACAAAATTAGGTGGAAACTGAGCTGCACTTCTTGACCTCCTGACAAATGTATGACCATATTAGAGACACATATTTCCCTCAGATTACAACGACCCAAAACGAATTTGAAAACCAATCCAATTTTGATAAACTCTCATATCTATTAGGTGAAACACAGCAGTAAGATTTGTGAGCTGTTGCCACATGAAAAGGGCAACCAGTGAAGTACAAACACCATTTTAAATACAATCTATATTTATTGGTATCCAATAATATAACATTTGAAATGTCTCTATTCTTTTGGAACTTTTGTGATTGTAATGTTCACTGTTTCTATGATTGTTTATTTAACCTATTTCACCTGCTTTGGCAATGTAAACATATGTTTCCCATGCCAATAAAGTCCTTAGAATTGAACTTAATTGAGAGAGATGGAGGGGGAGAAACACCAGCAAGGCCAGACACTTATTTTACTCTTGAGTGCTTTCGCTGTGTGTGTCATTTCATGATATTTGTTTCCCTTATCTGAATGGAATTATTTTGTATTCCTGTCAGAATGAAATACTCAGACCCTCCAGTGCAATACTAGGGGAGTGTAGCATTGACCTAAATCACCATAAATCACAGAGGTAATCATAGAAAGTGCAGGAAATGGAATATCGAGGCATATCCAATCAATACGTACACTAGAACATTATTTTTCTCCAAATAGTTCCCTATGAAGCAAACGATTCATGTTGGTTCATAGTATCTTCACCTTTCACTCAATTACCACCCCACACATTATGATCTATAATTTCCCATTGCTGGTATAAAAGCCCTATACGGTTGTTCATTATGTCTGTTTTCGAAAACAATTTGTTATTTTTGACAGACTCTCTCATAACAATGACAGACATGTATTTCACACATTATGCTACATTCTCCATAATTGTAAGGGCCATGTTAACACCAGAGGCGTATGGATGGTGTGAATTGGTAAGTCATATCTGTTGTGAGACTAAGGTGACAGAGACACTTTGGACATGACCAATCATTTCATTCTCAACAGGCAGTGAACGCACGCAAACACTTGAATGCAGTAACACGACCGCGCGCATGAGTGCACGCGTACACACACGTACACACACACACACTTCTCTCCATCCCCTCCATATGAAAGACAACAGGCCTGACATGTAGAGACAGCCTTGACAAATACAATGGGGCCTGTCATGACAAATAATGTCCCCCACTGGGTCTCAATGGGATTTGATAAACTATTAGTGACCGTTGCTATATCAACGGTGTGATGAGCTAATGATTCGAATTTTGGAGATCATTACAGCTTAAATTACGTTCTTTTCATCATCTCTATGCAAACAAGGATGATTTCTGTGACAGTTTCGCTATTTAAACAAATTTTGTTAAGCTAATAAAATGAAAACATCAATTCAAACTACTTTTTCGGTACCTTGTTAAAAGTACAACATGAAATCCATGTCTTAAACTTTGCGTTTCGGGAATGTAAAAGAATATGTCTAATCTGCTTGACACATCAAAGTTACTTACCTTACAGGTCGCAAAGTCAGCTAATTTCCACTCCATTCATATGCAAATCCATTTGATAGCATACACTGGCTTGTCTGGCTGTCATGTTTTTATTTGAACCTGCCCCTCTATTATGATTCCTTTTTTTCTATCTTGCATAGCTCATCGGTACACCCTTGTGGTTGAATATATATATGCATCTATTGTAGGTCCTAGGATATATCAAATAAATACCATCAAAGGATACCGTACAACTTACAATAATGAACACCTTGTGAAACAGCTGCGAAAACCAACCTGCCAATATTTAAGATTTTAATACATCAACGTTGATAGTTTTTGGTACCGTTGTGTCATTCATTTATTTTCACAGATTTGTTGTACACCCACATGGCAATCATAGACTAAAATACTGAATTCTGGCGTGTGGAATATAGAGGAGGTGGGTGCTTTGTGGGTGGGAGGTTCTGCCTATCACTTGTTCTTAACAGGCAGCCAGTCTCAGAAGGGGTACTTGAAGAGGGAGACTGCAAAGTCCAGGGTGTTTGCAGAGCTAGTGTTTTTAGTTCATCTGTGTATCTCACATATTATGTGCCCAGTATGACAGAGCAAAAAAACATTCTTAGCAGATATTGACAACAACAATAGCTGTAGATGATGATATGAAAAGTTGGAGGGCGGTTGCTAATGGAGGATATCAGGTGGATCCACGTCTGGGTGTTGGGCAGAACCCCTAGCTCCTGGAGAACAGGAACAAAATGTAATGTATTAGTGCAGTGTTAGAAATGGGAGATACTGTATGTACTTATGGCCAGCATGCATCTCGGTCAGCACGGCCTCCTTCTCCTCCTTAGTAAAAATCACTCTCCTGTGTGGCTGGCCATCCTTCCCCCGTAGGTAGATATAATTGCCTAACAAGTTGGAAGAGAAGAGTTGTTGAAATATTCAAGTCAAAATACATTTGCACTGCTGTCTTTCTCTCTCTGTGTCCGTCTCTCCATCTGTCTTCCCACCTCTCTCTCCCTTTCACCCCCCCCCCCCCCCCCCCCCGTCTGTCTAGTGAATACACCTAGTTAAGGGCATTTGGAATTGCCATAATTGCTTATACCTATCCATTTGATTGATCAGGTTTAACTTATAGTTAGACACCTCAATATGACAGACATATAACTATATCAGTGAAGGCTGCTGAGGGGAGGACGGCTCATAATTATGTTTGGAATGGAGTCAATTGAATGGTATCAACCACATGGAAACCATTCCATTTACTCCATTCCAGAAATGATTATGAGCCATCCTCCCCTCAGCAGCCTCCACTGAACTATATATATAGCTAGCAACTAGCTAGATGGAAAATGGTTGCTGAAAAATGGTTGTACATAGCCAAATCCGTCCAGTTATCTAATAGAAGTTAACTGCTCAACGTTACCCTGAATTGTGCATTTCTCTGAATGTTGCACCTCTTCTCAAGATCAGTGGTGTCTTCATAGTACTTCGCCTGGTTGGAAAGATGAAATAAAATCTCCTCGAGGGATACCATTGAAGTGCAAGCTACATGCAAACAGAAAGCTACAATAACAGTTACAGTAGCTAGCTAACGTTAGCTAAATAAAACTGTCTGGCTAGCTAGTTGGATAGGCTAGCTGACTAGGCAGTAGTGGAGGAAAAAGTACCCAGCTGTTATATTTGAGTAAAAGTATTGATACCTTAATAGAAAGTTAGTCAAGTAAAAGTGAAAGTTAGCCAGTAAAATACTACTTGAGTAAAAGTCTAAAAGTATTTAGTTTAAAATATTCTTAAGTATCAAAAGTAAATGTAACTGCTAAAATATGAATCCCTTAAAATTCCTTATATTAAGCAAAGACGGCACCATTTTCTTGATTTAAAAATATACGGATAGCCAAGGGCTTTTCAAAATATTAATTTGTGTTTAGAGAGTCCGCCAGGCCAGAGGCAGTAGGGATGCCCACGTGTTCTCTTGATAAGTGTGTGAATTTGACCATTTTCCTGTCCTGCTAAGCATTCAACGTGTAATGAGTACTTTTGGTTGTCAGGGAAAATGCACAATTTTTTTTAGGAATGTAGTGAAGTAAAAGTAAAAATAGTCAAAAAATAAATAGTAAAGTAAAGTACAGATACCCCAAAAAACACTTAGGTACTTTACACCACTGCTAGGCAGGCTGACGTAAATAAGTACAGTAGCTAGCAACGTCAATCTAAAAACAGCTTAAATTATTTATTCCTATTTAACAATATTTACTTATATAAAGACAAATGTATGGTAAAGAAAGAGTGTTCTCTTTCCAGTCATTTCGGTCCTTTGAAGCAGCAGGTAGTCAGCAGGTTGTCACTTTCAAAAACACCGACCTTGGAGAGCAAATCTGAGGTAATAATTTTGCACGGACTGAGCAAGTGTTAATGCGGTGAAATAGAACTAGAACTGCCCGCATCCTCCTTCCTTATGACACCGCTATGAGGTGAAATAGAGCCAAGCAACCAGCATAGCAACAAACGCTTTGGTTCATTATGTAATCCGGTAAGAATTTTGCAAGTTCTAGCAACAGCCCTAGCAACAGAAGCTAAAACTCATCGAATCCCATTGTGACATAGAGGGGGACTCTATTTGGTCGGGGGACACTATTTGGCAAGACAGGCCCCATTTAAAAAAAACTAGTGTGACAGGTCAGTCAAGGCCTCATTTCACCAAAGTGATTCTCGTCTTGAAGCACAGTTCTGTCCTACGGAACATTTGCTTTTCAATAAATGTGCTTTACTGCAAGGTGCTGGTGTGAAATAGCATTCTATTCAGCGGTTCTGGGTGAAAGACAAATATAAATGTAAGTACATTATAATGTGACCTATAGCAACCACTGTGTGGTATGGGATACTGACATATTGATATAGGCCTGCTGTAACATATATGGTATTACTTCATAGTGGTCATGTAGGATATGTTTGGCTTGCATTCAGCAAACCCAGTGTTCATGCTAGTACAGTACATCACTACTGTATAGTTCAATTTTTATAGTGTTTCATTTTCACCAGCAACTGCATAGCATCTTTTCTCTTCTAAAGGTCACAAAATGCATGATCATATCTTAAAAAATGTAGACCATGGATTTTTAAATAGCACCATGGCTCGTAAAAAAAAAAAAAGACTAGCGTGTATTTGAATTTGCCTTTAATTTGTGTGTAACAGTGGGCTGGGAAGTAGGCCAGGTGGCCAGGGACAGGCAGGGGATGGCACAGTACAGCTCGGCACAGCACATGGGGAAGGTAATCTGTTACATCTAGGCCTAGGTTGCATCCAAAATGTCACCCTATTCCCTATATTTACTATTATTTACTTTAGAGCTCTGGTCAAAAGTAGCACACTAAATAGGAAATAGGGTGTCATTTGGGACTCATCCCTAATCTGCACTATACCAGCAGCCACCTCTGTGACTCACCATAGATAGAACTCCCATCCCATCTCACTAATAAAGCTCTATCATAGAAGAGATCAGTGGCGATTCCTCAGGGAGAGCAAGAATACTGACTAAAGCTTTGTTTGCTGATGTGTAAGAGAAGAGAAGTGACGTTTGTTTGTTTGTTTGTTTGTGTAGGATGATGTAGCCTAGCAGTGTAGCACATCTGGAAAGACTGACTGCTGATGCCACAACCACATTTTTCTGCATGAGAAAACTTCTACATAAACAAACCTACTTCTAGTGTGAAAGAAGGCTATAACTCCACATTTCCTATTCTTTTTTTATGGCATAATTCCGAGTTCAAGTGGAGTGGGCTCTGGGGTTAAGGAATCCATTTCTGTAAGGGTTAGAAAGGTATTTGATTTGAAATATCAAGGGCGTTCCAACTCCTAGACGTGTTCCATCTCCTCTGCCTATTACCCAGAGTGCATCAGCGTGTCATTATGCCCGGCACAATGAGGAGAGAGGTGCCGGCTGGAACAGAGCTGCTCTGTAATGGTGCAGGGTTGTGATTGTAAATCCAGACTTGTCTGAAATCAATCACTGCAGAGAGAGAGAGAGAGAGAGAGAGAGAGAGAGAGAGAGAGAGAGAGAGAGAGAGAGAGAGAGAGAGCCCTAGCCCATCTCACCATCAGTGGACCATTAAAATTATGAGTGCATCCTGCAGTTCTTTGCACTTGCTCTGTCTCAGGTCCCAGACCTGAGGTGACACAGAGGGCATAGTCGGAGGGGAGGGTTAGGGAGGCATAGGGTTGTGGTGAGTGTAGGGAGCGAGAGCACGCATCACTGAGGGGGGGCGGAGGGCATTGATTTTTACAGCAGTGATGGCTATTTATGGCACCGCAGACGGTTTAACATCTAATCAGATCACAAGGAGTATTCTGCGTGAGGGGGATGTCTCGTAATTGCATCAGGGGCCCCTTTGTATTGAAGTTGAGCTCAAATACCTTAATAATAATAGTAAGGACACTGTAAAGCAAAGACAATCAAACATGCAACAACAAACAATATATTTTAAAAAAAAACACAGCTACACACATGAAAAAATATACTATGTATATACCTTGCCTATTCCCCTCCCCCATATTGCAATTTGTTCCACCAATAAGTGAGAAACCTACATGCAAAGTATAGACCATATTGTGTTCCCTACAGATTATAGAAAAGAGCAGACGCTCTGAACTATCTGTTCAGACCCCAGTCCTACCTACCAGTGAAGGCTGCTGAGGGGAGGATGGCTCATAATAATGGCTGAAATGGAGTATGGAACATTTGCTCTTTCAGTATTTCTCCAGTAGGTTTCCTCAAGAGGAAAGCCTCTACTTTCTATGTCAAAGAAAATAGAACAAAAACACTATAGTAAATACTACAGTAATGTCCTCAAAAACATTACAGTAAATACTACAGAATACTACAATCCACAAAAACACTGCATTAATTACTATAGTATATACTATAGTTGTTTTACTACAGTATTTATACTATAGTTAACTGTAAATACGACAGTATACTACAGTAAATCCACTACAGTAAATATTATAGTAAAGTCTGCAAAAACGCTAAAGTGAATAGTATAGTATTTATACCATAGTGTACTATAGTATTTTTTCATGTGGGTAGAGTTGAGTGAGGGCTAAGCTGAGGAGAAAACCAGGCTGAACAGGTTGGTTTTTAGTCTGTTTTTGAAGGTGGTGATGGAGTTAGAGTTTCGGGTGGCTGGGGGAGAGAGTTCCAGGGTTTGGGGACAGCGGCGCTGAAGGCCCGGTTCCCCATGGTGCACAGTCTTGTTTTGGGGATGGTGAGTAGTTCAGAATCAGAGAAGCGGAGACTCCAGGAGGGGGTGTGTGTGGAGGTCGGAGAAGTATGAGGGGACAAGGCCATGGAGGGCTTTATAGGTGAGGAGCAGGATCTTGTAGGAACAGTATCGCAGAATTTGTGAAGTGAAGGGTGGTGCAAAGAGGGGGTGATGTGTTCGCAGGGTTTGGTGCGTGTAATGAAGATTAAAATGTTATTGGGTCAGCCTTGGTTTATAACATTAGCAAACGAAGTGTGCAGGCTGAGGTGAGAAGCCATTGAATTCTGGTCCCTGGAGAGTGAGAGAGAGATATTGCAGACTATTAGGCATTTGCGACTATAAGCATTTATGTTCAAAGCCATTTTGCAGCAAAGGATTGGGCAAGCTGTGTTTTTAAGTTAAGCCTATGGGAATGTTGGGAGAAACCAGTAATGCTCTCAATATCCAATTGCAGAAAACAACAAACAGAGCTTGTTTAAAATGTCTGGCAGAGAAAAGCAAGAGAGAGAGAGAGAGAGAAAGGCGGTCTGTTTTTCTCAGTTGTAAGCATTTCTTTCTTGATGCCTCTCAGTGAATGATGGGCTCATTTCTACATTCTCTGAAGTTTCATTGCAAGTTTTATAGCAGCTCACAGCAGTCAGCAGCTCACAGCAGTCACAACATTGTTGAATAAAAAAACTCTCCATGCTGAACCGAACACCTCTTGCTTTGGATAAAATAACTGAAATCATCTTTCAGTCATACTGTGACCCTTTTGTGCCACATTTGTTCTTTTGGTTTTCTACAAATACATTTGTTTACAACAAAGTTAGTTAGTAAGGAACACTACTACAGTGTTATTTTTCTGTAGGCCTATTTCCCTCGTAAAACACTTCTAATTTAAGGTGCACTTCCCTAATGTCCCTGTAGATCAATAAAGTGTACCGACATCGTTAAGGCAGCATTAACTGGCCGCTCCTTCATTACCGCTCACCTTCAAACCTCTATCACAGCCATGTTGCAATTTTATTATTCTGTCACTCCTGTCACAGAGCAGTGAGTGCATCTCCCCACTTCTCTTCTGGCATGTGGAGCAATCGTCCACAATGCGCCACGGATGGGCGAGGGCGGTGGTTTCGTTGGACTCCACAACAAAACTGTGAGCCAAGGGCATCAATTACAACAAAGGCTGACGGCAGCCCCATATCTCCCCTCATCAAAACAGGGTCGCGGCACCTCATCTAGTCTTGTCACTGTCTGTCTGGCAATTCAAACGCGCCGCTGGACCTCAAGTCTCAAGTCTCTCCCTCCCAGCACTCTGACTATGATGTGATTGCCACAGCACTGCCCTTTTCTCTGGTCTGGCCTCTAGAAATAAGACCTGTGTGTGTTACCCTATGGGGTCAGTCTGAGTCGGTGGAATTTAGAAACTCACCTGGAGTGGGGAGGAGTCGGGGATGGGGGTCACAGGCCCTGGGTCACTGTAATAAAGACAGTTGTCCTCTCGCCGGTCTCGAGCTTCCCTCCACTACATCTTTCCAGCTACTCAGGTGGTCGTACAGAGAGAAAGTAACTGAAGGCCTGGCATTTCCCACAGATCAGTCTGTGACCCCCCCCCCACTCCACATAAACACACACATGCACACAGAGGCTCCAGTGTGATGCGGTGATACCAAGCCTTTCTCTTTATAGCAAGTACACAGCTCCATCTCCAGCCCAGCAGATGCCAAAACACTGGCCTCCCAACCCAGCCGTGAATGACAATTATGAGTGGGAGATGTGGTGTGCGACCCCTCTGTGCCTTGTTGCGCTCGACCCCTGAGTTCCTGAGTTCTTTGTATGACAAGGTATTCTCAGTATCAAGTCTGTGTCACATGGAGAAAGAAGCAAGGTCTGCCAGTGGGGGAAGAGACTAGAGAGCATTCTTTCTCAGTAACTGAGCAGGGTGCCATGATGGATTGTGGGAGAGTATGTTTCAGCCACTGCAGGGGCCTGATGAATGAACCTCTCCTCCACTGAGTGTGATCTAACCGGAGTCCCAGCATGAGATAACTAGCGCCATAGCCTGCAGCACCATACAGCCACGCAGGCAGGCAGGCAGCCAGGGAGGGAGGGAGGCAGGCAAGCAGGAAAACAGGGAGAAGCAGGCAGGCAGGCAGACAAACAGCCAAACAGGCAGGCAGATGGATAGGCAGGCAGGCAGGGAGACAGAGGCAGGCAGAAACGCAAACATGGAGGCAAACAGGCAGACAGGGAGACAGGCAGTCAGAGCAGACAGACAGGTAGTCAAGCAGGCAGGGAGGGAGGGAGGCAGGCAGGCAAGGAGGCAGACACACAAGCACGCAGGCAGGCAGGCATACAGACAGCCTATCTTACACACAGACAGACGGGCAGGCAGGCACGTGTTTCCTGGCTGGCTGGTGAAAGCAGACAATCCTCCCCCTGTCCATTTATTTGTCTGTGAAACTGTGAATCTCTTAATGGGGAGATATGTCAGTGTCAGTATGGAGCTGAGTGGGTGTTGGCAGGGTTGGGTAGGTTACTTTCTAAATGTAATCCGTTACAGTTACTAGTTACCTGTCCAGATTTGTAAATTAGTAAAGTAACTTTTAGATTACCCAAACTCAGTAATGTAACCTGATTACATTCAGTTACTTTTAGTTTACTATCTCCTTAAGAGGCATTAGAAGAAGACAAAAATGTATGTTACCAATTGAACCACATCTATTGCAGGATAAATCAGTGTTAAAGTTTACATAGCTGGCAATATATGGACGTTAAATTTTACTTTATGGGTTGGTTATAACCCATTGCTTTCTACTAAACAATTAAATGATATCTTTACATTAAAAACCAAAGTCTATCAGAATTCCAGTCATTCCAATAAATGTTATACCCCTTGATCTTCAAGAATATGACTTGGAAATATGGAAGTATAGATTAGCCAAATTGTTTTACCTGAGCATAACACCAAAACTAAGGACTTATTAGCCAGCCCTACTCTGTTGTTTCTGATTTTGTTGTCATGGAGGACTGATTCGGCTCATTGATTCGAGTTGAACAATAAATGCTGTGCCCATGGAATGGCATGCTTATACCGAAACGTGTGATTTACATGTGAAAAATGAATGCCGTATGCTGCATTTGCTGGAGGCCTATTATTTAATTGTTTGTTGGTGACACTTTGATATCTTGATAATATGCAGCTGTTTAAAGGGCAAATCCATGGATGAAACAATAACAAAATGGATGCACTGGCTCTGTTTTGGTAAAAAGCTGAGGGATGGGCATGGAGAAATTGAACCACTCTCAGATTAATAGACAGAACTATGGATGCAATGACTGACCATCCATGATATCATGGATTGTTTTAACCATGTTATGAGGCTATACATTGTTTACATTTACAATGTTTATAAACATGGGATTAAAAATAAAAATAAATTACATCAAAATATAGGACAAAACACACATCACTACAAGAGAGACAACACAATTTCATTGTGAAGGGGAGAGAGGAGGAAGTGTGAAAATAGCCATTGGCCAGGTAGTGTTGCTCTGTTTGCAGTTGCACTGTCTGTACACAATGACTTTATTTTTCATATTTATATTACTGTCTGAAAGGAATCTAAATTGTCTGTCTGTGTGTCACATTGAGAGGTTTGGTGAATGTAAGTATATACTGCCCTCTGCTGTCTTTGCTCTCACTATATCTCCTTCACACACACACACACACACACACACACACACACACACACACACACACACACACACACACACACACACACACACACACACACACACACACACACACACACAATTAACTAAGTTAAACAGACCCAGCTGCTATTGCATTGGTGTCTATTTTCACCCAGTTAAGTGGACCGAAACATACTTTTTTTTATGGTAAAATGGCCTCAGTGAACTATTTTCGTTTATCCACAATCTTTGATGCAGTTATGTGTGATCATACAAAAGGGAATGTGATGTAACTTAATAACCACTTGAGGGCAGTGTTTTATCACAAAGCATTTGAGTCAACATCATTGGAAGACCTTTCTATTTTATACACAGAACTAAAATATAAAGGCAACATGTAAAGTGTTGATCCCATGGTTCACGAGCTGAAATAAAAGATCCCAGAAATGTTCCATTTGCACAAAAAGCTTCTTTCTCCAAAGTGTTGTGAGCATTCTTCCTTTGCCAAGATAATCCATCCACCTGACAGGTGTGGCATATCAAGAAGCCGACTAAACAGCATGATCATTACACAGGTACTCCTTGTGCCGCGGACAATAAAAGGCCATTCTAAAATGTGCAGTTTTGTCACAATGCCACAGATGTCTCAAGTTTTAAAGGAGCGTGTAATTGGCATGCTGACTGCAGGAATGTCCACCAGAGCTATTGCCAGAGAATTGAATGTTAATTTCTCTACCATAAGCCGCCTCCAATGTTTTTTTTGTTGAGAATTTGACAGTACATCAAAACGGCCTCACAACAGCAGACCATGTGTAACCACGCCAGCCCAGGACCTCCACATCTGAGACCAGCCACCCAGACAGCTGATGAAACTGTGGGTTTGCACAACCGAAGAATTTGTGCAACTGTCAGAAACCGTCTCAGGGAAGCTCATCTGCGCTGGAGAAATGTGCTCTTCACGGATTAATCCTGGTTTAAACTGTACTGGACAGATGGCACACTACTTAGATGGCGTCGTGTGGGTGAGTGGTTTGCTGATGTCAACATTGTGTACAGAGCGTCCCATGGTGGCTTTGGGTTTATGGAATGGGCAGGCATAAGCTACTGAAAATGAACACAATTGCATTTTATTGATGGCAATTTGATTGCACAGAGATACCGTGACAAGATCCTGAGGCCCATTTTCGTGCCATTCTAGCAGCCGCCATCACCTCATGTTTCAGCATGATAATGTATGGGCCCAAGTCGCAAGGATCTGTACACAATTCCTAGAAGCCTAAAATGTACCAGTTCTTCCATGGCCTGCATACTCACCAGACATGTCACCCATTGAGCAAGTTTGGGATGCTATGGATCCAGCAACTTCGCACAGCTACGTATTTGAAGAGGAGTGGGACAACATTCCACAGGCCACAATAACAGCCTGATCGACTCTGTTGCGCTGCATGAGGCAAATGGTGGTCACACCAGATACAGACTGGTTTTCTGATCCACGCCCCTACCTTTTTTCAACAGTCTGACCAACATATGCCTATCTGTATTCCCAGTCATATGAAATCCATAAATTAGGGCCTAATGAATTTATTTCAATTGACTGATTTCCTTATTTGATCAATAACTCTTTAAAATCTTTGAAAATGTTGCATGTTGTGTCTATATTTTTGTTCAGTGTAATAGATGACATTACATAACTATACAGTAACAGTACTGGACTGCAGGGGCACAACTTTGGTTTTAGATTTGGGGGGGACATAGTCTGGGGGTACTCCCTCAGAATGTTTGGGGGCATCTAAAGCTAATTTCCTGCATTTCTACTAGGGCTGTCCCAGACAAAAAATAATGTTGGTTTACCAAGAGTAGTCTTTTCTTTCAACCAATAGATTGGTACTACAGTCCAGTACTGTTACTGTATAGTTATGTAATGTTATCTATTACACTGAACAAAAATATAGACACAACATGCAACATTCTCAAAGATTTTACAGAGTTATAGATCAAATAATAGATTGGTCGAAAGAGAAAAGACTGCTCTTGGTAAACCAAGATAATAATTTTTAAATGTGTATTTTTCCATATATATGGAAAAAAATATATATATACAGTGGGGAGAACAAGTATTTGATACACTGCCAATTTTGCAGGTTTTCCTACTTACAAAGCATGTAGAGGTCTGTTATACAGGTAACGAGTTCAAACAGGTGCAGTTAATACAGGTAATGAGTGGAGAACAGGAGGGCTTCTTAATGAAAAACTAACAGGTCTGTGAGAGCCGGAATTCTTACTGGTTGGTAGGTGATCAAATACTTATGTCATGCAATAAAATGCAAATGAATTACTTAAAAATCATACAATGTGATTTTCTGGATTTTTGTTTTAGATTCCGTCTCTCACAGTTGAAGTGTACCTATGATAAAAATTACAGACCTCTACATGCTTTGTAAGTAGGAAAACCTGCAAAATTGGCAGTGTATCAAATACTTGTTCTCCCCACTGTATGTATATATATATATATATATATATATATATACCCTATGTGTTTTAATAAAATCAACTAGGCTATATGTTCTGAACTTGTCTGATGCTTTAACCTTTTCACACGTGAGTTTCCAAATATCGCTAATGGTCACCCTAGCTTGAGTTGTTTTGTGCACGTGATATCAGAATGCACTCACGGTTCCAAAATGTGATTGTTAAGCAACAGGAGAATTAACATGTGCTGCCTGCTAATTATCTATAGACTGTTTCAACTTGTCAATTTCAAATGATTTTCTAACAAGTTGTATTTTCTAACAACAGTTTGAATTGAGGCGTTTTCCGCCTCATTCATTCACATAGAAGTAGCCCATTTCACTGTTGCGGACTATTTATGTTTGAGGCTTTACTGAGCCAGACAAACTTCTCTCTTCGAAGAGATTTCCCAGTGTTTCTGCAGATCAAGTATGCAGACATTTATGCAGTTCTGCACGAACTGGCACATTTTCTGGCTGGCGCTTGCATTTCCTTCATTGTTGTTTTACTTTCAAATAATAACTTGTGTGGAACTGAATCAAGGGGAGTGAATGATCGTAGACGACACACCCCCTTCAACATGCATACTGCAAATAGACAAAATTAATCTTGTCTCCTCTTCTTATCTTTGTTTGACCCGAAAAAACAAACATGGTGGCGTGCATAAACTACCCATCGTCGGATTACTTTAGAGTTTTAGAAACCTTCCAGTTAATTGCAATGCATTTCTTAGCAGCTATAAATGCTGTCTCCAGTATCAACATTTCCAAGCAAACAAAAACAGGGAGGAGGGAGTATCTGTAGACATGCTGAGATAAAATAACATACTTCACAAAAACATAACATGCAAATATGTCCCCTTTTGTCCCCTGAGTGCATGTAATTCAGTTTCACTGGCATATAATATGTTCTAAACTAAATTTATGTCTGAACATGACTGGGTAATCAAACATATCTGTATCCATTCACCATCGTCAATAGTGTCTCCCAGGTCTTCCTCACATTTTTGTTTGGCATGTTTTGTGTCATCTTGAAAAGCCTCTCTCAACCTTTGATACATTTTGACAACTTGAGGTTTGTCAGACTGCCTCAAAATAGTTTCAATCTTTGAAACTTCTGGCTTGTCCAGTGTTTGCTGCACTGAGAGAAAAAGTATTGTACCTGCAAAAGTTCATCTCAGCACCTTCACAGACTGGTCTTTCCTGGTTGCCTGACCCTGCTGAGACCCCTGTCACCATCTGATCCTGCTCAGATGAGGCATGACAAATAATTACATTGGTTGTACATTTGTACATTATAGTATCCAATAACAGAATCAATGGTTCAATAATTGAAATGACCATTATTCACAGATCCAAGACTGTAGCCTACCTATCAACTCCAGATGGAACTTTGTATCCATTCTCTGATTGTTATAATATACTGCAAAATTCACCTCAGCTCTGTAGACTGATCTTCCCTGGCTGTATGACCCTGCTGGGACACCTGTCACCATCTGATCCTGCTAAGACATGATGAGCATAGTGTTGTGTACTGACTGTGCACCATAACAGTGTAGCCCGTAGAGCTGTATATAACATGTCAGTGTGAAAAGTAGGGAATTAGTTAGGGAAACAGAGATCAGTAACGTTACATTGCTAAACTCACTCAGAATATCAGTCTCAAATCGTTTGGCCACTGGTTTCATTGCTTGATTCAGGTCTAGTGTGATTGAGGCAAAAATAATAGCTAAAGTTAGTGAGCTAGCTAGCTAATGTCAGACAACATTTGGCTAGCTCCAATTGTACATCAACTGACAAAAACTAGCCAAGTTAATTGGCTTCTGTTGAAACGGTTCAAAAAGGCTACAAAACATTTCCATACACACAACAGCTGTTAGATACTGCTACCTGACAGATTGCTAGAGGCTAGAGCTGAGCTGGCTTTGGTAGCTACTAGCTAGCTAATTTATTCTCTTTGGACAGAACATAAGTCGAGAGGGGATGAAACGTTACTGTAGCTAATGTTACATGTCAGTTGCACTACTACTTCAGCACTGGGAATATTGTTTTCTTCTTCTGTTAAGTCAAACAGTGGTTACCTTGCTAGCTACATCAGTCAAATAGAGAGTAGCCGGTTTCTGCTCTGCTTGCTTTTACAACTTTTGAGAAAAAGCGCAACACACACAGAGACAGCAGCTGCTGATAGCAGCACTGTGTCTTTCAATTAAGTAAAGTCAAACAGCAGTTACCTCACTAGCTACATCAATCAAATAAGGAGTAGCCGGTTTCTGCTCTGCTTACTTTTACAACTTTGAGAAAAAGCGCAACACACACAGAGACAGCAGCTGCAGACAGCAGCACCATCAAACAGCAGTTACAGTACCTTGCTAGTGAGGTAACTAGCTGGCTGAAATTGCCAAACAGCCTACCCAACCCTCTGAGGTGTCCACACTGTTCTAAACCACACATAATGCGGATTTTGGTATCACAGTGCAATGATAAAACTAACTTGGGGGTGATGCAATTTTAGAATGTGTGGTGGTCATGTCCCCCACATCCCCAGTGAAAGTTGCACCCCTGTTGGACTAGATGTGAAATATCCACATCCTGTGATAATACAATTTTAAATAGCTAACAGGTTTGAAGTTACAAGTGATATGAAATAATATGTATCCTCTGTATTTTACAATATATTTTTTTTATGTAGTCTCATTGAGATTAAATATCTCTATTTACCATGTAAAACTAAGTGGGCCACTTAGAATATACTAAATTGACCATGAATAAATGTGTTGTTTTCTCAATTTCAGTCATCTTTGTGTGTGTTACACTTATCATAAGACATCTTACAGATTATTAAAAACAGAATAAATATTTCACTTCCTAGAATATACTGCCAGCAAGCATAAGAATCCAGCTAATGACACATTTGATTAATGAAAACTAAAAGGTTTGATGTTCCATGTGCTGTTATGATAGAGATATGTTGTTGATTCATACCAAAATAAGTACACTGACTCCATAAACACATACAGTATGTATTTATCTCTGTGATTGTTTGCAGTTGAAAAAGACAAGGTTATGCCTGTATTTATTTGGATCTTTGGCAGCTTTGGTAGATTGCTTTGGAAGTATTCACTCAACCTCTCACTTCCTCACAGCTTGGAGAATCAATGTTTTATTCATTGTCATCTACACGGCTCCGCGGTGGTACAGTACTGCCTGAATATCAGATGTAGAATTTGAATACATTTGACAGTGCAATCCGAATGAGTTGTGTTGTGATTATTTTGTGATGCATTACATTCCTAAGTGTTACGTTTTCAATTGCTGTTTGTTTACTTCACTTTTGTTGTTGTTATTTCACAATTGATTTATCAAGCAGGAAGGTGTGAGGAGGTTTCATTTTAAATTTTAACCACATTAGTTACAGATCACTTTCAATGCAAATATTGTGCCTGGGCTGTCGTCGGGATGTAGAGACAGTCTTACTCAGCTATTTACAGTACATTATGTAGATATCCGAAGCTCCAAATTCCTTTCTTTAATATATATTTTTTTTAAAGAGGAATTGAATTACCTCCTATGCAGTTGTCCTCCTGTGCACTTTTTGGATTTGAGTTGGTTTCCTTCCATATGCTCTAAAATGAAATCACAGCCCAAAAGTTTAAACCCATCTCTGGTAAGGAACAGCTTCAAAAGGGCCATCTGGTACACAATCCAGTCATGGAGAGGATTATCCTCCTTGATATCCCAAATTAGAGTCACTTTAGTTATATTACTATGATACTACAGAACACAGCTTTGGGCACTGTGTGAGGTGAGCCTGAGCCTACATCTTGGCCACAACATCTATAGGGACTGGTTTCGAAATACTGAAGTGTACGCACATCCAGTAACTTGCAGGTGCAGAGTATAAAAAGTCAAATGACGGAAGAAAGATAATTAGATACCCTCACACTGTTGATTGCTCCTGCAGTTTTATAGCAACATCTTGACTGGAAGGTCTTTGTTATAGGGAGAGAATTCCCCTGAACAGGATGTTGTCATACCCAGACCGAGGCAGCATCCCACATGGCACCCTATTCCCTGTTGTTATGGAATAGGTTAAGTAGGTTAAGTCTTAGAAGCATGATTTGACACTACCACTACCACTTCCACACTCCATCCACAGGCGGTAGCATCAACCAGGTCAAGATGCTGTGTCAAGCGCAGGTGTTGGTCTCGAAAACCCGACCCAAGGCAACAGTGACTAGGGTCTGGTTTCATGGACTGTTTTGTCATAGATGAACTACGTAACTGCCTACGTAACTACTTTATCCGCTTGAATAAAATACAAAATATTACCTAGCATTATGAGTGCATTTAGCAAGTGGCTAGTTTGCATCAACTACCTTCACTATAACTACTGCAAAGGTTTTGCCTTCAAACTTTGCTTTTGAATCGGCACGTTCTGGCATGTCTGCCTCGTGATTTGATGGCAGAGTTGTCTGTTTGAAGAGAACCCACTCCAGAACAATTTCTATTCCATTATTGAAGTTGCCAAAGGAGTACATCATTGAAACCTGGTCACTCTTGCCTAAGGTCGGGTTTCCGAGACTACGAAGGTGTGGGCAATTGGGATGATCGTCAATCCGTGAAAGAGAGGTAGACCAAGAGCCTCTCGGCATGCCAGTGTTTGTGTTGTTTTAGTTAACCTCTTTAGTTTTGGACCAGTCTTTTTGAATTTATTTTTGTAAATATGTATTTTGGTCACCCTTTTCAACAACAAACAATAATCCACTTGGGATATCCGACCCATGGGAGTCAGGACGGAACTGGCCCTGGATCCCAGTAAATTTGCTTCTCCTGGGCACATGTACATACAGCACAGTCCTCATACTATGATTCCTCACATAGATGCACAACTTACAGTAAATCAGGTTACAGACCAGTTAACTAGGCCTAGGACCCCTAGACGTAGTGAGCGATCAATATTAGCAGGCTAGTTTCCTAACATTATATAGTACACTACTTTTGACCAAAGCCCTATGGGCCCTGGACAAATGTAGCACACTATATATAGAATAGGATGCTATTTGGGATGCAGCCAGACAGATGACTTCCTGGTACTAAACGGCAATCTGCAGCATCTGTGAGATCTGATAGGGCTTTATGTGAGGCTGGAGGGAGGAAGAGCCGTGCTTGGCTTATAAACATCTTGAAGTTCTTTGCTGGAGCACAAATGAAATCACCGCTGGGAAAGGCCACGGAAACATAAACAAGCAGTTAGTCATAATTGCCTCGGTGTTGAACCCAGCAAAGTAGCCACACAATGCAGAACCCAGCTGTGCCCTCGTTGGATTGATTTCAGTATCACAGTAGAAACAGGATGCAGTTAGATCAATGTGGCTAACGGCTATATATGTAAAGAGGAGGGAAGACGGTGTTGAAGGATATGTGAAACCACTAAGTTTCCACATAAAACATTTTTTGCTTTACATTTTACACTTTAGTCATTTAGCAGACGCACTTATCCAGAGAAACCTACAATTAGTGCATTCATCTTAAGCTAGGTGGGACCATCAGATATCACAGGCATAGAATCAACATTTTAGGATCATAGAATCAACAAGTGCAAGCGCTGGTGACAAAAAAATAAAATAATGGGGAGATGTGGGGATCGAGGTGAGGAGGAGGATTATTTGAGACTCTGTTTGAAGACGTAGGGTTTCAGATGTTTTCGGGAGATTGACAGGGACTCTGCTGTCCTAGCTTCAGGTGGAAGCTGGTTCCCCCATTGGGGTGCCAGAACAGAGAATCGCTTGGAACAGGCTGAGCGGAAGCTGCCAGCGAGTTGTAGTAGTCTAGATGGGAGAGGACAAGTGCCTGGATTAGGACCTGCGCCGCTTCCTGTGTGAGATAGGGTCATACCTTTCGCTGTAGAGCATGAACCTGTAGGAGCAGGTCACTGCTTTGATGTTTGCAGAGAGCGACAGGGTGTTGTCCAGGGTCACACACAAGGTTCTTTGCACTCTGGGAGGGCGACACTGTAGAGTTGTCAACCGTGATGGCGAGGTCTTTGAGCGGGCAGGCCTTCCCCGGGAGGAGGAGTGGTTCCGTCTTGTTGAGGTTGAGGGGGTGGGCCGACATATCAAATTGCGATATCTGCCAGGCATGCAGAGATGTGTGTCGCCACCTGGGTGTCAGAAAGGGGGAAGGAGAAAAGTAGTTGAGTGTCATCTGCATAGCAATGATAGGAGAGGCCATGTGAAGATATGACTTGGTGTATAGAGAAAAGATGAGAGGGCCTAGACCTGAGCCCTGGGGGACACCAGTAGTGAGAGAACGTGGTGCAGACACAGATCCTCTCCACATCACCTGGTAGGAGTGGCTTGCCAGGTAGGATGCAATCCAAGAGAGTGCAGAGACACCCAGCCCTGGAAGGGTGGAGAGGAGGTACTCCGGAATGTTTTATTAATTTAAATGTATTTATAATTTTTGAATATTTAAAACATACAATATACTTGCAGTGAAGCCACTCAACAACTACATCACATTACTCCGGAAGTTTAGTTTTCCTCCATTTTTGGAGGAAACAAAGTAGTGATCAGAGACCTGGAGGGGGGTTGCAGTGAGATTAGTAGGCGAGCAGCCTTTAGTAAAGATGAGATCAAGTGTATTGCCTGCCTGTGAGTTGGAGGGGATTGTGAAAGGGTGAGGTCAAAAGAGCTAAGGAGGGGAAAGAGAGAGTTGGAAAGAAATTAATTGAAGGCAGACATCGGGGCTTTGAAGTCGCCAAGTACGAAGAACGGTGAGCCATCGTCAGAAAATGAGCATATCTGTCACGACTGTCTGAAGGATCGGACCAAAACGCAGCGTGTTCGTAGTTCCACATCTTTATTTACCGTGAAACTGAATGCTATACACTGAACACTAGAAATAACAAAACAACAACCGTAACGCAGAGCAGGCAACAAACACTACTCAAAAATTAACAACCCACACCCACACATGGAAAACAGGCTACCTAAGTATGGCTTCCAATTAGAGACAATCATAGACAGCTGCCTCTGATTGGAAACCATACCTGGCCAATGCATAGAAAAGGAAAATATAGAAATCTAGAAACCCCACAATGAAACAGAAACCCCAAAACACACCCAGAACACCCCCCTGTCACGCCCTGACCACTCTACTATGGAAAATTACCTCTTACAAGGGTCAGGACATGACAGTACCCCCCCCCCCCCCCCCCCCCCCCAAAGGTGCAGACCCCGACTGCACCCAAACAAAACCCAACAAAACAACCCCAAACACAAAGGGAGGGTAGGGAGAGTGACAAAAGTCTATGGCGGCTCTAGTACTACACCCCGAACCCTCCTCTCCCTCCGATCCTCCAGCAATGGTGGTGGCTCCGGCTCAGGGCGTAACCTCTGTTCCGCCCGCAGATCCCTCCTCTTCTGTAACACCGACCTGTGGATCATTATCGGAGAAATCGGACTGTAGATCATTACCGGAAGCTTTGTGCTGTAAACCGCCGGCGGAGGATCCGGGCCGCGGGCCGCTGCCGGAGGTTCCGGGCTGGGGGGCGTCGCCGGAGGCTCCGGGCTGGGGGGCGTCGCTGGAGGCTCTGTACGTGGAGCAGGAACAGGACACCCCGGACTGGGCATGCGCACTGGAGGTCTGGTGCGTGGAACTGGCCTAGGTGGCGCCAGACCGGTGACGCGCACCTCAGGACCAGTGCAGGGAGCAGGAAGAGGACACTCCGGACTGGGCATGCACACTGGAGGTCTGATGCATGGAACTGGCCTAGGTGGCGCCAGACTGGTAGCACCAACCTTGCGTTGAGCTCCACGCTTGACTCCCTGACTGGCTCCGGTTTACTCCATGGCTCTCTCCGATAAGCACGGGAAGTTAGATCAGGGCTCCCCCCTGACATCGACAAACTCCCCGTATGCCCCCCCCCAAAATAATTTTGGGGCTGCCTCTCCACCTTGCCTCTTGGAGGATATAGCGCCTCATAGTATCGTCGCTCCCTCTTTGCTTCTTCTATTTCCTCCCTCGGGCGACGATACTCCCCAGCCTGGCTCCAGGGTCCTTTCCCATCAAGGATTTCCTCCCAAGTCCATGACTCCAGATACTTTCTCCCACGCTAGTTCCACATCTTTATTTACCGTGAAACTGAATGCTATACACTAAACACTAGAAATACCAAAACAACAACCGTAACGCAGAGCAGGCAACAAACACTACTCAAAAATTAACAACCCACACATGGAAAACAGGCTACCTAAGTATGGCTACCAATCAGAGACAACGATAGACAGTTGCCTCTGATTGGAAACCATACCTGGCCAACGCATAGAAAAGGAAAACATAGAAATCTAGAAACCCCACAATGAAACAGAAACCCCAAAACACACCCAACCCCCCCCCCCCCCCCCCTGTCATGCCCTGACCTCTCTACTATGGAAAATGACCTCTTACAAGGGTCAGGACGTGACAATATCAAGGTGTCAAGCTAATTGAGGTACTCTCCAAGTGCACTACGCATCAGGATACTGGCATGATACTGTGTCCCTGTCTGGGCCTGGTCTGATTAAATAACCTTTTGAGACGATTGTTACTACACTCCTCAAATACCAGACAGATCCTGTGTATCAGCCTCACAGGAAGTCACACTCCTCCATGAAAGAGGAGTCCCAACATCTCCTTTCTACTTTGGAAAGGAAGTGGTTCAAGCATAATGTAAATAATGAGGGCAGATAGAGTAGATAAAAAAATTATATAATACCTTTATTTATGGGGACAGAAGAGTAAGAATGAACACTGAAGAGTTATTCACTAAAGTTACAAATTCTTTAGGCTCTGACTGTATGTAATGAATCTATCTCCATCATGATTGGGCGTGTACCCATATGGCCCAAAAAGCCAGACATAACAGATCTGGTTGCTATATAAACAGTCAGACACTCGGTAGTCAAGGTCTGAAGTTCTATAAATCAGGCCAAACTCCAAGGCATCACTTACTTACTTACTTAGGCCCATCGCTCCTTTGGGGATATAGGCCATCGACGACTCCTCTCTATCGTACTTTGTTCTGGGCAGTCTTCTCCAGCTCGTTCAACCCCAGTTCTCCTTAAATCTGCTTCAAGCTTCTTTTCCGTTGTGGGTTCCAGGATAGAGCTTGCCTGGTGATGAAAAGCATCAACACATATGATAATGTCTAGCCCATTCTAGTTCAAAGACACCCCAGACATCAAGCCAAGTTACCTGGGCAGCAGTTACCACAGCAGGAGTGCTTGAGTTGAAAAAACTAGTGCACTATATAAAGTTATCACAATACAAATGAGACCATGTACTGCTCTGACCCTCACAAGCCAAGCGGTACGAAGAGAACTGGAGTGGAAAGGACAGCTCTTTTTCAGAGCCCCGGCCGGTCTGCACTGACTGCAGTGGCTCTTACACAGTATGTGAAGAGACACACACACACACACACACACACATCTCCCTCCCTCCCTCCTCCCACTTCACCACCTACTATATACTGTAGAGACAGACAGTGGGATAGGATACAGTATCATTTCACCCCTATAACAAGGGACAAGTCAGCACATTGAGAGATTTACCATAACATGGCTGGCTGGCTCAGGGCTGAGACAGATAAAGATTCCTTTACCTTTCAAGAAAGTTTCACCTGCAAATAGGATTAAAATTGATGGTGTTTGACACTGCAGGCCCGGCACATTGGATTCATTGGGTTTTATCACGCTGACATTTCCAAAGGTTGAACTCGACCTGGTTGGCTGTGTGAGGCCGCAGCAGTGGAGGCGTAGCGGAGTGGACTGATACAGGGCTGGGTGACATATAGCGAGCCCAGTAGACCCAGAGCTTTAACAACCACAGCACAGAAGACCCAGCCTGCCCTTTCCATTAACACCAGTCTGTAACATTATTAACACTGGGGACTACAGATCATATCATTATACTACACAGGCTGCATTGGACCAGGTAGAGTTGATGATGGGAAATGTAGTTTTCTCTAGATTTTGATTATCAGATCATTCATATTATTCATAAAATATACTCATTACTATATCCAGAGGGTGATAGACAGACAGTGCAGTGTGGGCTATTTATTGGAAGCAAGTCAATTTAACCATGGTATCATTTTTGTACCATTTGCCATTTAATTTCAATTTGTATAAACAATACTCTTTTCAAGGGCATGAAATGACACTCTCGTGGTTTGAATTTGAATAGAATATCTTGCCTCTGGGCTCAGCTATTAAAAGCTCATTAAGTAGCATACAGACAGTACTTGACCTGCATAACAATGGTAACGTTGCCTCACATTTTCTACAGGATTTCTCAGTAAAGTGCAGATCGTACGGCTGTCGTCTTTATTAACAGGGCCAGGCGGAGCCGGAGAGGCAGGCAGGATGGGAAACCACCGGCTGAGATTGAAACGTAATCACATTTACATATGGGGCTGGCGTGCATGCCTCTGCTTCCTGCCTCTGCCTCCCTCCTCTCTCCGTTTGGCATGCAGAGTCGAGGTTGTAAACACTTGGCTACACTCTGCATCATTACCTGAGCGTATACTAAACACTTTCTCTACCCAGAGAACAAAGCGAAAGGGAGAAGAAGGGGGAATACACGAGATCATATGATATCATAAGCCGCATTTGCGAGGTAACTGTGAAATCATAAAGCAGGAATGAATTATCGCTGCCTGTCTGTGGAGGATTCAAAGCCGTAGGGCTGGGAGGGAGGGGACCGCCGTGAGTGATTTAACTAATATTTAGAGTTATCAGTTCTGCTACAGTACATATTCATGTAGGATGTGCATGGTGCTGCTGGATGAGCATGGGACGGGAAGGGATGTGCTGTGGATCATTCAAGCAAGGAGGCTTCATTTTCAAGAAAATAGCATTTGTCATTGTGTTTTGAAGAGCTGAGTTTGGACACAATACTGTAACTGCACATGACAAGAGTGAACATACTTTTGCTTAAATTGCATGTAAATCAATTTGATTCGGTACCTCAACTCTACCTTCTGTGTGCCCACTGTAAGACCAAGGCTGTCTATCAAATGACACCCTATTAACTATTTACATGTAGGGCACTTCATTGGGCTCTGGTCAAGAGTGTAGGTTACACTACACAAGAAATAGATTGTAATTTGAGATGCGGACCATTTTTAGCATGTTTAGTCCACAGATCTATGTTAATTATCTTACTAATATCAAGAGGGTTATTCCACAGAGACTTCCATGTAGTAGTATCTTACAGCTCAGCCTGTGGTAACTGATGAGTATCTGTATAAACAAATCAACCTATTATACTCCTCATGTTTTTCTATGAGGATACAGAGTATAAATCTGACACAGGAACTAAATAAGTAAGCAAAAAAAATAAAATAACAGGCATCATGCTGTCATGGCCAAGAAGCTCTCCCTCTCACTCTCTCTCTCAATTAATTTCAATTCAAATGGCTTTATCGGCATGGGAAACATGTTTACATTGCCAAAGCAAGTGGAATAGATAATAAACAAAAGTGAAAGAAACTATCAGAAATGTACAGTAAACACTCCAATAACAAAAGTTTAAAAAGAATAGAGACATTTCAAATGTTATATTATTGGCTACAGATAAATATGGGTTACATTTACAATAGTGTTTGTGCTTCACTGGTTGCCCTTTTCATGTGGCAACAGGTAACACATTTTGCTGCTGTGATGGCACACTGTGGTATTTCACCTAATAGATATGGGAGTTCATCAGAATTGGGTTTCTTTTCAAATTCTTTGTGGGTCTGTGTAACCTGAGGGAAAAATGTGTCTCTATGGTCATACATTTGGCAGGAGGTTAGGAAGTGCAGCTCAGTTTCCACCTCATTTTGTGGGCAGTGGGCACATACTGCAACTTGTCTTCTGCCTACGGTGGCCTCTCTCAATTGCAAGGCTATGCTCACTGAGTCTGTACATAGTCAAAGCTTTCCTTAATTTTGGGTCAGTCACAGTGTTCAGGTATTCTGCCACTGTGTACTCACTATTTAGGGCCAAATAGGATTTTTTTGCTTAGTTTTTTGGTTAGTTTTTTCCCATATGTTAAGTAATTATCTTTTTGTTCTCTTGTGATTTGGTTGGGTCTAATTGTGTTGCTGTCCTGGGGCTCTGTGGGGTCTGTTTGTGTTTGAGTCCCGGGACCAGCTTGCTGAGGGGACCCTTCTCTAGGTTAATCTGATGTGCTGTCCCTTCTTTTTCCTTAGAGTATTTCTGTACTGTTTTAGTGTTTCACCATAGTGAAAGCGTAGGTTCAGATTTTCTTGGTCTTGGTTTTTGGTTGGATAGGTTTTTCAATTTCTTTCTTAGGTTTTTGCATTCTTCATTAAACCATTTGCCATTGTTGTTAACTTTCTTAGGTGGTCTGCTTGAATGGTTTTATTTGATAGGGAGGCTGAAAGGTCAAATATAATGTTTAGGCTTTCTACTGCCAAGTTTACACCTTCACTATTGCAGTGAAACGTTTTGTCCAAAAAGTTGTCTAAAAGGGATTTGGTATGTTTCTACACTACTTTCCTTCCATCTATAGCATTTTTTAATGGTATGCAGTTTGTTCGGTTTTGATTAAAACATTGCTCATGATTCAGTATTGCTCTGTTCAAGTAGACTAGGATTTTGCTGTGATCTGCTAGGGGTGTCAGTGGGCTGACTGTGAATGCACTGAGAGACTCTGGGTTGAGGTCGGTGATAAAATAATCCACAGTACAATTGCCAAGGGATGAGCTGTAGGTGTACCTACCGTAGGAGTCCCCTCGAAGCCTACCATTAACTACTGTATGTACAGACCCAGTGTGCGACAGAGCTGCAGGAGTTGTGACCCATTTTTATTGGTTATTTTATCATAGTTGTGTCTAGGGGGGCATATTGGGGAGGGAATACTGTCACCTCCAGGTAGATGTTTGCCCCCCTGTGTGCTGAGTGTGTCAGGTTCTTGTCCAGTTCTGGCATATAGGTCCCTGAGCCTGGAAGTGGTTAATCTCCCCCCTCTAGGATAGAGAAGCTGTCATCGTTAAAGTATGGGGATTCTATGTAGGTAGTACACATGAGGAAATGTTTCTATGTTGAGGTAATTGTCTTATTTATTTCTAACCAGATGTAAAATCATCCTGTTTTGATTAATTTAATAGAGTGGGTGAATCTGCTCTATACCAAATTAACATAATGTACCCCCTGTTTTACAACTGGTAGTTTAGTGGATGGTACTACCATGTTTCCTGTAGTATAACAATGTCTGTATTTCTTTGGTGAAGTCTGGGTTCCTGCTCTTTAGGCCAAAGGCAGATGAACTCAGACCTTGTGTATTCCAGGATGAGATAGTATAACTTTGGGTTCCATAGTGTCCAGTGTTGTTATCCGTGTGGTTTTGGTTCGGAACACTAGGTTTGAGGAGAGCATGCTGAGCATCTGGTGAATGCCTCTTGGGTGGGTGTAAGAGTGGGTATTGAGCATGGCCAATACAGGGTGTGGCCAGGGTTTGTTTGGGGGGGGGGGGGGGGGTGGCGATGTGGCTGGTGGTGCTGTGGTCTGGGTGCAGGTCCTCTTGGTGCAGGTTGAGGAGGATGTCAGTCATCCCACCATGGTCGATCTGTCCGAGACATTTATGGGTAATCCTGATTTCACTACACATTCTGAGTTGAACTCTCCTTTGAAAACCCCAAAGTTGAGCGAGTTTGTAGGACCACTGTTGACACTTCGATGTCTAGAAAGCAGCTGATTGCAGAACAGAGTAAAGATGGTTCCCTTGCCCCTCTTTTTGCTGAGAGATGTCCAGAGGAGGATTTTGATTACGTTTGTGTGGGTTACTTTGACAGAGATGGTGTTATAATGAGGAAATGACGTTCTCGTGCTACTCCTGGGCAGGAAGTTTGGCCCAGTGTGTCTCAAGTTGTCATTCCAGTTGCACTTCGACAAGAGATACTGAGGCTGGCTCACAATGGTAGTATGGCAGGCCATCTTGGGGTCAACAAGACTTATGACCGTATTTTGCGTAACTTCTTCTGGTCTGAAACAGGAATTTGTGGCTTACAGTGAATCCTGTCGTGTTTGCTAGCGGACAGGTAAACCCGAACCAAGCTGTACCGGTTGCACCTATTCAGCATATTCCTGCTTTTGATTAACCTTAGAGCAGGATTCTGGTGGACTGTGTTGGCCCTTTGACCAAAGCCAAGATCAATCAATCAATCCATCAAATGTATTTATGAAGCCCTTTTTACATCAGCAGATGTCACAAAGTGCTATACAGAAACCCAGCCTAAAATCCCAAACAGAAAACAATGCAGATGTAGAAGCATGGTGTCTAGGAAAAACTCGTGAGGAAAGTTACCACCTCACTGCAGAGCTTCTCTCTCTTTTCAAGGTTCACTCAATAAGCATGATGTTCGATCGGGGCCGAGTCCCCAACGCCAATGTCATGCTGTAGCACATTTGTCTGGGTTGGCACATCTGGGAAATGTTTTTGGCAGTCAATATTATAAAAAATAATAATGAAGAACATAGCACCAGTAAAAAGTTTGGACACACCTACTGCTTCAAGGGTTTTTCTTTTAAAAAAAAACTATTTTCTACATTGTAGAATAATAGTGAAGACTTCAAACTATGAAATAGCACATATGGAATCACGTAGTAACCAAAAAAAGTGTAAAACATATTTTATATTTGAGATTCTTCAAAGTAGCCACCCTTTGCCTTGATGACAGCTTTGCACACTCTTGGCATTCTCTCAACCAGCTTCACCTGGAATGCATTTCCAACAGTGTTGAAGGAGTTCCCACATATGCTGAGCACTTGTTGGCTGCTTTTCCTTCACTCATCCTAAACCATCTCAATTGGGTTGAGGTCGGTTGATTGTGGAGGAAAGGTCATCTAATGCAGCACTCTATCACTCTCCTTCTTGGTCAAATAGCCCTTACACAGCCTGGAGGTGTGTTGGGTATTTGCCCTGTTGAAAAACAAATGGTAGTCCCACTAAGCGCAAACCAGATGGGATGGCGTATTGCTGCAGAATGCTGTGGTAGCCATGCTGTTTAAGTGTGCTTTGAATTCTAAATGAATCACTGACAGTGTCACCAGCAAAGCACCCTCACACTTCCTCCTCCATGCTTCACGGTTGGAACCACACATGCGGAGATCATCCGTTCACCTACTCTGCGTCTCACAAAGACACAGCGGTTGGAACCAAAACTCTCAAAAATCACAAAAATCTCACATTTGGACTAACGTCCATTGCTCGTGTTTCTTGGCCAAAGCAAGTCTCTTCTTCTTCTTATTGGTGTCCTTTAGTGGTGGTTTCTTTGCAGCAGTCAACCATGAAGTCCTGATTCACACAGTCTCCTCTGAACAGCTTATGTTGAGATGCGTCTGTTACTTGCACTCTGTGAAGCATTTATTCTGTCTGCAATTTCTGAGGCTGGTAACTCTAATGAACTTATCCTCTGCAGCAGAGGTAAATCTGGGTTTTACTTTCCTGTGGTGGTCCTCATGAGAGCCAGTTTCATCACAGCGCTTGATGGTTTTTGCGACCGCACTTGAAGAAACTTTAAAAGTTCTTGAAATTTTCCGAATTGACTGACCTTCATGTCTTAAAGTAATGATGGACTGTCATTTCTCTTTGCTTATTTGAGCTGTTCTGATAGTACCCACAAAACACCAGTCTCAACGTCAACAGTGAAGAGGCGACTCCGGGATGCTGACCTTCTAGGCAGAGTTCCTCTGTCCAGTGTCTGTGTTCTTTTGCCCATCTTAATCTTTTATTTTTATTGGCCAGTCTAAGACATGGCTTTTTCTTTGCAACTCTGCCTAGAAGACCAGCATCCCGGAGTCGCTTCTTCGCTGTTGACGTTGAGACTGGTGTTTTGCGGGTACTATTTAATGAAGCTGCCAGTTGAGAACTTGTGAGGCATCTGTTTCTCAAACTAGACACTCTAATGTACTTGTCCTCTTACTCAGTTGTGCACCGGGGCTTCCCACTCCTCTTTCTATTCTGGTTAGAGCCAGTTTGCGCTGTTCTGTGAAGGGAGTAGTACACAGCGTTGTACGAGATCTTCAGTTTCTTGGCAATTTTTCGCATGGAATAGCCTTAATTTCTCAGAACAAGAATAAACTGATGAGTTTCAGAAGAAAGGCCTTTGTTTCTGGCCATTTTGAGCCTGTAATTGACTCCACAAATGCTGATGCTCTTGATACTCAACTAGTCTAAAGAAGGCCAGTTTTATTGCTTCTTTAATCAACACAACAGTTTTCAACTGTGCTAACATAATTGCAAAAGGGTTTTCTAATGATCAATTAGCCTTTTAAAATGATACATTTGGATTAGCTAACACAACGTGCCATTGGAACACAGGAGTGATGGTTGCTGATAATGGGCCTCTGTACGCCTATGTAGATATTCCATAAAAAATCTTCCGTTCCAGCTACAATAGTCATTTACAACATTGGCAATGTCTACGCTGTATTTCTGTGTAGACTTGATGAATTTGATGTTATATTAATGGACAAAAAATTAGCTTTTCATTCAAAAACAAGGACATTTCTAAGTCACCCCAAACTTTTGAACAGTAGTGTAAGTAGCGACGCATTGTTTTTATGGTGTGCAATGGATTTTTTTTTCTGTTGGTGGTAAGCAATCAGAACCAACAAAATATAGGATGTATTAGTTATCTTGAAGGGGAAGGTTTTTCAGGTTTTGGTTTTTCCATTTATGTTTTGTTGGACTTTAGCATGTATAGCTCGTTAGCACATAGGGCACGCCGATTGGTGTCACCTCGTTAGTCAGTATGTGTTACACCTGTGCTGGTTGCCATCTCGTTAGTGGGAAGGTGTTTCACCAGTGCTGGTCAAGGTGCTATTTAAGAATTGCTGGCCCAGCACTCCAGCTGTCTTGAGAGATGTGAGGGGTCAACACTTTTAGTTGGTATGGCCTATTTGTTTTCTAGAAAAATATTCCTTTGACTGATTTTATTTTGCTCTGCTTTTTTTCCCTGTCTTTGTTTGGTGTGGGTTTTTCTTTTGTTTTCCTCTACTTGGGCAAATTTAGTGGGTGTCTTTTAGGTTCCAGTTGTTAGTACATTTTCAGTGGACATCCCTAATGAGTCTTTCAGAACACTTCCTGAAACCCCACCTGTTTTGGTTGTCAGTGACTGTTTGTTAGTTTCCCCTTCTGTTTTCATTGACATTATTTGGTTTTCTTGCTGGGTCTCGCAGGTCTCACACTTTTTTTTTTTCTCTCGCTCTCAGCCTGCCTGGCTGAGTACTTTCACTGTGGTATACAGGCAAGCTGAGAGGAGTCTTTTAAGCCATTTTTCTATAAGCTTTGTAAGCACCATTAAGATGCTCCTTCGAGATTTTCGACAAGGCAAACCAACAAACAGAAATCACTGTTGTGGAAATGCGAGCGGCAGCAGCGGTGCACCCTAAGTGAGGCTGGATTGCTCCGGCTTGGATGTGAATTGCAGGCTCTTCAAAGCGGAGCCTGACTTCAAAAGAGGCCCTAATCCATGCCTAATGACAGTCACCGGGAGGGTGGCAACACAACCTTCAGCGTCATTATGTTCAGTCAGACGTGAAGCAGCTGCCTAGTGGCATTGTAAACAGTTTACCCTGAGAAGGGAATGTAGGCTATGTATGAGGAACAAGTACCATGCTAATATGCATAGCCATGCTTTTTAACATTTTAATCTTATCCAGAGTGGCTACAGTAGTGAGTGCATACATTTTCAAACTTTGTTTCTTCATACGTGCTATAAAACAGTATGGCGGCTGCCACAATTCTGACCCAGTGCACAGACTGGTTGTTTAATCTACAATAGAGGAGTGGTGCTTTTCGGATTATTAATCCAACAGCAGAGTTGTGGAGCAAATTGAGACTGACGCACCCAGAGAGATTATTGAGTGTTCAGTAGGTTTAGTTCAAGAGGGTGTACTGCTGTCCACAACCACCAGGTGTCAGTCCAAGTCTCTCCCTCAAATTCTCTGCATTTTACACAATGATGTAATCCATATAGACAGTTATTACCCCACACAAACGGGTTCTATTTTTCTCAATTATAATATGCTTTGTTTATTTTGTTGCCTGCTGCTTATCTATTATGATTTCATGAGATTTTCTTCCTATGAGTTTCATCTGAATTCCTGTTGCATTGATTGGACACAATGCTAATCCTGACCTGCACCAGCCAGCCTCATAGTCTACCTCCACATCTCCTCTGGTGGCCTGTCCCGCAGGCAGCTGTGCATCCTCTCATGGATTATAAATGTCTCTGACCTTAGAGTAATAAAAGCAATTCCTATGGCACCAATCCTGTCTGGTTTTATTGTAGCTCTTAGCCGTCTCTCCTCTCCGCCACCAAATAAACGAGTATCTGTCTTCCATACAGCTACAGTGTCATAGAGAAGATGTGAATAAACCCTCCTCAGTGACACCTCTTTAAAAATCACCTCGCAGCCAGCAGCGCCAGAATATTGTCTCACAGCAAAGCAGACAGTGAGATTACGGGCACGAGAGGGGAGAGCATCTGTTTGAGGAAGAAACAATATGACCGCTCCTCTCAGGGGAGACATGCAAGTAAAAGGGGGGAGAGGGAGGGGGGAGCCCCTGAGAGAAAAGCATGTAGCCATCATAGACATAGGTCCCCAGGGAGCCTGCCTGGAGAAGAGGTTTGTTTACAGAATTGTCATTCTGTGTAGTAATCTGACAAACTCAAATGGGAGCTGTTAACCGTTTACCTCACTATGCTGCTGTGTGGCAGGGTTGCTTTTGATGGTCTTTTATTTGGCATGAATGAGCTTGTGTTCACATTGTTGTACACAAGGAATGGAGTGCAGTCGATATGAAGGCGTCAGTTGTTTCCGCAAGGGGTACATGTATGACGATAGTGGAAGTGATTGTGGAATAATGGTAATGTTATGGCAATGAAGTGACTGAGTAGTAAAATGTTAATGTTTTTCAACCCAGCACCCCAGAAACCCAGCACCGCTTGACTTCAAATGCTAAATGAAAGTGACTGAACTTTTGGCAAGCAACACAGGGAATTTGGTGGCCATTATTAGATCAGGTGCATGCAGACCACCCATCAGAGGTGAGGGGTCAGAGGGGGAATTCCACCACATGGCTATAAGGATATAAGGATGCATACAGCACAGTGATGACTGGAGGCATATGCCACAGTGATTGGGCAGATGTCATAAATGATGTGTCACATGCCCTGTGTATGACCTGAATGGGGGAAGGGATACAATGTTGTCCATACATGCATGCAGTACATCGGTTACAGAGCCTTGGAGAAATAAAGGGTGACTGGCTGTTTAATTTTAGTTTAGTTTATTAGGATCCCCAGTTTAGTGTAGTTTATTAGGATCCCCATTTTTAGCTGTTCTGTGGCTTTTCAAAAGGAACCCATAATGACTGTTTCCCACTTCCTCTTAAATACTGGCTTTGCAAACAACACTGTGGGTTGAGCCCAGTCTCACTTCTGTTATTTGGTCTGTATCATGAAAAATGTCCTTGCCACAATGTATTGTACAGTATGAAACAAACATAGGACAATTGTCAAATACCAACAAAACAAGTGTCCTATTTAAATTCAGCTGTGTGCCTTCATGTATTTGCTAAATTTCTATCCTATTTTTAGTCATTGAGCTTTTATTCACTTTTTCTATTTTTGTTGCATTGATGAGAGGTGAACCTGCAGCGGAGGATGAGAGGAGAAGCTCAGTGCTTGGAAGAGTATTCAAAAGCTCCATGCAATGCGTTGAATCAGGATATACATTACTATGTATCCAGAATGCCAGGTAGTTATATTTCACTCTGACAGCGTACAGATACTGATCACCTCCAGGCTATGCTTTCATGTTACACTGTTTTGCCCACAGCACATTGACAGTACCGGTTCAAATATCCTGTCTTTTACAATACCTCCAGTACTGTATAGGCCAATCTCTTAACAATAGGAGGGAAAGTTAAGGGAACACCGACGCATTTACAATACAACTTAAGCGTTGTTGCCCCATTAAGTGTGAGTATGCATTGTTACCTGTCCCATTTCCCTCCATTATGTAACAGAGTAGATAACGCCTGATAGAGGTAGTAGCAGAAGTGATTTGCCATGGCAATCAGGTTCCCTTTCACCCGGGCATCCCGACCGAGGTGCTGTCTCCCACACATTCATCAACCTGCCTGTCAGTCAGGCCCAATGATGTGTTGGTTCTTTTCAGTGACACACTCTTCATACAACACCTCTACCTGTCTCTATTCCCTCTCACACACACAAACAGAGATGACGCTAATTTAAGGCTGAGGTTGTGTATTACGTAAAATGTTTGCCTACGATCTCTACGGGGAAATCTCTGAACGGTCATTAGATATCTACAGTACTTACAGTAGGTCAATAAGTATGGTATTCCCAATAGGATTTATGTAGTTTAGTTTATGTATAAGGCTGACATGCCGACTGAGCTGTAAGGAAAAAAGCAAACAGTAATTCTGTAATCCATACTGAATGTTTTATGCCTCGGGAATACCTCTGGTATCAAGAAAAAAGGATGATTTGCATTAAGTGGGAATGGTGCAGCAGTAGCCAGTACTGTAGCCAGCTAGCTAATGACACGATTTAAAATGATTGAAATTGCTTTTGATTCAGGTCGTGACATCTCAATAATGAACACGAAAATTTCAAGCAATTAGCCCAGTAAGAATCTACAACCCATTTAATATATTCTCAAAGTGCGTGAAACATCCACTTACTGTTGCACAGCATGGAGAGGTTTGGAATTTAATTGTTCAGCTAATGGCAGATGGAGGGTTCTCTATATATCAAACGGCATGTGTGGAATGTCTGACAGCACCGCTCGGCTGCTCGCTAGCTGCCCTTCTGGCCCCTATAGCATTATGTAAGACATCTGCAGACTCCTTATCTAAGATTGACCCAGATCTGTCAGTATCTCACATATTACCAGGAGTTTTTTTGGTTTTTTTTAAGACATATTGTACAGTAACTGGTGTGACTGACTTGATTCAAACCAGTTAGCCCGCTGAGCCAAAGGCCCAAGCATTAGCTTGGGGAGCTTATACAAGTCCGAAACATGGTTACTCATCCCAGAAGTGTTGTTCAACTAATCACTTCTATTACACTGGAATATCCAGCACATCAAATGAGATTAGTCATTAGGAGTATCTTGTTTATTATTTTCAAGGTAATATACAAAGGTATTAAAATCTTTATACAGTCACCTCAGAAGTAATTTGAAATGATAGAACACTTTGGCCACGCACACCAGCGGTGGGTTTGGCACCAAAAGAAAGATGCATATGCAGAAAATAAACCCTACTGGTCTACTGTGAAATATGGTGGTGGATCTTTGTTATGGGGCTATTTTGCTTCCACTGGTCCTGGGAACCTGGTTATGGTCAACTGCATCATGAACTTTATCCAGTTCCGCAAGTGGATCTTCTAGAAAGACAATAACCCCAAACACACATCAAAATACACCAAGAAATGGTCAAGTGACCACATCAACATTTTGCAATGGCCACCTAAGTTCCAGACTTGAACCCCATTGAAAACCTGTCATTTGAATTAAAGAGAGCAGACAAAGGATATAAAGGATCTGGAAAGATTCTGTATGGAGGAATGATCTAAGATCCCCCCCCCCCCAATGTGTTCTCCAATCTAATAAAACATTTTAGAAAGGTTCAGTGTCATTATCCTCTCAAGGGGAGGTGCCGGTGTATTGAAAACAGGGGTGCCAATAATTTTGACTTATCTTTTTTAAGAGAAATCTTAATCTTAATTAAATGTATTGCTTGGTAAACTAAATCTCTTTGTCTAAGCAATTGTATTATTACAAAATAATATAATAAAAATATACAGCTCAAAAAAATTAAGGGAAAACTTAAAGAACACAATGTAACTCCAAGTCAATCACACTTCTGTGAAATCAAACTGTCCACTTAGGAAGCAACACTGATTGACAATAAATTTCATATGCTGTTGTGCAAATGGAATAGACAACAGGTCGAAATTATAGGCAATAAGCAAGACACCCCCAATAAAGGAGTGGTTCTGCAGGTGGAGACCACAGACCACTTCTCAGTTCCTATGCTTCCTGGCTGATGTTTGGTCACTTTTGAATGCTGGCGGTGCTTTCACTCTAGTGGTAGCATGAGACGGAGTCTACAACCCACACAAGTGGCTCAGGTAGTGCAGCTCATCCAGGATGGCACATCAATGCGAGCTGTGGCAGGAAGGTTTGCTGTGTCAGCGTAGTGTCTAGAGCATGGAGGCGCTGCCAGGAGACAGGCCAGTACATCAGGAGACGTGGAGGAGGCCGTAGGAGGGAAACAACCCAGCAGCAGGGCCGCTACCTCCGCCTTTGTGCAAGGAGGAGCAGGAGGAGCACTGCCAGAGCCCTGCAAAATGACCTCCAGCAGGCCACAAATGTGCATGTGTCTGCTCAAACGGTCAGAAACAGACTCCATGAGGGTGGTATGAGGGCCCGACGTCCACAGGTGGGGGTTGTGCTTACAGCTCAACACCGTGCAGGACGTTTGGCATTTGCCAGAGAACACCAAGATTGGCGAATTCGCCACTGGCGCCCTGTGCTCTTCACAGATGAAAGCAGGTTCACACTGAGCACGTGACAGACGTGACAGAGTCTGGAGACGCCGTGGAGAACGTTCTGCTGCCTGCAACATCCTCCAGCATGACCGGTTTGGCGGTGGGTCAGTCATGGTGTGGGGTGGCATTTCTTTGGGGGGCCGCACAGCCCTCCATGTGCTCGCCAGAGGTAGCCTGACTGCCATTAGGTACCGAGATGAGATCCTCAGACCCCTTGTGAGACCATATGCTGGTGCGGTTGGCCCTGGGTTCCTCCTAATGCAAGACAATGCTAGACCTCATGTGGCTGGAGTGTGTCAGCAGTTCCTGCAAGAGGAAGGTATTGATGCTATGGACTGGCCCGCCCGTTCCCCAGACCTGAATCCAATTGAGCACATCTGGGAAATCATGTCTCGCACCATCCACCAACGCCACGTAGCACCACAGACTGTCTAGGAGTTGGCGGATGCTTTAGTCCAGGTCTGGGAGGAGATCCCTCAGGAGACCATCCGCCACCTCATCAGGAGCATGCCCAGGCATTGTAGGGAGGTCATACAGGCACGTGGAGGCCACACACACTACTGAGCCTCATTTTGACTTGTTTTAAGGACATTACATCAAAGTTGGATCAGCATGTAGTGTGGTTTTCCACTTTAATTTTGAGTGTGACTCCAAATCCAGACCTCCATGGGTTGATAAATTGGATTTCCATTGATTATTTTTGTGTGATTTTGTTGTCAGCACATTCAACTATGTAAAGAAAAAAGTATTTCATAAGATTATTTCTTTCATTCAGATCTAGGATGTGTTGTTTAAGTGTTCCCTTTATTTTTTTGAGCAGTGTATATACATTGCATACAACAATATATTTTTTTGCTCATCTTCATCAAGGGTGCCAATAATTGGCGACTATTTGTTTGATACTGATAGGGAGTCAGTAATTTATATGATCATTGTGGTATTAATTAGAATCTCCCAATAACAAGATATCAAAAGGAGTTGGAGGTGTAAATGTGTTGGAGGTAGTGATGGCTTTGTTTTAGATTTCCCTCGATACAGGATTTTCTCTTCTTTATATCTCAATTCTGGCTTAACATTAATAAATAATATTTTTTGGTATTGAACCACTGTGTAAAATCACACATAGAAGAATCTGTTGGCTGTATTTACCAACCGCCTGTGGAAATGATCATCCCTAACTTGGTTCCTCAGCATGTAAGTATATAGTTTAGACCTTTCTTTCCTTCTTTCAGAAATGACTCCGTTTCAAAATATAACTACTCTTAAATTGTTTAAGCTCTTCATTTACAAAAATGTCACAAACACACCATTTATTATCATATACTGTATATGAAACCATCATCTACAATTTAAATTATGATAATCACATCTCTTAATTCATTCTGCTTCCCAGCCATTGTATTCTAGGTGTGAACAGTAGCGCTGCACAATGGCATTAGCGGAATGTTTCAGCAGCCAGGCAGCCACAGCGGAGGACAACAGCGCACCACCGGCAGGCAGGCAGCTAGTGGCAGCCAGAGTTCAGAAGGTCACAATGTTTACTACAATGTTGTAGAGAGAAATAACCTCTGCTGTGATGGCAGCTGAGTGCCTCCCCAAAAGAGGATGAACGCTAACAGCATGTGTCAAGCACTTTTCAGCAGCAGCAAGTCTTATCCTTTCCTGTCAGGGGGCTGAATGTCCCTATTGTTGTGACATGGCTGGTTCCTCTCTGTGGCCTCTGTCCCAACACTACTTGGGGCTGTGCCTGGCTTAGCCTAGAACACACCACACAGAAAAATAAACATCAAAATTATCTCCGCCTGGCACCACCTTTTGTCTTGTGCTCGGATGTTGACACAGGTTTGACGATTGTTGGTTAGAGTAAATACGGTTTAGTAAAATAAAAATACACTATATGCTTTTTTAAAGAAATAAAGGTCAGGTTATATGGAAAGGCTTGCCATCTGAAATCACTATGGCTGTGAAATCTCACTCACTCACTCACTCACTCACTCACTCACTCACTCACTCACTCACTCACTCACTCACTCACTCACTCACTCACTCACTCATACACACACATGTATTAGTGATCCCTCCAACAGGAGGACAAGGTGGGGTTTATGACTTCATAGCCCAGACATGCTTCAGTGGGTGGAAGAGAAGAATCCAACCTGGGTGCAATCAATGCTGCTTTTTTGTGCCGTTGTTTTTTTCATTGGGTAGAAAAATGGGTATGGATTCATCAGCTGTTACCGTGCAGAAAAAAGTTCCTGATGCCGCTGTTGTGGAGCCAGAGGTAAGGTGGGCAGTGGGGAAAAGTAGAGTTGTGTTCAGAGGCTCACCAGACTCAAAGCGGCAATTTCCCCAGAATCCCCAGCCATAACACAAACATCAGCAGTAATGTTCGGTTCGCGCTCCGAGGTGGTCCGAGGAGAGACATATTTCAGGACTTTAGACAGACTTACGATGTAGACAGAAGTATTTCATTCTCAGAAGAGAGCGTTGATGTTGACTTTGCAATAGAGAGAGCCATTAACAGCACGTGAC
Organism: Salmo salar; assembly: GCF_965601325.2. Lineage (NCBI taxonomy): Eukaryota > Metazoa > Chordata > Actinopteri > Salmoniformes > Salmonidae > Salmo > Salmo salar. The sequence continues at coordinate 14,341,050 of NC_138314.1, read as the reverse complement.
ATAAGGGGCTGGAGCCTCAGGGAACAGCTCCCTTGGACAGCTCCCAACAGTTTGCCTCATGTTTTTTGAAGTAGAGTTTATTCTGTCATTCACATATAATGGAGGTACTGTATTTCAGTCTACTGATGTACAATACAGGCACATTTCAACACAACATGTTCAGATCACTTTCTTTGTCAACTGAAATTTGACTTGGCTTTATCCCAACCCCTCCTGACATGCAGGTTGGAGCCACATTGGGTGCTCATTTAGTAGTTGAGTGCCTTGCTCAAGGCAATGGCATCTAGAGTTTCATTGACAACTCACTGCCTGACATATTTCTCCTGTCTGACCCAGGATTTGAACCAGCAACCCTCAAGTTGCTGGCTCACCTCTATAACCAATAGGCTACCTGCCAGCCCCCATTCAAAATGACTTTTAGTAGCACCCATAACACAGGCCCTCCAGGCTACCATTAAGAGTTGTTAAACATTCACAAATTTTAGCACCTAGAACCATGTTCTATAAATGGCCCAATAAGGAACTCCAACACAATAATTCCAGAATAGCCACATTCCACTATCCAATGGAATTTAGCCTTCTATTAGCCTGAGGCGAGACAAAGATCAAAGTTCCCCTGGTGTGAAAGCTAGGATGAAAGGGAGGATGGCTTTGGGCACCATTCATATTGATGGGAAGGAAGGCGTGAGTGTTTGAGAGAGCATAGAATCAGTTGGATATGGAGGAGGTTCTCCTTAGCTCAAGGGCAGCTGAGTTGGCAGACAGAGATGCCCACTCTCTCAGCCATGGCATTTCCACTTAGAGGGAAACTGAAATCCACATTTTTTTTACCGTTATGTCAACCGTGCAACTAGAGGCAGCAAAACTCTAGGTTACCTTTACTCCACACAGAAATGCAGAAACTCAAACAGGAAGAACTCAAACGGAAGTGGTCAGATGAAGCGGATGCTAAGCTACAGGACTGTTTCGCTAGCACAGTCTGAAATATGTTCCAGGACTCATCCGATAACATTGAGAAGTTTACCACGTCAGTTACCGGCTTCATTTATAAGTGCATCAATGACGTTGTCCCCACAGCGACCGTATGCACGTACCTCAGCCAGAAGCCATGGATTACAGACAACATCCACACTGAGCTAAAGGCTAGAGTTGCTGCTTTTGAGGAGCGGGACACTAATCCAGACACTTATGAGATCCCGCTACGACATCCAAGTTATCAATACCGGACTAAGATCAAATCCTTCTACGCCGGCTATGACGCTTGACAGATGTGGCAGGGCTTGCAAACTATGATGGATTACAAAGGGATTCCAGGCCACGAGCTGCCCAGAGACGCGAGCCTACCAGTCAAGCAAAATACATTTTATACTCGCTTTGAGGCCAGCAAGACTGAAGCATACACGAGGGCGCCCTCTGTTCCGGGCGACTGTGATCTCGCTCTCCATAGCCGATGTGAGTAAGACCTTTAAACTATAATAACAACTTGTTTCAAGCAGACCACCATAGTCCCCGTGCCCAAGAACGCAAAGGTAACCTGCCCAAATGACTATCGCTAGTCAAATCAAATTGTATTTGTCACATGCGCCGAATACCACAGGTGTAGACCTTACAGTGAAATGTTTACTTACAAACCCTTAACCAACCATGCAGTTTTAAGAAAATATCCCCCAAAAAGTAATAAGAATAACAAATGATTATATAGCAGCAGTAAATAACAATAGCGGCGCTATATACAGGGGGTAGTGCGGGGGCACCGGTGTCGAGGTAATTGAGGTAATATGTTCATGTAGAGTTATTAAAGTGACTATGCATAGATAATAACAGAGTAGCAGCAGCGTAGAGGGGGGGGGGGGATTCAAATAGTCTACGTAGCCATTTGATTAGCTGTTCAGGAGTCTTATGGCTTGGGGGTAGAAGCTGTTTAGAAGCATCTTGGACCTAGACTTGGCGTTCCGGTACCGCTTGCCATGCGGTAGCAGAGAGAACAGTCTATGACTAGGGTGGCTGGAGTCTTTGACAATTTTTAGGGCCTTCCTCTGACATCGCCCGGTATAGAGGTCCTGGTTTTGCAGGAAGCTTGGCCCCAACAATGTACTGGGCCGTACGCACTACCCTCTGTAGTAACTTGTGGTTCGAGGCCGAGCAGTTGCCATACCAGGCAGTGATGCAACTCGATGGTGCAGCTGTAAAACTTTTTGAGGATCTGAAGACCCATGACAAATCTTTTCAGTCTCCTGAGGGGGAATAGGTTTTGTTGTGCCCTCTTCACAACTGTCTTGGTGTGCTTGGGCCATGTTAGTTTGTTGGTGATGTGGATGCCAAGGAACTTGAAGCTCTCAACCTGCTCCACTACAGCTCCATCGATGAGAATGGGGGCGTGCTCGGTCCTCCTTTTCATGTAGTCCACAATAATCTTTGTCTTGATCACGTTGAGGGAGAGGTTTTTGTCCTTGCACCACACGGTCAGGTCTCTGACCTCCTCCCCTATAGGCTGTCTCATCGTTGTCGGTGATCAGGCCTACCACTGTTATGTCATCAGCAAACTTAATGATGGTGTTGGAGTTGTGCCTGGCCATGCAGTCATGAGTGAACAGGGAGTACAGGAGGGGACTGAGCACACACCCCTGAGGGGCCCCTGTGTTGAGGATCAGCGTGGCGGATGTGTTTTTACCTACCCTTACCACTCGGGGGCGGCCCGTCATGAAGTCCAGGATCCAGTTACAGAGGGAGGTGTTTAGTCCTAGGGTCCTTAGCTTAGTGATGAGCTTTGAGGGCACTATGGTGTTGAACACTGAGCTGTAGTAATGAATAACATTCTCAAATAGATGTTCCTTTTGTCCAGGTGTGAAAGGGCAGTGTGGAGTGCAATAGATATTGCATCATCTGTGGATCCATTGGTGCAGTATGCAAATTGGAGTGGGTCTAGGATTTCTGTGATATCGGCATGGATGTGAGCCATGACCAGCCTTTCAAAGCATTTCATGGCTACAGACATGAGTGCTACAGGTCGGTAGTCATTTAAAAGAAGGTTCCCTTCACTTATTTGGGCACAGGGACTATGGAGGTCTGCTTAAATGTTGGTATTACAGACTCGGACAGGGAGAGGTTGAAAATGTCAGTGAAGACACTTGCAAGTTGGTCAGCGCATGCTCGGACTACACGTCCTGGTAATCCATCTGGCCTTGTGGCCTTGTGAATTTTGACCTGTTTAAAGGTCTTACTCACATTGGCTGTGGAGAGCGTGATCACACAGTCATCTGGAACAGCTGATGCTCTCATGCATGTTTCAGTGTTTCTTGCCTCTAATCGAGCATAGAAGTTATTTTGCTCGTCTGGTAGGCTCGTGTCACAAGGCAGCTCTCGGCTGTGCTTCCTGTCAGGAATCCCGCTTCCTGAGTCTGTTTTCTGCCTGAGCTGACTGTTTTTTGTTTTGGAGTCTGTTTCCTGAGGTTCCTGAACGCACCCTGTCTGGTTGTCAGGCGACGAAGCTAGGCGGGATAACTCTTGATTACCCGCACCTGCATCTCATCAGCCATCTGCACATCTGGTCCTGATCATCACCTCTTCTCTTCATAAGACCTGACCTGACATCCATTCCCTGCCGGATCATTAGCAATGAACAGTATGTTGTGTCAGCGTATCAGCCTCATGTTACCAGAGTTAGTTTTGTTGTTCTGTACTTTTTGCCGGTTACTCACCCCCGTTTACTCTGTCTACAGTCATCCTCCCGGAACATTCAACTCCCTTGCCTGGCCGTCGGTGGTTTCAGTGACATCATTGGATCTGCCTATTCACTCTCATCAACTCACCTCCGCTGCCGCTCCGTCTCCTGGATTATTCTATTTTCACCTCGAGACTGTAAATAAATACTCACCTTCATTTTACTCACCTTGTCCTGGTCTGCTTCTGGGTTCCGCTTTAGAGAATCGTGACACTTCCCTTAGTAGTCTAATATTTTGCAAGCCCTGCCACATCCAACGAGCGTCGGAGCTGGTGTAGTACAATTTGATAGTCATGGCTCACATCAACACTATCATCCCAGACAGCCTGGACCCACTCCAATTTGCATACCGTCCCAACAGATCCACAGATGATGCAATCTCTATTGCATTCAACACTGCCCTCACCCACCTGGACAAAGTAATACCTATGGAAGAATGCTGTTCAGTGACTACAGCTCAGCATTCAACACCATAGTCCAATCCAAGCTCATCAACAACCTCAGGACACTGCAACTGGATCCTGTACTTTCTGACAGGCCGCTCCCAGGTGGTGACCATAAACACGGGGGCCCCTCAGGGGTGTGTGCTTAGGCCCGTCCTGTACTCTCTGTTCACCCACGACTGTTTCCACGCACTACCCAAACACCAAGTTTGCTGACGACCCGACAGAGTTAAGACTGATCAGACGACGATGAGGAAGCCTATAGGGAGGTGATCAGATACCTGGCAGTTTGGTGCAAGGACACAACCTCTCCCTCAACGTCAGCAAAGGACAAAGGAGCTGATCGTGGACTACAAGAAATGGAGGGGTGAGCACGGCCCCATCCACATCGATGGGGATGTAGTGAAGAGCGCACAACAGTGCCTCTTCCCCCTCAGGCGGTTGAAAAGATTTGACATGGGCCCTCAGATCCTCAAAGTTCTAAAGCTGAACCATTTGAGAGCATCTTGACTGGCTGCATCAACGCCTGGTACGGCAACTGCAAGGCACCAAACCGCAAGGCGCTACAGAGGGTGGTGAGGACGGCCCAGTACATCACTGGGGCCAAGCGCCCTGCCATCAAAGACCTCTAAACATGTGGTGTCAGAGGAAGGCCCAAAAAATATACAAAGACTCCAGCCACCCAAGCCATAGACTCTTCTCTCTGCTACCACATGGCAAGCGGTACCAGTGTGCCAAGTCTGGAACCAACAGGACCCTGAACAGCTTATACCCCAAGCCATAAATGGCTATCCGGGCTAATACACATTCACTGCTGCTACTGTCTTATCTATCCTATTGTAGAATAATAGTGAAGACATCAAAACTATGAAATGGCACATATGGAATCATGTAGTAACCAAAAAATTGTTAAACAAATAGTAGCCAGCTTTACACACTCTTGGAATTCTCTCAACCAGCTTCATGAGGTAGTCACCTGGAATGCATTTCAATTAACAGGTGTGTGTCACGGCTGTCGTCGGTGAAGGAGGACCAAAATGCAGCAGGTATGTGCAGGCTCATCTTGATGTTTATTTGCTTTCAAAAATGAACGTACAAAAATAACAAAACATGAACGATCAACAAAAACAGTCTGGTAAGGCACAAGGCAAAAGACAGAACAATCTCCCACAAAATACAAGACAAACACACCCAACTAATATAGGACTTCCAATCAAAGGCAACACCAAACAGCTGCCTTCAATTGGAAGTCCAACCCCAATTAACTCAACATAGAACCAGACACACTAGACTAAACATAGAAATACCTAAACATAAACCAAAACCCGGAAATACTAAATCAAACACCCTTTTAACAAACACACCACCCCGAACCACATAAAACGAATACCCTCTGCCACGTCCTGACCAAACTACAATACTAATTAACCCTTATACTGGCCAGGACGTGACAGTACCCCCCCCTTAAAGGTGCTAACCCCGGAAGCACCTTAAAAAAAACACAAAAAAAACAACCCCAAAACAACAAAACCAAAACTCCCCTCTACTAAAGGGAGGGAAGGGAGGGTGGCTGCCGTCAATGACGGCACTGTGCTACACCCCCCTCCCCAACCCAACCAATATCTGGAGGTGGCTCTGGTTCCGGCCGTTCCAGGCTGTCGGGCCACTCTGGCATCGCCGGGGGGCAGTCGGGCCACTCTGGCATCGCCGGGGGGCAGTCGGGCCACTCTGGCATCGCCGGGGGGCAGTCGGGCCACTCTGGCATCGCCGGGGGGCAGTCGGGCCACTCTGGCATCGCCGGGGGGCAGTCGGGCCACTCTGGCATCGCCGGGGGGCAGTCGGGCATCGCCGGGGGGCAGTCGGGCATCGCCGGGGGGCAGTCGGGCAACTCGGGACAGTCTGGGCAGTCCGGCAACTCGGGGCAGTCTGGCCACTCCGGCAACTCGGGGCAGTCTGGCCACTCCGGCAACTCGGGGCAGTCTGGCCACTCCGGCAACTCGGGGCAGTCTGGCCACTCCGGCAACTCGGGGCAGTCTGGCCACTCCGGCAACTCGGGGCAGTCTGGCCACTCCGGCAACTCGGGGCAGTCTGGCCACTCCGGCAGTTCGGGGCAGTCTGGCCACTCCGGGCAGTTCGGGGCAGTCTGGCCACTCCGGCAGTTCGGCGCAGTCTGGCCACTCCGGCAGTTCGGCGCAGTCTGGCCACTCCGGCAGTTCGGCGCAGTCTGGCCACTCCGGCAGTTCGGCGCAGTCTGGCCACTCCGTCAGTTCAGCGCAGTCTGGCCACTCCGACGACTGTTGACTGGCGGGCAGCTCCGACGACTGTTGACTGGCGGGCAGCTCCGACGACTGTTGACTGGCGGGCAGCTCCGACGACTGTTGACTGGCGGGCAGCTCTGACGACTGTTGACTGGCGGGCAGCTCCGACGACTGTTGACTGGCGGGCAGCTCTGATGATGACTGTTGACTGGCGGGCAGCTCTGATGACGACTGTTGACTGGCGGGCAGCTCTGATGACGACTGTTGACTGGCGGGCAGCTCTGATGACGACTGTTGACTGGCGGGCAGCTCTGATGACGACTGTTGACTGGCGGGCAGCTCTGATGACGACTGTTGACTGGCGGGCAGCTCTGATGACGACTGTTGACTGGTGAGGCTGGGTTTACGCACTTGAAGCCTGGTGCGTGGTGCTGGTACTGGGCTTACCAGATTTTGAACACGCACCTCCAGGCTAGTGCGGGGAGCGGGAACAGGACGAGTCGGACTGGGTTGACGCACTTCCGGGTTCGCACGAGAGACAGGAGCAGGAAACCCAGGGCTATGGAGGCGCACAGTCGGTCTAGAACTTACCTCCTGCACAACCCGCCTTGGCTGGATGGAACTAGTAGCCCTGTACGAGCGGGGTGCTCGTACAGGGCAGACTGGGCTGTGCAGGGGCCTGATGGTAGCCGTGCGTAGAGCGGGAGTTGGGTAGCCTGGTCCTCGGAGGCGTACCGGCGACCAGATACGCTGCGCAGGCATCCTCCTACCAGGCTGCATGCCCGCTCTAGCACGGCACCTGCGAGGGGCTGGAATAACGCGCACCGGACTGTGCGTGCGTATGGGTGAGATAGTGAGCTCCTCAGCGAAACATAGCGCTCTCCACCCCATAAGCTCCTCCATATAACCACGGGTAGCTGGCTTCCGGCTCGTCCTACGCCTAGCCAAACTACCCGTGTGCCCCCCCAAAAAATTTCTTGGGGGTGCCTCTCGTGCTTCTCCCTCAGCGCGTCCATGGCCTCGTACCTCCGCCTCTCTGCCTTGGCTGCCTCAATTTCCCACTGCGGGCGGCGATAATCCCCAGCCTGGTGCCAAGGTCCGGCCCCGTCCAGAACTTCCTCCCAGGTCCACTTCTCCCGCCAGTCCAACTCGAAGTCCCTCTGCTCCTTCCTCTGCTGCTTGGTCCATTGTAGGTGGGAGATTCTGTCACGGCTGGCGTCGGTGAAGGAGGACCAAAATGCAGCAGGTATGTGCAGGCTCATCTTGATGTTTATTTGCTTTCAAAAATGAATGTACAAAAATAACAAAACACGAACGATCAACAAAAACAGTCTGGTACGGCACAAGGCGAAACACAGAACAATCTCCCACAAAATACAAGACAAACACACCCAACTAATATAGGACTTCCAATCAAAGGCAACACCAAACAGCTGCCTTCAATTGGAAGTCCAACCCCAATTAACTCAACATAGAACCAGACACACTAGACTAAACATAGAAATACCTAAACATAAACCAAAACCCGGAAATACTAAATCAAACACCCTTTTAACAAACACACCACCCCGAACCACATAAAACGAATACCCTCTGCCACGTCCTGACCAAACTACAATACTAATTAACCCTTATACTGGCCAGGACGTGACAGTGTGCCTTAATTAATTTGTTGTTTTTTCCCATTTTTAATGCGTTTGAGCCAATCAGTTGTTGTGACAAGGTAGGGGTGGTATACAGAAGATAGCCCTATTGGTTAAAAGACCAAGTCTATATTATGGCAAGAACAGCTCAAATAAGCAAAGAGAAATGACAGTCCATTACTTTAAGACATGAAGGTCAGTCAATTCGGGAAAATTTCAAGAACTTTGAAAGTTTCAAGTGCATTCGCAAACACCAAGCGCTGTGATGAAACTGGTTCTCATGAGGACCGCCACAGGAAAGACAGACGCAGAGCTACTACTGCTGTAGAGAATAAGTTCATTAGTTACCAGCCTCAGAAATTGCAGCCCAAATAAATGCTTCAGAGTTCAAGTAACAGATGCATCTCAACATGAATTGTTCAGAGGAGACTGTGTGAATCAGGCCTTCATGGTTGAATTGCTAAAGGACACCAATAAGAAGAGACTTGCTTGGGCCAAGAAACACGAGCAATGGACATTAGATCAGTGGAAATCTGTCCTTTGATCTGAGTCCAAATTTGAGATTTTTGGTTCCATCTGCCATGTCGTTGTGAGACACAAAGTAGGGGAACGGATGATCTCTGCATGTGTGGTTCCCACCATGAAGCATGGAAGAGGTGTGATGGTGTGGAGGTGCTTTGCTGGTGACACTGATTTATTTAGAATTCAAGGCACACCTAACCAGCATGGCTACCACAGCATTCTGCAGTGATACGTCATCCCATCTGGTTTGCGCTTAGTGGGACTCATTTGTTTTTCAACAGTACAATGACCCAACACTCTGAGGCTGTGTAAGGGCTATTTGACCAAGAAGGAGTGCTGCATCAGATGACCTGGCCTCCACAATCAACCAACCTCAACCCAATTGAGATGGTTTGGGATGAGTTTGACCACACAGTGACGGAAAAGCAGCCAACAAGTGCTCAGCATATGTGGGAACTCCTTTAAGACTGCTGGAAAAGCATTCCATGTGAAGCTGGTGGAGAGAATGCCAAGAGTGTGCAAAGCTGTCATCAAGGCAAAGAGTGGCTTCTTTGAAGTATCTTTATTTGTTTAACACTTTTTTTGGTTACTACATGATTCCATATGTGTTATTTCATAGTTTGATGTCTTCACTATTATTCTACAATTTAAAAAATAGTAAAAATAAAGAGAAACCCTTGAATGAGTAGGTGTGTCCAAACTTTTGACTGGCATCGTATATGTAGCTATACATAAATTACCTCATACCCCTACACATCGACTCTGTACTGGTAGTCCCTATATATAGCCATGTTATTTTGACTTGTTTTTCATTGTTCACTGTGCATTTATTCGCTCTTGCTCACTCACTCGCTTTCTCTCTCACTCTCTCTCGCGCTCTCAATTTTTGTATCTTTAACTCTGATTTGTTGGAAAATGAATCCATAAGTAAGCATTTCACTGTTAATCTACACCTGTTGTTTACGAAGCATGTGACAAAAAAGATTAGATTTGATTTGGAGTAGAGCACCACCAGGCCCATTTCATGCCACGTCAGCTCTCTTCTCCAGAGGTGTCAAGGTAAATGCACCCCCTCATCATTTAGCCCAGCAATTTCCCTTGAAGGTTATTATTAGCCGCAATTATGATTATTATGATAGTATGTTATTCAAGAGGAGGGAGCCCTCAGGCACTGTCAATCAGCATGAGGCTTGATGCTGAGCGGGATAGACCGTTGCTCCAAGCTCACAGCTGTGTCTTGTCTGTCTATCTGTTGGAAGTGTACGAGAGGAGGGTGTGTGTAAATGGAATGTGTCAGGTCTGTAATTTGGTACGATGCTATTTCACACTGCTGTGCTGCATACTGGTGAATAACTACTGTGGTGGCGAGATCATGATGTCCTCTCTGACTGGAACACTGGTCTAGGATCAGTAGGTCCTAGGCAGGCTGGTAAATAGCTACCATTGTGAGATCATGTGATCTCTCACACTGATCTGGGAACTTCTGTGAGTATTTGTAAAGAATCTACTATGTGCCATGTGAGAGGATAGAATCAACAACCACTTGATTTATATCTTGTTGTGGCAGCTGATGGAATCCAGGGAGATCAGTTTTCAGCGACTAAACGGAGGGTGCGATGATGACCAAATGTTCTTCTTAGCTGTGTGGTAAATTGTTCTATTGAATGACAGCTACATTACATCAGTAGTCTTGCTATTGTGGGAAAATATTTATATAAAAAGATGATGACTGCTCTAATAACTCCTGAAAATGAATCAAAATGAGTTAAAGCCACGCGTGGTATATGGGGGAAATGAGACACTACCCTCTGGTATTTTAAATGCCACCATTTAATTGAAACTTTCTGCAAGCACACGCTGGTTCTCAGTACATAATGTCTCCAGGGCCGGATTAATGCAGAGGTTTGCCGAGGTTGAAGCCCCTGGGCCCAGGCCCGTGGGGGGCACGAGGCAGCAAACAAAATAAATATTTTAAAAAATAAGCATACATAAGGGGAAACCTAGTCAGTTGGCCAAATGAATGCATTCAACCGATATGTGCCTTCCATATTTAACCCAACTCTTCTGAATCAGAGATGTGCATGGGGCTGCCTTAATTGACGTCATCGGCGCCCGGAGAGCAGTTTAGTTTTTTTTTTTTTTTTTTACACCTCAGGGATTTGAATCAGAGACGCTTTGGTTACTGGCCCAACGCTATTAAATGCTAGGCTACTAACCGCATCCAGTATATATTAGATATGTAGTATATATATTTTTTTACAGCAACCACCAACCGCAGGAGGATTCAGGAGCCTGCTGCTATGCTATGCTAATTATCAGATGTGGGGAGGAGAGGAAGTAGGGGGCCCATGTGGGTAACTGGCGGGCAAGGACTTGATTGGGTAACTCATCAATAATACAAAAATAAACTGCATAATAAAAACATGTGACTGGTCAATTGTGTGAGTTAGGGGCTGGGCCCAAGCCCATAAGGGGCCCAAGAGTCCAAAAAAATGTAACCACAGGAGCCCGCTCTCAATGTTCAAATTACAACCGAGAGCATAATTTTGCCACAGAGGATCAATAGTTTCAACAACAAAAAAACAACTGTGGATAAAATGTTATCTCAAGCACTTTCAGGTAACTGCCAAAATAAATGTAACACTAACATAAAGTGTCTTAAAAGGGTGTTGGGCCACCACTAACAGCCGGAAAAGGTTCAATGGGCCTTTGCATATGTAGATTCTACAAGTGGACCTAATTGATGCCCTGAAAATGCACTCCACACACCATAACATAAGCTTTCTATCCCTCATTTACTCAAGTCTTTCCTTTTATTTTAGCAGTTACCGCAATTTGGGCAGCATGCACGTCCTCCCCAATTAAGGTGCCACCAACCTCCTGTGATAGACATATAATCCAAAACTGTCATCAAAACTGTCTTAAAAATAAAATATACTGCTCAAAAAAATAAAGGGAACACTTAAACAACACAATGTAACTCCAAGTCAATCACACTTCTGTGAAATCAAAGTGTCCACTTAGGAAGCAACACTGATTGACAATACATTTCACATGCTGTTGTGCAAATGGAATAGACAACAGGTGGAAAGTCTACAACCCACACAAGTGGCTCAGGTAGTGCAGCTCATCCAGGATGGCACATCAATGCGAGCTGTGGCAAGAAGGCTTGCTGTGTCTGTCAGCGTAGTGTCCAGAGCATGGAGGCGCTGCCAGGAGACAGGCCAGTACATCAGGAGATGTGGAGGAGGCCGTAGGAGGGCAATAACCCAGCAGCAGGACCGCTACCTCCGCCTTTGTGCAAGGAGAAGCAGGAGGAGCACTGCCAGAGCCCTGCAAAATGACCTCCAGCAGGCCACAAATGTGCATGTGTCTGCTCAAACGGTCAGAAACAGACTCCATGAGGGTGGTATGAGGGCCCAACGTCCACAGGTGGGGGTTGTGCTTACAGCCCAACACCGTGCAGGACGTTTGGCATTTGCCAGAGAACACCAAGATTGGCAAATTCGCCACTGGCCACCCCACACCATGACTGACCCACCGCCAAACCGGTCATGCTGGAGGATGTTGCAGGCAGCAGAACTGTGCTCTTCACAGATGAAAGCAGGTTCACACTGAGCACGGGACAGATGTGACAGAGTCTGGAGACGCCGTGGAGAACGTTCTGCTGCCTGCAACATCCTCCATCATGACCGGTTTGGCGGTGGGTCAGTCATGGTGTGGGGTGGCATTTCTTTGGGGGGCCGCACAGCCCTCCATGTGCTCGCCAGAGGTAGCCTGACTGCCATCAGGTACCGAGATGAGATCCTCAGACCCCTTGTGAGACCATATGCTGGTGCGGTTGGCCCTGGGTTCCTCCTAATGCAAGACAATGCTAGACCTCATGTGGCTGGAGTGTGTCAGCAGTTCCTGCAAGAGGAAGGCATTGATGCTATGGACTGGCCCGCCCGTTCCCCAGACCTGAATCCAATTGAGCACATCTGGTACATCATGTCTCACTCCATCCACCAACGCCACGTTGCACCACAGACTGTCCAGGAGTTGGCGGATGCTTTAGTCCAGGTCTGGGAGGAGATCCCTCAGGAAACCATCCGCCACCTCATCAGGAGCATGCCCAGGCGTTGTAGGGAGGTCATACAGGCACGTGGAGGCCACACACACTACTGAGCCTCATTTTGACTTGTTTGAAGGACATTACATCAAAGTTGGATCAGCCTGTAGTGTGGTTTTCCACTTTAATTTTGAGTGTGACTCCAAATCCAGACCTCCATGGGTTGATATATTGGTTTTCCATTGATTATTTTTGTGTGATTTTGTTGTCAGCACATTCAACTATGTAAAGAAAAAAGTTTTTAATAAGATTATTTCTTTCATTCAGATCTAGGATGTGTTGTTTAAGTGTTCCCTTTATTTTTTTGAGCAGTGTATATTTTTATTTGTTTTACACCTTTTTTTGGTTGCTACATACATACTACATGATTACATGTGTTATTTCATAGTTTTGATGTTTTCACTATTATTCTACAATGTAGAACATAGTAAAAATAAAGAAAAACCCCGGAATGAGTAGGTGTCAACTTTTGACTGGTACTTTTATATAGAACAAAAATGTTAATGCAACATGTAAAATGTTGGTTTCATGATCTGAAATAAAAGATCCCCAAAATTGTCCATTCGTACAAAAAGCTTATTTTGAACTGTGTGCACAAATATGTTTATGTCCCTGTTAGTAAGCATTTATCCTTTGCCAAGGTAATCCAGCCAGCTGACAGTTGTGGCATATCAAGAAGCTGATTAAACAGCATGATCATTACACAGGTGCACCTTGTGCTGGGGGCGAAAGGACACTAAGATGTGCAGTTTTCTCACAATGCCACAATGTCTCAAGTGTGCAATTGGCATGCTGACTGCAGGAATGCTCTCCAGAGCTGTTGCCAGAGAATTAAATGTTAATTTCTCTACCATAAGCCACCTACAATGTTTTAGAGAATTTGGCAGTATGTCCAACCGGCCTCACAACCACAGACCATGTGTATGGTGTCTTGTGGGCTAGCGGTTTGCTGATTTCAGAGTTGTGAATAGAGTGCCCCATGGTGGTGGTAGGGTTATGGTATGTGCAAGCATAATCTACGGACAACAAACACAATTGCATTTTATGGATGACAATTTTAATGCACAGAGATACCGTGACAAAATCCTGGAGGCCCATTGTCGTGCAAATCATCCGCCACCATCACGTTTCAGCATGATAATACACGGCCCCAAGTTGCAAGGATCTGTACACAATTTCTGGATAATGAAAATTTCCTAGTTCTTCCATGGCCTGCATACTCATACGACATGTCACCCATTGAGCATGTTTGGGATGCTCTGGATTGACGTGTACGACAGCGTGTTCCAGTTCTCACCAATATCCAGCAATAGGGCTGTGATGGTCAAGAAATGTTGTCAGACGGTGACTGTCAAGCAAATAACTGCTGGTTTCACGGTAATTGGCTGTTTATTAGCATTAACACATTTAACATCTCCATGCATAACCTACAAGCCACTGACGCAGACCTTTATAACATCTAGATTTTAAAAAGTATAATAAATCCATAGCCTACACATCACAATAAGTCCATATGTATTTTAGACAGGTCTAAAGAAACATGATATGAAGAAAATGTAGTCTATTTAAGAACAGAATAGCATACTCCTTGCCCTGATTTGGCTATACCATAAGGCTGTGGGCTACACTAGTTAATTTAGCAGACAAGATTTGCTTAAAATTCCGTGGCATTCTTTTGTTTTATAGTATGAAGATTACAATTGAACATTGCTGAATAAAATAGAAAGGATGTTTTCTCAAAGATTTCTGAGGGAGTGTGCACAAAATGGCTATTCTGAGTGGTTAACAAGGACACAGGTCTTCCTATGTGTTTAATTTAGTTACTTATGCAACTTTAGTTGTGATGAAAACATGTAGCCCAACGTTTGTATTTTTAATGCATTCTAAGGCTGCGATGATGATTTGCAAAAAGTTGCATGAAAGGCATGAACTTTGTTATTTGCTGCAGACTTTTCATCAGTCTATCATTCACAATTTGACAAGCACTTGATAATGCCTCAAATTTCTGGCCGTAATGCCCCCAAAATTAATCTGTCTTTTGCGGCCAGTGGCCGTTATGCCCTTGGGCTAAATATAATATCTCTCAGATAGCTCAATTCTTATTAGCCAATGCCCGTCACAGGCTACAAGTGAAGATAGACACATCGGGGATGCAACTTTGTGGGTCCTTATCCAATTCCGAGGCACACATTGAAGATATTAGATCTGTCCCTATTTACTTTTCATCAGCCAACAAAATGTGTAGGCTTAATGAACAGCAAAAGCATTAGGCTATCAACTTTTGTACTATTGATGACTATGTCAATCTACTATCCCTCATAGTACAAAAATTGACCTATTCTGTGCGAGAAATAAAAATTCCAAACATTGTCTGGGACAGTTGTGGGATGCGATAGATCCCAAATTCAATACAACCACAAGCATCAAACAACCTTTTTTAAGCATTCAGGCTGAGGCAACAGATCAGAACATTTAGCTTAAAATGTTGATAAACTATTAAATCAAATCAAACTTTACTTGTCACATGCGCCGAATAGACCTTACCGTGAAGACCTTACCGTGAAGTGCTTACTTACAAGCCCTTAAAACCTGTTGGGGCTCGGGGGCATTATTGAGACATTTTGAAAAAAATATGTGCCCATTTTTAACTGCCTCCTACACCAACTCAGAAGCTAGGATATGCATATTATTAACACATTCGGATAGAAAACACTCTGAATTTTCTAAAACAGTTTGAATGGTGTCTGTAAGTATAACAAAACTCATATTGCAGGCAAAAACCTGTGAAAAATAGATCCAAAATTTTTTTGAATTTTGTGACTGTACTATTTAGTGTCATTGTTTTATAGATACCATAGTGAGAAAGGATTCATTTCGCAACACCTACGGCTTCCACTAGATGTCAACGATCTTTATAAAGTTGTTTGAAGCGTCTATGATAAACAGAGAGCAAATTAGAATCCAAGGAAGTTGACATGTCATCACTTCATTTTTTTGCACCTGCGCGTAAATCTGAGAAGCGTGAGTTTGTCATCATTGTTTATCTAGACATAGGATAGGTTGTGTGAAAATATTACTGATGTTTAACGTTAAAAATGGACCAAAAGATTAATGCTAAACAACATTTGACATGTTTGAACGAACGTAAATAGATTATTTACTAGGTTTTTTTAGCTTTTCGGCGTGATTTTACACTCCCCCCACCACGTTTTGTGGGAGCATAATGAACGCTAAGTACTTGGTGTTATTTGGACATAAATTATGAACTTTGTCAAAAGAAACCACATTTGTTCTGGACCTGGGATGCCTTCCGGACCTGGGATGCCTGCCTTCTGATGGAGATAATCAAAGGTAAGGGGATATTTACAATGTTATTATCGATTTTAGATGATGCTAACTGTATAGCATAGCTTATTGTTCTTAGCATAGCACCCCGTTTATTGCAAAATGTGATTTCCCAGTAAAGTTATTTTGAGATCTGGCCATTCGGTAGCAATTACGAGATGATAATATATTATTCTTTGAATGACAATATTATAATTTACCAATGTTTTCGAATAGTAATTTTGTCATGTTCACCGGAAGCATTTCAGAGAAGAAAAAAATCTGAATTTCACGCTACTGTAAAATGCTGTTTTTGGATATAAATATGAACTTGATGGAACAAAAAATGCATGTATTGTATAACATAATGTCCTAGGAGTGTCATCTGATGGAGATTGACAAAGGTTAGTACATAATTCTAGCTGGTTTCTGCTTTTGGTGACGCCTGATCTTGAATTGAAAATGGATGTTTGTACTTTTGTGGCTATGTACTGTCCTAACATAATCTAACTTTATGCTTTTGCCGTAAAGCCTCTTTGAAAATCGAACCATGTGGTTAGATTAAGGAGATGTTTATCTTTTAAATTGTGTAAAATAGTTGATTGTTTGAGAAATTGAAATTATTAGATTTTTGATGTTTTGAATTTCCAGCCTTGTTAGCAATCCCGACTCGGGGTTCATTGCTAACCTGTAGCCCCAACAGGTTAAATTAACCAATAGTGCAGTTCAGGAAGAGTTAAGAAAATATTTACCAACTAAAGTAAAAAATAATAAAAGTAACACTACATAACAATAACGAGGCTATATACAGGGGGTACCTAGTCAGTGTGCGGGGGTACAAGTTCGAGGTCATTTGTACATGTAGGTAGGGATGAAGTGACCATGCATAGATAATAAACAGCAAGTAGCAGCAGTGTACAAAACAAATGGAGGGGGGGGGGGGGTGTCAATGTTATAATCCGGTGGCCATTTTATGAATTGTTCAGCAGTCTTATGGCTTGGGGGTAGAAGCTGTTAAGAAGCCTTTTGCTCCTAGACTTGGCGCTCCGGTACCGCTTGCCGTGCGGTAGCAGAGAAAACAGTCTGACTTGGGTGACTGGAGTCTCTGACAATTTTATGGGCTTTCCTCTGACACCGCCTATTATATACGTACATGTAATGCTTTTATTATAAAAATGCATTTTTATTGTGAAAATGATCTATCCCAAACTTGAAACTCAGTCGCTGCGTATGTATGTCAGTCAGGCTCTACGCCAGTTTTAAAGCAGATTAATGTCCTTAAAATTAAGAAGTTATTTGGACACTAGTTGTGACACAAACTTTATCAAAACATACAGGCATATGGGCTAGGCTACATGAGGTGTGGGACTATGATTTTGAAAAAGTGCAAAAAAAAGACATGCGATGTTTCTTGCCTTACTGAACACAAGCTGGGCATCATTCACAAGTGACAATATATACTGGTCAAAAAATAAAGGGAACACTTAAACAACACAATGTAACTCCAAGTCAATCACACTTCTGTAATAAATTTCATATGCTGTTGTGCAAATGGAATAGACAACAGGTGGAAATTATAGGCAATAAGCAAGACACCCCCAATAATTCTGCAGGTGGAGACCACAGACCAATTCTCAGTTCCTATGCTTCCTGGCTGATGTTTTGGTCACTTTTGAATGCTGGCGGTGCTTTCACTCTAGTGGTAGCATGAGACGGAGTCTACAACCCACACAAGTGGCTCAGGTAGTGCAGCTCATCCAGGATGGCACATCAGTGCGAGCTGTTGCAAGAAGGTTTGCTGTGTCTGTCAGTGTAGTGTCCAGAGCATGGAGGCGCTACCACGAGACAGGCCAGTACATCAGGAGATGTGGAGGAGGCCGTAGAAGGGCAACAACCCAGCAGCAGGACCGCTACCTCCGCCTTTGTGCAAGGAGAAGCAGGAGGAGCACTGCCAGAGCCCTGCAAAATGACCTCTAGCAGGCCACAAATGTGCATGTGTCTGCTCAAACGGTCAGAAACAGACTCCATAAGGGTGGTATGAGGGCCCGACGTCCACAGGTGGGGGTTGTGCTTACAGCCCAACACCGTGCAGGACGTTTGGCATTTGCCAGAGAACACCAAGATTGGCAAATTCGCCACTGGCGCCCTGTGCTCTTCACAGATGAAAGCAGGTTCACACTGAGCACGTGTCTGGAGACGCCGTGGAGAACATTCTGCTGCCTGCAACATCCTCCAGCATGACCGGTTTGGCGGTGGGTCAGTCATGGTGTTGGGTAGCATTTCTTTGGGGGGTCGCACAGCCCTCCATGTGCTGGCCAGAGTTAGCCTGACTGCCATTAGGTACCGAGATGAGATCCTCAGACCCCTTGTGAGACCATATGCTCGTGCGGTTGGCCCTGGGTTCCTCCTAATGCAAGACAATGCTAGACCTCATGTGGCTGGAGTGTGTCAGCAGTTCCTGCAAGAGGAAGGTATTGATGCTATGGGCTGGCCCGCCCGTTCCCCAGACCTGAATCCAATTGAGCACATCTGGGACATCATGTCTCACTCCATCCACCAACGCCACGTAGCACCACAGACTGTCCAGGAGTTGGCGGATGCTTTAGTCCAGGTCTGGGAGGAGATCCCTCAGGAAACCATCCGCCACCTCATCAGGAGCATGCCCAGGCGTTGTAGGGAGGTCATACAGGCACGTGGAGGCCACACACACTACTGAGCCTCATTTTTACTTGTTTTAAGGACATTACATCAAAGTTGGATCAGCCTGTAGTGTGGTTTTCCACTTTAATTTTGAGTGTGACTCCAAATCCAGACCTCCATGGGTTGATAAATTGGATTTCCATTGATTATTTTTGTGTGATTTTGTTGTCAGCACATTCAACTATGTAAAGAAAAAAAGTATTTAATAAGATTATTTCTTTCATTCAGATCTAGGATGTGTTGTTTAAGTGTTTCCTTTATTTTTTTGAGCAGTGTATAATTCACAAGTGATAGGCTAATATTGTCACCAATCAGACTTGTTGATTTTAATCTTGTCTTTACATATACTAAATAATGTTTGAAATTTGTTGTTTGGATTTAGAATGGACCATTATCATCAACCTGTCTCAACTGGGGCAGGAGAAACAAGTACATGTCATCTATACACTTAAATAGCGAATGGAGGACACTTTTCCCAGTGGTTTATTTTCATGATACTCCTGTTGTAAAGAGAAGCAATGTGCTTATTAGGAAAGCTGTGTTTTTGGTTGTTGTCCTGTTTTCCAACTTCTGTTGAGCTTCAATTGGCGGACAGATACCCTAACATTCTCCTGCAAAATGTCTTGATAAACTTGGGAATTCATTTTTCCGCAGATGATAGTAAGCTGTCCAGGCCCTCCTTCCACCATACTTTACAGTTGGGATGAGGTTTTGATATTGGTGTGCTGTGCCTTTTTCTCTCAACACAGTGTTGTGTGTTCCTTCCAAACAACTTAACTGTAGTTTCATCTGTCCACATAATATTCTGCCAGTAGAGCTATAGAACATCCAGGTGAACTTTGCAAACTTCAGAAGTGCAGCAGTGCTTCTTCCGTGGTGTCCTCCTATGAACACCATACTTGTTTCGTGTTATACATATTGTAGACTCGTCAACAGAGATGTTGGCATGTTCCAGAGAGTTCTGTAAGTCTTTAGCTGACACTAGGATTCTTCTTAACCTCATTGAGCAATCTGCGCTGTGCTCTTGCAATCATCTTTGCAGGACGGCCACTTCTAGGGAGAGAAGCAACAGTGCTGAACTTTTTCTATTTATAGACAATGTGTCTTACCGTGGACTGACGAACATCAAGGCTTTTAGAGATACTTTTGTAACCGTTTCCAGCTTTATGCAAGTCAGCGATTCTTAGTCTTAGGTCTTTTGTTTGAGGCATGGTTCACATCAGGCAATGCTTCTTGTGAATAGCAAACTCAAATTGTGTGAGTTTTATAGGGCAAGGCAGCTCTAACCAACATCTCCAATCTCGTGTCATTGATTGGACTCCAGGTTAGCTGACTCCTGACTCCAGCTTTTGGAGAAGTCATTAGCCTAGGGGTTCACATACTTTTTCCAACCTACACAGTGAATGTTTAAATGATGTATTCAATATAGACAAGAAAAATACAATAATTTGTGTGTTACTAGTTTAAGCACACTGTTTGTCTATTGAGACTTAGATGAAGATAAGATAACATTTGATGACCAATTTATGCAGAAATCCAGGTAATTCCAAGGGGTTCATACTTCTTCTTGCCACTGTATGAATGTATTTCAGTTGACTGATATGCTTATGAACTGTAACTAAGTAAAATCTTTGAAATTGTTGCATGTTTGTTTATTTTTGTTCAGTGTGTCGCTATATAAACTCAGCAAAAAAAGAAATGTCATCTCACTGTCAACTGCATTTATTTTCAGCAAACTTAACATGTGCAAATATTTGTATGAACATAACAAGATTCAACAACTGAGACATAAACTGAACAAGTTCCACAGACATGGAATAATGTGTCCCTGAACAAAGGGGGGGGGGTCAAAATCAAAAGTAACAGTCAGTATCTGGTGTTGCCACCAGCTGCATTAAGTACCGCAGTGTATCTCCTCCTCATGGACTGCACCAGATTTGCCAGTTCTTGCTGTGAGATGTTACCCCACTCTTCCACCAAGGCACCTGCAAGTTTCCAGACATTTCTGGGGGGAATGGCCCTAGCCCTCACCCTCCGATCCAACAGGTCCCAGACGTGCTCAATGAGATTGAGATCCGGGCTCTTCGCTGGCCATGGCAAAACACTGACATTCCTGTCTTGCAGGAAATCACACACAGAACAAGCAGTATGGCTGGTGGCATTGTCATGCTGGAGGGTCATGTCAGGATGGGAACCACATGAGGGAGGAGACTTTCTTCCCTGTAACGCACAGCGTTGAGATTGCCTGCAATAACAACAAGCTCAGTCCGATGATGCTGTGACACACCGCCCCAGACCATGACGGACCCTCCAACTCCATATCGATCCCGTTCCAGAGTACAGGCCTCGTTGTAACGCTCATTCCTTTGACGATAAACCCCAATCCGACCATCACCCTTGGTGAGACAAAACCACGACTCGTCAGTGAAGAGCACTTTTTGCCAGTCCTGTCTGGTCCAGCGACGGTGGGTTTGTGCCCATAGGCGACGTTGTTGCCGGTGATGTCTGGTGAGGACCTGCCTTACAATAGGCCTACAAGCCCTCAGTCCAGCCTCTCTCAGCCTATTGCGGACAGTCTGAGCACTGATGGAGTGATTGTGCGTTCCTGGTGTAACTCAGACAGTTGTTGTTGCCATCCTGTACCTGTCCCGCAGGTGTGATGTTTGGATGTACCGATCCTGTGCAGGTGTTGTTACACGTGGTCTGCCACTGTGAGGATGATCAGCTGTCCGTCCTGTCTCCCCGTAGCGCTGTCTTAGGCGTCTCACAGTACAGACATCGCAATTTATTGCCCTGGCCACATCTGTAGCCCTCATGCCTCCTTGCAGCATGCCTAAGGCACGTTCACGCAGATGAGCAAGGACCCTGGGAATCTTTCTTTTGGTGTTTTTCGGAGTCTGTAGAAAGGCCTCTTTACTTTTCATAACTGTGACCTTAATTGCCTACCGTCTGTAAGCTGTTAGTGTCTTAACAACCGTTCCACAGGGGAATGTTCATTAATTGTTTATGGTTCATTGAACAAGCATGGGAAACTGTGTTTAAACCCTTTACAATGAAGATCTGTTAAGTTTTGGGGATTTTTACGAATTATCTTTGAATCACAGGGTCCTGAAAAAGGGACGTTTCTTTTTTTGCTGAGTTTACATTGCCTCCTAATTTTGTAGCTTCATTGACCTGGGTTATTGTTTGAATTCAAGAGCAGATTGATCTCAGAGTAGCCACTCATTTCAGTCATTTGTGTGGTATTAAAAAAGATTCAGCTAATGTCTTCTGTCATGTAAATCAAATTTTATTAGTCACGTGCCGAATACAACAGGTGTAGACCTTACAGTGAAATGCTTACAGATGAGCCCCTAACCAACAATGCAGTTAAAAAAAATAAGACCAGAATAAGAGTAAAAGTAACAGCAGCAGTAAAATAACAATAGCAGACTATATACAGGGGGTACCAGTACAGAGTCAATGTGCGGGGGCACCGGTTATTGAGGTAATATGTACACGTAGGTAGAGTTATTAAAGTGACTAGATGATAACAGAGAGTAGCAGCGGTGTAAAAGAGGGGGAGGCAATGCAAATACAAATAGTCTGGTTAGCCATGACACAGAATTGCATGAAATGCGTTGTCAAAAGGCAACACATTTTTTTTACCCTGCTAACAAATGTTCCCCATCTGTGGAAATTCTAAAAACGTTGAGGGGTGGGGGAGGGGGTGGGCTAAAAAAAACAAAGCCCCAGGGCCTATGATTTCTTAATCCGGCCCTGCATGTCTCATACCTAGCTTTTCTCACAGCTGCATGACTGCAGTGGCAACTCAAAGTGATTGAGTGGCTGTCTAAAATGATTTCCCACAACCACCTAGAAAACTAATGCAATGACAATAAAAAAGGCAATTCCGTCTATTGCAGTGGGAGTGTTTTTAGTAGTTTAGTGTCTCTCACAGTGACTTGATAATTTAATGACAGCAATCAGATGTTTGCTTTTCTAGATAGTAAAGAAAAAGGGTTTGTTTCAGAAATAGCACCCTAAACCTACAGTTGAAGTCGGAAGTTTACATACACTTAGGTTGGAGTCATTTAAACTCGTTTTTCAACCACTCCACAAATTTCATGTTAACAAACTATAGTTTTGGCAAGTCGGTTAGGACATCTACTTTGTGCATGACACAAGTAATTTTTCCAACAATTGTTCACAGAGAGATTATTTCACTTATAATTAATTCACTGTATCACAATTCCAGTGGGTCAGAAGTTTACATACATTAAGTTGATTGAGCCTTTCCACAGCGTGGAAAATTTCAGAAAATGATGTCATGGCTTTAGATGCTTCTGATAGGCTAATTGACATCATTTGAGTCAATTGGAGGTGTACCTGTGGATGTATTTCAAGGCCTACCTTCAAACTCAGTGCCTCTTTGCTTGACATCGTGGGAAAATCAAAAGAAATCATTAAAAAAAATTGTAGACCAAGTCAGGTTCATCCTTGGGAGCAATTTCCAAACGCCGGAAGATACCACGTTCATCTGTACAAACAATAGTACGCAAGTATTAACACCATGGGACAACGCAGCCTTCACACTGCTCAGGAATGAGATGTGTTCCATCTCTTAGAGATGAATGTACTTTGGTGCGAAAAGTGCAAATCAATCCCAGAACAAGGATCTTGTGAAGATGCTGGATGAAACAGGTACAAAAGTATCTATATCCACAGTAAAACGAGTCATATCGACATAACCTGAAAGGCCGCTCAGCAAGGAAGAAGCCACTCCTCCAAAACCGCCATAAAAAAAGCCAGACTACGGTTTGCAACTGCACATGGGGACAAAGATCGTACTTTTTGACAAATGTCCTCTGGTCTGATGAAACAAAAATAAAACTGTTTGGCCATAATGACCATCGTTATGTTTGGAGGAAAAAGGGGGAGGCTTGCAAGCCGAAGAACACCATCCCAACCGTGAAGCACGGGAGGGCAGCATGATGTTGTGGGGGTGCTTTGCTGCAGGAGGGACTGGTGCACTTCACAAAATAGATGGCATCATGAGGCAGGAAAATTATGTGGATATATTGAAGCAACATCTCAAGACAAAAGCCAGGACGTTAAAGCTTGGTCGCAAATGGGTCTTCCAAACTGACAATGACCCCAAGCATACTTCCAAAGTTGTGGCAAAATGGCTTAAGGACAACAAAGTCAAGGTATTGGAGTGGCCATCACAAAGCCCTGACCCCAATCCCATAGAAAATGTGTGGGCAGAACTGAAAAAGTGTGCAAGGAGGCCTACAAATCTGACTCAGTTACACCAGCTCTGTCAGGAGGAATGGGCCAAAATTCACCCTACTTATTGTGGGAAGTTTGTGGAAGGCTACCTGAGATATTTGACCCAAGTTTAACAATTTAAAGGCAATGCTACCAAATACTAATTGAGTGTATGTAAACTTCTGACCCACTGGGAATGTGATGAAAGAAATAAAAGCTGAAATAAATCCTTCTCTCTACTATTATTCTGACATTTCACATTCTTAAAATAAAGTGGTGATCCTAACTGACCTAAGACAGGGAATTATTACTCGGATTAAATGTCAGGAATTGTGAAAAACTGAGTTTAAATGCATTTGGCTAAGGTGTATGTAAACTTCCGATTTCAACTGTGTATTCTATTGTATTCTGTATGTTTGCATTATCAATAGCTGTCTGTGTGATTGCCACTGCCTTCCTTACTCAGTGGATAATCAGTTTGTTTGTCAAACATTGAGGGAAATCACATCTGTGTGATCATGATTGGCCTTGGTGGGTCTGCTGCAGGCTGGCTTTAGTTTTTGGAAATGAGCCTCTGGCAGATATTGTTTCAAATACAGGCATCCTCTCCATGTACTGTGTGCTGACAGACAGCCCTTTGCCCTCCCTTGTCACTGGGGCCAGGGCCATGCCATCTGTGTTCCCCACATGAACAGAGGAAAGTGACACTGTGACACGCCATGGGGAAGCCAGAGGTCAAGGTCGCTCTGCCTGTCTGTTTCTGCTGTCTATGGGTTTGACGCAGTGGAACTGGGGACTGAGAAGCTATCTTGTGCCATGACTGTAGATCTGATACAGTTGGTGACAGGCCTGAGCAGTCAGTAGTCTTGTCATGTGTGCCTATAACTGTACAGTGCGGTGGCATAGAGATCGATGGAACACGTGATTTTATAATGCTTCAGTTTCAATCTACAAACCTTCCCAACTCAAAAACCTGTGTATTAGTTAGTTACGATGCACTCTACAAAAGACTAGAAAAGAGCAATAGCTATACTTGGATTCAAGGTAATTGCTTTGTTTGAATACAAAGAAATGTGTGTGGTTGCTTCTCACAGGAAGAGATTCAGCCTCCAACACACAAACATACTACACACTTCATAGTTCCTTACAGGAAGAGATACAAGACCTCTCCACCATCTGACCACATCTGTCATTAAAGGTTCTCCATCCAAACCCCCCAAAACCTCTTAATTATGCATGTGGGCTGTGCAATCCGTCTCACTGTTAACTCCATCAGGCTGCCTCCTTGGGCATGCAAGCTGATTATGGCGGCCCAAGTGCTTTGAATTATTTAAATCTCTCTTAAGCCTCCATACATATATCAATGTGAGAAATGGATTAGGAGTTTACATGTTTTCTTCACTACTCCACACACCAACCAACCTCACCACAACTGACTCTATAACTTCCCAAAAAGGCTATCTACTAATAATAAGGACAAGCAATGTCGTACAGTAGATATTCTGTTTAGCGTTATTGAGACTGGGATTATGCTAATAATTTGGTACAGGATCAGTGTTTTCTAGAATTCGGAGCACAAATGTCCCAGAGGGTTTAGCGGAGAAGCCTTTTGTCCACCCAGGCAGTCATTCCAACCTGGAGAGACTCACTTGCCCAGAGAGGCCCCATGGGAGTTGGCCGCCAACTGCTCTTCGATGGATACACACACACAATCAATACTCCCCCGGTCTGCCTCTCAGCGCAAATAAATAAAAACATGGCCGAGATTAATAAATAAAAAGCAGCCACACTTTTTTACATTAGGTAGGATTGTACACAAAGGCGAAGCGGATATTGCATTTAGCAAGACCTTAATAGACTCTCTCGCTCTCAGCGGGACGCTTGCTGCAAATGTATGTTTTGAAAAACCGATGCATACATATCTAGTGAGGGGAAACAGCCCTGGCTGAACTGTATCTGAGTAAAGCAGCTCGCTAGACACACTTAATACAAGTGATTCAATTAATGCCAGAGGGGTAGTGAGAATTGATATCACAATCACATATTTTTCAGCCCCTTATTATACTGTCATATTACACTACGTCCATTTCTTTCCTCTGGATTGGTTTAAAGTACATTGACAGCTGCATCTTGTGTGTGAAGTGTTATATTTGTTAAAGTGCTATTTTGCAGCAGAATAATAGAAATTACAGCCAGGAGACAGTGGAGCTTTCACAGAACTGTCTGCTTGCTCTGTCTGGGAAACGAGGCCAAAGGAGGAGAAAGATGTCGGTCAGACAGTGGAGATGCTGCTGAGTCTGAGTGAGTGACAGGAGATGAGATGAGCTCCTCAATGTACTCACAAACTGCCTTGGACATTAACTCCCATCTCCTCAATAGGACCATTACTGGGCCTGGACAGGGAGTGAAGCCCAAAACCACTAGCTATGCATCCCCTTTCCTGTCTTATGAAAGGCAATTCAAATCTCTTCTAAAAGAAAAGACAATCCAAAGGTAGAAGATGACTGAGATTTCTATTTTTTGCCCATTCCTGTTACACTACAGTACAGAAGTAATTATGACAGTATACTGTAATGTGAGGAAAAGGCACAGTGAAGGGCTGCATTAAATTAAAAAGTAATATGCTTATATTTCACATTAATCTGTTGCAGTGGCGACCCCTCATTCAATCAAATTTATTTGATGTAGTGGCGACCCATCATTCAGGGAAGTTTTATTTTTTTATTTCTATTTAACCTTTATTTAACTAGGCAAGTCAGTTAAGAACAAATTCTTATTTACAATGATGGCCTAGGTGGGGCTATTAAAATAATAATTGCCTGTTTTGCATGTTATTTTGGCATTAATACGTGTCGCATATCAGTTTGCAAACAATGTAAAAATATATATAATTGAGTTAATAAAGCATGGAAACATGGTCTCTTTTTTGCTTTCTTAGGTAAGGCAGCTCTAAAATGCAGGTGTTTCAGCCTAGCTCAGTGCTTTCTGTGGTGGTGGGGCGGCCAGCGGAAAATACGGAGTGTAGGGGTTGGTAATGTTCTGTAGTTGCGCCATGATTGGCTTAGTGTTCTGTCACTCATGGGGACTCTGCGTCACCACAAAATCAACGAGGAGAATTCGACTTAGCCTACATAAATTAGCCTACTATATTGTAAGAGCTTTCACTGCCCCCTTTATTTATCCCACAGTTCTGACTTGGTGTACATGGAGAATACTGTAAGAACAAACCATGTTCTGAATTATGTTGCTGAACTAATAGTTAGATTGACTACTTCCGTCCTAGCTCGCTCATTAATGTCTTAATCGAAATGACAGATTGCCTCTTATCCCCTCGTCGTCCCCTTATGCCATGATTTGTACATCTCAATTGTCAGTAAAAAACACATGTATTTAAGCAAGTCAGCCATATCAGCTATGTTTTTTTTAAAGGCAGTAAATGAGGCTGAATCAACTGTTTCGCTGCCAGACAAGGTTCCGCTGATGGCCAGGTGTAGCAGTAGTAAGGTGTTGGGACTGCTGTAGGCCCTAACAGTTTGTGGGCACCGTTTGTCACCATTATAGTGCAAGTAATGTGTTGTGTTGTGTAGTGGCTTTGCTGGCAAGCATAAAATAAACATTGGGGGGAGTTTTCCACACCAAGATTTACATTCTAAAATCACCACTAATCTGATGTCATATTTACCTGCTATACATCTGTCTATTGGATTTGTCAAAAATGTCTGTTACTGACACTCAGCAGTCAGCTGTAACGTACTGCATGTACACTATATATACAAAAGTATGTGGACAGCCTTTCAAATTAGTTGATGCGGCTATTTCACACCAATTGCTGACAGGTGCAATCTCCATAGACAAACAATGACAGTTGAATGGATTTTCTGGAGAGCTCAGTGACTTTAAACAGGGCACTGTCATAGGATGCCACCTTTCCAACAAGTCAGCACATCAAATTTCTGCCCTGCTAGAGCTACCCGGTCAACTGTAAGTGCTGATATTGTGAAGTGGAAACGTCTAGGAGCAACAAAGGCTCAGCCACTGCCTCTGGAGGCAACGTCAACACAAGAACTGTTCATCGGGAGCTTCATGAAATGGGTTTCCATGGCCGAGCAGCCTCACACAAGTCTAAGATCATCATGCGCAATGCCAAGCGTCGGCTGGAGGGGTGTAAAGCTCGCAGCCATTGGACTCTGGAGGACTGGAAATACGTTCTCTGCAGTCCGACAGACAAATCTGGGTTTGGCGAATGCCAGGAGAACAATACCTGCCTGAAATGCATAGTTTCAACTGTAAAGTTTGGTTGAGGAGGAATAATGGTATGTGGCTGTTTTTTCATGGTTTGGGCTAGGCCCCTTAGTTCCAGTGAATGGAAATCTTTACTTTACAGCAAACAATGACATTCTAGAAGATTCTGTGCTTCCAACCTTGTGGCAACCGTTTGGGGAAGGACCTTTCCTGTTTCAGCATGACAATGCCCCTGTGCACAAAGTGAGGTCCATACAGAAATGGTTTGTCGAGATCGGTGTGGAAGAACTTGACTGGCATTCAGAGCCCTGACCTCAACCCCATCGAACACCTTTTGGGATGAATTGGAACGCCGACTGCGAGCCAGGCGTAATCGTTCAACATCAGTGCCCGACCTCACTAATGCTCCAACATCTAGTGGAAAGCCTTCCCAGAAGAGTGGAGGCTGTTGTAGCAGCACAGGGGGGGACTAACTCCATATTAATGCCCATGATATTGGAATGAGATGTACGACGAGCAGATGTCCACATACTTTTAGTCATGTAGTGTATCTTGAAAAGTACTGTGCCTTATATCCACAGCAAAACTTAGTTGAAATTAACCGAATAAAGTCTTCCGAGTCATTTGTGTCCCGTCATCTTTGAAGGTGTTAAATTATTTCATTTTCTGAAAGGAATTAGTATCTGCCATTTGGACTAATAGCCTAAAGCTGGCTGTTTTTGTCCTTTATTACCACAGAACACTGACAGGTGACACTGATATATGCCTGCTTGAAGTCGGGAAATTTAAATCAGAAATGAGCTTAGCCCATAGCTGCTGAAACTAGAATTGATAATCAAAATGTTATGATACATTTTCATTTCAGCAGCTATAGGCATTTAATGATGCTGTATGAGGTGTCGGTGAGTACAGTGTAAGAGAGCTGATGGATTCTGTAAGCAATAAGGAAGGGACAGCAGATAATTTTGTCAGGATAAAGAATTACTTTGCAAACACAGCAAAGAGTGCTGATTGGCAGGTAAGGTGGCAGGTACAGGTAGCCTTGTGGTTAGAGCATTGGGCCAGTAAGCGAAAGGTTGCTAATTTGAATCTTTGAGCTGACAAGGTGAAAAATCTGTCGATTTGCCCTTGAGCAAGGCACTTAACCCTAATGCTCCAGGGTTGCTGTTGATAATGTCAACCCTTGCTGTGACCCCACTCTGAGGGTGTCTCGGGGAGTTGGAATATGTGAAACATATTTCTGATGTGAAATAGGACAAATAAGCACCCAAATTATTTCAAAGAAACATGCAGAGGTTCACACAATGCTGGAAGATTAAGATCACCTTATTGGTCTATTGCACACAAGGTCCAACTGAAATTTGGCTTCTGCTTTTAACCAAACCCCTCCAAAAGACACAGATACATCAGGACTTTTTCTGGATCAAAAGGGGACTTATGTGGTGGGCGTGATATGGGGCCTGGCAGTGGCACTGTCGGTGGCACATTTCTCCATTCAACTGAGAGAAAATGTTGTATTTTTAAAGAACATTTCCAACATTTCTATGCATTTTGGCATGGCTAATTCTGTTATTTTGCTCAAACATAATAACAGAATCTATTCTGCTAAATTCATTATGGGATTTTTAAATTCTCGCTGAATGACATACTTTTTATGTTGGTCATTGTTAGTTCTCAAAGATTATATTATAAAAAATATATACAGTACCAGTCAAGTTTGGACACTTACTGTACTCATTCAAGGGCTTTTCTTATTTTTTATATTTTCTACATTGTAGAATAATAGTGAAGGCAAACTATGAATTAACACATGGAATCATGTACTGTAGTATCCAAAAAAGTGTCAGACAAATCAAAATATATTTGAGATTCTTCAAAGTAGCCAGTCTTTGCCTTGATGACAGCTTTGCACACTCTTGGCAGAATTGCAGGAAATAAGCTATAAAACCTTTTTCCCCCATGGCAAAATGTGTATACTTGTAGAGGCGGATCCTTGCACAGACCTTGTGCATAAGATGCATCAATCCATTAGGTCTGTTTTCAATTCATATTCAAATGAGTTGAAACTTCAACAAACACCCTTTGTCATGTTCCTTTGTATCAACTTTAGATAAAACATTATCACTAATAGCATGCTCGGATACCTTTACCTGTTCTGAAAAGGCTCCTCAATGTAATTTTAGAGCGCTAGCTAAAAATACCAGCAGCTAATTCATTTCGGTTCTCCAGACTGCACCTACATCTTCCTCTCAATTATAAATGAGGGGAAAGTGATCTGATCTACAGCACTCAGGGAAGAAACTGATGGAGATGACAGGCAGACAGGATGCTCTCTGCAGACAGATTCCAAACAGGCGGTGGAAGGGAAGTGGGTCCCGATTTATCTACCTCTTCTCCCGAAGGTTGGCCAGAAGGCATTTGGAACTGAGGCAGTGTGGTAGGCCACAGAAGCACCATTGGGTTCTCTTTTTTTAAACAAAACGATGTGAAGTTCCATGTCCCAGTGGGAATTATTAAGCTGCATTAGCGGACAACACAAAACCAAACTTGACAAACAACTTTAACTTGGTTTTTAGGCTACAACCATTTAGCTTGTGCCCTAAAGGTGCATGCTACACATGAGTTTCTCTTGGGCTGAATTCCTAATCACTCCACTTGCCCTCCATTTACATCTTCCCTCATGCCTCCGTCCCAAAGCTAAGAGACTGAAAATTATGGAGGGTGTAGGAGCCAATTAGACAGCAAGGCTGCAGGCTTCAGAAGGAAGCGCTATCCTGATATGCGCCACGATATGGTCTTCTTCTTTTGAGATTGGGTTGGCAGATCGCATCCAACCACACCTACTGTACTGGAGTGAGGCCAGTCACGGCCTACTTTATCTATATTAAATTCTCTTCATTATTCCTGTTCCTAAAAGAAACATAAATATCTAAATTACAAATCACCACCCTATTAACTCTTCTGCAGTAAAATCTTGTACACCCAGGTACTTCTCTGCAGCTGCCACCTACACTCATTAAAAACCCACTATCAGATTCCACTACTTTGACCCTATCTACTCCTGCACCATGCCAATGGCCTGGGAGGATGGGACACCATCCCACAACACACCCTGTAACTCTCCTGAAGTCAAATCTTGTATACCCAAATACTTGTCTGCAGCTGCCACCACAACATCTATTTTTCTGTGATTTACATTTCATTTCTGTGGTACAGTTGATAACCATTGCTATGAACGCTAAGAAGCCGACCTTACTGAAGCATAAATCCCTCGTTGCCCGATCCCTCTGTGCTGGCACAAATCTACTACTCATTGGGATCCTCACCTCCCTCCTTCTTCAAAGCCTTGGCATACAACACCTTCTGCACTACTCTGACTCGGGCCACTTCAACCTGTTTCTGTCGCACCGTATACTTCCGATCCCATGCAACATGAGCACCCCTACAGTTGACACAACTTTATCCACCGAAACTAGACAATCCTCTGTCCCATGCCCTCCTGCATACTTCACACATCTTGGAATCTCCCTCCTACACACTGGTGCAACATGACCATTCACGTTGCACCTGAAACAGTGCAGTGGATTCTGCACAAAAGCTCTAACAGGATAACTGATACATCCTAACATGACTTTCTGGTAGAGACTCAAAAGGACTGACAATGACTCCTCTGTTTAACCACGCTCCCCACCAGATCTGCGTCACACCAAACGGCTTGCATCACAAACACCAGGAATTTTAAAACTTCAATTGCTCCACCTCCACACATCAAATCAAATGGTATTAGTCACAGGCGGCGAATACAGCTGAATACCTTACAGTGAAATGCTTGCTTACGAGCCCCTAACCAACAGTGCAGTTTAAAAAAAATATGGATGAGAATAAGAGATAAAAGTAACAAGTAACTAAAGAGCAGCAGTAAAAAATAACAATATACAGTGGCATGCGAAAGTATTCACTCCTTGGCATTATTTCAATTTTTTTCTTGCTTTACAGCCTGGAATTGAATTAGATTTTTGGGGGGTTTGTATCATTTGATTTACACAACATGCCTACCACTTTGAAGATGCAAAATATTTTTCATTGTGAGACAAACAAGAAATAAGACAAAAAACAGAACTTGAGCGTGCATAACTATTCACCCTCCCAAAGTCAATACTTTGTAGCGCCACCTTTGGCAGCAATTACAGCTGCAAGTCTCTTGGTATGTCTCTATAAGCTTGGCACATCTTGCCGCTGGGATATTTGCCCATTCTTCAAGGCAAAACTGCTCCAGTTCCTTAAAGATTGCTGTACATCAGCGGAACCCATCCAACTTGAAGTCATACCACAGATTCTCAATTGGATTGAGGTCTGGGTTTTGATTAGGCCATTCCAAGACATTTAAATGTTTCCCCTTAAACCACTCGAGTGTTGCTTTAGCAGTATGCTTAGGGTCATTGTCCTGCTGGAAGGTGAGCCGCCGTCTCAATCTCTGGAAGATAAACAAGTTTCCCTCAAGAATTTCCCTGTATTCAGCGCCATACATCCTTCCTTCAATTCTGACCAGTTTCCCAGTCCCTGCCGATGGAAAAACATCCCCACAGCATGATGCTGCCACCACCATGCTTTACTGTGGTGATGGTGTTCTCGGGGTGATGAGAGGTGTTGGGTTTGCGCCAGACCTAGCGTTTTCCTTGATGGCAAAAAAGCTACATTTTAGTCTCATCTGACCAGAGTCAGTCTCCCACATGCCTTTTGGCGAACACCAAATGTGTTTGCTTATTTTTTTCTGGTCACTCTTCTGTAAAGCCCAGCTCTGTGGTGTGTACGGCTTAAAGTGGTACTATGGACCGATACGCCAATCTCCGCTGTGGAGCTTTACAGCTCCTTCAGGGGTCTCTTTGTTGCCTCTCTGATTAATGCTCTCCTTGCCTGGTCCGTGAGTTTTGGTGGGCGGCCCTCTCTTGGCTGGTTTGTTGTGCCCTATTCTTTCAATTTTTTAAAATAATGGATTTAATGTTGCTCCGTGGGATGTTCAATGTTTCGGATATTTATTTTTTACCCAACCCTGATCTGTACTTCTCCACAACTTTGTCCCTGACCTGTTTGGAGAGCTCCTTGGTCTTCATGGTGCCACTTGCTTGGTGGTGCCCCTTGCTTAATGGTGTTGCAGACTCTGAGGCCTTTCAGAACAGGTGAGTGTATATGTATGTGTATATATACTGCTCAAAAAAATAAAAGGAACACTTAAACAACACTGAATGAAAGAAATAATCTTATTAAATACTTTTTTCTTTACATAGTTGAATGTGCTGACAACAAAATCACACAAAAATAATCAATGGAAATCCAATTTATCAACCCATGAAGGTCTGGATGTGGAGTCACACTCAAAATTAAAGTGGAAAACCACACTACAGGCTGATCCAACTTTGATGTAATGTCCTTAAAACAAGTCAAAATGAGGCTCAGTAGTGTGTGTGGCCTCCACGTGCCTGTATGACCTCCCTACAACGCCTGGGCATGCTCCTGATGAGGTGGCGGATGGTCTCCTGAGGGATCTCCTCCCAGAACTGGACTAAAGCATCCGCCAACTCCTGGACAGTCTGTGGTGCTACGTGGCGTTGGTGGATGGAGCGAGACATGATGTCCCAGATGTGCTCAATTGGATTCAGGTCTGGGGAACGGGCGGGCCAGTCCATAGCATCAATGCCTTCCTCTTGCAGGAACTGCTGACACACTCCAGCCACATGAGGTCTAGCATTGTCTTGCATTAGGCGGAACCCAGGGCCAACCGCACCAGCATATGGTCTCACAAGGGGTCTGAGGATCTCATCTCGGTACCTAATGGCAGTCAGGCTACCTCTGGCGAGCACATGGAGGGCTGTGCGGCCCCCCAAAGAAATGCCACCCCACACCATGACTGACCCACCGCCAAACCGGTCATGCTGGAGGATGTTGCAGGCAGCAGAACGTTCTCCACGGCGTCTCCAGACTCTGTCATGTCTGTCACGTGTTCAGTGTGAACCTGCTTTCATCTGTGAAGAGCACAGGGCGCCAGTGGCGAATTTGCCAATCTTGGTGTTCTCTGGCAAATGCCAAACGTCCTGCACGGTGTTGGGCTGTAAGCACGACCCCCACCTGTGGACGTCGGGCCCTCATACCACCCTCATGGAGTCTGTTTCTGACCGTTTGAGCAGACACATGCACATTTGTGGCTTGCTGGAGGTCATTTTGCAGGGCTCTGGCAGTGCTTCTCCTGCTCCTCCTTGCACAAAGGCGGAGGTAGCGGTCCTGCTGCTGGGTTGTTGCCCTCCTACGGCCTCCTCCACGTCTCCTGATGTACTGGCCTGTCTCCTGGTAGCGCCACCATGCTCTGGACACTACGCTGACAGACACAGCAAACCTTCTTGCCACAGCTTGCATTGATGTGCCATCCTGGATGAGCTGCACTACCTGAGCCACTTGTGTGGGTTGTAGACTCCGTCTCATGCTACCACTAGAGTGAAAGAACCGCCAGCATTCTAAAGTGACCAAAACATCAGCCAGGAAGCATAGGAACTGAGAAGTGGTCTGTGGTTACCACCTGCAGAACCACTCCTTTATTGGGGGTGTCTTGCTAATTGCCTATAATTTCCACCTGTTCTCTATTCCATTTGCACAACAGCATGTGAAATGTATTGTCAATCAGTGTTGCTTCCTAAGTAGACAGTTTGATTTCACAGAAGTGTGATTGACTTGGAGTTACATTGTGTTGTTTAAGTGTTCCCTTTATTTTTTGAGCAGTATATATATATAACCATAATGCAACACATTTTGAAAGGCGGTGGGTGACAATGGTCACCGACTTAACAAAAGGGATCTGCTCGAACGCCCCCACTGTCTCCAGCCTTTATGAAGCCATAACTCCTCCTACCACACTACTTTGAACCCCGGGAAGGCGGGAACCCCTCTACAAATTTCCTTGGAATCTCCCAATTTAAGTTGTCTGCATGCTTCCCATCCCAAACAGTTTGTGCATTTGTTATGACAACATTTTGTGACATTTTTGTTATTTTTGTCTTTGGCAAGGGTTTTCTCCTCAGTTCTTTTCTTGAGACAAGCCAAAGTTCGGTAACCAAAGTCTACAACCCTTCATCTGTGAATGGTCAACAGTAGGGATTCTTGTGTTTGTTGTCATTCAACGAGAGACAACTCGTTGTCATGCTAATTGTTCACCTCGCCTAGCCGAGCACTGCTAGGAGCAAACTGAACCTAGTATGCACATAGCTTTATAGCCAACCTGTTGGATTTTACTGATATAGGCCTACAATTGTCACGTCCTGACCATGGTAAGCTGTTATTTTCTATGGTAGAGTAGGTCAGGGTGTGACAGGGGGGTTTATTCTATGTGTTTTATTTCTATGTTTTATTTCTATGTTCTTAGGTTCTAGTTTTTGGATTTCTATGTTGATTTGTTTGGGATGATCTCCAATTAGAGGCAGCTGGTCCTCGTTGTCTCTAATTGGAGATCATACTTAAGTAGGGGTTTTTCTACCTGGGTTTTGTGGGTGATTATTTTTTAGTAGTGTTTGTTTCTCCTCTGCGTCACGGTTTGTTGTTTTGTTTACTCAGTTTATGTATGTATTGCAAAGTTTCACAGATTAAATAAAAATGTGGAATGACAAACACGCTGCACCTTGGACCTCTCATTCCTACGACAGCCGTGACAACAAAGATTAGGCTACGTGATTTATATATATAAACATGTATGAATAGGCCTATTTCTTATACATATAGGTGATAAATCAAATCAAATGTTATCAGTCACATGCACCGAATACAACAGGTGTAGACTTAAAAAAAAAAAAAATATATATATATATATATATATATATATATATATATATATATATATATATATACATACAGTTGAAGTCGGAAGTTTACATACACTTAGGTTGGAGTCATTATAACTTGTTTTTCAACCACTCCACAAATTTCTTGTTAACAAACTGTAGTTTTTGAAAGTTGGTTAGGACATCTACTTTGTGCATGACACAAGTCATTTTTCCAACAATTGTTTAGATAGATTATTTCACTTAATTCACTATCACAATTCCAGTGGGTCAGAAGTTTACATACAAGTTGACTGTGCCCTTAAACAGCTTGGAAAATTCCAGAAAATGTCATGGCTTTAGATGCTTCTGATAGGTTAATTGACATCATTTGAGTCAATTTGAGGTGTACCTGTGGATGTATTTCAAGGCCTACCTTCAAACTCAGTGCCTTTTTGCTTGACATCATGGGAAAATCCAAAGAAATCAGCCAAGACCTCAGAAAAAAAATTGTAGACCTCCACAAGTCTGGTTCATCCTTGGAAGGAATTTCCAAATGCCTGAAGGTACCACGTTCATCTGTAAAAACAATAGAACGCAAGTATAAACACCATGGGACCATGCAGCCGTCATACCGCTCAGGAAGGAGACGCGTTCTGTCTCCTGGAGATGAACGTACTTTGGTGCGAAAAGTGTGAATCAATCCCAGAACAACAGCAAAGGACCTTGTGAAGATGCTGGAGGAAACAGGTACAAAGGTATCTATATCCACAGTAAAACGAGTCCTATATCAACATGACCTGAAAGGCCACTCAGCAAGGAAGAAGCTACTGCTCCAAAACCGCCATAAAAAAGCCAGACTATGGTTTGCAACTGCACATGGGGACAAAGATCATACTTTTTTGAGAAATGTCCTCTGGTCTGATGAAAAACAAAATGGCCATAATGACCATCGTTATGTTTGGAGGAAAAAGGGGGAGGCTTGCAAGCTGAAGAACACCATCCCAACCGTGAAGCACGGGGGTAGCAGCATCATGTTGTGGGGGTGCTTTGCTGCAGGAGGGACTGGTGCACTTCACAAAATAGAAGTCATCATGAGGAAGGAAAATTATGTGGATATATTGAAGCAACATCTCAAGACATCGGCCAGGAAGTTAAAGCTTGGTCGCAACTGGGTCTTCCAAATGGACAATGACCCCAAGTATACTTCCAAAGTTGTGGCAAAATGGCTTAAGGACAACAAAGTCAAGGTATTGGAGTGGCCCGCACCAAGCCCTGACCCCAATCCTATAGAAAATTTGTGGGCAGAACTGAAGAAGCGTGTGCGAGCAAGGAGGCCTACAAACCTGACTCAGTTACACCAGCTCTGTCAGGAGGAATGGGCCAAAATTCACCCAACTTATTGTGGGGAATTTGTGGAAGGCTACCTAAAAATTTTGACCCAAGTTTAACAATTTAAAGGCAATACTACCAAATACTAATTGAGTGTATGTAAACTTCTGACCCACTGGGAATGTGACAAAAGAAATAAAAGCTGAAATAAATAATTCTCTCTACTATTATTTTGACATTTCACATTCTTAAAACAAAGTGGTGATCCTAACTGACCTAAGACAGGGAATTTTTACATGGATTAAATGTCAGGAATTGTGAAACTGAGTTTAAATGTATTTGACTAAGGTGTATGTAAACTTCCAATTTCAACTGTATAGTACATATAATGATAAATATGCAACAATATGATAAGACTTCTCTATGCGCGAGGAGGATGTGCTGACACAGGTAGGCCTTTCCCAACAACAAAATTCTATATAAATGACCATGGAATAAAATGCATCGATTAACATAGCACTACTGTGTTAATCCACCTCTATTAGACTACACCTGACCAGAGTGTGAGTGAATGCAAAGCCCCAGAATAGTTTCAAGTTTAAGTTTTATTAGTAGTTTGTATAGGATACACATGGTATACACCATCCAACTAAATGCTTTCTTGCAGGTTCCTTCTCGACAATGCAGCAATAAGAAATAATACAAGATAAGAATACAAACACAGTAAATGGTTCAGTAAAATAGAATAAGCATTGTGTGTGTGTGTGTGTGTGTGTGTGTGTGTGTTAAGGTGCAGAGAATCAGA
The DNA here is from genome assembly GCF_965601325.2 of Salmo salar. Taxonomy (NCBI): domain Eukaryota; kingdom Metazoa; phylum Chordata; class Actinopteri; order Salmoniformes; family Salmonidae; genus Salmo; species Salmo salar. Next base: position 14,302,900 of record NC_138314.1, on the reverse strand, counting down.
GCAGGTGGTCAATCCAGTTCAATTGTTCAGCAGTCTGATGACTGTCTCTGAGCCTGTTGGTATCAGACCTCATGTTCTGATACCGTCTGCACGGTGGTGAAGGAGTGAACAGCTTGTGGCTTGGGTCTGTACGATCCTTGATGATGCTGAACAGGTTCATACTGCCTTTTTCAGCTCACGCAGATAAACCAAGTCAAAATTTCAAAGAGAAAACTCCCTTGGAACATCTCTGCAGGGCTCTCCTTCCTTTCTGCTTGAGTTTAAATATATTCATTACTCTTGTGTGAGCGACAAGGAGAGCATGTGGGTAAATAGGCTTTTGCTCCTGACCTTTCTGTGTGATTAATGGCAAGTGTGTCTAGCAGCAGCGGTGTTTGAGGCTAGCGCTCCTCTGTGGATAATGTGACAGGCTAAGACCTGCTGCTCGGCAGGCTCGACCACCTCAACTATACATCCTCCTCTCCTCAGCGCACAGATTCATCTTAGAGTCCTTGGCTACTCAAAGGGCACAGGCCTTAAACCTAAATGATTGCTTTGGTGCTAATATAGCTCATGTTAGGTTTTTTCTTTACACCAGCCCAGCATAGTTTTATTTTCGTTTTTGTGAGAATGTTAAAATATGGTAAAGATTACAGTTTTTTTAAAGTATCTATTCTCAGGAGGATATTTGAGGCATCCATGTTGCCACTAATGTAGGCCACTAATACAGGATCTTCTGACCACAATTCTATCCTCCTGATTCCTGCTTACAAGCAAAATTAAGGCAGGAAGCACCAGTGACTTGGTCTATAAAAAAGTGGTCAGATGAAGCAGATGCTAAGCTACAGGACGGTTTTGCTAGCACAGACTAGAACATGTTCCAGGATTCTTCCGATGGCATTGAGGAGTATACCACATCAGTCACAATAAGTGCATCGAGAACGTCGTCCCCACAGTGACTGTACGTGCATACCCCAACCAGAAGCCATGGATTACAGGCAACATTCGCATTGAGCTAAAGGGTAGAGCTGCCACTTTCAAGGAGCCTGGAGGCTTATAAGAAATCCTGCTATGCCCTCTGACAAACCATCAAACAGGTAAAGTTTCAATACAGGGCTAGATTGAATCGTACTACACTGGCTCCGACACTCGTCTTATGTGGCAGGGCTTGCAAACTATTACAGACTACAAAGGGAAGCACAGCTGAGAGCTGCATAAGCTAAATAACTTATGCTCGATTAGAGGCAAGCAACACCGAGGCATGCATGAGAGCATCAGCTGTTCCAGACAACTGTGTGATCACGCTCTCCGTAGTTGACGTAAGACCTTTAAACAGGTCAACATTCACAAGGCTGCAGGGCAAGACAGATTACCGGGACGTGTGCTCCGGGCATGTGCTGACCAACTGCCAGGTGTCTTTACTGACATTTTCAACATGTCCCTGTCCGAGTCTGTAATACCAACATGTTTCAAGCAGACCACCATATTACCTATGCCCAAGAACAGTACATACTAGAATGGTCCAAACACACCACGACAGTCATGAAGAGGGCACGACAAACCCTATTCCCCCTAAGGAAACTAAAAAGATTTGGCTTGGGTCCTCAGATACTCAAAAGGTTCTACAGCTGCAACATCAAGAGCATCCTGACTGGTTGCATCACTACCTGGTACGGCAACTGCTCGGCCTCCGACCACAAGGCACTACAGAGGGTAGTGCGTATGGCCCAGAACATCACTGGGGCTAAGCTGCCTGCCATTCAGGACCTCCACACAAGGCGTTGTCAGAGGAAGGCCCTAAAAATTGTCAAAGACCCCAGCCACCACAGTCATAGACTGTTCTCTCTACTACCGCATGGCAAGCAGTACCGGAGCGCCAAGTGTAAGACCAAAAGTCTTCTCAGCAGCTTTTACCCCCAAGCCTTAAAACTCCTGAACAGGTAATCAAATGGCTACCCAGACTATTTGAATTGTCCTGCCCCCCAACCCCTCTTTTATTCTTCTGCTACTCTCTGTTTATCATATATGCGTACACTTTAACTATACATTCATGTACATAAACTCAGCAAAAAAGAAATGTCCCTTTTTCAGGACCCTGTCTTTCAAAGATAATTCGTCAAAATCCAAATAACTTCACAGATCTTCATTGTAAAGGGTTTAAACACTGTTTCCTATGCTTGTTCAATGAATCATAAACAATTAATGAACATTCCCCTGTGGAACGGTTGTTAAGACACTAACAGCTTACAGAAGGTAGGCAATTAAGGTCACAGATATGAAAGCCTTTCTACGGACTGTGAAAAACACCAAAATAAAGATGCCCAGGATGCCCAGATGCCTAAGATAGCGCTACGGGGAGACAGGACAGACAGCTGATCATCCCCGCAGTGACAGACCACGTGTAACAACACCTGCACAGGATTAGTACATCCAAACATCACACCTGCGAGACAAGTACAGGATGGGAACAACAACTGCCCGAGTTACACCAGGAATGCACAATCCCTCTATCTGTGCTCAGACTGCCTGCAATAGGCTGAGAGAGGCTGGACTGAGGGCTTGCAGGTCTGTTGTAAGGCAGGTCCTCACCAGACATCACCAGCAACAACGTCGCCTATGGGCACAAACCCACTGTCGCTGGACCAGACCGGACTGGCAAAAAGTGCTCTTCACTGACGAGTCGCGGTTTTGTCTCACCAGGGGTGATGGTCGGATTCGAGTTTATCCTCGAAGGAATGAGGAATGGGATCGATTTGGAGTTGGAGGGTCTGTCATGGTCTGTGGCGGTGTGTCACAGCATCATCGGACTGAGCTTGTTGTCATTGTAGGCAATCTCAACGCTGTGCGTTACAGGGAAGACATCCTCCTCCCTCATGTGGTACCCTTCTTGCAGGCTCATCCTGACATGATCCTTCAACATGACAATGCCACCAGCCATACTGCTCGTTCTGTGTGTAATTTCAGAGTTTTGCCATGGCCAGCAAAGAGCCCGGATCTCAATCCCATTGAGCATGTCTGGGACCTGTTGGATCGGAGGGTGAGGGCTAGGGCCATTCCCCCCAGAAATGTCCAGGAACTTGCAGGTGCCTTGGTGGAAGAGTGGGGTAACATCTCACAGCAAACACTGGCAGATCTGGTGCAGTCCATGAGAAGGAGATGCACTGCAGTACTTAATGCAGCTGGTGGCCACACCAGATACTGACAGGTACTTTTGATTTTGACCCCCCCTTTGTTCAGGGAGACATTATTCCATTTCTGTTAGTCACATGTCTGTGGAACTTGTTCAGTTTGTCTCAGTTGTTAAATCTTTTTATGTTCATACAAATATTTAGACATGTTAAGTTTGCTGAAAATAAACACAGTTGACAGTGAGAGGATGTTTATTTTTTGCTGAGTTTACTACCTCAATTAGCCCGACTCACAGATGCCACCGCACATTGGCTACCCGGACTATCTGCATTGTGCCACGCCACCCACCACCCTTCAACCCCTCTTTTACTCTACTGCTACTCTGTTTATCATATATGCATAGTCACTTGAACCATACCTACATGTACATACTACCTCAATTAGCCCAACTAACCGTTGCCTGTATGTAGCCTCGCTACTGTTATTTTTCACTGTCTTTTTACTGTTTTTATTTCTTTACTTATCTATTGTTCACCTAATACCAAAAAAATTTTTACTTCAAAATTGCACTGTTGGTTATGGCCTGTAAGTTATGGCCCTATTGTATTCGGCGCACGTGACAAATAAACTTTGATTTGATTCTGAGGGACACCGGCTGATTCGCCGTACAATGTACGCCTATGCTCAGTAAGTAGCCTATGTTCCTCAGGACTAGACTACTCAGTGCAGTCCCTCCCTAAATAAATAAATAAAAAAGCCTAATTTACAGTTTCTCATTGAATTCCTCCAGGTTTTTAACTTCACATATCAGAGCCTGACTAGCAAAAATCTGATTAGCAGCAATGCAATTTCCAAATCAAATTCACCTGACAAGGGGAGCCTGAAGAAGAGCGCGCTGCTCCTTTAAATTACCCATACTTCCTTCTTGCTTTTAGTACCGATCTGCCACGCATGAAGAAACAGCGACTCGGGGCCAGATAATCTTGTTTGGTTTTTCTGCCCTTGTTTCATGACAAATTAAAGATCTCTGGAAGCCATATTTTCTGAGCAGCTTCCTAGCTTGTTATTACCTAACAGACTCCCAAATTAATTAGTATTGATCTCCTGCCACGGCCATGCAGGCAGTTGAGCAGCTGCACGCCTTGCCTCTCTCTAGTTCTTGGAGGACCTGAGGTAAAGGTCATATCGCGCATGGCTCAGACTAAAGGATTTCCGGCAGCAGCACTCTCTGAGGTTAAACATCTGAGACAAGATCAGAGTGGCTATAAGGACTGTAAATGTAATTTAAAGAAATAAAAAAACATGATATGCATTACGGTTAGTTGCATATGATACAAACCTTTAGCAGCTGTGAAACACATTCATAGCCACACTATCAGGCATTAAGGGGTGAGTGCAACATTCAATCTCACTTCAGAGTAGACCTAAATTGAAGGCTGGCTGGTCAGGTCAAAATAAAGTTGAATGAACCAGACACACAATTGCAGCACTCCATGTAAGGGAATAAAGTGTATTTATTGTTCACAGTCCATGCTGTCACCACTGAGCAGTTCTGAAGGAAACAAGGTCTGCTGGCCATGGAGGGTAAAAAGAAAAAGGTTTTTGGGACAGCCAGGAATCTGGTTGTGCCTCCCGGTCTTTCAGGTTGTCATGGTAACATGGAGAGGACCCATTTTTAGTGGCCATCTCTCTGGCCAACAAAGCATATCAAGGGCTCAGTGTAGCACGTCAATTTGAAATGGGAATGTTTAGAGGCATAAACACACAGATGGAGACGTGTGTCAGTCAGTCAAACGTGGGGGGGAAGGTAGTCTAGCGGTTAATAGCATTGGGTTTAGGAACCAAAAGGTCACTGGTTCAAATCCCAGAGAAAACTAGGTGAAAAATCTGATGTGCCCTTGAGCAAGACGCTAAACTATAATTGCTCCCGTCAGTCGCTCTGGATAAGAGCGTCTGCTAAATGACTCAAATGTAAATGAAACAAAGTTGATTAAACTTGTTTATGCCCAGTGGGCAGTGTATTATTTTTAAATTGTCTCTTTCTCGCACTCACTCACTCACTCACACTATGCTGCACATCCCACAAACACACTATTCTGCACATCCCAGTTTTCCAGTATATTACATTGAGATTGGTTGTAATCCAATTAGTGTCCTTATGGGTCAGATGTGTTATGAGGGGATTAAAGAGATGAGATGCTGGCCTGGATTAGATTTGGATTAGCAGATCTAAAAGCAGCTCTTATACAGTTAGCTCTGGAAGGCCACAGATAGCTCTGGAAGGCCAGTCTTCCATTTGATCAGATCAGTTTTGAATGCTAGATGTTCACTTGTTAACCGCCATCAGATATCTAAAGGAGAGAGGAATCTTGTTTGATTGGCAGCATGTGTTCCACTTTGAGAGTTCTGAATATTGTACAGCGTCTCGGAACTACGAAGCGGATACCGGAAAAGGAACGAGAGTGGTTGATTTTCTCAGTACACATTGTGGTCTGCAAATAAAAGTGTGCTGCGTTTTTATTCATGGTGATATGATGTTAGGGTCACATTGGTATGTTTTATGGTAGATGACATCATGGTAGATTTAAATTACAAAACATGTCACTACCCAGATAATCACAGAAGCTGCGGTAAGAATAGTGCCAGACAGACTTTTAATGACAAATGTAGGATTTCTGTGTTATTTCCTGCCTTTAATATCTGCTTAGAGGAGTGTTGGCTACGGTTGATTATTGATAAAATCATTTAACATAATGCAGTCAGAAATCCAAAATACCACAATTGATATACTTCAATATTCTGAGTAAAGGTATACCCATCCTTTAATTTAGTTAAATGTCTGAAAAAATTATTAATGTAGATCTGTCTTACGGTATGCCATTCACTGTACTATATCAATACTGCATACTCACACTACAAGGGCAAACATCATGAAACAAGTAATTCATGTTTGTATGTTAATCATCTTTTAAATACAATATTTACAGCAACATGATTATTACCACACAACGAGAGTTAGCTTACATGCATGTGAAAATGCATCTTGTTCATACAGTTATGAAACAATAGAAAAATGATGATATATTCTGAAATGATCATGCTAATTGAGGTCATGGTGTCTTGTTAAGTATCAGGCTGGAGGCATATCGCACCCGTTTCCAAAATAAAGCACTGAGAAAAGTCATTGGCACCGTATTCCCTTTTTACTATGTGGTGCACTACTTTTGACAGGGGCCCATAGTGCTCTGGTCATAAGTAGTGCACTATATAGGGAATAGGGTGCGATTAGGGGTGCAAACATTATCACGCTTGTATGAGAAGTTCATTGCTGTGACCTTTTCATCCCCAGGTAAAGGAAATGGAATGGACGGTAGACTGCAGCGAGTCCCTTGAGCTGATGAGTGACACCAGCGCTTCCCCAGGGCTCCACATAGTAAAGATAAGTGAGTGTCACTGTATCCCTCCATGACAGCCCACAGTAATGTAAAGGAACCTCAGTATATCCCTGTCTGACAGGGTCTACAGGGATGCCATACCAAAACAGTGTATTGTAAGAAACCTCACTGTATTCCTCAATGACAGCCCCTAGCTTCAGAGACAGAGAGCTCAATCACATTGCTCATCCTGCAGCCACACAGGCAAGCAGGTAGATAGATTACCAACCGAAAGACAGGCAGACAGACGCAGGCAGGCAAGCTGACCTGCAGGCAGACAGACAGAATTTTAGCCTCAGCCTGGATAATTAATAAGTGGAGAGTCCCTGAGCCTGGGAAGGTCTGCCAGAGGACTACTTGCCTGCCTGCCTGCCTGCTTGCCTGCTTGCCTGCCTGGGAGTATGACAGGGGCTTTAACACACTGCACCTGCTGCTGCTTCAGCCCTTATCTGGGCAAATGCCTCGCTAGCTAACACACTGCTTGCCTGACTGGCTGGCTAGAACATTGACCGGATCTAAAGTCTGCCAGTGGCACCTCTCCCATGTTGCACTTCACCTCCAAATAAAAGGGTTCACTGCGAGACAGAGTGTGTGCCCAGTCCCACTGCTCATTAAACATTCCTTTGATCCCATTGGCCCCTGTGGGTTACTGAGAATCTCATTGTGGTTTCCGTAGAGACCTGCTGCTGCGGCTGCTGTTTTGGTTTTGTTGTATTATTCATGTATTTAGCCATCAAGTTTTTCCCTTATCTGCCCAGGAATATAAATCATGCTCTAGTCTATCCTGCCTGCCAGCCACCATCCAACCCCACCCAACCTCCTTCCATTTAGATTGTTTTACTATAAACAAGACAGCAATGTGCCCAATCAAAGTAGACCCTTTGTTTATTTTTCAGTCTCACATTTTGTCTCAATTAACCTTTAATTAGGCACCACAATCAAATTAGCATTGTGAAGCTAAACTTTTGACATAATTAGATCTCGTTTCCAAATGGTTGGAGGGCATCTTGTACTGCACACAGCAGATACACACACTACTCAGGGAAAACAATTCAAGGGAAATAATTCAAGGAGAAAAGCATAATTGGTCCCCAGCAATTACCTAGGACCCTGACGATGTGGTAGACAAGGATGTTATGACAGCGCTTGATGGGTTGTTGCCACCGTGCAAAGTAATTCCCCAGTGAGACAGTTCCCTAGAGGCTTATGTTGAGACAATCAACTCAGGATAATTGTCCATATTTATCGTCAACCACACAAAAGCAAACTGCCGAGTAGAGCACCAGGGACCAGCTCTCCCATGTGAGTGGTGGCTGGTATCTACACATGTAGCAATATAAATATCTCATTATCAATTAGGACTGCTTCCTTTCTGATCTGTAGAGATCACTTCAGCAGGGAAATGGAGCAGGTGATGTGGCTCTCTGATGTGTATAGTTCAATGTGCCCAGCCACGTAGAGAGAACAGCACTGGGAGAGGGCAAAGCCACGCCGCGCCGCTCTATCCGCTAATCGAAAATGGCACTTCACCCGAAACGCTCCCTCTTTGCAACACTTTTTTTTGTTCCAACCCCTTTGATGTTAATGTCCCCTTGCATTATTTATCTGTTTTCTCTTTGCTTTCTCCTCTTTCTTCTCTCTAGACTTTCTCACTGAACATACAAATCAAACGCAAAGACACACAGCAGAACAGACACTGATTTATCACTAAGGTATTGTTTACCTCTTTCACCCACAGGACTTTTATGTGCTTGCATATCTCTGCTTTAGTATCCTGTTGACATTTAGTGTGAGAGTCTCGTTTTATGTGTGCAGCAATGAAGACACTCACAGATGTTCCATGTCCAGGGGAATAGAACATTTTCTATTATTGTTTTTGTATACTGAGGACTAAGTTTAATCTTGGATAAAAACCTGGTTTAAAGGTTGCCAGGACAACAACCTCTCCCTCAGCGTTAGCAAGACAAAGGAGCTGATCGTGGATTACAGGAAACGGAGGGGCAAGCACGCCCCCATCCGCATCAATGGGGCTAGAATGGCGCAGGTCAAGAGCTTCAAGACAGGGTCCACACACACCCACACAGTTGTAAAGAGCGCACAAGAGCGCCTCCTACCCCTTAGGAGGCTGGAAAGATTTGGGCTCTCAGATCCTCAAAAAGTTATACAGCTGCACTATTGAGAGCATCTTGACTGATTGCATCCCTGGTTTGTATGGCAACTGCAAGGCACCCAAAAATGTCAAAGATTCCAGCCACCCAAGCCATAGAATATTCTCTCTGCTACCGCACGGCAAGCGGTACCAATGCACCAAGTCTGGAACCACCACGACCCTGAACAGCTTCTAACCCCAGTAAATAAGACCGCTTAATAGCTAGTCAAATGGCTACCTGGACTACCTGCATTGACCCTTTTTTTACACTGACACCCCAACACATATATACATACACACACAGACTCACACTATATATGTCCACACATTTTCTTTTATTTAACCTTAACTGACTTGCCTAATTAAATAAAGAACAAATTCTTATTTACAATGACGGCCTACCAAAAGGCACAAGGCCTCCTGCGGGGACGGGGGCTGGAATTCAAAAATAAAAAAAATACAGGACAAAACACACATCACGACAGACACCACAACATAAAGAGACCTAAGACAACAACATAACATGGCAGCAACACACGACAACACAGCATGGGAGCAACACAACATGGTAACAACACAACATGGCAGCAGCACAAAACATGGTACAAACATTGTTGGGCACAGACAACAGTACAAAGGGTAAGAAGGTAGAGACAACAATACATCACGCAAAACAGCCACAACTGTCAGTGTCCATGATTGAGTCTATGAATGAAGATGGAGATAAAACTGTCCAGTTTGAGTTTGTTTTTGTTCCAGTCGCTAGCTGCATCGAACTGAAAAGACGAGCGACCCAGTGTCATAGGCGTCGATGAAAGGTGACCAAAACGCAGCGGGTATAGTGCTCATCTTCTTTTATTATTAATAAAGTGAACACTTAAACGAAAACAACAAACAACAGTTCTGCAAGGTACACAGACTATACAGAAAGCAACCACCCACAAACCCCAAAGAAAAAACAGGCTGCCTAAGTATGGCTTCCAATCAGAGACAACAAAAAACACCTGCCTCTGATTGGAAACCATACTCGGCCAAACATGGAAAAAGAAACATAAATAGAAAACTAGAACCAATATCCCCTAGAAACAACAAAACCCCAAAACACACAAAACAAACACCCCCTGCCACGCCCTGACCATACTACAATGACAAATGACCCCTTTACTTGTCAGGACGTGACAGTACCCCCCCCCCCCCCCAAAGGTGCAGACCCCGACTGCACCTCCAAAACAAAACAAAAACACAAAACCAACCCCAAACCTAAAGGGAGGGAAGGGCGGGTGGCCACCGTCAATGACGGTTCCTGTGCTACACCCCCCCCCCCCTTCGCCAATCCTCCCACTACGGAGGTGGCTCTGGCTCTGGGCGTAGCTCCCGTTCAGAAGACTCTGGGCTGAGAGGCGTCGCTGGAGGCCCCGGGCTGAGGGGCGTCGCTGGAAGGAGAGTGCGCAGAGCAGGCACAGGACGTACTGGGCCTTGGAGGCACACTGGAGGTCTGGCGCTCAGGGCTGGCACAACCCGTCCTGGCCCGATGCTGACTATAGCCCGGCAAGGGCGGAGCGCTGGCACAGGACAAACTGGGCTGTGCTGGGGACTGCGGGGGACCGTACCTGGAGCAGGCGTAGGATATCCTGGGCCCAGGATTCTCCCTGGAGGTCTGACACTTACAGCCAGCATAACCCATCCTGGCTCAATGCTCACTCTAGACCGGCAAGGGCGAAGCGCTGTCACAGGATGAACTGGGCTGTGCTGGGGAATGCAGGGTATCGTGCGTGGAGCAGGCGTGGGATATCCTGGGCCGACTGGAGGCCAGAAATGCTGCGCCGGTGCACTTTTTCCTGGCTGCCGGCTAGCTATCGCACGACAACGTTGCAGAGCCTGTATCAACCGCACCGGGCTCTGAGTGCATATGGGCGACATAGTGCGCATACCTCCGTACTGCCTAGCTCCTCCCTCTGTGCGTCTGCTCCGTTGTGCGCTCTCCACCAGTCCCTTTCTCCGGAATCCAGTGTCGTCATCCGCTCTTGACTCCTCGACCGGCTCTGGTTTCCTCCATGGCTGCCTCCGTATAGCCCGTGAAGTTAGGTCAGGGTTCCCCCCTGACCTAGCAACACTCCCCTTATGCCCCCCCCCCCCCAAAAAAAAATATTTGGGGCTGCCTCTTCACCTCCTGAATAGGAGGATACAACACCTCGTACCTCCGTCGTTCTCTCTTGGCTTCCTCCAGCTCCTCCTTCAGGCGCTGGTACTCCCCAACCTGGCTCCATGGACCCTTTCCATCGAGGATCTCCTCCCATGTCCATGACTCGAGATACCTCCTCTCCTGCTCCTTACCCCGCTGTTTGGTCTTCTTTTGGTGGGTGGTTCTGTCATAGGCGTCGATGAAAGGTGACCAAAACGCAGCGGGTATAGTGCTCATCTTCTTTTATTATTAATAAAGTGAACACTTAAACAAAAACAACAAACCGACAATCAACAGTTCTGCAAGGTAAACAGACTATACAGTAAGCAACCACTCACAAACCCAAAGGAAAAAACAGGCTGCCTAAGTATGGCTTCCAATCAGAGACAACGACAAACACCTGCCAAACATGGAAAAAGAAACATAGAAATAGAAAACTAGAACATATCCCCTAGAACCAAAAAACCCAAAACAAACACCCCCTGCCATGCCCTGACCATACTACAATGACAAATGACCCCTTTACTGGTCAGGACGTGACACCCAGGGATGTGTGTGCTTTGGAAACCTTTAACAGAATGTGACTGGCAGAACGGGTGTTGTATGTGGAGGATGAGGGCTGCAGTAGATATCTCAGATAGGGGGGAGTGAGGCCTAAGAGGGTTTTATAAATAAGCATAACAACATTCAACACCTGAGACAAACTGAACAAGTTCCACAGACATGTGACTAACAGAAATTGAATAATGTGTCCCTGAACAAATGTGGGGGTCAAAATCAAAAGTAACAGTCAATGTAGCTGGTGGCCACACCAGATACTAAGTACTGCAGTGCATCTCCTCCTCATGGACTGCACCAGATTTGCCAGTTCTTGCTGTGAGATGTTATCTCACTCTTCCACCAATGCACCTGTAAGATCCCGGACATTTCTGGGGGGGAAATGGCCCTAGCCCTCACCCTCCGATCCAACAGGTCCCAGACATGCTCAATGGGATTGAGATCCGGGCTCTTCACTGGCCATGACAGAACATTGACATTCCTGTCTTGCAGGAAATCACACACAGAACAAGCAGTATGGCTGGTGGCATTGTCATGTCAGGATGAGCCTGCAGGAAGGGTACCACATGAGGGAGGAGGATTCTTCCCTGTAATGCACAGCATTGAGATTGCCTGCAATAACAACAAGCCCAGTCCGATGATGCTGTGACACACCGCCCCAAACCATGACGGACCCTCCACCTCCAAATCGATCCCGCTCCAGAGTATAGGCCTCGGTGTAACACTCATTCCTTCGACGATAAACGTGACTCCGACCATCACCCCTGGTGAGACAAAACCATGACTCGTCAGTGAAGAGCACTTTTTGCCAGTCCTGTCTGGTCCAGCGACGGTGGGTTGTGCCGGTGATTTCTGGTGAGGAGCTTCCTTACAACAGGCCTACAAGCCCTCAGCCCAGCCTCTCTCAGCCTATTGCCGAGAGTCTGAGCACTGATGGAGGGATTGTGCATTCTTGGTGTAACTCGGGCAGTTGTTATTGCCATCCTGTACCTGTGTGATGTTTGGATGTATCGATCCTGTGCAGGTTTTGTTACATGTGGTCTGCCACTGCGAGGACGATCAGCTGTCCGTCCTGTCTTCCTGTAGCGCTGTCTTAGGCGTCTCAAAGTACGGACGTTGCAATTTGTTGCCCTGGTGTAACAGAAGTTGTCATGGAGAGAAGACCAAGGCGCAGCAGGTATGTGAATACTCATATTTATTTCAAAAAGGAGTAAAGCATCCACTTGACAAAACAATAAAGGTGACAACAGCAACAGTTCTGCAGGCTATTAAACGCAGTGCAAAAACAACCACCCACAACCCCAAAGAAAAACACACACACCTATATAGGACTTCCAATCAAAGGCAACTCAACACACCTGCCTTCAATTGGAAGTCCCAATCAACAACACAAACATTTAAAAAACACAAACCACCTGCCACATCCTGACCAAGACTAACACAATTCCGCCCTCTGCTGGTCAGGACGTGACACCTGACCACATCTGCAGTCCTCATGCCTCCTTGCAGCATGCCTAAGGCACGTTCACGCAGATGAGCAGGGACCCTGGGCATCTTTCTTTTGGTGTTTTTCAGTCAGTAGAAAGGCCTCTTTAGTGTCCTACGTTTTCATAACTGTGACCTTCATTGCCTACCGTCTGTAAGCTGTTAGTGTCTTAATGACCGTTCCACAGGTGCATGTGCATTAATTGTTTATGGTTCATTGAAGCATGGGAAAGTGTTCAACTCTTTCAATGAAGATCTGTGAAGTTATTTGGATTTTTACGAATTATCTTTGAAAGACAGGGTCCTGAAAAAGGGCCGTTTCTTTTTTTGCTGAGTTTATTAATCAAATTAATTAAGCAAGAACCAGTCAAAAGTTTGGACACACCTACTCATTCCAGGATTTTATTTTTTACTATTTTCTACATTGTAGAATAATAGTGAAGATGTGAAATAACACATAGAATCAGTTACAAACAAATTCTTACTTACAAGGACAGCCTACTCCTTCCTCCACTTCGGGATTTGAACCCCGGTCTCCCATGTGTCTGCAATATGGAAGACTATCAAATGCTTTTCAAAGATGCCCTCTGGTTGTCAAACTGGCACTAACTTGCATTAACAGAAAAAATGGCTGACAATTAAATGACGTGCCACAGAATGCTACGGCAGCTCACAAGGTGTGCCACAACTTTTAAAGGAGGAACCATTGTATATAGGCATGTTACTTTTACTCGTTATTGTTAATCGTTATTCACAGTGTGTTTGTTTTTCATTAAATGTTTTATCTTTAACTCTGCATTGTTGGAAAAGGACCCGTAAGTAAGCATTTCACTGTTCGTCTACACAAGCATGTGATAAATTTAACATTTGATTTGTGTCCGGCAAACCAGCCCTTAGTGTTCCATGTTTAGAACACTTCTCAGTAGGTGGCGATGTCTAAGGTCCCTCTTCTGACAAAGAAGAGAGGCAGACACTGCCAGGAGAATGGATGCTCATCTCATGCCCAGCCTGGCCTCATTTCCAGGCAAGTGCTGCCCATCCCTCCATAATCTCTCCCTAGTATAATTGCCTTAATTTAACATTTACCTGTCACTATTTGCCAATGTGTGGTGGGGAAATCACTTCCCTATAGGGTTTCTATGTGATGAGTTTCCCCAGCAGAGCCTTCACTCCCCTATGTAAACATTGACCTTACTGTTTGAACACTAAGCCAAAACAAATGCTAGACTAAGTGTGTTATGGCATTACTACAGCAGGAGATCATCTTGCATCGGAGCATCCCCTACTCCCCTCATTCCACATGCAAACACTGATGAAGCACTGCTTTCTAATGCTAACCCCATGCAGCACACTTCCTCACTTTGTCCCCCTCTACACACTGCACACAGGGCTAAGGTCAAAGGCCAAGCTGGGTGCCTGGGGCCAAATTGAATTACTGTGATTGCGTAATCTTTTGTAATTAATTGAGGGCTGAAGGACACACACTAATTAAAAGCTGCCGCAGATCACAGGGACGAGGCTGCTGTGGCAGCAGTGTAGCTTTGCCAGCCTGATTTCATTTTGATTTGTGCTGAAGAACCTCCACTAGCCTGTATGTGCCCAAATGAAAAATTGTTATAGTATACTATGGTATAAGTACTGTGGCATTACTATATTTATATACTATAGTATTCACTGTAGTGTTTATGTGGACTTTACTGTAGTAATACAAAACCGAGGCTTTCTGAAGTTTTTGGCAGAAAGTGTGGTTTCACAAAAAATAATTGTCAAATTATTGTACCTTCAACAGGATTCGACGTCATAGCCTCACTCACTGAATGTTCTCTACTCGACCTGCTAAGCTACCGGTCAAGTGAAATTGTTTGTTCAAAATCCTAATTATAGTTTAAAGTACGGTGTCCAGTAGAGGTCAATGTTTGAAAGCAGCTTGGAATCGAAGAAAACCACCGCGAAACAACAACGGCGAAATTAGTGATATCTCGCATTTTGCAACACACTTTGAGAAAGCACGTGATCAAACAAAGCTTTGGACGTCATTGATGACGTTCTTGTGATAAAGTGATGCACACATCGACATTTTCTCCGAAGCTAGCTGTTTCGCAATTTCAACCCATGCCTCAGAGCTCCGGTATCAAACATAACTTCACTAGTATAATGTAGTGTTTTTGCAGACATTACTGTAGAATGCTGTAGTATTTTTCCAGACATAACTGTAGTATTTACTGTAATGTTTTATTATCTTTGACATAAATATCTGGGTAAGATGGTGTAGACCCTTTCTTCTTTAAGGTTGCTGCCCCTATAATCGCCTAGCCTCCTTTCTGGGGAGGTTCCCATTGCTTGGAAGGCAGCCACGGTTCGTCCTGTCATAAACGTCGTAGTAAGTGGACCAAAACGCAACGGGTATATGTATGCTCATCTTCTTTTATTGAAGAAAACAAAAACACTTATACTAAACAAATGACGAAAAACAGTCCTGTAAGGTTCACTGACAATACACGGAGACAACTACCCACAAAACCCATGGAAAACACCCCTACTAAATAGGACCTTCAATTAGAGGCAACGAGGAACAGCTGCCTCCAATTGAAGGTCAACCCAAGAAACTTAAACATAGAAATAGACACACTAGAACAAACATAGAAATATACTAACATAAACCAAAAACCCCGAAACACATAAAACAAACACCCCCTGCCATGCCCTGACCAAACTACAATAACAAATAACCCCCTTTACTGGTCAGGACGTGACAGTCCTTTATTTAAAGGGGGAGATCAAGCTGATCCTAACTGTTATAGGCCTATTTCTATTTTGCCCTGTTTATCAAAAGTATTGGAAAAACTTTTCAATAATCAACTGACTGGCTTTCTTACTGTCTATAGTATTCTCTCGGGTATGCAATTTGGTTTCCGCTCAGGTTATGGATGTGTCACTGCAACCTTACAAGTCCTCAATGATGTCACCATTGCCCTTGATTCTAAGCAATGTTGTGCTGCTATTTTTATTGACTTGGCCAAAGCTTTTGATACGGTAGACCATTCCATTCTAGTGAGCAGGAAAAGGAGTATTGGTGTCTCTTAGGGGTCTTTGGCCTGGTTTGCTAACTACCTCTCTCAAAGAGTGCAGTGTATAAAGTCAGAAAATCTGCTGTCTCAGCCACTGCCTGTCACCAAGGCAGTACCCCAAGGCTCAATCCTAGGCCCCACGCTCTTCTCAATGTACATCAACAACATAGCTCAGGCAATAGGAAGCTCTCTCATACATTGATTTGCAGATGATACAGTCTTATACTCAGCTGGCCCCTCCCCAGATTTTGTGTTAAATGCTCTACAACAAAGCTTTCTTAGTGTCCAACAAGCTTTCTCTACCCTTAACCTTGTTCTGAACACCTCCAAAACAAAGGTAATGTGGTTTGGTAAGAAGAATGCCCCTCTCCCCACACGTGTGATTACTACTTTTGAGGGTTCAGAGCTTGAGGTAGTCGCCTCATACAAGTACTTGGGAGTAGTGCTAGACAGTACACTGTCCTTCTCTCAGCACATATCAAAGCTGCAGGCTAAGGTTAAATCTAGACTTGGTTTCCTATATCGTAATCACTCGTCTTTCACCCCAGCTGCCAAACTAACCCTGATTTAGATGACCATACTACCCATGCTAGATTAGGGAGACATAATTTATGGATCGGCAGGTAGGGGGGTGCTCTCGAGTGGCTAGATGTTCTTTACCATTCGGCCATACGATTTGCCACCAATGCTCCTTATAGGACACATCATTGCACTCTATACTCCTCTGTAAACTGGTCCTCTCTGTATACCTGTCGCAAGACCCACTGGTTGATGCTTATTTATAAAACCGTCTTAGGCCTCACTCCCCCCTATCTGAGATATTTACTGCAGCCCTCACCCTCCACATACAACACCCGTTCTGCCAGTTACATTCTGTTAAACGTCCCCAAAGCACACACATCCCTGGGTCGCTCGTCTTTCAGTTCGCTGCAGCTAGCGACTGGAACGAGCTGCAACAAACACTCAAACTGGACAGTTTAATCTTAATCTCTTTATTCAAAGACTCAATCATGGACACTCTTACTGACAGTTGTGGCTGTTTGCGTGATGTATTGTTGTCTCTACCTTCTTGCCCTTTGTGCTGTTGTCTGTGCCCAATAATATTTGTACAATGTTTTGTGCTGCTACCATGTTGTGTTGCTTCCATGTTGTGTTGCTACCATGCTGTGTTGTCATGTGTTTCTGCCTTGCTATGTTGTTGTCTTAGGTCTTTCTTTATGTTGTGTTGTCTCTTGTCGTGATGTGTGTTTTGTCCTATATTTGTTATAAATATATATATATTTTTATCCCAGCCCCCGTCCCCGCAGGAGGTCTTTTGGTAGGCCATCATCGTAAATAAGAATTTGTTCTTAACTGACTTGCCTGGTTAAATAAAGGTTAAATAAAATAAATAGTGGAGGCATTCTCCTTGAAACCTACTGGGGAATACTAAAAGAGCAAATTTTCTAAAACCTAGAGGTAGGTAGAATTGAAGTCTGAACAGAGTTCAACATATCTATTTTTTTCTATAACCTATAGGGAACACAACATAAGGTGTATAATTGGCATGTAGGTTTCTCACTCATGGGTGGCACAAATTGGGGTATGGGGGAGGGGAATGGTTGGGCTATATGCAAATTGTATACTGTAGTATTACCATAGTTTAAAAAACTGTAGTGCTTTTGCAGACACTATTGTTTCTGTGGACATTGCTGTATTATTTAATACAATGTTTTTTTCCCCCAGATAATATTGTAGCATTCTACAGTATACTTCAAAATGATATAGTAAGCACTTCACATTTGAGGGATACTACAGTGTCGTATAGTATTCTATAGTAAACTGTAGTATTTATTTTATGTGGTTGTACCCACAATATGAGCAGACTGCAGTGGAGGAGGTATGTCATTTGTAACACAAGCTGCTATTGGACATTTAGATGGGCAGGTTTAAATGTGTACTTTACTTGATGAGTAGAGAGATCATGTGCAAGTGTACTGTACCTCAACGTGAATCAAGCTGCTATTAGAAAGGACAATTGGATGGGATGGGAAGGTTTTATGTATATAGTACTGTACATGATGAGCATACAGTATAGGTGATTATGCACATGTAGGCTACCTTGATGTATTACTGAATACATACTTTACTACTTCAGCATTTCAAATGTTTCTAGGAATCTAACTACCAAATAACATCCATACAGTATAATTTTTTCAGTGGGATGTCACATTCCTCAACACACAAGAGAATTCATCTGAAGGTGGAAACTAAGGAGTTAGGCCTGCTGGAGTACTGTAATGCATCCCATGTGTAGGCATTCCTGCACTGGTGAGTCCTGAGCTCAGCACAGTTATAAAATACCACTTAACTTACATCTGCACCTCTTTTGCTGGAACATATTGCCAAACTAATGAAAACCCCTTCAGCTGCCTAGATTAACTTCTTCCAGGGTAAATCAAGTCCTCAATTGCTTTCTGCTTCATGCACTTCTCTTTCTTTCTCACCCACATGACAAAATACCTCAGGGTACTATGGAATACTACAGTACTTACTATATAATTCTGTAGTAAACTGTAGAACATTATACTACACACTGTAATATCCCTCGAAACATTGTGGAAATTCTTACACGGGGACACTCAAAGTCAATCTTAAATGAATCATTGTTTATTATCAGCGCCCTGGGGAAGTTCCAACAAACTTGATGCACCATAGTGAACGTCTGTCAGAAGTTCTCCTAGGGTAGTCCCAGCAGTTGTCTTATATAAGGCTATACACAAACAATATTTGCATGATTTAGCATAAATAATTCACCATTACCGTTTTGTTTCATTCATGTGACCAACCAATACTGGTTCATAACATGTGACAGACCAATACCTCACGAGGCTTCTTCTCTCTAAGCTGAAACCTTGAAACTGAGATATATTTCGTTCTCAAAACAAAGTCTGGGCGTACTGCCAAATTTCAGCTAGCGATAGTGAGGATTCGTTCAGTCAGTCACTTGCATGAACACAGAAAACGGTTATTATAAAAGCACATGAATAGAACGCCGAAATTAATTATTAGAAAAGCACAAACTTAAAACATTTCCAGCACACTACTTACTATATAATGTTATAGTATACTGTAGAATACTATAGTAAATACTATAGTAATGTCCGCAAAACCAACCGCATTATCTACCAAGAGAATTCTCTTCGATCATAATCACAGTCGTGTATATCCCCCCCAAGCAGACACATCGACGGCCCTGAAAGAACTTCATTGGACTCTATGTAAACTGGAAACCACATATCCTGAGGCTGCATTTATTGTAGCCGGGGATTTTAACAAGGCTAATCTGAAAAATAGGCTCCCCAAATTCTATCAGCATATCGATTGTGCTACCAGGGGTAGCAAAACCCTGGATCATTGTTATTCTAACTTCCGCGATGCATATAAGGCCCTCCCCCGCCCTCCCTTTGGAAAAGCTGACCACAACTCCATTTTGTTGCTCCCAGCCTATAGACAGAAACTAAAACAGGAAGCTCCCGCCCTCAGGTCTGTTCAACGCTGGTCCAACCAATCGGATTCCACGCTTCAAGCTTGCTTCGATCACGTGGACTGGGATATGTTCCGCATTGCATCGAACAACAACATTGACGAATACGCTGATTCGGTGAGCGAGTTCATTAACAAGTGCATCGGTGATGTTGTACCCACAGCGTCTATTAAAACATTCCCCAACCAGAAACCGTGGATTGATGGCAGCATTCGCGCAAAACTGAACGTGCGAACCACTGCTTTTAATCAGGGCAAGGTGACTGGAAACATGACCGAATACAAACAGTGTAGCTATTCCCTATGCAAGGCAATCAAACAAGCTAAGCATCAGTATAGAGACAAAGTGGAGTCGCAATTCAACGGCTCAGACACGAGAGGTATGTGGCAGGGTCTACAGTCAATCACGAACTACAAAAGAAAAACCAGCCCCGTCGCAGATCACGATGCCTTGCTCCCAGACAGACTGAACAACTTTTTTGCTCGCTTTGAGGACAATACAGTGACACTGACACGGCCCGCTACCAAAACCTGTGGGCTCTCCTTCACTGTAGCCAACGTGAGTAAAACATTTAAACGTGTTAACCCTCGCAAGGCTGCCGGCCCAGACGGCATCCCTAGCCACGTCCTCAGAGCATGCGCAGACCAGCTGGCTGGTGTGTTTACAGACATATTCAATCTATCCTTATCCCAGTCTGCTTCAAGAGGGCCACCATTGTTCCTGTTCCCAAGAAAGCTAAGGTAACTGAGCTAAATGACTACTGCCCTGTAGCACTCACTTCCGTCATCATGAAGTGCTTTGAGAGACTAGTCAAGGACCATATCACCTCCCCCTTACCTGACACCCTAGACCCACTCCAATTTGCTTACCGCCACAATAGGTCCACAGACGACGCAATCGCCATCACACTGCACACTGCCCTAACCCATCTGGACAAGAGGAATACATATGTAAGAATGCTGTTCATCGATTACAGCTCAGCATTTAACACCATAGTACCCTCCAAACTCGTCATTAAGCTCGATACCCTGGGTCTCGACCCCGCCCTGTGCAACTGGGTCCTGGACTTCCTGACGGGCCGCCCCCAGGTGGTGAGGGTAGGTAACAACATCTCCACCCCGCTGATCCTCAACACTGGGTCCCCACAAGGGTGCGTTCTCAGCCCTCTACTGTACTCCCTGTTCACCCATGACTGCGTGGCCATGCACGCCTCCAACTCAATCATCAAGTTTGCAGACGACACTACAGTGGTAGGCTTGATTACCAACAACGACGAGAGCCTACAGGGAGGAGGTGAGGGCCCTCGGAGTGTAGTGTCAGGAAAATAACCTCACACTCAATGTCAACAAAACAAAGGAGATGATCGTGGACTTCAGGAAACAGCAGAGGGAGCAGCCTCCTATCTACATTGACGGGACAGTAGTGGAGAGGGTGGAGAGTTTTAAGTTCCTCGACGTACACATCACGGACAAACTGAAATGGTCCACCCACACAGACAACGTGGTGAAGAAGTCGCAGCAGCACCTCTTCAACCTCAGCAGGCTGAAGAAATTCGGCTTGTCACCAAAAACACTCACAAACCTTTACAGATGCACAATCGAGAGCATCCTGTCGGGCTGTATCACCGCCTGGTACGGCAGCTGCTCCGCCCATAACCGGAAGGCTCTCCAGAGGGTAGTGAGGTCTGCACAACGCATCACCGGGTGCAAACTACCTGCCCTCCAGGACACCTAAACCACCCGATGTCACAGGAAGGCCAAAAAGATCATCAAGGACAACAACCACCCGAGCCACTGCCTGTTCACCCCGCCATCATCCAGAAGGCGAGGTCAGTATAGGTGCATCAAAACGGGGACCGAAAGACTAACAGTCTGATGGCCTTGAGATAGTTTTTCAAACAGCCATCACTAACATTGAGTGGCTGCTGCCAACATACTGACTCAACTCCACCCACTTTAATAATGGTAAAATTGATGTAATCAATTTTTCACTAGCCACTTTATATTATATAATGTTTACTTACCCTACATTACTCATCTCTTATGTAAATACTGTACGCTATACCATCTACTGCATCTTGCCATCTGATGTAATTAAATGTATCACTAGCCACTTTAAACAATGCCACTTTATATAATGTTCTCATACCCTACATTGCTCATCTCATATGTATATACTTACGCTATACCATCTACTTACTGCATCTTGCCATCTTGATGTAATGTATCACTAGCCACTTTAAACAATGTCACTTCATATGTTTTCATACCCTGCATTGCTCATCTCATATGTATATATACTGTACTCTATGCCTATGCTGTTCGGCCATCACTCATTTATATATTTTTATGTACATATTCGTATTCATTCCTTTACACTTGTGTGTATAAGGTAGTTGTTGTGAAATTGTTAGGTTATATTACTTGTTAGATATTACTGCATGGTCGGAACTAGAAGCACAAACATTTCGCTACACTTGCATTAACACCTGCTAACCATGTGTATGTGACAAATACATTTGATTTGATTTCCCCAGTAGGTTTACACAAGGAGAAAGCCTATGTCAAAGATAATAAAACAAAAAACAATAGTAAATGCTACAATAATGTCCTCAAAAACAATACATTAAATACTACAATATATTAGTCTGCAAAAACACATTAAATACTACAGTATACAAGTCTGCAAAAACACGTTAATTATTATAGTATAAAATAGTTATGTTTTACTACAGTATTTATATTATAGTTAACTGTAAATACATTAAATACTACTTATCTGCAAAAACAGTACAGTGTTTATAGTACAGTAAAGTCTGCAAAAACACAACAGTACTATAGTATTTATTTTCATGTGTGATCACTGATTTCACCTGTAAAGCTCATGCTTCTTCCTTCCAGGGCCAAACTCTGATGGAGTCAATTGAAGTAGGGAGGAAATTAACTGCTGGCTCACTGGTTTTGTGAGTGTTGTTGTTGGGAAAGGGGATATCTCGTCAGTTGAAAAACTGAATGCATTCAACCAAAATGCATCTTCCACATTTAACCCAGGGGGTTGCCTTAATCGAATTCCACATCATCGGTGCCCAGGGAGCAATGGTTGTTGGGGGTTAACTGCTTTCCTCTAGCAGAACAGCAGACGTTTACACCTTGGGGATTTGAACCAGCAACCTTTCAGTTACTGGCCCAACACTCTTAACTGCTAGGCTACCTACCTGTTACTGAAGTGAGACAGAAACAGACCTGCCATTTTTGTATTTTAGTATGCAACCCTTGTCCCCTAGCCTGCAGTGGCGATTTTAGAATGTAGATCTTGGTGGGGCAAACAAAAATAAATACATTTTTAGACGCATGCCGACTACACAACACAACACTAAACAATACATGAATTGTACTGTAACGGTGACAAACGTTGCGCACACACACTGTTAGAGCTTACATAAAGCTATCCCAACAGCAGAGTCCCAACACCTTACCACTGCTACACCTGGCTATCAGCAGAGCCTTGTCTGGCAGCAAAACACTTCAGTCAGCCTCGTTTACTGCCTTTAAAAAAACATAGCTGATATGGCTGACTTTCTTAAATAAATGTGGTTTCTACTGACAATTGAGATGTACAAACTATGGCATAAGGGGACAATCCGTCATTTCAATTAAGACATTCATGAGCGAGCTAGGACGGACGTAGTCAACTATTTTCTCAGCACTTTTGAAATGTACAGCGACAGAATTCGCTGTAGCTGTAAAGTCATTTTATCAGTGGCCAATGACCTTGAGCCTCCATGGATGGGCACTTCTAATGTAACTCAATGGCAGCACCCAAGGGGCTTGAATTTTGTTTGATTTGGCAGTGACGTAGTCTCCCCATGAGTGAAAACTGAACACTGAGCCAATCACGGCTCCATTAGAGAACATTACCAACCCCTATTACCAACTCCATATTTTCCACTGGCTGCCCCACCACGGCAGAAAGCACTGAGCTAGGCTGAAACACCTATATTTTGGAGTTGCCTTACTCAAGAAAGCTAAAAAGAGGCATGTTTGTATGCGGCTTTATTAACTGTGACACATATTAATGCCAAAATAACACGCAAAACAGGCATTCCTCCCAGAAAATTCAACATATCTGCCCCACTTGCCCTGAATGATGGGTCGCCACTGAGTGTCTGTCAGTGTCTCGTATTCTGGACCTTCTAGTTGTTTCCTTAGCAGCCAGTTGCATCATTGGAAAGCTGTTCCCCCTCCAGGAATGGGGTGAATCTCAAATGTATTTATTTGATTCCGTGTTGTGTCCTCTCTCTTTGTTTCCTTCTCAAAACTCATTGTGGAGCAAAGTCTGAGGGGAGGAACCTTGAACCTTCTCTAATGCGTATTGAGGTGAGGAGAGAGGACATGAGCAATAATGATTAATACAATTGAGATTCACCCATGGGCTTTCCTCCTGTCCTGTGTCGCCCTGCTCTGATTGGCAGACCCAGTATCAGAAACAGCAGCCACAGCAGCTGCGTCTCTCTCGATCTCACCCTCGGCCCCTCTGGACATTTAAGTTGGCTCCCCAAGCAAGGATACATAAGTCCCCACGCTGCATGTTTAATCATGGCCAAATGTGATGATTTAGAGATACACTATACAGTGTATTCGGAAAGTATTCAGACCCCTTCCCTTTTCCACATTTTGTTACTTTAAAGCGTTATTCTAAAATCAAAATGAAAAAAAGGTTTCTAGAAGTTTTTGCTAATTTATAAAAAATATAACTTACTTAAGTATTCAGACCCTTTACTATGAGACTCGAAATTGAGCTTATGTGCATCCTTTTCCATTGATGATACCTTGAGATGTTTTTACAACTTGGAGTCCCCCTGTGGTAAATTCAATTAATTGGACATGATTTGGAAAGGCGCACACACCTGCCTGTATAAGGTCCCAAAGTTGATAGTGCATGTCAGAGCAAAAACCAAGCCATGAGGTCGAAGGAATTGTCTGTAGAGCTCTGAGACAGGATTGTGTCGAGGCACAGATCTGGGGAAGGGTACCAAAACATTTCTGCAGCATAGAACGTCTCCAAGAACGCAGTGGCCTCCATTATTCTTAAATGGAAGACGTTTGGAACCACCAAGACTCTTCCGAGAGCTGGATACTCGGCCAAACTGAGCAATCGGGGGAGAAGGGCCTTGGTCAGGGAGGTGACCAAGAACCCGATGGTCACTCTAACAGAGCTCTAGAGTTCCTCTGTGGAGATTGGAGAACCTTCCAGAAGGACAATAATCTCTTCAGCACTCTACCAATCAGGCCTTTATGGTAGAGAGGCCAGACAAATGCCACTCCTCAGCAAAAGGCACCTAAAGGACTCTCAGAACATGAGAAACAAGATTCTCTGCTCTGATGAAGCGAAGATTGAACTCTTTGGCCTGAATGCGAAGCATCACTTCTGGAGAAAACCTCGCACCATCCCTACAGTTATGCATGGGGTGGCAGCATCATGCTCTGGGGATGCTTTTCAGCGGCAGGGATTGGGAGACTAGTCAGGATCGAGGGGAAGATGAACTGAGCGAAGTACAGAGAGATCCTTGATGAAAACCTGTTCCAGAGCGCTCAGGACCTCCGACTAGGGCGAAGGTTCACCTTCCAAGAGGACAACGGCCCTAAGCCCACAGCCAAGACAACACAGGAGTGGCTCGTGACAAGTCTTTGAATGTTCTTGAGTGGCCCAGCCAGAGCCCGGATTTGAACCTGATCGAACATCTCTGGAGAGACCTGAAAATAACTGTGGAGCAACGCTCCCCATCCAACCTGGCAGAGCTTGAGAGGTTCTGAAGAAAAGAATTGGAGAAACTACCCAAATACAGGTGTGCCAAGCTTGTAGTGTCATACCCAAGAAGACTCGAGGCTGTAATCGCTGCCAAAGGTGCTTCAACAAAGTGATGAGTAAAGGGTCTGAGTACTTACTGTATGTAAATGTGATATTTCCGTTAACATTTGTCTGAATACTTTCCGAATTCACTGTATATACAAGCACGCAGCCATGCAGTCTTCTTAGACAAATATTTGCAGTAGAATGCCCTTACTGAAGAGCTCAGTAACTTTCAACTTTTTCACAAGGGTGCCACCTTTCCAACAAGTGAGTTTGTAAAATTTCTACCCTGCAAGAGCTGCTGCAGTCAACTGTAAGTGCTGTTATTGTGTACTAAAGCCATTCACAGAAACACGCCAAAGCGCTGAGATTCTGGAATTAATTTGTGGCAGAGGTGGTACAACTCTCCATTTTTCTTTTGTGCATCTCAGGAGAGAATATAGGCACCCCGGGGTGGTCCGTTTCCAGTCAATATGTAACTTGTACGATTGAATTGTCCTGTCATTATAGTGTCACCTAATCTCCTAATCATCCATTAACTGGAAAAGTCTTGTTCACAGGCTAATTACTAAGGCCTGTGAGATCGTTTGAGGTTTACCAGACTCTTTCACAATGACGCTATGATGAAATCAATGGTGGGCTGCAGAGCATTTAGTCTCATGAATGCAATTTCTATAGTACCCAGATACAAGCGTAGGAGGAAGATGTTTATCAATCGTTATTAAGTTGGCATTTGTCCAAGGAACACAGCAGGGCAGGTATATCTGCAAGTTCAGCAGTATTCTGAAAACATACAATAATGACCTCGTAGAATCCGAATCAATTATCTGCACAAACTGAAATTTTACAATACATCTCTATCAATGCCCAGCCTTGGGCTGTAGCTAACTATTTTACATGAAACAGCAACTCAGCAAATGTATTCAGATGGGATTTTACTTATTTGGACTCTCAGGAAAACAAGAACAGATATTTTCATGGATTTTTGATTTTGTAAAGTCTGGTGATTGCACGCTAGTGGTGCCTCTTGTTCACTAAATACCCTTGAAGCACAGTACTTAGGATATGACCACTCAAACATGGAACATTACTCAGAAACTTTTGCTCTGGGCTTTTCAGTCCTCGCCTTCCATGAACTTTGAGTATTAGTTTACCATAGTCATACAAGGCTGGCATCTTCGGGCTTTGCTTTCTGGCTCTGCTTGATTTGCTGCTGCACAACGCATAGCTACACGCCGACAAATGGAACTGTTTAAGTTATGAAATGGCTTTAAGAAAATATTTACACAAACAGTTTTGAAACCAGACCTTGCAAGCCCAGGGTTATTAGTAATAATTATACTTGATCATAAATCCATGCCTTCCCTTGCCAAACACACTTATAGATTTAGATCACTTTATTTGTCAATTGTACACAAGGTCTATTCAAAATTTGACTTCTGCTTTTTTTTTTATCCCAATCCTGCATAAAGACACACAAAGTACATATACAGGTTGGAGCAGGAGGCTGCCACACTGGGCACTCGTGGAGCAGTTGTTGTGGGGGGATAGTTACCTTCCTCAAAGGCGCAATGGCATCTAGGATTTTATACCAGCAACCCTCCAGTTGCCATCTCACTTCCCACCGGTTTCTGGCTCGCCTCTCTGACTGCTGAGGCACTGGAAAGAGTCCAAGCTATAATAAGTTGGCACTCTCCACTCCGCTGTATGTTTATTTTCATGGGGAGCCATGAAATCTTTTCCTAGCAGCTCAAGTTTTTGTATGGAAAGAGATTTTCCTTAGTAACCCAGCAGGCAAGAGTCACAACTACTTGAACAGAGAATGACACAAACCCCAAAAACAATGGACATAAAGTCAGATGTAAGCAATCTCTATATTTTTTATGTGAAAATGCTAATTCATTTGGGTGACTCCCAATAAAGTTGAGAGAATACTTTTTCTAGATTAGGCTTCAGAGAGACTGAATACACATATCCATTTAACAGATTAACTGCACATATCACAAGTCAATTAAATAGATATATCAGACTGCTTGATTTATTCAAAAACAACTGTGCACTCTTAAGTATTGATTAAGTATTGAGTAATCACAAGCAGCTGACAATATCTGCTAACAGTACATTGACTTTAATATCTGTTAGCAGTGAATTGATTAATCGGTTTATTGGTTTATCAATAGTAATGCAAAAATAAATCAATAGCCTGTTAGTGTGTGAGACTTGTTTACTTCTAATAACTCCTTGTATGCATTTAATGTGTATCCAGCATTTCAAGTACAGTATCCAGTCAGACAGGTCTATTGAAACACAGTATAATGGAAAAGTGTATTTTTTTTGTAACGTCTTACACTGTGTACACTTCCCAGTCTTGAACCTGAGTGCCAATAACCACTGTAATCTCTCTCTTTACATACCTGCTGTATTCAGAGCTGATGAATAACTAGGCATGGCTCTTGTCAAGGGTGGATCTGTCGTCCGTGGAAACATTTATCAACGGAGAATAATAGGACTAAACAGAAGCAAACAGGTTTACTGTACAGACGACCTCGGTCAAACACATATCAAATACTTGAGACGCACTTATAGTTAATTTGTCTGGATGGAACCAATGGAAAAGTAAAAAACAAATGCTAACTAGAAGCTAAATTAACCACACTTCAAATAATTTCAAATATGTGGCACAATGTCTCTGACCCAGCTCTGCTGTCCATAGTTTGAGTAGTACACCCTAGAAAACCCACCTCCTGCCGCTGTGAAACTCCAGCGTTATAGTCAGACATCCGGGGGTAGTCTATTTAAACACCATGAATCAACATTCTATACAGCTACCCGTGCTACCATGGCCAAGCAATCATAAGTACCCACTTAGTCCTTTATATAGGAGGCAGTCAGAGCCACTGGAGTGGAATGGGGATGCACCCATTTGACGTGTATAGGGCTAAACACGGATGACATCACACAGTTCACTGAGAAGAATGGCCTAGGGCCTGTTTTGCAGAGGCCCGCTGGGAACAGAGGAAGGGACAGGAACAATCAATCAAATTGATTTATAAAGCCCTTTTTACATCAGCAGATGTCACAAAGTGCTTGTACAGCAACCCAGCCTAAAACCCCAAAGAGCAAGCAATGCAAAGGTAGAAGCATGTTGGCTAGGAAAAACTCCCTAGAAAGGCAGGAACCTAGGAAGAAACCTAGAGAGGAACCAGCCTCTGAGTGGCCAGTCCTCTTGTGGCTAGAAGGTGCAACAGGTCAGCACCTCAGGAGTAAATGTCAGTTGGCTTTTCATAGCCGAGCATTCAGGTCGTAACAGGAGGTGAGAGAGACAGAGAGTGAGAGAGATTCGAAACAGCAGGTCCGGTAAACACTATTGTTGCATTAGGCAGCGCGTGGGCCGTGGGGCCCTTTGAAGAAAACCATGTTAATGAACAAAGAGGGGAACAGTCAGAGCCTAAAGCCAGCAGAGACTGGTGTCAGAGCAACATGTAGCTAGACCTTTGTGTTTCAACAAGGTTCATTTAAGGAATCGGTCTGTTTGCACAGTAGTGAGGCCCTTGTTTGGATGTCATGAGAGGATGGTAGTTGCTAAGGCTTGCTGATATTTATTGTCATAGCAGGAGGTCATAGGGAGTGTCAAACCACTGGAATGTGCAACATTATGTTATTTCGTTTTTGCTTTGATAATGCCTGATGGCTACAGTAGTGTAGATCTCCATGCATTACACCTCTCCTTGCTTCCTTGTTTTACACAGTCCCTTGCTATAGCTAGTTGACTGTAAATAGGTTTGTGGCTACTGTTTATTGAACACTCCATCGAACAGCCATGGTAGGCCAGTCAGTGTTACAAATGAAGCCATCACATATTTTATTTTTAGTGGCTCATCCAACTGCTGAATATTTCTGTGCATTCAGTTAAAGTACACAAGAGTGAGCTGGCCGAGTTTCTTTATTGCACCGGAATGCTGAATATAATTGAATATCAGAGAGATTGAGAGAGGGACAAGATTAACAGCTCTCTCATTCCCTCCTCTCCTGACCTCCTCTCTCCTCCCAGCGCCTCTAGAGCCACCATGGCATCACTATGACCCACTTCTTTCAGCCAAGAGAAAGACACTCTTGTTTCTCCCACTAAGAGGTGGAAGCACTGTGCCTTCGGAAAGTATTCAGACCCCTTGACTTTTCCCACATTTTGTTAGGTTACAGCCTTATTCTAAAATGGATTAAATAGTTTTTTTCCCTCATCAATCTACACACAATACCCCATAATGACAAAGCAAAAACAGGTTTATAGAATGTTAGTTTAAAAAAAAAAATATTTGCTATCACATTTCACATAAGTATTCAGAGCCTTTACTCATTACTTTGTTGATGCACCTTTGGCAGCGATTACAGCCTCGAGTCTTCTTGGGTATGACGCTACATGCATGGCACACCTCTATTTGGGGAGTTACACCCATTCTTCTCTGTAGATCCTCTCAAGTTTGTCAGGTTGGATGGGGAGCGTTGCAGCACAGCTATTTTCAGGTCTCTCTAGAAATGTTCGATCGGGTTCAAATCCGGGCTCTGGCTGGGCCACTCAAGGACATTCAGAGACTTGTCCCAAAGCCACTCCTGTGTTGTCTTGGCTGTATGCTTAGGGTTGTTGTCCTGTTGGAAGGTGAACCTTCACCCAGTCTGAGGTCCTGAGTGCTCTGGAGCAGGTTTTCATCAAGGATCTCTCTGTACATTGCTCCATTCATCTATGCCTCGATCCTGAATAGTCTCCCAGTCCCTTCCGCTGAAAAACATCCCCAGAGCATGATGCTGCCACCACCATGCTTCACCGTAAGGATGGTGTCAGTTTTCATCCAGACATGACGCTTGGCATTCTGGTCAATGAGTTTCTCATGGTCTGAGTCTAGGTGCTTTTTACTGAGGAGTGGCATCCGTCTGGCCACTCTACCATAAAGGCCTGATTGGTGGAGTCCTGCAGAGATTTTTGTCCTTCTGGAAGGTTCTCCCATCTCCACAGAGGAACTCTAGAGCTTTGTCAGAGTGACCATCAGGTTCTTGGTAACCTCGCTGACCAAGGCCCTTCTCCCCCGATTGCTCAGTTTGGCTGGGCTGCCAGCTCTTCTTCCATTTAAGAAGGATGAAGGCCACTGTGTTCTTGGGGACCTTCAATGCTGCAGATATGTTTTGGTACTCTTCCCCAGATCTGTGCCTCGACACAATCCTGTCTCTGAGCTCTACGGACAATTCCTTCGACCTCATGGCTTGGTTTTTGCTCTGACATGCACTGTCAACTGTGGGACCTTATCTAGACAGGTGGGTGCTTTTCCAAATCATGTCCAATCAATTGAATTTACCACAGGTGGACTCTAATCAAGTTGTAGAAACATGTCAAGGATGATTAATGGAAACAGGATGCACCTGAGCTCAATTTCGAGTCTTATTTCAAAGGGTTTGAAAACTTATGTAAATAAGGCATTTTATGTTTGAGAAATTTGCTAAAATTTCTAACATCCTGTTTTTGCTATGTCATTATGGGGTATTGTGTGTAGATTGCTGAGGATATTTTAAATGTAATTCATTTTAGAATAAGGCAGTAACATATGAAAATGTGGAAAAAGCCAAGGGGTCTGAATACTTTCCGAAGGAACTGTATGTTAGGGAGATAAGGCAGAGGGCTTTTTCTCCCTGGAGAGAATGTTTTCAATCTTCAGGAGACAGTAATTCCATTCTGGGTGGCATTTTATTCCACTGTGTATTTTACTTTAGGCTTAGATATTTGACTGTCGTCAGGTATTTCCTCTACTCTGCACTGGGTGAAAAGTGCTTGGTCCTCAGGTGTTTGACTCAAACTATGAAAAACATTTAATGAATAGTGCATCTCTGGTAGTGCCTGAGAAAATCATTGTCATCCTCACCTTGCCTGTCAACCATTTCAAACCTAAGTGATCTAATTTAAACTGAATTTATGAGATAACAAGTTTGTGTCCGTTTGGCAAGTGCATGCGTACGAGTGTGTGCCTGTGCGTGATAAAAAAAAGTTATAATAATTTGGTGAGTGCTCAAATTTGTTCTTTTTTACACATACTGTATACAAGTGTGTATTAATACGCATGTCTAAATTGGAAATGTGTTTTTTGCATATCCCGACTCTCCTTGAGACAGCCTCAGAGAGTGGGGTCACGGCCACGGTCTGCCATTATCAACGGCAACCCTGGAGCAATTCGGGTTAAGTGCCTTGCTCAAGGGCATATCGATAGATTTGTCACTTTACCAGGTCAGGGATTTGAACTAGAAACCTTTTGGTTACTGTCCCAACACTCTAATCTCTAGGCTACCTGCCACCATGTGTATGCACGTTTGTGTGTGCATGTGTGTGAAATGTGAAAGAACAAGTCGTCTCTATCTCCCACCCCTCATATCTAATTACAAGTGGTGTCTGGTGGAGGGGAGCGCTGGAGAGATTAAACTGCTCTCTGCTGTCGTCGGCCCTGTTCCTTTGGTCCATTCCAGTAGCCATTTACAAAACAGCTCTGCTCACAGACACACAGTACAGATCCATTGTTGACACTTGTCCTTTCATACAGCATCGAGAGCTAAATTCAGTCCTCAAAGTACATGGAGATTGCGACCTAGGGCAGCCTGTAGCATTAAAAAATTCTAGATAATACCTGTTAAAAGCAGATTATATGGTTGAAGTGCTTACCTTTTTCCCATAACCACATACTATGCATCGCCAAACGTCAACATACTATATTCAGCCTTTTTAAATTGAGCTGTTTGATTTTCAATGGATACATTTTGTTTAAATAAAAGACTGGGTAAATATTACAAGGATATTTGTTCTTCTTCGACTCTATGATAAATCCAATATTTGGTAAAGTCATCAATTATCCTGATCAGTAACCCTGGAGGAGAATGTCTTCTTGTACTCAACAATTCTCACTTCATGGTTCAACGATTGCACATTTTATTTTTGCTGGAGAATTTAACTGTGGAGGGAGAAAGTGTGAGAAAGTGTCAGCCACACTCTGGCCCGGGCTCTTGCATAGTTATAATGGATATCACAGGCTTCGTACTTTACTTTTCATAACACCAATTAAACCTTTCAAAGCATGAATAATGGCCGTGCTGGGCTGAGGCAGTGGGAAAAGGCATGTTCAGTATTGATGGAAATCCTACTCAGTTCCAGCCTTGTGCAGAGGGGGGGATATGCTTCACTGTGACAAGCTAAAACATATGTTCTCTTTTCGCAGGGAATAAAAAGAGGTTGGGCTGCTGGAGCTAGCAGAGCTAGCTAGCAGGAGAGGACTGCATATCAAGGGTTCCAAAGCTTCTGTCTTATACTGTAGCTTGTAGACTAAAGCTTCTGTCTTATATAGCGTATAGACAATAGGCCTGTTGAGGTAGGGTACAATGCAGTGTTAGGATGCATCCCAAATGGCACCCTATTCCATATTCTGTGCACTACTTTGTAGCCTATAGCGCTCTGGTCAAAAGTAGTGCACTAGAAAGAGAATAGGGTGCCATTTGGTATGCAACATTAGTCTCTTATTTTTCAAACCTAGAATGCAGAGGAGGCCAAGTTGGCCCTGCATGTGCATGTTAAGATGTACAGTATACTGTACATAACAGGCATGATTAAAATCTGTTGGTTTCTCATCACATTATTTATCCTCTGTCATTCAAGCAGGGCTCCTAGTGCTTGTCTATACTTTAGTCTCTACAGTGTGTATTACTCTCTGCAAAGAGCCGGTAGGGTAGGGAGGGCGGCAGAAACGGACTGGCCATAGGGCAGTTCGGGCAAATGACAGATGGGCTGATCCATCTTTAACCCAGTGGGGCTGTCTAAATTGTGGGTTTTGTGACAAAATTAGTATGATTTGGCTAATAATGAGGTCCTCAAGGGAAAAACATTGTCCAGTGTTAGTGCCTCGATGGAAAAAATGGTCCGGTGTGTTAGAAATGCCTGGGTTGATTTGTTGTCCCAGTCCGTCGCTGGAGAGTGGTCTGTGATTTGTGGCCAGTGGCTGGAGCAGGGCTGGCCAGGCATAGCCGCGGGAAGTAGTTTGGGGGTGGAAATATAATTTTTTATTGATGATATAGCGCAGTGCAGTTGCCTTCGCTTTACAAGTAAGCAGGTGTGTGGTGCTGGGGGAGCCCGAGGGACCTCACATTTTTCAATTTGAGAATACAGGGAAAATGTATTCTGATGAAATGTAAATCAATTATATTTAATCACCACAAAAATGCCATGAAAAACAATTACAAACCAAATACATATGTAGACTACAGCAGCCTAGAGGTATGTAAATGTTTCTTCCCTGTCTTTTCACTAACGAATGACAAAGAACTGTAGGCTATGGAGGCTACGTGTGTGCACTGCAGAAGCCCGTTGGAGGCTTGACAACTTCACCGTGTCTGCCTTGATGTTCATAAAACTCCACCGACCTGCTGTTGCACAGTGGAACCCAGAACGATATGTAATCACTTGGTTACAGCGACATCGTTAAAACCAGAGTAGCCAGCGCAAAGCCCAAGAGCCTGATCCTCTCTGAAAGTTGCTGTAGCCCTGCTTGGGATATTTAGCCTATATTGGCTATTGGTTGAGACGCAGGGCCCGTTCTAGCTTGGTAGGCTATGTCAGGGTGGGAAATTGGAAGTGTGAATTGGGCCAAGTTGGGGGTAATAATGCATTTGGTTCTAGTTTATTGAGACGCATGAATACACCACACCAAAATATTGATTTTTTATGGCCGTTTTAAAACGAATTTCCTTCAATTCTCCGTAGTAATGATTTACGTTCACTACTTGGTCAATTGATTTGATGATTCAATCTATGCAAATAAATTCTATGAATTGACAGTTCGGTTTTCTTCTATTCTATAATAGGGTATATTGTAACCATGTGTTCAAGCTAATCAAATCAAAGCTGTCCTTTTAGAGCCAAG
Source organism: Salmo salar (assembly GCF_965601325.2). NCBI lineage: Eukaryota > Metazoa > Chordata > Actinopteri > Salmoniformes > Salmonidae > Salmo > Salmo salar. The sequence continues at coordinate 14,268,601 of NC_138314.1, read as the reverse complement.
AAGGGAGCTTCAATCATTTAGAATTACACTCAAGATCTGTTTTGTATTGATTATTGATTTCCATTAGTTCTTGCCAAGGCAGCAGCTACTCTTCCTGGGGTCCAGCAAAATTAAGGCAGTTATACCATTTAAAAAACATTACAATACATTCATTACAAAATTCACAACACACTGTGTATGCCCTGAGGCCCATACTCCACTACAACATATCTGCAACACAAAGTCTGTGTATGTGTGTGTATAGTGCATATGTTATCGTGTGTGTATGTATGTGTCTGCGCCTATGTTTTCTGTTTCTTCACAGTCCCCGCTGTTCCATATGGTGTATTTTTATCTGTTTAATCTCATTCTACTGCTTGTGTGGCATAGAGTATCATGTAGTCATGGCTCTATGTAGTACTGTGCACCTCCCATAGTCTGTTCTGGACTTGGGGACTGTGAAGAAACCTCTGGTGGCATGTCTTGGGGGGTATGCATGGGTGTCTGAGCTGTATGCTAGTTGTTTAAACAGATAGCTCTGTGCTTTCAACATGTCAATACCTATCATAAATACAAGTAGTGATGAAGGTAATCTCTCCTCCACTTGACATGCATATTATTAATGTTTGCTCTCTGTGTATATCCAAGGGCCAGCCGTGGTGCCCTGTTCTGAGCCAACTGCAATATTCCGAAGTCCCTTTTTGTGGCACCTGACCACACGACTGAACAGTAGTCAAGATGCAACAAAACTAGAGCCTGTAGGAGCTGCCTTGTTGATAGTGTTGTTAAGAAGGTAGAGCAGCGCTTTATTATGTTTTGACCATGACAGTTTACAATCCAGGGTTAGGCCAAGCAGTTTAGTGAATGATTTGTCATAAGTACAATGCTTTTAGTTTTTGAAATATTTAGGACTAACTTATTCCTTGCCACACGTTTTGTAACTAACTGCAGCTCTTTATTAAGTGTTGCAGTCATTTCAGTCGCTGTAGTAGCTGACGTGTAGAGTTATCCGCATACATAGAGACACTGGCTTTACTCAAAGCCAGTGGCATGTCGTTAGTAGAGATTTTAAAAAGTAATGGCAGCAGCTAATGGGGATCCATAATAAATACAAATAGGCTATTCCCATGAAACTAATTGAGATCAATCAAATAATTGGTTTGCAGATGCCGTTTCACAATGATCATTCATGATGGACAGTGATGATGGCCTATAGGTATGCCTAACTTGGTATTTGAGGGTCTAAAAAAATATAACATTTTCTTGACTATGTGGGCATAGGCAGACGTTGTAACTGAAGGCTGCATTTGATAACAGGGATCTCCAACCCTGTTCCTGGAGAGCTACCAACCTGTTGGTTTTCATTCCAACCATAATCTAGCGCACCTGATTCTAATAATTAGCTGGTTTATAAAATGTATGGGGTAAGTTGCAACTGGGGTTGGAGTGAAACCCTACAGGACGGTAGAGCGCCAGGAACAGGGTTGGAGAGCCCTGTAATGATAGGCTATATCTGTCAGTACAAACTTGAAAGAAATGATGTCATTTGCATCTTTCTTTGCGCTCCCGCATCAAAAAACTTCACCACTGCAAGTAAGATCTGTGGTAGGTTTGTAGCCGGTGGTGTATGTATGCTGCATGTGTTCCTGCTGGCTTCATCCATCTGAGCAGAAGCCAAAATGCAACCATCCCGTGCTCATTACCAACAAGGTAAATAAAGGACCTTGAATGACCACACAATGGGCAACTTCTCCATTCACCCGAAGACTTCGTGCCGCTATTTTGATCTGCCTGCTGACCGCGTCTTAGCCTTCTTCTCCATTTACATTGTGTCGTAGCCTACACTTGGATTAGCCTACACTGTAATTCATTAAACTGGACTGGATCATTTTACTGCACCAGCATTGCAATACAATGCATGTACGAGTTATGCAATAAACTGAGATTTATTGCAGCCCTGTAAAGGCCAAAAGTAGTGAACTGGTAAAGGCCCAGTTCACTACTTTTGTGAATTTATTTGTTTTCCTTTAATTAAAAAATAAAAATAATTCAGATTTTTCAGGGGTTGCTAGAGCACCCTCTGCAACCCTTCTTCTCGCGGCTATGTGGCCAGGCTGAGGCTGCCCATGGGTCTCTATACTTGTTGCTGGTACAGGGACCACAGAGTGGCACGCAGCTGCCTGGGCTCAACCCTGCTTCATTGTTAATATTAAAGTTAATTCCCTGGGTAAACGGCAGCTGTAAACCATCTGCACGATCATTAATCAAAGCGAAAGGCCCTGCAAAGCATCTTCACTTGTCTTATTTAAATAGCGCTGCAGTGTGCAGTGACACAAGGCTCACACACATCTTCCTCGGGCAGACAAATGCACCACAAGCTCAGCTCAAATACACTTCAACTGTCTTTTGGCAGATTGGGCCAGGCAGCAATCCAATTCCACTGGGTACTATGGGGAGACACACCCTCTGTAGTCACCAGTGATTCTATGATTTGTAATTCAATTAGTTTGCTGTAAATAAAGCTTGGGGGTGGACTTTTTGAGAGAGAGAGAGAGAGAGAGAGAGAGAGAGAGAGAGAGAGAGAGATGCTTTAAAATACTATGACTGTGGTTATCTGTGGATAAAATGGCCTAACTGTTGAGCAAAACTGTCGTTTTTCATTGAACAGAAAAGGCATTGACATAATACACATCACATGCATGTTACAGAAAAATCACAGAATACACTTGAAAATAACCCCCAACCCTGCATATCTCACACTCAAACCCTGAGCCAGCCAGGCAGTCCAGACACGATATCAGTTACAGTACAAGACATGCGAGAAAGCCCAGGAGTTGTCATGGCAGCTGAGCTAATGCAGGAATGTTCAGCATTAGCATATTCTAGATAGATAGAGCTGTGGGCTTTACTGTGAAGAGAGAGCAAGAGACACTGGGGTTGTCTGGGGGACTGGAGACCTGGGAATGCACTGGAATTACAGCCAGGGTTTAGGGAGGTGGTGGTGGCATTGAAAGGGAATCTGATTGGCTGACACTCAAACAGCCAGCTGTCATTCTCTGACTGTGCCGTGGTGGCACAGACCAGCTAGGGCAGGGAACGGGGTGCAAGAAGGGTTTTAGATAAGTGACATAGTGGAGGCAGACCACGTGGAGACACACACTGGTACTGTCTAGATTAGTAGAGGCTACAATAAGCATAGGATTATGTTAGTACCAACATTATTGTGTATTCTCCAATTCAACAAAGGGAATTCAGTCTTCAGATCAGGTTTATTACGGCATTGTAGTATCCATTCATAAATGGTTGCGCTGAGAGAAAATATGCCATATAAGACAATAATAAGGCTTAGACCGAATAGCCCGGTTTAGACATACTGGCTCTATCCCTTCTGAATCTCGTCTGAGAGGCTTTGAAACTCTCCTGGTTGAGATCGCTATGTGTTTCAACGTTCCAAGAACTGTTGAAAAGTAATCCTCACGAGTAATATCCACTATAAAACTGTCTGGCTCACGACACGTTCAGAGGCTGAGGCACATTAGCGCCCTCAAACTGACATTCTCTGTTCTGCTAGGTTTAGATGTGAAATTCCATCAGTGACACCTTGCTGGAGTTTACCAGATTTTACTTTGATGTGTAATTCAAATCTCAGTCAAGGAGAAGTCACAGACAAGTGTTTCTGTTAAATTGTGCTCTGACTGCCGTGCCTCTGCCTCTCCCCCCCTCTGCACAGATAGATTAGAGAAGACCGACCCAGATGCCACAGCACAGCAGGTACATGCTGGCTTATCAAGGTCAAGGTTTGCCTGGCCCGTGCCCCATCGCACTGTGAGACACAAAAGGCAGGCATCTGGCTGTAAATTAAGCAAGCAGCTCCATTACTTGCAAGTGTTTCACACCACTTTAATTGCTCAACTCTGTTTCAACCCAGCCTTTTTTTTTTTTCACCTTTATTTATCCAGGTAGGCCAACTGAGAACAAGTTCTCATTTACAACTGCAACATGGCTCTGCTGTAGTATTTTAAACAGATATTAAGTTGTTAAAGGCAGGGCTCCCTGAGCGGCATGGAGCGGGCTGAGCACTGGGAATTCCTTTGAATAATAATCCTGACAAGTCATCCCAATATTTTAAATTAAACCGTCACATCTGCTGCACGCGTTGTATTATCTTATCTGGCATAAAATGAAATGGAAGCTGCTGTTTGAGCCCAGGCAGCTGATTAGGCAGCCTAAACACCTCTCTCCTCCTGCTGTGAGCTGTGTGTTTAGTCTGTCGCTTGCTCTCTGTTTTTCCACAGCTTCCACACACGTCACTGGGTAAACTTATTTCCCTGCGTCTGTGATTGCATGTGAAATTAATCCACGCCTCATTTGAAACCCAAACAGTGATACACATACGAATAATCACTCAGATGCATTTGCACACATGCACACACACACAACACACATAATCACTCAATCAACCAAAAACACACGTGCGCACACACACACACACCACAACAACAAAAAACAAGCACACAAGAAAGCGCATGCAATGATCCATCAATTCCTATCGCCCACATTTTACATGTTACAAGCGATATTATTGACTGGCTGGCAGTGCAAATTCAGAGCTTATTCACTGTCGACAACATAACCCGGGAGCAGTGCGCCGGAAAATGGAGTGTTGCTGTGCCAGGTCAGTCCACATAATTCCCCAGTAGCAAGGCTGTTTGTGATGAGCCGTGCTGCTTAGTGCTCAGTGTGGTGCTCTGGTGGCTGGGGACCTATCATTATGGCTTCTTCCTGTGGCCTGGCTGCCTGGCTCACTGTCACCCTGACGGGGTTCACAGCCACAGATGGGAGCGAGAGAGGTCTCTCTTATGATGACAGCTGGTTGGTTGGGTCACCTGCAGCTGCAGCACCACCATGGATAATCAGGTCTGGGTTAGGGTCTGGGACAGGCTGGATAGGATAGCAATTTACAACTGGAGGGGAGACCGTTCTCCTTGACTGAGATAGCCTAACAATATGTAACAGGGTGCATACTGGCGGCAGAGAATAAATTTAATAAACATAAAAACCACCGTAAACAGAACAATCAATGAATGGGTCAAACAAAACCCGGTATCCACCAGCAAAACGTACACAAGCACTACAAGAAACAATTCCAGACAAGGACATGGGGGGTGACAGAGGGTTAAATACACATGTAATTGATGGAATTGAAACCAAGTGTGAGGGAAGACAAGTCAAAACCAATGGAAAATGAAAGGTGGATCGGCGATGGCTAGAAGGCCGGTGACGTCGACCGCCGAACGCCACCCGAACCAGGAGAGGGACCGACTTTGGCCGAAGTCATGACAGTACCCCCCCCCCCACCCCCCGACGCGCGCCGACACCGGCCTCGGGGACGACCCGGAGGGCGAGGCACAGGGCAATCCGGATGAAGACGGTGGAACTCCTGCAGCATTGAAGGGTCCAACACGTCCTCGACCGGAACCCAGCACCTCTCCTCCAGATCGTACCCCTCCCACTCCACGAGATACTGAAGGCCCCTCGCCCGGTGCCTCGAATCCAGTATGGAGCGAACGGAGTACGCCGGGGCCCCCCCGATGTCCAGAGGGGGCAGAGGAACCTCCCACACCTCCAGACTCCTGGAGCGGACCAGCCACCACCGGCCTGAGAGACACATGGAATGAGGGGTTAATACGGTAATCGGGTGGAGGATGTAACCTATACCAAACCTCGTTCACTCTCCTCAGGACTTTAAATGGCCCCACAAACCGCAGACCCAGCTTCCGGCAGGGCAGGTGGAGGGGCAGGTTTCGGGTCGAGAGCCAGACCCGGTCCCCCGGTGCGAACACCGGGGCCTCACTGCGGTGGCGATCTGCGTTCTCCTTTTGGCACATCACAGCCTGCTGAAGGTGTACACGGACAGCCTCCCATGTCTCCTCCGCGCGCCTGAACCAGTCGTCCACCGCAGGAACCTCGGTCTGACTCTGATGCCAAGGCGCCAGAACCGGCTGGTACCCCAGTACGCACTGGAAGGGAGAGAGGTTAGTGGAGGAGTGGCGAAGCGAGTTCTGTGCCATCTCAGCCCAGGGCACGAACGCCGCCTGCCCAGAGCGGTGAAACCCTGAAGTAAGGCTGATCGAGACCCCAGACGTTCCATGAACACCTTCCAGACCCTAGACGTGAACTGGGGACCTCGATCAGACACTATATCCTCAGGCACCCCGTAGTGCCGGAAGACGTGCGTAAACAAGGCCTCCACAGTCTGTAGGGCCGCAGGGAGACCGGGCAGAGGGAGGAGACGACAGGACTTAGAGAAACGATCCACAATGACCAGGATCGCGGTGTTACCCTGTGAGAATGGAAGATCGGTCAGAAAATCCACCGACAGGTGCGACCAAGGCCGCTGTGGAACGGGTAAGGGGTGTAGCTTACCTTTGGGCAGGTGCCTAGGAGCCATACACTGGGCGCACACCGAGCAGGAGGAAACATAAACCCTCCCATCCTTAGGTAGGCCACAAGTACCTCCCGCTCAAACAGCGCACTGTCCGACCGATACCAGGATGACCAGAGGAGGGTGACGTGTGGGCCCAATAGATCAACCGGTCACGAACAGCAGACGGGATGTACAGATGCCCAGCGGGACACTGGACAGGAGCGGGCTCTGCACGTAATGCCTGCTCAATGTCTGTGTCCAGCCCCCACACTACCGGCGCCACCAGGCAGGAGGTGGGGAGAATGGGAGTGGGATCCATGGGCCGCTGTGTCATACAGCCGAGACAATGCGTCTGCCTTCACGTTCTGGGAGCCTAGTCTGTAGGACAGGGTAAACACAAAACGGGTGAAAAACATGGCCCACCTTTCCTTGCGAGGGTTCAGTCTCCTCGCCGCCCGGATGTACTCCAGATTACGGTGGTCAGTCCAGATGAGAAAGGGTGTCTAGCCCCCTCAAGCCAATGTCTCCATGCCTTCAAGGCCTTGACGACAGCCAACAGCACCCGGTCCCCCAAGTTATCGTTTCACTCCGCCGGGCTGAGCTTCTTCGAGAAGAAGGCACAGGGGCGGAGCTTCGGTGGCGTACCCAAGCGCTGAGAGAGCACGGCTCCTATCCCAGCCTCGGACACGTCCACCTCCATTATGAACGCCAAAGAAGGATCCAGATGGGCCAGCACGGGAGCCGAGGTAAACAGAGCCCTCAGGTGACTAAAGCCCTGTCCGCCTCAGCTGACCACTGCAAGCGTACTGGGCCCCCCTTCAGCAGTGAGGTAATGAGAGCCGCTACCTGACCAAATCCCCGGATAAACCTCCGATAGTAGTTGGCAAACCCTAAGAACCGCTGCACCTCCTTTACAGTGGTGGGAGTCGGCCAATTACGCACTGCTGAAATGCAGTCACTCTCCATCTCCACCCCTGAGGTGGAAATGCGATAACATTTACATTACATTTACGTCATTTAGCAGACGCTCTTATCCAGAGCGACTTACAAATTGGTGCATTCACCTTATGATATCCAGTGGAACAACCACTTTAAAATAGTAGGGGGGGGGGGGGGTGGTTAGAAGGATTACTTAATCCTATCCCAGGTATTCCTTAAAGAGGTGTCTCCGGAAGGTGGTGATTGACTCCGCTGTCCTGGCCTCATGAGGGAGCTTGTTCCACCATTGGGGTGCCAGAGCAGGGAACAGTTTTGACTGGGCTGAGCGGGAACTGTGCTTCCGCAGAGGTAGGGGGACCAGCAGGCCAGAGGTGGATGAACGCAGTGCCGTTCTTTGGGTGAAGGGACTGATCAGAGCCTGAAGGTACGGAGGTGCCGTTCCCCTCACAGCTCCGTAGGCAAGCACCATGGTCTTGTAGCAGATGCAAGCTTCAACCGGAAGTCAGTGGAGTGTGCGGAGGAGTGGGGTGACGTGAGAGAACTTGGGAAGGTTGAACACCAGACGGGCTGCGGCGTTCTGGATGAGTTGTAGGGGTTTAATGGTGCAGGCAGGGAGCCCCGCCAACAGCGAGGTGCAGTAATCCAGACGGGATTAGGACCTGCGCCGCTTCCTGTGTGAGGCAGGGTCGTACTCTGCGAATGTTGTAGAGCATGAACCTACAGGATCGGGTCACCGCCTTGATGTTAGCGGAGAACGACAGGGTGTTGTCCAGGGTCACGCCAAGGCTCTTAGCACTCTGGGAGGAGGACACAATGGAGTTGTCAACCGTGATGGCGAGATCATGGAACGGGCAGTCCTTCCCCGGGAGGAAGAGCAGCTCCGTCTTGCCGAGGTTCAGCTTGAGATGGTGATCCGTCATCCACACTGATATGTCTGCCATACATGCAGAGATGCGATTTGCCACCTGGTTTTCAGAAGGGGGAAAGGAGAAGATTAGTTGTGTGTCGTCTGCGTAGCAATGATAGGAGAGACCATGTGAGGATATGACAGAGCCAAGTGACTTGGTGTATAGCGAGAATAGGAGAGGGCCTAGAACTGAGCCCTGGGGGACACCAGTGGTGAGAACACGTGGTGCGGAGACGGATTCTCGCCACGCCACCTGGTAGGAGCGACCTGTCAGGTAGGACGCAATCCAAGAGTGAGCCGCGCCGGAGATGCCCAACTCGGAGAGGGTGAAGAGAAGGATCTGATGGTTCACAGTATCAAAGGCAGCAGATAGGTCTAGAAGGATGAGAGCAGAGGAGAGAGAGTTAGCTTTAGCAGTGCGGAGAGCCTCTGTGACACAGAGAAGAGCAGTCTCAGTTGAATGACCAGTCTTGAAACCTGACTGATTTGGATCAAGTAGGTCATTCTGAGAGAGATAGCAAGAGAGCTGGCCAAGGACGGCACGCTCAAGAGTTTTGGAGAGGAAAGAAAGAAGGGATACTGGTCTGTAGTTGTTGATATCGGAGGGATCGAGTGTTGGTTTTTTGAGAAGGGGTGCAACTCTCGCTCTCTTGAAGACGGAAGTGACGTAGCCAGCGGTCAAGGATGAGTTGATGAGCGAGGTGAGGTAAGGGAGAAGGTTTCCGGAAATGGTCTGGAGAAGAGAGGAGAGGATAGGGTCAAGCGGGCAGGTTGTTGGACGGCCGGCCGTCACAAGTCGCAAGATTTCATCTGGAGAGAGAGGGGAGAAAGAGGTCAAAGCATAGGGTAGGGCAATGTGAGCAGGACCAGCGGTGTCGTTTGACTTAACAAACGAGGATCGGATGTCGTCAACCTTCTTTTCAAAATGGTTGAAAAAGTCATCCGCAGAGAGGGAGGGGGGGAGGGTGAGGAGGATTCAGGAGGGAGGAGAAGGTGGCAAAGAACTTCCTAGGGTTAGAGGCAGATGCTTGGAATTTAGAGTGGTAGAAAGTGGCTTTAGCAGCAGAAACAGAGGAAGAAAATGTGGAGAGGAGGGAGTGAAAAGATGCCAGGTCCACAGGAAGGCTAGTTTTCCTCCATTTCCGCTCGGCTGCCCGGAGCCCTGTTCTGTGAGCTCGCAATGAGTCGTCAAGCCACAGAGCCGGAGGGGAGGTAGAATAGGGGACATAGAGAGTCAAAGGATGCAGAAAGGGAGGAGAGGAGGGTTGAGGAGGCAGAATCAGGAGATTGGTTGGAGAAGGATTGAGCAGAGGGAAGAGATGATAGGATGGAAGAGGAGAGAGTAGCAGGAGAGAGAGAGAGCTAAGGTTGCGACGGCGCAATACCATCTGAGTAGGGGCAGAGTGAGTAGTGTTGGAGGAGAGCGAGAGGGAAAAGGATACAAGGTAGTGGTCGGAGACATGGAGGGGAGTTGCAGTGAGATTAGTAGAAGAACAGCATCTAGTAAAGATGAGGTCAAGCATATTGCCTGCCTTGTGAGTAGGGGGGGACGGTGAGAGGGTGAGGCCAAAAGAGGAGAGGAGTGTAAAGATGGAGGCAGAGAGAATTGAGTCAAAGGTAGACGTAGGGAGGTTAAAGTCAACCAGAATTGTGAGGGGTGAGCCATCCTCAGGAAAGGAACTTATCAAGGCGTCAAGCTCATTGATGAACTCTCCAAGGGAACCTGGAGGGCGATAAATGATAAGGATGTTAAGCTTGAATGGGCTAGTGACTGTGACAGCATGGAATTCAAAGGAGGAGATAAACAGATGGGTCAGGGGAGAAAGAGAGAATGTCCACTTGGGAGAGATGAGGATTCCAGTGCCACCACCCCGCTGACCAGATGCTCTCGGGGTGTGCGAGAACACGTGGTCAGACGAGGAGAGAGCAGTAGGAGTAGCAGTGTTTTCTGTGGTAATCCATGTTTTCGTCAGCACCAAGGAAGGAGACGGGAAGGAGACGAACTGCTGGAAAAACAGGCATTTCTCAGCCTTGACGTACAGGTCATGCTCCAACAGGCGACCAAGCACCCTGCGCACCAGGGACACATGCTCGGCGCGTGCAGCAGAGTATATCAAAATGTCATCAATATACACCACTACACCCTGTTCATGCAGGTCCCTGAAAATCTCGTCTACAAAGGCTTGGAAGACTGATGGCGCATTCATCAACCCGTACGGCATGATGAGGTACTCATAGTGCCCTGAGGTGGTACTGAAAGCTGTCTTCCACTCGTCTCCCCCCCGGATACTTACCAGGTTGTAAGCGCTCCTGAGATCTAGTTTGGTGAAGAAGTGCGCCCCGTGCATTGACTCAATCGCTGTGACTATGAGTGGTAGCGGGTAACTATACCACACAGTGGTCTGGTTCAGACCCCGATAGTCAATACACAGGCGCAGACCTCCCTCCTTCTTCTTCACCAAAAATAAACTTGAGGAGACGGGTGAAGTGGAGAACCGAATGTACCCCTGACGCAGGGATTCGGAGACATATGTTTCCATAGCCTCCGTCTCCACCTGTGAGAGGGGATACATGTGACTCCTGGGAAGTGCAGCGTCTACCAGGAGATTTATCTCACAATCGCCGTGTCGATGGGGTGGTAATTGAGTCGCCTTCTTTTTGGAGAAGGCGAGAGCCAAATCAGCATATTCAGGGGGAATGCGCACGGTGGAGACCTGGTCTGGACTCTCCACCGTAGTAGCACCGGTCTGGACTCTCCACCGTAGTAGCACAAACGGAAACCCCTAAACACCTCCCCGAGCACTCTCGTGCCCACCCCGTGAGAGCCCTCTGTGGCCAAGAAACAGTGGGGTTATGACAAGCTAACCAGGGTAGGCCTAGCACCACGGGAAACGTAGGAGAGTCAATAAGGAAGAGGCTAATTCTCTCCTTGTGACCCCCCTGCATCACCATGCCCAGAGGAGCGGTGACCTCCCTAATCAACCCTGACCCTAATGGTCGACTATCTAAGGCGTGAATGGGGAAGGGCACAGCCACAGGAACAATGGGGATCCCTAAACTATGGGCGAACGCTCTATCAATAAAATTCCCAGCCGCGCCTGAATCGGCGAGCGCCTTATGCTGGGAATGCGGGGAAAACTCAGGGAAAGTGACATACAAAAACTCTGGGTGAGAATGGTGTCGGCTCACCTGGGGTGACGCCAGAGCGCCCTGCCTGCTGCCTCGATACCTAGAGGAACCAACCCGGCCCCGACCGGCAGTGTGACCTCTGCGGCCATAGATGGTGCACGAGCTGGAACCCCCTCCGGTCTCCCTGCGCACCGCCGCTCCATGGGTATCGGAGAGGGGGTGCATGGGGATGGAACCAACAGACCCCGATCTGAACGTCCGTGGGTAGCCAGCAGGTTGTCCAGCCAGATGGACAAGTCCACCAGCTGGTCGAACGTGAGGGTGGTGTCTCTGCAGGCCAACTCCCGACGGACGTCCTCGCGCAGACTGCAGTGATAATGGTCGATCAGGGCCCTGTCGTTCCATCCCGCGCCGGCAGCCAGGGTCCAAAACTCCAAGGCGAACTCCTGTGCGCTCCTCGTCCCCTGCCTCAGATGGAAGAGGCGCTCACCTGCCGCTCTACCCTCGGGCGGGTGGTCGAAGACTGCCTGGAAGCGGCGGGTGAACTCCTCAAATTGGTCCAACGCCACATCTCCCTCTCTCCACACGGCGTTGGCCCACTCAAGGACTTTCCTGGTGAGGCACGAGACGAGGGCGGACACCCTCTCACGGCCCTAAGGAGCCGGGTGGACGGTTGCCAGGTACAAGTCCAGTTGTAATAGGAACCCCTGGCAGTTCGTAGTCGTCCCATCGTATTCTTGGGGCAGGGAGAGGCGAATCCCACTGGGACCAGGAGAAGGAGGAGTGCTTAGTGGAGACCCCGGTTGTGCTGGTGGAGGCGATGGGAGAACTACCTGTCTCTCCCAGCGGTCCATTGTCTGGACAACGCAGTCCATGGCAGTGCCAAGATGGTGGAGCATTGCTGCGTGCTCTGGACGCGCTCCTCCACCCCTATACCCGGGGTACCTGCTCCTGCTGACTCCATAGGTTTGGTCCAGAATTCTGTAACGGGGTGCATACTGGCGGCAGAGAAGTCAGGCGCAGGACAGCGAAAACTGATTTACAACGGTGTCGTTTAATAAACATAAAAACCACCGTAAACAGAACAATCAATGAATGGGTCAAACAAAACCCGGTATCCACCAGCAAAACGTACACAAGCACTACAAGAAACAATTCCGGACAAGGACATGGGGGGACAGAGGGTTAAATACACAACATGTAATTGATAGAATTGAAACCAGGTGTGAGGGAAGACAAAACCAATGGAAAATGAAAGGTGGATCGGCGATGGCTAGAAGGCCGGTGACGTCGACCGCCGAATGCTGCCCGAACCAGGAGAGGGGCTGACTTCGGCGGAAGTCGTGACACAATAATATGAACAAGTTCATAATAACAATATAATAATCCAGAATTGGCTTATAATATGTCACAGATGAATAGCTATTAACCAGGAATTTATCCCTTGTAAATAACACTGAAAGGAGCCCAACACAGCTGAGTGGCCACAGTGTCATGTTGCAGTGAAGCACTATTACATAATCCCATTTCCAGTCTCTCTGCTCTCTGGTTGTGATCAGGCAGTATACTGTACATACAGCTCATTTCCCCACTTCATTTGGTTGGTTTTACATGCATTGATTTTATACATTGTCCTCTCAGCGTTATATTCCCTACCTGAGGCTAGAAGTCTAGATACTGAGGGATGAAATTGCTGATGGCACCACTGATTGGCCTTCTATGGAGCTATATCCAGCCAACCAGCCCACACCTGTACTGAACTGAGCAGGCCTAATGGGGCTTTTAGATAGGGCTGACTCAGATACTACACTCCAGTAAAGAGGTAATTCAGTGAGCCAGGCTATAGGCAATAAGGCTGAGGCTGGCATAGCAGCCATGAGCCATCAGGTGTCCACACTCAGGCCCTTCTCCTTGGGAGAGAAACCAATCAATGCGGCTCCCACATCCACACTGATGGATGTATAATTAACAAGAGCCCTTAGCACTGGACTAAATTTAGTGCATAAACTCCACAAAGAGCCTTGGCGAAAGCTCAATTGGACGCTTGGAAACGTACGTTTTTGCAGCCAAGGCTAGCCCTAAAGTGCAAATCTGGCTAAGTGTGTGTAAGTGAGAGCAAGAGAGGGAGGGAGGAGAGAGAGAGATCTAGACAATACAAGGGAATTTCTCTGGGTCATTACTCGTTCAATCGTTAGCTTGTAATGAATCTATATGAGATGGGAATGCATTAATAGTTTGTCTTAATTAAGTTGACAAGCTGTACATGATTGCCTGTTCAGCATCACATTTGTTTCCCATGTATCACAGAATGATATATCATGATTTGCTATCCCACTGACATCAGCTTGTCTGTTTTATTGTTGTGTCCCTATTGTGATTATTCCTCCACTGCTGCACAGTTCAATAATTTAATGATATACAGTACAGACTCGATTGTACAGACACAATGAATTACTCACGCATAATTCCCTTTCCAGACACAGGCTGTGAGAATGATGAATCTGGCCTCTCCGCCACCCCCGAGCATGACTCAAAACACAACTCTTAGAATAGACTTCTCTCTTTGTGTCTCTCTCTCTCGCAATCCCCTCTTTCTCTAAGCAAACACAAGTGTTTGAGAATAAATGAAAACCTCAAATGACACGATGTTTATGGAGCCTCTCCTCTGGTTGAGCAGGGATTCATCATAACCAATGGGATGTGAATAGAAGACAACTTTCGCTAGTGTTCTTGAAAGTGTGACATCTAGACCCAATTTGGTGTTTCGTCTTTGAATAGAATTGAGATTTCCACAGACTCACATCATGCAAGGCTTCAATCCCTGTGAAGTTGTCAAAGTCAGTAATGTTCATCCATGAAAGTGTGTTTAGACACCATGTGAAAAAACATAAATAAACGTAAACATACCTGCTCTGGCTTGTTTCATTCCATGGCACTCTGTTGTTGAACATGAATGTGGAGTTCCACAGTTTTGTCTTTTGAGAATTAAAGGCAGCAATAACAGGCTGACTACGACTGCCACAAGAACCATGTCCAAGGGGACGGAGAGTACAGAGTGCAGTGACATGATGGCAAAGCTCCCTTAGCCCCAGACGAGCTCATGTGAAGTGTCTGAAAACCAATCTGCCTTCAACCCACAGGGGCTGGCTAATTAGAATGGCAAATGAATCTCTCACCTTTTAGCTCAGGCCAAAGGAAACAGCAAGTGTTGAAAGTCAGAGAGAGACGAACAGGAGAGAGAGGAGGAGAAGAGGGATTGAAGGAGGGACTCATTATCAGAAGACACCGCAGCTAAGACTGATAGTGACTAAAATATCAAAGCCAAACAGTATGCAGAGAGGACCTGGGAAGTGGCTGGCTGCTCGGCTGTTTAATCCAAACGAGCCTGCTTGTTTTTGACTTAAAGCTTTGGAGAAGCCTCTGGGTGCGAGGGAGAGGAGTGAAGTGAGGTGGAGAATGCGTCCCTATCTCTCTTTTTCCCCTCTCTCTTTTTGTCTCTTACTCTCTCTCAGCCTGTCATCTCAGGCAAAATGTACGATGTATTTGTGTTTATATGTGCGTGAGCACATGCCTGTGTGTGTGTGTGTAGTTGGACAACAGTTTGATCATCCTTGTGCCTCATAAATGTTTTTTTGGAAGCAAAAGCTGTTTCTCCTCCATCACTGGCGCTCTCTCGAGCTTAGAGGTGAGATGTGTCTCAAGGGGAGGGAATCAGTGAGAGGAGCCGGGAGCAAACCAAGCGAGCGTCTGCTGCCTGAAAGGAGCCCAACTGGAACTCTCCCAAGTAGAGAAAGTGAGAGAGAAAAAGAGACAAGCAACTGTCCTTGCGCTGTACTGTGTTTACATGTATTGCTTCTGAAGAGTTATTTTAATATTCCCATAGGAGACAGACTGCTGATATAGCTAAACAGGTCAAAGTCAACACCTGTTATGTTTCAGTATCAAAGGAGATGCTGTGTGCACCGCTGACCTCACAGAGCTAATGGAGTTTATCATGTTCATGCATCAGGAGATAGACACACAAATGGTCGATCTTCAATCCCCCTCCCCTTCCCACACCCATGCCCACGTACGCACTCCCTCATATTAAACAAACAAATGTGGCTCTGATTTGCCTATTTGGAAACAGTGTAGTCTAGAGTGCTCCCGTGAGCTTTTCTCTATTCCCTGCTTGGATTTGAGCATTTATATGTACATCAAAGCAGATATAATGATGAAATAGCACCCTCAGGCACAAGGATAGATACATGTAGATATTAAAAGCTAGTGTGAGTATACAGTATTTCACCAGGCGCAAGCAAATACTGAGCCGAGTGGCGGCAGACACACAATACACCTAATCATATTGAGGATGAAATATCTTGAATGTTGTTTTTTTTGTTTTTTGAGCGCTCCGCAGGAATTCTTAGTGAGAGTGTGTGTCGTGTGTGTGTGTGTGTGGTGTGTGTGTGTGTGTGTGTGTGTGTGTGGGGGGGGGGGGGGGGGGGGGGCATATCTTAGGATGCTCATCAGACTGTACAGGCTCATATACCTCTCTCCTCTCTCAGTTGCAGTACCTATTTCTCCATTCAGCATTTCTTTGGAGATGTACAGAGAGAGAGTGAGAACTTCAATGTTTTCAGTCTACAATAGAGCTGCTGCCCCCCCCCCCCCCCCCCCCCCCCCCCCCAAATGTCCCAAGTCAGCTCTTTTGACAGGCTCCTTTTCAATGTCAATACAGTAGCAATACAGGGACAATTTGTATGTCATGATTTCTCTGAATCCTTTAAGAGAGGATTCAGAGGAATAGAAAAACTCACACAATCTCTGAGCTAATAAAAGGGGATTTGTGTATTTGAGTTGCTATCATTTCCAATAACATAATCCTGGCTTGGGTTTCACTGCAGGCTGACTGCAGAGTGAATATCAATCTCTCTGTTCAATGGAAAACCTCATTGACATTTCAGCAGGTTTCCATCGGGCAGACGGCTGGGTGGCAATACATTTTTCACAGTCGACCATGTGTGTGCATGGCTACACGCACCCAGCCACCACCTCCAAACTCTGACAAAACATTCAAATAGTTTGTTTGGGGTGAGGGGAAAGTTAAACGAGTATTAAAAATGGAACAGGTCTGATGGAATAAAACCAACATATTCACTACCTTGCCTGCAAACCAAGAGGTGCTTGTAGGCCTATCCAAGGTACTGTATATTCATAGCTGAATAAGCAGATATGAATATGTTTACTCCATTTGGTGGGTTGTAAATTACAGTGACAACATCAAACTGCACCCCATTACAGTACTAAGTGTTGCCTTAAAGCATAGTCATGCTTGTAAATCTGTTACATTTGTAATGATGTAGTCATAGATATAACATTTCTGCCTTACATAATTCATTTGAGATTCAGTGAATAACTTCTGATCGTAGTCAGAAATAAATGTTTGTGTCATTACTGGATATGAGCGAGAGTTCTAAGGAAGTGACTATTTCTAACTTAAAAGGGATGTTGTGACATCTCTCTTGGTCTCTACACATTGACAACTTAAAGGGCAATTCCGCCAGTTTTCAACCTCCTTCATTATCACCAGCACCAAACCAGTGTCTACATGTATGAAAACAATGCACTTCTCTAAGCTGTGGTTAAAAAGATACGAAGAAAGGTCCTAACATTTTTTTTATCTGTGACATCCTTGGGTAGGATTAAAAGTAAGAAAAACTGTGATTTTCAAAACCTGCAACAAGTTTCTAGCCAGAGTGAGGGTATTTTCTTGCTCCCCACGTCACCGAGTATCTGATAGTGTTTGAAAATCATTTTTCACTACTTTTGATGTCATCGGGTAGAAATTTTGAACTTAATATTTTTTCTATAAAATGTAGAAATGGGCCGTTTTCACATATGTAGAGTAGACTGGTATTGTGCTGGAGACAATACAAATTTGTTTGAAAAATGGTGGAATTGCCCTTTTAAATTGAACATAAATCGCTGAATAATCTATTACAGTAAACTCTCACATTTTGTTTCAGTGTATGAAATCACTCACAGATATCCAGTTAAAAGACATGCAAAAGGTTGATATTTATCAGTGTGCATTCTGAGCAGTGTAAATGGAGCTGAGTGGCAGGTGATGACATATAGCGTGAGCTATATCATAAGCTGACTAAATTACATTTCAATGGCGGTATCCCTAATTGCACCCTATTCTCTATAGTGCACTACTTTTGACCAGGGCCCATAGGTAAGAGTAGTGCACGATATAGGAGACAGGGTGCCATTTAGGAAGCAGCCTATATTACATTTTGGCAACTTACAGTACAGTACTGAATCTACACAGCGTGAGTCCATCCGTCTGTGCATTGCTTGACAGAGGTTGTCACATGGCACTGTGTCCCTGTACGGATCAACCGTTTTTCTATAAGGGGTGCGGAAAATGTGTAGTGTAGCATGTGCCGGGATTCATCCAAATTGACAAGGCTATAGTGGGGCGAGTCGAGAGCTTCCTCGGTGTCCACATCACTAAGAAATTAACACACACACCCACACAGTTGTGAAGAAGGCATAACAGCACCTCTTCCCCCCTCAGGAGGCTGAAAAGATTTGGCATGGGCCCTCAGGTCCTTAAAAAGTTCTACAGCTGCACCATTGAGAGCATCTTGACTGGCTGCATCACCGCTTGGTATGGCCACTGCAAAGGCACCCAACTGCAAGGCACTACAGAGGGCAGTGAGTACGGCCCAGTACATCACTGGGACCAAGCTCCCTGCCATCCAGGACCTCTACACCAGGCGGTGTCAAATACTCCAGGCACACACACACACACACACACACACACACACACACACACACACACACACACACACACACACACACTTTCACTCTCAAAATCAAATCAAATTGTATTGGTCACATACACATGGTTAGCAAATGTTATTCTGAGTGTAGCGAAATGCTTGTGCCTCTAGTTCCGACAGTGCAGCAATATCTAACAAGTAATATCTAACAATTCCACAACAAAAGCTAATACACACACATCTAAGTAAAGGAATGGAATAAGAATGTATAAATATATGGATAAGCAATGTCAGAGCGGCATTGGCTAAGATGCAGTAGATAGTATAGAACACAGCATATACATATGAGATGAGTAATGCAAGATGTGTAAACATTGTTAAATCAAAAATCAAATCAATCTTTATTTGTCACATGCACTGAATACAACAAGTGTAGACTTTACCGTGAAATGCTTACTTACATGCCCTTAACCAACAGCACAGTTCAAGAAGAGTTAAGAAAATATTTACCAAATAACTAAAGTAAAAAATTATAACACAATAACATAACAATTACGAGACTATACACAAGGGGTACCGGTACCGAGTCAGTGTGCGGTGGTACAGGTTATAGGTCATTTGTACATGTAGGTAGGGATGAAGTGACAATGCATAGAAAATAAACAGCGAGTAGCAGCAGTGTACAAAACAAAGAGGGGGGGGGTCAATGTAATAGTCCGGTGGCCATTTTTATTAATTGTTTAGCAGTCTTATGGCTTGTGGGTAGAAGCTGTTAAGGAGCCTTTTGGTGCTAGACTTGGCGCTCCGGAACCGCTTGCCGTGCGGTAGCAGAGAAAACAGTCTATGACTTGGGTGACTGGAGTCTCAGAAATTTTATGGGCTTTCCTCTGACACCGCCTATTATATAGGTCCTGGATTGCAGAAAGCTTGGCCCCAGTGATGTACTGGGCCGTACGCATTACCCTCTGTAGCGCCTTACAGTCATATGCCGAGCAGTTGCCATACCACACGGTGATGCAACCGGTAAGGATGCTCTCGATGGTGCAGCTGTAGAACTTTCTGAGGATCTGGGGACCCATGCCAAATCTTTTCAGTCTCCTGAGGGGGAAAAGGTTTTGTCTTGCCCTCTTCACGACTGTCTTGGTGTGTTTGGACCATGATAGATCGTTGGTGATGTGGACACCAAGGAACTTGAAGCTCTTGACCCGCTCCACTACATTCCCGTTGATGTTAATGGGGGCCTGTTAGGCCCGCCTTTTCCTGTAGTTCACGATCAGCTCCTTTATCTTGCACACATTGAGGGAGAGGTTGTTGTCCTGGCACCACGCTGCCAGTTCTCTGACCTCCTCCCTATAGGCTGTCTCATCGTTGTCGGTGATCAGACCTACCACTGTTGTGTCGTCAGCAAACTTAATGATGGTGTTGGAGTCGTGTTTGGCCATGCAGTCATGGGTGAATAGGGAATACAGGAGGGGACTGAGCACGCACCCTAAGGGGCCCCAGTTTTGAGAATCAGCGTGGCAGACGTGTTGATACCTACCCTTACCACCTGGGGACGGCCCGTCAGGAAGTCCAGGATCCAATTGCAGACGGATGTGTTTAGTCCCAGGGTCCTTAGCTTAGTGATATGCTTCGTGGGCACTATGGTCTTGAACACTGAGCTGTAGTCAATAAACAGCATTCTCACATAGGTGTTCCTTTTGTCCAGGTGGGAAAGGGCAGTGTGGAGTGCGATTGAGGTTGCGTCATCTGTGGATCTGTTGGGGCGGTATGCGAATTGTAGTGGGTCTAAGGTATTCGGCAGGATGCTGTTGATGTGAGCCATGATCAGCCTTTCAAAGCACTTCATGGATACCGACGTGAGTGCTACGGGGTGGTAAATCATTTACGCAGGTTACCTTCGCTTTCTTGGGCACAGGCACTATGGTGGTCTTCTTGAAACATGTAGGTTTTACAGACTGTCAGGGGGAGGTTGAAAATGTCAGTGAAGACACTTGCCAGTTGGACCGCGCATGCTTTGAGTACACGTCCTGGTAATCCATCTGGCTCACGGCTTTATGAATGTTGACCTGTTTAAAGGTCTTGCTCACATCGGCTACCGAAAGCATTATCACATAGTCATCCAGAACAGCTGGTGCTCTCGTGCATACTTCAGTGTTGCTTGCCTCGAAGCTAGCATAAAAGGCATTTAGCTCGTCTGGTAGGCTCATGTCACTGGGCAGCTCGCGTCTGGTTTTCCCTTTATAGTCCGTAATAGTTTTAGTAGGATTCAAACTTAATCCTGTATTGACGCTTTGCTTGTCTGATGGTTCGTCTGAGGGCATAGCGGGATTTCAGGTCAAGTTTTTACAGTGAGGGGAAAAGTATTTGATCCCCTGCTGATTTTGTACGTTTGCCCACTGACAAAGAAATGATCAGTCTATAATTTTAATGGTAGGTTTATTTGAACAGTGAGAGACAGAATAACAACAAAAAAATCCAGAAAAACGCATGTCAAAAATGTAAAAAATTGATTTGCATTTTAATGAGGGAAATTAGTATTTGACCCCTCTGCAAAACATGACTTAGTACTTGGTGGCAAAACCCTTGTTGGCAATCAGAGGTCAGACGTTTCTTGTAGTTGGCCACCAGGTTTGCACACATCTCAGGAGGGATTTTGTCCCACTCCTCTTTGCAGATCTTCTCCAAGTCATTAAGGTTTTGAGGCTGACGTTTGGCAACTCGAACCTTCAGCTCCCTCTACAGATTTTCTATGGGATTAAGGTCTGGAGACTGGCTAGGCCACTCCAGGACCTTAATGTGCTTCTTCTTGAGCCACTCCTTTGTTGCCTTGGCCGTGTGTTTTGGGTCATTGTCATGCTGGAATACCCATACACGATCCATTTTCAATGTCCTGGCTGAGGGAAGGAGGTTCTCACCCAAGATTTGACGGTACATGGCCCCGTTCATTGTCCCTTTGATGCGGTGAAGTTGTCCTGTCCCCTTAGCAGAAGAACACCCCCAAAGCATAATGTTTCCACCTCCATGTTTGACGGTGGGTATGGTGTTCTTGGGGTCATAGGCAGCATTCCTCCTCCTCCAAACACGGCGAGTTGAGTTGATGCCAAAGAGCTCCATTTTGGTCTCATCTGACCACAACACTTTCACCCAGTTGTCCTCTGAATCATTCAGATGTTCATTGGCAAACTTCAGACGGGCATTTATATGTGCTTTCTTGAGCAGGGGGACCTTGCGGGCGCTGCAGGATTTCAGTCCTTCACGGCGTAGTGTGTTACCAATTGTTTTCTTGGTGACTATGGTCCCAGCTGCCTTGAGATCATTGACAAGATCCTCCCGTGTAGTTCTGGGCTGATTCCTCACCGTTCTCATAATCATTGCAACTCCCCGAGGTGAGATCTTGCATGGAGCCCCAGGCCGAGGGAGATTGACAGTTCTTTTATGTTTCTTCCATTTGCGAATAATCGCACCAACTGTTGTCACCTTCTCACCAAGCTGCTTGGCGATGGTCTTGTAGCCCATTTCAGCCTTGTGTAGGTCTACAATCTTGTCCCTGACATCCTTGGAGAGCTCTTTGGTGTTGGCCATGGTGGAGAGTTTGGAATCTAATTGATTGATTGCTTCTGTGGACAGGTGTCTTTTATACAGGTAACAAACTAAGATTAGGAGCACTCCCTTTAAGAGTGTGCTCCTAATCTCAGCTCGTTACCTGTATAAAAGACACCTGGGAGCCAGAAATCTTTCTGATTGAGAGGGGGTCAAATACTTATTTCCCTCATTAAAATGCAAATCAATTTATAACATTTTTTACATGCGTTTTTCTGGATGTTTTTGTTGTTATTCTGTCTCTCACTGTTGAAATCAACCTACCATTAAAATTATAGACTGATCATTTCTTTGTCAGTGGGCAAACGTACAAAATCAGCAGGGGATCAAATACTTTTTTCTCCTCACTGTAGCTTGATGCGGATGTTGCCTGTAATCCATGGCTTCTGGTTGGGATATGTACATACGGTCACTGTGGGGACAACGTTGTCGATACACTTATTGATGAAGCCGATGACTGAGGTGGTATACTCCTCAATGCCATTGGATGAATCCCGGAACATATTCCAGTCTGTGCTAGAAAACAGTCCTGTAGCGTATTATCCGTGTTATCTGACCACTTCCGTATTGAGTGAGTCACTGGTACTTTCTGCTTTAGTTTTTGCTTGTAAGCAGGAAACAGGAGGATAGAATTACGGTCAGATTTGCCAAATGGAGGGACGGGAGAGCTTTGTATGCATCTCTGTGTGTGGAGTAAAGGTGGTCTAGAGTTTTTTTCCCCTCTGGTTGCACATGTGACATGCTGGTAAAAATGAGGTAAAACTGATTTAAGTTTGCCTCCATTAAAGTCCCCGGACACTAGGAGCGCTGCTTCGGGGTGAGTATTTTCTTGTTTGCTTATGGCCTTAGAGTTGGTTGAGTGCAGTCTTAGTGCCAGCATCGGTCTGTGGTAAATAGACGGCTACAAATAATATAGATGAGAACTCTCTTGGTAGCTAGTGTGGTGTACAGCTTATTATAAGGTACTCTACCTCAGGCGAACAATACCTTGAGACTTCTTTAATATTAGACATCGCGCACTAGCTGTTATTGACATAAAGACACAAACACCCACCCCTCTTCTTACCAGACGTAGCTTCTGTGTTCTGCTGGTGCATTGAAAATCCCTCCAGCTCTATATTATCCGTGTTGTCGTTCAGCCACGACTCGGTGAAACATAAGATATTACAGTTCTTTATGTCCCGTTGGTAAGATAATCGTAATCGTAGGTCATGAATTTTATTTTCCAACGTTAGCAAGTAGAATTGTTGGCATTGGGAGATTACTCGCTCGCCTACGGATTTTCAAAAGGCAGCCCGATCTACGTGCTCTTTTCCTCCGTCTTTTCTTCACGCAAATGACGGGGATCTGGGCCTGTTCCCAGGAGAGCAGTATACCTTTCTCATCAGACTCGTTAGAGGAAAAAGCTTCTTCTAGTTCGTGGTGAGTAATCCCAGTTCTGATGTCCAGAAGTTATTTTTGCAACTTTAATAAAGTGGCATTATTAATAAAGTGACTAGTGTTCCATTTATTAAAGTGGCCAATTATTTCAAGTCTGTATATAGGCAGCAGCCTCTCTGTGCTAGTGATGGCTGTTTAGCAGTCTGATGGCCTTGACATAGAAGCTGTTTTTCAGTCTCTTGTTCCCAGCTTGATGCACCTGTACTGACCTCGTCTTCTGGATGATAGCGGGGTGAACAGGCAGTGGCTCGGGTAGTTGTTGTCTTTGATGATCTTTTTGGCCTTCCTGTGACATCGTGTGTTGTAAGTGTCATGGAGGGAAGGTAGTTTGCCCCCGATGATGCGTTGTGCAGACCGCACCACCCTCTGGGGAACCCTGAGGTTGTGGGCGGTTCAGTTGCTGTACCAGGCGGTGATACAGCCTGACAGGATGCTCTCAATTGTGCATTTGTAAAAGTTTGTGAGGGTTTTAGGTGACAAGCCAAATTTCTCCAGCCTCCTTAGGTTGAAGAGGCACTGTTGCGCCTTCTTCACCACACTGTCTGTGTTGGTGGACCATTTCAGTTTGTCAATGATGTGTACGCGGAGGAACTCAACTTTCCACCTTCTCCACTGCTGTCCCGTCGATATGGATAGTGGGGTGCTCCCTCTGCTGTTTCCTGAAGTCCACGATCATCTCCTTTTGTTTTGTTGACATAGTGAGATGTTATTTTCCTGACACCACACTCTGAGAGCACTCACCTCCTCCCTGTAGGCTCTCGTCGTTGATGGTAATTAAGCCTACTACTGTTGTCATCTGCAAACTTGATGATTGAGTTGGAGGCGTGCATGGCCACACAGTCATGGGTGAACAGGGAGTACAGGAGGGGGCTGAGCACACAACCTTGTGGGGCCCCGGTGTTGAGGATCAGCGAAGTGGAGGTGTTGTTCCCTGCCTTCACCACCTGGGGGCGGCCCGTCATTAAGTCCAGGACCCAATTGCACAGGGCTTGGTTCAGACCCAGGGCCTCAAGCTTAATGATGAGCTTGGAGGGTACTATGGTGTTGAATGCTGAGCACTTCATGATGACAGAAGTGAGTGCTACGGGGTGACTGTCATTTAGTTCAGTTACCTTTGCATTCTTGGGTACAGGAACAATGGTGGCCATCTAGACGCATGTGGGGACAGCAGACTGGGATAGGGAGAGATTCAATATGTCCGTAAACACACCAGCAAGCTGGTCTGTGCATGCTCTGGGGACACGGCTGGGGATGTTGTCTGTGATCCTTGCAAGGATTAACATGAGTAAATGTCTTACGTCAGCCACAGAGAAGGAGAGCCCACAGTCCTTGTAGCTAGCCGCATCAGTGGCACTGTGTTATCCTCAAAGTGGGCAAAGAACGTGTTTAGCTTGTCTGGCAACAAGACTTTGGTGTCCTCGACGTGGCTGGTTTTCCTTTTGTAGTCCATGATTGTCTGTAAACCCTGCCACATACGTCTCGTGTCTGAGTCGTTGAATTGCGACTCCACTTTGTCTTGATATTGATGTTTTGCCTGTTTGATTGCCTTGCAGAGGGAACAACTACTCTTTGTATTGTGCCATACTCCAAGTCACCTTGCCATGGTTAAATGCAGTAGTTTGTGCTTTCAGTTTTGCACGAATGCTGCCATCTAGCCACGGTTTCTGGTTAGGGTAGGTTTTAATAGTCACAGTGGGTACAACATCTCCTATACACTTCTTGATAAACTCAGTGACCGTTTCAGTGTACACGTTCATATTATTCTCAGAGGCTACCTAAACATATCCCAGTCCCCATGATCAAAACAATCTCAAAGCGTGGATTTCCGAGTTGTTCAGACTAGCATTGAATAGTCCTTGGCATGGGTGCTTCATGTTTGAGTTTCTGCCTATATGAAGGGAGGAGCAAAATGGAGTGGTGGTCAGATTTGCCAAAAGGAGGGCGGGGGAGGGCCTTGTATGCATCCCGGAAGTTAGTTACAATGATCCAGTGTTTATCCAGCGCGAGTGCTACAGTCAATATGCTGATAGAATTTAGGTAACCTTTTCCTCATATTTGCTTTGTTAAAATCCCCAGCTACAATAAATGCAGCCTTAGGATATATGGTTTCCAGTTTGCATAAAGTCCATTGAAGTTCCTTGGGGGCCTTCGTGGTATTGGCTTGAGGGGATATACACAGCTGTGACAATACCCAAAGAGAATTCTCTTGGGAGATAAAACGGTCGACATTTGATTGTGAGGAATTCTAGGTCAGGTGAACAAAAGGACTTGAGTTCCTGTAAGTTATAATTACACCATGAGTCATTAATCATGAAATGCGCTGCTGCTACTGTCTATTATATATCCTGTTTCCTAGTCACTTTACCCCTACCTATATGTGCATAGATACCTCAATTACCTCATACCCCTGCACATCGACTCAGTACTGGTACTCCCTGTATATAGCCATGTTACCTTTACTCAGTATTGTTGTTCATTATTCACTGTTTACTTACTCCTTGTGTCACTATTTTTATTTTTGTATTTTATCTTTCAATCTGCATTGTTGGAAAAGGACACGTATGCATTTCACTGTTAGTTTACGAAGAATGTGACAAATAAAATTCAATTTTGATTTGATCTATAAGCATGAAAAGCCTCTTGCTCCCTTGACACGGTAATGGAGAGGATAGAGCTGCATTTTATCTTAACTCTTCTGTTTGCTAATCAAGTGCTTGTGAAAGCCTGCAGGGAGACCATGATAAGAACGAGGCAAGTATAATGTGGCTGCTCAAAGCCCTCTGTATCCAAACAGACTCATTTTTACAGGCTTTTAACTTCCAATCGGCTGCTGCTGCTGTTTATTTGAATCCGTTGATTAATTTCCCTACGTTCCTATTAACTGTAGTAGAAAAGGATGCTATTCAAACCTGTGTGTTAAAACTGAAATTAGTTTTATGTCAACACAGCTCCAGAAGTGGGATAACAGACATAGGATTAGTAATGTTTTAGAAAGACAAATCCTTGAGAATAACTCTGGGAATGAAGAGGGTCATGTAAGTCTCAGGTTCACCTAGATTCATCATCAGATAGAGCAGAAAAGCAGCCAGACTTTCCAACAACTAGACTAATGTTTCTCAGTTTAACTCATAAATAGGAATTTAAGAGGAAAGATGGATGTGGTCAAATTAACGAACTTGTCATATGTATGAGAAAACGTTTCATAGACGTAGAATTCATAACTGTAGACAAGGAGGCATTACTCCCCTCATGGCCTGAAAGGAGAACAGACAGAGCCTTTGTCGTGCATAACACTTCAAATGCGTACCCTCTGTGTTGACTTGTCACTTGTCATAATGTGCTGCAGACGTACGTGTGGAAACCACACACATAAACACTCTCTTCAATCTCTCTCTCCCTATTTCTTTCTCGCTCTGTCTCTCTTTCTCTCTCACCCTTTCCCCCTCTTCTCTCTCTCTGTCTCTCTCCGTCCCGCTCTCCTTTCTCTGTCATAGTGCACTCATAACAAAACAACCCAGAAAGACAAAGCCTTGGGAGGGTGAAACACTACTGTGTGACAGTTTGTCATAACGTGTCAGTCTGCTGAGCGTCATAGTGTAAATATCACACTTGCTAATGTGACCTTGCCAGACATCGTTTGAGTTAGAGGAATCTGCCACTTGCAAACAATTACAAGGTACTTCACCTCCACATTGCTCACGCTACAGTGCACAAGTCCAACATGTTAAAGTAAGAGGAAGGAAAACAGTACACACAGTGAGCGCTGTCCCATGCAGCCAGACTCTCTCTCTGTTTGGGGACTTGGTTGAAGGCTACAGCTTATGGGGTTTCAAGTCTCAGGTGTTAATTGCAGTGTGACTGGTAGTCAGTGGTGGAAAAAGTACCCAACGGTCATACTTGAGTAAAAGTAAAGATACCTTAATAGAAAATGACTCAAGTAAAAATACATTTCACCCAATAAAATACTACTTGAGTAAAAGTCTAAAAGTATTTGGTTTAAAATATACGTAAGTATCAAAAGTAAATGTAATTACTAAAATATACTTAAGTATCAAAAGTAAAAGTATAAAATCAAAGCAAACCAGATGGCACCTTTTTCTTGTTTTTTATTTATTTATGGACGGCCAGGGGCACACTCCAACATTCAAAAATCTAAATAGTAAGATACCCCAAAAAACGACTTAAGTAGTACTTGAAAGTATTTTTACTTAAATACTTTACACCACTGCTGGTGGGAATATTGTTAATCTCAGCCACTCACTCACACAGTGATGGAGGAAAGGGACTTTTGTGTGTTATGGAAAGAGCAGTTAAGCAGTTACTTAAGATCAGTCATACAATGCTGGGGGAGAATCTGAGCACTATTCATTTGCTGATGTCAAATGAAGATTCACTTTCAATCCAGTAACATATTCACCCTTAGTGGTTGATTTACTGTAGGTATATGACTCTACAGTATGTATACTGTTGGGTTGTCTGTGTATTTACAGTAGGGACTGAAGTGCTGTCATTCTGTACTGTAGGGTTTCCTGTGCAGTGAATACTCTTACTGGTATGTTTAACAGGATCACTCAGGTGCACAAATGAGCTCCTATGTTCGTCCCTCAGCTGAAGTAAAGCTATACGGTGTGCTGGAGAAATACTGATCACTTCAGATATCTTTTAGGAAAAGCTGTGTTGACATAACAACTGTTGATGTGATTGGGAGGGTGAGAGTGTTATTACTAACAGTGTAGTAGGTAGACCAGACAGCCAGGATCGATAAAACCTATTACACTATTTCCCCAAAATGTTGAGCAATGCCTTGAACAAATATATGAAGTGGGGGATTTTTGGACCGAAGGCTACTTCCAGTTGTAAGAAAAACAAGATAGATGCAGAGAGAGCAAAGGAGCAGGAGCATAGAGATAACATGTCTTACCAGCTATACTTTTTTATTGTGACATTTATCCACATCAATCTCTTAACTCGATTTATTTCACTAAAATAGCAGGTCAGATTACTAATTTCATGCCTGTAATAAAAAGTCAATTGTCTTTTCAAGGGCTGCCAATAAATTCTGCTCCTTTCTGTTCATATACAGAGCTCTCCCAGACCAATCTTCCTGTTTTGATTAAACTTTGTTCCCCTGTGATATGAAATATCCAAAGGCTCTTAGATTTACAACAAGCTCATTAAATGATTGTCACCTTGCTGCTTTCACTATCAGCCTTGGAAAGGGAAGAAGGATAATGGAATATTTATGTGATCCAACTTAAATGTCCTCGGATAGGTATAAAACCTTTACAGCAAAATAAGGAGACTAAAGAGGATTTCTTTGAAGCAAGCAGTGGAGTCGCAGAATCATTATAGTCAGTGGTGTAAAGTACCTAAGTAGTTTTTTTGTGTATCTGTACTTTACTATTTATATTTGACAACTTTTACTTTAACTTCTCTACATTCCTAAATAAAATAATGTACTTTTTACTCCATACATTTTCCCTGACACCCACAAGTACTCGTTACATTTTGAATGCTTAGCATGACAGGAAATTGGTCCAATTCACGCACTTATCAAGAGAACATACCTGGTCATCCCTACTGCCTCTTATCTGGCAGACTCACTAAACACAAATACTTTGTTTGTAAATGATGTCTGCATGTTGTAGTGTAGCCCAGGCTAGCCATAAATGTTAAAAAACAAGAAAATTGTGCTGGTTTGCTTAATATAAACAATTTGAAATTATTGATACTTTTTCTCTTGATACTTAAGTATTTTTTTGCAATTACATTTACTTTTGACAACCAAATACTTTAAGACTTTTACACTAATAGTATTTTACTGGGTGACCTTATATTTGTATTTATTAGGGATCCCCATTAGCTGCTGCCTTGGCTGCAGTTACTCTTCCTGGGGTCCAAACACATTAAGGCACTTACATTACAAATAAAACAAAAGATAAAACAGTACATCATAAGATTATTACACCACTACATATCTACAAAACAAAATGTACACTACCGGTCAAAAGTTTTAGAACACCTACTCATTCAAGGGTTTTTCTTTATTTTTGACTATTTTTTACATTGTAGAATAATAGTGAAGACATCACAACTATGAAATAACACACATGGAATCATGTAGTAACCAAAAATGTGTTAAATCAAAATATATTTGAGATTTTAGATTTTTCAAATAGCCACCTTTTGTCTTGATGACAGCTTTGCACACTCTTGGAATTCTCTCAACCAGCTTCATGAGGTAGTCACCTGGAATGCATTTCAATTAACAGATGTGCCTTAAAAGTTAATTTGTGGCATTTCTTTCCTCCTTAATGCATTTGAGCCCATCAGTTGTGCTGTGATAAGGTTGGGGGGGTATACAGAAGACAGCCCTATTTGGTAAAAGACCAAGTCCATATTATGGCAAGAACAGCTCAAATAAGCAAAGAGAAACGACAGTCCATTTAAGACATGAAGGTCAGTCAATAGGGAAAATGTCAAGAACTTTGAAAGTTTCTTCAAGTGCAAAAATCATCAAGCGCTATGATGAAACTGGCTCTCATGAGGACCGCCACAGGAAAGGATGACCCAGAGTTACCTCTGCTGCAGAGGATAACTTGATTAAGAGTTACCAGCCTCAGCAATTGCAGCCCAAGTAAATGTTTCAGAGTTCAAGGAACAGACATCTCAACATCAACTGTTCAGAGTAGACTGTGTGAATCAGGCCTTCATGGTCGAATTG
This sequence comes from Salmo salar, assembly GCF_965601325.2. NCBI lineage: Eukaryota > Metazoa > Chordata > Actinopteri > Salmoniformes > Salmonidae > Salmo > Salmo salar. The sequence continues at coordinate 14,238,680 of NC_138314.1, read as the reverse complement.
ATGCAAAGAAACCACTACTAAAGGACACCAAGAAGAAGAAGAGAATTTCTTGGGCCAAGAAATACAAGCAATGGACATTAAACCTGTGGAAATGTGTCCTTTGGTCTAGAGTCCAAATTGGAGGTTTTTGGTTCCAACTGCCGTGTCTTTGTGAGACGCGGTGTGGGTGAATGGATTATCTCCGTATGTGTAGTTCCCACCTTGAAGCATGGAGGAGGAGATGTGATGGTGCTTTGCTGGTGACACTGTCTGATTTATTTAGAGTTCAAGGCACACTTAACCAGCATGGCTACCACAGCATTCTGTAGCGATATGTCATCCCATCTGGTTTGGGCTTCGTGGGACTGTCATTTGTTTTTCAACAGGACAATGACCCAACACACCTCCAGGCTGTGTAAGGGCTATTTTACCAAGAAGAAGAGTGATGGAGTGCTGCATCAGATGACCTGGCCTCCACAATCCCCCAACTTCAAACCAATTTAGATGGTTTGGGATGAGTCGGACCGTAGAATGAAGGAAAAGCAGCCAACAGCATGTATGCGAACTCCTTCAAGACTGTTGGAAAAGCATTCCAGTTGAAGCTGGTTGAGAGAATGCCAAGAGTGTGCAAAGCTGTCATCAAGGCAAAGGATGGCTATTTGAAGAATCTCAAATATAAAATATATTTTGACTTCTTTTACACTTTTTTGGTTACTACATGATTCCATATGTGCTATTTCATAGTTGTGATGTCTTCACTATTATTCTACAATGTAGAAAATAGTAAAAATAAAGAAAAACCTTTTAAATGAGTAGGTGTTCCAAAACGTTTGACCGGTAGTGTATAATACCACCATACAACAATATAACAGTGTATGTGTGTTTAGATTGTGTGTGCTAGTGTTTGTGTGCATATGCGTGTGTCTGTACCTGTGTGTGTGTGTGTGTGTGTGTGTGTGTGTGTGTGTGTGTGTGTGTGTGTGTGTGTGTGTGTGTGTGTGTCTCTTCCTAGTCCCTGCGGATCCATAAGGTGTATTTGTATCGTTTAAAAAAAATCTGATTCTACTGCTTGCATCGGTTACCTGATGTGGAATAGAGTTCCATGTATCCTACTAGCTCCATTCTCCAGGAACGGGGGGAGACCCCTTCGGGGAGGGATCCCTGCAGGTTACCGGCTAGTTGGTTGTGGAAAGCCGACACGGCGGCGACAGTTCCACCAGGCCAGAGCGGCGTCCGGCTACATGGGTAGAAGAGAAAAATAAGTAGGCAGGCGTGGGTTCCCCATTAACTTTTACTTTTACTTGAGTCATTTTCTTTTACTCAAGTATGACAATTGGGTACTTTTTCCACAACTGATTATAGTATTACAGTATTATAGAGTTATTGTACCATTTTTTTTTTTTATAAGACACAAAAGAATACCACAGTATTTCAATACAATGTAACCATACACAGTATAAAAGAACGTTTAATCAAAAGAAACAGAAATGAATGTGCTCAAATCAGGCTGGAAGAGCACTTATGTCACAGCCTACAGTCACAGAGAGAGACATGGAGAGAGAGAAAACTGAGCAACAGAGGGTTTCTAGGAACTGGGAGGATGTAAGCTCTTGTTGTGTGTAGCTAACAGGTTAATATTTTATATCATGGTATACTCGGCCTATCCCCCAGATAATCCAATGGATGTCCACCACTGCCCCAGAGAGTGGGGGTTCTAGCTTCTCTAGCTTGCAGCCCCCAGGCACTTTCATATTGAGTCTGCTGCTGCTTTTAAATTGCTAGCAAAAGACTGAATTACTCAACTAAAACCCCCATAGGCAAAAAACGTGGCCTTGTGTTTTTCTTCCGCAGTCATTCCTCAGAGGCAACTAGGCCACAGATTGGGTGGTCTCAGTTATGCCACTAGACGCTCTATCTTCAAATATGGGAGATACAGTACAGCTGGTTTAAATTACTATGTGGATTTTCAATGGATTAAATAAACAAACAAATTCAATGAACATGTTGCCTCCGTAATCATCAGAGACAATTCAGATTTTCCCATACCCCCCCATTGAGGGTAGCTAGGTGCTGAATCCTAATGTGAGATTTGTGTGGAAATGTATGCCTCTTATCAAGCGGGAAAATGAATGAAAAACAAGTCTACCCTCTCACATTATAACATCTTGATACCCCTCTTATTTGCTTATACAGTGGTATGTTAAAGCCTTTCAAAGAGTTCTGTATTCATTGGAATGAAAGTGATGTGAGGCTCAGTGAGTCTGTATGGATTACCAGAAAATACAGTGGCATGAGTAAAACACAGAGGTAATCTCTCCCCTCTCATCCATGAGGCTCTGCTCCTCTCCTCTATACCTGTCCCTCTCTAATCTCCTTACTGAATTATTTCATTCAAAGCAGTTCAACAGAGAGAGAATATATCACTGCAGTGCAGCGGAGGTTGCAGTAACAGGAGAATGATATAGCACTATGTCTTCAGACTATTGCCAATACTAAATGATTGGGGTGTTCTCTGGTTAACGTTTACTACAATTTACTACTGAATTGGTGACAATTACTTCATATACTGTTTAGCCCACCCGCAGTTTGCTCCTCCCTGTGCTAATTGTTATATTTCTTTCCGTTTTGGATAGTGCTGCACAGGCAACAAAAGGACTATACAGGAATAATACAGTAGGCCTATGTAATTACTTTGCACCTGGCTGATACAGATACATAATGCTTTCCTGTGAGAAGGCTTGAGGTTGAATCTTATGCTATGTGGTTTTATACTGTATATTAGGCTGTCTGTTCTCTTACACTTTCACTGTGTGCACTGAATGGTGGCGGCTGGTAGTAAAAATGCAAAAACCATGTGCTTATTTCCCATGCAAATATGTGATGAGGTGAAGTGCAGAAACAGAAGCCTCGTTGAAGTATCTACTCAGCAGAATGGAGATATAGCCTAGAGAACATACAATGGTGAAGAACGGACACCACTGGAGCGGAGAGTGCTACACATAATTCAATGTGGCAAGTAGCCTATCCAAATAGATACATAGGCCACCATGATTAAAGAAGCCTATCCTCTGCCCACTCAAGTCAAATCGCGCATTATAGTTGGAAAAGTGTTATAGCCTAAAGGTGTTGGCTATACTGTAGAGATTGGCATATCGGTAGTATACTTTTTGCGGAAGTCTGACAGACTGATACGCATTTGGCAACTGTCAAACTGCTGACAGACCGCTCACCAGTAGCCTGGGCAGTGGGGCATTTCTATTCGCTAACAGTAGGACGTCAGAGTGGGGGCGACTACATGGACCCGTAGGCTGCGACAGACGTATTTGTAGCCAGACAAATTACACAAAAGGAATGCGAATATTGTAGCCTATGCCTCATCACAAAGTTACTGTGCGGAATTTAAAAGTAGGCCTAGGCTATATATAAACTAGCTCACTTCCTTTGGGTAATTTGCAGAGCTGGCGGAAGTAGCCTACGTCAGTTATATCGGCTCTCTGAGGCTTTTATTGTACACTAATTTCAGATGTAGGGAATAGAGGGGAGAGTAGATTTGAATCACCCCCTGTCGCTTTAAGGACACTTCTCAAAGCTTTGCATATATGCGAAAGGGAAAAATACGATGAGCCACGAGCAACTGAGCAACCAAGGACGGAATTCAGGAGTGGATTGATGTATAACTTACACGGGCCTGGAATAGCCGATGCCTTTGCCTTATGGGGTTTGATCATATACAGTGGATTGTCGTATGCTGAAGTCGCTAAACGGAGGATCATTTGGAAAATATTGCGCATAAGTAGCGAGAGATTTGGAGATCCCTGCCCTCGTGGATTTTATCGCGCAAAGGTTTAGCCCTACGGTGGAACTTGTCAGATGAATATGGTTAACCGTTGAAACTCGCTAATAGCCTACAGAGAGGATTAGCAACTTATGTAGCCCATTATCTCACCCATTATTGATAAGCACCTAATACGCATTTTGACGGATATTATCTAGACTCTTTTTTTGACAGTGGATCATGGATTGGGTGGTGGAAAACAACGGGCAGCGACATGATTTCTCAGCGCTGTCTGCGGTATTCAGCTATTAACATTGTGTTATTCCAATGCAACAAAGTTGCAAAGGAAGTGGAGTGCATAAATTGTAACTATTTCGCTGTTTTGCACCTGCTTATGTGAAGAACGCGTCGACGTTACAGTGTCTAATCGCTTAAAATACGTGAGGATTTGCATCGCTTCTTCCTCGCCCGCATGGAATATTTGAACATTTGTTTATTGTATTCGGGAGCTTTATATTCAAGGTCATTCCGTGAATCTGATTACTTATAGATGTATTATTTATAAATCCGTATCTACTAGTGATAACACTATAGTTTATTATTTCGGTTGGCCGCACAGGGAATCCGCTTTACGTTAGGTGATTTATAGTGATTTTGTCATTGCAACATTTCTAAAATGGATGGAAAATTGAAGCAGAGCCAGAGATCCCGTTCCAAACGTGAGAGGGTACGGAGACGGGAGGCAGTGGGCAAGGATGCCCGCAGTCCGAAACCTTCGTCTTGTTCAGATAGGGAGCAAAGTCCTGGGAGGGATCTCGCCTCCCAGAATGGTAAAAAGTCTCCACACTCAACACCCTCTGCCAGAACCTCGCGCCCCCCTCGTCGAAAGAGACGAGAATCCAGTTCTCAAGAAGAGGATATCATTGATGAATTTGCCATTGCCAGTTTCGTCAGCCTGGACTGTTTGGAGGTAAGGCTTATAATTACACATGTCGAACACCTCCGTATTTGCATAAGTTTTCAGCTTGACTAATGAGTTGCTATTCATGAAATGCTGTCACATAACGGTTTGTTTGACAGCAAATAAACAGGTGCTCTTTTCTCTGCGGTGTTGATGAGTGGAATGACTTGTAGATATTTTTCTTGTAGTTATGGCTTTTCTTGTTATATAGCTATTGTGCTCAACAAGGGTCTGCAGACCCTTTAGATTCATTTGATACACAATTTACATAATTTCATGCATCTATAACCATGTGGATTGTGCATATATTCAATGGATGGTCCAGCGTGTCTTTGATCATCTGTTTCTAGTAGCTTTGATGGTGATTGAACCTCAGGTGAAGTTGAAGTCCACAAATGAGATTGTGGATTAGTCATCTCTATCCTTAGATCTCATTGTGATCTATTGTAATAACATGAAACATCTGTCCAAGCTCTAGAGTTGTCTAAAAAAGTTTACATTTGTATTGGTCATTGGTAATTAATACCTCTTTTGTATTGGTAATTAATAATTATGTGAGGCCTGCGTAGTATCTGCAATAATTCCTTTAGCCTACATGTTAGTGGCTGGCTGTGGCTGCAAAGGTCAGAGGAACTAAACCCATAGACATCTGCTACTACTTTACTCAGTTGACTGTGATGATGTAAGCAACACAGTGTGTTGTAATTGCTGCTTGTTCCCCACAGGGACAAAACCATGTGCATGGTACAGGACTGCATTATGTAGCTTGACCTATTGGTTTATTACTAGATTTGAGTGCATACATATTGTCCCTGATATCTTTTTTGTTGTGGACATAAATGGCCAACAGTGTTTACTCACTGGGAGCTTGTCATCAATTTGTCACCTCTCATCTGTTAACAAGGTTAACCTGTCAGGGTCCCAGTAATTGCATTGCTCTTCCATTAACTTAAGCCTTCAATGCCACTTACTGGGGTTCAGTGTGAAAGAAGATAGTGTCTAAGAGGAGGGTGCAGAGGGTACATGGAAGTGTGTGTATGTAGGAGAGGGTGATGGGGAGAGGCTCTGTGTGTGTGTGTGTGTGTGTGTGTGTGTGTGTGTGTGTGTGTGTGTGTGTGTGTGTGTGTGTGTGTGTGTGTGTGTGTGTGTGTGTGGGGGGGGCGCATGGTTGTATTATATTCTCAGATGTGAGATTTTTTTGTGCGTGCCTCCGTTGCTTGCTGCTTATGGCAGTCTGACAGGTTCTGCCTCTGAAAGGCCTCTGGGAAGTCTGAGCAAAGTGCTTCTCAAATAGGATCTCACCAGGAGAGCAGTGGATAGGCTGTCAACAGGGTCTCGTCCTTCAGTGACATCTACAAGTGAATGAATGCTGTACTCGACCAGACAGCGAATCAGGCATGATGCAGCTTTCATCAATTCATTTAATTAATTCCATCAAATGGATAGTTGTCATATTTGCATGATAATGGGTTGAATGCAGTGATAGTTTGCATAGAGCCACGTGTGGGTTACACTCACATCTGGAAAGCTACGCAGGAATGATGTTAACATTGTTTATAATACGATCAGATGTTCCCCCTAAACGCTAAATACAGCTTCAGTTGAGGTGCAGCCACTCTATGTTCTGTTTATGATTTGTATCAGTAGCAGAGACTATTCATGTGCTACTGATACTTCTTGATACAGGGAGAACCCTATCACCTAGCATGACTGCAGCGCTAATTGCTTATCAATTATCCAACTGGCACGGCACCATTAGCGATTAAATAACACTCTGGCCTATTGCATCATGCTCTAATAAGCACGGTGCGGTTAGCTGAAAGAGTGTTCTTAACCTCGCATAATTCACCGATGGCCAATGCCCTGTTCATGACAGGCCACAGAGCCTGGATCTGATTAGAGTGGGAACCTTCACAGTAAATTGAGATCAATCTCACATTTTTCTCAGGGTTCATTGAACCCATAGCTTGCTGCTCTACAATACTGTACACAGTGTTTATGTGAACGTACATGGTACGTTTTAGCTGCTTAATCTATGTGGCACTGACTATCCAGTGTAGCCCTTGGAGTGTATTGCTTTCACATTAAACGTGTCTCAGTAGTGGTTAGTATAGCAGCTTTGGATTGATAGGATAAAGATGCCTGCTGCTCTTATGATGGCTTATGCTGTGTGTATACTGCAGCTTGTTCTGCTCCCGTAGCCCATTTTATTATGGCAGGAACCAATCCACGACATTGGCCGCATTTGATTATAGTTTGTTTATTTGTTTGGAGTCCCCATCCGGAAAGCCGCTTACCTGTGTAAATCAACTGTACAAACAAAACCTGCCTGCTTTGTCATGGGGGGGGGGGGGGGGGGGGGGGCTGCTATGCTAGAGTGATTGGAAATGCGAGATGAGGTATGTAGAATTGAACCACTCAGTGTGGGTTTGGCAAAGCTTTCTCTCACATGCCTATTAAGACAATTATACAATACTGCTTAAGCCCCTCAAAAGGCCCCCCCATGGGTAATGAACTAACAGCAACAATAAGAAAATGTTGCAATTATCCACCTTCCATAATAGAAATGAGATGTGTGATTTCCCCCCCCCCCCCCTCTTTGTGTGACGCTGAGACGAGAGTGGCAAATCCCCCTCGCTAATCCAGAGTTGATTCTTATGTTCATCTGTTTAGGCATGAACTTTATAATTTATATGTTTTTTCTTTTACGGAGACTGCTTTCCCCCCCCTCTAACCATCAGAACTACATTCATTTGTAATATTTGGAATGTGTGTGTGTGTGTGGTGTGTGTGTGGTGGGGGGGGGGGGACGGGGTGTTATTACACTGTCTTACATTATATCCTTTAAAATAGTATATTACTTGTCATAAACAAACATGTCAAGCCAGTAGCCTACTGCTTTCTGTTATAGCAGTTGTAATAGAAGCTGCATATGTAACATTTCAGCAGTGTGTTGGAGGATTAAACGGAAAGCTGTACATCAACAGTATAATAGATTTCGATATCTCTAGTTGGGATGCTGCTAAAAGCTGTTGCTAGAACAACTCAACAGTGTGTTGAACTACAAGCCATACAGCAACACCTATAGTATTTGGTCTCTTGTTCCAGAGGCCTGTTAACCAGTTTTTTTTTATGGTCTTCATGTTGCAATACCGCTCAGTGTTTTCGTTGCTCTTGCAGTGTGATGGCTGTAGTGCAACATTTCGAGCCTGACACGTCCCGTGAAGAAAGGCTTATTAAGGCCCATGGGGTGTCCCTGGGACCCATCTCTCCCAAACTGTCATGCTCGGTGGTGGAGAGAAAGTGGAGAGAGAGAGAGCATCCTTTTGGCTATGCTGCTGAGGCTGTGTGTCCAATATATATAGACATATTATCAAAAGATATTCTCCCTAGGAAGGGAATGTTCTCTCCAGAGGGTTTGTGGGGATGTCACATGCACCCCTTATGGTCCACCTGCTGAACCGTCATTGTCTGTTATGAGAATTAATGAATAGCTTGGCTGCTGTGACGATCACTAGTAGTGTCTTCACTGACATTTTCAACCTCTCCCTGACCGAGTCTGTAATGCCTAGATGTTTCAAGCAGACCACCATAGTCCCTGTGCCCAAGAACGCCAAGGTAGCCTGTCTAAATGACTATCGCCCCGTAGCACTCACACATCTGTAGCCATGAAATGCTTTGAAAGGCTGGTCATGGCTCACATCAACACCATCATCACAGACACCCTGGACCCATTCCAATTCGCATCCCGCCCCAACAGATCCACAGATGACGCAATCTCTATTGCACTCCACACTGCCCTCTCCTACCTGGACAAGAGGAACACCATAGCACAGCGTTCAACACTATAATTCCCTCCAAGCTCATCACTAAGCTCAGGACACTGGGATTGAACACCTGCCTCTGCAACTGGATCCTGGACTTCCTGACGGGCTGCTCCCAGGTGGTTAGGGTAGGCAACAATACATCTGCCACAGTGACCCTCAACACAGGGGGCCCTCAGGGGTGCGTGCTTAGTCCCCTCTTGTACTCCCTGTTCACCCACAACTGCATGGCAGCACACGACTCCTACACCATTATTAAGTTTGCTGACAACAACGACGATAACCGCCTATAAAGAGGTCAGTGCCAGGACAACAACCTCTCCCTCACCGTCAGCAAGACAAAGGAGCTGATTGTGGACTACAGGAAACAAAGGGCCGAGCACACCCCCGTCCACATTGACGGGGCTGTAGTGGAGCGGGTTGGGAGCTTCAAGTTCCTCTGTGTCCACATCACTAAGGAATGATCATGGTCCACACACACCAACACTGTCTTGAAGAAGACACGACAACGGCATGGGCCCTCAGATTCTCAAAAAGTTCTAAAGTTGCACCATTGAGAGCATCGTGACTGGCTGCATCACCGCTTGGTATGGCAACTGCTTGGCATCTGACTACAAGGCGCTACAGAGGGTAGTGTGTACGTCCCAGTACATCACTGGGGCTGAGCTCCCTGCCATCCAGGACCTAGGAAGGCCCTAAAAATTGTCAAAGTCTCCAGCCACCCGAGTCATAGACTGTTCTCTCTGCTGCCGCAAGGCAAGCAGTACCAAGTTATCGTTACTCATTGTGTATTTATTCCTTGTGTTATTATTTTTCTATTATTTCTCTTTCTTTGTCTCTTCACTGTTGAGAAGGGCCCGTAAGTAAGCATTTCTCTACACACGAAATAACATCTGCTAAACACATGTATGTGACAAATAAAATTTGATGTCACTGTTAGTCTACACCTGTTGTTTATGAAGCATGTGACATAACATTTGATTTGATTTGAGATGTGTTACGTGCTGCTGATTTTGATTCCCTTTTAATTTGGTTGTTGTTTCCCTATGAGAGGTATTGCTGCTGTCTCCGTCAGTGTAATAGCTAGATGTGCTGCTGAGTTGTTGTTTCTTGCGCCTTCCTTTCTCTCTCTTGATCTGCTTTGTGTGGTGAGTGACAGGATGTAATTATCAAGTGATTAAGATGTTGTCTTGAAGCCTGAGAAGGATTAGACCTTTGACTGGTTAAAATTGCCTGTTAATTCGCTGGCTGCTTTGCCTTTTATTTATGGGATTTCCTGAGTCTGACCAGGCTCTGCTTTCCTCTGTGCTCATTCACTCATAATCAATGATACAATGTTGAATAAAAGGTTAAATAATACGTTATTTGGAGATAATGTCTCCCCGTTTGCCAATAAAGCAGCATTATTTTTGCATAATGGTTTACATTATGTGGCATTTGGCTGCAGAAAATGCAAAATTACTGGCTGGCAATGAGGCATGTGAAAGATTTTACATTAAATTAATGAAACATAAGTAGAAGGAACACTAAGTGCCTCATTAAATCATGTGTGTTTTCCTTTTGGCCTAGTCCCCTCATTGACAGAGAGCAGTTGAACAGACAGTGAATGGCTTGCTGGTTCATACTCTCATGTAGTTACATCAACATCTCTCAAGTGGACCCCTTTGTAAAACTTGTTTGTTTGAGGAGGTCTATACAAGTACTTTTCTGGGCACTTGGGCCTATCATGTACAAAGGTCTATTGGCTGGCTTTGCCGAGTAGCGTATTTACAAAATCCCCCTGCTTTCAGAATAAAATAGTAAGTAAAAAGGCAATTTGACGTTTTATTTACCATTGGAACATTCAGTGCAGTAGAGAGGACTATTGCATATAGTCAGTAATACAATACCTGCATCATCATGCAGATCAACTAAACATCAACTTTATACTCACAACAAATAAGTATAGACATAATTTACTAATCACCACCATTCTATGTTATTATGCACGCCTTTATGAGTGAACTGAGGATAGTCCCAGTCAGTATTAGATAGAATGTCGTGGCCCCGCCCGCCTGTGGTGAAAACAACCTGTGGTTACCTACACTCTTAGGAAAACAAAGTGTTCTTCGGCTGTCCCCATAGAATAACCCTTTTTGGTGTAGGCTTTATGGGGCGCACATAAAAAAAATAAAAAAACGACATTTTAAAAGTTTGTTGTTTTATTAAATTAAGAATTTGAAATGTCATGGAATATTCTTGTGTGTAGTAATGTCACATTGATAATTTAATTGAGACAAAGCCTTTTCATTGTTAAAATAGGTGTAGGATTTTCAGAATTTGAATACTGACGTGTAATGGGTGTGTGCTGGTGGCAGGGAAGTCAGGCGCAGGAGAACGAACTTGGTATAAACGGAGTCGTTTAATAAGTGCTCACAAAACTCCGAAAACCAAAATATACAAAATAATAAAAGTGGGTACAAAATCCGTCACACACCAGAAAATAACTTGCACATAACATACAATCGCCGACAAGGACATGAGGGGAAACAGAGGGTTAAATACACAACATGTAATTGATGGGATTGGAACCAGGTGTGAAGGAAGACAAAACAAAACCAATGAAAAATGGATCAGCGATGGCTAGAAGGTCGGTGACATCGACCGCCGAACACCGCCCGAACAAGGAGAGGGACCGTCTTCGGCGGAAGTCATGACATAACGTCCGTTCGTATATTAGAATATTCTAATAACCGTGTCCATCCCTAATTTCCGTTAGCTTTCTCATGATTTGAGGGTTTGAGCGTTTATTTTGAGAGATGCCGTGACTGGCTATATCTCTATAGAGGGTCTCGGAGCATGTTTTCTTTATAAATTACTCTAGCTGTGAAGGCAATTAGCGTAACAGTTGTCGACATGCTCCCTCCTACAAATGTGAGATAGGAACATTAGCTCTGAGGGGAATAGTCTTTCTGGTTGGAGTGATACTAACAATAATTGCTGCAGAGCTCTATTCCCAGCCTGAAATAAGATATTGAGGTGGCTGCTGCTTGCCATTGCTGCTGCCTCCATTGGCCTCCCTCTGTGGATCAGCTTCTCTCTGCCTTCCTTGTTAAAGAGCCACTGAACACGCCGATTGGCATGTGTGTTTTTCTGTTGCTCGTTAGAGAAAGAGATTTCAGTCTTAAAGGTATGTTTCCTGGCTGATTCTGCGTTTAGTTCATGAGGTTTGTCCCCCATCAGACACTGTAGACACCGAAGCCTATTTCACTTCTTGATTGTAAGATTGTAAGAAATCTGTAATTTTGTTGTTTTAGTTGCGCAATTTTACAGCTAACTACGCAACATGTCTTATGTAAACAAAGTCGGAACTGCTGGGAAGGTCTGTCTCACTGTCTTTGCTATTGAATAAATAGCGAGCACCGCAGGTGTTCATCCTATGTTAGTGGGCAAATGGACATCGTCAAATCAAGACCCAACCTTAATTTACCCGTTGTGATGCACGGATGTTCCAAACTCCGTTTTAGACGAGTGACTTTGTGACCAAAATGTTCCTATTTACACTTTGTAGTCAATTTTGACACTAGAATAATTGCTTCTGACTCATAATGATGCCACAGGCTATTTTCAACGGGATTCATTGCTTTTTAAAGGCTTGCGCTCTTTAAATGTGGAATTCAGAAGTCAATGAGGTGCTTCAGCTGCCGATCACATCTCAGAAGGCCTCTTCAGCGGAGACAGACAGAGCTGTCTGTCTGTCAAATATTAGCTTTTGTGTGAGAAGAAATCCAAACTTGGACTTGGACTGATGTTGTTTTCCAACAGAATAATAAGCAGTGCCTGGCCAAGTTCATAGAGCTTAGATAAGAGTTGGTTACGCAACGCTGGGGAATCTGTCTCATTTAGATTTCTACTTTTACCCCTCATTCTTTATCAGTCTTTTTATGGCTAGTTAGCCAATGCTGAGCTGCTTTATTTTCTCATGTGGAAGCAAAGCGCTTGTTCCACTCCGTGGGTATATATATATACTATGCATATAAATAAAGCAGTTCCTTGGTTTTCTTCATCTTTAGTGTCTCTGAAGTCCATGTTAAACTGACTGCGTCTGTAGGAACAGTAGGCAAGGGTTTTTTCATATTTTCTGTCTTACACAATATTTTATGTGAAGATATAGACATGCGAGATGTAGTTAGTACATTATGCTGGACTTCTGCAACCAGTTTGGCAGGAACAGTGAGAAAGAGATCTAACACTTATGACTCAGGTTGACAGATGTGCCATAGTATTGGGTATCTCAGATCTAGAATCAGTGCTCTCTCTCCTGACTTCTGCATTATGGGGGTTATATACACCTAAAAGGGTTCTTCAGCTGTCCCCATAGGATAACCCTTTTGTTTCCAAGTTGAACTATTTAGGTTTCCATGTAGAACCCTTCCACAGAAGGTTTTACATGGAACCCAAAAGGGTTTTACCCAAAACCCCAAAAGAGTTCTACCTGGGTTCTACCCATCTCCCAGTCCCTGCTGCTGAAAAACATCCCCACAGCATGATGCTGCGACCACCATGCTTCACCGTAGGGATGGTGCCAGGTTTCCTCCAGATGTGACGCTTGGCATTCAGGCCAAAGAGTTCAATTTTGGCTTCATCAGACCAGAGAATCTTGTTTTAGGTGCCATTTGGCAAACTCCAAGCAGTCTGTCATGTTCCTTTTACTGAGGAGTGGGTTCCGTCTGGCCACTCTAACATAAAGGCCTGATTGGTGAAGTGTTGCAGAGATAGTTCTCCCATCTCCACAGAGGAACTCGAGAGCTCTGTCAAAGTGACCATTGGGTTCTTGGTCACCTCCCTGACCAAGGCCCTTCTCCGATTACTCAGTTTGGCTGGGCGGCCGGCTCTAGGAAGATTCTTGGTGGTTCCAAAATGTTTTCCATTTAAGAATGATGAAGGCCACTGTGTTATTGGGGACCTTCACTGCTGCAGAAATGTTTTGGTACCTGTCCCCAGATCTGTGCCTCGACACAAGCCTGTCTCGGTGCTCTACAGACAACTCCTTCGACCTCATGGCTTGGTGTTTGCTCTGACATGCATTGTGGGACCTTATATAGACACGTGTGTGCCTTTCCAAATCATGTCCAATCAATTGAATTTACCACAGGTGAACTCCAATCAAGTTGTAGAAACATCTCAAGCATGATCAATGGAAACAGGATGCACCTGAGCTCAATTTCGAGTCTCATAGCAAAGAGTCTGATTACTTACTTAAATAATATATATATATATTGGTGTGTCGATTGCTGTGGATTTTTTTTAAATTTAATCCGTTTTAGAATAAGGCTGTAACGTAACAAGATGTGGAAAAATTCAAGGGGTCTGAATTCTTTCCGAAGGCACTGTAACTCTCCCCCACAGCCACTGCTTGCTAGGGATGGGTGATAAATTGATACATTAGATTATCACAATCTTCTTTTTGACGATATTACATAGATTCTACGTCTCCAACTACCGATTCTTGCAAGGTTGTTAACGCTAGCTAGCACTAGTTGGCTGTACCTGTGCCAAAACTCTGGTATTTCTCCTTCTTCTTTTTAAATAGACATGTTTTCAACACTTTTATTTCCATGACTGATCAAAGCTCGTTTTCTTATGACTCTACTGTCCCTCTGCAGCAGACATATAGTGAGCAATATATTTGGAACATCGAATCGCAATAAAATCACAGTATCGAATCGCAATACAAATACAACCGTATAGGCATCTAAGTATCGTGATAATATCGTATCATGAGGTCCCTGTCAATTCCCAGCCCTAAGATTTGCATTTGGTATCTCCTTTAGCTTCTTACCCAACTGCTCTCTATATGTTGGTGGAATTATCACTGCTGTAGTTGTTTGTTAAAGGACAAAACAGACTATCGAGGAATGGTTAAAAGGAATTGGTGGCTATTCTTTTCCCTCTCACCAGAACATCGACCTTCATTTTCTGTTAATTTTACGATTAGTTAAGTAACTGTAGTGGCGGCCTGTAGTCTTCCAGGCTACTGGTTAATTAACTCCTGTCTGGCAGGCAGCAGAGAGAATCCTGCCTGGCAGGCAGCAGAGAGAGAAACCATCCCAGTGCATAGCCTCACACAGCACAGTGCATAAATCCTCCTATTTTCATTATCTGCTCCAGGTGTTGATGAAACAATTCCCCTGCTGGATAATCATATTTCCCATCCCGCTTGCCAAGAAAGACTGAGGAGAGAGGAGAGAGGAGAGAGAGAAGAGAGAAAGAGAGTGAGAGAAAGGGAGCTCCGATCTGCATCCGTCTGAATGACTAGACTCCCCCTCTTCCCAGCATTTCAATTTGCACAATAATACTAGGGGAGGAAAAGGGGCAGGAAACAGAGGCTGCAGACACTGACAGGCAGACTACACTCAGGAAGGGAGGGATGTATGGAGGAGGAGGAGGGAGGGAGGGGTGTGTGTCTGTGTGTGTGTAATAGGGTGTTCTAGCCGAGTGACGCCACCATGGTACAGTGGTGCCACTCAGAGCAGGGGTTGTGTGATATGAGTGGTTCTGTGTGTGGTAGAATGTTTCAGCCGGGTGACGCACGCCACCATGGTACAGTGGTGCCATTCGGAGCAGGGGCTGTGTGTGTGTGGGGAGGGGGGATTACAGAGTGACAGTGAGTGACAGAACGGTGGCCGTCGTCATGTGTACTCACAGCCAGATCCACCCGCGCCATAAATAGAAAGAATGGCATGGCACAGCAGCTCAGCCATCATAGGCAACAAGTGATGCTAAACTGAGAAACAGGCAGGCGAGTAATGGACGGAGGGGGGGGGGGGGGGCAAAGCTCTGCTGTGACTACCATGGTGGGAATGCAGTCGCCTGAGCTGACAATTGTCAACACATTTAGCCAGGCTGCTTCACTGAAAGACATTTATCAGTACAGGTAATTGACTTGACAAACATACAGACATCTGAGATATGTTCTTTTGGTAGAGTGATTTGTTTCCATTTGTACCGGTAGCTACATTTTGTAGTAGTTGTTAGTCAGTGGGTGGTTACTAGTGTTTAACCATAGGAAAGGGAGAAAATCACAGCACAGGCATAGTCCTACCCTATACTACACTTCACAGTGATTCTGCTATCCTATAGACAGAGGTGTACCCTACGCAGTGGTTCTGCTATCCTATAGACCAGGTATTCCCAATTCTTCAAATTTTCAAAGAGTACATTTATATTTTCCAACAGGGCTATACATTTGGGTGAGGTTATTTCTCGCCTGAGTAGCCTCGTTTCGCTGCCGAAAAAATGTTATTAAACCATCTAGTGTTCAGCGAAATAACAACACCATGTCTAATACAGGTAGCCTAGTCAAATAATGAACATCCAATCACATTAACCGTTACTCTCTTACGGGAATTCCACTATGTAGCCAAACGTAACTGCTGCTCATGTTGGAATCTGTACTGATGGCGCAAAAGCCATGACAGGGAGACATAGTGGAGTGGTAACGCGCGTGCAAGCAGTTGCTCCCGACGCCACTTGGGTACACTGCAGCATCCACCGAGAGGCTCTTGCTGCCAAGGGAATGCCTGACAGCTTGAAATACGTTTTGGAAAATGGTTAACTTTGTTAAAGCAAGGCCCCTGAACTATCATGTATTTTCTGCACTATGCAATGATATAGGCAGCGACCATTTAACGCTTTTACAACATACATGAGTGCGCTGGTTATCAAGGGGCAAAGTATTGACAAGTTCTTTTTAATTGAGAGAGGAGCTTAAAGTTTTCTTTACCGACCATCATTTTCACTTGTCTGACCACTTACATGATGACGAGTTTCTCACACGACTGGCCTATCTGGGTGATGTTTTTTCTCGCCTGAATGATCTGAATCTAGGATTACAGGGACTCTCCGCAACTCTATTCAATGTGCGGGATAAAATTGAGGCTATGATTAAGAAGTTGGAGCTCTTCTCTGTCTGCATTAACAAGGACAACACACAGGTCTTTTCATCACTGTATGATTTCTTGTGTGCAAATGAACTCAAGCTTATGGAACAATGTCAAATGTGATATAGCGAAGCACCTGAGTGAGCTGGGTGCGCAATTACGCAGGTACTTTCCCGAAACAGATGATACAAACAACTGGATTCGTTATCCCTTTCATGCCCTGCCTCCAGTCCACCTACCGATATCTGAACAAGAGAGCCTCATCGAAATTGCGACAAGCGGTTCTGTGAAAATTGAATTTAATACTGCCAGATTTCTGGAATGGGCTGCGCTCAGAGTATGCTGCCTTGGCAAATTGCGCTGTTAAGACACTGATGCCCTTTGCAACCACGTACCTATGTGAGAGTGGATTCTCGGCCCTCACTAGCATGAAAACTAAGTACAGGTACAGACTGTGCGTGGAAAATGATTTAAGACTGAGACTCTCTCCAATACAACCCAAAATTGCAGAGTTATGTGCATCCTTTCAAGCACACCCTTCTCATTAACCTGTGGTGAGTTATTCACAATTTTCGATGAACAAATAAGGTTTTATATGTAAGATGGTTAAATAAAGAGCAAAATTATTGATTATTATTATATTATTATTTGTGCCCTGGTCCTATAAGAGCTCTTTGTCACTTCCTACGAGCCAGGTTGTGACAAAAACTCACACTCATTCTTATGTTTAATAAATGTATCGTATAGTGTGTGTGTGGGGCAGGCTTACAATGATGGCAAAAAAAACAACATTTGAGATTGCGCTGACCCTGGTGCTAGAGGGGGTACGCAGCTGAAGGTTGAATGTTTTTGAAGGGGTACAGGACTATAAAAAGTTTGGGAACCACTGCTATACCCTACACAAGGGTTCTGCTATCCTATAGACAAAGGCCTACCCTACACGCTGGTTCTGCTATCCTACAGACAGAGGCCTACACTACACAATGGTTCTGCTATCCTACAGGCAGAGGCCTACCTACCCTACACAGTGGTTCTGTTGTTTGTTCTGCTACAGGCACTGCAAGAATCTGCCTGTCTGGCTGAATCTGTCCGGTTGTTCATTTATTTTGTAAGTAGATACATGTCAGGAATCCATGGCAGACAAAGAGTAAGTGAGCTAATGTGTAATTTGGGGCCCGTAGGTCAAAAACACAAGCCATTGTTCAGTGCAGCAGAATGCACAATGTTTTTTCTGTTCAGGCACTGCAGCCCTATAAGCCCTTCAGAGGAAATGGATGGGAGGGGTGAAAACAAGACAGATAGCGAGAGCGAGAAAACGTGTTGTAAAAAATCAAACAGTAATTGTGTTGTTTCCCTAACCTGAAGTCATGGGAGTAGAAGAGGCTTGTGTTCCCATAGTAACCCAAGCTTCTATATCTCAGTAAAGATATAGTCCTGGGCTGGGGCTTTGCCTGAGTGTTGATTTGCATGCTTGGTGGTTTTTAGGAGTTTGCCCTCAGCCTCTATATCGCCACAATTGGATTACATGATTGGGCTGGAAGCTGGTAGCAGGTATCTGCTGCTCTGAACACCATCTTATCAGTGGCAGCACATTCCAGTGTGGAGAAGGGAAGGGAAGAAAGGCTGGGCTGCCACCTTGCTAACAAACCAACCCCCACAGGACAGGAGAAGGCAAAACAGCAATCATATGCTGGTTTTCCACACGCGAGCTGGGAAGTGAACACATGAGCTGTATGGTTATAGTAACACCACTGAATGTTGTTTCCATTGGGGCCAGGTAGCAATAGGATGATGCTGAGATGTGGAAAGGGAGGCAAAATGGAGAGAAAGAGAAGTGTTAAGAGATGGGCAAAATGGAGCGAGAGAAAAGTGGAACGAGATCTCCCCTTCTGTGGACATAAGCTATTGATCATCAGTGTTCTGAAAGCATTTTCTTGTTCTCCATTGAGATGTTTGCTGTTTCTGTTGCATTTCTTTATCTCATATGAGACATCCTGTTCTTCAGTGAATATTTTTGTTCCGTTACAGATACAGTACCTATCACCTTTACTAAAGCTACGCCTTTATTGAACTGCAATGCATCATCATCTATCTGTAAAGACCATCTCCAATGAACGACCAGCTCCCAGAAATCTTTATTTTAAGCCACTTCTGAATGAAAAGCTCTATATAAAATAAATGTATTATTATTATTAAACCAGAGTTCACAACATCAGATATATACTACAGTATAGTCTGTTTAAATACAGCTCCATTACTTTACAAGAAAATACACAACAAGGTGACAGGCAACAAATACAATGTTTCTACTGTATGGTTAATATGGAATACTTTTTGACAAAGCACTAGAGAAGGGATATTCTTTGAAACCTTGTGTGAATAAAACCAACAGAACCCAGTCATACCTCAGCAGCAGGCCCTCCTGCAGCCTGACCCTCACGCTCTCTCTGTCGTCATTGCTGTACTTTTTAATATATGTGGTCGGTCTAAAAGACGGCTTGTCAAAGTTATTCAGCCTGCGGTGTGCAGCTAAAAACGTCCGTCCTGAATGGCTGACTGCAACACACACAGTGCTGTGCTCCCTAGGAGAGGAGGAGCTAGGCAAGCTAACTGAACATGACATACAGTACCAGTCAAAAGTTTGGACACTCCTATTCATTCAAGGGTTTTTCTTTATTTTTTGACTATTTTCTACATTTTAGTCATTTAGCAGACGCTCTTATCCAGAGCGACTTACAAATTGGTGCATTCACCTATAATATCCAGTGGAACAACCACTTTACAATAGTGCATCTAAATCTTTTAAGGGGGGGGTTAGAAGGATTACTTTATCCTATCCCAGGTATTCCTTGAAGAGGTGGGGTTTCAGGTGTCTCCGGAAGGTGGTGATTGACTCCGCTGTCCTGGCGTCGTGAGGGAGCTTGTTCCACCATTGGGGTGCCAGAGCAGCGAACAGTTTTGACTGGGCTGAGCGGGAACTGTGCTTCCTCAGAGGTAGGGAGGCGAGCAGGCCAGAGGTGGATGAACGGAGTGCCCTTGTTTGGGTGTAGGGCCTGATCAGAGCCTGAAGGTACGGAGGTGCCGTTCCCCTCACAGCTCCGTAGGCAAGCACCATGGTCTTGTAGCGGATGCGAGCTTCGACTGGAAGCCAGTGGAGAGAGCGGAGGAGCGGGGTGACGTGAGAGAACTTGGGAAGGTTGAACACCAGACGGGCTGCGGCGTTCTGGATGAGTTGTAGGGGTTTAATGGCACAGGCAGGGAGCCCAGCCAACAGCGAGTTGCAATAATCCAGACGGGAGATGACAAGTGCCTGGATTAGGACCTGCGCCGCTTCCTGTGTGAGGCAGGGTCGTACTCTGCGAATGTTGTAGAGCATGAACCTACAGGATCGGGTCACCGCCTTGATGTTGGTGGAGAACGACAGGGTGTTGTCCAGGGTCACGCCAAGGCTCTTAGCACTCTGGGAGGAGGACACAAGGGAGTTGTCAACCGTGATGGCGAGATCATGGAACGGGCAGTCCTTCCCCGGGAGGAAGAGCAGCTCCGTCTTGCCGAGGTTCAGCTTGAGGTGGTGATCCGTCATCCACACTGATATGTCTGCCAGACATGCAGAGATGCGATTCGCCACCTGGTTGTCAGAAGGGGGAAAGGAGAAGATTAATTGTGTGTCATCTGCATAGCAATGATATGAGAGACCATGTGAGGATATGACAGAGCCAAGTGACTTGGTGTATAGCGAGAATAGGAGTGGGCCAAGAACAGAGCCCTGGGGGACACCAGTGGTGAGAGCACGTGGTGCGGAGACAGATTCTCGCCACGCCACCTGGTAGGAGCGACCTGTCAGGTAGGACGCGATCCAAGCGTGCGCGGTGCCGGAGATGCCCAGCTCGGAGAGGGTGGAGAGGAGGATCTGATGGTTCACGGTATCAAAGGCAGCAGATAGGTCTAGAAGGATGAGAGCAGAGGAGAGAGAGTTAGCTTTAGCAGTGCGGAGAGCCTCCGTGACACAGAGAAGAGCAGTCTCAGTTGAATGCCCAGTCTTGAAACCTGACTGATTAGGATCAAGAAGGTCATTCTGAGAGAGATAGCAAGAGAGCTGGCCAAGGACGGCGCGTTCAAGAGTTTTGGAGAGAAAGGAAAGAAGGGATACTGGTCTGTAGTTGTTGACATCGGAGGGATCGAGTGTAGGTTTTTTCAGAAGGGGTGCAACTCTCGCTCTCTTGAAGACGGAAGGGACGTAGCCAGCGGTCAAGGATGCGTTGATGAGCGAGGTGAGGTAGGGGAGAAGGTCTCCGGAAATGGTCTGGAGAAGAGAGGAGGGGATAGGGTCAAGTGGGCAGGTTGTTGGGCGGCCGGCCGTCACAAGACGCGAGATTTCATCTGGAGAGAGAGGGGAGAAAGAGGTCAAAGCACAGGGTAGGGCAGTGAGAGCAGGACCAGCAGTGTCGTTTGACTTAGCAAACGAGGATCGGATGTCGTCAACCTTCTTTTCAAAATGGTTGACGAAGTCATCCGCAGAGAGGGAGGAGGGGGGGGGAGGGGGAGGAGGATTCAGGAGGGAGGAGAAGGTAGCAAAGAGCTTCCTAGGGTTAGAGGCAGATGCTTGGAGTTTAGAGTGGTAGAAAGTGGCTTTAGCAGCAGAGACAGAAGAGGAAAATGTAGAGAGGAGGGAGTGAAAGGATGCCAGGTCCGCAGGGAGGCGAGTTTTCCTCCATTTCCGCTCGGCTGCCCGGAGCCCTGTTCTACATTGCAGAAAAGTAGTGAAGACATCAAAACTATGAAATAACACATGGAATCATGTAGTAACCAAAAAGGTGTCTGGTACTGTATATTTTATCTCAACCACTGAACTGACCTCCTAAGGCATTTTCAAGTGACTCTATAAACTGTGTAGACAGCCTCACAAGTCCTCAACTGGCAGCTTCATTAAATAGTACCCTCTGTCCAGTGTCTGTGTTCTTTTGCCCATCTTAATCTTACATTTTTTATTGGCCAGTCTGAGATATGGCTTTTTCTTTGCAACTCTGCCTAGAAGGCCAGCATCCCGGAGTCGCCTCTTCATTGTTGACGTTGAGACTGGTGTTTTGCGGGTACTATTTAATGAAGCTGCCAGTTGAGGACTTGTGAGGCGTCTGTTTCTCAAACTAGACACACTAATGTACTTGTCCACTTGCTCAGTTGTGCACCGGGGCCTCCCACTCCTCTTTCTATTCTGGTTAGAGCCATTTTGCGCTGTTCATTTCTCAGAACAAGAATAGACTGACAAGTTTCAGAAGAAAGTCCTTTGTTTCTGGCCATTTTGAGCCTGTAATCGACCCCATAAATGCTGATGCTCTTGATACTCAACTAGTCTAAAGAAGGCCAGTTTTATTGCTTCTTTAATCAGAACAACAGTTTTCAACTGTGCTAACATAATTGCAAAAGGGTTTTCTAATGATCAATTAGCCTTTTAAAATTATAAACTTGGATTAGCTAACACAACGTGCCATTGGAACACAGGAGTGATGGCTGCTGATAATGGGCCTCTGTACGCCTATGTAGATATTCCATTAAAAAATCTGCCATTTACAACATTAACAATGTCTGCACTGTATTTCTGATCAATTTCATGTCATTTTAATGGCCATGCTTTTCTTTAAAAAACAAGGACATTTCTAAGTGACCCCAAACTTTTGAACAGTAATGTACCTTATGGTTAATAAACAACTCTAAAATCTGATTTCTTTTGCAGAAATTATGTTTTATCCGGGGGGGGGGGGGGGGGTCAGTCAAATATTACAATTGTTCATAGAGAAAAGAATGAAATTGGATGGTCTGAGTCTGTCAATGCTTAAATTACATCAGAAGACCCTATATAGGCCCCCCATATCAGAACTATGCCCCTTCTACCCACCCCATGGGAAGGACCTCAACATGACAGCAGGACATATGCCCAGGCCGTGAGCAGGGCAACAGGCTCAACCCCCACTATTACACCCGCCTAAGCCCCATCCTGCGACCTAAGAGGTATGTATCTGATGCTCAACATGCTCTGTTCACATCTGCTGTGATGTTGCTTTTACATTTTTGTTCAGTGTATTTATAGGGATAGGGTGTCATTTGGGGCGTAGTACTTGATCTCGTGGTTGTGACTCCTGGCCGGAGGAGTGTTTAGTCACCAGAGCATTGCTCATCTGTCATTATAGAGGCTGGATGTCTGGCTGGAGAGATAGGCCTAGGGCCTGGGCTAATAACCTGACGGTGCTCTGTGGGCTTGTGGTTCTGGCTCAGTGCCGACTGCTGGGTTTACTGGTTTACTGAATGGTTTACAGTTTCCTTACAGCTCTCCTTTATGGAGTCCTTTATTTTGGGTTTGTTGACACTTTTTCACTTAAGTAGATGTGCTAAGGCAGGTATACCCTTCAAAACCCTCAGGCTACTCTTATTCTTTGATCGTCTTCATGACAGCCTATTTTTGGGAAGTTTATCCTCCCTGATGATGGAGTATAGTTGGCATAAATGTGGAATATTCTCCTAGGTATAATCTGTATTAGCTGACAGGTCAGTCACCATGTGCCTTGACATATTTTGGCATGGTAGCATGCCGCTTCAGTATGTTTCAGCATTTGTTACAAATGGCCTGTCGCCACAAACTTCAGAACCATAGGAATTAGTGTAGTTGCAATCCAGATCTCCCGTTTCAAAGCACAGTGATCCTTGTTCTTCCTAAAGTAACTCAGCCCACGTACAACATAAATATTTCCATTTTAACAGTCTCCTGCTGAAACGAGTCCAAGGCTTCCGCCTTCAGCCAACAACTGGAGGGGGAAGGCTAAAGGGTACTGTCTTTTTCTATTCTCTTTGTATATCTCTCTTTGTCATTCTCGATCCCTCTCTCTCTCGCTCTCACTCCCCTCCCCTGTCTCTCTGTCCCTCTCCTTCTCTCTCCCTTTCTCTCTCATTCCCTCTGAGAGGACAGTCGCTGACTTTCTGTCCTCCCATAAGAATTCTTGTCAATGTCAGAGGTAGAGGCTGGTGCGTTGTAGTTGAAAAAGGTAAATAGTTTGTCTGCCTGGCTTATAAATAAATGTGACTCAGCGCCTGAGAAAATGTGTCTCGATTGCGGCAGCGGGGATGAAATGGCAGGAATATTTTATTAAACCTCTGCTCGGCTACCGAGACACTTGTTTATTCTCACTGATGATTGCTTGTCTGACCTTAGTAACCAGACGGCAATGTTAGATAGAAAATGTGTTTGCCTCTTTTTACTTTGTCATCACTAATGCTTAATTTCTATTTCTCATGATCAATTATGAATTGTTCTATTGTCAAAGGCCATTTTAGCACATTTCCCCCTTAGATTTTATGAGACTGTGCATGTGTTGTTCTGAGGAGTTGTCCTTTCTTGTGTGTATGTGTGGCGCGTGTGCATGTGTGTGATGTAACTGTGTGTGCAAACATGAACGTGTTTAAAGAGGCCACAGGATATATGGTCCGTTGAGAGTTGGTCGTTGCTGGTTGCGGGACACAGGGGAGTTGTCCTAGGCCCTGTAGCACTGTAGCTGTGCTGTTGTAAGTGAGCGGCCCATGGGAGTGGGAGGCAGGGTGATGAGGTTTCCTGTGTGTGTTTGCCCATGCAGCTTGTTCGGGGTGAGCTCCAGAGTCAAGTGTTGGGTTACACAGCTCAGTAACACTGTTCTGCGTAGCTTACACCACAGCACACCCGCACTAGCACGCTGCTTACATTATCCAATAGTGGTATACCTCTCACCTGATGTACTCTGAGACTGAGAACCCGTCCGTCCCCTGAACTCTGTCGCCAACCTCACGTCACAACGTCCCATGTCTGTTCTCACGTTCGGCAATTGGGCTTTTATACAGAGTATCGGTAATAGAAAGGGAAAGTGTGTTCTCCTGTAATGTGTGTAGAGACTAGAGTTCTCGTGTTCAGCTTGGAAGGGGATTGAATGGAAAATGGTGAGCTTTTCCCTCTTAGCTAGGTTTTAGAAGTAGGGTTTGAAATGGCTGTCTAACTTCAAATGGAGTCGTCAGGGTTTCTCCACTTTCCGATCTGTCATTCAATATTAGGCTGGGGAACACAACGCAACAGCTGTGCTGCTAGCCAGACCCAGCTGTCTGGGAAAAATAATTCTAACAGTGTAGCTCTTTACACAAGTACCTGTATACAGGTTGAAAATGGCAGATTTGGGCACTAATGAGCGCCTAAATTGGAACACAGTGGCTGTACAGTAACATGCTATAAATTACATAAGAGCTCAGGGTCTTCGCTTCACAGTGCAATTTTGGTTTTGACTGATAGCAGCATTCCTCCTCCTCCAAACACAGCGAGTTGAGTTGATGCCAAAGAGCTCCATTTTGGTCTCATCTGACCACAACACTTTCACCCAGTTGTCCTCTGAATCATTCAGATATTCATTGGCAAACTTCAGACAGGCATGTATATGTGCTTTCTTGAGCAGGGGGACCTTGCGGGCGCTGCAGGATTTCAGTCCTTCACGGCGTAGTGTGTTACCAATTGTTTTCTTGGTGACTATGGTCCCAGCTGCCTTGAGATCATTGACAAGATCCTCCCGTGTAGTTCTGGGCTGATTCCTCACCGTTCTCATGATCATTGCAACTCCATGATGTGAGATCTTGCACGGAGCCCCAGGCCGAGGGAGATTGACAGTTCTTTTGTGTTTCTTCCATTTGGGAATAATCGCACCAACTTATTGTCACCTTCTCACCAAGCTGCTTGGCGATGGTCTTGTAGCCCATTCCAGGCTTGTGTAGGTCTACAATCTTGTCCCTGACATCCTTGGAGAGCTCTTTGGTCTTGGCCATGGTGGAGAGTTTGGAATCTGATTGATTGATTGCTTCTGTGGACAGGTGTCTTTTATACAGGTAACAAACTGAGATTAGGAGCACTCCCTTTAAGAGTGTGCTCCTAATCTCAGCTCGTTACCTGTATAAAAGACACCTGGGAGCCAGAAATCTTTCTGATTTTGACATGCGTTTTTCTGGATTTTTTTTATGTTATTCTGTCTCTCACTGTTGAAATCAGCCTACCATTAAAGTTATAGACTGATCATTTCTTTGTCAGTGGGCAAACGTACAAAATCAGCAGGGGATCAAATACTTTTTTCCCTCACTGTACGCACCAAAATTACGATCGGCTTCTCTTCATTTCCTTGTAAGATCGTATTCTGTAACTTAGCTAGTCATGTTGGCAATAAAACACATTTCAAATGATGCCTACCTGATTTTATAATGGACCATTTTTGGAATGTGTAAACAACAGTAATTGTGTGATGGCAAGGATGCAGGGTTGTGTTCCAAACAAAACAACTACACGTGTGTTTGCTGTAGTTCCTCAACAGCACAGCTAGGAGAGCTCAAAATAGCACCTTATAGTTAGACTCTTCTTTGAGTCATAAATGTGCATTGAAATGATGTAGGAACTGTGCACACTTTGGAGAGGTGTGTGTGTGTGTGGGCACTCAGAGACACCAGTTAGACTTCTCACTTAAACCATTTCTTTCTTAAATTGCACCTACACCAAATTTTCCATGTATATTCTTATGATGTTACTTCATGTATCCAGAGTATTTTCAGATTTTGTTTTCAACGAATGCGGCGAAAAGTATGGTAAATGTAAAATGCACATAAAATCAACACTGTAATGTTTGGATTCAGTCTTGTGTCAGATCAACTGTTTTGTCCTCAATTTTAGTCTTGTAATTTCCCCATAATCTCCAAACTTTTCCCTTTTAATTGCTACCATGGTTATCCATATGCTTTTCATTTTTCTTACGTAAGAAACATTTCTATTTAGCCTTATCCATATAGGCCAATTCCCACAAGTGTAAGGGGCTAAGAGGAATACCTTCTTTCTCTTTGTCTGTGAAAATGTAGAGTTACTAATTGGATATTCACTTCTTAGTAATACATTTGAACATATGTAGACAATAGTTTGTTGATTTGCCATTGGTATTTCCACACCTTTTCTGAAATATGATATTTTATTCATAGAACAAACACATTTATGATATGACAGTTCTAGTGACTCATGAAGTCGCAGGATGTAAAAATCCATTATGCTGAGTGTTACAGATAAGCTACAGTAGGTCTGAAGCACCACAAGACATTTATGCAAAGTGTTCTTCACTAGTGACAAATAGATCAGAACTTTATTATGCTCTAAACACTGAGAGACTTAATGCCACAATCACTGTTATACATTGATGCTCCCACACTCAATGTCTTGCCTAGCCCTGGTTTGCTGATTTCCAGCGAGACTCAAGTTGCTGTACTAACACTGTCAAGAGGCACCTTCTCCTCTCCATCTCTTATCCTAATTAGGGTAGTAGGCAGGTGGAAGATCAGACTGATGTTAATATTCCATCCTGCTGCTGCTGCTGTGGCGAGGCTGCTGTCAGAACAGAACACAAGCTCACAGGTGGTCAGGTCTAAAGGAAACCCTGCATGTACAGGAGAATATCTAATCTCTCTCTCCACTGGTGAAGTCCAACTGTGTCAAACACACACGTCATATTTGTGCCTGAAGATTTTTTAGACTGTTTTTATCTCAATGTATCTCCTGACCTTTTGCATTAACTGTCAGTGATGTTTGCTTCTTCTACAGCAGGGATGGGCTTGCTGATCAATTTCCAAAAACAACATTTCATTTAGGGCCCCCAAAAAGGCTAGGGATGGCTCTGACTGCATGTGTGGGTACGCAGACACACAACCTACTGCGGCCCCTAATGATGAGTTCCGATTTTTTTGTGGCCCCCACTCCCGTTGAAGTTGCCCATCCCTGTTCTATGGTATGGTGCTTTTCTTGTTCAGTAAGAACTCATACTATACAGTTATTCGCTGTTTCATAGTACATCATGCACATGTAATTTGATTCATATCATTGGATTACAGTTGCCAGAGAAAAAGGTCAGCTGAATATGTGATGAAGTGCCGGCAGTACAGAGTACAGTAGAATAGACTAGAGGACTATCACTACCTCGAACACAGTTCTGTACTGCTGAATCTCTATTTCTGTCCTTTCTCACTCAGTCGGATGAATGGCTTAAACCATGATATAACAGCCTAGCTCGATTTCACTAATTGCTCCCTCCTATGTATAATTATCACTTCCACAACACTGTGTTTGGAGCTTCACATTGGCAACAGCTTTTACCACCGTGTTGCTGCTTTAGCATTTTATTTTCCTGTTTACTTTGATTTGAGCGAGGGGAAGAGGCAGACACATATTTCCTCACATTTTAATTAGAGGCATTTTATATAAATGATACACTCACACTTGGATTTTGCTCGGCTTACTGTGTGTGCGTGTGTGTTCATGCAAGGCACATACTTTAATGCGTGTGTGCGTGTGCGTGTGTGTGTGTGTGTGTGTATGAATATTATCTGAACATGGATGAATGGTCCTGGAGCACATTGTAGATTGTCAGTGTGCTCCCTGGAGGCTGGTCCAGCCAGCAGAGTGTTAGTAATGGACTGATTTACCTACTGCTGCTGCCTGCTATTCCCTCCTTACTGCTTCACTGTGTGTGTGTGTGTGCGTGTGCGTGTGTGTGTGCGCGCGTGCGTGCGTGCGTTCGTGCTCCCTACTGCTCCAGTGAACAAAGCAAAGCCTGGCTCCTTGCTCCCTGTGGCACAGACACACACACCCAACAACGAGAGCAGGTGTCACAGAAAGGGCCTCTTCTGTCACTTTGTGTCACACTCAAGATTTTCTGGGGGAGGGAATTGTCCATTGTTGAATTAATCTTGTGTAATTCTTTAGAATGGATTCCTCTGTGTGTATTAGGGTTACTGAGATTTCCCGCCCAAACCCATTCTCGTTTCCCGGGATAAATAATTGAGAGAAACCGCTAAATTATAATATATTATTTCTATGAACAGTGTGAAGTGAAATGGAACTGTTAAATGATATGCAATGCCTTAAATCTGGCTACCCTTCGGTCTTCTCTGCTCAGCTATCTGCATGATCAATCATCAACGCTCAGTGTGTGTGTGTGTGTGTGTGTGTGTGTGTGTGTGTGTGTGTGTGTGTGTGTGTGTGTGTGTGTGTGTGTGTGTGTGTGTGTGTGTGTGTGTGTGTGTGTGTGTGGTGTGTTTGTGCTGTTGTAGTCTACCGTAGGCCTATTTACTTACACAAAGTTGCCATAAATTCAATGCGCAGCGTGTGAATGGTTCTCTTACCATGCCATTACAAACAGCAAGTAGGCCTACCAGATATTAGGGCTGACCCGAGTTAGTTGACTGGGCGATTGTTTGGTTGGTCGGCCAAGATTTTTTGTTGTTGAGCAGTAGGAATGTTTTTATTTGTTGCCTTTATGTAGGCTGTTTCATTTAGATTTGGACTGAATTTTGATTAACCACATGACTATGATTTTGAGATATGTGGACTTTATTTTACATGAAATGAAACTGGTCCATGAAAAATTTGCATATGAAAACCATAACTGACATGCAGAACGGTAGAAATGGTAAGATAAATTGGCATTCCACATGAGAAAGTTTGCCGACTTCTTGTGTAGCCTATTACTGGCAACTTCAGGAGAGTAATGACAGAATCTGCGAAAGCCAGCAGGAGCGGGAGGAGAATGGTTGGGTCAGGTAAAAGAAAATGTTTTTCTTTTGGTTATGTAGATGTCTGGCTCCCTCTTGAGTAATATGTGTCTTATTTCATCAAACAGCTTAAAGCATCAGACAAGCTCATTGCAAAGTGTTGATTTTTATTTATATGGAAAAATACACATTTAATTTTTTTTACGGGGACAGTCCTACAGGCTATACAGATCATCAGCGCAAAAAAAAGACGGCAACAGCTTACTCTCCCCAAGAATCACTCAAAATATCACAACTGGTGAGAGGATATGCCAAGAAAGAGAAGTGTAAATTAGCCGAGATGTAAAAATACTAAATATACACATGCGACATACACTACATGGCCAAAAGTATGTGGACACCAGCTCGTCGAACATCTCATTCCAAAATTATGGGCATTAATATGGAGTTTGTCCCCCTTTTGCTGCTATAACAGCCTCCACTCTTCTGGGAAGGCTTCCCACTAGATGTTGGAACATTGCTGCAGGGACTTGCTTTCATTCAGCCACAAGAGCATTTGTGAGGTCGGGCGATTAGGCCTTGCTCGCAGTTGGTGTTCCAATTCATCCCAAAGGTGTTCGATGGGGTTGAGGTCAGGGCTCTGTGCAGGCCAGTCAAGTTCTTCCACACCAAACTCAACAAACCATTTCTCTATAGACCTTGCTTTATGCACAAGGGGCATTGTCATGCTGATACAGGAAAGGGCTTTTCCACATAGTTGGATGCACAGAATTGTCTGGAATGTCATTGTATGCTCTCACTGGAACTAAGGGCCATAGCCCAAACCATGAAAAACAGCCCCAGACCATTCCCCTTCCACCAAACTTTACAGCTGGTGCTATGCATTGGGGCAGGTCATTGTTCTCCTGGCATCTGCCAGATGGTGAAGCGTGATTCATCACTCCAGAGAACACGTTTCCACTGCTCCAGAGTCCAATGGGGGCAAACTTTACACCACTCCAGCCGACACTTGGCATTGCGCATGGTGATCTTAGGCTTGTGTGTGGCTGCTCGGCCATGGAAACCCATTTCATGAAGCTCCCGACAAACAGTTCTTGTGCTCACGTTGCTTCCAGCGGCAGTTTGGAACTCGGTAGGGAATGTTGCAACCGAGGTCAGACAGTTTTTACACTCTATGCACTTCAGCACTCAACGGTTTCATTCTGTGAGCTTGTGTGGCCTACCACTTCGCGGCTGAGCCATTGTTGCTCCTAGACGTTTCCACTTCACAATAACAGCACTTACAGTTGACCGGGGCAGCTCTAGAAGGGCAGACATTTGACAAACTGACTTGTTGGAAAGGTGGCAGATGGTGTCGCGTGATTCATTGCTCCAGAGAATGTGTTTCTACTGCTCCAGAGTCCAATTGCGGTGAGCTTTACACCATTCCAGTCGACGCTTGGCTTTGTGTATGGTGATCTTAGGCTTGTGTGCGGCTGCTCGGCCATGGAAACCCATTTCATGAAGCTCCCGACAAACAGTTCTTATGCTGACGTTGCTTTTTAAGGCAGTTTGGAACTCGGTAGTGGGTGTTGCAACCGAGGACAGATGATTTTTACACGCTTCAGCACTCGGCGGTCCAGTTCTGTGAGCTTGTGTGGCCTACCACTTCGCGGCTGAGCCGTTGGTGCTCTTAGACGTTTCCACTTCACAATAACCGCACTTACAGTTGACCGGGGCAGCTCTAGCAGGGCATAAATTTACGAACTGACTTGTTGGAAAGGTGTCATTCTATGACGGTGCCACGTTGAAAGT
The DNA here is from genome assembly GCF_965601325.2 of Salmo salar. Taxonomy (NCBI): domain Eukaryota; kingdom Metazoa; phylum Chordata; class Actinopteri; order Salmoniformes; family Salmonidae; genus Salmo; species Salmo salar. Next base: position 14,207,855 of record NC_138314.1, on the reverse strand, counting down.
CACTGAGCTCTTTAGTATGGGCCATTTTACTGCCAATGTTTGTCTATGGAGCTTGCATGGCTGTGTGTTTGATTTTATTCACCTGTCAGCAACAGGTGTGGCTGAAATAACCGAATCTGCTAATTTGAATGGGTGTCCACATACTTTTGGCCATATAGTGTATCAAAACTCTGGCTTCATTCATTAGACCAGTCATCACAACGCTAGCAGCTTACCATATTTACTCAACATAAAGTCTTCTATAATTGTTATTGCTTTCTATATGTGCAGGCTGCACACAACCTCTATCTCACATTCAAATCTCCACTAACTAATATGAACTGTTGCTAATCACAAACGGGCTGCTACACTGTCCACAAAAGTGCTTGAGGAAATAGACGTTTGCAACATTGTTTCACGATATTAGGGGAGAGAAAAGGGCCAACAAGCTGCCTGACATCTTTCAGTCAAAGGTAGGCTAAAACAAATTACATTTTCACTAGACCTCATTAATATTTTACCAGTCAGCCACCAGTGCTTCATAGGAAAATAGTGTGTTGACTTTGAGAGAACTTTGAGTTGATTAAATTGCAACAAATACGAAAAGAAAATGCGTATATTTCTCCATTGCAGTGGTATAACCAAGTAAGATTCTTAGGAAAATATTATACTCTATAGGGCATACTGGTAATAAACAATATGGTATTAGTCATTACTTAGTATTCAAATGTTGTTTGATACTTCTACTGTATGAAGAGCAATTACATCACTTTATGATGTTAGCATTTTAGATTGCTTTGATAGAAAATAAAAGCCTTCTAAATGCCTGCCAATTCTGTTAGTCTTCTTGCTAGACTGTACCTTTCTCAAGCTGAGGTTTTGCACTCTGGGCTATGTTTGTTCTCAGCTTAATTTAACCCTGGCAGCCATTGAAGCACACAGATTGTTTGTACTCTCAGCAGGGTGAAGAAAAGCACACTTCTTTCATTTCACATCCTGAGCTCAATAAAAGCTGTGTGTGTGTGTGTGTGAGAGAGACCTGCTCTGAGATACCTGTTAGAGCTACCAAAGTATTGACATTCTGAAGAAAACCCGAAAACCCTTGGTGGTTCCGAACTTCTTCCATTTAAGAATGATGGAGGCCACTGTGTTCTAGGGGACCTTCAATGCTGAAGACATTTTTTGGTACCCTTTCCCAGATCTGTGCCTCGACACAATCCTGTCTTGGAGCTCTACAGACAATTCCTTTGACCTCATGGCTTGGTGTTTGCTCTGACATGTACTGACAACTGTGAGACCTATATAGACAGGTGTGTGCCTTTCCAAGTCATGTCCAGTCAATTGAATTTACCACAGGTGGACTCCAATCAAGGATGATCAATGGAAACAGGATGCACCTGAGTTCAATTTCGTGTCTCATAGCAAACGGTCTGAATAGTTATGTAAATAAGGTATTCCTGTTTTTTTTATTTTAGTACATTAGCCAAAATTAAAACTAAAAACCTGTTTTCACATTGTCGTTATGGGGTATTGTGTGTAGATTGCTGAGGATTTTTTTATTTAATCAATTTTAGAATAAGGCTGTAACATAGCAAAATGTGGAGAAAGTCAAGGGGTCTGAATACTTTCCGAAAGCACTGTATTACCACTTCGTAGTCAGAACTGTATACAAGGGCTTTCCTAATTGCTTGACTAGGTGATGACATTTATGAAGCATGGAGTGGACTTTCATATCTGATCACTGTTCCATTCAGTCAAGCCTCACTTGCTTTGATGGTGGGTGTGAGTGAATCAGTGGCAGCATTGTCAGGATATGACACAAAATGCATTGTATTTGTCCCCTCCAATCATTAACTTGCATATTTTCCTTTCCTCTTTAAAAACATGGAAATGCATGTAAGTTAAACTCACAATTTAATATGAGCCGGTAAATTACTTTCAAAGTATGCGTCCCACATTGCACCCTATTGCTCCCTATGGGCCTTGGTCAAAAGTAGTGCACTAAATAGAAAATATGTTGCCATTTGGGACGAACACTATTGTGTGTAATAGACCAAAGCCAGCATCATGTAATACATAGTGGGGGAGCCCTGATCCCTGATCTATCTGTGTGTATATTAAGTGCACTACTTTTGACCAGGGCTCATAAGGTGCCAATGTAGTGCCATTTGGGACACACCCCTATGCTCTGTAGTAAAGGAAGAGCCCTGGGTGCTGCTCGGCTGCCTTCCTGCCTGCCTGCTCTGCCCTGCAGCCCAACATCTGCTGAGAGAGAGCAGGAAGCATTTGAAGGATAATTAAAAGGACTTGCTTCCAACTCATCTCCCTCCCGCCTGCCTTCCTCCCATGGCTAAGCAACATGCGGCTCCCTCCAGAGCTCCAAAGCAGAGCAGCAATTATTTAGGGAATTAAAAGGGGGGGGCTGCAGAAATACTAAATATAGCTGCGAGCAGCAATGCACGGGGTTCACAGAATGACAGAAAGGACTCAAGATCAGTTTGATAACAAAGCAATAACTATCATGTAGGAGCAAAATTCCTTTATGTGCAATCATGAGTTTAAATAAATAATATGGAGTGAATCTGATGTATGGTTCATGAGGAGAAGATTGATTTTGAGCATTAGCATTACATATGCAAATAATGAATTGTTAATAGTTTCCTTGTTTTTTGAGATATCAATACCAAAATGTAGTGGTTCATCTTAGGGACATCCATGATAGCGACAAGTTTCAAGTTGATAGGCCACTGTGGAGTGGATTTACAGTGGTGTAAAGGGACAAGTAAAATCTGTTTTTTGATTTGTCAATAACTCAGCCATCTTTTGACCAATTGCGTAGATTTTCTCAACTAAGTGAAGACATAAAAACAGGGACTGCAGGAATACTAATAATGCATCTGAGCATAAACAAGAAGCGGATGTCTGTTTTGTTTTGGCCACGTTTTTGTCTGGTTTCCAGTACTTTACTGTAATAGTATTGGGTTGGTTTAGTGGTTTGATTCTGGTGTCCTTTATCTCCTGGAGATGATTATGGCAGGTTCACTGCAGACAGGTCAACATGATGACTTTATTATGGTTTATGACACATGGGGAAAAGCTGTTTAGCTAGCCATGAACCCAGTCCACACACCAATTGACTTTGCTTGATTAGCCTAGTGGACTCAGTAGTCTATGCGTTGTGTTGAAAGGTCAACAGAGAGGGACTGTGATTTTCTCTCTCTCTCTCTCTCTCTCTCTCCCTCTCTCTCTCTCTCTCTCTCTGCTTCACACCTCAGCTGGTCTTTTCAAAGGGACACTAACTCAATAAGCCCTTCAAATCACATAAGAGAGATTGTTAAAGAGCTTGTTTTAAACTGGTGGTTTCATTAAGCTAAATGTCATGCACTTTGTTTGAACGAACCGTGTGTTGTGTGTTCTGAAGCCCTTTTTCTCTCATTGCTGCATTGTTCTAAAGGCTCAGGGGAGATAACCAAATGGCTTCCAGTTCTTTTACAGTACGCTGCAGTGTTCTTCTGAAAGAGGACTTTATCAACATATGTATTACATTATTTCGTTCTGCGAGAACATGAATGGCCTTATACTCATATATGGAGGATGATGAAGTAGAGAAAAGCACCATTGTGTTTTGTAAATGACTTGATTAATGTCTGACTCTGGAATCCTTGACTTTTTGGCGCCGCTATTTTGATCTCTCAGGTGCATCGGTTGGACTTCCTTATCTATGTTGTTCGTTCATGAATGTGTGTGTGACTATGCTGCTGCTTCTAGACCTGCCCTGCGTGTGTGTGTGTGTGTGTGTAAGTACTGCCTCAGGCCTGTTGCAGCCCCACAGCCCGGCCCTTTTGTCAGCCACCAGTCATGTGAATAGAGCCCAGAATGGAGCGCCAGCTGGCCTTTTCCAGCCAAGTCATGTGCAAGTCACAAAGCAGCAATGCCACTTAAAAGAGAAAGCAATAATCAATTTTGCAGAGTTAGTCAGAGGGAGGGCTCTGAATGACTTGTTTTGTTTAGCCTTGCCTGCCGGCTGGGGGGTGGAGGGACACAGTGGAGTTTGTCGTTTTAATAGAATACACTGTGCTCCTTTGTTTGAGACAGCATGCTCTCTGCATAGAAAAAGTATTCGGTTCCAATGAAATCAGGGGTTTATCTTTGAACTCCCAAATTTGGATAATAATTATCTCCCCCACAGACTTTGGCATGCTGATTAAATTAAGCAATTTGTTTTCAGTTAAGTGAGTACTATTAGTTTAATTAATAACCCACATAGCAAAATTATTGCGGTGCAGCTGTGGGCCAAATATTTTGTGTTTTTTTTCTGGTCCAGTATATGCATTGGTCCCCGGCCCAAAGCTGGCGGTCAGTACATACTGCATCACCATCAGATTAAAAAGGTCCGGCACAGATCTGGCCCACACACCGTGCACCATCAAATTAGAAAGGTGTGGCCCACACACCGTGCACCATCAAATTAGAAAGGTGTGGCCCACACACCGTGCACCATCAAATTAGAAAGGTGTGGCCCACACACCGTGCACCATCAAATTAGAAAGGTGTGGCCCACACACCGTGCACCATCAAATTAGAAAGGTGTGGCCCACACACCGTGCACCATCAAATTAGAAAGGTGTGGCCCACACACCGTGCACCATCAAATTAGAAAGGTGTGGCCCACACACCGTGCACCATCAAATTAGAAAGGTGTGGCCCACACACCGTGCACCATCAAATTAGAAAGGTGTGGCCCACACACCGTGCACCATCAAATTAGAAAGGTGTGACCCACACATCGTGCACCATCAAATTAGAAAGGTGTGGCCCACACACCGTGCACCATCAAATTAGAAAGGTGTGGCCCACACGCCGTGCACCATCAAATTAGAAAGGTGTGGCCCACACACCGTGCACCATCAAATTAAAAAGGTGTGGCCCACACACCGTGCACCATCAAATTAGAAAGGTGTGGCCCACACATCGTGCACCATCAAATTAGAAAGGTGTGTCCCACACACCGTGCACCATCAAATTAAAAAGGTGTGGCCCACACACCGTGCACCATCAAATTAGAAAGGTGTGGCCCACACACCGTGCACCATCAAATTAAAATGGTGTGGCCCACACACCGTGCACCATCAAATTAAAAAGGTGTGGCCCACACACCGTGCACCATCAAATTAAAAAGGTGTGGCCCGCACACCGTGCACCATCAAATTAAAATGGTGTGGCCCACACACTGTAAAATCTGGGCCATATAGTGAAAAATAATTGTCAAATAAAGTGAGGCCCAGGTCTGACCCACATACTGCACAAAGGTACGGGTGAGTTCCCACCTAGGTCCCCAGTTCAGAGGTGGGTCAGATGCAGGCTGCCACACAGACCGTATATGGGGCTACATTAAACCAGCTAAACCAGCATTAAACCAGCTATAATCCCCAAATTACAGTCAGAAACTCTGCTATTAAATGTTGTATTTAAACAGAAGAGAAGGGCAGTTTCAGATCAAGTCAATCAAAACATCTTGCAACAGGGAACATGAAACATTCTTAAATAAGTAGCATTGACTTGAATTGGAACTGCTAAAACGTGAGCATTTGAAAACATTGGCCAGGTAAACAAAAACAAAACATGGACTGGACTGTCATACCTTGTCCATAGACAGCTTACAGGGCAAGGACATTTGGTTGAACTAGCCATTTAATTGCTGTTTCCCACTGGTGTTGATGGGATTAATTGTTTTCTGTATTTCGTTTCAGATTTTTGCACTGTTCTATTGTATAAACTGTTTGTGCGCCCAGTGTAAGTAGGAGCGGGGAGACACCAGTGGGCTTCAAAGCCTAAAATGATATCAAATAATTAGAATCCATTGACTTTGAACTGTCTGTTATTCTGAACATTCTATTTCCACATTTTAACAGAGCACACCATCAGTTGAACTATTAACAATTTCATCATAATAGCAATTCTAATAACAATTCCTGAGAATTCTACCTGGTGTTGATGGGATTAGTGTATATTTCCAGAGCTGCTGGAAGGAGAGACAGGGAAGATGTGTCTATCCTCGGCGTCAGATGAACACATCGTCCCCCATCTCTCCCTCCACCAGCTGGCTCATACCATCCCTCACTCCATACCATTCTCCAACCTCAGGTACACCCCTCCCCACAAGTTCATCACGGCACAGATGATGCCGAACTCCTGGTTCGTCTCTTTATCCCTCCCTCCCGGTCTGCTGCCAGCTGCAACCTATTTTTCCTGACCAACTCCACATCGCTCTCAAACACACAAGATGTTATCGGATTTTTTTTCCCCGGACCGCAGCTAATGAACAAGAGCACAAATTGTTGCAATGTCATTGTAATCGCATTTCAGGAGGCAATTTGTGTCATGATGGGACATTTGTAAATCTGATCAATCTTTACCAAACTCCCTCATTTGAAGGGGTGTGTACATCTCTCCCTTCACCAGCTGGTACTGAAACATGCGGGAGTGTTTTAACGCTGCCCACCAGGAGAAGGAGGAGAGCATGTAATGAATCCTTGGATTTTCTTGCGGTGGTGTCTGCTGGGGCCAAGGTCTTGCATGGTCTTGAGGAATATGGTGGACTAGTGGTGGACTAGTGGTGGACTAGTGGTGGACTAGTGGTGGACTAGTGGTGGACTAGTGGTGGACTAGTGGTGGACTAGTGGTGGACTAGAGCAAAGAAACTGTTAGATTAAGAAGAAGGTGGACTGTCTAAGAAAAAAACGTATGGGAGCTAGGAAAGGGAAGAAGGAAAGAAAGTAACTAAGAATAGATGTTTCTGAACATGTCTACGTTAATGTGGATTCTAACATGATTATGGATAATCATGAATTAATTATGAATGAGAAAAAGTGAGGAAGTTACAGGGAGACAACGATCATACCCCCCAAAATGTTAACCTCCCCATTATTGGTAATGGCGAGAGGAAAGCACGTTTTTTTTTTGTAGCCTCTAACTATCTCATTCATCATTATTCATGATTCGTTCATGATTTGTTTTAATCATGGCATTATCATGATTCGTTTAGAAGTGTACAGAAACATCTTACTGTATCTACTCACTTAGAAAGGAAATGACTTCTGTCATCATTCACCATTGTTTATATTGGGCAAAACATAACCCAGAACACAATCAAAACAAACTGCATATGTATCAAAGCTGTGTGTAGAGTCACAAGCTTGATATAGTCATTGCGTGCTAGGAATATAGGACCAAATACTAAACGTTTTGATTACATTAATACACTTTGAGTGAGTTTGTCTAAATACGTATTACTTCTTCAAATGGGTGTAGTAAATATACTGTACTTCACTCAATGTACATATCACAACTGTTCTGCAGGCTGCTGCCTGGTCAAATAGTTCCTCCTCATTTGAAGGAAAGGCTCATTTTCAGGGTGATTTTTTAAAATAATTTCACTAAACTATCCTAAAATATAGGTCTAAAATAATTTTACATTCAATTTGGCTACTTAGAAAAACCTCATAAGTGATATTATTATTGTAAGTAGTTTTGGAATGTAATTCCATCTGGTCCAATCATTGTAATAATGATGTTGGGCCACATAACACACAACCGGACTCGGTACAAATGAAAATACTAACCGAGAGCTGACATTGTGCAGTTTGTCTGTTGTTGCAGCCTCCCATTTCACTTTCACTGTTGGGCCATATACCCCACGCCATAGTCGGTGCAGAAGTATGAACACAACTCAAACCCAGTGCAGATCTCACGCATCTGGCAAGAATATGGCCCATAGGCACAAATCTGTCCGGTAGTTAACCGATACTGACGGATGAATGGGGGTTGTGTGGCCCAGAACTGACTTATCTGGGAAGTCATTGCAGAGAAACTTCATCTGGAGTTTAATGCAAAAACATTTTTGACCCACTCATATTATCACGAGGACAAGGACCCAAAATGCTTTTGTCAAGCTGGTATCTGTATTCTGTAATTTATGTCTGCCAGCCTGGCACAATTGGCTTTTGTTGGCAAACACGAGGGAGTCCGTCAGTGTGATTTGCACAGCGGTTTTAAAGGCCTCTGTCAGAGCCAGGAATCCAGCGGGTCACCAGACCAGGGCTGCGTCTGAAATTGCACCCTATTCCCTATAAAGTGCACTACCTTTGACTGACCGGAGCCCTATAGGTCCTAGTCAGGCCCTGGTCCAATAAGGTGGAATTTAAGACCCAGCCCAGACCAGTGGTGTTGGGCTGGCTCCCTGGAGAGAGGAGGGGGCGGAACAAATAATTATGTTCCTATCACTGTGACAGTGTGACACGGTGCAGTGGGTGGGTACGCTATCTGGGAGCAGAGAGGAAGTGAAAAATAAGAGACTCAGACTGGTGAATGGTGGTATAGTGGCTGAACTTGAGTATTATGACTTTCCTTTCCAAACCTCCCCCGTGTCTATCTGTAAGTCAATACCGTGTGTTGTTATGAAGAGCAATTTCCATTAGAAAGATGATGATTGCTTTTCCAGAGCGGAAATACACTGTTACTGCCTCTGCCACAGCCTCTAGGATTTGTCTAGGATATAAACTTTACAAGAAAATAATACAAATCACCTGTCAATTTTGGCATTGTTCCACCAATTGCTTACCTTCAATTGATACCTTTTAACAATTGGGGTTATAGACAAGGCAATTACTTATTTATAGCACTTGATATGATATTTACATAGGATTCCATGAAAGCAAGCACTTTCTTTTACTAGCCTCAGGCAGTAATCTTAGATATAGAATGTAGGGAATAGCCTTAGTCTATGTTTTATCTTTCTCCTTTCCATAAGAGGTAAAGCACACAGTTGACAGGAATAGATAAAGACCATATCATCAAGTGTTATTAAGCAAGCTGTATTGCCTGGGCTCTGCATTGCAGAATATTAAATTGGTCTGTGTAATTGCCTTTGTAAAGTATATTATTTAATTGTGCTCAACTGACTCACTCTAGTCTAGATCCAGAGAAGGAGGCTGTGTGTGAAGCGTCCATTGACCCACGACCAATTGGCACTGTTTAATTACTGTAATTACATATGCGCTGTCTGTGGCATCTTGACACAGAACTCCCTAAAGAGCATGAACGTTTAGGTCATTGAGGTCAGTGCCTTGTAAAAGCTCATCTTACCAAGACCAGACCCCCCACCGGGCTGTTTTTACAGATTCACCTCAGCGGCATGAAGCTCCCCAAAATCACTAACCCCCACTACCCTTCCCTCCCTCCAGCTCCCTACTCCCCCAACTCCCACCGCTCTCCTTTCCTCCCGCTCTTTCTTCCTCTCCTCCCTCAATAACACTTGCACCGTTACGGGTTCAATTAACACATGACTCGACCCCGCCGCCCTGTGAAATCCCCTTGAGATAGCTGAGGATTGTGCTCGGTTGCTTCGGGTCTGAAGATTTCCTCCTGGAGCCAGGAGAGGAGTGAACATTTTCTCTGCTGCTGATAATGGCTCCATTCCAGAATGTGCCATAAACAATAGACCTCGGTCCAATATGATGTTTCGAGGACTCCTCTCCGAAAGGAATGTAGTATTTGAAGGAAAGAGTGAGGCAGAAATGTTGAGAAATGAATTAGACATGTTTTCCAGTAGTGTACAAGACGCTTGTATTGAAAAATGTATCTGTACCAGGAGAACAGATCAGGGTTTCTTGAGGCCTAATGTTGTTTCCTTGCTCTATCTGAAAACGAGCCCAGGTATTTACATTTTCAAATCAGTTGAGAGAAACCCTCAGACCCCCTACTAGCCACTTTTTTATCCCCACCTCTTCAGTCGTCTTCTTCTCTGTCCTAGTATTCTTTTCATTAACCAGACTATTTTGAAAAACGCCAGCAGTGCTGTACTCAGCATGTAGGCGGATGTTGTTATATTGAATTACAGCTCAGATCACTTCCCTCCTGCCTAAATGTATTTGGCCTTGCATTGCAGAGTTACACAGCCACCCTACACCCTAGAGGTATTCACGGGTCCACAAAGTTGGACGCGTTCCGAAATGGACCTGGGGCTTTTCCCACCCGGACCCGATAGGCATAAATAAAACATTTAAATATAGAGACCTGTTCCGAACGGACCTGAAGATAACTAGACCTGTTCCTTATAGACCTGGTCCGATCCAAGTGAGGGAGTCATTTTTGAAAACAGAGCTGATAAAGTGCGAGAGGAGGGAGAGAGGTTCCACTCTAGCAGGCGGTGGAGGGGCCGTACTGTGAAAAAGTGACACGGTGAGCAGGGAGGAAGGAGAGACGAGAGACAGCACCCGACCAAGCTGACTCACACTATTAGTTGACTAATAGCTGCAATTGCTAGGTTATTTATCATGGAATATGATTACGTAGTACCTGTCTTGACTGCATCAAACCAGGGGAAGCTAGTTAAGCTAGCTAACATTAGCAAGCTAGGCTAACTGAGGCGGCAGTGCATGTGCCTTTTCATCCTACAGTTACAAAAAGCAACATTCAGAATATAAAGTAGCAGCCTACCTGTTGGCTCTTGGTCGTTGTAGCCTATCCTTCTCCTTTAACTTTTAAATCCGGCATTTTAATTCCATCTTCCATTGATTAGATATCCCCTAACTTTTGCCACACACAGAGTGAGGCTCTATGACTGTAGCCTATTGCCACTTTGATGACTTATGATTGGCCGACAACAATCTACACGCACCACGCTCCACTCTCGTGACAAGCAAGACCAGCAGCATAAATGATAAAATGTCTCTCTCTAATGCAGCAGTCGCGTTCGGATCTGCACGGGCACTTCCAGACAAGTCAGTTAAAATTACACATACCTGAGACGTGTGACAATCATATCCGACCCAGACCCGTGACATTATTTAAAATTCTGGATCCGGAACCGCTCGGGTCCTGGACCGGGTCTCGGGTATTCGGGTACAGGTGGATCAGTGAAGACCTCTCCTACACTCTTAGAAAAAAAGGGTTCTTCGGCTGTGCCCATAGGAGAAGCCTTTTTGGTTCCAGGTAGAACTCAACATTCGGGCTCTCCTATGGGGACAGCTGAATAACTTTTTTAGGTTCTAGATAACACTTTTTTCTAAGAGTGTAGATGAACACACCCACACTGCCTACTCGTGGCTTGCCCTCAGAAGGACTCTGAAGTCTAAATTCACCTTTATTGTCTTATATTTGATTTAGTTTCTGAGGTATATTTCTGACTAGATTGAGCTCTAAATCTGAATGGAGTAGCTGATTTAGTGGACGGAATATTTCATGTTGGTTGGGCGCTAAATGAGAAAGCCGTTAGCCATCCCATCGTCTCGTCGGTTGGTTGGTTGGTTCAGAGGTTCAGCTGGTCACGGTCGCGTGATTACCATAATACCCCAGCTACCTGCTGATGCAACCTTTCTCACCAAAGGCGGCTTGACATGCAGTCTCTGGATCCAAAGAAAAAAGCTGGTGCTATCATTGTTTATATAGGCCTCTATTAATTTTCTATAATGGTCCTTTGATGGGAAGAGAGTAGCTTGAAGACTCTTGTTGCTCTGTGGTCCGTATTCAAAGGAACCGATAGATTGTGTTGTTGTACGTTTTTCTCTGCTGCATTGAAAGGGGTTTGAAGGTTATGTACTTCAGGCTGCATAGTATCATATTGATATGCAGCCCAAAGGCTTCTTTATGTTGAGATCATGCATAAGGTCCAGTTTTAGCCATGTATGTCTCTGTAAGTCATGTTGATCCATTGTATAGCCATATGGATGCTTCCTTTTGAAATGGGGTTTTATATATACTGAACAAAAGTATAAACGCAACATGTAAAGTGTTGGTCGTGTTTCATGAGCTGAAATATAAGATCCCAGAAATGTTCCATATGCACCAAAATATTATTTCTCTCAAATGTTGTACACAAATTAGTTTACGTCCCTGTTAGTGAGCATCATTTTCTCTTTTGCCAAGATAATCCATCCACCTGACAGGTGTGGCATATCAAGAAGCTGAATAAACAGCATGATCATTGCACAGGTGCATCTTGCGCTGGGGACAATAAAAACCACTCTAAAATGTGCACACAGATGCCACAGATGTCTCAAGTTTTGAGGGAGCGTACAATTGACATGCTGACTGTAGGGATGTCCACCAGAGCTGTTGCCAGAGAATTGAATGTTCATTTCTCTACCATATGTAGAGAAATTAACCAATGTCGTTTTAGAGAATTTAGCAGTACGTCCAACCGACCTCACAGCCGCAGACCACATGTAACCACGCCAGCCCAGGACCTCCACATTCGGCTTCTTCACCTGCGGGATCGTCTGAGACCAGCCATCCAGACAGCTGATGAAACTGAGAAGTATTTCTGTCTGTAATAAAGCTCTTTTGTGGCGCAAAACTCAATCTTATTGGCTGGGCCTGGCTCCCCAGTGAGTGAGCCTGACTCCCAAGTGGGTGGACCTATGCCCTCCCAGGCCAACTCATGGCTGCGCCCCTGCCCAGTTTCTTTATATCAAATGTAACTCAGTAAAATTGTTGAATGTGTTGCGTTTATATTTTTGTTCAGTATATGTTGTAACCTTCAAGCATTGATTCTCATGCACATTTAGTCTGTCTCATCTAAACCGATTCACTCTGTCTCATGTACTGTAGCTAAATATGCTTAAAGAACATCTCAACCCCTGTTAAATCATTAGTTGTCTGTCTGTCTGTCTTCCCCCTTGAATTCCCCCTCCATTCCACTAATAAAAACATCCATTTGCAGAGGGGGGCTGGCCCACCCACCCAGGCCTGCATCAGCTTGAGGGAAATGCATTAAGTGCTCTCTAGCTGGCCGTTAAGCACAGGTTGTCACAGACAGCCTCTCTCTGTCTCTTTCCCAGCCATGCAGGCTGTTGTACTGTAGCTAAGTGAGGGTTTTGAGGAATTGGTGGGCTCTACCTAGCAATTTCATGCAAATGTGTGAGTCACTTCTCCTTCGGCAGAGATGGCAGGTATCCCGTCAGCCGGAGAGACTGGTCAGGAAATTGTCCACAGCCCCATTACATTCAGTTCAGTCCTCCTCGGAATTTGTTTTCTGTCATGCCATCTGAGCTCAGGTACATCTATATTTCTACTGGGTTTGTTGTATCAATTTGTATATTGCTGGGTCAAGAGACAGGCCACAAATGTATGCTGGAGTGGAAGACAGGCAGTCAGACTCCTGGGAGTGTGTGGAGTACAGTTTGCCATGTGTATGTTTGGATGGAAACTAATCTGTTTGTGCTTCAGCATTGTAATCATTTGTGGTGACTGACGTCAGTGTGCTTCTGTGTAGACGTTGTTAAACCGTTTTTTTTTCTTGCCTTAGAGGTACTGTATGTAAGATTTTTAAGTTTGTATAATTTTATCAAGACCTGATATGCACAGAAATAATGGTATATGGGTAATCTACAGAAACATATCCGAGGTTTACCCACAGTGACTTTTTAATGGTTGAGAGACAACCTATGACTCAAATGTAGAGATTTCTTATTACACTGTGCATATCAGATATGGCCATCCTATACAATCTTAGATTAAGATTTTTTTAAATTTTATTTAACCTTTATTTAACTAGGAAAGTCATTTAAGATCAAATGCTTATTTACAATGACAGCCTACTGGGGAACAGTGGGTTAACTGCCTTGTTCAGGGCAGAATGACAGATCTCTTATTAACCAGGTCACAGACAATTTCTCTGCTTTCACAAGTGTTGGACTTGAACTCGACATTGAGTAAGAAGAGGGTGACAGCACAAAGTACACAGCCAGGGCTGTTGTCAAAGTAAAGAGGAGGAAAGATGGAAGCTCTTCCCTTTGAGCTCTTCCTAGCGATCAGAGCTCTCTCTCTCTCTCTCTCTCTCTCTCTCTCTCTCTCTCTCTCTCTCTGTCTCTCTGTCTCTGTGTGTGTGGCGTCTGGTCTTATCTAAGCCACCCCGTAATAAAAAAAACAGGATCACATTTTCCTTTATTGATGTGGTCCAATGATAGGAAGAAAGAAAGATGGAGAGAGAGCACAGAGATTGCCATCTGTTAAAGCTGCAAGTCCTTGAAAGCCCTAGACACTGAGAGTGACAGTGCTTGCCTTTCTAGTCGTGTGCTAGGCGAGGATGTTCTCCAGCCCCTCATGGGAGCTGAGGGGATTTGCTGTTTGTTTCAGTTTGATATTTTCAGATCGCATTACGGATGCGCTTATTGATTTTTAATACTGCACGTCTGGAAAATCTCAGGCAGGCGGCCCAGAGGGGAGGGAGGGAAAGATGGTAGGAAAGGAGGGAGGGAGCATAAGAAAGGCCCTGATAAAAAAGACAGCTGTTTGGAAGAAAATGTGAAGTAATTTGTCACTCTCATTATGGTAGGTGGGGAGGGAACGAGCGAGGGAGATAGGGTGCTGACTGGGTTATCCATCCCAGTAGGTTTCCTTTTTTCTTCATTGCACTGCATCTCAGATCTTGACTTGATTTGGCTTTAGGTATGATAATAAAAGCTTTAACTGCCATTAACTCAGAGTCACATTAAGCACTGTGTATTTAAGATCCCTGTCCACCATCCAAGGGCCTGTCAGAAGTTCAAAACTGACACGATGGACTGAGGGACTGGGCTGCTGCCGGCTGGGCTAATGTGTGGCAGTGTGAGACACCGTCTGTCCCAAATGTCACCCTATTCCCTAGTGCACTACTTTTGAACAGAGCCCTATGGTGCCTGGTAAAAAAAATATATAGTGCACTATGGGAATAGGGTGCCATTTAGGATGCAGTCTATTAGGATGCAGCCTATCCCTCCTTACTGAGGCCCTGTCTGTCACTCAGAGTGATGACTCCTGACCTTTTGACCCCCATTGGTCTGTTGTTGTGTCTGCTGGCTGGCTGGACAGCTGCATGGTCTTGGTCTTTGAAAAGCGCTGACTGCTATGGGAGATTGTAACAACCGTGGAGGGATTACACATCTAAGATGCAAGTGGTGTGGAAATTGGCAAATAATTACCACTACTAGCCGTTCAAGAAATGTCTGTACTTTGCATGATAATCTGAACATCAATTAATTGTTTTTCTTTGAATTTTTCTGACAATAAATCATTCTAAATTCAAGCTTGGTGTGACCATGCATGATTTTATGCTGTTGATCATTTCTATAATTTCAGTTATAAAAGTATGATACATTCCAAAGCTATTTAACATGCATTGGAATGTATCGTATGTTCTTGGAATTGAAAGAATTCCCCCTATGATGGGAGGACATGTAAATAAGTGGTTTCAGCAATCAATTGAGTTAGGTATGACTGTGCCCACAGAAGCACATGTCATAATACTGTTATGAAAGATACCATGCTATGAATATCTCATCATGACATGACTCTATCTTATTTCCATCACTTGTCTTCTCTCTCTCGTCTCATTTCAGCTAATAAGTGTCAGATCTGCCATAAAGAGTTCTGTCACTACATGCCTGCTGGCGAACACATTACGGCTCCTAGAACAAAAAAACACATATTATATTATAAGCTCTTCTATTGGGTGTTAAAACAAGCTGTTATTGAAGCTGAGATACACAGAAGGAGACACTTTGAAGGTTGTCAGAAGGGACTTGTTAAGGCCTCTGTATTGAGTGAGATGAGCCAAAGTACACACTTACATAGCTGTATGTACACCAAATCAACAGAAGAGCCCTGCCAAAGTATTCATTTTTGATTTTGGCAAAGAGCACATTTTTCTCGCTCTCTCAATCTCTCTCTCACTTTCTCTTCCCCTCTCTCTCTCCTTCCATCTTAATCATGCTGTTATCTCTCTCAGCTAGAGAGCCGTGGCTTCTTTTAACACTGCTGAGCTAGCACTTTCTGATAGCTTCCTCCACATACCCTATATTTAACACCACCACATTAACATTTAACCAGGGACCCTGATTGCTTACATTGTGAGGGGCTTTTCATCTGTTTTAGCTAAGATGCGTCACCTAGTGCATATCTCACCACCTTAATGTGAATAAGAAATGATTATAGGGCAGTGCAATCCCATGGTAACGGAATTAGACGGATACTCAGAGTTTGCACTTTAAAATGTATACCAAACAAAAACCATTGATTTCAAGGTTTAGCAAACCATAGAACTCTATGCATAAGGACTACTTATAACGATTTCCACTGAACATTTTAGAAAAAAACACATTTACAGGAAGAACTGTGCGGATACAAAGTTTGGTAACAGAATCCAACTGAGGGAGATTTTACCGTAATTCTGTTACCAAACTTTGCATCTGCACAGTTTTTCCTTTAAAATGTGTTTTTTTTTTGCTGTGTAAATTGTTCAAGGTAGTCATTGTGCATAGAGTTACATGGTTTGTTCAACTTTTAATCAATGGTTTTTGTTTACATACATTGTATTGTGAAGAATCCTTTATCGTGGAATTGCCTGGACAGACTGGTGTGATACTGTAATGTAGATAATACAGGAAGGGTTTAGTATGTAACTTGACGTGTGGTCTGGAAATAGGCTACGGTATTGTAGAGAGAGGTAAAAAGTAGATGAATCACCTGGACCTGTCGTTATGATATTATCACGATACTTAGGTGCATAGCGATTCTCACGATTCTATATGTATTGCAATTTGATACTGTGATTTTATTGCAATTTCATGTTCCAAACATATTGCTCACCATATGTCTGCTACAGAGGGACATGAAAGAGCCATGTGTAAACAAGTTTTGATTAGTCATGGAAATTAAAGTGCTGAAAACAAATTGACTCCATATTTAAAAATAAGATGGAGAATAAGCGATGAAGGAACAATGCTGGACTTTTGGTGCAGGTACAATATTGCGATATTGTCAAAACTAAATTATATATAGTCAAAAATAATATTCCGATATGTAACTGCAGTGGCGATTTTAGCATGTAAATCTTGGTGGGGCAAAAAAAATATTATAATAATAATTATGCATGCCAGCAAAACCACTACACAACACAACACTAAACAAAACATTAATTGCACTATAACGGTGACAAATGGTGCCCACGAACTGTTAGAGCCTACATAAAGCTGTCCCAACAGCAGTCCCAACATCTTACCACTGCTATCAGCAGAGCCTTGTCTGGTAGCGAAACAGTTAATTTAGCCTAATTTACTGCCTTTTTAAAAAACCTAGCTGATATGGCTGACTTGATTAAACAAATGTGGTTTCTACTGAGATGTACAAACTATGGCATAAGGGAACGACGAGTGTATAAGAGGCACTACGTAATTTCGATTAAGACAATGAGCGAGCTAGGATGGACATTGTCAATATAACTATATGTTCAGAACTTTTGAAATGTACAGCGACAGAAGTCAGAACATGGGCCGTTCTTACAGTGTTCTCCCTATACACCAAGTCAGAACCGTAGGATAAATAACAGGGCCATATAAGCAGACAATGAAAGCTCTTACAATATTTGATGATTACATTTCTCTAAAACAGGCTATAGGCTACAATACATTTTTGGACTCACCTTGTTCGTGCTGTGCTCACTTCCTTCCAAACCACTCATTGTTGAATTTGCGATTTCCAACTTGTTTTGTAATGTTTGTCCAATGGCCGATGAGCACCGATACGTTTTATCTATAACTTCTCCTCATTATTTCTCTTCATATGACAAGGATTTGCCAGTAGATTGTTGACTTGATTCATGATGATGACTTCTAGCTAAGATTTTAAAAGTATGATATTGACATGATCAGTCCAATCAAAGCTACTTTACATATAACGTGATTTGACATAATTTTATCTGTGGCCAATGACCTTGAGCCTTCTTGGAAGGGCACTTTAATGTATCTCAATGTCAGCACCCAAAGGGCTAGAATGTTTGAGGTCTCCCCTTAAGACTTCACGGTGACGAAGTTTCCCCATGAGTGACAGAACACTGAGCCAATCACGGTGCAACGCTCCGTATTTTCTGCTGGTTTGCCCCACCACAACAGAATGCACTGAGCTGGGCTGAAACACCTGCATTTTGGAGCCTTACTCAAGAAAACAAAAAAGAGACCATGTTTGTATGCGGCTTTATTGTTTGCAAACTGATATGTGACACGTATTAATGCAAAAATATATATATATTTTTTTATTCTAATTATTATTTATTACATTTTTTTGCTAATAATGTGGGGCTCAAAACAGGTGGGGCTTTGCCTGAATGATGGGTCACCACTGTGTAATTGTATATATTTTTTCTACCATCACTATGAATCAGGGTCCTAAAAATGCCAACGTCGGCATGAATATCTCAAGATGTGTTGCTAAATCTATATCTGCAAGTTGATTAAAGACAGAGAGAGAAGAGGTGGCGAAGGTCTCTGTGGGAGAAGTGTCAGCCTTGTGAAGTAATTCTCACCTGGGAGACTTTGGAGCCAGTGTGGATATACCCACTCCTCCTAATCCAGTTTGATGAATAACTGAGCCAGACTCGAGAGTACGAGGATTACAGGTAATACTCTGCTTATCTATAAATATCAATTTGTGTTGTTTTCAAAGATGCCTGTTGAAGTAAATATTAAATGCTTAGTAAGCACAGTTCACCTCAGGCGACAGATTTGTTCTGAACACGGGATGTGTTTGTTTTGGATGTTGTTGTTTAGGTTCCAGTATCTGGGAAATCCTTCTCACGGTTGTGCCCATCCCCAGGGCTAAGGCTGCGCGATATATCAAAAATAATTTGATTAATTCGAAAATATGTTTTGCACGATATTCTAAATGCCTGTATCGCAATAATAATTTTTTTTTATGAGCGTTTATGTCTGCTTGATCTCATGTTGTCTTTTTGGTCTCGTCTCCATCCTTCCTCCTGTGCTGTGTGCACCTTCCCATTTACACCAGAGATCTGTATATTATGATGACATGCACATTTCTCCACCCTAAGCATGGGAGTCGTTGTCCCAAAGGCGGGAAGGCAGGGACGACAAGCTTAAATCCAAAATAAGCCCATAGAAACGCATTGGGCATATTTTGGACAGATTTTGGCGAGAGTGAAACCTCTCACTTTGCCTCTTCCTCTGTTTACACACACCAAGCCCCTCCCCTGACACATTATTTTACTGAAATAGATAAGTTAACCTTTCTAACGATACCCTTTTTATGTCTCAACTTCTCAAATTGCGCGCAGAGCAGACACTACTGAAACAGGAGTATCAATGAACATTTATTCTGGAAAATGAATGCTCAGTGGTGCCATGTACCTCTAGCAGCATTTTAGCCAAAGACTGTTATACTGGCCATCTAGTCTGCGTTTTATAAATGTGCAATAAGCATAAAACACAATTATATAAGGAATTGGCAACTCATTCTCATTCTGAGAAATAAGGTAGGTCACTTGATTTCAACATCTGAACAAAGTGGACAGACAAAAACACGTTACCAATAATTTCAAATATATATACAGTATCAGTCAAAAGTTTGGACACATCTATTTACTCAATGGTTTTTCTTTATTTTTTTAAACTATTTTCTACATTGTACATCAAAACTATGAAATAACACATGGAATCATGTAGAAACCCAAAAATTAAAAAAAAAAAATCTAAATATATTGAATATTTTAGATTCTTCAAAGTAGCCACCCTTTGCCTTGATGACTGCTTTGCACACTATCTCAGGGATAGCTGAGTGACTTGTCAGGACTGTGTAATAATGTTTTCACATTTAATAAGAGCTAAATAAGAGCTTATCAAGAAATGTCCTATGTAGTGGGGTATTGTGTGTTGATTGATGAGGAATTTATTTGATTGTCCTCTGTAGTGGACACCCGGATCCCGCACCTATTGACTGTATATACTTATAAAAATATATATAAATGATTTGTTTACTACTTATTTGGTTACTACATGATTCCGTATGTGTTATTTCATAGTTTTGATGTCTTTACTATTATTCTACAATGTAGAAAATAATAAAAATAAAGAAAAACCCTTAAATGAGTAGGTGTGTCCTAACTGGGACTGTATAATGTTATTTATCTGTTATTGTAGGTGTCCACTACAGAGGACATTTGTTGATAAGCTCTTATTAAATGTGAAAACATTATTACACAGTCCTGATAACTCACTCACCTATTCCTGAGATATTCACTTACTATAAACAATTTACATTTACGTCATTTAGCAGACGCTCTTATCCAGAGCGACTTACATATCAAACTCACCACAATTATATTTAATAATTACACACCCTTTTCAAATGTGCATAAAATGTGCACATTTTGATGGCAGACATTTTTTTAAGAACTATTAAGATAAAGTTTTAGTCACACCCTCACAAATGTGATATCATTGATCAGTGATTATATCACAATCTGTTTTTTATTTTTTAATACATTTGCTAAAATGTCTAAAAAAACTGGTTGTGCTTTGTCATTATGGGGTAGTGTTGATTGATGAGGAATTTATTTGATTTTATCCATTTTAGAATAAGGCTGTAACGTAACATCTTTCAAAATGCACTATATCGTCAATCACCCATAAATTTGAAAAACTTGAGATATGATTTTTAGGCCATATCGCCCAGCCCTACCCTAGCCCCAGCCCCATGCCCAAAACCCAGCCCCAGCCGCTTTTATCTCCATGGGCAAAAGAGTCCACAGGAAGCCCCTGTCTGCTGCCTTATAGAGCTGAGTGAGCGGGGCAGGAAATGGCCATAAATCCTTTCTCATTTCCCCTGCTCTGACTCTGCTTCTGCTTCCACCACCGCCTGGCTGTTATCATGGATGCTCCACCAGCCACATGCCATCAATACACACTGATGATAGGAATTAGCCATGAGCCACTGGACACTGAGATTAAGCAGATCAACAAGATGTTTAGAAATTGATAGAACATGAGTATATTGTATTCAGCCAGAGATATAATTAGTTTAGACTGGATAAGTATTTTGCAGCATTTTGAGTTTTCTGTGGGCCTCAAAGAGTAAATTATTAAGTGGATATTCCAAACAGAATGCTGTACCAAACAACAGGTAAATAACATGAGTCCTATACACACAGTGCATTTAAAAGTCCCTAATGGCCTAAAATACTTTTTCCATGATCACATTCTTGTCCCGTCTGCACCAAACAAAGGACGGAAATGTCATGTTCTGAAGATGTCTGTCGAGTTTTACAAAAACACAAGTTCTATCTAAAGCGGTCAAAAGAAAACGTAGATGGACCACTCCAAATCAAAGTGATCATGTCAAGTGTGAAGTCTCTGACTGACTGTCAGGTTAGACCCCCAGGTTTGACATGTTTTAGCTGGAGGCTGAAGACAACTGAGAACACATTACATTCTCTGGTATTTATCTCTATTCGTTTAGTTTGCTGGGAATGTTGGCGGGAGGGAAAACTGGTGCCCTGAAGCAATAGTGGAGGTTGCCTGTAAGAACCGCTATGGTTTATACCTAAGAACCCCTGGTGAGAACCATCCAGACTCTATCTGCTGATGTTAGCAGCAGTCTAAGCTCTGCTACCTGACCAACCATTGCTGAAGGCTTAATCCCTGGCTCTGTCTGTCTGTCTGTCTGTCTGTCTGTCTGTCTGTCTGTCTGTCTGTCTGTCTGTCTGTCTGTCTGTCTGTCTGTCTGTCTGTCTGTCTGTCTGTCTGTCTGTCTGTCTGTCTGTCTGTCTGTCTGTCTGTCTGTCTGTCTGTCTGTCTGTCTGTCTGTCTGTCTGTCTGTCTGTCTGTCTGTCTGTCTGTCTGCATTCTCTGGCTCATTGTCTTATAGGAGGACAACCCCTCAGCCTTTGTACATCACAGGCTGAGTATAAGGGTCATAGAGTCAACAAGAGCTCTTGTTAACCAGCTGGACTTAATTTGTCCACAGCAGACCTCTGCCTCTGCCCCTTCTCAGTCCTCTTTCCTCCGACAAGTTGTCATATTTTGAACGAACTGTTGTCAGGGAAAGACTCTCTCTCACGTCATACATATTGCAGGCTTTGCCAGCCAAGTCCAGACGTCGGTTGTCAGAATATGGCTCTGCTTTTAGCAGCAGAAGGATTTCCTTTGAAAAGGAGGCATAGGAGACAAAAGACGAGGGCGTAATTACCAGGGTGGAATGTGCCGCGCTGAAATTAATGGCAACCTCCTTCTGAAAGAGAGTATTGTAGGGGTGGGCATGACTTTCCTCAGTCATTGTTAGTGCCTGATTGAGGTTTCTTTCAGAGTGGGAAGCAGCAGGCTGTAGTGAAACATCTGACTGTACCGCTGAACTGAGAGCGCTGAAAGCTGGCAGCATTGGGAAAGAATATGGGTTGATCTCGGGAATTTGCAGGTAAAAGTGATACACTGAAAGGTTTCTAAAGATAGAGGGAGTAAGTCTTTAAATGTCCATTGTATTTTTGTAGATGAATAAAACAAATTACAGTTGTCGTTGTAGTCACAGGCTTTGAATCAGATACATTCTCATGTGACATCTCTTAGTCATCCCATTTGCAATGGCGACTGTACACTGAGTGTACAAAACATTAAGAACACATTCCTAAAATGAAGTTGCATCCCCCATCCCCCTTTTGCCCTCAGAACAGCCTCAGTTTGTTGGGGCATGGACACTACAATGTGTTGAAAGCTGGCCCATGTTGGCCCATATTGACTCCAATGCTTCTCACAGTTGTGTCAAGTTGGCTGGATGTCCTTTGGATGGTGGACCATTCTTGATACACACAGGAAACTGTTGATCGTGAAAAACTCAGCAGCGTTGCAGTTCTTGATACAAACCCGTGCGCCTTGCACCAACTACCATACCCCGTTCAAAGGCACTGAAATCTGTTGTTTTGCCAAGTCACCAGGTAACCTAGTGGTTAGAGCTGACAAAGTAAAAATCTGTCGTTCTGCCCCTGAACAAGGCAGTTAACCCACTGTTCCTAGGCAATCACTGTAATTAAGAATTTGTTCTTAACGGACTTGCCTAGTTAAATAAAAAAACATACATCATCCAAGTCTCAAGGCTTAAAAATCCTTCTTTAACCTGTCTCCTCCCTTCTTCTACATGGATTGAAGAGGATTTAACAAGTGACATCAGTAAGACATTTCACCTGGTCAGTCTGTTTTGTACAGTCAGTATATATTTAGCCCTCTACAATTAGTTTTTAAGTCTGTTTCAATGTCTCCATTTGTCCCATACACATTATCTCACCCCAGAGCTGTATGCAGTGTCTCATAGACTAGTAAAACAGGTATGGCCTTGTTTTCGCCTAGCTCTCTCAAGTAACAGATAAAGATAAATGATGTCAGATCTCTCCCCTGTAGTACCCACAGAAACCCACACAGCCCACATGAAAGATTGAGTGGGTTAGACAGCCGGTCATATAGAAAATGCGTGGGCAACATTAGTGATGACAGACTGCAACGTGTATACATAGAGTGGGTGCATTTATGTTTCCTCAGATTCTATCCACAGAAACCCACACAGAGAGTACATAAAATAGGTGGTGGAATAGGCTGCTAGGTAAAAAGAAACGACGTGGGCAACATTACTTACCGATACAGTAAATTCATGTTTAGTTTCCTTCGATTTCTTACAATCAATTGTTTTGCAGTTTGTCCTTTAGCTGCTTTAGTCTGAGGTTCAAATCACTTCAAATTTGTCTGTTTTATGTAATTTTATAGGGACTTGACTTGTCGCTTCAGGTCGGTCCTAGTTAAGTCATTATATACAATTACATAAGTGTCTAATCGCAGAGGACACTGATCTTGTTTCTACAGTGAGGAAAAAAGTAATTGATCCCCTGCTGATTTTGTACGTTTGCCCACTAACAAAGAAATGATCAGTCTATAATTTTAATGGTAGGTTTATTTGAACAGTGAGAGACAGAATAACAACAAAAGAATCCAGAAAAACGCATGTCAAAAATGTTATAAATTGATTTGCATTTTAATGAGGGAAATAAGTATTTGACCCCCTCTCAATCATAAAGATTTCTGGCTTCCAGATGTCTTTTATACAGGTAACGCGCTGAGATTAGGAGCACACTCTTAAAGGGAGTGCTCCTAATCTCAGTTTGTTACCTGTATAAAAGACACCTGTCCACAGAAGCAATCAATCAATCAGATTCCAAACTCTCCACCATGGCCAAGACCAAAGAGCTCTCCAAGGATGTCAGGGACAAGATTGTAGACCTACACAAGGCTGGAATGGGCTACAAGACCATCGCCAAGCAGCTTGGTGAGATGGTGACAACAGTTGGTGCGATTATTCGCAACTGGAAGAAACACAAAAGAACTGTCAATCTCCCTCGGCCTGGGGCTCCATCCAAGATCTCACCTCGTGGAGTTGCAATGATCATGAGAACGGTGAGGAATCAGCCCAGAACTACACGAGAGGATCTTGTCAAGGCAGCTGGGACCATAGTCACCAAGAAAACAATTGGTAACACACTACGCCATGAAGGACTGCTCTTTGGCATCAACTCAACTCGCCGTGCTTGGAGGAGGAGGAATGCTGCCTATGACCCCAAGAACACCATCCCCATCGTCAAACATGGAGGTGGAAACATTATGCTTTGGGGGTGTTTTTCTGCTAAGGGGACAGGACAACTTCACCGCATCAAAGGGACGATGGACGGAGCCATGTACCGTCAAATCTTGGGTGAGAACCTCCTTCCCTCAGCCAGGGCATTGAAAATGGGTCGTGGATGGGTATTCCTGCATGACAATGACCCAAAACACACAGCCAAGGCAACAAAGGAGTGGCTCAAGAAGAAGCACATTAAGGTCCTGGAGTGGCCTAGCCAGTCTCCAGACCTTAATCCCATAGAAAATCTGTGGAGGGAGCTGAAGGTTCAAGTTGCCAAACGTCAGCCGCGAAACCTTAATGACTTGGAAAAGATCTGCAAAGAGGACTGGGACAAAATCCCTCCTGAGATGTGTGCAAACCTGGTGGCCAACTACAAGAAACATCTGACCTCTGTGATTGCCAACAAGGGTTTTGCCACTAAGTACTAAGTCATGTTTTGCAGAGGGGTCAAATACTTATTTCCCTCATTAAAATGCAAATCATTTTATAACATTTTTGACATGTGTTTTTCTGGATTTTTTGTTGTTATTCTGTCTCTCACTGTTCAAATAAACCTTCCATTAACTTCTATGGGCTAGGTGGGATGCCAGCGTCCCACCTGTGGGACACAGCCAGTGAAATATCAGGGCGGAAAATTCAAAAAACAACAAAATGTCATAATTCAACTTTCTCAAACATACAACTATTTTACACCATTTTAAAGATAAACTTCTCGTTAATCTAACCACATTGTCCGATTTAAAAAATGCTTTACAGTGAAAGCAAAACATTAGATTATGTTAGGAGAGTACATAGACAAAAGTAATCACACAGCCATTTTCCAAGCAAGGACATGTGTCAATAAACCCAAAACACAGCTAAATGAAGCACTAACCTTTGACGATCTTCATCAGATGACACTCCTAGGACATTATGTTACACAATACATGTATGTTTTGTTCGATAAAGTTCATATTTATATCCAAAAACAGCATTTTACATTGGCGCGTGAGGTTCAGAAAATGTATTCCCACCAAAACGTCCGGTGAATGTGCACATCAATTTACAAAAATACTCATCATAAACGTTGACAAAATATACAACAATTATTTTAAGAATTATAGATAGACTACCCCTGGATGCAACCGCTGTGTCAGATTTTAAAATAGCTTTGCGGAGAAAGCACATTATTCAATATTCTTCCACAAGAAATGTTGTTTTTGTTCGAAATAATCCATATTTATGTACAAATACCTCAGTTTTGTTCATGCTTACAGATCACTTATCCAAAGGCATAACGCGCGAGCGCGGAACGAGAGACGAAAAGTCAAAATGTTCCATTACCGTACTTAGAAGCATGTCAAACGCTGTTTAAAATCAATCTTTATGGTATTTTTAACGTAAAATTGCGATAATATTCCAACCGGACAATAGCATATTCATTCAAGAAGAAAAAGAAGGAGGGGCGCGCTCGCGGGACGGAGCATATCCAATCCCTTTGTTGCCAGGCAGTCCACTCAGAAACTGAGCTCCTATTATCTGCCCAGTGACAGGAAAATGCTCAAACCACTTTCTGACAGCCAATGGAAGCCTTGGGAAGTGCAACGTCCCCCACAGACACTGTAGTTTCGATAGAGAATCAAAAGAAGAACTACAATTCTCAGACTTTCCATTTCCTGCTTGGAATTTTCTCAGGTTTTTGCCTGCCATATGAGTTCTGTTATACTCACAGACACCATTCAAACAGTTTTAGAAACTTCAGAGTGTTTTCTATCCAAATCTACTAATCTACTAAGAATATGCATATTCTAGTTTCTGGGCCAGAGTAGTAACCTGTTTAAATTGGGTACATTTTTCATCTGGCTGTGAAAATTCAGCCCCCTAGCCCAGACAGGTTAAAATTATAGACTGATCATTTCTTTGTCAGTGGTCAAACGTACAAAATCAGCAGGGGATCAAATCATTTTTTCCCTCACTGTAGCTACAGTACTTGGTAGATGTTTGGTCTCTGAACTGTTGCTGACCTCATTATTATAACTATACTGTAAATAGGTTTACTCATTTATGCCTTTTACTGGGTCATAAATGGGGATATTACAGAGTAGCCGGATTCTAGACCTACAAATCCATTTACACCCCCCCCCCCCCGGATGAAATAACGCACTGTACTGTATGCAATCTGTTTAGCACACTTGTAGATTTTAGTTTAATAGCACATGTTCCTGTTTTTGTGAGCGAATGGCCAACATGTGGCTGAACTTATGAAAAAGCCCCTGGACAATCCCCACTCTGCCACTCTGTGTGAGTGAGGGGAGATTTACTGTAGTAAGAGGAATGCGTAAACATTCTACTACCTCTACCCCGTTGTGTCGTGGCTTTTCATTACCCAGAATGCTTGGGGAAAGAGGACAACAACAAAAAACGTCTTCAGGAAACTCAGCCGACACAACACGACCATGTCAGAAAACCTCTGGGTAGCCTAGTGACGCTGGTGATGTTTTTAGGGCAGTTTGTCTGAACAGCCCTGGATCAACAGTGTTACCGTATGACTCACTGTGGCTTGAAGCTTTGACTGAGTGATAGGCCTGTAAATAGAGTTTTAAAGCTGGAGTCCTTAATTGGTAAAACTGCCGCGTACAACCACAACAAAAAGTTACTGAAAACAGTAAACACTGTTTTTTCACCTCATACGAGCGATAGAACAGCAGCGTACAATATGTACTGTAACAGCCGTGGGGCGGACAGTGGCGCTGTTTCCCCTGCTGCGGATTTAATCTTTAATAGAATCGTTTTCACGGTTCTCTAAAGACGCGTTTTGCTTATTTTCATTCAGTTATTTTGGTGAATGGATTTTTTTCCCATTGAATGCTAACCCAAGCTGTTTTTGCTCTCGGAAGAGGCAAGGTAAGGTTACATTGTTGTCAAAATGTCATATTTGATAAAATACAATATGGGTCAGCTTCTTTTCTCCAGGTCTCTGTCAATATGTCATTATTACAAAATTGACATTGTGCAGCCAGCCAGACATACTGTATTTCCAATCCATTAATAAAAACGTCAAAGTGCGCTCAAGAATGAACAAGTGGAAAAGTGTTTAGGCACACACTGTTAGGAAGAGAGGCTGGGGCTGCTTGCTGCACATTGAGGTGCAACAGAACAGACTAGTACAAGCTGACAGGGATGAGACTAACTTTAAAGCTGCTGCGGCAGGCAGGCAGGCAGGCGGGCTGCGTGTCTACTCTACACTCTTACAGCTCAGGCAGGCAGCAAGCGCTCTGAGCCACTGGCTTCTGGAGACAGGGACATGTCGAACAGCCCTGCTACAGAAAATCTTCAAAGAAAGGATTTGTATGAAGACATACATATTTAGAACGCCGGCTCAGCTGTGTGTGCTGCGCTGCTACATCGCCGTGAGCACGCTGCACAATCCCTCCGTGTGACAATATAGTTTGAGAGGGAGGGAAGGGTGGAGAGTTTTGCTCCCATTTTATAGTACTAATGCCATTTCCTTTATACCATTTAGAAATCGTATTTAGTTACAGAAGGACACATGACATGATAGATTCATGAAAGTAGAGCAGAAAGGCCCACCGGTTTATGCTGGACTAGGGCTTCACCAGGTTGGCTTGAGCGAGAGATGGCCTGAAGACATTGAACGACAGAATCACTTGCTCAATTTCTAGCCTTGCTTTAACTCAACGGCAGGCAGATCACAGTAGAACAGAGAGCTGCTGGTGGGCTCTCTCTGTCTGAGGCAGTGAAGAGTACAGCAGGAAGGGAGGTAGCTACGCTAGCTTCCTCTGCTAGCTAGGTTATAGCCAGTTATTCAATCTTGCAACATGACTGCAGGATGACAGGCAGAGTTCCTGTATGGAAATGGAAAGCGAAGCCCCCAATTAATCACATTAAGCTACTGTCTGAATTGCCAAGACAAGGAGATCTCATGCCAGCTCTGTCCTGTCTCTGTTCTGGCTCCCCTCTAATTAAATTATATTAAACCCAAATACAGAGCTTTTTAAATTGTTTCTTTTAAAGCTGCTCAATGGTCCTGTGTGACTCTAATGAAGTAGAAGCAATGCTGCTGATTAGAGAGCATTTAGAAATGGAGCTGTGCTTTGTTGGTTTCTTTGGTATGACATTAAAGGCTGTATTATCTTTGCCTAGTTGCTGAAATGGAGGATAGAATATTAATGTTCTTTCCTTTTCTATTTAACCTACCCCTTTTTTCTATTTTCCTTTTCTTCCCCAAAAACTAGCAAATACTGTTTAGAAAAATGACAATGCCAGGCTTTGTGATTTGTGTTATTGAGCGGCATCATTTGAAAGCGTTGGTTGTTTCAGACCTCGTTGCAGAACCGACTGGGTTGATGATTGCGGAACCGATCGACCGCATAACCATATCTTTACATATACAGTACGTAACGGTCTCTCAGCTAAAATGAATCGGCGCGTTTGACGTCTGTGGGAAAAATAGTTCCGTGATGTACTGTATTCCCCAACCTTACAGAGAAAACTATAGAAGGGTGAAAAAAAACCACAATGATTAATGTACTCAGCTCCTCACTCACACGTCACTTTATAGCATATCAGCTAATATTTTGCCCTCTTTCAACTCTTATGTGCTTAATCTGTGCTGCTGCCCACGTGTAGTTAGTTGTTGAAACACGTAAGAGCCCTGCCAATGGAAAGGATAAGCGTTATAAACAGAGTGTAAGTGGATCCACAGCTGGAGGCACTAAAAGGAAAAGAGAAAAACATGAATCAGTGCTGATTTCAATGATGAGTTCAGTGGTAAAACTGATTATGCTTTATGTTGCATGAATATTATAGTCTCATACTGATGCAATAAGAAACGTTTAAGATGCTTGGCATCTAAACGGTAACTCTTCTGTTGTCCAGTCTACAAATTCCAGTGTAAAGTTTCAGAATGTGATTGTCAAGTTCCATTGTATAATTGCTTCTGTGGCGACCATATACCATAATTTACGGACTATTAAGCGCACCTGAATATAAGCCGCACCCACTGAATTAAAAAACAAATATTCTTTTGAATATAAATAAGCCGCACATGTCTATAAACCACAGGTGCCTACCGGTACATTGAAACAAATGAACTTTACACAGGCTTTAACGAAACACGGCTTGTAACAAAAATAAATAGGCTTTAACGAAACACGGCTTGTAACAAAAAATAAAAAATTAGCAGTAAGCTTTAGTTGTCTTTTTGCAATGAGTCAATTCCTCACGCTGCTGTTTCCAACGTCTTATCATCGACTCATTAAGACCAAGCTCCCGTGCAGCAGCTCTATTTCCTTTTCCAACAGCCAGATCAATCGCCTTCAACTTGAAAGCTGCATCATATGCATTTCTCCGTGTCTTTGCCATGATGAGGGTGACAAAATGACTACCGTAATCAGAATGATGGGAAGTTTGAGAGCGTTCGATTTAATCTAAACAGTAAACAAAAAAGTTGTTTGACCTTAAACCGTTCGGCAATTTCATTGGTCTAATGAAAGCTTCATGCCGCCCAAAAACTGAGCATGTCACAGAATGTGTTTTTTGGGGGGGAAAAAATTGAAAGCAGGAAAAATCCATATATTAGCCGCGTCATTGTTTAAGCCGCGAGGTTCAAAGCCTGGGAAAAAAGTTGCGGCTTATAGTCCGGAATTTACGGTAAGCCATAGTTGGCAACTAGATTTTTGTCGGAGTGGATGGTCGGGGGGCACTGTAACACTGCAAATTTACCCAAAATAGATTTTGTATTTAGTAGTATTTGAAAATAACAATCATTTGATAACTTGATTACATTGAGACACGATCACGTTGTCTTATTTTTTATTTGTG
Source organism: Salmo salar (assembly GCF_965601325.2). NCBI lineage: Eukaryota > Metazoa > Chordata > Actinopteri > Salmoniformes > Salmonidae > Salmo > Salmo salar. The sequence continues at coordinate 14,177,573 of NC_138314.1, read as the reverse complement.
GAAATACTTGGGAAGAGATTTCCTAAATTAAAATAATTTTTAGCTGAATTGCTGGTGATTTTACAGTGTTTTTATACCCAAAACTAAAATAAATACAAAAAAATACAAAAAACACTCACGGGCTGGTTTTGGCTCGCCGACCCAGGATATAAACTCTGCCCTTATGGCATTTCTCAAGTGGTCACACTAAAGTACTTACAGTAGCTACTAAGTTAAGCTGTTTTATCTGTAGACCTACAGATTTTGCATTCTAAGAATTGAGAATCCCTCATAATGTGCTCAATCAATCACTGCTGCTCTTAAGCTCTCTATCCCTGCTGCTGTGGCCTGCCTGGCATTCATAGCATAGCGTATGTTTGTCAGTGTTTAGGCTAACCCTGATAGACTGTAAAAGAGTCCATTGAGCCATATGGACAAACACAGGTGTCTCAAATGAATACGATGTGAATGGCAGCCTGAAGCCCTGTTACTGAGCTCATTAACCTGGCAGCTGCCCCTAGAATAACACCATTGCCAGGTCTGTTACCACCTCTCCGCTCGCAGACGCAATCACACTCTATACTATATGGCCAGGCCACGGGTCCAGTCACATGCATGGGTTGCGTCGGAAGTTGCACCATATTCCCTATATAGTGCACTACTTTTGGGGTCCATAGGGCTATGAAGGGAATAGTGCTATTTGGGACGCATCCATGGAGTTAAATGGTCCACTGCATCAGCCAGTAATCATATATCAGAGATGTATATTTAATTTTTTTCTGTGAGATGCTGCTATATAGAAGGCATAAATATATTATGCGCCCATAATGTAGATACACTGTTTATACAAAAGTATGTGGACACCCCTTGAAATTAGTGGATAGGGCTATTTCAGCCACAACTGTTGCTGACAGGTGTATAAAATCAAACACACAGCCATGCAATCTCCATAGACAAACATTGACAGTAGATTGCCCTTACTGAAGAGGTCAGTGACTTTCGACGTGGCACCGTCATAGGATGCCACCTTTCCAACAAGTCAGGTCGTCAAATTTCTGCTCAGCTAGAGCTGCCCCGGGCAACAGTAAGTGCTGTTATTGTGAAATGCAAATGTCTAGGAGCAACAACGGCTCAGCTGCAAAGCGGTAGGCCACACAAGTTCACAGAATGGGACTGCCTAGTGCTGAAGTGCGTAGCGAGTAAAAATCGTATATGTCCTCGGTTGCAACACTCACTACCAAGTTCCAAATTGCCTCTAGAAACAACGTTAGCAAAAGAACTGCTTCATGAAATGGGTTTCCATGGCCGAGCAGCCACACACACAAGCCTAAGATCACCATGTGCAACGCCAAGTGTCAGCTGGAGTGGTGTAAAGCTCGCCGCCATTGCACTCTGGAGCAGTGGAAACGCGTTCTCTGGAGTGATGAATCACGCTTCACCATCTGGCAGTCCGACGGACGAATCTGGGTTTGGCAGATGCCAGGAGAACATGCTTAGTGTCAACTGTAAAATTTGGTGGAGGAATGATGGTCTGGGGCTGGTTTTCATGGTTCGGGATAGGCCCCTTAGTTCCAGTGAAGGGAAATATTAATGCTACAGCATACAATGACATTCTAGATGATTTTGTGCTTCCAACTTTGTGGCAACAGCTTGGGGAAGGCCCTTTCTTCTTTCACTATGACAATGCCCCCGTGCCCAAAGCGAGGTCCATACAGAGATGGTTTGTCTAGATTGGCGTGGAAGAACTTGACTGGCCTGCACAGAGCCCTGACCTCAACCCCATCGAACACCTTTGGGATGAATTGGAACACCGACTGCGAGCCAGGCCTAATCGCCCAACATCCATGCCCGACCTCACTAATGCTCTTGTGGCTGAATGGAAGCAAGTCCCTGCAGCAATGTTCCAACATCTAGTGGAAAGCCTTCCCAGAAGAGTGGAGGCTGTTATAGCGGCAAAGGGGGGACCAACTCCAGGTGTTCACATACTTTTGGTCATGTGGTGTAAATATGAATTCAAGTGCTGCACAGCACAGCATAGAGAGCAATCTGTTCAGCTCAGCTCAGCTCCAGCAAGTTACCATGACAGTGTGAATTGCATGCGTGCCCCATAAGGTCATAAGATAAATAAGTGCTACTTACCATATTCTATGCCATATGAACCAGGTAATTTGTATTCTGCCGAAGAGCAGAGGAGCATTTCTGCACTGCTAGTTTAAGCGCTGGTGTTGAACTCTAACAAGGAGGCTTTTGTCCCAAAAAACGGCTGCCTGGAGACAGTACTCATCACTAGCTGTGTGTAATATAAGGGCTCTCTCTCTGCCTGGTCCCTGCTGAAGCACACAGCACTGCACAGCCATACCCCAGAGCTTCTTATCACTTCACAGCCAATCACAAATACCCACAGCCATAGATAGATAGGCTTCCTTATACATTAGCTTTCCCTCTCTGAGACCTTTGCACACATCCCCATGTTACACCACTTGTGTGTAAGTGCTCTCTGTCTCATATTCCCCCTTCCGTTTCTTTTTCTCTCTCTCTTGCTCCCCCCCTCTCTCTCATTGACTGTACTGTACGTAAATGATTGCCATATTTTCCCTTGAGACAGGAATGGAGTTTTTGGATGTGCATTCAGTGCACGCCGTTTTACTTAACACCCGTCTGTAACTGCTTTCTCAACATGTCTCCAATCTGCCAGTGTTAATGTTTGTCGTTATGTCAGACACTGTAATTGTCTGACAAAGGGACCTTAGTCCTGCAGACAAGTAGCACATTTATGTGCTGTGATGGCACAAACACAAGGCTAAAAGGAGCTAGGCTTTGGGGGACGGGAGCCAAAACCTACTTTGGTTTAAAGCTGAGACTGACTGGCTACAAGGTGTCAAACACTCCAACACGTACAGTACGGTGCCCGAGTAGGGAATCACCCAGCTTGAGGAAGTACTAGAACAGTACTGGAGATATCCCTATCCACTGGGCCCATTTGTAACGAAGTAGTGTAAGATGTTGTTCTTGTTATGTAATTAACATGTATGTAATGTATTTTGTGTAATCAATGGTTGGATCCTGAGGGCCAGAAGTTTTTTTTTTACTAAGTTGTCAATGAATCAAGCCAAACATTTGATGTCACCGTACTGTGATTGTACGAGTCAATATTTTCAAATCAGAATTGATTGGATGACAAACGACAAGGTTGCTCCACGCACAGCAGCCCCAGGCAGTGGCGTGTGCCTAAACTAATGCTCCGATGAAGGGTCTTGCGACCGAAAGCTTAGCCTAATTAAATAAAATGTGTGCATTGATCCTGAGGTGCAGAGACTTCATTCCATTACAGAATGTCTAAACTAGAACTTCTTCGATTGGTTAGACAGGCACACGCTGACCTCTGACCTATCATGTCACTTCTCCATTGATTCCCCCACTGTCTCTGACCTCATTATGTCTTCAGGAGCAGCAAAATAACTGTAACCTGTCTGGGTGACTTATATATATGACTTACATATATATATATCCCCTCTGGACTGGTGCTTTACAGCTTTGGGGTTGTGTGTCACATGAGTTGGCGCTGGAGAGACGAAGCAGGTACGGGGAGTCAAACATTTAATAAGGAACGGACATGGAACGAGACAGGAACAGCGTCAGCAGACAAGGAAACAAAGACAAAAAGACAATCAATGCAGAAGCGGGGAACAGAGCTGGGGAACTGACAAATATAGGGGTGGTAATAACGGGTGATGAGTGAGTCCAGGTGAGTCCAATATCGCTGACGCGCGTGACGAGGGAAGGCAGGTGTGCGTAATGGATGATAGGAGTGCGTGATGCAGGGCAGCCTGGCGCCCTCAAGCGCCAGGGGTTAGCGGGAGCAGACAACACATTGTGTCCCAAATAGCACCCTATTCCCTATACACAGTAGTGCACTATATAAGGAATAGGGATTCAGCCTAGGTGTCCTCTTCAGTGCACCTGAGCTCAGAGAGACATGCCTCCCTTGTCTCTGTCAGCAGGGAATAACAAGTCACTGTCTGTGTTGAGCAGAGAGGTAACGTTTATGGAAGGGAGTCTGTGTGGAGGTTAGTGGCGATGACGTGTGTTTGGACTCACGGGAAATGCCACAGTAATGTCAGCGGTTCACAATCCATAAGGTAGGGGAGGTTACGTGGCTTTTTGGCATAGCCGTATTATTTCTATACTCACTTTTCAGTCGAAATTGAAATAGTGAATAAACATACCAAGAGCTGGTCAGAGAGCAAGGTTACCACCGGGTTGGTGCGTTGGACAGAATGAAATGATTGCTAAGAGAAAGTTGCACAGGGAGCTTTCCACCAGCCATATCTGTGAATTGTGTAATATACCTGGTTTAGAGCATACATGTGTCACCTGAAACAGCTTCTTCCTACATGTACTGTAAATTACCCAGATGAACTGGGAAAGATAAACATAGGCAGTTTGGGTTCTAGCTAGCTGAAATAGTTGGGAGTGTGGAGAACGTGCCGTGCTAAAGTCCATCTGTGTAGTAGTGCTGTGATATGATGGGTAAGGCAGCGCTGGGCTGACCTGGCAAGGATGTTGTGGAGATGCTTAGGTTAGGATGTATGGGAGGAGCGGGTCGTAAGAAGTGTGGTGATCCTTCAACCATTAAACTGTCTCCCCACCTCTGTCTCACTGCTAAGGAATGTGATGAGGTGCTATTCCACTGAGCAATGTGGATGAGAATGGCATTAGTGCTTTTATATGCCTGTCTGAATATTAAGACGGGACTGTAGGGATATGGGATGTTAAAACACTATTTCCTGCTAGCCGAGAGAGAGAGCGAGAGAGAGGACCTATAGCGGTACAGATCCGTTTTCATTAAAACCATAGGGTTGAGGTTGAGTGATATTACACATTTTTCCCTTAACATGTTGTTACCTCTGATTTGTAAATGTATTACTACACCTGCGTACTCAGTTAGGGTAAAAAGCCACGGTTCATGGGTTTCAGTCAATGTTTCTACAGCAGGCCTATATGTCAAATCCAAGAAAACATATGTTTGTTTCTGTCTGTCTGTGTCTCTGTCTGTGTCTGTCTGTCTGTCTGTCTGTCTGTGCAGGTGGGTAATGTTGCTCCCAACACTTGTTGTCCCTGAGTTTCCAGTTCTAGTTTGTCGTGTAAAGAAACCCTGCTAAACACTACTTCCTGCCTGCTGCCTAGCCAACCAAAACATCAACGCATCGTCACCACGACAACCAGCACGCTGATCAATGGCTTTTTTAATCCCTGCATAAAGTCGCTGAGAAAATATGGAATGAAAATCTGGGCTGTATGTGTAATTGGACTAACAGTCACGGCGGCTCTGAGTTACTGTGTGTGGAGTGTTGTAGTATTTACACGGGGCGGGCTAACCTTGCCCGGCAGGCGGCCGGGTTGTTGATTGAAAGGCTTTATGGCGTTCCGTACCTCGTCCGTGGTGGTAGGGATGGAGGGAGGGGTTGGGTGGCTGCCATCTCATTCAGCACCCAACTGGGTCTGACTCTGGGCTGTGTGGGGAGAGGGCTGGACGCCTGGCACTGCCAGGGCTTGGAGCTGGAGCTGTATGCATACATTACTCACATCTGGGTTTGGCTCAGCTCACTGTGATCTGGGACCTGGGGACAGATGGAGGGAGACGACTAACTCTCTACTCTCTGTGTTTCTGATTGGGGAACATTTGGACGGCTGCGTCGTTAGCAATCCCGTCCAGTACCACGTTCAAATCTATTAACCACGTTCACATCTATTAAAATCAAATGACTTGGATTCCGTGTAATGTTGCTTTTGAAAGAGTAGTAATGGCAGAGAGATTGTGTCGTTGTTGCTGTATTAGTTGTTGTTGACTGAGTTGTCAGGGTTGTGAGTCACATTGAATGAATTAATCAAGCCTTAATGTTCCATCTGCTCGGGATCGGGAAGGCAAACTGAAATCACTTCTCAGCATTTAAGAGCTCAACGACGTGTTTTTAAACGTGATTGCAGACCGTTGGACATTGACCTTAGTTGGCTAGCGGTTCTCTGTGGTTGTCATAGTTACTGCTTCAAAAACCAAACCAAATCATATTATAGTTAAGTCTGGCTATTACATTACAAGTACATAGAACTGCCATTTCTACAATGTTGTACAGTGGAGAGCGAGAGGTGCCATTGTGACTGTATTAGCCAGTCAGCCAGTGTGACAGCTGGCTGGAGGCAGCAGCAGAGAAATGGATATGTCTCTGGGCCCAGTTTGTCAGCAATATGTCCTCTACCCAGGCACTTCACCTTTGGGATGTGACACCTCTCCTCCTCCTACTCCTTCCACCCTCCTCTTCACCTCTGTCCCCCTACTCACTATTCTCCCCATTTCTTCCACTTCCCTCTCTTCATCCTTACTCCATCTCCTGGAGCAGTGTGGTTTCTCAGTGGTTGCGAAAATGGCCTCACAGCCAGCAGATACAAGAGGAAACGACCCTGAGTGAGAACCCAGTTGGCTTTATCCACCCATACCTTTTTATTTCCCATGTTATCCATTCTAAAGGCCGTGGCACAGCGCTCACTAGCTCCCTCCATTTAGCCTGGGCTTCTCCAGCAGGTGGCCTAAATCTCCCTCCCTGCTCGCGTTACCCAATTACTGCTCCTCGCCTCCAGTCAAAAAGACTCCCTAATGCCCCACTGTGCTTGAGAGCCTATTCACTACAATTATTTCATCATCCTAGCATGCAGGCAGCCACATGGCGAGAGAGAGAGAGAGAGAGAGAGAGAGAGAGAGAGAGAGAGAGAGAGAGAGAGAGAGAGAGAGAGAGAGAGAGAGAGAGAGAGAGAGAGAGAGAGAGAGAGAGAGAGAGAGAGAGAGAGAGAGAGAGAGAGAGAGAGAGAGAGAGAAATAGGGGGATCATCACAGTCTGTCTCCCTGGGAAGCCTGCCCCTGATTCCCTCTTTATTTTCACAGGGGGCCCCTCTAATGACTCACTCTTACAGACCCACTGCCCCAATTCCTCGGCAGACATACGGCCTCGGCATGCAGGGCCTTGGGGACTGCAGGGCCACGCACTGGAGCTGTCTGGTGTCTAAACAGCTGCTTCATCTCTCCTGTTTGTGAGGCTGCTGTGCTTGTGTTGTATAGGAGAGGAGCCGTTTAGCAGGACATGCCTCTGCTTGACTGCGTGGCAGGTAAGCGAGGCGAGCAGGTGGTCTTGTAATACGGCTAAAATAGTGTTGCTTGCTCTGAGGTGATTAAATGTTCTGCCTGAATGTGTTACATCAACAATAAATAAACACTTGTTCATAGCTGAGGGAAGAGAAGATAGGGGAAGGGAGAGGAGGAGGAGGAGGAGGGGTGGTGTTGGAATGAGATAGAATTAGGTTTTCATTTTACCGGACGGCTGAATGAATGGCGACTGATTCCAAGGCGACAGGAAATGCCCCCCATTTGTCAAAAGGACAGTGAGGGAAGGGACCGGGTGTTTGTTATGAGCCAGTTCCTAGCCATTAACAGTTCATACTTTAGACTGTGTTGCGTTTGATGTTTTTTCTCCGTGGAGCTGTGTTGACATTTGACCGGAGTGCTTCGGTAATTCGTTTTTTCTGGTAGCTGCCTAAGAGCTAAGAGATGTATAAACATGTATTTCCTGCAGAGTGAGAGAGAGAGAGAGAGAGAGAGAGAGAGAGAGAAAATGTGTATAAAATCGAGCACAAAGCCAGGCAATCTCCATAGACAAACATAGGCAGTAGAATGGCCTTACTGAAGAGCTCAGTGACTTTTCAACAAGTCAGTTCATCAAATTTATGCCCAGCTAGAGCTGCCCCGGTCAACTGTAAGTGATGTTATTGTGAAGTGGAAATGTCTAGGAGCAACAATGGCAAAGCTGCGAAGTGGTAGGACGCACAAGCTCACAGAACGGGACTGCCGGGTGCTGAAGCGCGTAAAATCATCTGTCCTCGGTTGCAACACTCACTACAGAGTTCCAAACTGTTTCTGGAAGCACAAGAACTGTTCTTCGGGAGCTTCATGAAATGGGTTTTCATGGCAGAGCAGCCGCACACAAGCCTAAGGTCACCATGCGCAATGCCAAGCGTCGGCTGGAGTGGTGTAAAGCTCGCCGCCATTGGACTCTGGAGCAGTGGAAACGTGTTCTCTGGAGTGATGAATCACGCTTCCCCATCTAGCAGTCCGAAAGAAGAATCTGGGTTTGGCGGATGCCAGGAAAACGCTACCTGCCCCAATGCTTAGTGCCAACTGTAAAAGTTTGGTGGAGGAGGAATGATGGTCTGGGGCTGTTTTTCATGGTTCGGGATAGGCCCCTTAGTTCCAGTGAAGGGGAATATTTAGCTACAGCATACAATGAGATTCTAGACAATTCTGTGCTTCCAACTTTGTGGCAACAGTTTGGCGAAGGTCCTTTCCTGTTTCAGTATGACAATGCCCCTGTGCACAAAGCGAGGTCCATACAATGATGGTTTTTCGAGATCTGTGTGGAAGAACTTGACTGGCCTGCACAGAGCCCTGACCTCAACCCCATCAAACACCTTTGGGATGAATTGGAACACCGACTGCGAGTCAGGCCTAATCACCCAACGTCAGTGCCCGACCTCACTAATGCTCCTGTGGCTGAATGGAAGAAAGTCCCTGCAGCAATGTTTATAACATCTTTTGGAAAGCCTTCCCAGAAGAGTGGAGGCTGTTATAGCAGCAAAGGGGGACCAACTCCATATTAATGTCCATGATTTCGGAATGAGTTGTTCGACGAGCAGGTGTCCACATACTGTTGGTCATGTAGTGTATATCTGTCCTGTCATTCTTAATCTGAATGGGTAAAGAGTCTATTGAAGAACACACGGTCCGGACTCAAGTGATTGATTAGTTCTGATTGGTTAATCTCTAGTGGGCTGTGGCCCATCATATATGCTGTATTGTTAGGGTTCAGAGTAAAGTAACCACCTTTGTCCTGCCTGGCCATGCCTAAGCTCACAGTTCTGTCAAGGCGTCAGCAGTACCAATAGCACCTCAGGGACCTGTAAAACCCATCCACTGTAGTCCATTGCTCTAACAGACTGACACCATAACAGTTCATGACTCATCATTCACCCATGTGGTGTTAGCACACAGTACTGCCACAAGGGCATTTTAAGTGTTGTGTGGAGTGACTGACAGTCACCTTTTCAATCATTCACCTGTTTATACACTTATAAACACCACCATTGTCACTTAGTTTATTTTTTATGAAGACCAAAAGGCAGGTTGAATTGCGTTGAATTAAACATTACCCTCTGTATTTCTCTATCCTCTCATCCAGTCAAGCCAGGAGGTAATTGTATTACTGTCAGGCTTCAGTTGATGACTGCTACTCATAATTGCTTTATGGTTTGACCTCTGCTTTTCAAGGAGTGTCTTGGTAAAGGAGCTATGGTGATGGATATGTGTGTGTGTGTGTGTCTACAGTGGTTCGTCCTTTAAAAGTTGCAGCATACTGCAGCACAGCTTGCGTGGTGCCGCTGAGTTCTATGGCACATAATTTAAGTGTCAACCACTGGTACCATTAATGCTAGTTAGTGCTAGTTTGACCACCAGAGGGCATCTTTGAGAGGCATTTGATAGCCTTCAATAGTGGCTGTACTAGAGAATTTAAAACCTTTTTTGTAAGAACATAGTATATGGGACTGATTTTAAGAAATTGTGCTTAATTAATTTGATTAATATTATGGTGTTTCTATTCCAAGAAAAACCAAAAACTCTCTTGGTTTCCGTTAGGATGGAACGGAAAATATGGCACTGTACAACGTGACGGTCAGGGAGTAGACGACAGTACTGGGCTATTTAGCGAAAGAATCCCCTTGTCATGTGGGAACGCGAAAGACCGGGGTTCAATTCCCCGACGGCGAGGAAGGAGTAGGCTGTCCTTGTAAATAAGATTTTGTTCTTAACTAATTCCATATGTGTTATTCCGTAGTTGTGATGTATTCACTATTATTCTACAATGTAAAAAATAGTAATAATAAAGAAAAACCCTGGAATGAGTAGGTGTGTCCAAACTTTTGACAGGTACTTGCTTAATTAATTTGATTAATAATAATACCCTCTGGGTTTCCGTTAGGATGGAACTTCAATATGCTCTTTAAATAAATAAGACCTACACCACTTAACAGCACATTACTCAACACTAGTGAGACTCATGTCGCCTACGGTAGACCTACAGTATATCGAAAAATAGGATGTGACTCTCCGCAAATAATTACATACAGAGGATTGGATTCTAAATTTAAACCAAAAGCCGCGTCATGTGTCTTCCGGCACAGGTGTCGAACCTGCATCTGTAGCAATGCATTTTGCACTGCGCCACTCGGGAGGCCCCATCCACAAAGTATCAAAATACAGAGAGGTGTTGGTAAAGGTATATTGTCCTGCTAATAGCCCATTATAATCCTGTACATGGTGTCTAGGTCAGGATAACCAAAACATTTCTTTAATAAAGACTATCAGAAAGAATGTTGGTACTTATTTATTTTGATCCAAAGCCATGAATGAGTGAGTCACTCAGCTTTATGTAGGTGCCGGCTATATGACTGTGCCATAAACTTGATAATATATAACGATATTTTGGAGGTTATTTCGTTTTCAAAAAAACGAAAGTGAGCAGTTTTAATCTGAATAAAGGCCAAAATAATATTTGTAAAGGCCAAAATATGTATTTCTGTTTTTAGAGGGAGAGAAAAGCTGGGCCCATTGTGCGCTGCCCTATGGGACTCCCAATCACGGTCGGATGTGATACATAATAATACTTTTTGTTGTATTATTTGTTTTGTCTTCTCTGGTGGATTAAACAAAAAATTGCAACCAATCATGGCCGGTTGTGATACAGCCAACCTAACTTAGAAATACATTTGATGATAGAATTCTCCCCCTACCCTCCTTCTAAGTCTGTCAGATAATTCTCCCCCTACCCTCCTTCTAAGTCTGTCAGGGATTTCTTCGTCGGAGGACGATATGGCGAAATCATCATCGGAAAATGAGGACCAATATGCAGCAGAGTTGAGATGGTTCATTTTGAACTTTTAATAAATTCCAAAACAAACATACAAAATAACAAAAACGAACGCACGATACACTGACAGTCCTGTTAGGTTTACACACACTAAACATGGAACAATCTCCCACAAATACACAGACAAACACACCCAACTAATATAGGACTTCCAATCAAAGGCAACACCACACAGCTGCCTTCAATTGGAAGTCCACCCCAATTAACTCAACATAGAAACAGATCAACCAGACTACACATAGAAATACATCAACATAGACCATAACTCAAAACCCGGAAATAATAAATCAAACGCCCTCCTAACTAACACACCACCCTGAACCACATAAAACAAATACCCTCTGCCACGTCCTGACCAAACTAAAAATGACAATTAACCCTTATACTGGCCAGGACATGACAGTACCCCCCCCCCCCCCCCTTAAAGGTGCTAACCCCGGAAGCACCTTAAAAAAAACAACCCCAAACAACAACAAAACAATAATTCCCCCCTACTAAAGGGAGGGAAGGGAGGGTGGCTGCCGTCAACGACGGCACTGTGCTACACCCCCCCTCCCCAACCCATCTATATCTGGAGGTGGCTCCGGTTCTGGCCGTTCCAGGCAGTCGGGCCACTCTGGCATCGCCGGGGGGCAGTCGGGCCACTCTGGCATCGCCGGGAGGCAGTCGGGGCAGTCTGGCAGCTCGGGGCAGTCTGACAGCTCGGGGCAGTCTGGCCGCTCGGGGCAGTCTGGCCGCTCGGGCAGCTCGGGGCAGTCCGGCTGCTCGGGGCAGTCGGGCCACTCCGGCTGCTCGGGCCACTCCGGCGGCTCGGGGCAGTCGGGCCACTCCGGCGGCTCCGGGCAGTCGGGCCACTCCGGCGGCTCCGGGCAGTCTGGCCACTCCGGCGGCTCCGGGCAGTCTGGACACTCCGGCGGCTCCGGGCAGTCTGGACACTCCGGCGGCTCCGGGCAGTCTGGCCTCTCCGGCGGCTCCGGGCAGTCTGGCCGCTCCGGCGGCTCCGGGCAGTCTGGCCGCTCCGGCGGCTCCGGGCAGTCTGGCCGCTCCGGCGGCTCCGGGCAGTCTGGCCGCTCCGGCGGTTCCGGGCAGTCTGGCCGCTCCGGCGGTTCCGGGCAGTCTGGCCTCTCCGGCGGTTCCGGGCAGTCTGGCCGCTCCGGCGGCTCCTGACTGGCGGGCAGCTCTGGCGACTGTTGACTGGCGGGCAGCTCTGGCGACTGTTGACTGGCGGGCAGCTCTGGCGACTGTTGACTGGCGGGCAGCTCTGGCGACTGTTGACTGGCGGGCAGCTCTGGTGACTTTTGACTGGCGGGCAGCTCTGGTGACTTTTGACTGGCGGGCAGCTCTGGTGACTGTTGACTGGCGGGCAGCTCTGGTGACTGTTGACTGGCGGGCAGCTCTGGTGGCTGTTGACTGGCGGGCAGCTCTGGTGACTGTTGACTGGCGGGCAGCTCTGGTGACTGTTGACTGGCGGGCAGCTCTGGTGACTGTTGACTGGCGGGCAGCTCTGGTGACTGACTGGCGGGCAGCTCTGGTGACTGTTGACTGGTGGGCAGCTCTGGTGACTGTTGACTGGCGGGCAGCTCTGGCGACTTTAGACTGGCGAGGCTGGGTTTACGCACTAGATGCCTGATGCGTGGTGCTGGTACTGGATATGTCAGCTGTGAAACACACACCTTAGGGCTAGTGCGTGGAGCGGGAACAGGACGTACTGGACTGGGCTGACGCACTATAATCCTGGTGCGTGGTGCTGGTACCGGATATGCCAGCTTGTGAACACGCACCTCTAGGCTAGTGCGTGGAGCGGGAACAGGACGTACTGGACTGGGCTGACGCACTATAATCCTGGTGCGTGGTGCTGGTACCGGATATGCCAGCTTGTGAACACGCACCTCTAGGCTAGTGTGTGGAGTGGGAACAGGATATATAGGACCATGGAGGCTTACTGGCGGTCTCGAGCTTAAACCTGGCATCGCCCTTTCTGGCTGAATGCCTACTACCCCCTGGTAACTGCGGGGCGCTGGTATAGCGCGTACTGGCCTAAAAACACTTGGCCTCGCCATAACACCCATTACCCCGAAGCATAATACCTGTCCATTAACTGGCCTCCGAGAAAGTCCGGGGATTTGGCCTGGGGCTCCAACCTTGCCCCACCAAACTACCCATATGCCCCCCCCCAAAAAATGATTGGGGTTGCCTCTCGGGTTTAATCGCCAGTCGTGTTCCTCGGTAGCATTCCCGGTCTTTGCTCCATTTCTTCCATGTATCCAATCCAAATTCCCTCTGCTCCTTCCTCTGCTGCTTGGTCCTGGTTTGGTGGGAGATTCTGTCAGGGTTTTCTTCGTCGGAGGACGATATGGCGAAATCATCATCGGAAAATGAGGACCAATATGCAGCAGAGTTGAGATGGTTCATTTTGAACTTTTAATAAATTCCAAAACGAACATACAAAATAACAAAAACGAACGCACGATACACTGACAGTCCTGTTAGGTTTACACACACTAAACACGGAACAATCTCCCACAAATACACAGACAAACACACCCAACTAATATAGGACTTCCAATCAAAGGCAACACCACACAGCTGCCTTCAATTGGAAGTCCACCCCAATTAACTCAACATGGAAACAGATCAACCAGACTACACATAGAAATACATCAACATAGACCATAACTCAAAACCCGGAAATAATAAATCAAACGCCCTCCTAACTAACACACCACCCTGAACCACATAAAACAAATACCCTCTGCCACGTCCTGACCAAACTAAAAATGACAATTAACCCTTATACTGGCCAGGACATGACAGTACCCCCCCCCCCCTTAAAGGTGCTAACCCCGGAAGCACCTTAAAAAAAACAACCCCAAACAACAACAAAACAATAATTCCCCCCTACTAAAGGGAGGGAAGGGAGGGTGGCTGCCGTCAACGACGGCACTGTGCTACACCCCCCCTCCCCAACCCATCTATATCTGGAGGTGGCTCCGGTTCTGGCCGTTCCAGGCAGTCGGGCCACTCTGGCATCGCCGGGGGGCAGTCGGGCCACTCTGGCATCGCCGGGGGGCAGTCGGGGCAGTCTGGCAGCTCGGGGCAGTCTGACAGCTCGGGGCAGTCTGGCCGCTCGGGGCAGTCTGGCCGCTCGGGCAGCTCGGGGCAGTCTGGCTGCTCGGGGCAGTCGGGCCGCTCCGGCGGCTCGGGGCAGTCGGGCCGCTCCGGCGGCTCCGGGCAGTCTGGCCGCTCCGGCGGCTCCGGGCAGTCTGGCCGCTCCGGCGGCTCCGGGCAGTCTGGCCGCTCCGGCGGCTCCGGGCAGTCTGGCCGCTCCGGCGGCTCCGGGCAGTCTGGCCGCTCCGGCGGCTCCGGGCAGTCTGGCCGCTCCGGCGGTTCCGGGCAGTCTGGCCTCTCCGGCGGTTCCGGGCAGTCTGGCCTCTCCGGCGGTTCCGGGCAGTCTGGCCGCTCCGGCGGCTCCTGACTGGCGGGCAGCTCCGGCGACTGTTGACTGGCGGGCAGCTCCGGCGACTGTTGACTGGCGGGCAGCTCCGGCGACTGTTGACTGGCGGGCAGCTCTGGCGACTGTTGACTGGCGGGCAGCTCTGGCGACTGTTGACTGGCGGGCAGCTCTGGCGACTTTTGACTGGCGGGCAGCTCTGGCGACTTTTGACTGGCGGGCAGCTCTGGTGACTTTTGACTGGCGGGCAGCTCTGGTGACTGTTGACTGGCGGGCAGCTCTGGTGACTGTTGACTGGCGGGCAGCTCTCGCGACTTTAGACTGGCGAGGCTGGGTTTACGCACTAGATGCCTGATGCGTGGTGCTGGTACTGGATATGTCAGCTGTGAAACACACACCTTAGGGCTAGTGCGTGGAGCGGGAACAGGACGTACTGGACTGGGCTGACGCACTATAATCCTGGTGCGTGGTGCTGGTACCAGATATGCCAGCTTGTGAACACGCACCTCTAGGCTAGTGCGTGGAGCGGGAACAGGACGTACTGGACTGGGCTGACGCACTATAATCCTGGTGCGTGGTGCTGGTACCGGATATGCCAGCTTGTGAACACGCACCTCTAGGCTAGTGCGTGGAGTCGGAACAGGATATATAGGACCATGGAGGCTTACTGGCGGTCTCGAGCTTAAACCTGGCATCGCCCTTTCTGGCTGAATGCCTACTACCCCCTGGTAACTGCGGGGCGCTGGTATAGCGCGTACTGGCCTAAAAACACTTGGCCTCGCCATAACACCCATTACCCCGAAGCATAATACCTGTCCATTAACTGGCCTCCGAGAAAGTCCGGGGATTTGGCCTGGGGCTCCAACCTTGCCCCACCAAACTACCCATATGCCCCCCCCAAAAAAATTCTTGGGGTTGCCTCTCGGGTTTAATCGCCAGTCGTGTTCCTCGGTAGCATTCCCGGTCTTTGCTCCATTTCTTCCATGTATCCAATCCAAATTCCCTCTGCTCCTTCCTCTGCTGCTTGGTCCTGGTTTGGTGGGAGATTCTGTCAGGGTTTTCTTCGTCGGAGGACGATATGGCGAAATCATCATCGGAAAATGAGGACCAATATGCAGCAGAGTTGAGATGGTTCATTTTGAACTTTTAATAAATTCCAAAACGAACATACAAAATAACAAAAACGAACGCACGATACACTGACAGTCCTGTTAGGTTTACACACACTAAACACGGAACAATCTCCCACAAATACACAGACAAACACACCCAACTAATATAGGACTTCCAATCAAAGGCAACACCACACAGCTGCCTTCAATTGGAAGTCCACCCCAATTAACTCAACATGGAAACAGATCAACCAGACTACACATAGAAATACATCAACATAGACCATAACTCAAAACCCGGAAATAATAAATCAAACGCCCTCCTAACTAACACACCACCCTGAACCACATAAAACAAATACCCTCTGCCACGTCCTGACCAAACTAAAAATGACAATTAACCCTTATACTGGCCAGGACATGACAGTACCCCCCCCCCCCCCCTTAAAGGTGCTAACCCCGGAAGCACCTTAAAAAAAACAACCCCAAACAACAACAAAACAATAATTCCCCCCTACTAAAGGGAGGGAAGGGAGGGTGGCTGCCGTCAACGACGGCACTGTGCTACACCCCCCCTCACCAACCCATCTATATCTGGAGGTGGCTCCGGTTCTGGCCGTTCCAGGCAGTCGGGCCACTCTGGCATCGCCGGGGGGCAGTCGGGCCACTCTGGCATCGCCGGGGGGCAGTCGGGGCAGTCTGGCAGCTCGGGGCAGTCTGACAGCTCGGGGCAGTCTGGCCGCTCGGGGCAGTCTGGCCGCTCGGGCAGCTCGGGGCAGTCCGGCTGCTCGGGGCAGTCGGGCCACTCCGGCTGCTCGGGGCAGTCGGGCCACTCCGGCGGCCCTCCTAACTAACACACCACCCTGAACCACATAAAACAAATACCCTCTGCCACGTCCTGACCAAACTAAAAATGACAATTAACCCTTATACTGGCCAGGACGTGACAAAGTCTATTGTCCAACTACCTGCTAATAGCCATAATGGAGCTGTACAATGTGACTGTGTGTGTTTGAAAGAGTATTTTCCAGTAAGCAACAATTTGTTTACCTTAATTAGACAACTTTGTTCCAATGTTTCTGTAATTCAGTGATATTTATTCCCATAGTAATTTGTTATGGATTCTTAACTAAATAAACATCGGCATTTTGAAGTAGTTTTTTTATCATTAATCCCTTCCCCATGGGCTAGGTCTGTCTTCTGTACGCGGCTCTGCGGCCCATCCCGTGCCCCCTGGGTTTCCCAGTTATATTTTGGAGATGATTTTGTTTTTTCAAAATAATGTAAAATGAGCGAGAAAAAGGCCATTCTTGAACATTGGGTGAGAGATTGTGACTAATTTGTAAGTCAAGCCAGTTTGTTATTTAGAATGATTTATTTCTGTTTTTAGAGGGAGAGAAACCAAAAACCTACAGTTATCTCATGGGTTTCCCAGCCGAGGCAGGTATTGAACCAGCATCAGTAGCACAGCTATGCAGTGTCTTAAACCATTGCGCCACTCAGGCATTGTACAAAATGACTGGTAGGGAGTGAGCTACAGTACTACAGTAAGAGCAAAATAATCCTAACTAAATAAAATAATAAAAACCTTGGTGTAACAACAGTTTTAGTAAGTAATACTGAAGTCGTGCACAATTATCAGTTTCTAGTTAGGTTTACGTCAGTTTAAACCACAAATTACCATCTAAGTACCGCAGCATAATTGCAAAACTTTTCGTGGAGCAACCACTCAATGCACCTGTCAGTCCCCTCGACTGACAGGTGCATTGAATACGCTAACTCACTCAGCTTTCCCATTTCCTTTCATTAGAAGAGCCTCTCTGAAATTCACAGCCTTCCCTTTCTCATGTCTTTTTCAGCATTTGGGCGTCTTTTGCCAGTCATGCTGAAAAGTTGTCTGTTTGTCAATAGATTGGTGGCGATTTCTCCTTGCCTGTCAGAATGCATTGGTTTGTCTTTGTGGGAGAGTGCTGTGCTGCTTGGCCACTTTATGTCAGCCCCTCAGTAGATTGTCTGAGCAACATTTTTTATTTAACTAGGCAAGTCAGTTAAGAACAAATTATTATTTACAACCCAGAAGACAATGGGCCAATTGTGCACTGCTCTCGGGACTCCCAACCACAGCCAGATGTGATTCAGCCTGGATTTGAACCAGTGACTGTAGTGTCACCTCCTGCACTAAGATGCAGTGCCTTAGACCGCTGCGCCACTTGGGAGCCCAAGGGTTAAGTTTGTAAATTCCCATTATAGATTGCAGCCCTGTCTGTCTTCGGTCGGTCCGTCGGTCGGTTGGTCTGTCCGTCGGTCTGTCACTTTACTGATGCCCTCTCCCTGACCTTCATACTGATCCTACTGGCGATACAGAAGATCAGCAGAACTTCACCTAGCCTATACTAAATAGCGTTCTACTTTTAGCTCTTAAAACCCCCAGCTTGACAAAACACTGATGCACTGATTGATCTCTGAGGATTCTTTATGTATAGTATACATAATTCATGAATCTATTATATTGAGGTATACATAGAGGATAGGCTACTGCCTGAGCTGGGCTGACTCTGCTAAGTCGTAGACCTTGGAGGTACTTGTCTTTTTGGAATTTCCTCCTCTCTGCCCTTCTTTTCTCCTCCTCTCTCTGTGTTCTCCCTCTGTTCTCCTAGGTCAGGATGTTGTATAGAATGCCCCCCTAGATACACGCAGAACCATATTGTTCAGTTAGTGGTAGAACCCATGGGGTAATGGTACGGATGTAAAGCAGTTGTCACCTGACTGGTTGTCAGGCTCATCTAACACTAACCAGAATGTTCTGCGGTGTAGGCTATACCGAGGAAGTTGCCCTTTGCTCAGGCCTGTCTGTGATTAAACAGAGACACACTGGAAAGTGAACTGGGAACATAGTGGAGTGGAAAGGCAGAGCTATACGGAACAGAGAGAGCTGCCTGCCCCCGAAGAGGGAGAAATACAAACAAGGTTAACCCAGCTATCTGGGTTAAAGCCTGGAGTGTGAGAGATTTGAAAGAGTTTGCTGTGTGTATGTGTGTGTCTTTCTGTTCGTCCGGTGTGTGTGTGTGTGTGTGTGTGTGTGTGTGTGTGTGTGTGTGTGTGAGAGCAGCAGTGTGGAGGCTGGGTCAACAGGGAGCACAGTACATTCACAGATGAGTGGGGCATCTGATGGCGCATGTTTCTTCCCTTTTCCCCTGCCATCCTCCTCTCCCTCGGAAGCAGAGCAGCCACCTGCATGCAGTTACACAAATACTAAACACTTCACTACACTGCACTGGTTGACTCAGACACAGACCTGAGAACTGGGCTTGTTTTGGTTGCTGTACACAGCTATTTATTTTGGTGCCTGTCTGACAAGATTACTTTTCTTCAGTGCTCTGAGTTTCTTCAGGATTTTGTTACTTTTATCAAATGAAATAAAGTCATTATCGATAATAGATATGAACATGTATGAGAGTCAATAAACATACATGTGCACATGCATTAGATTTCATTATTCAATTAATTGTGATCTGATAACATAATGGGCAAAGCTCTTAACAGGACTTATATGAATAAATGCGTTTTGACACCAATAGACTCTATGCTCAAATCTATGCCCTCCACCAACACAAGGTGCCAACAGGTTATGATTTATAGGTTCCAGAAAACTCAGTGTTAAGTGGCCCCCTGTAATATGGCCCTGTTTAGCATCCTGCCAGGGACTCTCCTGAGGTCGGATCAGAGGGATCGGATGACCGGCACCTCCCTGGGGAGTGGAGAGCTGCATTGTGTGTTACTCAGCAGCCAGTCACAGAAAGCCCTGAGTGAGAGGCAGGTTATGGCAAGAGGCTATTGTATTGTGTATTATATTCACTTCACACACACTCTTTGTTCCTTGGCTGGAAACGGTGTGTAGGGTAATGGAGTGGCAGGCTACAGAGGAGGAGGGAGGGAGGGTGAAAGATTTGCATATAGAGGAGAGACACAGTATAACCACATTTGAGTGCCAGACAAGAGTTCGCTTTACAGTTTTGGGATGATTACCTTGGTTCCATTGTGCCAGGCAAACTCAATCAAGCACAGCTAAAGTATTTTCAATAAAACATAACATTTGAACCCAGGTCTGGTGTGTATCAACCTTCTTTCTCCTCCCTATATCCCCCCCCCCCCCCCCTGCCCTTCCTTCCTTCCGCTCTCCACAGTTCCAGGGCTTCACAGCAATGTTCCCTCCAAGCTGCATGTATAACAGCACAGAGCGAGACCCAGATGCAAACACAGGAGTCAGATGGTTCAAGTGTCTGATATTTATTGGAAACAAATGGGTCAGGCAAGAGGCAGGGCGAGGACAGGCAAATGTTCATAAACCAGGTCAGAGTCCAAACGGTACAGGGCAGCAGGCAGGCTCGAGGTCAGGGCAGGCTGAATGGTCAGGCAGACGGGCTTGGTGTCAGGGCAGGCAAGAGGTCAAAACCGGAAGGGCTATAAAAAACAGAGACTAGGAAAAACAGAAACTCGGAAAACACGCTGGTAAGCTTGACAAGACAAGACAAACTGGCAACAGACAAACAGAGAACACAGGAATAAATACCCTGGGAATAATGAGGAAGACAGGTGTCACCTGGAGGTCGGTGGAGACAATCACAAAGACAGGTGAAACAGATCAGGGTGTGACAGCATTTGTGCGCACAGCTCCCCTAGGTCTTCCGCGCAGAAGTAATATCAGCCTGTGCAGAGAAGCATGAGATTGAACTTCACTCAACTTTCTAGAGTTTTCCCCTTTAGTTAACACTATCAAGGTTTCGCTCTACTGTGGGAATTGTGATCGAATCAGCGCAATATTAGATACTTTTAATGTAATATACCGAAACGAACTATGCATGATTAAATATGCAAAACAAACTGTGCAAGAGATTTTTGTTATAGGCAGAGCGCATTGGAGTAGGATTCTATTGCATTGACAGGAATGACTCAGGCCCGTACTCTACACAGACCGGTGCCATAACCAATCAGAGCTGCAGTAGGCTTATATGCAAATAGCCATTGCCATGTATGGATCTGTGCCATTCACTTTGAACTGGACTGTGTTTAGGCTACAGGATGTGGTGTCGTGAGTAGATGCTTGTTTAGTGATCAAAGGGAGAGCTGCATGTGGCCACGTGTGCACATTTGTTCATGTTCTTTGCTAGTTAGTGAGTTATTAGCCCAGTTATAACTCATTTGTAGTCAACAATGGGGGAGTGGTTGCTTCCTACAAGAGCACCAAACGTGTGCATTTCTAGCCATCTTTGAAAAGTGAGTCAGATAAAGAGATGTTTTATTTCTTAAAGGGGAAGTGTTGTATTTTGAGACGCGAAGTAGCCAATAGGCAGAGCGTAGCATACTTTGTCTGATTCTCTGTAATATTAATTAATTTTATTTTGTTAAGTGGTTTCTTGCATCAAACACATTTTCAGTCACCTTCTTGTCTGAAGTTTATTTTTAAAGTCTCATGGAATGTATGCATTGAAAACCACACATTGGCTGCTACTTTAGGCTGAATGATAGAACAGCTTTTTCCATGTTAAAATGTTATGGGATGTGTTTTTCTCCATTGTTTTTGATGGTAGGTCACTCTGGTATTATGAATCAAAAGCCATAGAGGCCTACTTGGCCACTGTTAAAACTATAACTTAGAGGGTACAGCCTTAGTGTTCACCGTAAACGCGCGCTGGAAGTTGCACAGAATTTTCACAATGTTCAAGTTTGTGCTCAGCAGACCTGAAATTTGCTCAGTGAAGAAAACAATTAGAGGAAACATTGCTCCACAGTCTCTCCCTCTCACTCCTCCAGTGTGAATAAAGCTCATTCCACGCTCTCATCCACCTCACAGCAGGACAGAGTGAGTCTCTCCCTGGGTACCAGACAACAGGCTACATGGACAGTGGTATCCAAGCATGCCTCTGTCTGCTCTGTAGTGGGAATCCAGTCAAACTTTTCATTGTTGCTCTGATGGGCTTGGGGGAGAAACCGACAAAACTGTTGCGCTTTCAATAGAGTGGGGAAAGAATATGTTATTTTTCTACTGTCATCCAATTAAGAGGCAGTTTGAGCTTTTCTTCAGAGTTTGTCTCCAGGGGAAAGGCATTAGTCTGTCAATAAGAGCTAGACAATATTTGACACAGCTTCGCTGATGATATTAAATCTATTCGACAGTCGGGGAGGACTTGACAGATTGATTTGTTGTCATCATCGTACAGTTAGCATTATGAATTGAGCCTCTACACTTGGTTATTAGTTGTGTTGCTGCAAAGCCTTTGGAGGAGATCAGGAGCAGGAAGTAGCAGGAGGTAGGTGGCAGTAGGTGTTGCTGAGGTGGCAGCCATACAGGAAGGTGGACTTCTCACGTTCTCTTCTCCGCAGAGAGAGAGAGAGAGACATAGGGACACAGAAAGAGAGAGAGAGAGAAACTCACAGACAGAGCCCCAGTGGATGTGCATCTGTCACTGACACCACATTGTATTTTTGGGCCTGTGTGGGCCTGGGCCGAGGAGGGGAATGCAGGAAGCTTCCTGAAACAGTGGGCGGAAAGTTCGCAGGCCATATGGGCTGCCATGCATAAACTGGCGAAGCATCATGTCAGCCAGTTAGCAGCCAGTCAGCAAAACTGAAATTTTTTAAAAAAAATAAGATGTTGATTAAACATTCAATTGTAAGGCAACCAGCTGCAATATTATTGTGAGTTTGCTCAACAAAATTTTCACACACAAACCTTTTTGTTGTGAGTTTGCTCTCGGGCTAGGCATCCCGCTAGCGGGACAATTTCCGGTGAACTGGAGGGCACGTAATTCAAATAAATAATCATAAAAATTATGGATATTAAACATTTATGTACATTACTTATTTGAAAGGAAGTGGCCTGTCTGACCATTTCTTGAACTTCTTTTCCATCTCTATCATTTACTAAGGATCTCTGCTCTAACGTGACACTTCCCACGTCGTCCATAGGCGCTCAGAGCCCGGGAAAAAACAGAATGTCGTCATTCCAGCCCCAGGCTGAAACACATTTTCGCCTTTCTCAAGTGTCCGATCAAGGGACACTGGGCTTATGCGCGTGACCCCGACCGCCCCCGCCTTTGGGATTTTTTCCTCTGTTTGCCGAAAAGGAGATTCCCTGTCGGAATATTATCGCTTTTCTACGAGAAAAATGTCGTAAAAATTGATTTTAAACAGCGGTTGACATGCTTCGAAGTACGGTAATGGAATATTTAGAATTTTATTGTCACGAATTGCGCCATGCGCGCGACACTTCTTTGCTATTTCGGATAGTGTCTGGAACGCACGAACAAAACGCCGCTATTCGGATATAACGATGGATTATTTTGGACCAAACCAACATTTGTTATTGAAGTAGCAGTCCTGGGTGTGCATTCTGACGAAGACAACAAAAGGTAATCAAACTTTTATAATAGTAAATATGATTATGGTGAGTGCTAAACTTGCCGGGTGTCTAAATAGCGAGCCCGTGATGCCTGGGCTATGTACTTAGAATATTGCAAAATGTGCTTTCACCAAAAAGCTATTTTAAAATCGGACATATCGAGTGCATAGAGGAGGTCTGTATCTATAATTCTTAAAATAATTGTTATGCTTTTTGTGAACGTTTATCGTGAGTAATTTAGTAAAATGTTAGCGAATTCCCCGGAAGTTTGCGGGGGGTATGCTAGTTCTGAACGTCACATGCTAATGTAAAAAGCTGGTTTTTGATATAAATATGAACTTGATTGAACAAAACATGCATGTATTGTATAACATAATGTCCTAGGGTTGTCATCTGATGAAGATCATCAAAGGTGAGTGCTGCATTTAGCTGTCTTCTGGGTTTTGGTGACATTATATGCTGGCTTGAAAAATGGGTGTCTGATTATTTCTGGCTTGGTACTCTGCTGACATAATCTAATGTTTTGCTTTCGTTGTAAAGCCTTTTTGAAATCGGACAGTGTGGTTAGATTAACGAGAGTCTTGTCTTTAAATGGCTGTAAAATAGTCATATGTTTGAGAAATTGAAGTAATAGGATTTTTAAGGTTTTGAAAATCGCGCCACAGGCTGGCAGTGGCTGTTACGTAGGTGGGACGCAAGCGTCCCACCTAGCCCATAGAGGTTTAAAATAGTTTTTCACCGGCACATGCCAAAAGCAAACAAGAAAATTCTCACCCAGCGGCGACGCTCCTAGTGGCCGGTGATTTTAATGCAGGAAAACTGAAATCTGTCATAATTCATTTCTACTGAGGCGAAAAAACTCTAGATCACCTTTACGCCACACAGAGAGATGCATACAAAGCTCTCCCTCGCTCTCAAATTGGAAAATCTGACCATAGCCCTATCCTCCTGATTTCTGCTTACAAGCAAAAACTAAAGCAGGAAATACCAGTGACGCACTCAATACGGAAGTGATCCGATGAAGCGGATGCAAAGCTACAAGACTGTTTTTTCGCAAGCACAAACTGGAATATGTTCCGGGATTCATTAATAAGTGCATCGACGGCGTCGTCCCCACTCTTACCATACATACATAACCCAAGCAGAAGCCATGGATTACAGGCAACATCCGCACCTTGTCTATAGGTTGTAGGTTCATGTTCTACAACATTCGCAGAGTACGGCCCTGCTTCACACAGGAAGCGGCGCAGGTCCTAATCCAGGCACTTGTCATCTCCCGTCTGGATTACTGCAACTCGCTGTTGGCTGGGCTCCCTGCCTGTGCCATTAAACTCCTACAACTCATCCAGAACGCCGCAGCCCGTCTGGTGTTCAACCTTCCCAAGTTCTCTCACGTCACCCGGCTCCTCCGCTCTCTCCACTGGCTTCCAGTTGAAGCTCGCATCCGCTACAAGACCATGGTGCTTGCCTACGGAGCTGTGAGGGGAACGGCACCTCCGTACCTTCAGGCTCTGATCAGGCCCTACACCCAAACAAGGGCACTGCGTTCATCCACCTCTGGCCTGCTCGCCTCCCTACCTCTGAGGAAGCACAGTTCCCGCTCAGCCCAGTCAAAACTGTTCGCTGCTCTGGCACCCCAATTGTGGAACAAGCTCCCTCACGACGCCAGGACAGCGGAGTCAATCACCACCTTCCGGAGACACCTGAAACCCCACCTCTTTAAGGAATACCTAGGATAGGATAAAGTAATCCTTCTAACCCCCCCTTAAAAGATTTAGATGCACTATTGTAAAGTGGTTATTCCACTGGATATCATAAGGTGAATGCACCAATTTGTAAGTCGCTCTGGATAAGAGCGTCTGCTAAATGACTTAAATGTAAATGTATTTTATAGTGTTACTGTTTCCTTTTTTACTTTGCATTGTTGGGAAAGGGTTCAAAGTAAGCATTTCACAGTAAAGTCTACACCTTTTGTAGACAAATACAATTTGATTTGAATCCTATTGCAGCTGGTTGCCTTACAATTTGTATGTTGAATCTACATACAGTACCAGCTAAAGGTTTGGACACACCTATTCATTCAAGGGTTTTTCTTTATTTTTTACTATTTTCTACATTGTAGAATAATAGTGAAGACATCAAAACTATGAAATAACACATATGGAATCAGGTAGTAACCAATTTTTTTTTAAAGAAATCAAAATATATTTTATATTTGAGATTCTTCAAAGTAGCCTTGAGTAACCTTTGCCTTGATGACAGCTTTGCACACTCTTTGCAGTCTCTCAAGCAGCTTCATGAGGTGTGCCTTCTTAAAAGTTAATTTGTGGATTTTCCATTCCTTGATCTGTTTGAGCCAGTCGGTTGTGTTGTGACAAAGTAGGGGTGGTATACAGAAGACAGCCCTATTTGGTAAAAGACCAAGTCCATATTATGGCAAGAACAGCTCAAATAAGCAAAGAGAAACGGCAGTCCATCATTCATTTTAGAAATGAAGGTCAGTCCATCTGGAAAATGTCAAGAACTTTGACATTTTCGTCAAGTGTAGTTGCAAAAAGCATTAACCTCTATGGGCTAGGTGGGACGCTTGCCAGTTGAATCCTGTGGCGCGTTATTCAAATACCTTAGATATGATATTACTTCAATTTTTAAAAAATATGACTATTTTACACCATTTTAAAGATAAGACTCTCGTTAATCTAACCACACTGTCCGATTTCAAAAAGGCTTTACAACGAAAGCAAAACATTAGATTATGTCAGCAGAGTACCGAGCCAGAAATAATCAGACACCCATTTTTCAAGCTAGCATATAATGTCACATAAACCCAAACCACAGCTAATTGTAGCACTAACCTTTGATGATCTTCATCAGATGACAACCCTAGGACATTATGTTATACAATACATGCATGTTTTGTTCAATCAAGTTCATATTTATATCAAAAACCAGCTTTTTACATTAGCATGTGACTAGCATGTGACTAGCATTCCCACCGAACACTGCCGGTGAATTTACTAAATTACTCACGATAAACGTTCACAAAAAGCATAACAATTATTTTAAGAATTATAGATACAGAACTCCTCTATGCACTCGATATGTCCGATTTTAAAATAGCTTTTCGGTGAAAGCACATTTTGCAATATTCTCAGTAGATAGCCCGGCATCACAGGGCTAGCTATTTAGACACCCAGCAGGTTTAGCACTCATCAAAGTCAGATTTACTATAAGAAAAATGTTATTACCTTTGTTGTCTTCGTCAGAATGCACTCCCAGGACTTCTACTTCAATAACAAATGTTGGTTTGGTCCAAAATAATCCATCGTTATATCCAAACAGCGGCGTTTTGTTCGTGCGTTCTAGACACTATCCTAAAGGCTAAATAAGGGTGACGAGCATGGCGCAATTCGTGACAAAAGAATTCTAAATATACCATTACCGTACTTCGAAGCATGTCAACCGCTGTTTAAAATCAATTTTTATGCCATTTTTCTCATAAAAAAGCGATAATATTCCGACCGGGAATCTGCGTTTAGATAAACAGACAAAGGAAAAGAAAGCATTCGGTCGAAGCGGGCACGCGCCTAAGCCCATAGTACTCTGAGTGGCCACTTGCCAAAAGCGATAAAGTGTTTCAGCCAGAGCCTGCCTCGATATCGTTCAACGTTTTCTGAGACCCTATGGAAGACGTAGGAAGTGTCACGTTATTGCACAGATCCTGAGTCTTCAATAAAAAGAGCCAAGATGAAACACTACTTCTCAGACAGGCCTCTTCCTGCTTGAAATCTTCTCAGGTTTTGGCCTGCCATAGGAGTTCTGTTATACTCACAGACACCATTCAAACAGTTTTAGAAACTTTAGGGTGTTTTCTATCCAAAGCCAATAATTATATGCATATTGTAGTTACTGGGCAGGAGTAGTAACCAGATTAAATCGGGTACGTTTTTTATCCAGCCGTGTCAATACTGCCCCCTAGCCCTAACAGGTTAAGGGCTATGATTGAACTGGCTCACATGAGGACCACCACAGGAAAGGAAGACCCAGAGTTATCTCTGCTGCAGAGGATAAGTTCATTAGAGTTACAGTGAGGGAAAAAGTATTTGATCCCCTGCTGATTTTGTACGTTTGCCCACTGACAAAGAAATGATCAGTCTATAATTTTAATGGTAGGTTTATTTGAACAGTAAGAGAGAGAATAACAACAAAAGAAATCCAGAAAAATGCATGTCAAAAATGTTATCAATTGATTTGCATTTTAATGAGGGAAATAAGTATTTGACCCCCTCTCAATCATAACTGCATCTCAGATTGCAGCCCAAATAAATGCTTCACGGAGTTCAAGGAACAGACACATCTCAACATCGTGTTCCCGAAGAGACTGTGTGAATCAGGCCTTCATGATTGAATTGCTGCAAAGAAACCACTACTAAAGGATACCAATAAGAAGAAGAGACTTGCTTGGGTCAAGAAACATGAGCAATGGACATTAGACCGGTAGAAATCTGTCCTTTGATCTGATGAGTCCAAATTTGAGATGTTTGGTTCTAACCGCCATGTCTTTGTGAGACAGAGTAGGTGAATGGATGATCTCCGCATGTGTGGTTCCCACATTGAAGCATGGAGGAGGAGATGTGATGGTGTGGGGGTGCTTTGCTGGTGGCACTGTCTGTGATTTATTTAGAATTCAAGGCACACTTAACCAGCATGGCTACCACAGCATTCTGCAGCGATACGCCATACCATCTGGTTTGTGCTTAGTGGGACTATCATTTGTTTTTCAACAAGACAATTACCCAAAAAACAGGGCTATTTGGGCTATTTGACCAAGAAGGAGAGTGATGGAGTGCGGCATCAGATGACCTGGCCCGACCTCAACCCAATTGAGATGGTTTGGGATTAGTTGGACCGCAGAGTGAAGGAAAAGCAGCCAAAAGGTGCTCAGCATATGTGGGAACTCCTTTAAGACTGTTGGAAAAGCATTCCAGGTGAAGCTGGTTGAGAGAATGCCAAGAGTGTGCAAAGCTGTCAACAAGACAAAGGGTGTCTAATTTGAAGAATCTAAAATATATTTTTATTTGTTTAATAACTTCAACTTTAATTTTTTATTTGATTTAACTAGGCAAGTCAGTTCAGAACAAATTCTTATTTACAATGATGGCCTACAGGTTTGTAGAATGAAGAAAATAGTAAAAATAAAGAAAAACCCTTGAATGAGTTGGTGTGTCCACATTTTTGACTGGTACTATATATATATATATATATATATATATATATATATATATATATATATATATATATATTTAAACTACACTGCAGTCAGCCAGTCAACTAGTCAGCCAGTTCTCTGTATTCCTTTCTGTCATTCACTCCTTCCTCCTCTTTCACTCAATGATGTTGCACATGCAGCCCCTGCTAGGCCTCTCTGGTTTCCTGGGAACTTGTCAGAGCAGATCCATTAAAGAGATTTAGAGTGGGGTTTATTGTTGTTTGCACCACCCCATTGTCACCATGTCCCCCATACTTCTCCCCTCGTTCTCCACGGGACCCAGCCAGGCCATATGGTGTCAGTCTGTCCAAGACCCTATCCAGCACTCACACCTCTCTAAATAAAAACAGGCAGGCACAGAGAGAAAGGAGAGGGAGAAAGGATTGGAGAAGACTGGAGAGCAGAGTGCCTATTTGCTTGGGTTTACAGATAACTACCTGAGAGAGAGAGAGAGAGAGAGAGAGAGAGAGAGAGAGAGAGAGAGAGAGAGAGACTGCTTAACTTCGTCTGTGGAGTAGGGATTAGTCTAGGGAGGAAGTAAATGAAAAGGAAAATTGCATGACATTTGTTAACAACAGAGAACATATCTGGTTAATTTGATCCTTTTGTTGGGCCAATTATGACATTGATCACTGTTGAAGTGTGTGTTTTTGTCTGCGGTCTGTTATGTTCAAAGACTGATTAGCTATTTGTCTCAATGCAGTCAGTGCTTTTTAGAAAGTGATATAGCCGGTGTGCCAGAGTAAAGTAAAGGGTATACTAACACTTAATTAAAGGTGTATGTGTGTGTGTGTGCGTGCCTTTATGCTTGGCTGTGTGCATGGCTGTGTCTGTGCTTGTGTGTGGACTGACAGCAGCATTTGATCAGGGGGTACTGCCTGCACAATGTTGTACTATAAATGCAGCAAGGCGGCGCTCAGCTAAGTCAATGCAATCTAAATCACACCACCAGGCCCAGTAATTTACCGGCTGCTAATGCCACAGCCTGAACGGCCGTGAAGAGAGCTAAATATTTTTGTGGGAAGCGGGTGGCGGAAGCAGCTGCAGGTGCTGGTAATTTACACCATAAAGAGAGAGAGAGATGACGGCTGCCTGTCAAAGGGAGGATGAGGACCACGCAGGATGACATGTTTAATGGAGGTGAGGCAGCTGGCGGAATAGATGCCTCTACACCTCACCCTGCTGGCAGATCAAGCAGTCCGCTCGAAAAATGTTTTTTAGACGTGTGTGTCTGTGTCTGTGTGTGTGTGACAGGAGTGTTTGAGTCTTTCTGTAGTTTTAGATTGTGTTTTTTTTATTTTTTTATGGAGTGGCAGGAATTTCACATTGTGTACTCTTTCTGACAGGCCCCAATGGTGGTCTGGGAGCCCAGATCCATTAATATAGTGAGAAGATGCTCAGCTGTAATGGGGAGAAGTTACCCGACCGTATGAATGTGGCACAGAAAGGTGGTGCTATCATTGAGTTGTGACAGCAAAACCATTGGGACCAAGCAGAAGTAGTCCCTAGTTCACTCCCAGGGGATTGTGAGAGAATGACTGACTGCCTACACACCCACACACACACACAAAGGACTTTGATCAGGGCTGTGATGTTGTTATAGTGGACATTGTAACCGAGACATGGATTTACTTCAGTAAACCGTCAGAGCATTGATAATGTATTGAAGCTGTCACAAACTCTCTCCCAATGGGATTAATTAAAACACAATTATGTCAAACAACAGATTACTGAAACACGAACAGCAGAAACAGGCAGCATCATTCTACAAAACCATTCAAATGCCATTAGAAACGACCGCAGGATAACTGTTATCTAAGTAGTGTGGTTCTGTAAGCACACCGTGGCTGGCATAGTGTATCTAATTGTTTAAAGATGCCCCTGTAACCTCTCTGTAGCCTCTAATGTAAAAGTGATCCCCAGCTGGGCTCTTTGTGTCTCCTAAATAATTACTGAGGATGGAAAGAGAAGTGCCGGCGAAATGTGATGATGTGCATTAGCCACCACCACCAGAAGGCCCCCTCTCTCTCGCTCTCTCATTCTATCTGCCATTCTCTTTCTCTCTCGCTTGCTCTGCCTTTCCCTCCTCCTCGCTGTCCTGTTCCCTCTGCCTTTCTCTCTCTCTCTCTCTCTCTCTCTCTTCCTCTCTCTCTTGTTCCCTCTGCCTTGTTTTCTCTCTCACGTTCTCCCTCTCTCTCTGCTGCTTGCCGCACCTCCCCTCTTTCGCCGTGTGATACCTTGTGGTTTTTGCATGGCCGGTGAAAAGCACTGCAGGAAATGACCAGACCACGGGATGCTGCTGACCCGCTGTACTACCCTCCCAATAGGGCCTGTCTGCAGTGTACTTCCACATCCCCTGCTCCATACTCAGATGCAGGCCATACCATACTTTCCCCCTGCCTGGGATGACTGTGTGGGTTTTATACAAGCCATTCCCCCCACCCTCCCCTCCCCTCCCTTCTAGTGCAATTTGGCAACAAAGCTCGCCGTTGCCACGGCAACGTGTTGGGGTCAGGCCAGTCTAGTGGTCTCTCCTGTTCCTATGTCTGCTTGTAAAGACTAGCGGATCCCTGTTCCCGTCCAGATCCAGTCCCTCTCTCTCTCTCTGTGTCTACCCTCCACTATCCTCTCTGTCTACCCTCCACTATCCTCTCTC
Source organism: Salmo salar (assembly GCF_965601325.2). Classification (NCBI taxonomy): domain Eukaryota; kingdom Metazoa; phylum Chordata; class Actinopteri; order Salmoniformes; family Salmonidae; genus Salmo; species Salmo salar. The sequence continues at coordinate 14,146,680 of NC_138314.1, read as the reverse complement.
TCTGTCCCTCCCTGTCTGGCTCGGGGTGTGTACATGTGACAAAACATTATCCTGGTAAACTGCTGCGGTTGAGTGTTTGTTCTCTGTGCAGCCCTGTGGCACGCTCAAGCTCTCCTGCAGAATCTGCTCCACATGCTCCTCATTTCCAGGCGTTCCCAGCTAAAGCTTTCCAGATGGTGTCATCATTTCTTGCTGTTTTGGTTTTTGGTCTACGTGTGTGTTTATGCTCCGCAGGTTGAAAGCTGGTTTAGTCTTGCAAGCGAAAATATTATTTAGGCCATCACGGAGGTTACAGTGCAACCAGCTATATCATTTACATTTTAGTCATTTAGCAGACGCTCTTATCCAGAGCGACTTACAGTAGTGAATGCATACATTTCATTTTTTTCCCCCGTACTGGTCCGCCGTGGGAATCAAACCCACAACCCTGGCGTTGCAAACACCATGCTCAACCAACTGAGCCACACAGGACTATATCAGGGATGGGCAACTTTGATGGGGTTGGGGGTCACAATTATGAGGGGCTGCTGTGGGTCTGTGTATCCACATCCATACCCACCCACACATGCAGTCAGAGTGAAATGTTGTATAATATAAATAAACTTGCAGGCCAGTTTATTAGGTACACCCATATAATACCGGGTCGGACCCCCCCTTTGCCTCCGGAACAGCCTGAATTCTTTGGGGCATTCTACAAGGTGTCAGAAACATTTCACAGGGATGTTGGTCCATGCTGACGCGATGGCATCATGCAGTTGCTGGACGGCGGTACATTCATGCTGCGAACAGCCCCTTCCTTCTCATTCCAAAGATGCTCTATTGTTTGAGGTCTGGGGACTGCACAGGCCACTCAAGTAAACTGAACTCGCTGTCATGTTCCAGGTAATGTTTTCCACTCTTCAACTGTCCAGTGTTGGTGATCGCGTGCCTACTGGAGCCGCTTCTTCTTGTTTTTAGCTGATAGGAGTGGAACCCGGTGTGGTCGTCTGATGCAATAGCCCATCCGTGACAAAGATCGACGAGTTGTGCGTTCGGAGATGCCGTTCTGCACACCACTCTTGTACCGTGCTGTTATTTGTCTGCTTGTGGCCCTCCTGTTATCTTGCACGATTCTTGCCGTTCTCCTTCGACATCTCTCATCAAAGAGCCGTTTTCGCCCCCACAGGCCTGCCGCTGACTGGATGTAAAAAAATGTTTTTTAAATGACACCATTCTCGGTAAACCCTAGACACTGTCATGTGTGAAAAGCCAAGGATGGCGGCCGTTTCTGAGGTACTGGATTCGGTGTGCCTGGCACCGATGGCATACACGCTCAAAGTTGCTTACGTCACTCGTTTTGCCCTTTCTAACGTTCAATTGAAAATGCCACGCCCACGTGACTCAAAATGTACAATCATAAACATAGTAGTCCTGGGCTACACAGTAGACCTAGTCTACTAGACAAACTTGGGTTACACATTCAACACATAACAAAACAAAGGACAGGATGACATTGTCATAGCCTAGGTCCTAAAGCAGGACTCCCTCAGTAGATCAGCGATCTCAGGCTCCAAAATTGAGCTAGATGATGTTTAATGATAGTGATGCCAGAAGATGAGGATGTAGTTGATGCCAGATGAAAGCGATACATTTGGGTTGCCGACTCTAATTTTATCCTCGGCCTCTCGATCTGTAGCCTGTGATGACAGATAATGGTGATGGAGCTGGCTGGCTGGCTGGCTGGCCCAGATGTCATTCTCAGCTCAGCCTCTCTGTATCCTGGAATTTGTACTTCTCCACAACCAATGTGTAGCTGCTGCTACAGTGCAAAAAAAGCCCACCACACGTCTGTCCAGAGCAGTAGTCATTCTCACTACAAGCTCAGTCTCTGCCGTTTTCATAATGCAGTCCGGTCTCATTGATCAAAAACCAGACGGTGCTGAGATGCGTCTTTTAAATGCAAATATTTACATTAGTCAGCTAACTAACTAGCTAGCTAGCTAGCCAAACCAGAAGTCAACATTCCATCAGTCAAGCAAAAAAACACTTGTAAAACATGTAAAACAAATTACATATACAGTCATTACATATACCAGTCAAAAGTTGGGATGGCAGGTAGCCTAGTGGTTAGAACTTTGGGCCAGTAACCGAAAGGTTGCTGGATAGAATCCCCGAGCTGACAAAGTAAAAATCTGTCGTTCTGCCCCTGAACAAGGCAGTTAACCCCGGTAGGCCATTATTGTAAATAAGGATTTTGTTCTTAACTAGCTTCCCTGGTTAAATAAATAAAAAATATAAATAAAAAGTTTGTACACACCTACTCCTTCCAGGGTTTTTCTTTATTTTTACTATTTAGAATAATAGTGAAGACATCAAAACTATGAAATCATGTCGTAACCAAAAAAGTGTTAAACAAAGTAGGCACCCTTTGCCATGATGAAAGCTTTGTACACAACACATTAAAACAATGTAAAGTAAAAGAATATCTAAAACAAATTGGCAACCACTCATCATAGGAGCATGTAGGAGCTATCCATTTTCGTGAACAGGGTGGTGTAATAAACTGTCCAGTGAGTGTATATATGTATATAAATGTATATACAGTTGAAGTCGGAAGTTTACATATACATTTAAACTCAGTTTTTCACAATTCCTGACATTTGATCCTAGTAAAAATTCCCTGTCTTAGATCAGTTAGGATCACCACTTTATTTTAATAATGTGAAATGTCAGAATAATAGTAGAGAGATTGATTTATTTCAGCTTTTTATTTCTTTCATCGCATTCCCAGTTGGTCTGTCACGCTCTGACCTAGGAGAGCTGTGTTTTCTCTGTTTAGTTAGGCCAGGGTGTGATAGGTGGGTGGGCATTCTATGTTTTTGTTTCTATGTTTTGGCCGGGTATGGTTTTCAATCAGAGGCAGCTGTCTATCATTGTCTCTGATTGGAAGCCAAACTTAGGCAGCCTGTTTTTCCCTGTGTTTTCGTGGGATCTTGTTTTTGTGCAGCTGTGTTTATTGCAGCTCCAGAACGTCACGTTTGTTTCGGTTTCACCTGTTTCTTGTTTTGTTCGGGTTCACTAAATAAATAATGTGGAACTACCGGCACGCTGCTCCTTGGCTGATTTATGACAGGGAATTCGAAGACAGCACTCGTGACATGGTCAGAAGTTTACATACACTCAATTAGTATTTAGTAGCATTGGCTTTAAAATGGTTTAACTTGGGTCAAACGTTTCGGGTAGCCTTCCATAAGCTTCCCACAATAAGTTAGGTGAATTTTGGCCCATTCCTCCTGACAGAGCTGGTGTAACTGAGTCAGGTTTGTAGGCCTCCTTGCTCGCACACGCTTTTTCAGTTCTGCCCACACATTTTCTGTAGGATTGAGGTCAGGGCGTTGTGATGGCCACTCCAATACCTTGACTTTGTTGTCCTTAAGCCGTTTTGCCACAACTTTGGAAGTATGCTTGGGGTCATTGTCCATTTGGAAGACCCTTTTGCGACCAAGATTTAACTTCCTGACTGACGTCTTGAGATGTTGCTTCAATATATCCACATAATTTTCCTCCGCCATGATGCCATCTATTTTGTGAAGTGCAACAGTCCCTCCTGCAGCAAAGCAGCCCCAGACCATGATGCTGCCACCCCCGTGCTTCATGGTTGGGATGGTGTTTATCGGCTTGCAAGCCACCCCCTTTTTCCTCCAAACATATTGATGGTCATTATGGCCAAACAGTTCTATATTTGTTTCATCAGACGAGAGGACATTTCTCCAAAAAGTACAATCTTTGTCACCATGTGCAGTTGCAAACCGTAGTCTGGCCTTTTTATGGCGGTTTTGGAGCAGTGGCTTCTTCCTTGCTGAGCGGCCTATCAGGTTATGTCGATATAGGACTCGTTTTACTGTGGCTATAGATACTTTTGTACCTGTTTCCTCCAGCATCTTCACAAGGTACTTTGCTGTTGTTCTGGGATTGATTTTCACTTTTCGCACCAAAGTACATTCATTTCTAGGAGACAGAACGCGTCTCCTTCCTGAGCGGTATGACTGCGTGATCCCATGGTGTTTATACTTGCGTACTATTGTTTGTACAGATGAATGTGGTACCTTCAGATGTTTGGAAATTGCTCACAAGGATGAACCAGACTTGTGGAGGTCTGCAATTTTTTTCTGAGGTCTTGGCTGATTTCTTTTGATTTTCCCATGATGTCAAACAAAGAGGCACTGAGTTTGAAGGTAGGCCTTGAAATACATCCAAAGATACACCTCCAATTGACTCAAATGATGTCAATTAGCCTATCAGAAGCTTCTAAAGCCATGACATCATTTTCTGGAATTTTCCAAGCTGTTTAAAGGCACAGTCAACTTAGTGTATGTAAACTTCTGACCCACTGGAATTGTGATACAGTGAATAATAAGTGAAATAATCTGTCTGTAAACAATTGTTGGAAAAATTACTTGCGTCATGCACAATGTAGATGTTCTATCCGACTTGCCAAAACTATAGTTTGTTAACAAGACATTTGTGGAGTGGTTGAAAAATGAGTTTTAATGACTCCAACCTAAGTGTATGTAAACTTCAGACTTCAACTATATATATATATATATATATATATATATATATATATATATATATATATATATATATATATATTTGGGGGGAAATCGATCCGCTGGCCTACAAAAGGGGCGTCCGCCAGTTGCCCATCTCTGAGTGATGTGTGAACGTTAGAATATTAATGTGTTGTGTGTGTTCCTCCTGCCATGAAACACACACACACACACACACACACACACACACACACACACACACACACACACACACACACACACACACACACATGGACCACCAGACACAATATCAGTGAGTGTAACTCTAATTGTTCCCACAGCTCAAACACCTAGTGTGTTTACTAGACATGCTTCTATTAATAATAACCCAGGAGGTGGGGTCTGCCATGCAAATTGAATAACTTTGAAATGCCAATCTCCTCTTTGAGATGATGAATATTGATAGGTGGCATGTGAAGGTTCAGAGCCCCTATAGAGGGAAAACACCTGGTAGCACTTTTCATGTCCTTTATTGTCAGTTTGTATCACCTTTTCCCGGTAAATCACTTCAAAGATGGCTCTCACGGTAATGAATTGCGTGACAAGTAGCCCAGTTTGGCTTTCTCCCTGGCCTCATGAGAAATGAATGTGATATCTTAGTGGGGTTGAAGAGGACTGTTCTGTTTGGCCGCGCGCAGGGCTGGATGTCAGTAATATTAAAGCCTCCTCTCAAAGTTGTGTCAGCTCAGCCCACGACCTCTTTCTTTTTGTCATCCTTTTAAAGCACCGATATGTAGCTCGGGGAGAAGAGAGACCAGACGAGACTCTCACCCCAGAGATTTTACGTCCATTCTGTGTGTTTGTGTTTCGATGTGCCTAACTAACACACAGGGCCTGGAGGAAAGCTTTGCTCACTCACCTTTGTAAATGTATCAGTGCTGTTGTGTTAGTGCTAATGTGATAGCCATCTGCTGCCCCGCCCCCCCCCCCCCCCCCAACCAATTATTTGATTATTCAGATGGAGCTGCTCCCTCTCCACAGTAATCCACACGGTAGGGGTGACTGTAATGTAGCCTAGCCTAGCAGAGCCATGTAGCAGAGAACAGATGTCGCAATCTAAACCAACAGCCCCGTGCAGGGCACCGTGTGCGGCTTCAAGCGGCAGTGTGTCAGTGTCACCACCTCCCGCCAGTCGGACTCTCCTCTGTTGTTATTTCAGACTTTGTTTGTTTACCAATAGCTATGTCATGATGTAACTGAAGCCATATCAATCCACCGGCTGCAACGTTGTCTCCGGGTCATTTCCAAGTCGCCCCCGCGAGAGAGGTTTCTCACCCTCAATGCTCTTCCTTTGTTTAATCAGTAATTATGGGTGTACACTACCCAGCCCTGCCCAGGGAGGACTCTACTGCTTGACGTCAAGATGAGGTAGCCTGGCCATGATGTAGCAGTAGCTAACTGTAACTGTCTGTCAACCTAACAAGGGGCCATTTTTACCAGACTGTACTGTTTTTTCAAGAAAAGGTTCCTAATCATTATAAGCTTATCAAAGAGAGCCATTATATGATTAGGGACTTGAAGGAGGTATTGAGCTTCTGCTGACTGGATAAAACATATCTTGAGAGTCTATGACTGACTTTGTTGCTGTACATAGTCTTTCTTTCTGCTTTGAATAATCCGACTCAGCAAAGGTGCAGCTGTGCACTTGACTGTTTGCTAACATCAACCCCCACATCCTATTTTTCCATACATGAATATCCTGCTAATATTCTCTCTTTTCTCTCTTTTCTTCTCCTCTTCTAGAAGAAGACTGGGGCCCTGAAGTCTCAGGAGCGGAAGGAGAAAGAGAAGGAGAAGGAGAGGTGGAGAGAGGAGAAGCAGCAGGAGACGGTGGTGAAGAGACAGAAGGAGGAGGAGGAGGAGAACGTCATGCCCACGTCTCTGGACCCCCTGGAGAACGGCTTCATCAACCACGCCCAGAGAGAGCAGGAGAGGATGAACGACAGACTGCTGAAGAAAACCTACTCCAAGAAGAACAAACAGGTCGGTTTTATTTTACTTTTAGTTAACGAGAATGTACCATTGAGGTCAGAAGACCTCTTTTAGGGAGGCCTGAGTGCCTTTGTGGTGTTCTATTGGAATGTAAAAAAAAATATATCTTTTTTTTTATTTCACCTTTATTTATGAAATGAAGCCACATCAGCTGGAGACTACATTACGTAAAGTTATGGAGGATAGACATAATTAAGGCTGAAGGCTATTTCCCATTGTGGTCCTGTTGCTGGTGTCGTTTCTCGTTCTGTATGTTCCCTGATTCACTCACCGTGTTGGAAGTTCCTTCACGCCCAGACTGACTGAGGCCAGTACTGGTGGCCAGGGGCAGCCTGTACTGCTAGGCTATTTGAGTCAGAGTCTGACACAGGGAGAAGATTAGGCAGGAAGCCATTAAAGCAAATAATGAGGCTGTGTAGTGAGAGCCTTCCTCATCTGACCCGAATACCTCCTTGATAAGATTTGTTAAGGAAGTTAATAGTGTTTATGGTGTACCAAAACTTAGTTACTTTTTCGATACTATAACATGAAAATTACAGTGGTGGAAAAAGTACCTAATTGTCATACTTGAGTAAAAGTAAACATACCTTCAGCCTTAATTATGTGTGTGTGACGCTAGCGTCCCATCTGGCCAACATCCAGTGAAATTGCAGGGCACCAAATTCAAAAACAGAAATACTCATTATAAAAATTCAGAAAACATACAAGTGTTATACATAGTTTTAAAGACTAATTTCTTGTGAATCCCACCACGGTGTCAGATTTCAAAAAGGCTTTACGGCGAAAGCATACCATGTGATTATTTGAGAACATCACCCAGCAGACAAATCATTACAAACAGAAACCAGCCAAGTAGAAGAGTTACACAAGTCAGAAATAGAGATAAGATTAATCACTTACCTTTGATGATCTTCATATGGTTGCACTCAGACATTCATTTACTCAATAAATATTCATTTTGTTCGATAAAGTCTCTCTTTATATCCAAAAACCTCAGTTTTGTTTGAGCGTTTTCTTCAGTAATCCACAGGCTCAAACGCAGTCACAACAGGGAGACAAAAAAATCCAAATTGTATCCGTAAAGTTCATAGAAACATGTCAAACGATGTTTATATTCAATCCAATATAAAATGTAAACAAGAAAGGCGCGCTCTCGGGATTGCGCATGAAAAAGCTCTGTGACACTTTAGGGTCCAGTCATTCAGACTGGTCTTACTCCCTCATTTTTCAGAATACAAGCCTGAAACAATTTCTAAAGACTGTTGACATCTAGTGGAAGGCATAGGAACTGCAATTTGAGTCCTAAGTCAATGGATACTGTAATGGCATTGAATAGAAAACTACAAAAATAAAGAAATCCCACTTCCTGGATGGATTTTTCTGAGACATTATTTTAACATTTCTGGAAACTTTAGAGTGTTTTCTATCCAAATATACCAATTATATACATATCTTAGCTTCTGGGCCTGAGTAGCAGGCATTTTAATTTGGGCACGCTTTTCATCCAAAATTCCGAATGCTGCCCCCTACCCTAGTGAAGTTAAGTAGTAAAGTATTTTTACTTAAGTACTTTACACCACTGGAAAATTGGTTCGGTACTAGAATTTGTTACTTTTGGTTCTTGTGTCAAATGTGTCTCACGTCGTACACTGACTGAGAGAATCAAGTCTGTCTAGTGATTTGTCGACTGGGCCAGTACTTTCTCAGCACATTTGGCGTTCCTGTTCAACATTTAGCCTACATGCTCTGTCGCAGTCGCCCATAGAAACTGCTGGTTCTGCGTCGCAGTCAGCACCACATTGTTGAGATTACACATGGAAAACTCATGCTATATTTGAGCAATATGATTGGTTGTTCATTCAAGCACTGTTCATTCAAGGGAGTTGATGCGTTCACATGGCACACACGAGCTGTCCAGACAACAAAAATAAGCACTCATCAATCCACTCGCTGAGTTTATTTATTTTAGAGAAAGTGATTTACAAAAGTAAACTTTCAATAGTGAACATAGTAGCAAACTAGCGATAGGCTACTGTTGATAGTATACAAAAAGACAGTTCTACAAAAAGCATTCTAGCATTTGTCTTGACTACTGTAGCTAGATCAAAAGTCTCTCTTAAAGTCTCTCTTAAAGTCTCTCTTATTTTAACATTGATGTAATTTGACCCAATATTATGGCCAGAATGCGTCTCATTTTAACATTGATGTAATTTGACCCAATATTATGTGCCAGAATGAGCACATTTGCCCTGAGATGTGTGTGTGTGTGTGTGTGTGTGTGTGTGTGTGTGTGTGTGTGTGTGTGTGTGTGTGTGTGTGTGTGTGTGTGTGTGTGTGTGTGAGTGTGTGTATATATTGAAATGTAAAGTTATGTTGTATGCTCTGAGTCTCACATGGTTTTCCAGAAGGATTTTAGGCTAATGTCAAGTGCCTACCACTCCATCTGCTACAGTGAGTCAGCCTACCATTACATCTGTGCTTGAACTTAACACAAAGTACAACAAAAACTAAAAAGATGCCCAAAGGTTATTCTGTGTTTGGCTAATATGCGTTTCGGTATTGAGTATCATGATAAGAAATCTGGCATCGGTATTGAAATCAAAATTCTGGTATCGTGACATCACTAGAAGTTAACATGCTCTACACATATCTAGACGATGGCATGGACTGGAGAACCCTTATGTAGCCTGTAGAGAATGCAGTGGCAGAATCTCTCTCTCTCTCTTCTCCTCCTCCTCTCCCTTTCCTCCAGCCGTGTTATCAGAGTCTCCTAAAACAGCTCCAAAGCATCTCTGGAATCCAATGCATATAAAACACAGCATTCCAGATGGGAATGGGGTTTGATGAGAGCCTTTGTGTTTTATCTCCTACTGAAAATGTCCTTGGCACCATTGTAAACTGAGGCTATTATAGCCCATGTGGCTGTTTATCATGCTCGCTTCTCCCCACTGGCAACTTAGTTTGTTTCCTCCTCGATAACACACACACACACACACACACACAACTTTCATACCATGGTAATTGTAGTGGGGAAGGAAGCCTCAACAAAGCAGCCATCTGGATATAAAAGATGGTGTTTATGTACGTGTGTGTAGGTTTCCATATAGCTGCTTTGATATCACAGAGGAGAGAGCGAGAGTCATTATAAAAGCCTCCAAAGCCCCTCTAATCATGCTGCTTATTGAGGGAACTTGAATAGAGCGCTAGCTGCTTGATGTTGGAGGGTAAAATACAGCTAACAGATTTTTCCCAGTAACACCCTGGGGTCAGAGGAGGATGAGTCTTTGTCGTAAATGCCACCCTATTCCCTTTATAGTGCATATGGTCAAAAGTAGTTCACTATAAAGTAAAAGGCACACTAAGTCCAAATTCACATGGGCCAAACACTGACATCAAACCCAGTGAATCTCTTACATACAGACATGATAGTTAGAGCCTTGCTCTTAGGACACATCTCAAAAAGCACCCTATTCCCTTTATAGTGCATATGGTCAAAAGTAGTTCACTATAAAGGGAATAGGGTGCTTTTTGAGATGTGTCCTAAGAGCAAGGCTCTAACTATCATGTCTGTATGTAAGAGATTCACTGGGTTTGATGTCAGTGTTTGGCCCATGTGAATTTGGACTTAGTGTGCCTTTTACTGCCCCCTCACTGAACCAGCCTATATATTAGAAGGACTGCACTTAACGGAGACTTTTTACTCAACTGCACCAATTACCCTAGGACCTCGTGTCCTTCCTCCTCTTTACTTCTGGTTTGCCTGACTAGCTCTCACGTCTCTCAGTCAGTGAAGAGATGTCCCCGGTGTGCTCTTATCCTCTTCCTGATCTTCCCTGGCTGGTAACTGGAGCAGAAGCAGCTTCTCTGCTCTCAGGCACGTATGGCAAGCATGTCAAAAACGATTTATTCGAATTCTGTTCTGTTCACAGTTCCCGGCCTCCTCTTTCGCGTTACCTCAGTAAAAATGTACCAAGGCAAGACAATATCTGTTATATGATGAATTGTGACAACTTAGGGCGTTGTGATCTTCAATGACCTCAAAACTGGTTATGAAAACACATGATAATGCTGACTGTAGTGAAACAACAGCCCTGCCCGCTGCCCAGGCCTTACACACACACACGCACACACACACACACACACACACACACACACACACACACACACACACACACACACACACTATATATATACATCATACTCTCCTCTCCCAGCCTGCTGCGTGGCCTAGCACCCTATTAGTGATTAGATTAGATTAGTATTTTATTTTGATTCTTATTTAGTCACATGCACAGATTGTACTTGCAGTGTACTGTGAAATACTTAAGCTCCGAGCTCCAACAGTGCAGGTGTGAATGAAACAATAATAAAACATGTTTTTTAATAATATATACATACTGTAAAAATGATAAATATAAATGTCCATTGGGATGTGGGTGGGGTAATTGTCCATTGGGGGGGCGGGGAATAAAATGTCCTAAAATGTCCATAGAGGGAGCAGTACGGGGGGAGGGTAGGATGGTGACGGGGAGTAGGCAGCTGACTAGAGGTGGCTATTCAGCAGCCTGATGGTCTGGGTCTAGAAAATATTGGCCAGTCTGTTAGTTTTAGCCATGATGCTCCTGTACTGCCCGCGTCTGACTGAAGGAAGCGGGGAGAACAGGCCGTGGCTCGGGTGGCTGAGGTCCCTGATTATCTTCTTGGCCTTCCTGCGACACCTGGTGTTGTAGGTGTCCTGGAGGGCAAGCAGCATGCATCCAGTGCTGCAGTGTGCACCCAGTATGCTCTCGATGGTGCTCCTGTAGAACACTGTAGTGTTGTTCCCTGGCGTGGTAAACATGATCTCACTAACGTCATATGGTAATATCTAAACTAACCTTGGCCTTTTAGCTCCACTCTAAGCCCTTTGGACATCAGTGCTGACCCAGAGTCACAGTATCAGTCTATGAACCTGCGGATATATCCTAACCCTGTCTGTTTGTCTGTGGGAGGAGTGCAGGATTAGGTCCACACTGCATAGCCTATCTAGGTATGTTTTTAAGCACTAAGTCGGGAGGGGGGGATCAGATTAGCCGGGGCTAACTGTTCACTGGGGCATAGTTCACTGTTGTGTTCACTCTCACGCTGCTGCTGCTGCTGCGTAGTCGGATAGCGGTGGCGGCTGGAGGCTGTAAAGCCTGATAGGCGGGAAAACAGTACAGGCTGTTAGGTTGTAAAGTAATGCAGCAGATAAAGAACAAGACCCAGGTTATCTGCTCTGTTGAATATCCTGTCCCCTCCGTCTCATCCTCCCCTTCCTTCTCCAACCTGATATTCTCCTCCCCTGTTCTCCTCCAGTTTCTGTCCCTCTTCCTTTTCGTCCTCGTCCTCCAGCTCCTGCTCCTACTTCTCCTCCCCTCCTCCTCCAGCTTCTGTCCCTCTTCCTCCTCCTCCTTTTACACATCCACAGCAGCAGGGCACACAATCTCTCGCCAAATGACCCCCATCACCACCCCACCACTTAAACAGCATATCACCCCTCAGTGCAGAGACCTCCGATACCGGTCTCTGGGTCTGTAATGTAGCCATTCAAATCAAATCAAATCAAATTGTATTAGTCACATGCGCCGAATACAACAGGTCCTACCTTACAGTGAAATGCTTACGAGCCCCTAACCAACAATGCAGTTTCAAAGAATACGGATAAGAATAAGAGATAAAAGTAACAATTAATTAAAAAGCAGCAGTAAAATAAATAGCGAGACTATACACTATACAGGGGGGTACCGATACAGAGTCTTTGTGCGGGGGCACCGGTTAGTTGAGGTAGTATGTACATGTAGGTAGAGTTATTAAAGTGGCTATGCATAGATGACAACAGAGAGTAGCAGTAGTGTAAAGAGGGGGAGAGGGGGGGGCAATGCAAATAGTCTTGGTAGCCATTTGACTAGATATTCAGGAGTCTTATGGCTTGGGGGTAGAAGCTGTTTAGAAGCCTCTTGGACCTAGACTTGGCGCTCCGGTACTGCTTGCCGTGCGGTAGCAGAGAGAACAGTCTATGACTATCGTGGTGGAGTCTTTGACAGTTTTTAGGGCCTTCCTCTGACACCGCTTGGTATAGAGGTCCTGGATGGCAGGAAGCTTGGCCCCAGTCATGTACTGGGCCGTTCGCACTACCCTCTGTAGTGCCTTGCGGTCGGAGGTCGAGCAGTTGCCATACCAGGCAGTGATGCAACCAGTCAGGATGCTCTCAATGGTGCAACTGTAGAACCATTTGAAGATCTGAGGAACCATGCCAAAACTTTTCAGTCTCCTGAGGGGGAATAGGTTTTGTCGTGCCCTCTTCACGACTGTCTTGGTGTGCTTGGACCATGTTAGTTTGTTGGTGATGTGGACACCAAGGAACTTGAAGCTCTCAACCTGCTCCACTGCAGCCCAATTGATGAGACTTTTTTCCTGTAGATTTTTTCCTGTAGTCCACAATCATCTCCTTTGTCTTGACCACGTTGAGGGAGAGGTTGTTGTCCTGGCACCACACGGCCAGGTCTCTGACCTCCTCCCTATAGTCTGTCTCGTCGTTGTCGTGATCAGGCCTACCACTGGTGTGTCATTGGCAAATGTAATGATGGTATTGGAGGCATGCCTTGCCGTGCAGTCATGAGTGAACAGGGAGTACAGGAGGGGACTGAGCACGACTCTGTGTTGAGGATCAGCGTGGCGTTACCTACCCTTACCACCTGGGGACGGCCCGTCTGGAAGTCCAGTATCCAGTTGCAGAGGGAGGTGTTTAGTTCCAGGGTCCTTAGCTTATTGATGAGCTTTGAGGGCACTATAGTGTTGAACTCTGAGCTGTAGTCAATGAATAGCATTCTCACATAGGTGTTCCTTTTGTCCAGGTGGGAAAGGGCAGTGTGGAGTGCAATAGAGATTGCATCATCTGTGGATCTGTTGGGGTAGTATGCAAATTGGAGTGGGTCTAGGGTTTCTGGGATGATGGTGTTGATGTGAGCCATGACCATCCTTTCAAAGCATGGCTACAGACGAGAGTGCTACGTGTCGGTAGTCATTTAGGCAGGTTAGCTTAGTGTTCTTGGGCACAGGCACTATGGTGGTCTGCTTAAAACATGTTGGTATTATAGACTCGGACAGGGAGAGGTGGAAAATGTCAGTAAAGACAGTTGCCAGTTGGTCAGCGCATGCTCGCAGTACAGGTCCTGGTAATCCGTCTGGCCCTGCGGCCTTCTGAATGTTGACCTGCTTAACCTCTTACATCTAGACGTTCCGCTAGCGGAACACCTGCTCCAATATCCAATGATAGGTGTGGCGCGAATTACAAATTCCTCAAAAATACAAAAACTTCAATTTTTCAAACATATGACTATTTCACAGCATTTTAAAGACAAGACTCTCCTTTATCTAACCACACTGTCCGATTTCAAAAAGGCTTTACAACGAAAGCAAAACATTAGATTATGTCAGCAGAGTACCAAGCCAGAAATAATCAGACACCCATTTTTCAAGCTAGCATATAATGTCACAAAAACCCAGAAGACAGCTAAATGCAGCACTAACCTTTGATGATCTTCATCAGATGACACACCTAGGACATTATGTTATACAATACATGCATGTTTTGTTCAATCAAGTTCATATTTATATCAAAAAACAGCTTTTTACATTAGCATGTGACGTTCAGAACTAGCATACCCCCCGCAAACTTCCGGAGGAATTTGCTAAGAATTTACTAAATTACTCACGATAAACGTTCACAAAAAGCATAACAATTATTTTAAGAATTATAGATACAGAACTCCTCTATGCACTCGATATGTCCGATTTTAAAATAGCTTTTTGGTGAAAGCACATTTTGCAATATTCTAAGTACATAGCCCGGCATCACAGGGCTAGCTATTTAGACACCCGGCAAGTTTAGCACTCACCAATATCAGGTTTACTATTATAAAAGTTTGATTACCTTTTGTTGTCTTCGTCAGAATGCACTCCCAGGACTGCTACTTCAATAACAAATCTTGGTTTGGTCCAAAATAATCCATCGTTATATCCAAATTGCGGCGTTTTGTTCGTGCGTTCCAGACACTATCTGAAAGGGTAAATAAGGGTCGCGCGCGTGGCGCAATTCGTGACAAAAAAAATCTAAATATTCCATTACCGTACTTCGAAGCATGTCAACCGCTGTTTAAAATCCATTTTTATGCCATTTTTCTTGCAAAAAAGCGATAATATTCCGACCGGGAATGTCCATTTAGCTAAACAGAGGAAAGTAAACAAAGCTTTCGGTCGACGCGGGCACGAGCCTGATTCTCACAGTACTGTAACCAGCCACTACCCAAACGCGCTACTTTTTTTCAGCCAGAGCCTGCAAAGCCACGATTCAGCTTTTTACCGCCTTCTGAGACCCTATGGCAGCCGTAGGAAGTGTCACGGGACAGCTAAGATCCTCACTCTTCAATAAACAGAGACAAGAAGAACGACACCTTGTCAGACAGGCCACTTCCTGCATGAAACCTTGTCAGGTTTTTGCCTGCCAAATGAGTTCTGTTATACTCACAGACACCATTCAAACAGTTTTAGAAACTTTAGGGTGTTTTCTATCCATATGTAATAAGTATATGCATATTCTAGTTACTGGGTAGGAGTGGTAACCAGATTAAATCGGGTACGTTTTTTATCCAGCCGTGAAAATACTGCCCCCTAGCCATAACAGGTTAAAGGTCTTAGTCACATCGGCTGCGGAGAGCGTGATCACACAGTCTTCCGGAACAGCTGGTGCTCTCATGCATGTTTCAGTGTTATTTGCCTCGAAGCAAGCATAGAAGAAGTTTAGCTCGTCTGGTAAGCTCGTGTCACTGGGCAGTTCTCGGCTGTGCTTCCCTTTGTAGTCTGTAATGGTTTGCAAGCCCTGCCACATCCGACGAGCATCAGAGCCGGTGCAGTACGATTCGATTTTAGTCCTGTATTGACACTTTACCTGTTTTTGATGGTTCGTCGGAGGGCATAGCAGGATTTTTTGTAAGCTTCCGGGTTAGAGTTCTGCTCCTTGAAAGTGGCAGCTCTAGCCTTTTGCTCAGTGCGGATGCTGCCTGTAATCCATGGCTTCTGGTTGGGGTATGTACATACGGTCACTGTGGGGACGACATCATCGATGCACTTATTGATGAAGCCCATGTCTGATGTGGTGTACTCCTCAATGCCATCGGAGGAATCCCGGAACATGTTCCAGTCTGTGCTAGCAAAACAGTCCTGTAGCTTAGCATCTGCTTCATCTGACCACTTTTTTATTGATCTAGTCACCAGTGCTTCCTGCTTTCATTTTTGTCTGAAAGCAGGAATCAGGAGGATAGAATTATGGTCAGATTTGCCAAATGGAGGGTGAGGGAGAGCTTTGTATGCGTCTCTGTGTGTGGAGTATAGGTGGTCTAGAGTTCTTTTCCCTCTGGTTGCACATTTAACATGCTGATAAGAATTTGGTCAAACGGATTTAAGTTTCCCTGCATTAAAGTCCCCGGCCACTAGGAGCGCCGTTTATTCTCCAATGATTGCACGTTTGCTTGCAGAATGGAAGGAAGTGGTGGTTTATTCGATCGCCTACGAATTCTCAGAAGGCAGCCCGCCCTTCGGCCTCTCTTTCTCCGCCTCCTATTCATGCAGATCACGTGTATTGGGGCCTGTTCCCGTGGAAGCAGTGTATCCTTCGCTTCAGGCTCGTCAGAGTCGTGAAAGGAAAAAAAGGATTCTGCTAGTCCGTGGTGAGTAATCGCAGTGCTGATGTCCAGAAGTTATTTTCGGTCATAAGAGACGGCAACATTATGAAAAAAAATAAGTAAAAAAAAACAAGTTACAAACAACGCAAATAAATGCGTCGGCTGGGGGCATGTAAAACATAAAACGTGTTATGTCATTGGTTGATGGCTGTAAGGGGTGCTGTGATCAGAGGGACTTGACCACTGTGATTCAGGTTAACAATTGGACTCAAACGGGGTATTATTAACAGAGTTGGGAATGAAAGGATGCATGGCGCTGGTGCCAGGGTCATGTTCAGTACTGTAGGTCCAAAACTCCAGGATCGAAACTTTCCCTTTTTTGTGCATCTGATTAAATCACCATGAGGGACGAACCAGAGCTGCGGTCATTCCTTTTTCCTTTATATGTTCTTCTTTCTTGTACCTGATAAGTTGGATGTGCATATTTTATATTTTTTCTCTTAGTAAAAAAACTATCTGAACAAGAAACACTTGTTTTCGTTTTCCGTGCAAAACGTTTTGTGACGGTATGCCCTAATGAACACAGTCCAGCTGAGGTATCTGTACTGAACTCTGTAGGGTAATCTAGACTCACTGAGGAGAGATAAGAGACAGACAGAGACAGCGATGTGCAGAGTAGTGGGAGTGCTAATAGAAGTTGACGGACCAATTAGTGGGCTGCTGGTAACACAAACACATATGCATGATGAATATGCTGCTGGGGCTAATTGTCTTTTGCTCCTGCATCAAAGAGAAGAAGAGAGGAGATGAGTGTTTGGCTGGCAGTGGCACTCGGCTCTCACTGTCTCCCTACCTGTTTCTGTGTTGTCGTATGAGTAGGAGGAGAATAGCAACTGTTAACTCAGGATAAAAAACAAGAAGGATATAGTAAAGGCATTGTGTTATATTATGTAATATTCTGTATTTATGTTACACAAGACTGTGCAGATCATTTCCTCAGAGGAAGTCAATGAAGTATTACAGTCTATTATTGTCTAAACTGAATCTAGCAAACACGGAGTCATTTGAGGAACAGGCTAGACTTTGTAGACATTTTCTCACTGAAATGTCCATCTAAAGTCTCTATTTAGCTATGACTTGACTGGTGTAAATCCATTGCCTCTGAGTGTGTCCAGAGTAAATCTAAATTGTCTATTTTCTGCTCTGAAAAGCTTTCCAACCACACTCCAGAGTTTGTCTAAGGACTCCAGACTCCTCTGGGCTCTAGTGTGGCCCACCTTGTTTGCTTTTGGACGGCAGCCTCCTGCCCACAGTGCCAGGGACGTCTGTGGAGCAGTGTTCAAATTGCAAATGGTGCTGCGCTGAGTGGAGCGGCACTTATAAGTCTAGCCCCAACCCCATTCCCAGCACTAACGCTAGCCCCTAGCCCTAGCCCCATTAGTGTTAAAATTACAAATGATGCTGCACTGAGTAGGAGGTTCTGATAACTGGGACTGGAACTGGAACTTCCATAGTCCCAGTCCCTGCACCAAACCTATACACCAGCCCCCAGACTTATACCCTAAACCCAGGGTCCTAAACCCAGGGCCCTAACCCCAGAGTCCTAAACCCAGGGCCCTAACCCCAGGGCCCTAAACCCAGGCCTACTGTACTCCAGTACTGCTGGTCCTCTCAGGACTCGCCTTCCTCTACCAGCTCCATTATTCCACAGGTCCCCTGGGCCAACACATCAATCTCACAGCACTACATGGTGCACAGCGAAAAAAAGAGTGAGTGAAAAAAAAAACATTCTAAATCAAATCACTCGCACACACACAGCTCTGACAACCTCTGGCCCGGCGCGCTTAGTCAGGTGAATATTGCATGGGGGGGTAAGTCATGATTAATGCTGGGGCATGTTAGGCATTTGGCCAGGGCATAGCGGGCAGAGTGCAGGGCCCATACACACAGGCACACGTCCCACCTCTTCTCTAGTAGTCCACCCTTATTGAGCTGTTTCCTGCTGCAGCCGGAGTAGAGGCTGTTGGGTACCCAGCAGTAGCACTCAGGGACAATTAAGGCAGGGAACATTGAATTAGCAAGGTTGAAGAGACATGGCCTTCGTGTAAGGTCTGGTGCAGTAATGGTATGGGTTAGTGGTAGACCGGCCTGGAAAAGCAAAAACGTGCTGTATATACCGGCTCTAATGTTTGGCTGACGTTGCTTTTACGTTTTGATTGATCTATAGTGGTGGCAGGCAGGCGCAATGTTCCTTAGTGGGATGATGAATGTGATTATGCAGTAATTTGGGTTTCAGGCATTTTTGTAGAACTGTGATAATAATACGTACGTTGACTGGTTTGTAATGGGATAGTTTTTAAATATAACTAGAATAGGAAATACAGTAGAGCTCTGCGATATATTGACTGAATTATCACGATAATGATAAATAGAACGCTATGTTTATACCATTTAATGTGCACTTTTACGTTTTTATATTACCATTAAAACTACTACTACTTTGAATGTTGTAGCAATCAATTGTCACTTTAGCAATTGGGCATAGTAGCAGACTTATTTCATTTCAAACGTCATATTGCTGTAGTATAGGCTACTTATGGTAATTATTGATATCAATAAAATGTCCTCGATTTATAGTTACAGTGTATCATTTCTGCCTTGGTGAGAGATACGCGTTACTTTTTGTCAGTGGTGTAAGAATATTTCGAAGATAAATACACAACGCAGAGGACGAGAGGTCAATAGAGTAGTAACGATCAATGGAAATAGTGTTTTTTCTATAATATCAATGGGTCAGAGACATGGGAGGAATTTCATTCCGGGACTCATAGCTACATGGCAAGTTCTCATTGGTCCAAATTGTTTATACATTGAACCTGAAATAGGATACTTGTTATTTGGCCAATGGCCCAGTTTTTTTGCAAGGAATTCTAATTGGTCAACCACAGGCTAGGGCTGGGTCATAAAACTACATCCTGTCCCTTTGTCCTGTGGAGAGAATCACTGAGGAGAATCACCGAGGAGAATCACCGAGGACAGGGGAGCATGAACATCTACCATCTACCTCCCCGCATGATTTGTTCTCTTTGAATAAGCCTATTTTCCTCTCCCTGATTTGCTTTGGGGTCTGTGTTGTTGAAGAATAACATCAACCGCTAACAGTGGGGAGGGAGCGGGGGAAGGGACTCTGGGCCGGCTGAAAGCGGAACCCATTATGTTAAGATCTCTTTTGTTGACTTATTTATTTTCTTTAGCCACAGACCCCCTAAGCATAAATAATTAGAACTCATGGCTCAATCTGGGCCATAGAGATTGGTGGAGATCAACATGTGATATAATTGTATGCAGATTACATTTTCCGTTATTTATCTGAACCAGAACATTGTCATTTATTTTACTACTGTTGGACACACATGGTGCTGTATTTCAGAGAACTGAAGTAGTGCCTATTTCAAATTTTTACTTTTCAAGCTTAGAAAGTCAATGTAAGTGGAAATGGACAAAGACACGAAGACATCTGGGTATACTGATACCATGCAATCTGGAGGAGGAGGCAAATAAAATCAATTACTTTCCTTTAATAAATAGAGATCTCTCCCTATTTCTATGCTAGGTAGGGTCAATT
Organism: Salmo salar; assembly: GCF_965601325.2. Lineage (NCBI taxonomy): Eukaryota > Metazoa > Chordata > Actinopteri > Salmoniformes > Salmonidae > Salmo > Salmo salar. Next base: position 14,126,773 of record NC_138314.1, on the reverse strand, counting down.
TAATCAAAATACATATATTACCAAGGTTGATATATTACCAACTTTTTAAATAAAATAAGTGGCCTGCTCTCCAACTTTATTTGGAATGGAAAGACCTCGAGTCAAATTGACACCCTATGAAGCTGGAGGTCTTGGGGACGACCTCATATGAAGATGTATTGCTGGTCTGCACAACTGCGTTCAATTAAACAACGGACAGCAGACTGTCCTTGTGCATGGAGGACTATCAAAGACATAAATGTAACACCTTAGTATCTAAAATATATTCATTACTTCCGGTCCAAGGCACTGAAGAAGGCAATCCAATGATTCTCATTTCTATTTGTATTTGGGAAAATGTACATACATTCATGAGGTGGAAAGAACCAATATCGCCAGGCACCCCTATTTGGAATAGCCCCACCTTACCTCCAGCATTGAATGATATCACCTTTAAGTCCTGGTTCCAAAGTGGCGTCATGAGTTTTGAGAATGTGTACTATGATCGCGCTCTACAGTCATCCAATCAATTATAAGAAAGATTTGGCCGATTTCTTAAAGTTTTTACAACTCAAAAATCTTCTTCAATCGCTTCAACAGAATCAGAATCTGAACCTAAGGCATATAGCATAGACAAAATACAGAAAGAACCTGCTACGACAAACAAGTTAATTGCCAAGTTATAGCAAGGGTTGGTTGAAACTCTATAAGGAAACAATGGGAAAGGGAAAGGGGGATACCTAGTCAGTTTGTACAACTGAATGCATTCAACTGAAATGTGTCTTCCGCATTTAACCCAACCCGGAAGCAGATCTAAAGGAAGAAATGGATGAGAACCATTGGTCACAGATATGTGAAAATGTTCATACCTGCTCCTACAACCTAACACAAACTACTGCAATCTAAGATAATTCATAGGACTTACTGCCTGAATGGCATGTAATGGTCCCAGAAATGTCTCATCTCTGTTGGCGATACAAAAAGAACGAAGGAACCATATTACATACTGCATGCTGTGGTTCTGTGACAAACTAACACCATTTTGGGATAATGTATGTGCTATCATTTCATTGTGTCTAGGAATGTATATCCATCCATCTCCACAAATATGTCTTTCTGGAAATGTAAATATTGGTGATCAATATCAGAGAAAGATTTGTATGCTAGGTCTGATTGCTGAAAAAAAGAAGAAGTATAACCATCAATTGGAAAGCCTTGTTTTCACCCTCAATAACAAATTGGAATACTGAACTATCTAGCTACATCCCATTGGATTCTATATACCATAAAGAAACAAAAAACAGGCTTATTTGACAATGTTTGGAGGCTGTATGTGAACCATCTCGAGGAGTGTGGTGCTTGAGTGGAGGTGACGGCTACTTGTGCCGCGTTTGCGTGTCGGTCGGGGCTCAGGGGTTTCCGAATTGCTGACTGGTTGTGCGCGTGTCGCGTTCGGCTGGTTGGCGAGTCGGGGATTTCCGAGTTTCCTGGTTCCGACTGGCTCGTGAGCGCGCGTTCTTCTGGGAGGCAGGGGGCTAGATTGTATTTGTGATTGTGGGCGAGTGCAGGCATGTTGTTGTGTGGTGGATATTTTGTTCTTGTATTGTATTTTGGGGGTTTGTGTATGTCAGTTTATTTGGGATTTACATTTTACTTTAATATTCTGTTCAAATATATATATATTTTTTAAAGGAGCTCTCCTATCGGAATCCTGTCTGTTGTGACAGGCCCGTTAAGAGGAAAGACAACAGACAGGGCTTGGTCATTGGGAAATAACACTGTGATGGTGTTGATACATTGATCCAGCATTATGTACTTAAATGTAATTGTACTGTAACTACATGGATTACTTCATACAATGGTTAGGAACAATATTATATCTATAATGTATCCAAATACACACTACTACTTCATAGGATTCCATTAATCATTATTTGTCTTAAAGTCATTTGTTTGCCTGTGTGTGGGTGTGGGTGTGGGTGGGGAGGTGTGAGATCCTGTGCGTGCCTGTATATTTGCATGTATGTATGTGTGTGTGTGCCTCTGCGTGCCTGCATGTGTTTAAGCACCACTGTGATCCAAATTAGACCATTAGGGTCAATACATTAATGGGATCTGTGGCCCCTGGCCTGTTTTCATAGCCTGTGTCTGGAGGCCAGCAAAGCTGGACATAAACTCAGATGGATTAAATGGGATTAGTGGTGTCACTGAAACAGATGTGATTTTATCAGCTGAGCTGCACAGCACAGTCAGTTCCCCTTTTAGCCCACTGCAGAAGCCTGGTTATACTGCACTACAACAGTGACCCCTGCTGTATATGAGCAGTACTGCATGCACCAGTAGGGGGATGGTAAACCCAAGCTGGGGATATTAACCCTTTACTGGGGATTTTCAGGATTTTGCCGTCCATTGGGGGTCACTGTTCCCATTTGAAAGACGAAGAAGTAGAAGAAGCTCTGCTGCCATCTTGCAAAGCCAAATGCAATGCGAGGCGTCGTGAGTTGTTTCATTTTGTCAAGCAGGCGTAGCTGCAGATCCAGCGCCGTGTTGCAGGTGTCATGGTGATGTGTCCTGTGGTGTGTAATGGATGCTTAATGTGGCGGTGAAATGTTGCCATGAAAACATTGTCAGAGATAATAAAATACCTCTAACACGATAGTTCAAATGCTGAAGTTTATTATAATACAGTCCATCGCTTCAGCGCATACAGTAATACCTTGTTAACAACATCATGGTGTACTGTACCTTTGTTGTAATCCAAAGTCTAATTATTCCATCGACTGTATGTTGTTCCGCGTATTTCTGTAAACAAGTACAATTAAGAGGAAGGATAAGTGAAACATGAAATACTATGGGAATAGTATCAAACTATGTTTAGTTGTATATGGTTGTAACGATGTGTGCTGAGAGTCAGGACGCAAGTTCAGGGAGTGAGTGTTTTAATAAATAAACACAACATAATACAAAATAAGAAACACAAACAACGCCCAGACGTGACACAGGAACAGAAACAATAACGCCTGGGGAAGGAACCAAAGGGAGTGACATATATAGGGAAGGTAATCAAGGAAGTGATGGAGTCCAGCGGAGTCTGATGACGCGCAGGTGCACATAATGATGGTGGCAGGTGTGCACCTTAACAAGCAGCCTGGTGACCTAGAGACCGGAGAGGGACCACACATGACAGTACCCCCACCCCAACGCGCAGCTCCAGCCGCAGGACGCCGACCAAAAAGACGATCCCGGGGGTCAGGTGCGGACCGGTCACCTCTGCAGAGGCGCGGGAAACCTGTCAGTCCGGCTGAGACGCAGGAGCATGGCGACCTAGAGCACCGGAGAGAGAGCATAGATGACAGTACCCCCTCCCCGGCGCGTTCGGCTCCAGCCGCAGGACGCCAACCCAAGGGATGAACCCGGGGATCAGGAGCGGACTGGTCACCCCTGCTGATGCGCGGGAACCTGTGCCGGCTGGGACGCGGGAACCTGACAGACCGGCTGAGGCAGGGGAGCCTGGCGATCCGGCTGAGGCACGAGAGTCTGACGAGTCGGTGGAAGCAGGGGAGCCTGGCAATCCGGCGAAGGCATGAAAGCCCGAAGTCATTCCAACTGACACAAAAAAACACTCCCTGATGTTTCCCTTTGGTGAGGCGTTATTCTGTAACGTGTGCGCTGAGAGTCAGGAAGCAAGTTCAGGGAGTGAGTGTTTTAATAAATAAACACAACATAATACAAAATAAGAAACACGAACAACGCCCAGACGTGACACAGGAACAGAAACAATGATGCCTGGGGAAGGAACCAAAGGGAGTGACATATATAGGGCAGGTAATCAAGGAGGTGATGGACACGATGGTGACAGGTGTGCGCCATAACGAGCAGCCTGGTGACCTCGAGACCGGAGAGGGAGCGCACGTGACAAAGGTTTAGTGTTCAAGTATGTTCAAAGTATAATATGACACATTTCAAGGGTCTATTAACTGTATAGGCTTGCATTTGATTAGAACATGATATATCTGTGAGCTAGTAATCACGTTCAATTTCTTTTACAATTCAACAACCATCCACATCATCTCACATTCACAGGCTGTAATTATAGTTTCTATAGATCCTGCCATTAGATCCTTCCATTTACGTCTGTATGCCCGGGGTTTGATGGCAGTTATATGATGATGACAGCTGACAAAGGGGAGGGCTAACAGAACCAGTGTTCCTTTGAAGGGGGCCAAAAGCAACATAGAGTACTTGTCCGTTTGGTCCCTAGTGCTCAGAGCCAGGAGAGTGTATGCAAAATGATGTGGGATAACCTATTTGCAAAACAAAAGGGGGTAGGAATAATCGCCTGCAGACGATGGCTGGAGTGCCCTGGGGGATGGAGGAGTTGGAGGGGTGTGAGAGGCAGACGGGGGAACACGCCCTCCTTCTCCCAGTGGAGTTGGCCCCCAGATGTCGCAGGGTTCCTGTCGTTGACCCCTGAGATGGGGGCGGCTCAGGGTGGGTCCTCAGGGGCCAGGGGGAACCCCCTCGCCCCTCTGTTCCTCTGAGGGGTTGAGGAGGGGTTGAGAAGCTGTTGTTATCCAGTCTGTCCAATATGAGCAGTCAGCCAAACCACCAGGACAGCAACGCTAAGCTGATTAACCCTTGAACAGTAGATGGTGTGTGTGGGTGTGGTCTGTCAGGTCTGTCAGTGGCCAGAGTGGACTTAACTGTTAATTTAGCAGTAGTTTTGTTTTAATTCCATGGTGTAGAATATATGATATGGTACAATGTAAAACCGTCATGTTATTTTCATGGTATATTACCGTTTAATCAACAGCATAAACTGAAAACAGTAGATTAATGAAATTACATTGCATTGTGGTGAAATAGTAGATGTATTTTGGACTTTACCGTAAAATATGTAAAATACAGTAGACGTACACCTACTTTATTTGTGAATGTTCAAAATATAATGTTACACAAAGAGCACAAGGTTGACAAAATAAAAACACTTCCTCTAAAATAAGAGAGAACGTTTTTGCTGTATTTCAAAGGCTTGTAATTCCACACCACAGAATACAGTACCGTACCGTATTTTTGGAGTGCCAAAAACCTTTTGACCACTAGTGGGAGCATGGTATTGTTGTTTCTGTCTCCTTAACATATTTAGAGGTGTGCCTTGTAAGAGGCTACATTTGTGCCACCTATTTGTGAGAGTACTGTATCAATTTATCTGATATGTGGTAGTAGTGCCCCGTCAATTAAATGTTTATAGGGGACAGATTGGAGTGGCAGCAAGTTTTTAAGGTTGAGTAATTTAGAATTTTGTCACCAAATGTAACCACATTTCTATTTAATGTAAATAGTTTATGATTAGTGAATGCCACAATGTAGTTGTTTTGTTAGATACTTATCCCTTTTAGCCAAAATCGTATTTTTTCAAAACCATTTGAGCTGTCGCTCTAGTTGTTCAGTCCGAACAGATTCACAAATCATGGGAATTTGTTGGCTATGCAGACGTTGCCTCCCTCTGAGGCACTTGTTGCTATGCAACCCTTCTGGACTTACCAGAACAGGCCCTGGCTAAAGCCAGTGTGAGAGACTTGCCAGCAAACGTTTGTGCTATGAAACTCAATAAATACTGCACTCTGACCCACAAAACGTATTTGCTAGATTCTTCATAGTGTTGTTACACAAAGCAAGGAAAGTGAACTTCAAAACGTGATGTGGATTTATTGGGATTTGCAGCTGTTGTTGGTAAGTACAGAATCTGCTAGCTTCTGAAGTAACTTACTCACCCTTTATACCTTGAATGGTTGAGTATTTGCCATGTCCTTTGGTCTGTTTTGACCTATAGTCACTGTTTGGAAAAATACCAAAATGTGGTATTTTATATCACTTGGACTTTTGGAGGCCTTAACAACATTGGTATGTTGTAATATGTAAACACATTACCTAACAGCCAACTTGTTTGCACCAATCCTATGTAATTACGGTGAAATACTGTAAAATACAAACCCATTAAGATTACAGTAATGCACTGTACTGTTGTTTTACTGTAACTAACAGGCAGCCAGTTGCCTGTAAGTTACTGTAAAAACAATGGTAAAAAAAAGGTTACAGTAACAGATACTGTAAAATACGGTACGGTAACATACCATACCTTTTTTTATGGTAACTTACAAGCAACTGGCTGCCTATAAGTTACCATAAAAACAACAGGAAATGGTTGACAGTGTTGTTTTTGAAACCTCTCAAACGTTGCTTGAGGTATAATTTCTCACTATGTAGGTAAACTGTACTTTGCTTCCACTCAATTTCATGTGAATTGTTTCACGTTTTTGCCAAGTGGGTTTCAATGGGCTCTTGTTATACACTTTCCTCTGCATTGGACAGTATTTTTACACAAAGTATCAGGCTTTTCAGGCTGTCCAGACCTCTTTGTAATAGTGAGCCCAGTGAGCACAAAGTTCATTCTATGGTGTTATGGATCCGAGGGGCATCTCTCTCTCTCCACCTGTTGGGTGGACCATAAACTGTGGCTCTATCCAGAGGATGGTTCCACTCAGGACGCAACAGCCTGAGTGTCTCTCTCTCAATTCAATTCAATTCAATTCAATTTAAGGGCTTTATTGGCATGGGGAACATTTTAACATTGCCAAAGCAAGTGAAGTAGATAATAAACAAAAGTTAAATAAACAATACAAACTTACAGTAAACATTACACTCACGATAGTTCCAAAAGAATAGAATGTGCAAATAGTTAAAATACAAAAGGGAAAATAAACATAAATATGGGTTGTATTTACAATGGTGTTTGTTCTTCACTGGTTGCCCTTTTCTTGTGACAACAGGTCAATCAATCAATCAAATGTATTTATAAAGCCCTTCTTACATCAGCTGATATATCAAAGTGCTGTACAGAAACCCAGCCTAAACCCCCAAACAGCAAGCAATGCAGGTGTAGAAGCACGGTGGCTAGGAAAAACTCCCTAGAAAGGCCAGAACCTAGGAAGAAACCTAGAAAGGAACCAGGCTATGAGGGGTGGCCGGTCCACTTCTAGCTGTGCCGGGTGGAGATTATAACAGAACATGGCCATGATGTTCAAATGTTCATAGATGACCAGCAGGGTCAAATAATAATAATCACAGTGGTTGTAGAGGGTGTAACAGGTCAGCACCTCAGGAGTAAATGTCAGTTGGCTTTTCATAGCCGATCATTCAGAGTATCTCTACCACTCCTGCTGTCTCTAGAGAGTTGAAAACAGCAGGTCTGGGACAGGTAGCACGTCTGGTGAACAGGTCAGGGTTCCATAGCCCTAGGCAGAACAGTTGAAACTGGAGCAGCAGCATGACCAGGTGGACTGGGGACAGCAAGGAGTCATCAGGCCAGGTAGTCCTGAGGCATGGTCCTAGGGCTCAGGTCCTCCGAGAAAGAGAAAGGAAGAAAGAAGGACAGAAATAAAGAAAGCGAGAGAGAGAGAGAATTAGAGAGAGCATACTTAAATTCACACAGGACACCGGATAAGACAGGAGAAATACTCTAGATATAACAGACTGAACCTAGCCCCCAACACAAACTATTGCAGCATAAATACTATCGGCTGAGACAGGAGAGGTTGGGAGACACTGAGGCCCCCTGTCCGACGATACCCCCAGACAGGGCCAAACAGGCAGGATATAACCCCACCCACTTTGCCAAAGCACAGCCCCCACACCACTAGAGGGATATCTCCAACCACCAACTTACCATCCTGAGACAAGGCAGAGTATAGCCCACGAAGATCTCCCCCATGGCACAACCCAAGGGGGGGTGCCAACCCGGACAGGAAGATCACGTCAGTGACTCAACCCATTCAAGTGACGCACCCCTCCTAGGGATGGCATGGAAGAGCACCAGTAAGCCCCTGTAATAAGGTTTGAGGCAGAGAATCCCAGTGGAGAGAGGGGAACCGGCCAGGCAGAGACAGCAAGGGCGGTTCATTGCTCCAGTGCCTTTCCGTTCACCTTCACACTCCTGGGCCAGACTACACTCAATCATAGGACCTACTGAAGAGATGAGTCTCCAATAAAGACTTAAAGGTTGAGACCGAGTCTGTGTCTGTCACATGGATAGGCAGACCATTCCATAAAAATGGAGCTCTATAGGAGAAAGCCCTGCCTCCAGCTTTTTGTTTAGAAATTCTAGGGACAATAAGGAGGCCTGCGTCTTGTGACCGTAGCGTACGTGTAGGTATGTACGGCAGGACCAAATCGGAAAGATAGGTAGGAGCAAGCCCATGTAATGCTTTGTAGGTTAGCAGTAAAACCTTGAAATCAGCCCTTGCCTTAACAGGAAGCCAGTGTAGAGAGGCTAGCACTGAAGTAATATGATCAAATTTTTGGTTCTAGTCAAGATTCTAGCAACCGTGTTTAGCACTAACTAAAGTTTATTTATTGCTTTATCCGGGTAGCCGGAAAGTAGAGCATTGCAGTAGTCTAATCTAGAAGTGTCAAAAGCATGTATTAATTTTTCTGCATCATTTTTGGACAGAAAGTTTGATTTTTGCAATGTTCTGTAGATGGAAAAAAGCTGTCCTTGAAATGTTCGTCAAAAGAGAGATCAGGGTCCAGAGTAACGCCGAGGTCCTTCACAGTTTTATTTGAGACGACTGTACAACCATCAAGATTAATTGTCAGATTCAACAGAAGATCTCTTTGTTTCTTGGGACCTAGAACTAGCATCTCTGTTTTGTCCGAGTTTAAAAGTAGAACATTTGCCGCCATCCACTTCCTTTTGTCTGAAACACAGGCTTCCAGGGAGGGCAATTTTGGGGATTCACCATGTTTCATCGACATGTACAGCTGTGTGTCGTCCGCATAGCTGTGAAAGTTAACATTATGTTTCTGAATGACCAAGAGGTAAAATATATACTGAAAACAATAGTGGTCCTAAAACGGAGCCTTGAGGAACACAGAAATTTACAGTTGGTTTGTCAGAGGACAAACCATCCACAGAGACAAGCGGATATCTTTCAGACAGATAAGATCTAAACCAGGTCAGAACTTGTCCGTGTAGACCAATTTCGGTTTCCAATCTCTCCAAAAGAATGTGGTGATCGATGGTACCAAATGGAGCACTATGGTCTAGGAGCACAAGGACAGATGCAGAGCCTCGGTCTGACGCCATTAAAAGGTAATAAACCACCTTCACAAGTGCAGTCTCAGTGCTATGATGGGGTCTAGAACCAGACTGAAGCATTTCGTATACATTGTGTTCAGGAAGGCAGTGAGTTGCTGCGCAACAGCTTTTTCAAAAAAATTTGAGAGGTCACAAATCTTTCTGCTGTGGTGGCATACTATAAAGGTGAGACCCAAATGCAGACACAGGAGGCAGATGGTAGAGCTCTGATATTTATTAGGGAGTAGGCAAAGGCAGGTCTGGGACAGGCGAGAGTTTATAAACCAGGTCAGAGTTCAAACAGTACCAGACGATATGCAGTCTCGAGGTCAGGCCAGGCAGGGGTCAGAAACCAGCAGGACTAGAAACAAACAGAGACTGGGGAAAAATAGGAGCAAGGAAAAACCGCTGGTTGACTTTGCAAACCAGACAAACTGGCACAGAGAGACAGGCAACACAGGGATATATACACCATGGATAATAAGTGACACCTGGAGGGGGTGGAGACAATTACAAGGACAGGTGAACCAGATCAGGGTGTGACAGCACACTGTGGTATTTCACCCAGTAGATATGGGAGTTTATCAAAATTGGGTTTGTTTTTTAATTCTTTGCGGATCTGTGTAATCTGAGGAAAATATGTGTCTAATATGGTCATACATTTGGCAGGAGGTTAGGAAGTGCAGCTTAGTTTCCACCTCATTTTGTGGGCAGTGTGCACATAGGCAGACCTGGCGCTCAAGAAAAGACAGGCTATGGCAGACTTTCTCAATAGCTATGCTCACTGAGTCTGTACATAGTCAAAGCTTTCCTTAAGTTTTGGTCAGTCCCAGTGGTCAGGTATTCTGCCACTGTGTACTCTCTATTTAGGGCCAAATAGCATTCTAGTTTGCTCTGCTTTTTTGTTAATTCTTTCCAATGTGTCAAGTAATTATCTTTTTGTTTTCTCATGATTTGGTTGTGTCTAATTGTGTTGCTGTCCTGGGGCTCTGTGGGGTCTGTTTGTGATTGTGAACAGAACCTCAGGACCAGCTTGTTAGGGGACTCTTCTCTTCAGCTTCATCTCTCTGTAGGTGATGGCTTTGTTATGGAAGCTTATTGCTTCCTTTTAGGTGGTTCTAGAATTTAACTGCTCATTTCTGGATTTTGATCAAATTAGCGGGTATCGGCCTAATTCTGCTCTGCATGCATTATTTTGTGTTTTACGTTGTACACAAAGGATATTTTTGCAGAATTCTGCATGCAGAATCTCAATTTGCTCTTTGTCCCATTTTGTGGATTCTTGTTTGGTGAGCAGACCCCAGACCTCACAACCATAAAGGGCAATGGGTTCTGTATCTGATTCAAGTATTTTTTGCCAGATCTTAATTGGTATGTCGAATTGTATGTTCCTTTTGATGGCATAGAAGGCCCTTCTTGCCTTATCTCTCAGCTTGTTCACAGCTTTGTGGAAGTTATCTGTGGCGCTGATGTTTAGGCCAAGGTATGTATAGTTTTTTGTGTACTCTAGGGCAACGGTGTCTAGATGGAATTTGTAATTGTGGTCCTGGCAACTGCACCTTTTTTGTCTTACTGAGATTTACTGTCAGGGCCCAGGTCTGACAGAATCTGTGCAGAAGATCTAGGTGCTGCTGTTGGCCCTCCTTGGTTGGGGACAGAAGCACCAGATCATCAGCGAACAGTAAACATTTGACTTCAGTTTCTAGTAGGGTGAGGCCGTGTGCTGCAGACTGTTCTAGTGCCTTCGCGAATTAGTTCATCTCTCTCTCGCTCTCTCACTCTCTCAAATCCAATTTGTTTTGTCACATGCGCCGATTACAACAGGTGTAGGTAGACCTTACAGTGAAATGCTTACTTAAAAGCCCTTAATCAACAATGCCGTTTTAAGAGAAATAAGTGCTAAAGTATTTACTAAAATAAACTGAAGTAAAAAATAAAGATAAAAAGAAAATGGAAAAATAACAAATAATTAAAGAGCAACAATAAAATAACAGTAACAAGGCTATATACAGAGGGTACCGGTACAGTGTCAATGTGTAGGGGCACAGGTTAGTCAAGGTAATTGAGGTAATATGTACATGTAGGTAGAGGTAAAGTGACTGCATAGATAATAAACAGAGTAGCAGCAGCATAAAAATGGGTGGGGGGTGGGGGGGTGGTCAATGCAAATAGTCAGAGTAGCCATTTGAGTAGCTGTTCAGGAGTCTTGTGGTTTGGGGGTAGAAGCTATTAAGAAGGCTTTTGGACCTAGACTTGGCGCTCCGGTACAGCGGTGGATGAGAGAACAGCCTATGACTAGGGTGGCTGGAGTCTTTGGCAATTTTGGCAATTTTTTAGGGCCTTCCAACCGGTCAGGATGCTTTCGATAGTACAGCTATAGAACCTTTTGAGGATCTGAGGACCTATGCCAAATCTTTTCAGTCTCCTGAGGGCGAATAGTTGTTGTGGCCTCTTCATGACTGTCTTGGTATGTTTGGACCATGATAGTTGGTTGGTGCTGTGGACACCAAGGAATTTGAAGCTCTAAACCTGCTCCACTACAGCCCCGTCGATGAGAATGGGGGCCCCGTGTTGAGGATCAGCGTGGCAGATGTGTTGTTACCTACCCTTACCACCTGGTGTAAAGGTGTTCCTTTTGTCCATGTGGGAAAGGGCAGTGTGGAGTGCAATAGAGATTGCATAATCTGTGAATCTGTTGGGGCGGTATGCAAATTGGAGTGGGTCTAGGATTTCTGTGATAATGGTCTTAACCTTTCAAAGCACTTCATGGCTACAGACTTGAGTGCTATGGATCGGCAGTCATTTAAGTAGGTTACCTTGGTGTTCTTGGGCACAGGGACTATGGTGGCCTTCTTAAAACATTTTGGTATTACAGCCTCGGTCAGGGAGAGGTTGAAAATGTCAGTGAAGACACTTGCCAGTTGGTCAGCGCATGCTCGAAGTACATGTACTGGTAATCCGTCTGGCCCTACGGCCTTGTGAATGTTGACCTGTTTAAAGGTCTAACTCACATCAGCTATGGAGAGCGTGATCACACAGTCGTCCGGAACAGCTAGTGCTCTCATGTATGCTTCAGTGTTGCTTGCCTCGAAGAGCACATAGAAGTAATTTAGCTCGTCTGGTAGGCTCGTGTCACTGGGCAGCTCGTGGCTGTGCTTCCTTTTGTAGTCTGTAATAGTTTGCAAGCCCTGCCAAATCAGGCAAGCGTCGGAGGCGGTGTAGTAGGATTCAGTCTTAGTCCCGAATTGACGCTTTGCCTGTTTCATCGGAGGGGATAGCTGGATTTCTTCTAAGCGTCTGGGTTAGAGTCCCATTCCTTGAAAGTGGCAGCTCCAGCCTTTAGCTCAGTGTGTATGTTGCCAGTGATCCATGGCTTCTGGTTGGGCTATGTACGTACGGACACTGTGGGGATAACGTCTTCAAAGCACTTATTGATGAAGCCAGTGCCTGATGTGGTGTACTCCTCAATGTCATCAGAAGAACCCCGGAACATATTCCAGTCTGTGCTAGAAAAACAGTCCTGTAGCTTAGCATCTGCGTCATCTGACCACTTCCGTATTGAGCGAGTCACTGGTAATTCCTGCTTTCGTTTTTGCTTGTAAGCAGGAATCTGAAGGATAGAGTTATGGTCAGATTTGCCAAATGGAGGGCGAGGGAGTGCTTTGTACTCTTCTCGGTGTGTGGAGTAAAGGTGGTCTAGAGTTTTTTTTCCCCTCTGGTTGCACATGTAACATGCTGTTAGAAATGATTTAAAACGGATTTACGTTTTCGTGCATTAAAGTCCCCGGCCAGTAGAAACGCCACCTCTGGATGAGCATTTCCTAGTTTGGTCATAGCCTTATACAGCGCGTTGAGTGCGGTCTTAGTTCCAGCATCAGTTTGTGGTGGTAAATAGACAGCTACGAAAAATATGGATGAAAACTCTTGCTAAATAGTGTGGTCTACAGTTTGTCATGAGATTCTCTGCTTCAGGAAAGCAAAACCTTGAGGCTCCCTTAATATTATATTTTGTGCATCAGCTGTTATTGACAAATAGACACAGACCGCCACCCTTGTCTTACCGGAGGCAGCTGTTCTATCTTGCCGATGCACAGAAAACCCAGCCAGCTGTATGTTATCCATGTCGTCGTTCAGCCACGACTTGGTGAAACATAAGATGTTACAGTTTTTAATGTCCCGTTGGTAGGATAGTCTTGATCGGAGCTCATCCAGTTTATTATCCAATGATTGCACATTGGCTGATAGTACGGAAGGTAGAGGCGGGTAACCCACTCGCCATTGGATCCTTACAAGGTGCCCCGACCTACGTCCCCTATATCTCCTTCTTTTCTTCATGCGAATGACAGGAATTAGGGCCTTGTCCGGTGTCTGAAGTAAATACTTCTCGTCCGACTCGTTAAAGAAAATATCTTTGTCCAGTATGAGGTGAGTAATCGCTGTTCTGATATCCAGATGCTCTTTTCGGTGGCGGAAACATTATATCAAAAATAAGTTACAAATAGCGCGAAAAAACACACACAATAGCACAATTGGTTGGGAGCCCGTAAAACGGCAGCCATCTCCTCCGGCGCTTTTACTCTCACTCACTTCACTCACTTCACTCACTCACTCACTCACTCACTCACTCACTCACTCACTCACTCACTCACTCACTCACTCACTCACTCACTCACTCACTCACTCACTCACTCTCCCTAGTTTAATTAATGACCCTGTAACTTAACTGGTCCTCAGAGTACAGCCTGGTCACCAGTAGAGTTCCTCATATCACAGCACTGCTGATCTCTTTCTCTCTTTAACTGCTGCTGTCGGTCGTCTCCCACTGGACTCCTTCTCATCCTCTCTGAGATCTCACCTCGCCTCACCTCAGACTCCACTGCGCTCCACAGAGCTCCCTCCTGTCTGCTGCGGCGGGCGGCGAGTCATAGGGCTAAATACCAAATGCATGAAATATTCAGCAGCAATTTCCCCTTTTGAAATAATACCTTGAAATGTTAATGCGCTCCCACTGCTTGTTTTAAGTGGAAAGCATCCCCTGGTGCTGGTGTTTGCACAGTGTAGGTGTGGACCACACTTAAACTGCTGTCTAAGTGAAAGTAATACAGCGCCGACAGCTCTTGAGGATTATACCAGAAAGAGAGAGGGGCACCGAGGTTGGGAGGAGACTGCTATTCTCAGAGCCTACCTGCACAAAATGGCCATTGCTGTACTATAATATTGTTTTATACTCTGTGTGCCCCACATTGACTTTTCATTGGATCCAACATGGCCGCCGTCGTTGAAACTAGTCTCTCAGTTTCATCACTGGAGTATATTCCGCAATTCCTATTTCCTTGCCTCTCTATAAGCCATAGGAAGTTTATATAGTGGCAGCCCATAAGGATGTGTATCTGGTGTCATCCGCCCACAGGGTGCTGCTATTATTAGTCTGGCCTTAACACAGCAGGCGCTGTTCCATGCTGATCCAGCTAGAGCCAGTCTGATGTTATCTCTCTCTCTCTCTCCTCACTCACCTGATGTGGATGGATACCTTTGGCTTGCTATGGGTCTGTGGTGGGAGAATAGTAGCATTGCAGAGTGAGTGAGGAGGAAGGAAGGTGATTTCTCGAGGCTCAGCAGTATTGTTGTTATGAATCTAAAAAGGTCAGGTAATCAGGTCCGGTACAGTTGAGCAGATTCAGGAGGTTATGGATCAGGTTTGTTATTGGTCAGCTGGGTAGTGCAGTCAGAGGCACACAGACGCACACACAGTCACTCACTCTGATTTTCCACTCACATTAAAAATAAAAAAAAGGTTGTAATGTCACATACACCGGATCGGTGCAGTGAAATGTGTTGTTTTTACAGGGTTAGCCATAGTAGTAAGCCACCCCCGGAAGCAAATTAGGGTTAAGTGCCTTGCTCAAGGGCACATCGACAGATGTTTCACCTTGTCGGCTAGGGTGTTCGGTATTTCGGTTTCTGGCCCAACGCTCGGATCGCTAGGGTACCTGAATGCACAACCACCGGCACGCAAACACAGTTGAGTGCACAGTTCCACTGTCTGCCCAGGGCCCTCAGTCTTGACAGCAAGGCATTAAATATTAGTAGCGTTTACGGCGGGTTTGTAACATGGTTATTCCGGTGAGTGAGCTTTCCTTCACAGCATCACTGACCACGGCGCTGCTTTGACAGACAGAGTGATGGTGGTGGAGGGTTAGCCTGACGGACAGCAACCTGCCTGGGATGGCCCAACAAACATACGCACACACAACATACAAACACACGCACATGTTCATGCGCACATGCGCACGCGCACACACACACACACACACACAATTCTGTAGTAGATGCATTGCTCAATCTGTGTGTGTTTTGGTTTGAGGGACATTGTGGAGATTGACTGGCATTCAGGTGTCTTTGCTCTCCTTGTTTGAGCACCAGCTATCCCAGAGAGCCGTGCCATCAATTAGAGCTGAAGTCCAATCATCCAAAACCATGAAAGGTGTGGAGAAGGAGTTTGTATTTCACCTCGTTGAGATCTCATGGTCGTTTGTGGCCTGAAAGCCTTCAGCCGTTCTTTTACGGCACGCCTAGATTTGTTCCGTCAACACTGTGTTAGGTACACTATGTTTTCATTCTTCAAATGACAAGGTACTGTATGGACACTTTGTTGATTTTTGGTTTCTGTAAACGTCTTGGATGTCTTGAAATGAATAGGGTGGCATTTTGGGGGCTTACGGGAATAGTAATTACCTTGTCAACTTCTTTGCTCTAAGAATAGCAAGTGTATGCCTGCTATTAACCTACTCTTAACCACCCCGCTCTTCTATTATTCAAGGAAATGTATCCTCCCCTAGCCTTACCGCCTCTAAAACATTACCATTCACTGTGCTCCCTTAGCCTTACCCCCTTTAAAACAGTACCATTAACTGTGTTCCCTTAGCCTTACCCCCTTTAAAACATTACCATTCACTGTGCTCCCTTAGCCTTACCGCCTCTAAAACATTACCATTCACTGTGCTCCCTTAGCCTTACCCCCTTTAAAACATTACCATTCACTGTGCTCCCTTAGCCTTACCCCCTTTAAAACAGTACCATTCACTGTGCTCACTTAGCCTTACCCCCTTTAAAACAGTACCATTAACTGTGCTCCCTTAGCCTTACCCCCTTTAAAACAGTACCATTCACTGTGCTCCCCTAGCCTTACCCCCTTTAAAACATTACAATTTACTGTGCTCCCTTAGCCTTACCCCTTTTAAAACATTACCATTCACTGTGCTCCCCTAGCCATACCCCCTTTAAACATTACCATTCACTGTGCTCCCCAAGCCTTACCCCATTTAAAACATGACCATTTACTGTGCTCCCCTAGCCATACCCCCTTTAAAACATTACCATTTACTGTGCTCCCCTAGCCATACCCCCTTTAAAACATTACCATTCACTGTGCTCCCCTAGCCTTACCCCCTTTAAAACATTACCATTCACTGTGCTCCCCAAGCCTTACCCCATTTAAAACATTATCGCTCTACTCAACTGTCCCACGGAGATTCATCATTCAGCTCCACTGGCAGCAGAGAGTCTTTAAACACAGAACGTGCAGTAATCCAATGGGCACCTAATAATCATTAACAGCCGGAAGATGAGGTGACCGATCAGGCTAGGCCAAGGCATGTCCAGGGGAGCGAGGGGAGCATAGTGGCAGCCAAGATGGGGTTGATGTGTGTGGGACCTGGTCCGCCTGCCGCAGACGCTTTTCAATCAACACTGACTCTGAAGCGAGAGGGGCTGTTCCTGGCCAGAAGGCCGGCAGGCCTCTTTGCAATTCATCAGGGCCGGTCCCTCTGCTTATTGCAGGCACCCTGACAGCGTTGACACATCTGGTCTTTCTGTGGATGCTCGCAGGGGTTTGTTGACGCTCCTTCTACAAATGACAGTGACCCCGCCCACGCTCCATGGGCTCTCGCTAGAATTGATTAGTGATAATTGGAGGGAGTCAGAAGCTGAGAAGTGTCACTAAATAAATTTGACTCTGGTTAATTGCAGATTCCTCTGGATGTGGGGAGAGAAACACTTAGCCGCCGGCTGACAATGGCGGATTAATTTGGCCCCTTCAAAGAACATAATTAGGCTGATTGTTGAGCGATAAGGCAAAGGTTTTACAAGCTGCCACACTGTCAGAGCTAAGAACATCATCCCTCCTCCCGCTCTCCTCCCCCTCCTCTCCCCTCATTTACTTTGATTTGAGCTGGAGGAGACGGCCAGGGTCGTCCCTTACACTCGGTTGACACTCCCTGCCTGGCTGCCCCTCCACAGTGTGGGACATGTTTTAACCTCTGTTCTGGAGACGATACTAGACCAAGAGTTCATCACTCCTACAGGGTCCCCAACGGATAACATCAGGGGCAACGTTTCAGTCAATCAGCCACAGATCTACAGTTTACAATATTTTCCTTAAGCAGACAGACATGGCCTTTGATAACAGGGCATTGCAGGCATACCATATGAGAGCTATCGAGTAGATCTAGAGAGACATACAGACAGAAGTCCTTCAACCTGACGGGGGAGCTACTGCGCTTGGATGAAGACCGGAGGGATTCTTGTCAGCCTTCCAGAGCATACGAATCCAATTTGAGATGGGTTCATTCCTGGTCCAAGTGGAAATGATTTCAGAGCCCCAGAGCATTACTCAGGCTTGGCCCAGACTGGGGCCGAGGGGCCGTGGAGTCCTTCCTCCGCTTCACTCTGCACTGAGGGCCCCTCACTGTGTGGAGGTTGGTGCTTCAGCAGGCTGGACTCTTCTTGGACGATGCCCAGGTCTCTAACAGAGAGGAGGCCTCCACAGACCAGGCTTCAAAGGAGAAGGCTCTGAGATAATAACAATGCACTTGACAGATACATCAGTAGAGTTTAACCACTACCGGCTGTGTGCTGTTACTAAAAATATGAAAAGATAAAATGAAGAACAACAAATGGCTGAATCAAAGAACATGTCAGAAGCTCTCAGATTGTCTTCCCTTCAGTCTGGCAAGGCGAGAGTTGAGTTTCTGCTGAAAGAAAGATGGCATAAAATACTTTTGATTTATTGGCTAATATTCAAACTGTATGCTCTCAAAGTATGTACACTTCCTCAATGTGAAATTTAACTTGGCAAGATGGTACTATTTATTTTCATACTGTTTTCCAAAAGAGAGCGAACGTGATTCACGCCTTTCATATTAAAATGTTTGACTTAAGCCAAAATTAATATAAAATATTGAATTATCATGTCGATCGATATACACTACCGTTCAAACGTTTGGGGTCACTTAGAAATGTCCTTGTTTTTAAAAGATAGGCAATTTTTTTCTCCATTAAAATAACATAAAATTATATCAGAAATACAGTGTAGACATTATTAATGTTGTAAATGACTATTGTAGCTGGAAATGGCAGATTTTTTTATGGAATATCTACATAGGCGTACAGAGGCCCATTATCAGCAACCATCACTCCTGTGTTCCAATTGCACGTTGTGTTAGCTAATCCAAGTTTATCATTTTAAAAGGCTAATTGAGCATTAGAAAACCCTTTTGCAATTATGTTAGCACAGCTGAAAACTGTTGTCCTAATTAAAGAAGCAATAAAACTGGCCTTCTTTAGACTAGTTGAGTATCTGGAGCATCAGCAATTGTGGGTTCGATTACAGGCTCAAAATTACCAGAAAAAATTACTTTCTTCTGAAACTCGTCAGTCTATTCTTATTCTGAGAAATGAAGGCTATTCCAGGCGAGAAATTGCCAAGAAGCTGAAGATCTTGTACAATCCTGTGTACTACTCCCTTCACTGAACAGAGCAAACTGGCTCTCACCAGAATAGGAGGAGTGGGAGGCCCCAGTGCACAACTGAGCAAGAGGACATGTACATTAGTGTCTAATTTGAGAAACAGATGCCTCACAAGTGCTCAACTGGAGGCTTCATTAAATAGTACCTGCAAAACACCAGTCTCAACGTCAACAGTGAAGAGGCGACTCCGGGGTGCTGGCCTTCTAGGCAGAGTTACAAAGAAAAAGCCATATCTCAGACTGGCCAATAAAAATAAAGATTAAGACGGGCAAAAGAACACAGACACTGGACAGAGGAACTCTGCCGTTTCCAGCTGCAAAATGTAATTTACCACATTAACAATGTCTACACTGTATTTCTGATCAATTTGATGTTATTTTAATGGACAAAACATTTGCTTTTCTTTCAAAAACAAGGACATTAGTAAGTGACCCCAAACTTTTGAACGGTGGTGTACATTCAAATAAATGAGGCAAAAACATGGCATTGTACTCTTTCTTGATTTGATAAAAGAGAGATACAGCCTGGTGTCCATGCTGCTTGTCCACTGTTTATGTGCACCATGTTCTTCTCTGCTCGAGAGCCATGTCAAAGGTGACCAGACTGACCTTGGAACATCTCAAAGATCATCTCATCTGTGAAAGAACAAGTGTTTGCAGATATACAGTAGCCCCAGTGTTTCCATGGACACCTGTTTTGTCTCCCCTGATTTTGAAGCTGAAAACAATGAACTGGTACAAACACTTCCTGACCTGAGCAGAGAGAGTAAATGCCAGAGCAGAGCTTTCTATTCTGACAGCCAGGGAGCCTGTGGGTGAACAGAACAGGCAGTCAGGAGAGCAGGGTTGTGCGTTTCAAGGCTCTGACTCCTGCCTCCTCCTGCCTTCTGCACTGACAGACAGACCGATAGGTGGGTGGAGAGACTTGGCCTTCCAGCAGATATTAGATGGAGGTCTCTGTTTAGAGCAGGGGTACCTCTGGGAGACGATTTGATGCATGATGGGCTGAATAACATCGACCCCTGCCTTGCTTTGCTGCTGTTCTGCAGTTATGGGTGCAGGGCAGGTATTGCCTTCTGGGTGTTTCTTGAATCCAAGGCTAGGGCTCTGGTGTGGTGAATGGTGGATATCAACCTCACACTAGCACCCTCAGAGAAACAACGATCTGGTCTCCATTTTAACGTGTGTGTGTGTGTGTGTGTGTGTGTGGAGGGGAATGGTGCCCCTTCTATGATTACACACTGACTTTGGCAGAATATTTGAAACGGTACAGTTGGATCCCTTTGCTAGCTTCTTTCGACAAACTTTGCTAGCTAATGACAACATTGCCATCTGTCTAAAGTAAATTTGACAACACGATAATGCTGGCAAAGTCGTTTCCTACTAAATATTTGACTACTTTAGCAATATCATTGTATTTCCAGGCACTATAGTGTAATTTAGACGAAATAGTAGTTAGCCTCTGTCCAGAATGACTGAGTGGCGCTGCCGGCAGAGGGCGGCTTGCCAACGTTCATAACAATGGCGTGACGCGACCGAGTGACGGAGGAGCAACCTATGAATCCGGTTCTGTTTATTTTGGGATATCATAGGGTAATGCATGTAATGACATGATCAAAATATGACTTGGTCTTTTTAATGATTTACTATACATATTATGTAATAACATTTGAGTAATATTGAACATGGAAATATTGCTATTCTGTAGCACCATTCAGACCAAAGCATGTTGCATATAACACATAAAACGATTGATGAAGGTGGGACTGAATGAAAGGCCTCTGAGTGCCTACTGACTGATCTGTTTACGTTCGTTGATGCATAATGAACTTGCTCTCGCTGATGGAGTAGAGCACCAGTGCATCAGACTGCCATAATTGATCCCAGTGCTCTCCCTCCAGGCCTAGCAGATCTATCAGGCCAGTGTAGTGAGGTTGAGGCACGTCCAGTCATCATCAGAGTTAGAAGGCCCGTCTCTGGGACTACTGCTACCTTGGCCGTGGGTTCCACCTGTCCCCGCTGGAGCGTTGACGGCTGGGGGCCGCTCGTCGGCTGGGGAGTGGGGGTGGGGGTGGGAGCCGGTGGTGGGCTTGGGTCACGGCCACAGATTAACTCTAGTATTTATGACTTGGGCCCGTCTAATGGCAGTGGGAGAGATGGGAAATATTGCTCACTTAGTAGGATTACTGGGTGCCGTAATGCCCCAAAGGCCTGCTTTATGGAGGGCCATAAATGTTCCCAGGGATAGACTGCTAGCTGGGGATTGATTAGCGCTTGGAGGAAAGTCGATCCGTTACCCACGCCCCACCGGCGACCGCTGTGATGGATGATTCCGGGAGGCGGGGGTTTCTTTGTGTGGCGGAGGGGAGTGAACGCACTTTTCTCTTCTCTCAGCGCCGTGCCACTCCAAGACATCCCGCGTGACACAAGATGGAGGGCCCCCATTGCTCGGAGGCCACGGGAGGTTGTCAGGTGGAAGCAGAGCCATGGCCAGCTGCATCCCGACCCCTCGTCTCCGCTCGCCTCCAGCCAGCAGACAGAAGAAGAGCTGACCTTGCCACGTGCTGCCATTTAACAAAGTCCCTACTTCACCTTACCTCCCCGAGACATCACTCATTTCTAATGATACACCTCCTCTTCCTAACCCCCAGGCCCTAGGGCAATCATTCTGTACCGGTTTGGATAAAGCCACAGGAGCCATTTTACCTTAATCTACTGTCATCACTATCCTTGTCCAGGTTTAAAGCATTTTATACCATGCCATTGTTGAATGATCCTTTCTGATTGGCTTGAAGGGCAGGACTGATGGTTGAGTTAGCTATCGTGTCTTCGGTCTTGCTCTCTGCTGCCATCTCCAGCCTACTGACTATGTCATTGCTTCTGAAAAATGTGTGTAAGAAGTGAAAGGTCTCATGCCCTGCTGAAGTGTGTGGTTCAGATGAAACTCCCAGTCTGTGATTGAAATCAACTGATAATGCTGCCCTGTTTGCGTCTGCAGTAACGTGGCTGTCTGGCTGGGGCGAGGACCAGATTGAAACTAAAGTATTTGGAAATAGTAGAGTTGGTCAGGCCTTGCCCAACACTGTAACATCATGCACTGGCCTTTTGTCCCCAGGTTGTATTGATTTCATTCAGCATGTGTTATGGTCGGGTGCTGTGAGAACTCAAGCCCTCAACTCCTTCTCTCTCCTTCCCTGCAGTTATGGAAATCTCCCCCACTTGGTGTTGGACTGTGGCTGCCCTCATGCAGGGCTTTCAGTAGTGCAGATATTTTCCAGATGCTTGGCTCGGGACACTGAGTGCCTGTGTGTGTGTGTGTGTGTGTGTGTGTGTGTGTGTGTGTGTGTGTGGTGTGTGTGTGTGTGTGTGTGTGTGTGTGTGTGTGTGTGTGTGTGTGTGGGGTGGGTGTGTGTGGGCGCGACTGCACTAGTGTGTGTATCCCTGCGTGTATGTGTGTGTAAAATACCTGCAAGCCGCCATCTCCTGTTTTATTGCCCGTCGTGGAGAGAGTGATGAAAGCGCTCCTCAAAATGGCCTACCTGCCGACGGGCCTTGGTCCCAGGATTTATTGGCACGTTTATCTTGGGTTTCACCAAAGGTAAAACTGTTTTATGTTATTTAGGAGTTCAGCTGGTCAGGGAGAGAGCTCACCTTTCAGTTTGATGTAGCCTTTACTTACATTTGCTATTGTATTACCACCCCAACCACATCAACAGGTGTTTTCATTTTATATACAGAACCGTAGCTGCGTCGGCCTGGCGTCCGTCCACTCAGGTTTTCGTGAATTCATACTGTATCCTACTGACTCCCGATCTCAGGCATGTTTAAATGCAGGCAACTATCACCACAGGACAGTGTATTTTGTCCTTGTAATGAACAAACCCTGCTGTGTTTCTATAGCAGAGCAAAGTGGAGGAGAACCGCTGCGGAGTAGACCTGCTGCTCTAGTCGCTCTTGTTGAACAAGAGGGGGGGGAGGCAGTCGCCAGATAAGGCTGATTACAAAGCTTATCAGATACATGGAGATAATTATAATAGTAATGTAAATGGTAAAGCAGTCTGGGCAGAGATAACAGAGTTCTTCACTGCACTGCGGGCGATGGCGCGATAAGAGCGGTGGGAGCTGCCTTCGGATTGTTTTGGGTAACACAAAGCAGGCGTTTCACCATGTTAACGCACCGCAAACCTGAAGGACATTAGAACAATCCCGGGTCAACAGTAAGTGAAATCTGCTGGGTTGAGTTGTGGACTGACTGGAGATGGCCGGTGTTATCTGTAGCACAGATCTAGCCAGCATCATAATATTAGGCCTTATCAAAGCTTCATGTTTAGACACTAAACACGGCAGCCATCAAATGTGTGCTTTATCTTATCTGCCGTGGTGACTTATCGGCAGTGGGGAAAAGCCTGTTGGAACTTATAAGAGAGAACGAGATGTTTTTTGGGTTTTTTTTACGTGACCATACATTTTTGAAGGGGATTGAGTGCATGCACACACACACACACATACCGAGGTAGGCTATGACGTCACCTAGGAAGGCTGCCACTCACCCACCATAATGGCAGGCCAGACCGGAACAAAGCAGGCCAGGGAAGGCTGTAATCAGAGAGGCTGGATCCCAGGCTCCTGTCTGTGGGAAGAGCAAGGAAAATGGTCTCCTGGGTCATGGGCGTCTGCGTCGTTAGAGACACGGATCCTCCCCCTTAGGAGGCATCATTACGGGGCACTGACTCTGTTGCGCTTCCCTCCCCCTGGATGTGCAGCCCGACCCTCATCAGTCATCAGTGGGGCTCTGGGGGAAAACTACTACCCTCGCTAGTCTCAAAACCCAACCACTGGAAAAAGGGATAGAGGGGAGAGGGAGCTCCTGACGCTGTACTGTACCTCCCAGCTTCGCGCTAGCTTGGCTACTGGGCCTCGTGCAGCCCTGACCAAAGCGTCCGGGTGTTCACATTACTGTAAAAACACACTGGAATGGAGCCGTAGCACAACACGCCATGTAGTGTTTGCTTTGAGAGACTTCCAGCTCTACGAGTCTGGCCTGCTTGCTCCATTTTTAGGAGTGTTTGCACAAGGGTGTAATTTGTAACATTCGCTGAGCTGAGGGAGAGAGAGAGGGCAAGGGCTGGAGTGTAGCACTGACTGTCTGGGAGTACTCAGTCAGGGTTCGTGCGTGCGTGTGTGTGTGTGTGTGTGTGTGTGGTGTGTGTGTGTGTGGTGTGTGTGTGTGTGTGTGTGTGTGTGTGTGTGTGTGTGTGTGTGTGTGTGTGTGTGTGTGTGTGTGTGTGTGTGTGTGTGTGTACAGCATACTGTACTTGTCATCCAGACATAGTGGCATTTAGGGTTTTGAGTCTGACTAGGTTTTCTCATGCCTGTTGTTCACTGTCTGCATCCATCAATGACATTCTACACAAATGTCACCATACTGTCACCGCCGCTACCATACTGTCACCGCCGCTACCATACCATCACCGCCGCTATCATACTGTCACCGCCGCTACCATACTGTCACCGCCGCTATCATACTGTCACCGCCGCTACCATACTGTCACCGCCGCTACCATACTGTCACCGCCGCTACCATACTGTCACCGCCGCTACCATACTGTCACCGCCGCTATCATATTGTCACCGCCGCTACCATACTGTCACCGCCGCTACCATACTGTCACCGCCGCTACCATACTGTCACCGCCGCTACCATACTGTCACCGCCGCTACCATACTGTCACCGCCGCTACCATACTGTCACCGCCGCTACCATACTGTCACCGCCGCTACCATACTGTCACGGCCGCTACCATACTGTCACGGCCGCTACCATACTGTCACCGCCGCTACCATACTGTCACCGCCGCTACCATACTGTCACCGCCGCTACCATACTGTCACCGCCGCTACCATACTGTCACCGCCGCTATCATACTGTCACGGCCGCTACCATACTGTCACCGCCGCTACCATACTGTCACCGCCGCTACCATACTGTCACCGCCGCTACCATACTGTCACCGCCGCTACCATACTGTCACGGCCGCTACCATACTGTCACCGCCGCTACCATACTGTCACCGCCGCTACCATACTGTCACCGCCGCTACCATACTGTCACCGCCGCTACCATACTGTCACCGCCGCTACCATGCTGTCACCGCCGCTACCATACTGTCACCGCCGCTACCATACTGTCACCGCCGCTACCATACTGCAGCGATAATGGCTTGCCATCAACAACCAGGCAACACAAGTATTCCAGTGAAGAAATGATCAGTGGAGAATAAATACTGTATTGTTGTCCCCAAACATGACAAAACGCATGCGTTTACATCCCCATATGGAGGCCTGAACAGCTCTGAAAAGCTCTGTCCGCCGATTGACAGGCTTGAATGCAGCAGGACATCGTGTTCAAAGTAACTTTGTTCACAACGACGTGCGAGGCTGACATGTTCCCTGGCCTACTGCAGCCGACATACATAAAAGCAGCGGTGACAGAAAGGAGGAAAATTAGGGATAAAGCTTTCCATCTCCGGGAAGGTCAACCAGACAGGCCATTTTTGGGATGGTTCTAGCAGAGAGAGAGAGACCCTCAACAGTACAATAGAAATGTGAAGGAGGTCATGGTGGAGAGACAGAGTGGGCTCTTACGGAACTGTTTGTTCCCTCCTCCTCACTACTAGTGTACACAGGTAAACACACACAGATGGATGCTATTTGGCCCCACCATTCTCTCTCCTTCTGATGAAATTCAATAGACCAACATAAAAGTGTCCGCAGATGGAGTGAATCGTGTGATGGTCCAAAGGGGATTATTGTGAAATGACAGGGAAGGCCAAGTGACACGCTGGATGACACGTTCTTATTTTGTCCCCATGTGCTGTACTTTACACCACCACTTTTCAGGTCCCTGTACCACCATTAAATAGAGCACAGAAAACCATTTGGCTTCAGTGATCGTCTGACAGATAAATGGGATAACCTATCCAAAACGTGTGTTTGTGTGTGTGTGTGTGTGTGTGTGTGTGTGTGTTTGTGTGAGTCCTGTCGCAGCAGGGCCGTAGGTTGATGAGAGTCTGGGGTGTACAGAGGCCTAATCCAGGGCATATTTGATTGTTCGCAGCGCGGCTTGGTCGGAGTTAAATGTCTTCTCGAGACGGTGTCCCTGTTCTCTCTCTCTCTCTCTCTCTCTCTCTCTCTCTCTCTCTCTTGCTGCTGCTCATGGAATCAATTGAGGTTTCTGTGTGATCCCTGTAGATAGAGAGCTGGCTGGCTACTAGCTGCTACTCTGCTTCCCCTACCTACACTGTCATTTGAATAAAGAGAGCCTTCGCTCAAATGGCAGCAGACAGGCCCCGGGGCGGATCACGACACCGCTCACTGCAGTTCCCTGCCGCTCGTAGCCTCGAACACGTTCTCAAAGGGCACCCGGAAGCTCCACCACAACACTCAGCCGACTGCTGACTAGCTGCCCCGTTTATAAATTCCAGACTCCCCTGGTTTCAATGGCTCAAACAGACAGCATGGTGCTGGGTTATATCTGAGGAAAAAGGCTTATTTTTCTATATCAAATAAAGTAAAAGGACAAAGGGTCAGTTTCCACATTGTATTAAAAAAGTAACCACCTCCTGAATGTTTTTGTTTGATGCCATGTCTGAATGCCTGTCCCTGCTTCTCTCTCTCTCTCTCTCGTTTCTCTCTCTCTCGTTTCTCTCTCTCTCGTTTCTCTCTCTCTCTCGTTTCTCTCTCTCTCGTTTCTCTCTCTCTCGTTTCTCTCTCTCTCTCTCGTTTCTCTCCCTCGTTTCTCTCTCTCTAGCTCTTGGTCTCTCTCTCTCCCCTCTTGTTCGTTCCTAACAGGCTTTGTTTAAATGGTCCCCTGTTCCTCCACACCATGCAGTATTTAGTTTCCCTGAGACCTCTATTAGCAGTGAACAGTACCAGGGCCAGGAGGAGTCAGGAGGGGCCAACAGGAGTCAATAGGAGTCAGGAGGGGCCAACAGGAGTCAGGAGGGGCCAACAGGAGTCAGGAGGGGCCAACAGGAGTCAGGAGGGGCCAACAGGAGTCGGGAGGGGCCAATAGGAGTCAGGAGGGGCCAACAGGAGTCAGGAGGGGCCAACAGGAGACAGGAGGGGCCAGGAGGGGCCAACAGGAGTCAATAGGAGTCAGGAGGGGCCAACAGGAGTCAGGACGGGCCAACAGGAGTCAGGAGAGGCCAACAGGAGTCAGGAGGGGCCAACAGGAGTCAATAGGAGTCAGGAGGGGCCAACAGGAGTCAATAGGAGTCAGGAGGGGCCAACATGAGTCAGGAGGGGCCAACAGGAGTCAATAGGAGTCAGGAGGGGCCAACAGGAGTCAATAGGAGTCAGGAGGGGCCAACAGGAGTCAGGAGAGGCCAACAGGAGTCAATAGGAGTCAGGAGGGGCCAACAGGAGTCAATAGGAGTCAGGAGGGGCCAACAGGAGTCAGGAGGGGCCCACGGGAGTCAGGAGGGGCCAACAGGAGTCAGGAGGGGCCAACAGGAGTCAGGAGGGGCCAACAGGAGTCAGGAGGGGCCAATAGGAGTCAATAGGAGTCAGGAGGGGCCAACAGGAGTCAATAGGAGTCAGGAGGGGCCAACAGGAGTCAATAGGAGTCAGGAGGGGCCAACAGGAGTCAGGAGGGGCCAACAGGAGTCAGGAGGGGCCAACAGGAGTCAGGAGGGGCCAATAGGAGTCAATAGGAGTCAGGAGGGGCCAACAGGAGTCAATAGGAGTCAGGAGGGGCCAACAGGAGTCAGGAGGGGCCAACAGGAGTCAGGAGGGGCCAACAGGAGTCAGGAGGGGCCAATAGGAGTCAGGAGGGGCCAACAGGAGTCGGGAGGGGCCAATAGGAGTCGGGAGGGGCCAATAGGAGTCGGGAGGGGCCAACAGGAGTCGGGAAGGGCCAACAGGAGTCAGGAGGGGCCAACAGGAGACAGGAGGGGCCAACAGGAGTCAATAGGAGTCAGGAGGGGCCAACAGGAGTCAATAGGAGTCAGGAGGGGCCAACAGGAGTCAATAGGAGTCAGGAGGGGCCAACAGGAGTCAATAGGAGTCAGGAGGGGCCAACAGGAGTCAATAGGAGTCATGAGGGGCCAACAGGAGTCAGGAGGGGCCAACGGGAGTCAGGAGGGACCAACGGGAGTCAGGAGAGGCCAACAGGAGTCAGGAGGGGCCAACAGGAGTCAGGAGGGGCCAACAGGAGTCAGGAGGGGCCAACAGGAGTCAGGAGGGGCCAACAGGAGTCAGGAGGGGCCAACAGGAGTCAGGAGAGGCCAACAGGAGTCAATAGGAGTCAGGAGGGGCCAACAGGAGTCAATAGGAGTCAGGAGGGGCCAACGGGAGTCAGGAGGGGCCAACGGGAGTCAGGAGGGGCCAACAGGAGTCAGGAGGGGCCAACAGGAGTCAGGAGGGGCCAACAGGAGTCAGGAGGGGCCAATAGGAGTCAATAGGAGTCAGGAGGGGCCAACAGGAGTCGATAGGAGTCAGGAGGGGCCAACAGGAGTCAGGAGGGGCCAACAGGAGTCAGGAGGGGCCAATAGGAGTCAATAGGAGTCAGGAGGGGCCAACAGGAGTCGATAGGAGTCAGGAGGGGCCAACAGGAGTCAGGAGGGGCCAACAGGAGTCAATAGGAGTCAGGAGGAGTGGAGCTTTTTTTGTTAATGCTGCCCGGAGGTTTCTGCTGGAGGGGGTATCTTTTGACTCTCTGCCCCACACTGACACACACATGCTCCATACTCCCCCCCACCGACCCGGAGAACGAGGGAGATGTAGAGATTCCACAGACACTTCCTCTGAGAGCTGACATCATTAGCCAGCCAGCCACGTTCCGTTTCCACTGGAGAGGGCCGGCGTGCCGTGAGGTCAAGATCACGGTACAATTACCCCGGCCCCCGTGTCGTTACCATGCCCCTCCATGGCCCCCTGCCTGGCCCCCTGCCTGGCCTCACGCCTGCCAACGTCTCCCCGTTACTGCTCCTGAAGACAATTAGCCCCCAGAATATCCTGCTGTCATCTTCCTCCTCCTCCTCATCCCTCTGTATCTCATTAACAGGTCTATGAGCCACTGTCTGTGCGGCATTCTGTCTGTGTCTGTGTGTCTGTCTGTGTGTCTGTCTGTCTGTCTGTCTGTCTGTCTGTCTGTCTGTCTGTCTGTCTGTCTGTCTGTCTGTCTGTCTGTCTGTTTTAAGACTCTATTTTAAGACTACTGCCTGGCCATTAGGATGCACAGTCAAATCCCCTGTAAGCCTATTAACTCCCCGTCATCCCTATTAATACAATAGAGCTGTTCCTATTGCACAGGTCTGATCCTTACTCTATGTACAGTACATCACATCACGACAAGCCACTCCTGTCAGATAGTAACTATCTCTCTCACACACACACACACACACACACACACACACACACACACACACACACACACACACACACACACACACACACACACACACACACACACACACACACACACACCCCCCCCCTGAGATAGATATGGAGGCCCTAGCCTAGCACGTGTCAGCATTTTGAGGCATCATAAACATGCTAATACAGGCCTGTATAATTGCATATGCAGTATATCTCAGCTCTCAATGCGGGATGCTGTCATGTCATGTGCTTTTTCCCCCTCCCTTTTTTTAGACCTGAATTCCATACCAACCCAATGCTCGAGAGTTAGTCATCTCTTCTCCACCCCCACCCTCCGCTCTTTCTCTCTTACGGTCCAGCAGGAGCTGTTATAGATGAATCTGACAGAAAAAGCAGACATCACTGCCAACGCAGAGTGACAAGAGAGAGGCGATGAACATCATCTACTGCCTATTGAAGTTTCAGATAGCAGATGCTTCCCTTTTTTCACCCCCCCCCTCCCCTCGCCTCCCTCCCCTCGCCTCTCTCGCCTCCCTCCCGCCTCCTTCCTCTCTGACAAGTATGGAGTCTTTCCTGTGTGCATTGCAGTGTGGGAAGGAAGGGTTCCATCAACTGTAGACTGCTCTCTCTCTCTCTCTCTCTCTCTCTCTCTCTCTCTCTCTCTCTCTCTCAGTTCATTTCAAAGGGATTTATTGGCATGGGAAATGTGTTTATATTGCCAAAGCAGGTGAAATAGATAATAAACAAAAGTAAAATAAACAATGGCTATATACAGTGTTGTAAAGTTGTGAAAATAGTTAAAATACAAAAGGGAAAATAAATAAACATAAATATGGGTTGTATTTACAATGGTGTTTGTTCATCACTGGTTGTCCTTTTCTTGTGGCAACAGGTCACAAATGTTGCTGCTGTGGAGGCACACTGTGGTATTTCACCCAATAGATATAGGAGTTAACCAAAATTGTATTTAAAAATTTTTTAGGGGGTAGGTCAGCTTTAATATTGCAGATAGATTGTAGCTTCCATCAATGTAATTGTCTGCTTAACTTCCAATCCCCCATATATTTTTTGCACATTTTTGGCATTCTCTCAACCAGCTTAACCTGGAATGCTTTTCCAACAGTCTTGCAGGAGTTCCCACTTTATCCTAAGCACTTGTTGGCTGCTTTTCTTTCACTCTGCTGTCCAACTCATCCCTAACCATCTCAATTGGGTTAAGGTTGGATGATCGTGGAGGCCAGGTCATCTGATGTAGCACTCCACTCTCCTTCTTGGTCAAATAGCCCTTACACAGCCTGGAGGTGTGTTTTGAACCATTGTCCTGTTGAAAAACAAATGATAGTCCCACTAAGCGCAAAGCAGATGCACAGAATGCTGTGGTAGCCATGCTGGTTAAGAGTGTCTTAAGCGTGTCCCTCGTTGTGACGATTTTCCCAAGCATCTCTGTGTAGTCAGACCTTTGATTATTTTGTGCCACCAGGGCCACAATAATATGGCCCCTCTCTGATTGTCTGAGTGTGACCGCCTCCCCGTGGGTTACTGCAGCCAGTGTAGCCAGCACTGCCACTCCCTGGGTGGGGATCACCCACCGGAATCCCCACCGGCTAGGTACAAGGTCGTCAAGGTTCTCATTAGCAGCTTTGAGCATTTCCTTGTATATTATGCTCTCCCATCAGGGATCTCTGGCTGTGTAGGACCAATCCTGCCAGGCAGGCTCAGAATCTTGAGGGTGCGGTGCTGCTCTTGTAGGTCTCTGACCGCATTTATCTTTCTGTTTTGGCTGCATATAGGCATCTTACAGCAGGCCCATATAACAAATAAGGACTTCTCTGTAGTGTATGGGTCGCTCAGGTGGGTGTATAGTGTTGGGGGGACCATTTCATCATGATAGGACGATAAATAAATAAATGACATGTATTATATATTTTAAAATGTATATGCCTCATCTGCACAAAATAGAAAGCTCTCTCTCACAGCCCCTACTCACAGACACACATTGGTTATAGGATATGCAGCCGTTTTCTTTCTCGCTCACTTAACGCCACACTTTTCCAAACACACACCACACCTTCCATCACAACACATCCAGTCATACCCACGTACTGTGCCTTCTATGTCTTCTGTCTGCTTTGTTTCTATCTCCGCCATGTTGATGGAGTACTTTTGTGTTCCTATTCGTTGTATTTGAAGATGTATTATTTTGCCAGTTATCCTTTCTTCTAATGCCGTTTTATCCATTTATAAGATACTGTTCATTTATAAGATACATTATTCGACTCCTGTATGAGAACTTTGTCATTTTTAGAATAGCCATGGAGTAGTTTTTGTGTCTCAGAACATTTGGTTGTCAATATACAGTTTATTGACTACGAGAGCTACACGCTTCCCTTTTAATCTATTCTCCTTGAAGATTGGCTACAGAACTTTGCTCCGTTCTGCAATCTCCCTCGGGAACTAATCCTTCATGCCTATTTTCGTGCCAGTGAGTCTTTTACCCAGGCTTTTAACCATTACTTTATCCTTAAAGAAAGCTAATTTGGCAATGATTGGGCGCTCATATGTCTGTCCTCTTTGTCCGAAATGGTGTACACATTTGTGTTGGATTTTATTGACAGCATCGAGTGGGATTTGAAGCACTGTATGAAAGAATTCCTTCACTACCTTTTTGGGAACTTCTCCTTCTCTTTCTTGGATGCCCGTAAGTACTGGATTTTCTCTTGTAGATCTAGTCTGTATGTCAAGTAAGGCTTCTCTCAGAAAGATGTTCTCCTTTTTAAGTTCATTAACGTCCATTTCTATCTTACTGACTGGCCCTTTTCGCTTGTTTGTATGTTTCTCCATTGTCGCAGATTTTTCGTCACTCATTTCGAGGCTCGCCTTCAACTCCATTATATCCTTACATGACTAGTTCAAGTATGCGCAGTTTGTCATTTATCAACTTTAACAGATCGCTGTCCACCCTTACCACTCCCGGTTGTGAAAAGCATAAATTGTCTGTATCCGTCGAGGAGTCGAGTTTGATTATCCCCATTTACTCTCCGTCACGTTTGAGTGTTGCTTGTTTTCGTAATATTTGCCTGTAAATTTCTCTAGCCTCATGATTTGTTTTGTGTTATCCAGATTGAATTACCCACGACTATATGAAGTGCTAATATTTAGTCTAACTTACTGATATTGAATATTACATTTTTATCTGGAGACGATCTGCAACACTGTGTTCAGTCCGCCATCTTACCTTCCTTTTCAAAATTGGATTTGTTTTCAAATTCTTTGTGGGTCTGTGTAATCTGAGGGAAATATTTTTCTTTAATATGGTCATACATTTGGTAGGAGGTTATGAAGTGCCGCTCAGTTTCCACCTAATTGTGTGGGCCAGGTCTGCTATGCTCACTGAGTCTGTACATAGTCAAAGCTTTCCTTAATTTTGGGTCAGTCACAATGGTCAGGTATTCTGCCACTGTGTACTCTCTGTTTTTTTGTTAATTCTTTCCAATGTGTCTAGTAATTATCTTTTTGTTTTCTCATGATTTGGTTGGGTCTAATTGTGTTGCTGTCCTGGGGCTCTGTGGGGTCTGTTTGTGTTTGTGAACAGAGCCCCAGGACCAGCTTGCTGAGGGGACTCTTCTCCAGGTTAATCCCTCTGTAGGTGATGGCTTTGTTATGGAAGGTTTGGAAATTGCTTCCTTTTAGGTGGTTGTAGAATTTAACGTATCATTTCTGGATTTTGATCATTAGCGGCCTAATTCTGCGCTGCATGCATTCTTTGGTGTTTTACGTTGTACACAGAGGATATTTTTACAGAATTCTGCATGCAGAGTCTCAATTTGGTGTCCCGATTTGTGAATTTTGGTGAGTGGACTCCAGACCTCACAACCATAAAGGGCAATGGATTCTATAACTGATTCAAGTATTTCTTGCCAGATCCTAATTGGTATCTCTCAAATCATTCACAGATTTGTGGAAGTTACCTGTGGTGCTGATGTTTAGGCAGAGGAATGTATAGTTTTTTGTGTGCTCTAGGGCGTCGGTGTCTAGATGGAATTTGTATTTGTGATCCTGGCAACTAGACCTTTTTTGGAGCACCAGATCATCAGTAGGCATTTGACTTCAGATTCTAGTGAAGCCGGGTGCTGCAGACTGTTCTAGTGCACTCACCAATTCGTTGATATATATGTTGAAGAGGGTGGGGCTCAAGCTGCATCCCTGTCTCTCTCCACGTGTGTGTGTGTGTGTGTGTAACGTTCGTCGTATTGAGTAGACCATAATGCAGCGGGAATGTGTATTCTCATCTTCTTTATTAGAAGGAAAAAACACAAACAAAATACAAACATTGACGAAGAGAGTCCTGTAAGGCTAAACGCTATACACGGAACAACTACCCACAAACACAGTGACAAAAACCCCTACTTAAATATGACCTCCAATTAGAAGCAACGAATAAGAGCTGCTTCTAATTGAAGGCGAAACCAAAAACCCTGAACATAGAAATAGACTAAATAGACACAGACATAGAAATATACTAACATAGAACATTGCCCCAAAAAAAACGAAACACACTAAACAAACACCCCATGCCACGCCCTAACCAAACTACAATAACAAACAACCCCTTTTACTGATCAGGACGTGACAGTGTGTGTGTGTGTGTATGTAACCTTTATGGACCATACAGCCTGTGCTGGCCACGTGTGCATTTCAGGTGTGTGTGTGTGTGTAACATTAATGCTTTTACATAACGATTGGAAGTATTTTCTCATAATTTTTGCATGGAAGAAAACAGCTACATTGTCATGGTAGAGAGGATGTGATACTGGTTTGCCACAAGTGGAAGAAAGATCTGCATATTTTCTTCTCTTTCACTGCATTAGAGGCTTTGCGGGAATAACCAAGGGATGGGAGGGGAGGAGATGTACTATATTTATCTGCTCCTGTTTCCAAGTTTTGCTCCCAAACTTTGCAATTATGGCAAATCTAAACCATGTGTAGATCTTCTGGCTGACGTTCCTGTGTTCGGTAGGGTTCACAGATGATTGTGGCCTTTGATGTGTTGTAATGTTGGCTCTCTGCCTCCTGGAATAAGAGCATTAAAGGTTCACAGTGGTGATTGGTGTTTTAGGGTCAGAGGCACTATACCGTGTGTTTGTTCAATTCTATATTTACCCCTTTGACTCTTGACCTCTTCTTTCTCCCTTTGTAAAATCTATATGTTGTGTTTCAGAAGCCTCTGTGAGATTTGCACAGGTATTTATTTATATGCTGCAGATCGATATGCAGTAAACTTGATTGACGATTTCAGATTTATGCACGGCAACATGTTTTATTGGATTGTCGTTACCATTCGAACAGCAATGGTCTTCTGATTAGGTCCTACGTCTTTCATGTGACCGTTGCTGGGCCATGTGTTAACTCGCCCCTCCATACACATACATCCCTAAGCCTAATATAAAATTGCAGCTGTCAGAACATGATTCCACCGGGGATTTGTGCAGCTGTCCAGGAGACCACAAACATCATCACACACACACACACACACACAGAGAGAGAGACACACACTCTCCTACACATTCATATGCACAAACTCCTACACAACAAATGCACTGGCAGTTTGTGCAGGCGTGAGATAACGTTCAGGACTTTTCCAAGGGCAGGAAGAGTTCTCAGACATCAGAGGGAGCAGTATTAGCCCAGGTTGATTCATTACATGTGTTACATCTGCCTCCGAT
This sequence comes from Salmo salar, assembly GCF_965601325.2. Lineage (NCBI taxonomy): Eukaryota > Metazoa > Chordata > Actinopteri > Salmoniformes > Salmonidae > Salmo > Salmo salar. Next base: position 14,091,749 of record NC_138314.1, on the reverse strand, counting down.
TTAAACAGGCCCAGAGCTCTGGCTGTCTCTGGGTTGCGTCCCAAATGGCACGCTATTCCCTATATAGTGCGATAGGTTACTTTTGACAACGGCTCCTATCAAAAGTAGTGCGCCATATAGGGAATAGTGTAATATTTGGGATGCAGCCCTCTGGCTCTGCCTCACAACCCCAGCCCCTTCTCTCTCTCTCTCTCTCTCTCTCTCTCTCTCTCTCTCTCTCTCTCTCTCTCTCTCTCTCTCTCTCTCTCTCTCTCTCTCTCTCTCTCTTTCCCATCTGGTTGTCTGCTCTCTCGCACAGCCTCCTGAGTAAGACCCAGATTAACTCTAGTTGATGCTTTATAAGCCTGAGGATAAACCTCCATACTGGGGCTACATTTGGACACACCTACATTTTACACACTGTCACTTTCAAATGCCTGAGCTGAGCGTGTTGTAATCACTGGAGGAGCATTGCTCACCATGGTGTCCTCGGTCACGGCTGTCTTGTAGTCATACAGGCTAGGTAAGAGGTGCTACTGTACATTAGCCTAGTTGCCAGAGCTAAAGTACCAGTTTGTGCTTTAGACAGCTCCTCTGAGTGAAAATAGAAGCTGGATAAAGCATGGATCTGGCAACCTGGTTGTAATGCCACACTGGTTTCCAACGTTTCTTCCCTTTGCTCATACACATCTGCTTTTCTCTTTTTATCCTCCCAGGATTCTAATGACGCCCTCGAGTCAGAAGGCAAGGTGTCTGAAGTGCGTGTTTGAGTCAAAAAGCACATACAGCAAAAAAAAATCCAAAATAAGCACATAAAGTCCCTTTTTCACATATCCTCTATAAAAAAGTTTGACTGATCATTATTTCAGATGTAATTTGATATTGATATTGATATTTCTCAGGCTACGTGTTTCGAAGGAGAGTGTCACTATTATCCGGTGTCACTTCTTAGCGTGCAGTGTGAATGTTGCCACTTCCCCAAAAAGTCACTATATAGGGAATAGGGTGCCATTTGGGACGCAGGCCGTATCCCTGTACGTGTTATGTGGAAAGGAGCTGATATCCTCTGTTGCCGTTAACACATGGATATGATGTGACGAGGCTAAAGAGAGTCCCCATCGAATGAGACGTTGGTGTGTTGTCGGGCCAAAACTGGGCACTGGATTTCCACAGAGTCATTGCGATTTTATGATAGCTTGTAACGGTTTGTGTTCGTTCAGTCAGTTAGTGTTAAGGTGCATAAGGCAAGGCCAAGGGCCACTGAAACCTCTGTCTTCAGTCGTAGGCTACGTTCTGTTGTTTCGACATCTCTCAGAACCTGGCTTATGCTTATCTCTCGTCTCCACTGATTTATGAGGTTATAGAGAGTCATAATTGATTAACCGTGTTGTTGTGAAATTACGTTGGTATTTATGAACTGGATATATGGCATACGAGGCCTTGTTAAGGTTATTACATTGCGTAATACAATAAACAAACTGAATTGATGAATTTAACCAGAAGTCTTTGTGAACAAGTTACCTGTTACAGTAATGACCTACATTTCCATTAGGACAACAATCTCTATCTTTCTTTATTTAGCAAGAGGATTATTTTATTTATTTACCATGATAAGCAACCATCATTTTAAAATATAATTATAGCAACCATTATATCATATAATGCACTATTTTGTTTTTAATCTGGAACGCCAACGCGGCCATCAGATCTCAATACAAGTTATTATTTATTTGTGTAAACAACATTAAATATGAAGAAATATGGTACTTAGCCAATGCAGATCAGCTGTCATGCATAATAGATTGAATCTCAATAGATCTATACCACCAACCCACAGCAATGAGTGCGTCTCATGCATTTGCATTTGCCATCTTTTCTAGTAATTCAATTTGCTACTGCATTATGTGTGGCACTTGTATTTCAAATGTTATATTAGCCTGCTCCTATCATTTCCTCTGTGAAGATATTTAATCACATAGAAAAGCAACTACAACAATGAATCTTTCTTTCTAAACCATATCTCAACTAGTGAAGGTTCAATGTAATGCTGCCAAACCCAGAGGTCACTTGTTTATCCCTGCTTTTTTCTCTCTTTAAACGTCTTTTTTTCATGTCTAGGGAACTTTGACTTGTAAATAGTGAAGCTGAGCTCCAGACAGAAACAACAACACAACACTAAAGGGAAGTGAATGATATTTAAATGTATTTCATTAGCGTACGTAACCATTTGCAAAACACGCTCCTTCTTTCAACACTAATAGTTTATGCAGGAATCAAAGCCTGTGCATCTTGGGAGGGGGAGAGAGAGAGGGAGAGAGAGGGTGATCTGCATAATTTGGATGCGTTGTTGACTCGGGTAATGAAGAGAACACAAATCCTGAGGATTGCACTTGCTCTCGTTTCTAATAACATTACTAACATTTCAACATTATTGGCCTAATTGCTGTTGTTAGCAGCACTGAGAAATGCTTGCCTGCGATAAGAAGGGTGTGTGTGTGCATGTGTGCTTGGGTGTGTGTCTGTGCGTCCTTAGGGGCTGTGTGCTTATCAGTGCAGGGCAGACGGTGTTGTATTGAACCTGGTTGACAGGTGAGGGGGGGCATGGTGAGGGGGGGGCAGGTGGGGTCGCTGGGGTTGGGGTTAGGGTGGGAGGTGTTAGGGAAGGGCTCAAAGCCCCAGGGATAGGTTCTGAGGGAGGAGTCCATGTTCAGGAGCAGGTGTGCCTTCCTCCCTCCGCTCCCTCTGGGCTCCCCCTCCCCCCTCTCTCAGCTCCCCTTTCTCCCCCAGGAGACATATGGTGAGAGTGATTGGAGAGGGCTGCAGGGCAGGGATGAGATGAGGGGGCCAAGGGGATCCCAGCTCTACTCTACCCTGTTCATCTGTTACAGACAGGGCCTGTGGGACTCTGATCGCTCCTGAGGGGGACCGCTGAATTAGGGCAAGAAGCGTTTGTGGTTTTTAAGGTTGACTCATTTGTTACGGTGCGGTGGAGGATGAGGAGGAGGGAGGCCTCCTACTTAGCTACAGTATCCGTGTGTGGTTTATCATCCTCACACGAACACATGCCGGGTGGTGGGTTATTCTTTGTCTGTTTGTGTGCTGCAGCTCGTTTGTCTGGTGGGTCTGTGTTGTTTTAATCTGACGAGTGACTGTTTTCTCTTGTCCTGGTGTCACTGCCAAGAATAGAAACGCCGTCTTGTTGCAATTTCACAAGCTCGTATTTGTTCCCCTGGCAAATATGATGTAGTCCTTCCTGACTGACTTCACTGTACCCGGAGAGAGTTATTGGGGCATTTGAGCTCTCGTATAACACATGTTCCCTTTTTATGTGGTCATTTATTACAAGGGGGATGAATAATACAGGATTAAGACACGTAATGGATACGCGGGGACTCATCAAAATAAATGCAAAAATCCATTTGCTCTATCCCTGTAGTAAACCCACTACTTTGTCCTTGGGCTAATTTCCAGCCAGGGACTTAGGGTGTTGTGGCTGTTACCATTACAGAAGGGGAGGGAGGGAGGTGGGTGTAATGGTGAAGGAGGAGGGAGGGGTGTGAGAGGAGGAGGAGGGAGGGGTGTGAGAGGAGGTGGAGGCAGACGAGACGTGTCGGGTGCTGCTGAGCTGAGGATGAACAAAGCCAGGAACTCCAGCACCGCTCGCTCTCCTTCCTTCCCCTGCCTCTGAGCAGCTGCCACTTCTGAGCCTGAAGAAAATGAAGGCAGATGAATCAATTTGGCCTGTGGCCCTAAAGTGCACTTGTCTGCGCCCCAGCCTGCGCTGGGGATAATGAGCCAATAGATTGAGCCAGTGCTCTGCGGCACTGAGGTGCCTCTCTCTGCTGCTGCCTGCCTGCTTGATGCTCAACACTGCTGGGCTGGGCCCCGCCACCTCCTTCCCATCCCCCAGCAGCAGTGGCTCTATCCCTCGCTGCGTCTCGTTGGGTTAATGGGGGTGAGGATCCTTTGCACAGGACACTTTTCAGAACAAATTAGAGGAAGGATCTGTATCCTGGCGGAGGGCCTCCTCCCCGGCACTGCACCTGGCCCACCCTGCCGCCCCGCCACAGCCCCACAATATAGCCAGCAGAGAGGAGAAGAGATGCCAGGCGGAGGCTCAGGTCTGGATGAGGGTAATAAGGACTGACACTGGGATGAGGCCATGGCACAACCTCCCAGACTACAGCTGACAGGTGAAGAGAGGCCGGGGAGAGGAGAATGACGAGAGAGAGGGAGAGGTGCTGAGGGGCTGAAAGCTTTTTAATTCGACCAGGAAGGTGGAGACCCTTCTGATGCAGAGGCCCTGAAATGGCTGCCCTACAAGATGGGGGGGGGGGGGGGTCAAAAGAGCATCACAACAAAGCATCAACCACCAGCTCCCTGCCTGTGGGCTGGCTGGCTGCAAATTGATCAACATGGGGGAGAGGCAGGTTAGCATAGCCTAGCGTGAATGGACTCTGTCAGCCCCACTGAAACACTGCTGTTTTTAACAATGTCACGACTAGGCGGTTTGTTCTTAGGGGTTTTTCCTGTCTTTATAAACCCCTGCAGTTCAGTTCAGTGTAAATGAGCAGGCCCAAGTCGGCAGTCAGCAGCTAATCAACTTGGGAGAAATTAAGACGCTAGAGGGCCCTTTGAAGCTAATTAAAGAGCACAGAGCAGAGCCTCCAGAGAGAGTCTGTCCGTAGAGCAGACACGTTCAATACCCAGACTAATGGGCCTAATTTCCAGTGCATTATTCATGTACAACACACACGTTACTTGTGCACTTTTTTTTATTTCTGCAGAGTGCCTTTAATGCGGAGCGGAGAAACACTCGCTGCCGCTTCTTGAACTCAACCTGTTTAACCTTGCCCCATGCTGCACCTGGCAATTCTCTATGCCGTTGTAAACTAAATTAATCCACAGGACAGAATACAGGGCTCTATAACAGGGCCGTTTAGAGAATCATTCCCCCTAGTGTTACCCAGAGTGCATTTCAAAGCTAGGTTGACTTTGACTTTGATCGGCCAATCAGATCTCAGAGGAGACATTAGCTCCACCCACTAGTCCTCTATATTGTGGCCTTGCCCTTCAGTGCTAGTGAGAGAAAACAATTGTGTGCGTCGTGCATTACATAGGGAATAGGCTGCCACTTGAGTACAAAAAAGAATTAAAGAGATACAGGTAGATCTCAAGACCAAGTAAAGCCTCTCCCTGAACCTGAACTATCCACATCCTTAATCACAGGCCGACAGGGCTGCCAATCTCTATCAGAGGCGCTGAATTTTAGCCTGGATCAATTCCTCCTGTTCTGCTGAACAATAGGTTAGAGAGCCTCCTTACAGCCAGACCGGCAGGCAGCATCGTTAAGCTGGGTCGCTAATTAGCCCCTCTGCTCTGATCAATAATCAGTGTGATTGCTGAGTGAGGATCCACCACTACGGACCTGCTGGAGGGGGTGTAAACACTTTGGCTTGGATATTTGTCAGCGCTGATGCTTGGTAAACAAAGTAATCAGAGTGCCTGACTGTCTTCCTGGCTGTCAGTGCACTGCACTTGACTTGACAAGATGACATGAACCCAACCTCACCTCTGTTTGGAAGTGGATTCTTTGTGCCAAAAAAAGTAGTAATCATAAAGCCTGTCATCCATTTTCAGATTCAAGGAGTAATTAGCTTGACAGCCAGGGAGAGAGATTCAGAGAGCGAGAGATGGAGAAAGATAGAGAGGGAGAGAGACAGTGGGAGTTGTAGGATGGCAGACACCTGATTACGACCACCTGCAGGGTCTCTCTCTCCTTCCTGTCTGTGTGTCTGCACCCTGATTGCAGTATGTTGCCTGAGGCATTGTGCCATTTCTGCCGGGCTGTCACTACTGACCTCAACATACGCTAGCGCCTTTCGTCCAATCAGCAGGCCTCATCTGGCTCGGCCTGGCCAGGGTCTCGGCAGGGTAATTAAAAGGGAATTGTGTCTATTTGGCTTGTCGCTGCTGGTTGCTGGTCACCGGGCAAATGGACAGACAGACAGAAGGGTAGACAAACAGCCAGGGCAGCCTCTCTTTCTCTCAGTCTCTATCTCGGCCAGCCAGGTGGCAGCGACTCTGCCATGCCGCCTCAGTACAGGACCTGTCAGATTAGCTGATGACCCTTTTAATTTTACTCTGCCGGGGGCCATAATTGATATTTCCCGGGAAAGGTTAATTGTAGCAGTGATCTGCTTAAATTACAGTGGAAATCTGGAGACCGAGGCGAGCCACGACGTGCTACGCCACCAGGGACTAGAGCAGGCAGAGCGGCAAGCTGCTAGTCAAGTGGATTACACCCCACAGGCAGCCATCCGCCATCAGCCGTCCCAATTGTTTTCAGAGAGGGGCTTGTAGAGGACTGATAGGATGATGTGGGGAGGACTACCTCCTACCTCCTCGTCCGACTGTGGCGGTGTGGCTGCCTCCCATCTGTCCTAGGAATATGGGTCGCTGCCAAGCCAACGCTCCTCTCATGGCTTGTCTGTCTAGCCCCCACCAAACAACATGTGCTCTCATGTTGGCAGACCCAAACAAGCAACTTCATCATTCGACCGTTATGTGCAGGTTGTAAACAATGAACAAAATGCTCATGATTTTGGTAACTACTTTTCTGCAGACTGTTGTTGGATACAGGTGTTACATCAATGCGGAGGTCATGACTTTCAGGCAGACATTTTGGTTTCTGCCAGTGCTGCTTGCATACATTAAAACTATAAACTGATACTGAGATCAGCAGTTTCACACTGAGCTACTTCTATTACGGATGGATTTCCTTTGTGTGAATAGAGGGGCGCAGCTTTGGTTTTAGATGTGGGGGATACACAATTGTGTGTATATATTATATACACACTGCCGTTCAAAAGTTTAGGGTCACATAGACATGTCCTTGTTTTTGAAAGAAAACCAATTTTTTTGTCCATTAAAATAACATCAAATTGATCAGAAATACAGTGTAGACATTGATAATGTTGTACATGACTATTGTAGCTGGGAACGGCAGATTTATTATGGAATATCTACATAGGCGTACAGAGTGCCATTATCAGCAACCAACCTTCACAGAACAGCACAAACTGTCTCTAACCAGAATAGAAAGAGGAGTGGGAGGCCCAGTGCACAACTGAGTAAGAGTACATGTACATTAGAGAGTCTAGTTTGAGAAATAGATGCCTCACAAGTCCTCAACTGGCAGCTTAATTAAATAGTACCTGCAAAACACCAGTCTCACCGTCAGAGAGGCGACTCCGGGATGCTGGCCTTCTAGGCAGAGTTCCTATGTCCAGTGTCTGTGTTCTTTTGCCCATCTTAATCTTTTCTTTTTATTGGCCAGTCTGAGATGTGGCTTTTTCTTTACAACTCTGCCTAGAAGGCCAGCATCCCGGAGTCACATCTTCACTGTTGACGTTGAGACTGGTGTTTTGCGGGTACTATTTCATGAAGCTGCCAGTTGACGACATCCACCTGGCATCCTACCTGGGCGCATACCTGGTTGACCGGGGAATCGGCGCTGAAAATCCGCGGTGAGGCCTGGGTCCAGGATGTCCCTGGCGGGGACCCAGCACCTCTCCTCCAGGCCATAGCCCTCCCAGTCAACCAGGTACTGGAACCCCCTGCCCCGAGGTCGAACCTTCAGGAGATGCCTCACCGTGTAAGCCGGTTGGTCGTCGATGAGACGGGGGAGAGGGGTGGGCCTGGAAATGGGAGACAAAGGGCTGTGATATATGGGTTTGACTCCGGACACATGAAAGGTTGGATGTATACGAAGGGTACAGGGCAACAGAAGATGAACAGCAGAGGGGCTAATGATCTTGGAGATGGGGAACGGGCCAATAAACCGGTGGGAGAGTTAACGGGATTCCACCCGGAGGGGCAGATCCCGTTTGGATAGCCATACCTTCTGCCCGAGATGATACCGGGGAGCCGGGGTCCGATGGCGATCCGCTTTTTGTCGATACCTGGATGTGGTCTTGAGGAGGGCCGACCGGGCTCTCCTCCAGGTACGACAACAGCGGTGGACAATCATCTGGGCAGAAGGTATGCCGACCTCCTCTTCCTGCTCAGGGAAGAGTGGGGGCTGATACCCCAGGAAACACTCAAATGGTGATAGGCCCGTGGAAGAGCAGGGAAGGGTGTTGCGGGGATCTTCCACCAACACCAGCTGCTGGCTCCAGGTGGTGAGGTTGGCGGAGACCAAGCAGCGCAGGGTGGTCTCGAGGTCCTGGTTGGCTTGCTCCGACTGGCCGTTAGACTGGCGGTGGAACCCGGAGGACAGCCTGGCCGACGACCCAATGAGGGTGCAGAACGCCTTCCAGAACCAGGACAAGAACTTAGAGCCGCGGTCAGAGACCATCTCCACGGGCAGTCCATGGATCCGGGAGACGTGCTGCACCATGAGCTGGGCATCTCATTGGCAGAGGGTAACTTGGGGAGAGGAATGAAGCAGGCGGTCTTGGAAAAGAGATCCACCACAGTCAGGATGGCGGTGTTGCCATCAGACAGGGGAGACCTGTGACAAAGTCCAGGAGATGTGAGACCAGGGGCGATGAGGGACAGACAGAGGTTGGAGGAAGCCAGCCGGAGCTTGTCGAGGGGTCTTGTTCTGTGCACAGACCGTGCAGGCGGCGACAAAAGCGGTGACGTCAAGTACCATGGTAGGTCACAACACGGCCAGTGGCCACTACGTTGTCGCACAAAGACCAGGATCTGCCAGGAGCCTGGGTGGCAGGCAAGCCTGGAGGAATGGGCCCACTCCAGGACCCGTGGAGCGGACAGCGTCAGACACGAATACCCGGTTATCTGGCCCCCCCCCCCCCCCCCCCCCAGAGTTCGGCTGGGACTGCTGTGCCTTCCAGATCTGTTTCCCGATACCCCAACTGAGTGCCATTGCCAGGCATAAAGTGGGAAGGATGGTCTCGGGCTCGGGGGTGGTAGCCGTAGGGTTATAGTGGCAAGACAGGGCATCCGGCTTGACGTTCTTGGACCCCAGCCGGTAGGAGAGGGATAATTTAACTGGGTAAACAGCAGGGCCCATCACGCCTGCCTGGAGTTGAGGCGCTAGGTGGTGTGGAGATACTCCAGGTTTTTTGTGGTCGGTCCACACAATGAATGGATGTTTGGCCCCTTCGAACCAGTGCCTCCATTCCTCCAATGCCATCTTAACCGCGAGAAGCTCCCGATTCCCCACATCGTAATTCCTCTCCATGGCATTGAGGCGGTGGAAGAAGGTGCAGGGATGCAGCTTAAGGTCCAGGGTAGAACGCTGGGACAGAACAGACGCCACTCCGACATCCGAAGCGTTGGCCTCCACCACGAACTGACGGGAAGGGTCCGGATGAACTAGGATTGAAGCGATGGCGAACTGGTGTTTAAGCTCCCGGAATGACCAGTCTGCGGCCGTGGACCACGTGAACGGAACCTTGGTAGAGGTGAGGGCAGACAGGGGGAGGCCAGGGTGCTATTACCCCAAATAAAGCGACGGATAAAAGTTGGCGAACCCCAGGAAGCGTTGCAGTTGCACCCTGGATGTAGGCTGAGGCCAATCCACCACTGCTTTCACCTTCTCTGGATCCATCTTGACGCTCCCAGCAGAGATGAGGTAGCCCAGAAAGGGAATTGTGGAGTGATGGAACTCGTACTTTTCTGCCTTAACGTACAACTGGTTCTCCAGAAGGCGCTGGAGAACCTGCCGGACATGGAGCACGTGTTCTTGGGGGGAGCGGGAGAAGATGAGGATGTCATCAATGTAGACGAAGACGAACCAGTTCAGCATGTCGCAGAGAACGTCATTCACCAGAGCCTGGAACACGGCAGGGGCGTTGGTGAGGCCAAAGGGAATGACCAGATATTCGTAGTGGCCACTGGCCGTGTTGAAAGCGGTCTTCCATTCGTCCCCCTCTCGTATCCGCACCAGGTGGGAGGCTTACGTAGCACCAGCTTGGAGAACACAGTGGCCCCCTGGAGCGGCTTGGAGGACGAGGAAATGAATGGTAGTGAAAATCGGTTATTTACAGTGATGTCATTGAGTCCCCGGTAATCAATGCACGGGCGCAGTGTCTTGTCCTTCTTCTCCACTAAGAAGAACCCTGTGTAGTCCTCCATAGCCTTGGTTTCAGGTCCCGACAGCGAGTACAGACGCCCCAGGGGGCGGCGTGGTGCTAGGGAGAAGGTCAATCCCGCAGTCATAGGGGCGGTGAGGCGGAAGGGAAGTAGCCGGGACTTGCGGAACACCTCCCGGAGATCCTGGTACTCCGCGGGAATGGCGGAGAGATCCAGAACCACCTCTGAGGGCCCAGAAAGATGTCCTGGGGCAGGTTGCCCCGACTTCAGACAGTGGGCATGGCAGAACAATCTCCAGGCCATGATGGCACCCGTAGATCAGTTGATGAGTGGGTTGGGTCGCTGGAGCCAGGAGAATCCAAAACCACGGGGATCTGGGGAGACTTGATGAGCAGGAACTGAATGGTCTCACTGTGATTCCTTGACACATGTAGTTGATGGGAGTGGTCTTATGGGTGACCCGACCTATAGAGCGCCTGTCCAACGCTCTAACATCCACAGGAATGGAGAGGGGCTGAGTGGCAATGAAGACCCGGAGAGATTTCCCCACAGCAGAATGACATGAAAAGGGATGCGAGTAAGGGAAGCAGAAAAGTTCCCCATATGGCCCACCAGAGTACTCACTCCTACAGGTGAGCCTGGTCTTTTACCGGGAATGAGGACACAAAATGACCAAAAGTCCCGCAATACAGACAGTTCCTTGTGCTGATCCGGTGTTGTCGTTCCGCTGGCGACAGCCCAGCCCTGCCTAGTTGCATGGGCTCATGACTCTTGAAGAAGGTCGGGAAATCTCGGGTGCTCTCGGCCACGGAACCGTCGGGGACTTCCGAGATGACTCGGAGGCGAGGTGGAATCCCTGGATGTGCGAGTGAAATCGAATTTCCTCTCCATCTGTCGTTCCCACAATCACCCATCGATGCGGATGGTCAAAGCGATGAGGGTGTCAAAATCTGTGGGTAACTCCCGAGCCGCAAGCTCGCCCTTAACCTCCTGCGAAACGCCTTACAGGAACATGTCGAACAGTGCTTCCGGGTTCAACGCGCTCACCGCTGCCATCATACGGAAATCCACCGCATAGTCGGCCACAGTGCGGGCATCCTGCCAGAGCTGGATTAGCTTCCGGGTAGCTTCTCTCCCGTATAACAGGGCATCAAAGTCCTTCCTCACCTCTCCCACAAACCCCTCCAGGCTCGTGCATATGGCCGGCTGCTGTTCCCACACGGCGGTAGCCCAGGTGAGAGCCCTTCCAGACATCAGCGTGATGAGGTAGGCTATTTTGGAGCGATCCGAGGGAAGGAGGAGGGCTGAAACTCGGAAATGAGGGCACACTGAGCTAGAAACGCCCGACAGGTGCTCGGCTCTCCATTAAAGCATTCTGGAGGAGGTAACCCGGGAAGGTGGAGTGGCCGGTGGGGTGGTACTGCTAACTGCTGAGTTGCTGAGGGGCGGTGGGGTTACCACCGTGGCAAGCTGCCCCCCAGACGACCTGCGGAATTACTCCAGCGGCATGTCCAACACCCGGTCATGGTGCTCAGCCAACGTTTGGACCCACTCCGTCAGCCCACGAAGCAATTCCTCATGCCTACCAATGGATGTTCCTTGGGAGGAGATGGCGTTGCACAGCTGGTCCGGGTTTGCTGGGTCAGTCATGGCCAGTTCGTACTATCAGGTATGAAGGTAAGACCCAGATGCAGACCACATCGAATAAACAATAGTTTAATATTCCAACAGGGGCAGGCAATAGACAGGTCAAGGCAGGCAGGGGTCAGTAAACCAGAGGTGGGGCAACAGTACTGGGCAGCAGGCCGGCTCAGAGTAAGGCAGAGGTCGGTAATCCAGAGGGGGGCAAAGGTACAGGTCGGCAAGCAGGCTCAGGGTCAGGGGCAGGCAGAGGGGTCAGGACAGGCAAGGGTCAAAACCAGGAGGGTGAGAAAAGAGAGACTGGAAAAAGCAGGAGCTGAGTCAAAAACACTAGTTGACTTGAACAAACAAGACGAACTGGCAACAGACAAACAGAGAACACAGGAATAAATACACAGGGGATAATGGGCGACACCTGGAGGGGGGTGGAGACAATCACAAAGACAGGTGAAACAGATGTGTGAATAGTTGTGATGGAGTTTGGGTCGTGTTGTATCAAGGAGTTGCTGTGTAGCTGGTCTTCTTCGGCTGGAGTCGTACTTATGTTTTTATTCCATTTTTTATTTTACCTTTATTTAACTAAGAAAGTCAGTTAAGAACAAATTCTTATTTACAATGACGATCTACCTAGGCCAAACCCGTACGATGCTGGGCCAATTGTGCGCCACCCTATGGGACTCCCTATCACAGCCGGATGTGATACATCTTGGATTCAAACCAGGGACTGTAGTGACACCTCTTGCACTGAGATGTAGTGCCTTAGACAGCTGTGCCACTCGGGAGCACGAAGAGATACTTTGTCTCTGATCTAGAAAACATTTTTGGTAACACTTTATGAATACCCTCTTCATAATGCATTGCGAGCACATGTATAATGCGTTATGATCTATGCATAATGCATTATAATGCACAACATATTTTTTCTATAATTTTATACTGTATAATAATGTGTGCTTCTTCCTCTGTGTCTCTCCTCCAGATCAAGGCCCTGCAGGTACGCCCAGTGAAGCTGGACGCGGATGGGGCCATGCAGGAATTCAACAGACCCAACAGGAGCACCTCTAAAGAGCACCTCAGTGAGGTGAGAGAGACCCTCTAGTCCTACCCCCCAGACCATCAGGCCCCAATACCTCCAGACCACCACACCTCCAGAATCCCAGACCATATCTACCTACCTTGTTGCAACACGATTAACTAGGGCCGTTACTCTCCCAGACCCTTCAGAGCTCCTAGCAAGAGACCAGGCCAGCAGCAGACTGTCCAGGGCTGAAGGGCCCTGGGGAGGAGAAGAGAGAGAGGGGGCAGAGAGGCAGCAGTGAGAGGGCAGCTGGTGCAGTAGCTCATACTGGCCCAGACTCACACCTCATAAATCCCCATGCATTAGAAAACTTGCCTGGTCAACAGTGACAAGCAGGAAACGATTATCCAAGTCACACAGACACACAGCTATCACACTACGTTTTCTTCTCAAATTGCACCCTATTCCCTATATAGTGCACTACTTTTGACCAGGGACCATAGGGCCCATTGGGAATAGGGTATAATTTGGCATGCAGCCTAGATGCCCTATGCATTATTAAAAGCCTGCTATGGTTATGTAGATGTGACCTAACACCATTCAGCCAGGTGGTAGCTGACCCTCGCCGAGTTAAAAGGTTAAAGGTCTTTCCAATTACTGCCGAGCCTGCGTCCATATGCTAGCACATTTAAAAGATGAGTGGCTTGCGTAGTAAATGGAGGCAACTAGGAGGTCGGTTGGTGCTAGGGATGAAATAATGCAATTTAGATACAGGGGAAGTAATGAGAATTTATGCAAAATCCCCAAGCGGCTCATTTTAAATGAATGTCGAATATGCTTCCTAACTAATGCCTGTCAACCGGGCCTCCCAAACCTCACTAAATTCAATCAGACAGTTAATTTAGCTGCACAGAACGGGGGGAGCATGGAGGGAGAGAGGGGGTTTGCTGCTTCTACAGCTGAAGAAGTGATCGAGGAAAAATGATGGAGAGAAAAGATTTTAATGAACTTATTAAATGCGTTGTTCAAGCTATTCAGAATTCCAAAAGAAAATCTAGAGACGTGGAGAGAGGGAGAGAAAAATAAACACTCCCCACCAACATTTTATTTTCCCTTCCCTTCGACCTCCTTTTCTAAGCCTCCTCTCTCTCTTTCTCTCTGCCTCTCTTGTCTCCCCCCTGCCATTCCTCATGAATTTGTGTAAAAGGCTGTTTTTAAATGAAAAAGTCAGGAGAAAGAGCTGGGTTTGACAGATAAAAGGATGCTGGCGGATGACAGTTCTGACAGGGAAATGCAGCAGTGAAAAGGGTGTTGGGGGTACGGGAGGGTAAGGGGAAGAACTGTTTAAAATGGCATGCTGTAATCGCTGACGGTGTTAGATATGGCATCTCTCTAATCTCCTGCCAAATAGATGGTGCAAAGACACTGATCGCTGTAGCCATGCCATTCATCCCTATCTATCTCTCTGAAATACAGCTAGGCTCTCTGAGAGAGAGAGAGAGAGAGAGAGAGAGAGAGAGAGAGAGAGAGAGGGCGATTGCCACTACTGGAGAGGAAGGACTTCCTATATCTATAAACACTATTTTCCTTTTTCAACTCTGCCACTGCATTGCAAATTTTCATTAAATACATAACGCACATTTAATATCCACATCAAAGTGGTCCCAGGCTGTAAGAGCTCTTAACTAAAGATGTACTCTACTGTACCCACGATTCATGAGTCAAATGGATTTTGTGTTGTTGGACTGCCAAAAGGAAACAGAGACAAACGAGAAGCTTGCTGCCTCCTCTCCGTACTGAGAACAGTCATGCATCAATTTAGGAAGCAGCGATAGAGACGTGCGTGGAGATGTTGTTTATTCATCTCCACGGTAGCTAGGGTCTTGTATCTGTTTACGTTGACTAGGTAATTCTACCCCTGGCTCAGCTGGGCCTAGGCAGAAAGCTGCCGTACAGGCAGGGATTAGGGAAATGTAGAGGGAGATTTTCTCTGCATCTGTGTTAGTGTAGGGAGGGAGTTGGAGGGGGGAGAGGGGAGATGGGGGAAGAGAACATTACTGCTGGGGTCTCACCCATCCACACAACCACCCACACTCTTAGAAAAAAGGTGCTATCTAGAACCTTAAAGGGTTCTTAGGCTGTCCCAATAAGATAACCGTTTTAAAGAACCCTTTCCGGTTGCAGGTAGAACCCTTTTGGTTCCAGTTAGAACCTTTTTGGGTTCCATGTAGAACCCTTTCTAAAGAGGAACCCTAAATGGTTATATCTGGAACCAAAAATGGTTCTACCTGGAACCAAAAAGGGTTCTCTTATGGGGACAGCTGAAGAACCCTTTTGGAACCATTTTTTCTAAGAGTGCAGTTCTTCTGGAGAGCGGTGAGTCCTGCTGCTGGTTGCATGCGGGATGCTGGCCCCGTCTTTTTTTAACACACTTCACGCTCCGCCAAGCCATGATTGGCCCCTTTAAGTTCTCGCACCTCTAAAACCAATAGTCTGTCCCGTAGGAAAACCAACCGCCCTGCTTGTCACCGTGGCTTTGAGGGTCCGGGGGAGGGGGCGTGGAAATGGGGAGAGGATTAGGGGGCGGATTTAGCAACATTTCTGTTCTCCGGGGCTGTTTAGTTAACCCTAAAACACCGCCAGTGTCCTCGACACCCCCACACCCCTATGCCTCTCCCCTATCCTCCCCTTCCTCGCTGCTGCGTCTCTGGGGCAGGTTCTTAAATGCTTTTGAAGTATTAAGCGCTGCAGAAATCCATTGAGAGCCATGTATAATGGCTTTTAAGAGAGAGTGTTTAGCTATATCCCGACCCCATGGCTTATGAACCTGCTTTAATGGATTTTTTCCCCTCTTCCCTTCACCCGGACTAAATCCAATGGATTGTCCCTCATTATCATTTAAATAAGACTCTCTTTCTACTCCAAACGCTCCAACTTGAATGAAACCTGCATAGTAAGGCTAATTCCAAATGGCTTTGGCCTACCACTACCACACTGAGTCACACACACATATACACACACTCATGCACACACACACACACACACACACACACACACACACACACACACACACACACACACACACACACACACACACACACACACACACACACACACACACACACACATATGTTGTTCACTTTTCCCCCTTTGTGTCCACATACATGGCCGGCTCTGCCCTTCTGCCCTCCACATCTAGCCCTCCCTCTCTCTCTCTGGCAGTGGGGACAGAAGGGGTGAATAGAGAGGGAATAGTCTTTTGATTCCCGCAGAGCTGACTTTCCGGTTCGCCATAGGACACCTCCCTAATCGTCACAGTGGGGTTGAGTCTGTGAATCAGAGGGAGCAGAGGCACTGATGACAGCTAAAGCACAGAAGCAGGTGTGGGAAGGAGGGATAGAGGGAGAGAGAGATGGATGGAGGGATTGGAGGTACTATGGACAAAATTGGTCTAGCAGAAAAGTCCCCTCCTGAGACTGGAGGAGAAATTGCCAATCGAAACGGAGAAGTAAAAGGGGGGGAAGTGGAAGGTGTGGAAGAAGCGGGAGATTGGTATTCTGAGTGAGAGAGAAGAGACAGAGAGAGAGACAGAAAGAGAGAGAGACAGAGAAAGATAAAGAGAGGGAGAGAGACAGAGACATACAGAGAGAGACAGAGAGACAGGGAAAGAGATAGAGAGCAGCTTTCTCCAGTCTGTCTGGCCCCTCACTTGGAGTTGAACCAGGATGACTCTGTCAGGGGCCTCGTCTATCAACAGAAGCGAGCACTGTCAGCATACACATGACAGTTTTATTATACAATGTCAGTGTATTTGACATTATAAGTGCATAAGTTACATTCATTATTGGATTTGTCCACACATGCATTCAAAACTCAACTTTGACCCTAAACTACACCCCAATACATATACTCTAAATGTAATTTTTTTACACAAATCAATGAAAGATGGGTTTTTAAGAGTAATGCAATGGAATGGTATACAGTATTTAAGCAACACCAATGACTTGATCACTCAAAAAACACATATTTCAAAGTGTTTTAACGGCATGGGTGGTGGGTGTTGTCAGTCTTAAGCATTGATATTCAGTCGTAAGCATTCCTACCTGTGTATTTTCCTTTGTAGTACTACAGGAAATCACGGACTACAAAAACAAAAACAGCCACATCACGGATACCCAAGTCACACTTCCAGACAAACTAAACACCTACTTTGCCCGCTTTGAGGATAATACAGTTCCACCGTCGCGGCTCGCTAACAAAGACTGAGGTCCACCCCTCTCCTTCTCAGTGGCTGACGTGAGTAAAACATTTAAACATGTTAAACCTCGCAAAGCTGCCGGCCCAGACGGAATCCCTAGCGGCGTCCTCGGAGCATACGCAGACCAGCTGGCTGGTGTGTTTACGGACATATTTAATCGCTCCCTATCCCAGTCTGTTGTCCCCATATGCTTTGAGATGGCTACCATTGTTCCTGTATCCAAGAAGGCAAAGATAACTGAACTAAATGACTACCTCCACATAGCACTCACTTCTGTCATCATGAAGTGCTTTGAGAGGCTAGTCAAGGACCATATCACCGCCACCCTACCTGACACCCTAGACCCACTTCAGTTTGCATACCGCCCCAACAGGTCCACAGATGACACAATCGCCATCGCACTGCACACTGCCCTATCCCATCTAGACAAAAATAATACCTATGTAAGAATGCTGTTCATTGACTACAGCTCAGCATTAATCACCATAGTACCCTCCAAGCTCATCATCAAGCTGGAGGCCCTGGGTCTCAACCCCTCCCTCTGCAACTGGGTCCTGGACTTTCTGACAGGCCGCCCCCAGGTGGTGAGGGTAGGAAACTTAATCTCCACTTCGCTGACCCTCAACACTGGGGCCGCATCAGGGTGTGTGCTCAGCCCTCTCCTGTACTCCCTGTTCACCCACGACTGTATGGCAATGCACGCCTCCAACTCAATCATCAAGTTTGCAGACGACACAACAGTAGTGGGCTTGATCACCAACAATGACGAGACAGCCTACAGGGAGGAGGTGAGGGCACTCGGAGTGTGGTGTCAGGAAAACAACCTCTCACTCAACGTCAAAAAAACTAAGGAGATGTCGTGGACTTCAGGAAACAGCAGAGAGCACCCCCCCAATCCACATCGAAGGGACAGCAATGGAGAAGGTGGAAAGATAAGTTCCTGGGCGTACACATCACTGACAAACTGAAATGGTCCACCCACACAGACAGTGTGGTGAAGAAGGCGCAATAGCGCCTCTTCAACCTCAAGAGGCTGAAGAAATTTGTCTTGTCACCCAAAACCCTGACAAACCTTTACAGATGCACAATCGAGAGCATCCTGTCAGGCTGTATCACAGCCAGGTACGGCAACTGCTCCGCCCTCAACCGCAAGGCTCTCCAAAGGGTGGTGCGGTCTGCACAACGCATCACCGGGGGAAAACTACCTGCCCTCCATGACACCTACAGCACCTGATGTCACAGGAAGGCCAAAAAGATCATGAAGGACAACAACCACCCGAGCCACTGCCTGTTCACCCCGCTATCGTCCAGAAGGCGAGGTCAGTACAGGTGTATCAAAGCAGGGACCGAGAGACTGAGAAACAGCTTCTATCTCAAGGCCATCAGACTGCTAAACAGCAATCACTAACTCAAAGAGGCTGCTGCCTACATTGAGACCCAATCACTGGACACTTTAATAAATGAATCACTAGTCACTTTAAACAATGCCACTTTAAATAATGACACTTTAATAATTTCTACATATCTTACATTACTCATATCACATGTAAATACTGTATTTTATACCATCTACTGCACCTTGCCTATGCCGCACGGCCATCGCTCATCCATATACTTATATGCACATATTCTCATTCACCCCTTTAGATTTGTGTGTATTAGGTAGTTGTTGGGGAATTGTTAGATTACTTGTTAGATTTGTGTGTATTAGGTAGTTGATGGGAATTGTTCGATTATTTGTTAGATATTACTGCACTGCTGGAACTAGAAGCACAAGCATTTCGCTACACTCGGATTAACATTTGCTAACCATGTGTATGTGACCAATAAAATGTGATTTGATTTGATACCCTTGACTCCAGTGGCGTCATTTCATTTGCACTGCAGTAAGCAGTTGTTTTGAGCAAAATACCCTTTTCATCTCCCCTCTCCCTAGTCAAGGCCATCCAAAATGAATGGCAGTGACGTTTTTGCTAGCTAGTACAGGTCGGGCGCAGGCGGTGAGGGAGAAGGTTAACGTGAATATTGATATTAAAGCGTTGCGGCTTCATCATGTCAGTGGCTGGCTCATGGTCCCTAAAGGTCAACCCTGTTCTCCTCTCTCTCTACAGAGCTCCACTCACTCGCTGTCAGGCCGGGGCTACTCGGTAAGTGACATTTTCATGCTTCATGGCTTTACGGCAGAATTACAATCTCAAACGGCTCTCTTTATTGCCCCGTCGCTCGACACTTTAATTATGTTAAATAGAGTAATGGAGAAATCATGATATTAGGGACATTACTCCTGGATGACTGACTGATTAAATTGTAGGAAGGAAAGGAAGAGATGCATCCCGAATGGCACCCTATTTCCTATGTAGTGCGCTATTTTTGACCAGGACCCTCTGGTCAAACGTAGTGCACTATTTATGGAATAGGATACCATTTGAGACGCAACCAAGGTGTCCTGCTCTACCTTGGGTAAATGTGGCTGTTTTATTGACATCCATCACATCAGGCCGTGCAGGAAGGCAGCCGTTCAGTAGTTCTGCAGTTTAAGTGTTGGAGGAGATGTCTTCCTGCACTGCCTGCCAACTACAAGCCATTTGAATCAGTTGTCAGACAATATGCTTAAAAGCCTTTAAAAAAGTGAGTGACTGCATTGTTACATACCCCCTCCCCACACAATACATTTAATATCATATGCGCACTTATTCTTTCAGAATACCCATAGCATAGCTGTTCTAATGTAGCCCTATCTTATGAACAGGGGAAATATAACTGCTTTCGCATTCAACTCTATACTTTCATTACCTTTGAATTGAAAATGTATTATGCGTTCTTGTGTAAAGTGATAAATCTTGTCAGCCCAGTCCTTTTATACAGCACACTGTCTCACTTAGTGTATCTAGGATACTATTTTTACCACTTGAAAGCATATTTTGCAGACTACACAAGTCAACAGGATGTGTTTTTTAAACCTTATGAACCTGTTCACTTATCATTATTTCCAGAAAGCTGATGAGTATTGTTTTAATTATGCGGTTCAGAGTTGATAAAGGCAGTCTTGAGTCTTGTAGTCGTCCTTGTTGTCCTCTACATGAAGGGACAATTTATAGAGAGACATTTTTAGCTCCCGTTACACCACTAGACCTGCCTGTGAGTGACATATGGCAATTCCTATCGTAGCTTCAGTGTGATCAAACAAATAAACATCATCTATAAATGGTTTGTCACTGCTAATCAGGGGAAGAGTATCTGCTGAGGTAGCGCTTAAAGAGGCGAACAAAGCTTAAGTTAAAAGACATTGATCTGTGTGGGGTTTTATGGTGCTTCTGCGTGGAAATGGAACATGTCACTTTCCTATTCCCTCACGGCTGCATACTCACACAGAGATGTAAACAAACAAGACCTCCCGGAAGCTGCTGCAGCCCTTTGGCTCGAGCTGTCAGTTTAAGTCTGGTGGAGGGAAGGAAGGATGGAGGACGCCCCCTCTTCATCTGTTCTTTATGGAGAGAGAGCAGGGGGGGGAGAAAGAGAATATTATTGAGAGTAGGAGTAGGATCGAGAAAGGTTGAGAGAGGAGTAGTAAGTAAAGGAGAGGAGAGAGGGAGGAAAGTAAGAAAAAAAACCTAAGAAAGTGCACAGGAAGTCTGACATTGTCAAGCGCCTGCCCTGCCTCCCTATCTGATGGTGTGTGCTGCGCTGCAGTGTGGTGGAGCCCTTTGGGCTGCTTGTGGGCGGACTGACAGAGGGTTCGGCACAGGCTTCTGGGGCCATGCAGGAGCCCTTATCAGCAGGTGCTCCGGGCTCTGTGGTAGGGCCTAGGGCCTGTCTGAGAGAGAGACAGGGAGGGAGAGATGAAGGCAGCCGGTGTGGGAGGAAGGAGGGTGGTGGAGGGTTGGAGAGCACGCAGGCAGGCAAGCACACAGAGAGAGGAGGCACAGATAGCTGGGTTATCTGATGGTCAGCCCTGGGCTGTTATCACCATCTCCTGGCCTCGGGGGGGTTGTTATCTGTCACAAGGCACTAAGAGGTAAAATCCCAATCTCTCTTGACTGTTTGTTTTCCACTTCTATAGGAGATAACACCTCCACTATTTCCCTACCATATGTCTTTGACGCTGCCTGCCAGGCTGCTATATCTAATGCTGCCTGCCAGGCTTGCTATATCTAATGCTGCCTGCCAGGCTGCTATATCTGAGAGGCACATTTGAGACGTAAAATAAGACATGGTTCAGATTTAGACTCAGATTTAGAAATTGGAGCTTTTGGAGGACTGAGGCCGTAGCAAATTGTAATGGTTGTTATAAAGAATATATTGTTGGAACAGACTATTTCTATGTACATGTTGGCATGTATTATTGGGTAACACTCAAACACTCCTTGCAGCCAAGATTATAATAAATTGTTCCAAGTACATTTTTGCGGTACTAATTCCAAAAACAGTCAACGTAAAAATATATCCACAGGGAAAAGCACACGCAGGATATCAAAGTTATATCCTTAGTATTTTCATTTATTTAGAGCCAACACATTAACACCCAATTTTGATATCCTGCCTGTGCTTTTCCCTGTGGATATATTTTTATTGGGTAACACCCCTGGATCAATCTATACAGGCGTGCATACAGTACGTAGGTGTAGATTAGAACGTGCAATATGGTAAGTTCTCCATTTTCCATTGGACTGTCGTACACAAGCTGTATACATAGATTTTCTGAGATTTTTTGTTTGTTGATGACAGTACCCACCCCCACCGTCCATATCCATCACCCCTTACACAAATTTGTTGAAAACTTGACTGTTGACAACAGGCGATATGTAGCACAGCCACAGAGCACCGCTATCAGTCTGAGGTAAAATGTGAAATAGTTTATCAGGTCCTGCTTCCCTCTCCTCTCCTCTCCTCTGTGTTCTGCTGGCTTCATTATAGTGCCACCCATGTTGGGAAGACAATATCTGGCCCATTTCCTCAACTGTTCGCTACCTGCTTGTTTTTACAGGGGAGAGGAGAAGAAGATGGGCCCTGGCCTAGGTTTGTCTGGTGATTTATCTTTCTCTCTGGAGCCCTCGATAAAAACCTCCAGTCCTCTTCTGTGCCTCGCTCGGCGAGATAGGCTTTAAGAGACGGAGGAAAATGTCAAAATATCTTGGTGCGTCTATCTGCTCTTCCGATCTTCTCCGCAGGCTTGAAACGGAGCCGAGGAGGGAGACAGTTCACGAAAAAAAAACTAGCTCCTTTTCCTTTTCTCCAGATGAAGCGATTGAGCTTCCCCCAGCCTAGTCCACTGAACCACTGAAGGCCCAGTTTTTTTTCTCTTCACATTGAGAGTAGATAGACTGTGCTCTGAGTTCTGGTAGGTTTTGCGGTTTATGGTCTATCAGTTGCATTTACACTTTTCTTGTTGGAGGTTACAACTTTAGCTGGTCTGTCTAGATTGAGCTGGAGTGCTTGCAGCTTTCAGACACCCCTTTCATATTACCCTGCTCTGGCTTATTTAATCGTATTTTACGCTAGTTGAGTCTACATTCAAACACAGCATTCGCAAAGTCATCTGTGCGTTTCTTAAACAGCTTCATTTAATTGATTTGGCACTCATGACCTACGCTTTGTTCCAAATAAATGTCCTTGTCTCACTGATGAGGTAAAAAATAAAAGAATGTTCTTTGTCAAATACAAGGATTATTTCATTTAATTATAATCGGCACTATTAAAAAGCTTCACGCTTTATTTAACAAAACGACACAGATTAAATAAACCGATTGTTATAAAAGCCAAGGAGGGAAATTGAGGGAAAGGATACATCATATTTCATGTGATTTTACTATAAAACAATAAATAAAATAATATCTCGCTCAGTGAACATAACGTCACACGTTACCCACCGATACAGTACATACCCCTATGAGCTGTCTTATAGAGAAAGGCCCTTTCCTTTCCCCTACAATAAAACTCTCTCTCTCTCTTTTTCTCCCTCTCCAAAATAGATTTGTCTCACCTTTAAATTCCCACATCCCAGACCCCTGAGTGTTCGGCCGTAGTTTCCATCATCTTGCAGGTGTCTAGCTACATACCAGCGGCCCCTGCCCATGGTGAAAATTAGTAAAAGAAACGAATAGCCCAGCAGGACAGGGTTGGAGCCCTGACATTGTCCACCCCTTTGGTGGAGCGTTATCTGTCAGGGACGCTTCATGAGGGCTGTCTGGGTTGAAAACCCTATTTGTTTATCCCTGTGTGTGGGCCAGCTTCAGAGCAGGGGCCTGCTGCTCCCCTCTCTCCGGGGAGCCTGGCTGTTGCCGCTAGCAACAGATAAAAATGGCTGTTAACCACAGCAGGGCCCACAACACATCAATCATGTGCTCCAGATAAAGGCTTTAGGCTTCTGGAGGCCCGCAACTCTGAATGGCGGGGACTGACAATCCCCTTTCCAGTGACTGCACAGCCCCTATGGTGGTGGGATGGAGGGGTGGAGGGGGGCACCCAATCATTCAGTGAGAGGAAACTTCATTTTCACCCGTGGACAGCTTCAGCTCCGTTTTGTCCTAATGGAGATGCCATTTAAAATCCGCCAACACAAAAGGTACTCTGGGAGAGGTCATTTGAATAAAAAGGCGACATGGTGAATTAGTGTAGGCCTGGCCTCAGAAACCGTCGGCATAGTTCACTTGTTCTAAATGAACTCTTAATTGCTTTTGCCCACTTGCCTTTGCTCTTAAGGCTTTGCTTAAGAGTTGTGGAGTTCGGCATCACTGCATACCTGCATATGCCTTTTAGAATGAAATTGAGATCAGTGATTGAAAAACAACTTAGAACTAGCTTAGAGGGCTGTGAAGTGATTTTGGCCCTGTGGTATTTTTCACTAGAGGTGATTTTAATGGTTCATTTCAGCCCTTTCTTTCTCAATCCAAGTAGAAATCCAGTAATGGCATTGGTGGTCAGAGAATGTACAAGGCTCTAAGTAAATCGAATAGATTCTAAGAAGAATTTCAGTGTTCTCATCAACCATGTTAGTTATTTGACATTGAAACACAGGCAGAAGCCGTAGGCATAATGCAAATAAGTATTTGTTTTTCCAATACAGCCCCCCACTCTCTCTTGGTCATCAGTCTTGATTTGTCATAGTCGATGCCCCCCAACTCACATTGGCCCCACTAAGAAAAAGGGCTGTCCGTAATGTACAGTAACTAAGTAACGATGCTGTCAGGATTTGTATACCGCTGGCTCTCCACATTAACTTATATGGCCACTCTAGACAAATAAAGTGATAATTCCACTCTATCATATGTTACATACACCACAATCAAGGCCCAATTACATGCTACTTTCATTTATAAAAGCTCTGAACGCAGACTTGAATGCTTTAATGAGCGCTGTAATGAACGCTCAGGGTGTTTGGCAATTCTCCTAGATGTTACTGTGGCTTTTATGGCCCATTATAACATACAATTTGCATCAGCAAATTACAATGCTCGATATCATTATCCAACCGTAGACCTGATCATAAATTAAACCTCCAATTACAAACCTCTATCTGCCTGGGGAGTGATTCTTTGGCTGCATTCTCACCGGGGGAGAAATGAAGGAGAGAGAGGCGGAGCGAGAAAGAGAGAGAGTGGGAGAGAATAGCCTCCAATGTGTTGTGAATAACTTACTTCGTCAGTCAGAGGCATTCATTCCCATAATCGGCCCTGGCTCTTTCTCTCTGCCTCCTCTCCTCCCAGCTCAAAGCTCAGAGGCCACATTAAAAGCTCATTAGTGCCCAAGCGGTGGCCATCTTGGTCGAGAGGTTGTGTTGCAAACTCTTCTAACCAAAAAAAAATCATAATTGGCTATAGGTGGGTGATGACGTGGCAAGTGGCAGCGTGATAGGCACAGCTTGTCCGATGAATTAATCATAAAATGTAGGATTAGCTGATTAACTGCGAAACAAACACCCTACAAAACCTATTTATTGATCAGCATTTTGATATGCTTGAAAAAGAATCAGATATATCTAAGCGAACAAGAGAAGACCTCTCCTTGGGCTCTGCGAGCAAAACTGAGGGGAAGCCGCCATCTAAATTTCCAAATGTAACATTGGAGAAGGAAAAGTACCGTGGACTCCCTAAAAGACACTACGGAGAGGTTATGGTATGATAATAAAACAGTGAAAGCGGAATTACTTGATCTAAAGTACAGAAGTATGAAGAATAATATTGTCATAATGGGAATAAAGGAGGATGAAAACAAAAACTGTCAGTCAACTGAGGAAAAATTAAAGATTTTCATGAAACCTAATCTCTAGATGACGAACGAACAGGTGGATGCAATTGATTTTCAAAGGGCACACCATTTTGGTGGCAGAGGAGAGGGAAGGCCCCGTCCGATAGTAGCTAGGCTAACTCACTAAAAATGAAGATTGCCTTACTACATCAGGGTAGGGAACTGAAGAACACCCCGTTCTCTATTAATGAACAATTTCCCCATGAAATAGTGGAGAGACGACCTGCCCTGTACCCCACCTTCAAAAGGCTCAGAGATTCTCAAGATGCGCTGGTCTGATGAAACCAAGATTGAACTCTTTGGCCTGAATGCCAAGCGTCACGTCTGGAGGAAACCTGGCACCATCCCTACAATGAAGCATGGTGGTGGCAGCATCATGCTGTGGGGATGTTTTTCAGCGGCAGGGACTGGGAGACTTGTCAGGATTGCGGCAAAGATTAACAGAGTAAAGTACAGAGAGATCCTTGATGAAAACCTGCTCCAGAGTGCTTAGGACCTCAGACTGGGATGAAGGTTCACCTTCCAACAGGACAACGACCCTAAGCACACAGCAAAGACAACGCAGGAGGGGCTTCGGAACAAGTCTCTGAATGTCCTTGAGTGGCCCAACCAGAGCAGACTTGAACCCGATCTAACATCTCTGGAGAGACCTGAAAATAACTGTGCAGCAATGCTCCCCATCCAACCTGACAGAGCTTGAGAGGATCTGCAGATAAGAATGGGAGAAACTCCCCAAATACAGGTTTGCCAAGCATACCCAAGAATAATCAATGCTGTAATCACTGCCAAAGGTGCTTCAACAAAGTACTGAGTAAAGGGTCTGAATACTTATATAAATGTAATATTTCATTTTTTTTCTTTTTTATAGAATAACAAAAATGTATAAAAATTTTTTTGAAGACTGCAGTAAAATAGGAAATCCAAGGTTGTTTTTGAGTTTCAAATGATATGGCCTAATTTTTGGTGGATGTACAGCAAATCGGAACAAATAGAATTTAAGATAAAACAAAATAAATATGAAGAGATCTAATGTAGGGCTAGGATAAAAACCTGTCTAGGTTCTTTACTGGAGTAGGCCTACACAATCCTATAATAATTGGCATCATTATCTTTTTATAAAAAAAAAATGATCTCAAGCTTAATACTGTGAAGGCTATATTATTGTTCTGATACACACTGGCAAATGTATTGGGTATTGTCAACAGGGTTGTTGTCTCTATTAGTGTGCGGCTGGCTGGTTAACACTGGGTTAAACTGATTAAAGTTAATGGTAGAGCCAACACAATAACTGGCTTATGGAAGCACTTCTCTAAGCGAGAAGTATATTATATTTTTACACACGATATATACACAACCTTTTTATCTTTCGTTCGTAATGTTAGAAGCCTATGTGTAATACAGCCGAGGTGAATTTTGTTTTGTGTGTGTGTGTGTGTGTGGGGGGGGGTGGTTTTACAGGTTTATTCGCCCTAGATTGTCGTACTGCATGTGCTTCGTTGCTATCTTGCCATGGCTGTGTCAGGGTAGGTTGTAAGTTCAACTATCCCTTCATGGGTCGTGTGAATCCATTCATGGGTAGTGTGATGCATAAGACACATATTAACTGGCAGTCATTAGCGGCTCTTAAAATGTTCCTTTTTCTTTCTTCCTTTTTGCCAGAATTTAACAGAATATAATAAGGACTACATATGTCTCTCTGCCAATAGGCAGCGTGCATGTAATTGACATTAAGAACTAGTCTTGCAATATTATGTATGACCTTTTCTCTCTCTCCATTTTTTAAATATTTTTTCGAACAATCGGATTAAATGAACTGAGCAGGCTGGGCTGACATGCTTATAGCCTTTTCTAGGATTTTCTTAATATGTGCATGAATCTATAATATTATGCTGTTATTATTTCTATTATTATTGTTATTTCATTTTTCTGTTTCCCATATTATTTGGCTAGTTTTCTCTTAAAAACCATCCTCATAGACATGCAATAGACATATGGGGCTTTGAATGTGTGAGTGAAGGGTGGGAGTGTTGAACTAGGTTATCGTGGGACTGCCCATATTTCCCTCTGGCCTACGCCAATTGCCGGCCAAAGGTTTGCTTAGGACGCAAAGTTGCGTCAGGAGTTAGGTAGGTGGTCTGATGATCTGAAAGACAACAGACCTCCTAGATAGAGGGGAAGGATTTAGTGTGTGGAATTGGAGAGGACAATTGGAGGTTTACACAGTTGCAGCTACAGTATGCTTAACAGTGGAAATAGTATGGTACAGCTACAGCACCAGTCAAAAGTTTGGACACACCTACTCATTCCAGGGTTTTTCTTTATTATTACTATTTTCTACATTGTAGAATAATAGTGAAGACATCAACATTATGAAAGAACACATATGGTATCACATAGTAACCAAAAAAGTGTTAAACAAATCAAAATATATTTTATATTTGAGATTCTTCAAAGAAGCCAACCTTTGCCTTGATAACAGCTTTGAATCTGATCTCCATCAATTAGGACTGGACATTGATTCATCAAATCTAAAATGTTTGAACATTTTTGCTCAATCTTGCATGCTTTCTCAAACAGCTGTAACTGTATATGCATTCGTAAATCAGTCCTTTGTTGAGCTGGGCTCTGGGATGTAACAACCGTTGAGCATCTGAGCTGATGGTTGATTGTGGGGAAAAGAGGTTAAGTGTGTAAGAGTGTGTGTGTGTGTATCCCATGTATCTGTTGCAAGGGGGAGTTAGGGACCATATAGGATGAATCACAATAATTGCTTGACAAAAATGTAATGTAATGCAACAGCAACCCTGGTAATAGGTTCCTTTGCATGAACTGCCGACGTTATAACGCATATTGATTGTTAGTGATGGAAATGAAGATACGCAAGATTTTTGAATATATACACTACTAGTCAAAAGTTTGGACACACCTATTCATTCCATGGTTTATCTTTATTTGTACTATTTTCTACATTGCAGCAATTCGACCATGAAGGCCTGATTCACACGGTCTCCACAGTTGATGTTGAGATGGGTCTGTTCCTTTAACTCTGTGATTCATTTATTTGGGCTGCAATCTGAGGCTGGTAATTCTAATGAACATATCTTCTGCAGCAGAGGTAACTCTGGTTCTTCCTTTCCTGTAGCGGTCCTCATGAGAGCCAGTTTCATCATAGCGCTTGTTGGTTTTTGCGACTGCACTTGAAGAAACTTTCAAAGTTCTTGACATTTTCCGAATTGACTGAATTGACCTTTTTGTCTTAAATTTTACCAAATAGGGCTATCTTCTGTATACCACCCCTACCTTGTCACAACACAACTGATTGGCTCAAACGCATTAAGAAGGAAAGAAATTCCACAAATTAACTTTTAAGAAGCACACCAGTTTTACCCCCCTTTTTCTCCCCAATTTCGTGGTATCGAATTGGTAACAGTCTTGTCTCATTGCTACAAATCCCGTACGGACTCGGGAGAGGCAACGGTTGACAGTCATGCGTCCTCCGAAACACAACCCAACCAAGCCAAGCCGCACTGCTTCTTGACATAATGCACATCCAACCCGGAAGCCAGCCGCACCAATGTGTCAGAGGAAACACCGTACACCTAGTGACCTGGTCAGCGTGCACCGCACCCAGCCCGCCACAGGAGTCGCTAGTGCCAGCCAAACCCTCCCTAACCCGGACGACGCTGGGCCAATTCTGCGCCACCCCATGGGCCTCCCGGTCGCGGCCGGCTGCGACAGAGCCTGGGCTCAAACCCATCACAGCTAGCACTGTGATGCAGTGCCTTAGACCACTGCGCCACCCGGGAGGCCCACAGGCACACCTGTTAATTGAAATGCATTCCAGGTGACTACCTCATGAAGCAGGTTGAGAGAATGCCAAGAGTGTGCAAAGCTTTCATCAAGGCAAAGGGTGGCTACTCTGAAGAATCTCAAATATCAAATATATTTTGATTTGTTTAACACTTTTTGGGCTTACTACATGATTCCATATGTGTTATTTCATAGTTTTGATGTCTTCATTATTATTCTACAATGTAGAAAAGAGTAAAAAAAAAAAAAAACTTTAATGAGTAGGTGTGTCCAAACTTTTGACTGGTACTGTATATACACAGTGTATATATCTGTCTCTCTCTCTCTCTCTCCATTTCACTCTCTCTCTCCCTCTAGCCTTTAACCCGATTATTCACTGAAGGGAACATAATAAATAGTTGGGATTTATTATGCCGCTGCAGCTTATTAATTCAGCGCCACGAGTGTAGTATTAGTCTGTGGTGTTTCAAGGTACAGATACACATCACAGCAGCCTTATGTCATGTCCGTCCCCTCCAGGTATTCACTGGAAGCCATTTCAGATCTGTTAAAAATAATACATCTTTGTGATTTTGAGGCCCTCTTTCATGAGACAGCACAACTTACCTTGAATGTACATTGTTCAATCCTTCCTTCCCACATGTGAAGACATCTTACTGCGCCGCTGTGCCTAGCTATTGAAATCCTCTCTCCGCCTCGTCTCTCTCCCGAGCTCCATAACGATTGTTTCGGGAAACAAACAGTAAAAATACCTGTGATGGCTTCTGTTCTCTGTAATCTGCGACCTGTGGCCAAATCTTACCGAGAGAGGAAGAACAAAAGGCGCTATGCAACAGATAGCTGCAGGCTTGGAGCAGAGCGGAGCTGAGAGCAGACCTCTCCTGTGAAACAAAAGGCCCGCGGGCCTCACCGAACCCCGAGAGCACCCACCACCGCGTTAACAAAGCCTGAAATTACGGAGAGCCTGGGGCTGGCACTGCTAAAATGTTTCTTTTATGGCCCTGGTGGATTCCAGCGTTGGGATTTCAGGGGTGGAAAAATGAACGCTGCCTGCCTGCCTTTTGCTGTCTCTGATTTTAATACAGCGTTTTTCTCATCTCTCTTCCTCACCTCGCTCAGTGCGACTTTCACACACTTCCTTAGCTCATTTTAAAGGCACTAAAACCCTGGCCTTTTAAGGGTGTTCGTGATGGTAAATAATGAATAACTTTAAGGCCTAAAATCTTAACGCCTTTAGATGTAATGCAGGCTGTAACTTTTGTTGCCGTGCCACACAGTTCAGTGGTTTGTGGCGAGGCCTTATTTAAGGTTACAAAATAAGCACACGATGATAGTACTACATTCCATACACATAAACACCCCCTTGGAATTATCTGGCTTCTTTCCCCCTCCAGATACTCATCAGTGCCAATAATTTCCCCTCACATAAGTGTGTGGTTCGCAAAACCATACAAAA
The DNA here is from genome assembly GCF_965601325.2 of Salmo salar. NCBI lineage: Eukaryota > Metazoa > Chordata > Actinopteri > Salmoniformes > Salmonidae > Salmo > Salmo salar. The sequence goes on along the minus strand of NC_138314.1, from coordinate 14,061,278 downwards.
AGTTAGTAAATAGGTCATGTTCTGCCATTTGTCTTCGAATCACTCGACGAAACCACAATTTCTTCCATCTGAGCCCCTGAGCCTTACTTCTGGGACTCCCAGCGCCAACACACTCGCTCATTTGATTTTCTGTCACGTTTTTTTTTCTTCTTTCCCTTACCCCATGTATGACAGTCGACGTAAAACAACCACCCACACCCCCTCTCTCCCCCCCTCCAGAATGTGTCTGGCGGAGCAGCAGGTAAAGTGACAGATTACAGGAGGAGCGGTATAATTATGCTTCCAGCTGATCCTTCTCTGTTTATGAGGAAAATAACTGTTAATGACAGTGTTGTGCTGTCCCCTAAGGCCAAGTCCTGTAGAGTTACAGTAGTCTGGGGAGGAGCTGGAGGAGCCTGGCTCGCTTTCTTCATCAGCTTCTACTTCTTTTTTTTATCTCTTTCCCTCTCTCTCGTTTCTATTCTTGAAAAAAAAATATATATAAAAAACTACAAAAAAAGAAGAGCACAGGGTTGCGGTTTTATGGCTCTCTCTCACCTCGTTCCACTGTGGTTTGGCCTGGGGCTAACAGATGCGACGAGCAGAGCAGGTACAACCCAGATTTCCTGTCGTGTGTGTGTGTGTGTGTGTGGTGTGTGTGTGTGTGTGAGGTGTATGGGCGCTCACAGGCGCTGCACGAGGCAAATAACAGTGGGCCTTCGAAAGTTCACCTTCGTAGTGTGCAGTACGCACATGCAGGCTAGCTCGTGGTAAGGGGGCCCTGACTTTCCACTGCCTCCCCCACCACTTCCCCACACGGTGAGAGGCTCTGACCAGCCAAGCCATGGCATCTTACCCCCAGGCCCTGCATGATGTATCCCTCCTATGTGCTTTCACACACGCTGGCCAGATCTGATCTCCATGATAGGAGTGGAGTTTGTTTTTAGATAAAGGAGCTTAAACATAATCACAGGGTTTCCATGTAGTCTTTAACCAGTGGCATTGTCCCACTGGCAGATGCCTGATCTCACAGTGTAAAGAGGCTGGATGGCTTGCTTTCAGCAGCCTCACTAGTCACTGTGTCATTATTGGTGTTATTTGACTATATGGAAATCGCTAGTCTGTCAGTGTAAAGCTAATGTCTGTGTCTCTGGGTAAACCAGACAGACCAGAAAGAGACATGATTTGTCTTTGTCTCCTCAAAGGCCCCATGCACATGTTGATATGAAACCCACCTGTTTCACTATCTCTCATCTGACCAAGATGTGCCCTTGCTTTGTCTTTGAAGCCTTGATGAAATAGAAATAGAGATCCTACTTTCTGATACAGTCATATACTTCCCGAATAATGTGAGAAATAGTGTTTTGCATTTCTTGAGTGTTTGAATATCAATCATTCATCAGCCTCGCCCACAACGGTCCTCCATGTACAGTGCCTTAAAGTATTCACACCCCTTGACTTTTTCCACATTTTGAGACTTTGTGTTACTGGCCTACACACAATACCCCATAATGTCAAAGTGGAATTATGTTTTCAGAAATGTTTCCAAATTAATAAAACATTTAAAGCTGAAATGTCTTATAAGTATTCAACCCCTTTGTTATGGCCCAACCCCTTTGTTAAACCAGTTACAGAGTTTAGTGGCTGTGATAGGACGAAACTGAGGATGGATCACCCACATTGTAGTTACTCCACAATACTAACCTAATGATGTGAAAGACGGAAGCCTGTACAGAATAAAAAATATAGCAAAACATGCATCCTGTTTGCAATAAGGCACTAAAGTAAAACTGCAAAAATGTGGAAAATAAATTAACTTTATGTCCTGAATACAAAGTGTTATGTTTGGGTTAAATCCCTTACAACACATCACTGAGTACCACTCTTCATATTTTCAAGCATGGTGGTGGCTGCATCATTTTATGGGTATGCTTGTCAAGGAATAGTTTTTTGGGGGGGATAAAAGGAAACCAGAATAGAGCTAAGCACAGGCAAAATCCTAGACGAAAACCTGGTTCAGTCTGCTTTCCAACAGACTGGGAGACAAATTCACCTTTCAGCAAGACAATAACCTATAACACAAGGCCAAATATACACTGGAGTTGCTGAGTGGCCTAGTTCAATTTTTTACTTAAATTGGCTTGAAAATCTATGGCAACACTTGAAATGGCTGTCTGGCAATGATCAACAACCAACACAGAGCTTGAAGAATTTAAAAAAGAATAATGTGCAAATATTGTATATTCCAGGTGCACAAAGCTCTTAGAGACTTACCCAGAAAGACTCACAGCTGTAATTGCTGCAAAGGTGATCCTAACATGTATTGACCCAGGTGTGTGAATATTTATGTAAATTAGATATTTATGTATTTAAGTTTCAATACATTTCCCAACATTTCTAAAAACATGTTTTCACTTTGTCATTGTGGGGTATTGTGTGTAGATCTGTGAGAAAAACTATAATATTTAATCAATTTTAAATTCACACAACAAAATGTGGAATAAGTCATCCTATTCCCAATATTACAAAGAGTAGTCATGTGAATCTATCCCACTCAGGTAGGCCTATCCCCTCTAGGAACCTAGTCCACTCCTAGGTTGGCCTATCCCCTCTAGGAACCTAGTCCATTCCTAGAGAGGTCTATCTCCACTAGAAACCTAGTCCACTCCTAGGTCGGCCTATCCCCTCTAGGAACCTAGCCCATTCTTAGAGAGGTCTATCTCCACTAGGAACCTAGTCCAGTCCTAGGTCAGCCTATCCCCTCTAGGAACCTAGCCCATTCCTAGAGAGGCCTATCTCCACTTGGAACCAGCTCACTCCTAGGTCGGCCTATATCCACTAGGAACCTAGCCCACTCCTAGGTAGCCTATCCCCAGTAGAAACCTGTGCCATTCCTAGGTAGGCCTATCCCCAATGGAAACCAGGCCCACTCCTAGGTAGGACCTATCCCACAGAATCACATTGTCCCCAGACCTCCTACATGGGCCCTCAACCAACCAGAATCACATTAAAGATTCATGTCCACAGAGATGGTGCCCGTGATGGTGACCTCCTCCTGTTGTCCACTGACACTGGTCAGACCGCTACAGTGTGGAGCAGATCAGGACATGAAAGATTAAGCGGGCCCTGCTGTCTCAGTGGGATCCCTGTCTCCCTGTGCCCAGACGAGAGAAGGCCAATCTGGTACCTAGCCTCCTGCTTTCTCTCTCCCTCCCTCCTTTCCTCCCACCATCCCTGCCTTCCCCCGCATCCCTGCCTTCCCCCGCAGAGCGTTGAGCCATGGCAGCGGGTCGTCCTGGCCAGGCCCGGCTTCATTACACCTGCCAGATGGGCCGAGAATTAGATCTCTACTCCCACGTTGGGAGGGAGGGAGGGAGGGAGGGAGGGAGGGAGGGAGGGAGGGAGGGAGGGAGGGAGGGAGGTGGTGGTGGTGGATTAGAGGGAAAAAAATAATGGTTTTTGTTTTCATTTACATTGCAAGTTATTACATTTTAATGTAACACCTCTTGGGACCCGGGAGTATTAAATGACTGTTCTTGAATAATCGACACTAACTGCAAGCAAATGCTGGGGAGAAATGAAATTAGCGAGCATAGCAATTTGGCAAAGTGATTATGGTCTCCTCTGAGGCAGTTCCTGATGATTTAAGAATGCTAACATTTAAACAAGTCAGATCTCATTACTCCTCAAGGTTAAATTGAGATGCGTCTCAGAGAAGGGAAGGGTAGGCAGCCGTTGCTAGATTGGAAATAAGGTTTCTCTTATTTTGACATTTTTTTTCTTCATGTTTCGTGTTCCTATCTCTTGCTTTGACAGTGGCTTGTTTGAAAATGGCGAGTGCTCAGGGCAGGAATCAGCGAGACCCCGGTGACACTTTGGAGCCAGTTTTTAATTGGATCAGGGATATTCCATTTCTGAGCTGTAATGTCTCCACTGTGCCAAATAACATCACATAGCTATGAGCAATAACAAGATGGCTTTTAAACTGCAGTTCATTTTGCAGTAGGCCTGTGTTCTTCAGATGCAGCGTCCCTTTTCCAAAACAGATACAGACCATTGAAAAGAACAAGACAACATACGCAAGGACAATTTTCTTGTATTTTCAGACATTTTAAATTGCGCCATTAATGCACTTTTATACTGTATTTTTCCATACTTTCACGTTGGTAGTGGGAAAAGAAAACAATTTTTAAAGCAATTTCAGTTCCATCGTCTTTTGTCCGGCATGTACCTCATTCAGCCATTCATTCACATCTGTTTTTCCACACAACAACCTTGATCCAATTAGCTGACAGGGACAATGGCATACTTTTCCTTTCGTGAGCCAAACAAATGTGAAAGGTTATAACAATACGGAAGCTCTTTTTCCATTACCGGCCGTCAGATCCTTTTAAACGTATTTACCCGCCATTTATTTGTCACCCTGTTCTTTTCTATCCAAGGGGGCTCAGCTGGGAAAGTGAAAGGGGATAACGATAATGATGTGAGGGGTAGCAGAGAGGAGCAGTGCAGAGGATGCAGATCCACTTTACTGTCACGTTAGAGCTGTGATAAATTCTCCTGCTGCACCGCACCACCAGAGAGGAGAGAGAAGTTGGGACTGAGACAGATGGGTTTGACTTTTATCTCTCCGGCTTCTGAAGAAATCAGAACATTGGTTGCCACTGATGAGATTTATTTAAAGTAAGGCGGAAGCAGGAGCAGCAAAGCTACTTTGGGGAATATGCTGTATTCGTTTTTATTCCCATCTGCAAAAAGGAAAACATTGCAAGTCAAATGTAATCATCATAACATTGGGTTATGCACTGTTCCGAATATAATATTAGGTTCACTGTCGTCTGGCATGCCTTATTTTCCCTGTAATTTGCATTTCGCAAAGCTACTAAGAACACTGTTGTTAATAAGAACAAATCACTAACTCTGTCTTTGCTTTTTTAAACCACTAAACCACTGCGTTATCTCTCAATACATCTAAGATGGGTGTCAAACTCATTCCATGGGGGGCTGAATATCTGCAGGCTTTTGTTTTTTCTTTCAATTAAAGCCCTAGATAACCAGGTGAGGGGAGTTCCTTACTAATTAGTGACCTTAATTCATCAATCAAGTACAAGGATGGAGCGGAAACCCGCAGACACTCGGCCCTCCGTGGAATTAGTTTTACACGTGAACAGCAAAAATTGGTTGAATCAACGTTGTTTCCACGTCATTTCAACCCCAAAATGAAATGTGATGATGTTGAATCAACGTGGGAAACTGATTGGTTTTGCAAAAAGTCATCAACGTAAGGGAATTTCGTATTTCTTTCCCAGAACTTTTAACCTAAATCCAAAGGACAGGGTGACATTTTTGGTTGATTTCACATTGAATTCATGTTAGTTGACAACTCAACCAAATGTAAATGAAAACTCTGTAACCAGTGGGAATACATTATCTAGTCTTCATTATCAATGGATGGAAGCATACACCACTGTTCTTGTTGTCAGCAATGTGTGATTTTTTGTTGTTGTTGTGGTTGTCAGTTATGCATATGTCGCCTAACATCTGTGTACGCCTTGTGAGGCTTTCTTGTGGCCAATGGGATTCGCGGTATGAGGAACATAGCTGACTACAACCATAGCAGGGTTATCCCCAGGAAAAAGCAACAAGCCTATAAATTGTAACCAGGAATTTCCACATGAAACATTCATGCTTAAGTATGATTAAGAAAAGATTAAGGAAGGGTTGTTTGCTTCTTAAAGGCCCCGTGACAGTTTGGAAATGGATTGAGTAGAGCTTTCATGGCTGTGGTTTTCCTAATCCCAAGCCAAGATTTCTCACCCACCTTTACCTGGAAACGCTTTACATCAAATTTTCACATGGGCTTTTGAGTCGAGCACAAGCGCCTCAAGGTTCCTACCTACCAGTTAATTCACCAAAACGGTAAACCAACAGAATCATTCATGTCGAGTGTCTTCTAAAGCTCTTGGCGCAATGTGGAGAGAAGAATCAGATACGTCAATCCAACACTGGCAGGCAGCTGTGCGGGGGAAAAAACCCCAAACCGCTTTAGATGAAATTGTCAAATGATATGTTGCACATGATACAGTATACCTTGGCTTGAGCAACCCTATGTAAAGCAATAGCCTACACATTTCAGATTCTAGGGACCTCAGATGGAACATCGGTCCATGCCTCCAGCCAGTGATTCAGATTTGTTTATTGCCACACAACTAATGGATATGAATCCATTTATGAATTAATTGTATTATTATGTATATGAGATGGGCTCCTCCTATCTGGCAGGTAGATGCTGTGATCCGCAGATAGATCCATACTTAATGATAGAAGATGGGTTTAGACAGAGGAACTTATTTGACAATCATTGAACTGCCACCTTGATTAATGGCAATAGCGATAGCGCCAGGCCTCGACACACCCCAACCTGCCGCCCTACCGTGTTTCGTTTCTGATCTGATCCCGCCTATTTACTGTTATCTGGCCTGGCTGGCTCAAGCCTCCGAGTCGACCTGTCAGCCGAGTGGCAGTTTAAAAAGAAATATCAAATTGAATTAAAATTGCTTGCTCACCCAAAACAGAGGCCTGCATGCCTTAAAGATCACACATCTGTTCCTCTAAATCATTGTTGCATAGTCAATCCCTCTCCTCTCCGGTGGGCGGGCGTGAGCGAGGGCTAATGTGAATTATTCATTCCAACGGGGCCACCGCACTCTTCATCATGTTAAAGTGCCCATGACATGACTGATGGAGCAGCCATCCCAGTGCAGCCAGCTATATGCTAATGCTTCTGGAAGGAGAAGGAGGAGAGGATCCTGGCTGGGCTAGAGCTGGTGTGCCTGGCTGGATGGCACTGTATGGGAAGGAGTGAGAAGAAGTAAGGGAAGGACAGCAGCAGCACGCCTGGCTTCGAGCATTTGATTTGGATAGGGGCTTAGGGTACTGAACTGCACTCAGTGGTCACCTGAGGATAAGCTTTCTCCATCTTCCTCTCCCCTCTCTTTCTTTACCTCTCTGTCCCTTTTATCTCTATGTCATAATCACACACCAACTCTCACGAGCACATTTCATGCCGCTCTCAAACTATAACTCACCAAGCAGCCAAAGTACTTCAGATACCATGCTAACTTATAGCTCCACAAATTCTCCCTCCTATATTCTCCCAAGCCCCTTAATCCTAGAGAGCGGTTTCAGAGCTTCTCCTCGAGGTCTCCAGTGGATAGAGTGTGTTTGCAGCAGTTAGCAGGACCTCTGCAATTTATCCTACATGATATGATTGGCTGAGGTAGAAGTCAGCCATCGGCTCCGACCGGGGGAACCAAAATGAAACCAAAATGTGTCTCTCACCTCTGTGAGGGATTGTGTAATGGAATGGCACAGGGGGTTTACTGTGAGCTGCTATGGGAGCTTTAATGGCTCACAGAATTGTACTCCTGAAATTCGATAAGTGAGCTCAATTTTAAGCACAAATAATTAACTTTGATCTTGATATTGCATGTACTGCATTGATTCATCCGGAGAAGAATGGAGGTTGTGCTGAATGGCAGTGTTACTGCTACATAATGGCTGTCTTGCAGGGACATGCCATCTCTCATCCTCAGTTTTGTCATTCAGTTGTTTTGTATTCATGGCTCAGAATGCTCTGATTGATAGGGATTTCTAAGGCTGGACTATCACATCTTGCATCTTTCTTATCTGCTGTACAGATGCATGCAAAACAGACAGAGCCTCTCCCAATTGTTATTTTCAATGCTGTAAATCGATCTTGCAATCAGCAAGTACAATCTTGTGAAGGTGAAATACAACGCAAACAACCAATGAGTCAGAAGGGAGGGAGAGAGAGAGGAGGGGGGAAGGAAGAGGAGGGAGAGACAACTATTTCCACTGCCGTTTGCATTTAACAGCTTCTGAGATGTGCTTTGTAAAGTTTCTCACCTTTTCAGAAACCGCCTCGCGTCTATAAAGGTCCTCAGCTGATACTTTGGTTCCCACAGACTCTGCCTTCTGAAATTTCACAATTGATAGCGGTTACTAACAGAGAAGAGCCTGATAAAATCTCACATGATTAGAGAAAGAAAAAAAACATGCAGTGTGAAACGGTGAGCGAGAAAGCAGAACAGAATCTGCACTCATCCGGCCTCTGAGGTTGGTGTCTGGGTTTCGATTGACACATCTCTATTTTGGCCTGCCCTGTGTGTGTGCGTTTGTGTTTAGAACTACACTCTCTATAGATGTGGAAGAGGTGTAAAGACCGGGGGTGGAAGAACCACAGATGCTTCATTTATTTTCTCTTTTACTCTACCTCCTTTTCATAATCTCATTGACACGTCGGTTCTTTAACGAGGCAAGGTTCAGCAGTTGTGTAGTTTTAGTAGGGTTGTTTAGAACTAGCTATTATTTCAAGGTTATCAATAGTTTATCACAAAAAAAATGGCTGCCATGTATTTATCTCCACTGCACAAACACATTTAAGACATTATTTAGGGAGTGGTTATTTTTTTGGCATCCTAACCAACATAATGCTGGTGTTTCTATTCCAAGTAGGAAACATTGAAACACCTTACAATGACGTTGCATCTCCTTTGTCTTCGTATAATCTTGATTTGCATCAGGGACAAGATGTGCCACACCACGGCTGCCACGTGAGAGTCATACTTCTTCAGGAGGAGTCCTACTCCTGGGGCTGTTAGTCTTCGGCTCAAATGGAACCCTATTCCCTATATAGTGCTCTACTTTGGACTAAAGCCCTATGGGCGCTGGTCAAAAGTAGAGCAATATATAGGGAATAGGATGCCAATTGGGATGCATCCTTAGATGAGCCGAGCCCCACGTAGGCATGGATCTGGCCTGAAATAGCCCAGGAGTTCACTCCCTCTGGGACTGGTTGTGCTTCAACACAGAGATGCTATCACACACAGCCAAAGTGGTCATTCCTGTTGTGAAGAGAAATGGGTTGACTTGATCACATCGTCTTGTTTGTTTATTGTAGACTCCTCCCCCCCCCCCCCTCCATGTGTTCTCTGTCAGTCTAGCTTTGTCTTTTTTAGAAGATTTCTGATGATCACAGATTGCATGGGCTTCAGCACGTTTTAATTTTTCTTTTAATTTAACCTTTATATAACTAGGCAAGTCAGTTAAGAACAAATCCGTATTTACAATGACGGCCTACGTTAGCTTGGTGACACAATACTGTAGGCTACATATTCATGCAGTAGGCAATATATTACTAAACAGTTTATGTGGACTTTATTTCTAAACTAATATAACATGTATTTTAGTCCCCATATTATCTGTCATATTTATTCACATACATGTATCTTTAACAGTCTTGGTAATTGGAACACCCATTTCAGTTGATTTACTCCCTTATTTGCTGAAATGACACATCATGTCATGATGAGCGTGTTCTCTCTCTTCTCTGGCTGGGGATGCTTGTCAGCAGAGCTGCCATAGGCCCTCATTGCTGTGACTGCTAAAGTCACAATCTATTACACTTGAGGGCCCACGCTTTACACAACTGACACCACATATTGGTTTTACTGAAAAATGCCACATTAATGAGTGAATAAATAAACATGAATCTAGCGAGCAGACGTGGGTTGGGGTGTTGTCTGTCTCTGGGGAGATGAGGAGAGTCTCCTGGGTGTTTAGACTGCTTAGCTATCACCCAACAGGGCAGCCTAACCCACCTTTCTCTCAAAGCCCCAGCAGCTATCTGGATCTCAGTGGTACCGTGGAGGCAAAGCAGGAAAGCTTTCATTTAACATTTACTCTGCTCCGAAAGCAAGCCTTTAGGGTAATTTTTTGTATTTTCATAAATTACAGAGATGTAATTAGACAAATTAGCTCAGTAGACACTCCGGTTGTGTTTTTAATGGCTGCATGTTGCCATGGTTGATAATTAGCAGTGCTAAAACCCTTTCGCTGCTGCTGCACCCGGGGCAGTGTGTACATCCGAAACCTGACAACCAGCAACCACCGGGCTAATGGATGATTATTTATCCCACAGGCTTGCTTCTTTTACCTAGGAGTGATGTTTATATCCCCACCATATCAGTGTTCTTGTGTGTCTGTGTGTTTGCTCATGTTCAGTATATGTGTTGGCAGGGTAGGAATCCTGTTCTTCCTGACGAGCAACAAAAGTATTAAAATCAAAGTAAGCTCTGCTCTCTCTCTCTCACACATGCTCTCTCTCTCTCTCTCTCGCTCTCTCACACTTTTCTTTTTCTCTAGGAGGCACAGACTGTCTTTTGAGAGAAAAGCCAATCCCCTATATGACTCTATTCATCAGCCCTGTGGACTACATGTCCTACATGTCCATGTCCATGTCTTGTCGTGAGCTTCACCCCCAGACCTGATGAGCCATTTCCACAAAGAGAGTTTACACTTACTCTTACACTTTTAATGAGTTGCCCACGGTGATTCTCACCCGAGCACAGTTTTTATTAGCTCAATAAATTCCTCTTTCTGGTTTCGAGACAGTCTCTTTAAATTGGATGGAAGTCGTTGAATGCCAGCTGGGAAAGAGAGACTTCCGAAATGTGGATTAACTCATAGAAATATTTATATATCCATTTATTTGTGGTACTTACACTACTGGTCAAAGTTAGAATTGTCTAGAATGTCATTGGATGCTGCAGTGTTAAGATTTCCCTTCACTGGAACTAAGGGGCCTCGCCCAAACCATGAAAAACAGCCCCAGACCATTATTCCTCCTCCGCTAAACATTACAGTTGGCACTATGCATTGGGGCAGGTAGCGTTCTCCTGGCATCCGTCAAACCCAGATTCATCCGTTGGACTGCCAGATGGTGAAGCGTGATTCATCACTCCAGAGAACGCGTTTCCACTGCTCCAGAGTCCAATGGTGGTGAGCTTTACACCCCTCTGGCCGACGCTTGTCATTGCGCATGGTGATCTTAGGCTTGTGTGTGGCTGCTCGGCCATGGAAACCCATTTCATGAAGCTCACGACGAACATTTACTGTGCTGACATGGCTTCCAAAGGCAGTTTGGAACTTGGTAGTGAGTGTTGCAACCGAGGACAGACAATTTTTACGCGCTACGTTCTTCAGCACTTGGCGGTCCCGTTCTGTGAGCTTGTGTGGCCTACCACTTCGTGGCTGAGCAGTTGACTGGGGAAGCTCTAGCATGGCAGAAATTTGACAAACTGACTTGCTGGAAAGGTGGCATCCTATAATGGTGCCACATTGAAAATCACTGAGCTTCTCAGTATGAGCCATTCTACTGCCAATGTTTGTCTATGGAGGTTTTATGGCTGAGTGCTCAATTTTATACACCTGTCAGCAACATATGTGGCTGTAATAGCCAAAGGAGTAACCGCATACTATTGGCCATGTAGTGTACCTTTGTTTGTCAATGACAGATTAGTTATGTATTTCTGTCTTGGTTGCACATATCATATATAAAGTCTGTCATCTGAGACAAAATTATAGATATACTTAGTACCAGTGGTACCTGTTTTTTGGGGAATTTGTACTTTACAATTTTTTTTAATGACTTTTAATTTTAATTTACTACATTCCTAAAGAAAATATTGTACTTTTTACTCCGTACATTTTCAGTGACATCCAAAGTACTTGTTACATTGTGAATGCTTAGCAGGACAGGAAATGGTGAAATTCACACACTTATCAAGAGAACATCCCTGGTCATCTCTACTACCTCTTATCTGGGGGACTCACTAAACACAAATGCTTTGTTTGTAAATTATGTCTGTGTGTTGTAGTGTGCCCCTGGCTATCTGTAAAAAATCTGTCTGATGTGCTTATTATAATCAATTTGAAATTATTTATACTTTTACTTTTGGTAATCAAGCATATTTAAAACCAAAAACTTTTAGACTTTTACTCAAGTAGTATTTTACTGGGTGACTTTTACTTGGGTCATTTTCTATTAAGGTATCTTTACTTTTACTCAAGTATGACTATTGGGTACTTTTTCCACCATTGTTTAGTACTAAGATAAGTTATTTTCAGTGAATACCAGAGACCATACAGTCTTTTAACTAGCTAAACGGATGGAGATAATAACAGTACATTATGACTAGTAGTGGCAGTGGGAGCCACATAATCCATGTCTTAATTGTTGGGGGAAGTCGGCACAATGCTCTCACATCACCTGCTAGCCGATTTGGAAAGAAGATTATTGGGACAAAGTCTGCTTGAGAGCCATAGCAGCACATCCACGTTCATGGTGCAGGGAGATGTGGCTTTGGATTGGCTGGCCAGGGCCAGGGCTGACTGGTGATTGGCTTGGCAGGATGTTAATAATAGGACTAGTTAATATGAATAAAGGCTCAATCTTTAACAGTCTATATGGCCGTTGCCTGAGACAGGTTCACAACCATTGTTCGAGGGCATAGCCTGATATTCAAAATACTTTTAATTTTGAGTGTCAGAAACTAAAATCTGTGTCGCACGAAGCCATTCGGTCGCTATTTCTGTTGCAGATGCAAGTTGCTAGTGACATCATCTTAAGCAACTTTGCTGATACACAAAGCAATTCAAACACAATCCTGTCATACATCACATCATGGTTTACTAAATTATTTGTTTAGCCAAACCTTTGGTAATTGAAACAGCCTCGGTATAGACAAAATGCTGTCTGTACAATTCAGCTAGCTAGCCAAAATGTTTCCTATTTGCCAACTGGGTTTTTACCAAGCTAGCAACAAGCTAAGCTAAGCTACATGCATTTCATGTTGGACAATTTCATTTGAAATTAGACAGAGAAAGGTCTGGGTTCACTTTTAAAATGACATTTATTGATTGCCAGACCATGTTCATAAACCATGACTAGCATTTGCCATGTCTGTTTTGTTGTGGTTTGCAGCAGCACTGACAGCTATGTTGACATGACAACTGGGTCAAAGTTCCAAATGGAACAATATGACAAGTCATGTAAAAAAAAAAATTATACTCACTGTTTGGACATTGCATACAGTCAGTTTGTATTTGCATGTTTATTTATTATGGATCCCCATTAGCTGCTGCCAAGGCAGATAATGCGATGCACTGCACCTAAGTTGCAGGCAATGTTTTGGGGTTGACACACTGAGCAACCCAGATGCAACTTTGTTGCAAGCAACATAAATTGTGCCCAGATTACTTCGTGTGACTTTGGCTTTAGGCACTTGATGGGGCACATCCGTTCTCTGTGATGCCTTTAGAATCCCTCTAATGGAATCTGTAAAGTTCTCTCCCCTCGCCACACCGCACTGGGCCTGCATGGCCTGCCTGTGGCACTTGTAGAAACATTTGATTCAGCTAATCACTAGTGGTAGCCCTGAGAAAGCCACACATGAGATCTTTCTGGTCACCCTGGGCTCCTTGGTTGGCTGTATGAGAGCTGAGCTTGCCTTTCTTCTCTCTCCTCTCTCCTCCGGAGAGGCCTGCTCATCTTGAAGGTTTTCTTGAACACGAAGGTTTTCTCTCTCCCTGAATGCTGACGTGGAATGTAAAACCATTCACGTTACAAACATCCCCCAGCTCTAATCAAGCAGAATAGTGAACCATTAGAATTACTTATGGTCTCTAATTTTGTTCATATCTCTCTCTCTCTCTCTCTCTCTCTCTCTCTCTCTCTCTCTCTCTCTCTCTCTCTCTCTCTCTCCTCTCTCTCTCTCTCTCTCTCTCTCTCTCTCTCTCTCTCTCTCGGTGTAAATGAAAACACATCCCTGTTGACACATTGGAGCATGCAGCTTTTTTATTAGCGAGCTTTTTTATTAGCGAGAGAAGGTAAGTGGTAATGAACTGTGAACACGCTGCTTCCTTCAATTTGGAGCAGAGGTATCACCCATTTTCATGCTCTCTGTGCCAAACACCATATTATTATTATATCCAGACACAGCTTGAAATTAACTTTGGCATTCCTTTTCCTTAGTTAATATGCAATGTCTGAATGACTGTTTGCTAAATTTTCTCCACTTTCACATCAGTGATATTGATGTACTAAATTGGGTTTTTGAACCAGAACGCAACCCATTTTCCATGGTCCAAAATCTATTCGATTTTTTTTACAATTATATTGTTTCCCAAGTTAGTCCAACCATGTAGATATTCTCTCATTCATATATTTGTTGATCAAGGTTGCAACCCATCATAACATAGGCTACGTCTTTGCAGAATATCTATTCATCCTTTGAATTCATCCATGTTCCTCTGACTTTGTTTTGTTGCGCTCTTTGTGTTTTGCCAAATGCATACTTGTACTAAATCATCTCTCACGGAAGGCACGTAATTGTTATGCAGAGTGATACCTGATCATTTTCAGTCTACCTCTGTTGCAATGTTAAATCGCATCTCTAATATCTCGCCTCTGAATCTGCATTAACTCCCTATTTCACGTGGGTATGAAATATGTGAACGCGTTTCAATCTTTTGTTAATACTAGGGCCTTATCGGGAGGTATGACAAGCTCAAATGAGCCAGTGCAGCAATTACCACAGTGCCAATAAACGAGGGAAGAGAGACCATTTACACCTGCCTGCCTGATGAGAAACCCTGCTGTTCTCTTCACCCCCCCCTTCCCTGCTCCTTCCACTACTCTCCTCCCCCATCCTCATCCTTCGCTTCACTCCTCCCCTCCCTCACCCCTTCTCTGAGACACCTATAATTAGGAACCACAGAGTAAAGTGCACAGGCATTTTGGGGATGTGCTTCACATAAGGAATGATCACAGTGTTTAGTGGATGTGTCTAACTACAGACTAAGGCAATACATCACAAGCTGTTCCTGGCACACACACACACACACACACACACACAGCAGATACAGGACTGTAGTGAGGAGCGAGGCCCGAGGGGAGGGCTGCCTTCAGTTCACACCAGGCAGAGTGATGTTGAGGTGTCCCCCCCCCCGCCTTGATTGCCAGTGGCGGCTGGCGCCTCGCCTCACCTGCTAACAGCAGCACAGGTCCCAATGACAGCCTAGGGATGACAGCCAAGCCTCAGCTCATGCCACCGGGCAGGTTGGGGTTGGGTTCACTCCCTCTTCCCCCGTTTCCTCCCGCTCCTCTCCTCCGAATCTTCCTCAGCTCTTTGTTGTGACTGGTTTTTACAACACACAGTGGGAGGGAGGGGCTCGGTTTGTTTGTGTTTCTTCCAAGTGGATTTGCGTATGTAAAATTACTACCGTTGCCTTTGTAGCTGGTTTGTGTGCGTGCGTGTGTGTGTGTGCGCGCGTGTGTGTGTGCAGAGTGTACCGAGAGCAGTGACACTGAGAGAGTTAACCCAATACACAGTGTGTCTGTCTGAGGTTCAGCACAGAGCAGGGCAGGCGTCTGGAATGTGAGGGAGATGTACATGGTAATTGAAACAGAGTCACAGTATTGGTACCAGTCAGAGGCAATCTTTCTTTTTAATTCGCACCTTACTGGTACGCCAGGCAACATATTTATTAACAGCCCTAGCACCATGCCCCTGGTAAGTGTTGCTGTTTGTCCTCCTCAGCCATGATCTGTTGTTCGTCATCTCTGACAAAACATGTCGTAATGGGTATTTGTGGCCTAGGGTTTAGCGTGGCATAGACCTGGTACATTCCGAGGTTAATGAGGTTAGTCAACTAATGTCCGACTGATATAAGTACCAGTCAGGGAAGTACCTTCGCCTTTTTCTTTGTGCTCTCTTCTGGAATAAGATCTGGTGCATGCCACAGTATTTTGAATGATGGAGGTACACTACATGACCAAAAGTATGTGGACACCTGCTCGTCAAACATCTCATTGCAAAATCATGGGCATTAATATGGATTTGGTCCCCCCTTTGCTGCTATAACTGCCTCCACTCTTTTGGGAAGGCTTTACACTAGATATTGGAACATTGCTGCAGCGATTCGCTTCCATTTAGCCACAAGAGCATTAGGTCGAGCACTGATGTTGGGCGATTAGGCCTGGCTCACAGTCGCCGTTCCAATTCATCCCAAAGGTGTTTGATGGGGTTGAGGTCAGGGCTCTGTGCAGGCCAGTCAAGTTCTTCCACACCGATCTCGACAAACAATTTATTTATGGACCTCTGTTTGTGCACTGGGTCATTGTCATGCTTAAACAGGAAAGGGCCTTCCCCAAACTGTTGCCACAAAGTTGTAAGTATAGAATTGTCTAGAATGTCATTGTATGTTGTAGCGTTGGCACTATGTATTGGGGCATCTGCCAAACCTAGATTTGTCCGTCGGACTGCCAGATGGAGAAGCGTGATTCATCACTCTAGAGAACACGTTCCGACTGCTCCAGAGTCTAATGGCGGCGAGCTTTACACCACTCTAGCCAACGCTTGGCATTGCGCATAGTGATCTTAGGCTTGTGTGCGGCTGTTCGGTTCTTGCTGGCGTTGCTTCCAGAGGCAGTTTGGAACTCAGTAGTGAGTGTTGCAAACGAGGACAGACGCTTTTTGCATGTTACGCGCTTCAGCACTCTGCGGTCCCGTTCTGTGAGCTTCTGTGGCCTACTACTTCACGGCTGAGCCGTTGTTGCTCCTAGACATTTCTACTTCACAATAACAGCACTTACAGTTGACCGGGGCAGTTCTAGCAGGGCAGAAATTTGACGAACTGACTTGTTGTAAAGGTGGCATCCTATGACAGTGCCACGTTGTAAGTCACTGAGCTCTTCAGTAAAGCCATTCTACTGCCAATGTTTGTCTATGGAGATTGCATTGCTTTGTGCTTGATTTTATACACCTGTCAGCAACGGGTGTGGCTTAAAATGCCAAATCCACTAATTTGAAGGGGTGTCCACATACTTTTGTGTATATATATATTGTGTTTCCAAATAGCGTAGCCCTACTGTAGTTTTACACTCATAGATGAGTTAAAAATTGTTTTCTCTTCTCTTTTCTCAGTGTCCATTATTGAACTAGTCTTTTTTTTTATTTTGGGTGTTTCTTTTCATCTGAGAAATGAATCTCTCTCTTCTGAAGATTGAGTTCAGTTCAATTTATTGTCATAGTAGCTCAACAGAAGCATTTTTCGGGGAGCTCATATTTAAAGAAAAAAGTGTTATTTTGAACATATCTCACTCCACTAAAGTAACTAAAGCAATTCAAACTTATTCAAAGCAATCCATTGTTTCATCGTAGTTTAATGTATTTAAATGTTTTCTTACGTGCAATTACATTGTAGACATTTGACCTAGAATCAAGTCTAAGCTCCTGAAGCACTGCAATCCGCTCTTTACCATTTATATTGGACACTCCTCCTTCTTTTCTTTCCCCTGCTTTACTTCATCTAGTATTCCCCCCCCCCCCCCCCCTCATTGCATAGCCAAAAGACATGGATATGAATACCCATAACAATCACAGTCTTTTGTACGTGTGATGAGCCATAAATAACATAATTACCATACCATTTCTGTCTAACATATGGCTGTAAACGCTTGTCAAAACCCATGTAATTACTGTTGTTTTGAGCCAATTGTGTACCTTTGTGAATTCCCCTGAGTGCTCTATAGACAGGATCATTATTGGGTTTAAATATCACAGACTGTAGACTCCACATTACTGCTGGGAGTACATGATGATGCTAGTATACTAGCAGCGCTTCAAATTAATAACAGCTAGAAGTACATATACTGGATTACTAGATGATCTAGTTTTTTATACTGATAAAATGTGCCAAGATTGAACCATATACAGTATACTGCATGTATACATTGTGCATATTTAGACATGGTTTTATGAAGTGTGCTTTTTATGTCTGTGATGTGCATCTGTACGTGTGTACACGTCTTTCTGTGATTGTGTGTTATACCATGAGCTCAGTTTTTCTATAACTCCCTCTGTGTTGTGTCTGTGTGTTCAGGCTCAGGCAGTTCACCGAGATACAGATTACCGGGCTCTCTCTCTCTGACTTCCTATGGCTGCATTTACACAGGCAGACCAATTCTGATCCTTTTTTCACTAAATAGTATTTTGACCAATCAGATCCGCTTTGAAAAAGATCTGACGTGAAAATATCGGATGTGATTGGTCAAAAGACCAATTAGTGGAAAAAAGATCAGAATTGTTCTGCCTGTTTAAACGAAGTCTGTGAATCCATCTGCACATTCACTCACTCACTCACACACACACACACACACACACACACACACACACACACACACACACACACACACACACACACCCTGAGAGACATACACACACATGTCTCCACCCAGCCTCCCAGCCCAGCCTCAGATGGACATCATTATTTGATTCTTAACTCCAAAGGAAATAATTTCATATCACAAAAGCAAATTACCAGGCCTCCAAATATTTAGAGAATGAGTCCAGGCCTTTCTGGGTCCTGCTTCCTGTTCTGAAACTCGAATTTGGGATTTAAACAAAGCTTTAAAAAAGAGAAAATAAACAGTTGGGGCGCCGCGTGGTGCATAGCGGAGGAGACAACCCCTGTTGACCTCTGTGACAAGACGGCAGGAGGTGATTATGGGAAGTGGAAAGTGTGCACTTTGATTTCAGAGAGAGGCTCTTGCTCTCTCCTCAGGATACAGTTTGTCAAACAAGGACCTAAAACACTCACAGAACAGGAAGTGGCTCCTTTCTTGCACTGCATGTGACTGCAGACACAGAACTTGCCAAATGATTTGTTCTGATGTATGGGGAACTGAAATGGCCAAGCGGAGATCTTTTTCCTGTTCCTCTTGCCACTTTACAGCCGAGCAACCACAAAGACTGTCTGAGAGTTGCGACTAGAGAAGTGGTTCCCAACATTGGGAGCACCAACGTTTCGTGTGGTGGGGAGGTTGGTGGGGGTGGCAGGTTGCGAAGGACCTTCCTTGATTTGAGGGGTACATAAAACATTTACATTTTTTGTAATAAAATTTGTGATTGTTTATACCGATTTAAAACTACACATACATGTAAATCCGCAATGCTTTCGGCTAGGAACAAGCGGTAAAATGCCAGAGGACGTGACTGATACACATGCTTTGTCTCTATGACATTCAGAAGCTGAGCTACGACCTTCTAAAGTCGAGGAGGCAAAGAAATGAACTTCAAGTTCATTTCTTTTTTCGCTATCACTTTCTGTAAAAGATAATATGTGTAATGAAATTGAGGATTCATATAAATTATCATAATGAAACATATTTGGTATCGGAATAACATTTGGGGAAATTGGGTCTCGACTTTATTTTCCTTATTTATTATTATTATTATTATTATTATTATTATTATTATTATCATCATTAAATAACATATCAAAAAGATGTCATGAGTCTTGTTAAACTATGTAGAATTGCAGGAAATTTGCTTTAAAACAACAACATTTCCCTAGGTCCTTCAAGTCCAGGGTGAGGGGCATGACTATGGCTGTTGTGGTGACCGTATTACAGCCACACCGGCGGTCACGAGTCATGAAGGCAGTCAAATTTCACATGACCGTTTAGTCACGGTAATTAGGCTTCTCGAAGCTCTGATGCTGCAGATGGTCATTAGTAGCCTACCAAACTTGCTAACTGCCTGGTACTCAGCACTCTATTGTACCTCTAATCACTCTGACATCAATGCAAATGTAATCGAAGATCTAATCAAATACTTCATGACAGCCCATGAGCTCATCTTGCGCAACATTTCTATAGGCTATGCAACTGCACGAGAAAACAGAGTGATGGCCTCTATTAAAAAGACAAGGATCCCATCAGTTTTCTGTAGGCTAGGCCTAATATACACTGCTCAAAAAAGTAAAGGGAACACTTAAACAAGTCAATCACACTTCTGTGAAGTCAAACTGTCCACTTAGGAAGCAACACTGATTGACAATAAATTTCACATGCTGTTGTGCAAATGGAATAGACAACAGGTAGAAATTATAGGCAATTAGCAAGACACCCCCAATAAAGGAGTGGTTCTGCAGGTGGGGACCACAGACCACAGACCACCCACACAAGTGGCTCAGGTAGTGCAGCTCATCCAGGATGGCACATCAATGCGAGCTGTGGCAAGAAGGTTTGCTGTGTCTGTCAGCGTAGTGTCCAGAGCATGGAGGCGCTACCAGGAGACAGGCCAGTACATCAGGAGACGTGGAGGAGGCCGTAGGAGGGCAACAACCCAGCAGCAGGACCGCTACCTCCGCCTTTGTGCAAGGAGGAGCAGGAGAAGCACTGCCAGAGCCCTGCAAAATGACCTCCAGCAGGCCACAAATGTGCATGTGTCTGCTCAAACGGTCAGAAACAGACTCCATGAGGGTGGTATGAGGGCCCGACGTCCACAGGTGGGGGTTGTGCTTACAGCCCAACACCGTGCAGGACGTTTGGCATTTGCCAGTGAACACCAAGATTGGCAAATTCGCCACTGGCGCCCTATACTCTTCACAGATGAAAGCAGGTTCACACTGAGCACGTGACAGACGTGACAGAGTCTGGAGACGCCGTGGAGAACGTTCTGCTGCCTGCAACATCCTCCAGCATGACCGGTTTGGCGGTGGGTCAGTCATGGTGTGGGGTGGCATTTCTTTGGGGGGCCGCACAGCCCTCCATGTGCTCGCCAGAGGTAGCCTGACTGCCATTATGTACCGAGATGAGATCCTCAGACCCCTTGTGAGACCATATGCTGGTGCGGTTGGCCCTGGGTTCCTCCTAATGCAAGACAATGCTAGACCTCATGTGGCTGGAGTGTGTCAGCAGTTCCTGCAAGAGGAAGGCATTGATGCTATGGACTGGCCCACCCATTCCCCAGACCTGAATCCAATTGAGCACATCTGGGACATCATGTCTCGCTCCATCCACCAACGCCACGTTGCACCACAGACTGTCCAGGAGTTGGCGGATGCTTTAGTCCAGGTCTGGGAGGAGATCCCTCAGGAGACCATCCGCAACCTCATCAGGAGCATGTCCAGGCGTTGTAGGGAGGTCATACAGGCACGTGGAGGCCACACACACTACTGAGCCTCATTTTGACTTGTTTTAAGGACATTACATCAAAGTTGGATCAGCCTGTAGTGTGGTTTTCCACTTTAATTTTGAGTGTGACTCCAAATCCAGACCTCCATGGGTTGATAAATTGGATTTCCATTGATTATTTTTGTGTGATTTTGTTGTCAGCACATTCAACTATGTAAAGAAAAAATTTATTTAATAAGATTATTTCTTTCATTCAGATCTAGGATGTGTTGTTTAAGTGTTCCCTTTATTTTTTGGAGCAGTATAATTATTTCTCAACTTTCCTAATATTAAGCACATTCCTTATCTTTTCAACAGGAGTATAGCTTACCTGGCTGGCATGAAAATGAACCACGGGAAAAGCGTCCTACATTAACTATTTAAGTGCATAGATGACGTGTATTTTTTCCCGCTGCCGCTTTTTCGAGACAGGTGCATGATAATGGTTCATTCTAAATCAAAACAAATTTCACACATATGTTATTTAGTATATGTAAAAACAAGATTAAATCATGAATAGTCTGATGGGTGACAATATTAGCCTATCACTTGTGAATTATATATTATCACTTGTGAATGATGCCCAGCTGACATGTATAGCATAACTGGCATACATAAGCAGCGCTTGAGTTTCAAGTTTGGGTAAGATCATTTTCAATGCAATAATGCACCTTTATAATAAAACTTTTACATGCATAATCGCATTTGCTGTCACTTTTGATAATGGTCTTTTCCCGCTAATGGAATAGTAGTGCTTATAGCCTACTCCCATGTGTGCATTGCTGCGCTTATAATGTGAAGAAATGTCCTAATAGTTGATCAACATTTAAAGCTAAATGTTCTGATCTGTTTCGTCAGCCACATTGCGTAAAACATTTTTTTTTATGCTAGTCGTTGTATTAATTTGGGATCTATCGCATCCCATAACTCTCCCAGACTATGTTTGGAATATTTAATTGTCGCACAGAATAGAATAGGTCATCTTTTGTACTGTGGGGCATAGTATATTGACATAGGCTAGTGCTTTTGCTGTTCGTTAGGCCTACTAATCTTGTTGGCTGACAAAAAGTAAATGTGGACAGTTCTTCCAATATCTTCAATATGCGCCTCGGAATTGGATAAGGATGTGCGCAGTTGCGTCCACGATGTGTCTGTCTTCACTTGTAGCCTGTGAGAAAGACCCGATCATGTGATAGAGAGCCATGTTAGTGAGAGGTGCTTCAGAGCATGCAGCACTGAGGGAGAAGGGCACAACACAGCACTCCAAGCCAAGGGCACAACGGTCACTGGCCGCAAAAGGCATGGATTTTTTAAGGGTGCAGTGCGGCCACACAAAAGGGATGCCGCCGTGAAATTTGAGGCTTTAGCAAGTGCTTGTCAAATTGTGAATGATAGGACTCTACAGCCTGCGCAAAAAAACAAAGCAGAGCCCATGCCTTTCAAGCGACTTTTTTCAATCATCATTAGTCACATCATGCAGCCTTACAATGTATCTAAAATCAAATCACATAGCCCAACATTTTTTGAAAAACTAAAGTTACATTAATAATTCTAAATTAAGCATATAGGAGTACCTATTTCTTTGTTAACAGCTCAACACAGAATAGCTTCATGTGCGCACTCCCTCAAATCGTTTGGAGAAAATATCCTTTCTATTTTATTCAGCTTTGTTCAATTGTATTCTTCATACTATAAAATAATGCCACGGAATTCTAAGCAAATCTTGTCTGCTAAATTAACTAGTGTAGCCCACAGCCATATGGTATAGCCAGATGGACCTAACATAAGGACAACTCAGAGTATGCTATTCTGTTCTTCTGAAATAGACTACATTTTTTTCATATGCTTCTTTAGACCTGTCTAAAATAAACAATGGTTTTATTGTGAAGGTATAGGCTATATTACATGGATGTATTATTAGTTTAATGTCCAATGGTCTGCATCAGTGGCTTGTAGGAAGCCAGGAGATGCTAAATGTGTTCATGTTAATTAACATCAATTACTGTGAGACCGACAGTTATTTTCTTGACAATCACCGGCTGATGAAATTTCATGACCGCCACAGCCCTAGGTGTGACATTTATTTTTAAAATTTCTGGGGGGGAAAAGTTGGGAACCCCTGGACTAGAGGACATGACTGGGGGATAGAAGGAATAGGGAATGGGTTATGTGTGTTTCAAGTCTCTGTTTCAGGCAGTTGGAATTGGCCCGTTCCTAACTGACACTGAAAAACCATAAGCTCCTGCCCTGTGGAGATGTGCCCACGGGCCAATTCATCACTTTTTCAATTGAACTGTGAGAAGAAAACATTTCATTTTAGTTCACGTCTGATTGCTCCTCTTCCTTCCTTTCATCTCACACCTTTTGACCCAACCAAACTTTGTTTACCCCGGAGACAAATGTTTTTTTTTTTTTTCCGGCCCTTTGAGCCGAGGAGAATGTCCTTGAGCTGTTCTACTCTAGCTATCTCCTGTACACATCTGTGCCGAGCTTTGTCAGCTTTGTTCCTCCTGTATCCAGTACCCCTCCCTCCCTCCCTCCCTTTGTCTCTATTTCCCTCTGCACTGCATCAAAACAGCTGGGCGTCTGTTTGTGCTACATTCATAATTGTGCATGCAGGGTAATTAAGAGCCTCGTCCTAAATGATAGCTTTGCTCTACTTCTCAGATGTTCACTAACAAGGCAGCCTACAAAGGTGTTAGTGTAGTGCATTCATCACTGTCATCCGGGGCTAATAACTGCTCCATGAATCACAACAGTGACCTGGGCCAGCCTTTTACACTGGGAGGAACACAGTGGTACAGTTAAGGTAGTGCGGGCCAAATACCAACACTACAAATGGACCACTACTACAGTAGCTACATGGATCGTACAATCAGGATCTGAGAAATCCTCAATGAGGGAGTAGAGTATCTAACTGTTTGTGTACTATACATGTACTGTAGCTAATTTGCTGTTTCATCAACATGTTGAATTGGCAGTAATTGGCCTCTGTGGGAAATTGGACATGTTTACAAAGTAAAGCACATCTTACTCTATTTATATTCTCTGATAATCCTACTCACAGTAATAACGTGATGCTGAGTTTGCTATCTGTGCTTGCTAACGTTGCAGGCCCACAGTAGACAACGCCCTACGGTGTCCTTCCTTGACTGTTACTGTAATAGGAAGGTTAAGTGAATGCTGCCTTTAAAGCTTCCTTCCTTTCCACTTACTACTTTTTCGATCGAGCCGTACTAACCGAGAAACGGAGCCCCGGCCAGTCTATAAAACCTGAAAATGATACAAATGAATGAAATGCCACTCTGAATGCTCAGGGAGCCCTGTATCTGCAGCTATCGCGGGTAGAAGACGAGGAGACGAGTCACCTTTAATGCAGTGAGTGGTCCTGGCGTCTCCGCCGAGGCTCAGTAGAACCCTGGGGAGAGAGGGGAGACCAGGCATCCATCTTAACAAGATCACACCGTTTGATTTTTAATATAATGGTCTGGGCTCAGCCCGCTGTCTTCCCTTTGAAATATTAGCGCTCATTAATGATGTGGAGGCAGTTACCCCCCTTCCCCCCTTTCCTCTGCCTGCGGCGAAAGGGAGTCATTGGCTGTCAGCAGTCATCTTCTGCACCGGGGTGGGCTAAATCGGATCCAGGAGCAGGCCTGCACTCTCTCGCTATCTCTCTCTCCGTCTCTCTTCGTTTCCCTCTCAGCGGCTGGCCAAATGCCTGTTTTACTGGGCAGCTTTACGGCGTTCATTATACGCACTTAACAGCCGCTCTAATTCTGGGGTGGGGAAGTGAGACGATTAGAGGTTGGACTCGTGTGCCAGGCAGCTGCAGTTGACCTTTTATTTCAGACATGAAAGATGTCTCTTCTCCTCGCACATGTCGAGATTTCAGCATTTCATGTTGACTGGATTTGACTGCATGGGCTTTATTATATTTAGTAGATATCTCTCTTTTTTCTCTCTCTCTCTTTCTCTCTTTCTCTCTCTCTCTCTCTCTCTCTCTTTCTCTCCCGGGCTTCTTTCATTTCAGCATGTCTGGCTGATTCAGACTGAAGGTCTAATCAGGAAAAGGTGGGAGATAAGAGATAAGACATCTTTTGAGGATGGAATTATAAATTGAATCCAAAGGAGACATCTGTCCTCTTCTATATACATTTTCCAAGCTCTGACAAATTTCCTTTGGACGATCATTAAAACAAGAACATTAGGCTACTGCGTACCTGTTCTCTTCTGAAGATGTGTTTTCAGTTGAGCTGTTGAGATATTTTCCAATAGAATAATGTTCCTGACTGTGAGATTGAAAGTACATTGTGAAGCAGGGTCAAGGCCAAGACGATTCCTACTCCTATGCAGAAATGTTAAATTAGAAGCAGGCTTAACTGTGGAAGGTTTTAACTTGTTTGTGTTTTCTTGCTTGTTTTCGTCCTCCCACTCAGTTAATGCTTAGTGGGATAAACACAGCAAACGGAGGCTACTACAGCTGGGAGCTATTTACACGCAGAACTGTTCCATCAATTGTTACTGATGACATATAAATCCCTGAGTCATGATATCCATCAAATGTTCTGTTGCCACATTTGTAATACAATACTCAACATAGTGTTCAGAGAAGCATTGCGTCATACGCTAAATTTTAAACTGGGTGGTTCAGCCCTGAATGCTGATTGGCTGACGGCCGTGGTATATCAGTCCGTATATCACGGGTATGACAAAACACACATTTTTTCTGCTCTAATTACATTGGTAACCAGTTTATAATAGCAATAAGGCACCTCGGGGGTTTGTGGTGTATGGCTGACATACCACGGCTAAGGGCTGTATCCAGGCACTTTGTATCCAGGCGTCGTGCCTAAGAATAGCCTTTAGCAATGGTATATTGGCCATATACCACAAACCCCCGAGGTGCCTTATTGCTTAATTATAACACTATCCTAATCAGTCTAGTCATGGTGTTTTGAAAAGCAGCTAGCTTGTGTTTATTTATTGCTTTATAACTGACTGTTAATCTTGAAACTGACACATAGCATGACTTATCCTCCTATACAAGACTGAAGACGTGGTGAGACATTTCAACACAAAGTTATTGTGTCGGTCTTCTGACCTGGGAATTGATTTAGTGTTTAACCCATATCCACCTGTCCTCAATCACGCGCACATGCACTGCAGGGTTTGGCGGTATACCGTATATACCTTATACCAGAGTATTCATTTTGAAATACCCAAGGTATGATTTTCAATACTGTTTAAACTATTTCTGTATTTTTTTATTTTTATTGAATGTTAATATTTTTGGGACTTTTTAGGTAAATACCTGCCGTAAACTTGTGCACTAGGTTACGAGATAAAGCAGATCATTTTACCTGTTACATCATTTTTCATTATGAAGCTTACCAGGAGTTCCTGAAGACATCTTAACTTCTTAACTATTAAAGAGATTCTCCGATACTTTTGTATACTTTTTAGCCGGTAGTTCTAAAAGGAGTGCTCACAAGCCAAAAGTGGTCCCCGAAAATTGTGCACTACGTCACGTATGTGCACCACGTCATTGCTCTCTCTCTCGCTCTGCTGTGGGTGCATGATGTGCCTCTTGCTAACTGTCACTAACAGGCTAGAGAGCTGAAGCTCATTGGTTGAACTCGAGTTGCTAGGGGGCTGGCCCAGATGGGGGAAAATGTAGGGAAATGGCACTGCACAACTTCCAGAAAACAGTTGCTTGCAAACTAGGGATTTTGTACAATGAGGGAAAAAAGTATTTGATCCCCTGCTGATTTTGTACGTTTGCCCACTGACAAAGAAATGATCAGTCTATAATTTTAATGGTAGGTTTATTTGAACAATGAGAGACAGAATAACAACAAGAAAATCCAGAAAATCGCATGTCAAAAATGTTATAAAATGATTTGCATTTTAATGAGGGAAATAAGTATTTGACCCCTCTGCAAAACATGACTTAGTACTTGGTGGCAAACCCTTGTTGGCAATCACAGAGGTCAGACGTTTCTTGTAGTTGGCCACCAGGTTTGCACACATCTCAGGAGGGATTTTGTCCCACTCCTCTTTGCAGATCTTCTCCAAGTCATTAAGGTTTTGAGGCTGACGTTTGGCAACTCGAACCTTCAGCTCCCTCTACAGATTTTCTATGGGATTAAGGTCTGGAGACTGGCTAGGCCACTCCAGGACTTTAATGTGCTTCTTCTTGAGCCACTCCTTTGTTGCCTTGGCCATGTGTTTTGGGTCATTGTCATGCTGGTATACCCATCCACGACCCATTTTCAATGCCCTGGCTGAGGGAAGGAGGTTCTCACCCAAGATTTGATGCGGTGAAGTTGTCCTGTCCCCTTAGCAGAAAAACACCCCCAAAGCATAATGTTTCCACCTCCATGTTTGACGGTGGGGATGTTGTTCTTGGGGTCATAGGCAGCTTCCTTCCTCCTCCAAACACAGCGAGTTGAGTTGATGCCAAAGAGAAATCTTTCTGATTGAGAGGGGGTCAAATACATATTTCCCTCATTAAAATGCAAATCAATTTCTAACATTTTTGACATGCGTTTTTCTGGATTTTTGTGTTGTTATTCTATCTCTCAGTGTTCAAATAAACCTACCATTAAAATTGTAGACTGATCATTTCTTTGTCAGTGGGCAAACGTACAAAATCACTCACTGTAGCTAATTGAGGTAAACCAGTAATTCTGCTCATAGATTATGCATGTATGAACTACACACTGACACATCCAGCCCAAAGCGGGAGGTTTAAAAAATAGTTAGTAGTCGCCAACGTTCCAGTGCATGTCTTTAAGTTAACTGTGGGATTTAACATGTACTTGTTATCATTACTAACCTTCGAATTACAGAGGCTCAGTGTTGTTTGAAAATAATTCTTATTACTGGTCCTCTTGGCACTTTACAGCTGAGAGACCTCAAAGACTGTCTGAGTGTCTGAGACGTGCGACTAGAGGGGGAGTGTCGCGCCCCTCCCCCTTAGGAGGCGCCAACGTTCCAGAGCATGTCTTTAAGTTAACTGTCTAAAATGTGCTAAATAGTCTGGAGTTGTGCATTTGGTTTGCTAACTTAAAAGCTAGTTATCTAAGTGGTTAGCTTCTTGCAAAATGAAGCTTCTCTTTGTAACAGCAGATAATCCTCTCCTGGATCAAGATCCTTGCTGTCTAATATTTGTTTTGTGCGTGCAGCAAACTATGAGCAGCATTTTTGAGTTACTTGTATAACCTTATGAGCTAGGATGTCTGTCCTGCAAATAGTTTACAGAGACCGTATAAAATGTGCATGCGCTCGTTAGCATTTAGCTAGCATCCACTATGGGATTTTACATGTTATCATTACTAACCTTCGGATTACAGAGGCTCAGTTTGGTTTGGAAATAATGTTCCTTGTGTTCAGTAACGGTAATACCGTATACCCCGGAATGGCACAAGGAATTAATGAAAGTATGAACATCTGGATACCGCCAAAGCCTAACGCACACACATCCCTCCCCTCCCCTCGGAGGAAAACATTAGATCTTTATTGTCCAAACAAAGCTCCAAACGGTGAACACATACACATTCTATGAGCCCACCTGGTCAGAGAGCACACCCCAGGGTAACGGACCCTTTCACAGCCAATCAGCCTCATAAATTCTGGGGAAAGTAACCCCATAAAGTGAGCTTGAAGTCCAGGTTGGAGAAGACAGAACGGGCCACGGACCATTAAGTTCACACACATACTGTCAGGATTAGATTCACATGCTCATGCTGCTACATGGAATCACTGTCACTCGCTAGGCCTGGCACCCCTAAAAGTCAGCAGATCCCCATTCAGAGCACTGCACTGCTGTGATGCACTTAAACCTTCAACACAGCTTTTATTGACATTCCTTCAGGGCTCCTGGAAATCTTCCTCCAACTTCAACCTTTCGTCCTAGATATCCACTTACGAAATAGATATACATACTGTCTGTGGGCGTGAAAAGTGGAGGCGTCTAGGAGTGGATATAGAGCCCAAGTCCAAGAATCTGTGCGCAGTTCCCCAGTTAATAGCAGAACGTAGCATACCAGAGGGTTTTACAGGCACACACATCACATGCTGTTTGTATTATGCGAAAATCAATCTCGGTGTGCTTTTTAAATGGTAAGAGGACAATAAAACCAAGGGGCTATTTACCAGACACGTCAATGAAAGAAAAAACCCCGTCCCGTCCAGTGAACAAAATGTTTTTTGTATTCCTGTAAGTCAGTTTAAATATTGATGTGTTTTCACTGAAGACTAAAGAACTACCTGAAATCACAGAAAGAGAGTAGTGGGTTATTGTAGTATGACTGGAGAAAGGCTAGTGCCACAAATGGGACTAAAGTAGGTACAAAGAAATATGTTGTAAATGATCATTATGTATGAATTATTCCAGTAAAATGTTAAAGATCTTTCTCCAATTTCTGGCAGATATTACATGCAACAACATTTCTGAGCTGCAGTACTCGCTGAATTGCGCAAACCTTTTTGTAGTGTTTAAAAGTAAACAATTCTAGTTATTTTCCCGAGGTCTCGTCTGCGGTTTTATATGAGGCCCAGAAGGGGTTAACCTCCTTGGTCTGGGTCTGTGCTCTGGAGGTTCTTAAAGAGCCCCACTTAAGGTCTCTTTTGTGGTTCCAGATGTTTTCTGTAGCTATTTATTTAGCTTGTAAACAGGCCGCCAAAAAGCGCTCTGCATAATGATGGAGAGGGGAACCGCGATGACATTGTTGCGGGGCCTTTACAAAAGATGGCTGCATGCTTAATGTGATTTAGTGCTGGGGAGAGCCTTTATCGCCTCCGAGAGGGGAGGTTTCCAGATTGAAATGCAAATCTTCACATTTTAAAATTCATTAGGGGCAACACAGCCAATGCAACAACAAATACGGCGATGGGAGGGTGGGAAGGAAAGAGGGAGGGGTGGGTTCTTGGGCTTTTCATTTTTTTAAAGAGGAATGGGTAAAAATGAGGCAGGCACTGGCAGACCTCTTTTGATCTGACTTGGTTCTTCTTCACCCTTCCCTCCCTCCCTCCCTCCCTCCCTCCCTCCCTCCCTCCCTCCCTCCCTCCCTCCCTCCCTCCCTCCCTCCCTCCCTCCCTCCCTCCCTCCATTACATGTTTTATTGGAATCCCAATGTGAAGATGGTTGTTGTCAGGTTGGTTCCCTGTGTTTCTGAGAGGAACAGGTGGTTTCTCCCCTCTTACTCTAATGATACAGGCTGTGAGAACAACTGTTATAGTCAAGTCACACACGATACATCACCTCTATGTGGATATGGAAGGCAATGCCTGCAATCAATACATATTTATTTACTGACTATGTCATCTGTTATCACATTAGAAACTGTATGGCTGCTATTGTGTTCATTACTCCAAAACAAGAGCTCAAACTTGTCAGCCAATATCCAAGCTAACTGTGTGCGGAGGGTTTAAAACATTTTTCCAATAAATAACAAAAATTGTGGCTTCATGCACAAAGTTGCCACTGTTGTCAAGCTGTGAATGCTTTTAAAAAGCTTTTTGTACTTCAACAATATTTCTCTGTGTCTCCATTTCTTTCACTCTCCCATTCTCACACTTGCACAAAGCGAACACACACACACACACGTTTCTCACTGACTTATGGCAAAACCTGATCTGTATCTCCCACACACATTTCCCTAGAGAATTGATTAAAATCAGAGAGACACAGACTTTGAACATTGCTGCTTTTGTCTGAGCAAACAAAGGCTGCCGGTAATTGGATTCACATTGAGAGAAGTATTTAAAACAGTCTGGTAACTAGAGCAAGCTGTGGGCCCGCCGTGCTCCTGCTAGCGCAGAACGGCGGCCTTTTTGTTCCGAGGAGTTTGCGACCAACCCACCTTTATGGGTCTAGCCATGCCTGCTCCAGCAGAGCACAGCTATATTAAGGGGCTCCTATTTAACCTTCTTCAACATTATTAGGAGAAATCTGTCATTCAAGACAAGGTCTCTCCTTGTGGAATGCTTAAATCCTCCATTTACCTCTTCCACCAGTTTGTCACCCGCACGCTGTTTAGTCGAATCATTCTTTGCAACGGTCTAGGATTTGTAAAAAAAAACATATCTAAAAGCAGCGTTTAGATTAAAAGACCTGAGGGGAAAGAAAATGTTTATTTGACCAATGTGAAAATGAACCAAGCTGCTCAAACAGATTCAGTTACCGAAAATTAAACCCGTGAAGGGCTTGATTAGAGGCAATGAGACAAGAAATCAATGAAACATGGCTGCGACAAAGTGTGTCTAATTGTTTAAATACCTGTGGCTGGAACCTTGAGAGAGTTGGGGGAAACTGTCTGCCATTTTGTGTCTAGAGTGGAGGTGAAAGAGATAGAGATCAGCTCCAGATGGCTGCCGTTACAGGGCCTGGGCCCAGGGGATGCCATTGCTCCAGGAGACACAGGCACTCCATTACGCAGAGCCTCAACTCCGGTTATCCCGTTTCTGCAGACACAGCCGCCCAGATTGCCTCTCCAGCTCCACTTCCACCCTGTCCTGTTGACATTGGCCCCCTGGCTAGGGAGGTGAGGGGGGAGGAAACTGTACCTGACGGAGCCCATGCTGTGTCCAAAATGACACCCTATTCCCTATTTCCCATGGGCTCTGGTCCAAAGTAGTGCACTGTATAGGGAAGAAGGGCTCTCGTCAAAGGTAGTGCACTATATAGGGAATAGGGTGACATTTCAGACGCAGACCCACTGTCATACCCTAGCCTTCTAGGCCCCTGTAGATTAGCTTAAAGTGTGCCTATAGAGAGACAAACCGATTGCACCCAAAGAGCAAATCTCAGAGAGATCCTTCTATGGTTTAAGTGTATTTACACAGTCGTCTAGCAGCACAATAAAGATTGTGAAGGTTTATTATCGGCATAGAGGTTGAGTAACATTTTGCTTATATGAGTGGTCTTATCTGGGTTAGGCTACACAATGTTTTTCGTCTGTTTACATTTACGTGTAGAAGTAGCCTATGTGTTCCAGAAATATTTACCTTTTCGATAGGATCCTTCAAGGGTAAATTGAGTTCACCCTGCCACAGAAAGTCATCAATGTGTCACACAACATGTCCACGTTTACTATTGCACTTGAATCGAGTCCAATATGTTCTTTAGTTTACACAATGAACAGAAGGGGAGGGCGGTTTTCTTTTTAGATTGTGTCTTGTTTTGTTTGCTCATTTTGCGTCTGAAAGATCTGTTTGATATTTAGTGGCAGGGTGACACCTTCGCGCCTCCATTAATCCGCCACATTTACTCTGTTGTAATTAGAGGGCTGCAAGGGACTAGAGTCCATGTTCTGTGGAGGCCTAGCGCAGAGATTTCAAACGCATCTGAGAAGCAGCTTCTCACCCGTAGGCCCCAACAGCCCTTTTCACTTTCCATCAGCAATTATTGCCCCTCTCCGATGTGTGGTCTGACCGTTTGACAAGTCAATTCATTGTTAATGGTCTCTCCATCTGCTTTTCTTCACCACCATCCTGCGATTCATGGCTTTGAGTCCAAATTCAATTTTGAGATCCATCTTTATTTCCTCCCTAGGCTACAAGGGATCTGAGGGCCTTCAAAAGAGTCCACACACCATTTGAGATAGAACACAACATGATGAATATTTATATTTGTAATTATTCTATGTGCATTATTAATTGCACCAAAATATCCCTCCAAGAGGATCTAATTAGGGGAGGAAATTAGTCAAAGCAAATAACACTCATAGTTGAAAAAGCATTTTTAAACATCACCCACATTTCTTCACTCATTTACCAGACTGATGCAGTTCATAACTGCTTGATGAACGAACGCATTCATTAGAATTCATATTTCTCCGAATCGTGTTGACTCTAGAAATAGTGTGTGTGATTAAATATTAGCTTGAATCAATTAGCATTCATTAGCTAACTGTGCTATACGAGATAATGAAATGCCTAATGAAATGCTTTGTTGAATTTCATGAGGGAAGTTACATTACATTACCAAAAGTATGTGGACACCTGCTCGTCGAACATCTCATTCCAAAATAATGGGCGTTAATATGGAGTTGGGCCCCCTTTGCTGCTATAACAGCCTCTTCTGGGAAGGCTTTCCACTAGATGTTGGAACATTGCTGCGGGGACTTGCTTCCATTCAGCCACAAGAGCATTAGTAAGGTCGGCACTGACGTTGGGTGATTAGGCCTGGCTAATTCATCCCAAAGGTGTTCGATGGGGTTGAGGTCAGGGCTCTGTGCAGGCCAGTCAAGTTCTTCCACATCAATCTCGACAAACCATTTCTGTATGGACCTCGCTTTGTGCACGGGGGCATTGTCATGCTGAAACTGGAAATTTGACGAACTGATTTGTTGGAAAGGTGGCATCCTATGACGGTGCCACATTGAAAGTCACTGAGTTCTTCAGTAAGGCCATTCTACTGCCAATATTTGTCTATGGAGATTGCATGGCCGTGTGCTCGATTTTATACACCTGTCAGCAACGGGTGTGGCCGAAATAGCCGAATCCACTAATTTGAAGGGATGTTCACATACTTTTTTATATATAGTGTCGATTTCCACAAATGTATAGTAAAGTGTGACTTTTCCCATCACATATACAGTTCTGTATAGATAGAGTATGTTCCAATGTCTATTCTAGAATGAAGTCATTTATATGGGCATGCATAGTAATATGCCGGTGTGGATAGTCTTTGGTGAGGTGTTGTGGATAATACACAGACTGTATGCGACAGCACCATATTCCCTATTTATTGTATTTAGTGGACATTTGTCCACTATATAGGGAATGGGTCCCATTTGGGATGCACCCTGTGGCTGTCTTCAGTCAAAAGTAGTGCACTATATAGGGAATAGGGTGCCATTTGGGACATATACTATTACCGTGTTCAGTCTGTCTCCTCCACAGCAGCACACAGTGTGTTTAATAGACTTCTCAATCTGGAAGCAGAGCCATTACCAAATCCAACACAGACCATTAGCCCGCATGAGCTTAATTGCCCATTAATTGAATAATTAGTCGTTCGCTTCGTTTTTTTTCTTCATTCCTTCTGTTTCTGTCTCCATCTTTTCCTTTTTTCTGACATACTCGTTCATTTGCTATATATCTCATTCTTCTTTCGTCCATTCTCTCTCTCCCTCCTCTCTCCCTGTCTCTCTCCGTGGCTAC
The DNA here is from genome assembly GCF_965601325.2 of Salmo salar. Classification (NCBI taxonomy): domain Eukaryota; kingdom Metazoa; phylum Chordata; class Actinopteri; order Salmoniformes; family Salmonidae; genus Salmo; species Salmo salar. The sequence goes on along the minus strand of NC_138314.1, from coordinate 14,027,245 downwards.
AATTGCTAAGAGAGATGTTTAGGCATCCCATGACCGTGTAGCCTGCAGTAGAGAGTGAGTGCTCTGCTCTGTGTGGGTGGTACAGTGGTAGAGTAGTACAAGGCTGAGTGGTTTGATGTAGCCCCAGGTCTCCCCTCTCCTACATGTTGACCCACAGAACACAATGTGCGTGGCTGAAGCAGAACAGGAATCAGGGAAAACTCTGTGTCATGCATGCATAGTTAAATAGTCTAGAAATCTCAAGTGCATTAGATGCATTATTTATGAGTGTTTTAAAAGGACAAGTCATTTTTTTCCTTCTTTCTTTTCATACTCTTTCATTCTGCCCGACATTATTCGCTCTGAGAGCGTGCAGGTTCTCATGCACACTAAGGCAGCCATCATCTGATGGAGTTATCAAAGTAAACGTTTGGCACATTTTGATAGCTGTTTGAGATCTCTCTTCTAACAAAGCAGTCGTATCATCCCTGACTGGGAAAAGGGAGAGATGTTAGAAGCAAAATAATGGCAATTAACTACCTCTGAAATAACTCAAGTCATTCGTCACGTCATGGAGTGTAACTAGAGATATCCACAAATCTATATGTGGAGTCAACACATCCAGATCATTCCCTGGTCCTGAGATGGAGGATTGTTGGGCTAAATTGAGGAAAGGTGAAGTAGTGTTCACCATATGACATAGCTGCTAACACTTAACAATGAAATCATTATCCTAACTTTCACGAGCTATGAATTTACAGAACAGCAATTTCAGGGAAGACGGTTTTAATCAGTACGTATGGTAGACACATGGAACCCAGGGATAAAACCAAGAGAGGAAGAGACAAAGATGAACACTCAAACAATATCAAATATAAGGAGGAAATAATGGTTTCAAATGGAAGTTGGATGGGGGAGGTTATAATATAATCAACGTGGGTATCAAATCAAATTGTATTTGTCACATGCGCCGAATACATGCTTACTTACAAGCCCTTAACCAACAATCCAGATTTTTTTAAAGTAAGTAAGTAAAAATAAACTAAAGTAATAAAAAAGTAACACAATAAAACAACAATAACAAGGCTATATACAGGTATGCTTCCAATCCTAGGGTATTCCAGTATATACAGTTAGCATTGTGCTGCTAGCTGGTCTTAGGCTACGGCAGTACTGAGAATTAACCTGTTAGGGCTTCCTGCCTGCCTGCTGGGTCTTTTAATGATTACATTGGTGAATCTTCAAGGCCTCAGATCCAAGAAAACCAGTCTGCCTGTTTGCCTGTAAAAAGAAAACTCTCTCTCTCTAGCTAGTGTTAATGATGACTATAAAGTGTCATCATTCCAAAGTGTTAAGCTGCTCAATATAAATATGGGTCTGTTTTTGTTTAGTTTATTTGTTATTCATTGCGTCCAATTTCCATTTCTAAAGGGGGAATGTTTCTCACTTGGCGCCCAGGGAATATGAGATTAAAAGGCAACGAGGAAAACATCTGTGTCTCCGCTTTGCCCTGCGATCTGCATTTCATTTCTTTACTGCTGGATTCCAAATAGACAGAGCGCCTACAAGAATCAAAAAAACAGCACTGAGCTGCATAGGGCTAGCAGCAAACGGAGTGAGGGTTACCATAGAAACACATACCTCCCTCACATGGGTTTATGTGCTGTATCCTATCACATTCTATCAGGAATTATCATAAATCTCCCTGCAGTGAGACTGTGGTTAAGGTGCGCCTGGGCATAGAATGACAATGTGTTGATCTCAATATTTCTTGGCAAGAGAGACAGAGGCATCCATGCTGTTTAAATCAAGAGAAAATGGCACTGGTATTAGCATGAGATGATATAAAAGGGGGAATGAAAACGCCTTTAGTGTGTCTCCTTTCTTGAGCGGTTGGCAAGAATAGATATTTAAACGTAAACAAGGAATGGGTTTTATTGCTGCAATACCCATACTGTAGCATTCTGGATGCAAATCATTTGGCTTTGCTTTGCATATATATTAATGAATATGAATAAACATAAAAATCTAAACATTGATATGAATAATAGCCCATAACTACGTCTATACGAAACAAAGCATTTTGATTGATTTCTATCTCATAATTGCGTTCCCTTCATTGGCGGCTTGGTAAGCATAAAAAGCTGACAGGGTGAAAATGAAATTGAGTTAGAGAGAGCACAGCAGTAGTCACAATTTCCACAAATGACATATTTCCTCCTCTCTCAAACACTAGATCTTTCATTGCTGCTCGCTCCAAACGATCACGGCAAGAGAGAGGAGAGCATTATCAGATCTGTTTGAACAGCCCCCATCAACATGACTCTGGTGGGCGTTACAGATATCCAGTGACCTTTCCGCATGGCTCCTCCGATATTAACGCAATCTCCCTGCCTTATTACCATGGGAACATTTCACACAGTATTAGACTTAATAAATTACTTTTTACCCTCCTCCCTCTCCTCTCTTTTTCCCATTCTCCTCCCCTCGCTCCCTCGCTCTCCCTGCACCTGAGCCGATAACCCGGTCTCCCGGGGGGCCTGGCCTCCATAATCACGTCAGTTCACGGCCCTCTTATTTGAGCAGAATTGCTTAATTGGTATGTGTTCTACATAACTGTTTGAGTATTAGACTCACAAATGAAGGTTAGAACCTTAGTGCTTGTAATCGACTGAAAGAAATGGATTTGTTCTCAGTGGCTCTTTGGGAGAGGACTTTATGGTTCTCTGAAGAAATGAAGGTTTATAATTGTGTTTTTTTTGCATCCTTTCCATCCTTCCATTTCTACAAGGCCATGGCAGCTTAAAGGTGATGTCTCTGGGTACTTTAATATAGCACACGTAGCAGTGCACCTGGCATACTAACTAAGAGAACGTTGTTAGGCTTGTGTTGCGAGGCAGGTGCAGAGTTAAGGTCTCATGAATATACAGTGCCAGTCAAAAGTTTGGACACACCTACTCATTCAAGTGTTTTTCTTTATTTTTTTACTATTTTCTACATTGTAGAATAATAGTGAAGACATCAAAACTAGGAAATAACACATATGGAATCATGTAGTAAGCCCAAAAAAGTGTTAAACAAATGAAAATATATTTTCTATTTGAGATTCTTCAAAGTAGCCACCCTTTGCCTTTATGACAGCTTTGCACACTCTAGGCATTCTCTCAACCAACTTCACCTGGAATCCTTTTCCAACAGTCTTGAAGGAGTTCCCACATATGCTAAGCACTTGTTGGCTGCTTTTCCTTCACTCTGTGGTCCAACTCATCCCAAACCATCTTAATTGGGTTGAGGTCAGGTGATTGTGGAGGCCAGGGCATCTGATGTAGCACTCCATCACTCTCCTTCTTGGTCAAATAGCCCTTACACAGCCTGGAGGTATGTTGGGTCATTGTCCTGTTGAAAAACAACTGATAGTCCCACTGAGCGCAAACCAGATGGGATGGCGTATCGCTGCAGAATGCTGTGGTAGCCATGCTGGTTAAGTGTGCCTTGAATTCTAAATAAATCACAGACAGTGTCACCTGCAAAGCACCCCCACACCATAACACCTCCTCCTCCATGCTTCCCGGTGGAAACCACACATGCAGAGATCATCCGTTCACCTACTCTGCATCTCACAAAGAGGTTGGAACCAAAAATCTCACATTTGGACTCATCAGACCAAAGGACAGATTTCCACCGGTCTAATGTCCATTGCTCGTGTTTCTTGGCCTAAGCAAGTCTCTTATTATTATTGGTGTCCTTTAGTAGTGGTTTCTTTGCAGCAATTCGACAATGAAGGCCTGATTCACACAGTCTCCTCTGAACAGTTGATGTTGAGATGTCTGTTCCTTGAACTCTGAAGCATTTATTTGGGCTGGAATATCTGAGGCTGGTAACTCTAATGAACTTATCCTCTGCAGCAGAGGTAACTCTGGGTATTCCTTTCCTGTGGTGGTCCTCATGAGAACCAGTTTCATCATAGCGCTTGATGTTTCTTTCGACTACACTTGAAGAAACTTTCAAAGTTCTTGAAATTTTCTGCATTGACAGACCTTCATGTCTTAATGTAATGATGGACTGTCATTTCTCTTTGCTTATTTGAGATGTTTTTGACATAACCCTATATTGTAAAATAAATTATCTTTTGTATACCACCCCTACCTTGTCACAACACATCTGATTGGCTCAAATACATTAAGAAGGAAAGAAATTTCACCAATTAACACCTGTTAATTGAAATGCGTTCCAGGTGACTACCTCATGAAGCTGGTTGAGAGAATTCCAAGAGTGCAAAGCTGTCATCAAGGCAAAGGGTGGCTACTTTGAAGAATCTCAAATCTCAGTGAAATCTAATCATACCTCAGGAAAGAAATCTGTCAATAGAAACTTGATTGGACTATGTGCGAACACTCATAAGTTGTGTGACATGGGACACAATCGTGTTAGCTAAAGTCTAGCGCTCATACAGAAAATCGTATTTTGATTGATCCTCATAGGCTGTGTGTGGCTCTTAAATACCGGGAGTTGATAGCAGGGATTCATGTGATTAACATAGTGCGGGTCATTGTCGAGTGGCTGAGTGACTTGACCGTTAGGTAGGAGAAATACTGTATGGGAGGGTTTCACAGTGAAGTTTAGAGAGACCCCATGGCAAAATGTGTAGAATTGCTCAAAATGTCTCTTGGATGTAAAGAGTGGGGCCACTAAACTGTGTGTTTGGAGTGGGGTACGCAGACCCGCACCACATGGCAAACTGTGTAGAATTGCAGAAAATGCACGCTGAATTTCTTTTCTCTCCGCTGTCAAGAGGCAGACCGTTAAAATGTATTGCTCATAGAGGGGCCCACAATTTGTTTTTGCTTAGGGCCTCCAAAAGGCTAGGGCTGGCTCTGACTGCATGTGTACAGTTGAAGTCGGAAGTTTACATACACTTTAGCCAAATACATTTAAACTGAGTTTTTCACAATTCCTGACATTTAATCCTAGTAAAAGTTCCCTGTCTTAGGTCAGTTAGGATCACCACTTTATTTTAAGAATGTGAAATGTCAGAATAATAGTAGAGAGAATGACTTATTTCAGCTTTTATTTCTTTCATCACATTCCCAGTGGGTCAGAAGTTTACATACACTCAATTAGTATTTGGTAGCAATGCATTTAAATTGTTTAACTTGGGTCAAACGTTTCGGGTAGCCAACCACAAGGTTCCCACAATAAGTTGGGTGAATTTTGGCCCATTCCTCCTGACAGAGCTGGTGTAACTGAGTCAGGTTTCAGGTGCTTTTTCAGTTCTGCCCACAAATGTTCTATGGAATTGAGGTCAGGGCTTTGTGATGGCCACTCCAATACCTTGACTTTGTTGTCCTTAAGCCATTTTGCCACAACTTTGGAAGTATGCTTGGGGTCATTGTCCATTTGGAAGACCCATTTGCGACCAAGCTTTAACTTCCTGACTGATGTCTTGAGATGTTACTTCAATATATCCACATCATTTTTCTTCTTCATGTTGCCATCTATTTTGTGAAGTGCACGAGTCCCTCCTGCAGCAAAGCACCCCCACAACATGATGCTGCCACCCCCGTGCTTCACGGTTGGGATGGTGTTCTTCGGCTTGCAAGCGTCCCCCTTTTTCCTCCAAACATAACGATGGTCATTATGGCCAAACAGTTCTATTTTTGTTTCATCAGCCCAGAGGACATTTCTCCAAAAAGTACGATCATTGTCCCCATGTGCAGTTGCAAACCGTAGTCTGGCTTTTTTTATGGCAGTTTTGGAGCAGTGGCTACTTCCTTGCTGAGCGGCCTTTCAGGTTATATCGATATAAGACTCATTTTACTGTGGCTATAGATACTTTTGTACCTGTTTCCTCCAGCATCTTCACAAGGTCCTTTGCTGTTGTTCTGGGATTGATTTGCACTTTTCGCACCAAAGTATATTAATCTCTAGGAGACAGAACGCATCTCCTTCCTGAGCGGTATGATGGCTGCGTGGTCCCATGGTGTTTATACTTGCATACTATTGTTTGTACAGATGAATGTGGTACCTTCAGACGTTTGGAGATTACTCCCAAGGATGAGCCAGACTTGTAGAGGTCTACCATTTTTTTCTGAGGTCTAATTTCTTTGGATTTTCCCACGATGTCAAGCAAAGAGGCACTGAGTTTGAAGGTAGGCCTTGAAATACATCCACAGGTACACCTCCAATTGACTTAAATTATGTCAATTAGCCTATCGGAAGCTTGTAAAGCCATGACATAATTTTCTGGAATTTTCCATGCTGTTTAAAGTCACAGTCAACTTAGTGTATGTAAACTTCTGAACCACTGGAATTGTGATACAGTGAATTATAAGTGAAATAATCTGTCTGTAAACAATTGTTGGAAAAGTGACTTGTGTCATGCACAAAGTAGATGTCCTAACCGACTTGCCAAAACTATAGTTTGTTAACAAGAAATGTATGGAGTGTTTGAAAAACGGGTTTTAATGACTCCAACCTAAGTGTATGTAAACTTCCAACTTCAACTGTAGATGTGGCTGTGGAGACGCAGACCTGCGAGCCACTGTGGCCCCTCATGATGAGTTCAGAATATTTTGTAACCCCACCCCGATCGATGTTGCCCTTCCCTGCTCTGTGATTAGAACTGTACACATAAGAGGAAATAGCTTTCTTTTTTTTCTCTGCCTTGATGAAGACAAGGATTCTACTGCTAGATGCTATTAGATTATGTAGAGCTGTGTGGAGGAATCAGCCACTCCAAGCATGTTTATTGATAATGTATCGCATGTACTGTATGTTCACATACAGCGCTACTTCCCTTCCTCCTCACACCCCTCTCACTTACAGGACCATAAACTCTTCATGCCTGCTTTCCAGTGTGAGAAAAGTCCGATGTGGTGGGAGCTGGGCTGGCTGTGTGCAGAATCAGATTTCACACACACACTAATGCCACCCAACGAGCAGGGGTGTAAACAAGCAGATGGTGTTTACAAATGAGGACGCCCAAACTCTGAGCACTCAGCCCTGTGGGCCCTCAGCTCTGTGAGCACTCAGCCCTGTGGGTCCTCAGCTCTGTGATCACTCAGCCCTGTGGGCCATCAGCTCTATGAGCATACAGTCCTGTCGGCCCTAAGCTCTGTGAGCCATCGGCTGCTGATTTGATTATGGGATGGCATTTTGGGACAGCTAGATGTGGACGCTCCATTCTAAGTGGTTGGAGCAAGACAGTGAATACTGTCTGTCACATTGAATTGTTCTCCTTACTGAGGTGTTTGTTGTCTTCAAAATGTCAAAGGATGATTTTTATGAGAGAAAGAGAAAGATAGTTGTTTTTCCAGAGTGGAGTGCGCGTTTGTTTACTTGTGGGCGTGCTTGCAGCTGCATGTGTGAGATTGTGCTTTTCTTCAGTCGGAGGTGACATTTAATAAGGATATACTTGTCTGTGTTAAGAAAGGTTTAGCAGCCGAAATACACTACATAATAAATACAAAGTAGCTAACTGTGGAATCTGGCCTTTTTTCAGTCAGTTTAATCCCAACTGCCACATAGAAACGTTTTTAAGGTTGATGCCCTTTTATTGAAGTGTTGATCGTTTTTAGTGCTTGTCTGTAACGGTCGTCTGTGGAAGAAGGAGTAGACCAAAGCGCAGCGTGGTACGTGTTCATGATGTTTATTATAACTTGAACACTGAAACAAAAAAACAAAGTGGAACAAAACGCAACAGCTCTGTTAGGTGAACACACCAAACAGAAAACAACTACCCACCCCAACCCTGTGGGAAAAGGCTACCTAAGTATGGTTCCCAATCAGAGACAACGATTGACAGCTGTCCCTGATTGAGAACCATACCCGGCCAAAACAAAGAAATACCAAAACCTAGAAAAAAGGACATAGAATTCCCACCCTAGCCACACCCTGGCCTAACCAAAATAGAGAACAAAACCCTCTCTATGGCCAGAGCGTGACATTGTCTGAGACACATCTATTCCTTAGTTCTTTGAAATAGCTCTTCATCGATGGAGGACAAGAGGACCTTCTATTCTACGAAGTTCTGCCTAATTTGCTTCCAAGAATGACAGCAAACTGCTCAGCTGATCTACTTGGAAGGAAGGACGGTGATAATAACCCATGATGTGGTTTATTCAGATCCAATCATCACATAATGACACACTTGATTGCAAGGGACTGCTACTGTGCTGATAGCAGTGAGCTGATAGGCTGATAGAAACAGAGCTGAACTGTGGTGCGGATGGTCAGTCCGGATAAAAGCCTGCTTGATGAATGCAGCTAACATGGCGCCCCTCAGCCACACATACTGTAAACATTTGAAGCATGGCAAGCATTGCTTGTCTGTTGTATACTCCATTTGGTACAAAAGAACAGAATGTTTTATGCCATTGTTGATAGCTAACAACAAAAAATGGTATACTTTGATACACAGAGTGAGTGGAGAGAGTACTAGAACACGATCCAGTGTAGGCTACCATTAGATGGAACATCAAAGTGGGAGTTATTGCTCTCTTCATAGAGAATGCTCCTCGTGTTACAGTCAAAAAGAGGTGGTCAAAGGGATGAAAGGACCACTTAAAGACAGGAGCCCTCTCAGAGAACAGCTCTCATTCTTCTATCTTCCTGTATGTAGCCTAGTACTGATGGATACGGGCCTAACTCTGAGAGGCTTAGCACTACTATTATAGTGCTCTCACTAAATCCCTCCCTCCTCCCAACCAGACCCCCACTCAACCCTCTGTGAATTAATGGTGCATCCTGGGTATTAGTATTCTGGGGCCGGATGGATCGTTGTTGGATCTGGGCAAGGATTAGCCTGCCTCTTAACATTTTAGCTAATCAGGTTAACACTTGTTTTTATTGACATCTGAACAACATCCCAGTCCTCTCGCTCTTTCTCTGCTTAGTTTTAAGAATATTCATGGTTACATTTACACATTTAGCAGACACTCTTATCCAGAGCGGTTTAAAGGTAGGATCAATGGCACTTCAACCGATTTTACATCTAGTCGGCTCGGGATTCAAACTAGCGACCTTTCGGTTACTGTCCCAATGCTCTTAACCTCTAGGCTACCTGCTATCATCTCTATATTACTCTTTATACATCCGGAAGATAGTGCTATTCACATCATGATAGGCAGGTTGACAAAACACACATTTGGGTCTAAAATCAAATCAGATTCCACCATAGTTAGTTTGCTCAGTTGATCATTTAACTTTAATCAGTGGACTTAATGATCCAGTAGGAACATTTCAGTTGGTTCTTTCCCAGATTAAAGTCCAGGTGGCACCTTAATTGTGGAGGACGGGCTCGTGGTAATGGCTGGAGTGGAATAAGTGCAATGTTATCAAATGGCATCAAACACATGGTTTCCATGTGTTTGATGCCATTCCATTTACTCCGTTCCAGCCATTGTTATGAGCCGTCCTCCCCTCAGCAGCCTCCACTGAGCTACATGAACGTTAAGACGCAGACATTTTGGGCACATTCTTGTCTCAAATAGTAGAAAAGGATGGTTGAAAACAGCCTCAGCTTAAATGATTCAGCATGTCTATTCGACCTAATATCACCACTGAGCCGGCCCCATGTGCCCCAGTCAGCCTCTGTAACTGATGTCATTGTCTATAAAACCAGTGTACGCTGTTGAAAAAGCCCTGGGGAGTGTAGGAGTGTAGCCTAGCCTACCTATGGTAGTAGCTAGATAAACACCACATAAATCCCAGCAGTCCTGTGTCTCTCCAGTTCAAAGGGGGTCTGTCTGGGTCAATGGTAGGGTGGCAGGTATCTTAGCAGTTAAGAGCATTGGGCCAGTAACTGAAAGGTCGCTGGTTAGTATCCCCGAGCCGACTAGGTGAAAAATCTGCCCTTGAGCAAGGCCCTCAACCCTAATTGCTCCTGTAAGTCGCTCTGGATAAGAGCGTCTGCTAAATTACAAAAAATGTACAAATGTAACGGTGGAACTTTAAAGTATGTCTCTGGGGATTTCCCTAAATCACGAGGTATGCATCATCTTAAGCGACCGTCCCTGGCATTAGTGCTCAAATTAGTGGTAAGTTCCATTAGCCCAGGTTCCAGAACTGTGCCTAATAACATGACTATTAACCCTGGCTGGGATTTTACCAAGCCCTATTATCCTGTCGCTAAGACAGGCAGGAACGGACATTAATTCACACATGCTTTGCCCCCCTCACAAAGTATTATCTGTAACATGACCCTGGATTTGTATACGTTCTGCTTAGTGGTCATGGGGACATGAGAGTAGGAGTTGAGGGTTGGGTTTTTAGAGACATTTTTTGTTAGCGCTGATGTGTCTTACATCTAACATTTTTGGGGGGGAAATGTGCAAAAAGTTCAAAACTATGACAGTATAGAAAACAATGTATTTTTTTCCTCCTTACACACTATCGATTGAGTTCTTCTAATTCTCACCAGTTTTCTGTGCTGTTGCTGTTGATGTTGTCCAGACAGAGCAGAGCTGGGTATGCCTAATTGCTCCCATCTATAGTATTAGGATGAGTTCTTAAAGAGCGAGAAATGAATGTCTGCCTTCGTTAGGACAAAGGGAGGGGGCAAAGCGCTGGAAGGCGCTGCTCACTGACAGGCCCAGTAACGCTTCATTGTCCTTGATCTCAAGTTTCATAAAAAAAACACTGCTCCTCGTTAAAGAACGCACGCGGCAACGCGCCTCTCTCTCTCTCTCACAGTAACTCGTTATCTCCTCACCACCGTGAAATGCTGTAATTAACATTCAACAACTGTAACAGATCTGTCGTTCCTCCTCTCTACCCGCTAATTGCAAGGCTGGCTTGTAAGTGGGTTTTTCTTCTATAGTGGTACTTGTGGGTACACATTTGCCGTTTATGTGTATCTGTCTGGATTTGTTAGGGGTAGTGTAGGTTGGGGATGTGGTTCAACTCAGTCTTTTTGTTGAGAATATATGGAAGCCCTGGAGCCCAAGGCAAAACATTTTTTCAAATAACATAGACTCTTGGAAGGATCTCATTTGAACGACTTAGTATCTTGTTCGAACGACTTAGTATCTCGTTTTAACTACTTAGTAAAACAAAACGTAATTGTTCTTTTGCCTAATTAGGCCTCATTTGTTATGCATCTTGTCAGACCGTGTACTGGTCTAGTCAGCCATTCACTCACTGGTTCAATCCATTGATATGATTATTCATTGACAGTTCTTTGACAGCCTAAAGCAGGGCTGCTTTTGAATGCCAGAGCATGTAAGTAAGTGAGTGTTGAGCGAGGAGCAGAGCTTAATTCGAGCAGATGGTGTCGGCCTTCTCTCCCGCTCCAATTCCGCTCTGAAGTTTGTCAGACCATGACACATCCTGAAAATCGTTTTTCTCACGAAAATGTCTGTAGTGTCCCCTCTGTGGAAAGATGAGACTCATCAACATGATGCTGTTCTCCGTTTTGCTCTACGACCACCACAAGCGTCACAGGTCTCGTCTGAAGTCGGTACAGCCGATCTGCCAACTTCTGTCTAAAGCTTCCGAACAGTTTGGGCTACACACTAATATGACCCTCTATGGAAAGTAGAGTTTCTCTTGACAGTTGTTTTGCTCTAGGATGCCCACAAGCCTCACAACACTAGTTTTAAGGTAGCCGGTACCAGTTTAAAACATGTATGGAACTATACTGTATATGGAGATAGTTTTATGCCTAAAATAAGCAGTTAGATACATGTAAAAAAATATATATATATATACACATGTGCTCCTTTCTTATATCTCTCAGATATAGAACAGACACTTCAGAACAAACTTCCTTCAGATTTTTTGGGGGGGACTATCTGTTTATTCATATATGAAGCTGTTATTCAATGTGTTTCTATGGGCTAATAGCAGTAAGGCGAAATTCAATGTTGTATCAAATATAAATATATATACAGTCGGAAGTTTACATACACCTTAGCCAAATACATTTAAACTCAGTTTTTCACAATTTCTGACATTTAATCCTAGTAAAAATTCCCTGTCTTAAGTCAGTTAGGATCACCACTTTATTTTAAGAATGTGAAATGTCAGATGTGAGCGGACCAAGTCATTTGGTGTCACTCTAAAGTGGAAAGGTGGAATAAACGAGTCCAGAGTAGGTTTTCTTGATTCAACACAGTTCTCTATTGAGGGATTTCTGACACTACAAACACTCCAACACAGTCAATGAGAATCTCCAAAGGGACAACATACGTCTTCTTTAGATGACACAGGATCACATTACGGTTATCTTCAAATTATAACAACAATCACATATTCGTCACCGTCTTAATGAATCTTCTTGGATAGCACCTCTCTCTCCGTAGCCATTCTCCAGAGATAGTTTATCTTCCTCCCTTCTTGCTGGTTCCATCCTCTCTCTTGTAGGGGAAAGAGAATATCTCATTAGTACCGTCAGCTGTGCTTAATTGACTCTGGTTACCTTGTCTCACATGCCTTGTTGGGCTACTATCTATGAGCCCAGCCTGCCCTCTGGTGGTCCTTCCACACAGAATAATAGTAGAGAGAAGGATTTATTTCAGCTTTTATTTCTTTCATCACATTCCCAGTGAGTCAGACGTTTACATTCCTCCATTCCTCCTGACAGAGCTGGTGTAACTGAGTCAGGTTTGTAGGCCTCCTTGCTCGCACACGCTTTTTCAGTTCTGCCTACAAATGTTCTATAGGGTTGAGGTCAGGGCTTTGTGATGGCCACTCCAGTACCTTGACTTTGTTGTCCTTAAGCCATTTTGCCACAACTTTGGAAGTATGCTTGGGGTCATTGTCCATTTGGAAGACCCATTTGCGACCAAGCTTTAACTTCCTGAATGATGTCTTGAGATGTTGCTTCAATATATCCACATAATTGTCCTTCCTCATGTTGCCATCTATTTTGTGAAGTGCACCAGTCCCTCCTGCAGCAAAGCACCCCCAGAGCATGATGCTGCCACCCCTATGCTTCACGGTTGGGATGGTGTTCTTCGGCTTTCAAGCCTCCCCCCTTTTTCCTCCAAACATAACGATGGCCATTATGGCCAATCGGTTCTATTTTTGTTTCAACAGACCAGAGGACATTTCTCCAAAAAGTACGATCTTTGTCCCCATGTGCAGTTGCAAACCGTAGTCTGGCTTTTTTAATGGCGATTTTGGAGCAGTGGCTTCTTCCTTGCTGAGCGGCCTTTCAGGTTATTTCGATATAGGACTCATTTTACTGTGGATATAGATACTTTTGTACCTGTTTCCTCCAGCATCTTCACAAGGTCCTTTGCTGTTGTTCTGGGATTGATTTGCACTTTTCGCACCAAAGTACGTTCATCTCTAGGAGACAGAACGCATCTCCTTCCTGAGCGGTATGAAGGCTGTGTGGTCCTATGGTGTTTATACTTGCATATTATTGTTTGTACAGATGAACGTGGTACCTTCAGGCATTTGGAAATTGCTTCCAAGGATGAACCAGACTTGTGGAGGTCTTGGCTGATTTTCTTTGATTTTACCATAATGTCAAACAACGAGGCACTGAGTTTGAAGGTAGGCCTTGAAATACATCCACAGGTACTCTCAAATGATGTCAATTAGCCTATCAGAAGCTTATAAAGCCATGAAATAATTTTCTGGAATTTTCCAAGTTGTTTAAAGGCACAGCCAGGTTAGTGTATGTAAACTTCTGACCCACTGGATTGTGATACAGTGAATTATAAGTGAAATAATCTGTCTGTAAACAATTGTTGGAAAAATTACTTGTGTCATGCACAAAGTAGATGTCCTAACCGACTTGCCAAAACTATAGTTTGTTAACAAGAAATTTATGGAGTGTTTGAAAAACGAGTTTTAATGACTCCAACCTAAGTGTATGTAAACTTCCGACTTCAACTGTATATACACTGCTCAAATAAATAAAGGGAACACTTAAACAACACAATGTAACTCCAAGTCAATCACACTTCTGTGAAATCAAACTGTCCACTTAGGAAGCAACACTGATTGACAATAAATTTCACATGCTGTTGTGCAAATGGAATAGACAACAGGTGGAAATTATAGGCAATTAGCAAGACACCCCCAATAAAGGAGTGGTTCTGCAGGTGGGGACCACAGACCACTTCTCAGTTCCTATGCTTCCTGGCTGATGTTTTGGTCACTTTTGAATGCTGGCGGTGCTTTCACTCTAGTGGTAGCATGAGACGGAGTCTACAACCCACACAAGTGGCTCAGGTAGTGCAGCTCATCCAGGATGGCACATCAATGCGAGCTGTGGCAAGAAGGTTTGCTGTGTCTGTCAGCGTAGTGTCCAGAGCATGGAGGCACTACCAGGAGACAGGCCAGTACATCAGGAGACGTGGAGGAGGCCGTAGGAGGGCAACAACCCAGCAGCAGGACCGCTACCTCCGCCTTTGTGCAAGGAGGAGCAGGAGGAGCACTGCCAGAGCCCTGCAAAATGACCTCCAGCAGGCCACAAATGTGCATGTGTCTGCTCAAACGGTCAGAAACAGACTCCATGAGGGTGGTATGAGGGACCGACGTCCACAGGTGGGGATTGTGCTTACAGCCCAACACCGTGCAGGACGTTTGGCATTTGCCAGAGAACACCAAGATTGGCAAATTCGCCACTGGCGCCCTGTGCTCTTCACAGATGAAAGCAGGTTCACACTGAGCACGTGACAGGCGTGACAGAGTCTGGAGATGCCATGGAGAACGTTCTGCTGCCTGCAACATCCTCCAGCATGACCGGTTTGGCGGTGGGTCAGTCATGGTGTGTGGTGGCATTTCTTTGGGGGGCCGCACAGCCCTCCATGTGCTCGCCAGAGTTAGCCTGACTGCCATCAGGTACCGAGATGAGATCCTCAGACCCCTTGTGAGACCATATGCTGGTGCGGTTGGCCCTGGGTTCCTCCTAATGCAAGACAATGCTAGACCTCATGTGGCTGGAGTGTGTCAGCAGTTCCTGCAAGAGGAAGGCATTGATGCTATGGACTGGCCTGCCCGTTCCCCAGACCTGAATCCAATTGAGCACATCTGGGACATCATGTCTCGCTCCATCCACCAACGCCACGTTGCACCACAGACTGTCCAGGAGTTGGCGGATGCTTTAGTCCAGGTCTGGGAGGAGATCCCTCAGGAGACCATCCGCCACCACATCAGGAGCATGCCCAGGCGTTGTAGGGAGGTCATACAGGCACGTGGAGGCCACACACACTACTGAGCCGCATTTTGACTTGTTTTAAGGACATTACATCAAAGTTGGATCAGCCTGTAGTGTGGTTTTCCACTTTAATTTTGAGTGTGACTCCAAATCCAGACCTCCATGGGTTGATAAATTGGATTTCCATTGATTATTTTTGTGTGATTTTGTTGTCAGCACATTCAACTATGTAAAGAAAAAAGTATTTAATAAGATTATTTCTTTCATTCAGATCTAGGATGTGTTGTTTAAGTGTTCCCTTCATTTTTTTGAGCAGTATATATTTTATATATTCCTTAAGGGGTCCTAAAATTACAAATCACATAGCTAAATGATCCCCCCTGGCTTTATTCTCTAAATGTCCTAAATAAATTGTAAATAATAAAGGCCAGTATCAGCTTCTTTTTTATAAAAAAAAGGGTATAAATCATTTCAAACTGGAGCGGTACTGTCAAAGCGACTCCAACATGCAGGAGGGGTGAAGTCAGGCGCAGGAGACTAAGGTACATGATAAACACGTTTAATGAACAAAGTCCAAAAGTGCCGTAGAACAGGGTACAAAACTCAAGTGAAAGGTAAGAACCCTAAATGAGTCGGGACGCAGCCCAGCAAACCCTAATGCCTAAACACAGAACGGCAGAGGAAAATCAAATCCCCAACCTACAATAAGATGACACAAAATAATCCCGCACAACCCCAAACCAAAAACAGACAGACTAAATACCCCCACTAATGAACAAACACAAAACAGGTGCTAACCTAAAACAGACATCACCAAAAGTAAAAGAAAAGGAGATCGGTGGCAGCTAGTAGGCCGGTAGGCCTAATACTTTTTTATAGTATTAGGCAGCTAGTAGGCCTAATACTTTTTTATAAGTATTTCAAACGAGACACTAAGTAATTTCAATGAGATACTAAGTTGTTCGAACGAGATAATTCCAAGGGTATGCGTTATTTATTTTTGCCTTGGGCTTCAGGGCTTCCGTAAGAATATCATGCACACTCTAGTGTAGATATTTTATGTATTCTCTGTATGGGAATGAATTATATATGGTAATTTAGCAAACACTGTTATCCAAAGCAACTTTGATATACAGTACAGTATATGTGGCCAATGCGGGAATCAAACCCGCAACCCTGGTATTGCCAGCACCATGCTTTATCTAACCCAGTAAGCCATTGGCAATACAACGTTTTTATTAGGTCTCTGCCACAGTGAAAGAATTTTAGAATTGATGGTTCTCTTATGACAGGTACCTAGACATTTCCGCAGCTCTCCACCGTCTCTTATTGTAGAGCTCACAAATTGAGGCCTCCCCCTAAGTATGCTTTTGGTGGTCTCATCCTGTATGGCACGCTGTGTATTTTCAACGTAACGGTGAAGGGTGTATTGGAGGCCCATTCGCCCGGCTCACAATTACTGTAATTACACATTTCAAGTTGACGCATGCCTGTGGTGGTGAATAAATGGAGGGTACAATTATTAAAGGAGTCCTGCTATGTACTCTTCTTCCTCTCAGCCACGCATGATTTCTCCTGACACGGTCGGTGGTGGTGTTTACCGTTCTACCACATTCAATACAACCTGTAATTGGAGATGTATAGCCGCTGATACGCCTGTATCACACACTGAAAAACTCATTTACAGTAGTATGTAGTTTAAGCACACTTTAGGTTTGTTACATTTCCCACATACACACAGTAGTGTAGTAGTGCCACTTCCCTTTTAAATTGAAGTAGTAAATACTGTGTAGCTCCACCCCTGACCTGAACCCTAGCAACAACCAATCACAACAAACCTTTTGAATAATTAGTCAGAGTCAACTGATACTCTGGCTCCAACAGGGCTGTCATCTATTCCTGGAGTCTCCCACAGGCGGCCAAAAACCAAAGCCAATTAACTGTGTTCAATTCTGCTCAATTTAATCTATTCTGTTGATGCAGCGAACCTTGTTATTCTAAGGTGACCAGAGGGAAGTAAGAGGATGCTGCCTGCCTCTGAAGCCGAGTGCTGTCAGTGGGGGTAACGGACATCAAATTAGCAGTGTAACACAAGGCCAAGTCTGGGCCTAGCTTCCTCTGTGGTCTGGTCCATCACAAAGGTTCCGTTCACCTGCTGCTTTATCCTTATCTATCAGTCTGCTACTGCAACAGCATCTCCTCTTCTCTTCTGGGGATTAAGGCCCTAATGTGGTTTAGGCTTCACTGAACTAAAGGAGGCCAGAGAGGACAAACAAAACTAAATGACTGCCTTGTCTCTTGTTTCTTATCTTGATTTTGCTAGGCTAGCAGGTCAGGGCAGAGGCAGTCCATGCTGCTATTAGGTTGGTCTGTAGTCTGGCTCACCCTCGCTAATTCTCACATTAGCAACTAATATCTCACTTGTTGTGTTTTTCACAAATAGCACATACACTGTGGGTTGTACTCAAGTATCACTATGACTCACCATAAGTGAAACAGCCCGCTGTTACATTCAGGGGTTTGAACTTTTACTTTGCGCTTTATTTCTTCCCCGCATCCTGTTACAGTTAGTACTGTTTGCTGCAGAAAACCTCGGCCACACAAAAGTTGAGGTTACAGACGCTAAAGAGCCTGCTTGCTTGCCTGTCTCTATACTTGAGTATTTAACACGTCTGTTAGGTTTGATAGACTTGCTGTGTTTTGTAAACTGAGCAAACACTAAAAAAGGCTGTTGTCAGATACTTAGTACAGGGTTCGTCAAGTACAACAGAGTTCATCAAGGACAACATTCTAGAGTCGACGGATACATTTCCCACTAAATGACAAACCTGTTTAACCACTGTCTGTCTGTCTTGTGGTAAAAAGCAACATGCTTATCTTCATTGAAAGCCCACCTCGCTTATATTCAGGGTATCTACGGATGTTAGAGTTGTGTGCTGTTTTGGGTGTTGTTATTGGTGTAATATCCTGAGTCTACAGTATCACTGTCAGCTGACACATGGAGGTGACCACAAAGGCCTTCTTTCAGCTTAACGACTAAATTGTGTGCTTGATTAATGTTCACGCTGATCTCACGTCTAATGTCGCCTGCGACATTAACAAGCCCTATCTGCAACCTCCACACTTTCTCAATTGGATATACCGTGGCTCCCGCGGCTAATCTGCCAAAGAAAATGAACTTTGACTGTGATGGATTTTACAGATAGGGAGAAGATGTTGGCATGAGAGCAAAGAGGTCTTTACACGAAATGTGAACAAAGGAGAATTTATTCTCTTCAGAAGTGGAACGGGTGGAAGAGATAGAGGGAGGGAAACGATCCTCATATGGCTTGTTATTAGACTGTTAAAGACAGATCTCATTTTAATTTGGGTAATGTGAGGAACACTATCATCCATTGACCCGGGGTGTCTTATGACTGGCTCGACGCTTGACGCTCTTTGGTCTTGTGGTTATTCTCAGTCTGGAGTTTCGGTTCACGGATAAGGCAGATTTCAGAGGTATTTTTTAAAAGCTATTGCAGTTACTGCTCAGTTCATGAACTTCACTTATTTCTTTTTCCTCCTCCTTCCTTAGCTAGTTTGCTCGAAGCACAACCTTATTAGTATCTCCCAGACAGGAACAAGAAAGCCTGCAGCTTCTGTTTACAGGCTATTCAATCACTTTAAGTACTGGTGGCAGACTGATTTTCTTGGAAACACGTTGGCTACAATCCCCCCGTGGCTCTTAGCATACGTGTTATTTATCATATGAACATTTGGATCTGTCAGGCTGGCCTGTTTTACTAGGTTTGCCTTAGGGGGTGGGATGGGGGATCAGGGTTGGCGGGAAGCGGTGTGGGGGTAAATGGGAACTTAAGGTAGAGTAATAGAAAGCAATGAAGCCGTAATGTACGTCAGGAAATACCTCTGAGTGCCGAAAGATTGTCTCTCTGATGAACTGAAGTGGTTTACGCTTATAAACCCTCTGTAGATGCTGTTTGATCTTTACAAGGTTTTTTTTTTTTTTTAAATGGGTCAATTTGTGTCTCACTTCCTTTTCCTCGGGGCTCGATATTAAACTGTAACTGAAAACAAAGCACACATAGAAAAATATCCCCAATGTCGGAGAAAACGGTTTATGTTCAGTTGGAGTTATTCACGCTGTCCAGCCTTGTTCGTAGTTTGCAAACGTAGCATAGCCTAACCAACCTTTTATCCGAAGTGGCTTAGAACACTGAGTGCATACATTTTTGTATATATGATCCTAACAGGCATTGAACCCATGACACTGGCGTTACTAGGGCAACACACTTACCAATTGAGCCACACAGGCCCACCATCAAATAGCCTAGTGTAAGTGGAGGAGGCTGATAAGATTGAACATCCTGTCACATTCCTGCCTCTCAGTGTCACTGTGTTTTTGTGACCTCAAACCTGGTGACACCCTCTGGCAACAGCTACTCCTCTGCCAGCTGCTAGGCTAACTTTCTGCAAGGCCAGCAGAAAAAGAGCTGACGTACACCAGGCGGGTTGTGCACCAGATCTTAATATAGCAGCAGGCAAGCAGGGTGGCGGTGGACAGACCCATCCCGATTAATGACTGTTGTCTCTTCTTTGCAGTTCACTTCTTTAAAAAGAGACGAGCACCCGTTTGGGAGACATGAGGTGAGGTCATTATGAGCTAAGGGTCACACACACACATGCACGCATGCTCGCACACACACACACACACACACACACACACACACACACACACACACACACACACACACACACACACACACACACAAACCATTTTCACCCTTATCACTTATAGGGAGATTACCTCTTACGTACTGAAGCTACGGCATATTATATAACAAAGCATTTGGAAAGAATATCGTTTGTTTGTTTAGATTATATCAGCCTTTGTGCCTCTAGGCAGTAGGATTATGCTTGACAGTTGGAATGCATTCAGTCACAGAAAGGTTATGTATGAACAGAGCTCAAATCCACATGAGAGATACATATTGTCCAATTATTGAGCAATGAACAGTGCCTTCAGTAAGTATTCACACCCCTTGACTTTTTCTACATTTAGTTGTGTTACAGCTTGAATTTAAAATCGATAACATTTAGATGTTTTTGTCACTGGCCTAGACACAATACCCCATCATGTCCAATTTTACAAATTAATAAAAAATGAAAAGCTAAAATGTTTTGAGTCAATAAGTATTTGACCCCTTTGTTATGGCCAGCCTAAATTAGTTCAGGAGTGAAAATGTACATAACAATTCACATAATAAGTTGCATGGATTCACTCTGTGTGCAACAATGGTGTTTAACACGAGTTTTGAATGACTACCTCATCTCTGTACCCCACACACACACAATTATCTGTAAGGTCCCTCCGTCGAGCAGGGAGATTTTCCAATGCCTCGCAAAGAAGGGCACCTGACATTGAGTATCATGTTGAGCATGGTGAAGTTATTATTACACTTTGGATGGTGTATCAATATACCCAGTCACTACAGAGATAAAGGCAGAGGAAGGAACCCACACAGGGATTTCACCATGAGGCCAATGTTGACTTTAAAACAGCTACAGTTGAAGTGGGAAGGTTAAATACACTTAGGTTGGAGTCATTAAAACAAATTTTTCAACCACTCCACAAATTTCTTATTAACAAACTATAGTCGGTTAGAACATCTACATTGTGCATGACACAAGTAATTTTTCCAACAATTGTTTACAGACAGATTATTTCACTTATAATTCACTGTATCACAATTTCAGTGGGTCAGAAGTTTACATACACTAAGTTGACTGTGCCTTTTAACAGCTTGGAAAATTCCAGAAAATGTTATCATGGCTTTAGAAGCTTCTGATAGGCTAATTGACATCATTTGAGTCAATTGGAGGTGTACCTGTGGATGTATTTCAAGGCCCACCTTTAAACTCAGTGCCTCTTTGCTTGACATCATGGGAAAATCAAAAGAAATCAGACAAGACCTCAGAAAAAAAAATTGTAGACCTCCACAAGTCTGGTTCATCCTTGGGAGCATTTTCCAAATGCCTGAAGGTACCACGTTCATCTGTACAGACAATAGTACGCAAGTATAAACACCATGGGACCACGCAGCCGTCATACCCCTCAGTAAGGAGACGTGTTCTGTCTCCTAGAGATGAACGTACTTTGGTGCGAAAAGTACAAATCGATCCCAGAACAACAGCAAAGGACCTTGTAAAAATGCTGGAGGAAACAGGTACAAAAGTATCTATATCCACAGTAAAATGAGTCCTATATCGACATAACCTGAAAGGCCTCTCAGCAAAGAAGAAGCCACTGCTTCAAAACTGCCATAAAAATGCCAGGCTACGGTTTGCAACTGCACATGGGGACAAAGATCATACTTTTTGGTGAAATGTCCTCTCGTCTGATGAAACAAAAATATAACTGTTCGGCCGTAATGACCATTGTTATGTTTGGAGGAAAAAGGGGGAAGCTTGCACGCCGAAGAACACCATCCCAACCGTGAAGCACGGGGGTGGCAGCATGATGTTGTGGGGTTGCTTTGCTGCAGGAGGGACTGGTGCACTTCACAAAATAGATGGCAACATGAGGAAGGGAAATTATGTGGATATATTGAAGCAACATCTCAAGACATCATTCAGGAAGTTAAAGCTTGGTCGCAAATGGGTCTTCCAAATGGACAATGACTCCAAGCATACTTCCAAAATTGTGGCAAAATGACTTAAGGACAACAAAGTCAAGGTATTGGAGTGGCCATCACAAAGCCCTGAACTCAATCCTATAGAAAATGTGTGGGCAGAACTGAAAAGTGTGTGCGAGCAAGGAGGCCTACAAACCTGACTCAGTTACACCAGCTCTGTCAGGAGGAATGGGACAAAATTCACCCAACTTATTGTGGGAAGCTTGTGGAAGGCTACCCGAAACGTTTGACCCAAGTTTAACAATTTAAAGGCAATGCTACCAAATACTAATTGAGTGTATGTAAACGTCTGACCCACTGGGAATGTGATGAAAGAAATAAAAGCTGAAATAAATCCTTCTCTCTACTATTATTCTGACATTTCACATTCTTAAAATAAAGTGGTGATCCTAACTGACCTAAGACAGGGAATTTTTACTAGGATTAAATGTCAGGAATTGTGAAAAACTGAGTTTAAATGTATTTGGCTAAGGTGTCTTATCCAGAAAGACTCAACTGTAATCGCTGCTAAAGGTGATTCTAACATGTATTGACTCAGGGGGTTGAATACTTATCTAATCAAGATATATTAGTGTTTTATTTTCATGAATTGTATACACATCTTCAAATGTTTACTCCACTTTGACATTACATGGTATTTTGTGTAGATAGTTGACGACAAATGACAATTAAATCAATTTTAATCCCACTTTGTAACACAACAAAATGTGACCGACCGGCTCGATTCGATCCTATGTAGCAACATTTGAAATATGTTTTTTTTACATTGGATAAAAGTAGAGACTCAGAGTTAGAATATTGTATATCATACACTGCAGTTGAGGAACAATGGGAAAGTAATTCTGCTTTGAATGTTGATAAACTTGTAACTCCACTTTTGAGAAAATGGCACTTAAATGTTTTGGTACACCTACTGGAGAGCTCTTCTTTTTCTACACCCATTCATTCACACCCTCTTAAGCCTTAGCCCCACCCATCTCTTAAAAGGATTCACATGTGAGGCCATGTGCTAAACAGAGAAAGTAAGGTAGTGTAGTAAACAACTGAAGATTTCAAGACTAAAATTGGTGAAAGTAGTAGCTATACACTATCTAGTCCTTGGCCTATATCCTAATCTGATTTTGGTGCAGGTCATGTTGTTCTTCACATTACCGTTTCTGGTGAACACACACTATATCAAATTAAATCGAAGGTTATTTGTCACATACACAGGATACAGGAGGTTTAATTCTTCAGCGTCTCGTCGTCAAAATCCAGGGAAAACTCCTAGCGATATTAGCATAACGAAATTAAAAAAATTTTTTTTCAAATATAGGACTGTCTCATATCGTTTTATAGATACACCTCTCCTGAATCGACCCACGTCGTCCGATTTCAAAAAGGTTTTACAGGAAAAGCAAATCATTAGATTATGTTAGAGGAGTCCATCGTAAAAGCAGCAACATGAACATTTTCCGACCAACCACATGCATCACAAATAACCCAAAAACAGCTAAATGCAGCACTAACCTTTTACAAACTTCATCAGATGACACACCTAGGACATCATGTTACACAATGCATGCATTCTTTTGTTCAATAAAGTTCATATTTATATATGAAAACAGCATTTTACATCGGCGTCTGACGTTGACTAACTATTTTCCTGTCAAATGCATCCAGGGAAACAGTGCTACAATTTACTGAATTACTATTCGAAAACATTTTTAAAATGTAATATTGTCATTCTAAGATTTATAGATGAATATCTCTTGAAAGCACCTGTCATACCAGATTTAAAAATAACTTTACTGGGTAATCACACTTAGCGATAAAAGGGGATGCGATACTCAGAAAATGAGCTAGTAAATACAGCTCGGCGCCATCTTGGAACAATCGCATATCACATCTAATGTTGTATAATATTGTCAATAATCCCTTACCTTTAGTTGTCTTCATCAGAAAGCACTTCCAGGAATCCCAGGTCCACAACAGATGTATTTTCGGTCGAAAAAGTCCATCCTTTATGTTCCATTAGCTTGCTGTTGTTAGCGCATTTGAAGGCTGTATCCAAAAGCTCTGCCGGCCGCGGGACAGCCGTTTCGGATTATTTATTTTTTTTCCCATTTAGGTTCGTTCAAACATGTCAAACGTTGTATAACATAAATCTTCAGGGCCTGTTTCAACAAGAGAGCCAATAAGATTCGAGGGGGACGATTTCATTGTGTTTCAAAACGTTTCCAAAGGTGGGGGTAGACAGGGCCGCCGGCGTCATAATGGTGATGGCCCTCCCCCTGTGACCAATTTCCAACGCGTCTCATTCACTGAGTTTCGACAGTAGAAGGCTCAAAACACTTTGTAAAGACTGGCGACATCTTGTGGAAGCAATAGGAAGTGCTCAAATAACGATAGCTCACGGTGTGAATAATAGGCAACGACGTGAAGTTGAGTCCACAATTCAGAATTCCACTTCCTGTTTCAATCGGTCTCGGGGTTTTGACTGCCATATGAGTTCTGTTATACTCACAGACACCATTCAAACAGTTTTAGAAACTTTAGGGTGTTTTCTATCCACAGGTATTAATTATATGCATATCCTAGCTTCTGAGTTTGATTAGTAGGCCGTTGAAAATGGGCACAAATTTTTTCCAAAATGCGCTGTGGCGCCCCCTATCCTAGGGTAACCTCAAGAGGTTAAATGGTACAGTGAAACTTGCATATTTGCATAGTAGCAATATCAAAAATAGAAAGTATCCAGATAAATATTGTACAAATATTTTATAACAATTAGATGATTCTTACCCAGACACACTTGTCTAAATTGATGGGTCATGTGAAATAAATGCTATAACTTTTGCCGTTCTTCATTATATCTTTCAAAAAAGCTTCAGTAGAAAGGATGATCTACACATAATAAGCTCAGGTTATAGCCAGAAGCGCGCTACATGGCAGACCAATCCAAATTAGTCTCTCGGCATGTCCAGCCCATTCATTATCTCAGCCAATCATGGCTAGCGGGAAGGTTCCTGTTTTTTTCCGTGGCTAAACCAACTAGGCTCATAATTTAACAATTTTATTCATATTTGCAGATGGCATACACATTTGTTATTAAGGCACATGAAAGTTCACATGCTCCAGAATGCATTTCTGCCATAAAACTGCCTCTCCTGTGAAGTAGTGACATGCGCCTAGTTTCCTGAAATTATTAACAAATGTAGAAAAAGTCAAGGGGTGTGAATACTTTCTGAAGGCTCTTTATGTCCAAGTATTGAGTGGTATTGAGTGTCAGCTTTGTTTTAATTACATCTCAGGGCTTTGAGTTCATGCTCCGCCTTCTCTCTCTCTCACACTCTCACTCTCTCTCTCTCTTTCTCTCTGCCTCTGCCTGCCTGCCAGTCTGTCTGTCTGTCTGTCCCATTGTGACTGGTTCGTGTACATAGCCCCCCTTCACTCCACTTGGCTCTTTAATGAGGGACTTTCATCAGCCATGTTTGAACTGTAGACAGGATTAACTTAATAAAGACTTAATGCACACCTCACTCCTCTGCTCCCCTATGCACCCAGTCACAGCTCTGCCTGTGTTTGCCTTAACCAGGCCACAGAATCGACAGGGAGTTCCACTGTGCTCTCTCTCTCTCTCTCTGTCTCTCTCTCTGTCTCTCTCTCTCTCTCTCTGTCTCACTCTCTTTCACTCTCTCTCTCAGGGCTCCAGGGCCGCCTCCTCCTTCGCCCTCATTTCCCCGGAATTAATTGAGTTCTCATTTTCTGGGTAAGCTAGTAGAAGGGGAAATTGAGAGACAGAAAGAGAGCGACAGAAAGAGAGAGAGAGAGAGAGACAGAAAGAGAGAGACAGAAAGAGAGAGAGAGAGAGAGAGACAGAAAGAAAGAGAGAGAGAGAGAGAGAGAGAGAGAGAGAACGGCTCTTCCAGTCTCTCAGGGGGAGTAGACAGCCACTGGGCACCTCAGGGATGTGGAGGCCCCACCACACCACACCGTACAGCGCTGTGCTGGCTTATATCTTTATCTTCTCCACAGGGCCCCTGCTGCAAGCTTAAGGTTCAGGGAGGCCCTGTGGGCTTCGTGGTCAGGGTCAGGGTGACATGCTGGGTTTCAGAGAGAGAGAGGGAAAGAGAGAGAGCATACTGTGTCCCCCAGAGCAGAGAATGCCTGCTACTGTCTCATTTTAGCTCTTTGTGTCTACTTTAGTAGTAGC
Organism: Salmo salar; assembly: GCF_965601325.2. NCBI lineage: Eukaryota > Metazoa > Chordata > Actinopteri > Salmoniformes > Salmonidae > Salmo > Salmo salar. The sequence continues at coordinate 14,001,267 of NC_138314.1, read as the reverse complement.
GCATACAGAGACAGAGATAAAGCTCTCATACTAGGCACAGTATGTGGTGTGCTGCTACTGGGGCTAATGCTAGCTAACTGCTAACCTTTTCACTCCGGTCTCTTAGTGGTGGTTTGCCTACTAGAACAACATAGAGATATGATGTGACATCACTGCACAGGAGTAGGGTTTCAGAGACAAGAGAGACAGTATGATGTGTAAGTATGCACTGACCCTACCTTCATGACATGCGAACAGAAACAAGAATGTTAAATAAGATCCGTACGCACTGACCCCAACTTTATAACATGCATTACAGAGACGAGAGAAAGAGATAGGATGACGTGTATGAAGCGTTACAGAGAGAGAGAGAGAGAGAGAGAGAGAGAGAGAGAGAGAGGATGACTTGTATGAGGGAGAGATAGGATGATGTGTCTGAAGTGTTACAGAGAGAGAGAGAGAGAGATAGGATGATGTGTCTGAAGTCTTAGAGAGAGAGAGAGAGATAGGATGATGTGTCTGAAGTCTTACAGAGAGAGAGAGAGAGAGATAGGATGATGTGTCTGAAGTCTTACAGAGAGAGAGAGAGAGATAGGATGATGTGTCTGAAGCGTTACACAGAGAGAGAGAGAGAGAGAGAGATAGGATGTTGTGTCTGAAGCGTTACAGAGAGAGAGAGATAGGATGATGTGTCTGAAGCGTTACAGAGAGAGAGAGAGAGGATGTTGTGTCTGAAGTCTTACAGAGAGAGAGAGAGAGAGGATGATGTGTCTGAAGCGTTACAGAGAGAGAGAGAGAGAGAGGATGTTGTGTCTGAAGTCTTACAGAGAGAGAGAGATAGGATGATGTGTCTGAAGCGTTACAGAGAGAGAGAGAGGATGTTGTGTCTGAAGTCTTACAGAGAGAGATAGAGATAGGATGATGTGTCTGAAGCATTACAGAGAGAGAGAGAGAGAGGATGTTGTGTCTGAAGCGTTACAGAGAGAGAGAGATAGGATGATGTGTCTGAAGTGTTACAGAGAGAGAGAGATAGGATGTTGTGTCTGAAGCGTTACAGAGAGAGAGAGAGGATGTTGTGTCTGAAGCGTTACAGAGAGAGAGAGATAGGATGATGTGTCTGAAGCGTTACAGAGAGAGAGAGATAGGATGATGTGTCTGAAGCATTACAGAGAGAGAGAGAGAGAGGATGTTGTGTCTGAAGCGTTACAGAGAGAGATAGAGATAGGATGATGTGTCTGAAGCATTACAGAGAGAGAGAGAGAGAGGATGTTGTGTCTGAAGCGTTACAGAGAGAGAGAGATAGGATGATGTGTCTGAAGTGTTACAGAGAGAGAGAGATAGGAAGATGTGTCTGAAGCATTACAGAGAGAGAGAGAGAGGATGTTGTGTCTGAAGCGTTACAGAGAGAGAGAGATAGGATGATGTGTCTGAAGTCTTACAGAGAGAGAGAGAGAGAGAGAGAGATAGGATGATGTGTCTGAAGTGTTACACAGAGAGAGAGAGAGAGAGAGAGAGAGAGAGAGAGAGAGAGAGAGAGAGAGAGATAGGATGACTTGTATGTACGCTCTGACCTGACCCCACCTTTATGAACCCTTTCAATTATGGACCATTACAACATCACTCACTGTAATATTGATGTGCGGGCGGGCCCACAGACGTCTTGGGTTGCCCCGCTGTAAGTTGAGACAAACACTTAAGAAGTTGTTATGGTGGATTCCTATTCCTCAATGTCACTGCTTTAGTTTAGTACTCAATAATTCAGAACCTAGCTAGCGTTAATTAGTTCCCCATAGGCTGATCCCTACGGAGACTCCCACTGTGCCTTCACTGTCATGTAGTTATATATCATGTCGCCTTTCAAATCAATTACATTTTGATCTGATAGACATGTAATTCGGCCTGATTGAGTTTTCTGCACAGCGACTGCCAAACTGTTTGTGTGGAAATAGAAACGGAGCCAGTCAAAACAGGAAGCTCCGTCAAATTAAAACGGCATTTCATCCTGATTGAGGCTGCCTGCTCGCACGTCCCAAAAAAAACCACACGAGATGTAATTATGATAATAATAACAGTAACAATCTGTGTTTTCTCAGGTTTGTTAGTTTTATTTCCGACATGAAATCCGCCTAAAGACTAAAATAATGTTTGCTTTTATTGAGACATTACAGCTGATCTGATTGTTTGCATCGTGTGTAATTTACCTGATTTAATCCCAACCGTAATGTTTCTCTTTTTTTGCTGACTACGTGTCTAGAGACGGGATAAATGAAACCACGCATAGCAGCGTTGCTGTGTTCCACTCAGCTTACAAGTAGATTCAGAGGTTAGAAGACAGCCTTAGAAGAAGGCCTTAGCCCTATTCCTTTGTTCTATCATTGTTAAATAACTCTCTCACCCCCACCTCCCACTTGCAGTATCCAGCATCCGGCCCACCTTTTAGTCTAGTTGACCAATGGCTGTTGTTTCTGTTTCTGAAGCAGGGGTTACCAGGAGCTGTACAGACAGGGTGTGTGTTGATGAATAGAGGGAGGCCTGGATGGATGGAGGCTGTGGTTGGGCACATCAGTCGTAAAATAGTCATGAAATGTGGCTGTTGTCAGACCCCTTTAAGGATAACAGTCGTAGCAAAGCAGGCCGGCTTATCCCTAAGCAGGCAGGAGATTGTGCGTGTCAAAGGCGGACTTCTCGCCCAAAATAAATCATTTAGAAGGACCACCAATCCCTCTGCCACCACATCCACTTATATCTGGTGCGGCTCTCTCCTTTAAATCCCCTCAGATAGATGTCTCTTATTGCCCCCATATTCTTAACCCCACTCCCCCCCCCCCCTCTCTCTCTCTCTTGCTCAGTCTTTTGTTAGAGTCTTCCATTTTTGCTACACTATGGAGCCAGGGCGCAGTACTACAGTACAATCTCTTCTTTCATTGTGGGCATGGCTGCTGGAAATGGGGTTTTTACTGCCTTCATTAAGATGTGCAGCAGTCAGGTGCAGTGGCAAGGTGTTTCCCTCCTGAAGTTTAGCTCCATGAACCTCGCCATTAGAACACATTATGGCCCCAGATTTCAGGGCACAGTGGAACACTGTATAATTTGATTAGTGTTATTAATCAAGTGGAATAGCTACCCCCCTCTCCCTTCGCTCCCTCTCCGTTACGCTCCCATACCCCCCTGTCTTCCCCCATCCTCCCTCCTCCTTCCCTTGCATCTCCTCCCACTCTTCTCTCCTTCCACTGTAACACGCAGCCTGCCTGCTTGCCTGCCTGCCTGCCTGCCTGGTTGTTAAAGGCCTAAGCACTCCTTCCCTTTAAAAACAATGATTTACAGCCTGTTTTTTCTTCCCCTGCCCAGCACATAAATCAATTGAGATGAAAGTTCCATAATTGTGCTTGCGGGGAGGGATTTGAGGTAAAATTGCTCTATGAATTTTTTAAAGGGGAATTTTTACTAGCTGTTCAATGGAGTTGGAAGGCGAGGAAAGGAAGGCGAGGCCAGTAGGATTTATGGGCCTGGAGTCTTCATTACTGAAGACATTTTCCTGCAAATGATAGTGCAGACCCCAGAGTTGGGAGAGCAGCCCCACCAGAGAGCTGCCTGGGAGTTTTAACCTGGTTAATCTCTTGTGGAGAGACCATCTCACAGCACTAATGTCATGTGTTAGGGATGGAGGGATGAGGAGGGGGATGGAGGGTAGGCGTTTGTTCTCTAGAACAGGGGCTGAAATCATTAACTGAGGCTGGGGTTTGTTTTATTTCTTTCTACATGGTAAATGATTGCTGGGGTGTAAAATATGCCTCACGCAAGAGTTAATTTAATTTTAAGAGTCCTTTGTTTTCCTTAACACGATAGGCAATAGGGGATGTATTTTTAATTTTTTTTAAGAAATTACATTTTTAAATATTACGCGAAAAATGTAAATTGTTCATCATAGCGTAATCCATTTTCTGTACTAGTTGAGGCTCGAGGTGGCATAGTGGAATGCAGGTAGGGAATAACAGATAGCACATTACAAAATAAAGACAAGAGGAGGAGAGAAAAGACTAATCACCTCTAATAAAGAGCCAAATTCTCTCTCTCTCTCTGTCTCTCTCTCTGCCTCTGTTTCTGTCTCTCTCCCTCTCGCTCTGTCTCTCTCTCGGTCTCTCTCTCTCTGTCTTGCGCATCAGCCATGCGCCTTCCTGAGCGTCAATGGAAACAAGCTCCCAGTCTTAATCAAACCTGTTTTCCACCCTGCCGCCATCTTGTTTCTAGCGGCAGCCAATGTGGGATATAATGGTGCATTTAACATCATTGAGGACTCCTGCTATGTTTTTGTTATGGGTACACCCCCTGCCTGTGCTCATATGGACTCTGTTGTCATCCTCCTTCCCGCTTGGAGGTTGTCCTCTTTGATTTATAAAGGAGTGTCATTCCACCCCCTCCACCTCCTCCTCCCCTCATTCTCCAGTCCAAGATGGCTGCCTCTCCTTCTCCTTCTCTGGTGCTGCATGCAGGCAGCCCTTCTTCTCAAGGTTAGCGTCCGCGTAAAAAGATGCCAGGTCTCATTCCGTATCCTGCCCGGCATCCGCTCAATTTTACAGCCCGGTAGGCTGAGAAGCGGAAGGGTAAACCTGGAGGAGGGAAAGATGGGGTGGGGGGAATAAGTGATTGCACAGCCTGTCACTGCTTGAATCTGATCTCATTCCAGGGGCACTAACAACTAGACGCAATTAGTCACTTCTCACTAGGACAGACCTGAGACTCTCTTAGAGCCTGGGATGAGGCGAAGGGGAGAATGAAGGGCCGACCCACCCAGCAGCTGCATGGGCTAGGCACATCCAGTTCATTACAGCAGTGCCCCAGCTCAGCACACAGACAGAGGAGCTTAGCACTGGAATGGCCCAGAGCAGAGCTCAACTAGGCTGTTCAGCTAGGCTCTCTCTATGGAGAACATAGCAGCATGAATGCTACGCTACAACTAGGCCAGCATGTTCTATTTCATTCTATGTGCTAGAGTCTGCAGAATGCAGCAGGCTGAACTGTGAGCAGGAGTGTGGCACAGTATGTTACTGATGTAAAGTCAGAGTTGTTGTCTATGTAGGGCCGTTATGAGATTGTGAGATTTTTCGATCACAATATCGCGTACCAAAATGGAGCTGGGTCACGAATGTCTTTTTAAAAGGTTTAGAAACAACAACAACAAAAAACAAAGGAATGTTAGTCTCTTACCTTTCCTCTGTTTCTGCAGGCCAGCACAAATCTGTATGTGTTGACTGGTGTGTCTCAAGTTTGGGGCCTGAGGCTTGACAATATCTTTGATGAGCCAGAACAAAAAAACACCGTGACGAAGGTGGGTGGGGGGGGGGGACGTTTGTCCTGGGCCCTGTGCATAGACACAGCGTGACCAATTGAGGTTGTGGGGATGAATGAGGGTATTCACGGTGCCTAATGAAAGAGCTCCCGCTGGGCCTTGAATGAGGGTGAACCCATCTGCACCACACGGCCAAGCGCAAACCAAACCAGTGACCTCGAGAATTACCCAGGAAGCACTTTGTGACGGTCTCCCCAGCAACAGGCCGGGTTCACATGGTAACCGGGCTCTTTTCTCAATCAATCCCTGGTTCTGGCTGGCCTCTTCAACAGAATAAAGCAACGTTTCATTGGAAGGCTTGGTCTGAGGGACCCGTATGAAATCAACTTAGCGAGGACAGAGAGGACACCCAAAAGGAACTGGCAAGGATTGTTTAATAGGAAGTAAAACCTCTGAGCTGAGATCTCGACCCAGTTTAAGAGAGGTGTGGGATGTTGATGCCCTCTGGAACTTGTTCACCTTCAAAACACAAATAGCTTCTTGTTTGTAGTTGTGTTTGTACCTTAAGACTGTGTAATACACTATGTGTTCAAATTAAGTAGATGTACTGTAACAGAAAGTGAACCACCGTGAAGTGAAACAAACCCCACCGTAGAGATTAGGGATTACAGAGTATTTATAGTTGCATCTGGGGTTTGGACATTAGATGTATAGACTTACTGTATGTTACAGGCAGAGCTTAATTTGCCCAGTTGAATCCCAATCAGCTCTATGGGCCTGGGGAGCATCGTGTGCCTTACCGCGGTTTTAACTCCCGGCTCCTGTGTGACACGAGACTGTGTTAGCATGCTAAACTAAAGCCTTGTCTGGGAAATATACAGTAATAGATCAGAGAAGTTAGTCAGTGGATCTCTATTCCCTGTTGGAACTTTTGACAGCTATGCGATGACAATCCACCCCTGCGTTGCGTCTCTCCTCCTAACATCACACGGTAATGAGATTGCGCTGCTGGAGATATCACTACAAAGCATGAGTCTGACTGCACCTTCAAACGGGGCTGCCTTGCTTGCCTCCATTGCCTGGCTTCACTGCCTTGTCTGCATGCCTGAAACGAAAAGAGGTGCTGAAACAAAACAATCAGAATCAGAAATCAGAAGAATCCGAATGAGGAAGCTCCCCGTCTTCTCCCCAATTCTCCGCAGATGCACGCGCCGCTCCTCACCTCGGAACTCTTTCATCCTGAGAGTGATTAGCCAATCCGTAACGTTTTAAAGCCCCTTTGAGAGTGTTCTTCCTCAAAACCAGAGAGTTACGTTCTGTTAAGGGGGGGGGGGGGCTCTTGTTTCGGGAGGAGCGTTCCTCACCGGGCTGCCAGTGATCTCTCCTCTAATTGTGGCGTTCTCTCGTTCTTTCGTTGTCTGATGAAGCTTGCTGTGCGTGTTGGCGTGGGAGCCCTTTGAGCACCACTCCGCCGCACCGCCGCCGCTTTCTGCTGCTCTCTTGTTCTCCTCCCCGTCAGATCAAGACACCAAAGTCACTCAGGTTTAGAAACCACCCCATTCCGTTGTGTCTGTCTGTGTGAGGATGACTTTGTACTGTACACACTTAAGGCACAAATGATCCTTCTGATAAGGCCTAATGCTGACCCGATGTGACCGCTACAGGAGGTAGAAGAGATGAATAAAGGCCTCGTCCAACCCCCATAGTCACTATTATACATTCACGTCATCACATTTTCCCTTCCTGGTGCACTTGAAGTGTTTTCAACTTTTTGCAGTTTTTCTATTTCAGAAGCTTTTCTTTCCTTTGCTGTAGGAGAATCTGACACGTTGACAATTGTGCAACTTTTGGAGCTAGTGCATGAAAGCAGGAGGGAGCAAAAGCCCCATGTTTCAGGGCCTTTGAATGGGGTTCTATAGCACCACGCAGCTTTGACAGGTGAGCTCAAAAGCCCAACTTCTCTGATAGGGGATAAGACAGGTTGTGAGGAATCAGGGGAAGGAAGGCGGGTCGAAAGCTTCACATACGCACGCACGCACACAAGCGAAGGAAGTAGGGAGAGGGAGTGGGACAAAATGAAGAGAATCGAAGGTAAAAGAGAGGAGGGAAGGAGTGAAAACACAGCTGATAGAAATCTGTATTATAACAACATTAATTGATACTGCTGAGTGCCATATGTGGCGCCATATGGAGCAGGCATCCCAGAGGGCTGCTGTAATAGACAGCCTGCGGTGGTGCACACAACTTGGCACGTTTACAAACAAGGGACCTCCCATTAATGTCAGGGAGACAGAGGGGGAGAGCGGGGGGGAGGGAGACAGAGGGGGAGAGAGAGGGGAGACTGAGGGGGAAAGAGAGGGGAGACAAAGGGGGAGAGAGAGACAGACGGGGAGAGAGAGAGAGAGAGACAGACGGGGAGAGAGAGACAGAGGAGGAGAGAGAATAGCTGTTTGTATTAGAAAGTATGTTACTTGTTTTGTTTGTTTGTCTGATTATTTTGGTGCTCCGTACTGTAAATGGCCACATTTTAATTACGGTAGTAAATGACCTCGCCTTGCAGTGTTGATGAGCGGCGGGACCCCACCCCTCCGGCCGACCCACCCCCCTCCACACATCCCTCCGCAGATGCCATCCTCAGCCCACTGCACCACACACACACACACACACACACACACACACACACACACACACACACACACACACACACACACACACACACACACACACACACACCTACCTCAGCAGGTGAAGCGATGCATGGTGCCCTGACGAAGTGTGCTTAATCAGCTCTATTTAATCTCTCCTCCCCCTAATAACGGAGAGAGCAGAGGTCTGCTCCATCCGCACTATAGAACCCTACTGTCTGCAGTAACCTACCCTGCCCTGCCATATCCACCGGCTGATTTTAGCTGCATTGTCTCAGAGCTGTCTCTACGTCCGGCAAAGGAGAGGAGCTCCTGACTGTGATGGGCACTGTGTCTGCACTCTGCAGGGACGGCTGGGCTCCATGGAGGTTGGGCTGAGCCCAGCTTCCCTGCTTCAGTATTAGCAGTGGCAGACAGCGTCATGTCTCTCTCCTCTCTCTGAGGACCGGGGGGGGGGGGGGGGTGAATGGGGGAAGTGACAGTGGGATGTACATGGAACTGAGTTGTCAGCCATTCTGCTGGGTCTCATAGACTGTGAGGCTAAACAAGAAGAGAGCACAGCTGTTTCCTCACTGGCTGGCGCTCTAAGGGGGAGAGAGGGAGGGGGTGGGGAGAGAGGAAGAGAGGGAGGGTATAGAGTGAAAAACAGAGAGAGTGGGAAGAAGAGGAGCGAGAGAGAAAGGGAGCTCTCAACTGTGATGTGTGCTGATGTAGCTGCAGCTCTGGGTCAAACGCTGCCAGTGTTTTGTGTTCGTCTTTGTTTCGTCTTCCCAGTGCTCCACTAAATTATTCACAGCCTGAGGATGTTCACTGTGAATACTGTACCCCCTCCTCCTCTCCCCTCCTCTTTTCTCCCTCTCTCTCTCTCTGGGCAATTCCACGGTAACAGATTTACGCTGATGCTCAGATTTTTCACTTTAAAATGTATGGCAACCAAAAACCATTGATTTCAATGTTTAACAAACCATACAACTCTATGCACAATGACCACTTTGAACAATTTACACAGTAAAATATAAATTAAAAATTACTGGAAAAACTGCAGATACATAGTTTGGTAACAGAATTATGGTAAAATATTCTGTTACCAAACTTTGTATGTGCACAGTTCTTCCTGTAAAATGGTTTCTGTTTGACATACATTTTAAAATGAAATTCCGTTACCATGGATTTGCCCTTCTCTCTGTTCTCTCTCCTTCTCCATCTTGCTTCCCTGCTCCACCTCTCTCTTTCCTTCTCCCTCTCTCTCTCTTTCCTTCTCCCTCTCTCTTCCCTGCTCCACCTCTCTCTTCCCTTCTCCCTCTCTCTTCCCTGCTCCACCTCTCTCTTTCCTTCTCCCTCTCTCTTCCCTGCTCCACCTCTCTCTTTCCTTCTCCCTCTCTCTTTCCTTCTCCCTCTCTCTTCCCTGCTCCACCTCTCTCTTTCCTTCTCCCTCTCTCTTCCCTGCTCCACCTCTCTCTTTCCTTCTCCCTCTCTCTTCCCTGCTCCACCTCTCTCTTTCCTTCTCCCTCTCTCTTCCCTGCTCCACCTCTCTCTTCCCTACTCCATCTCTCGTGATAGCTTGTTTGGAAAGATAACAGAAGTTTCCTTCTTGCTCTCAGGATAATTCACCCCCCACTACTCCACCAACTCTTCATTACCGACTACATCTCTCACCCTCCTCCTTTCATCCCTCTTGCTTCTGTCTATTTTCCTCTCTCTCTCTCTCTCTCTCTCTCTCTCTCTCTCTCTCTCTCTCTCTCTCTCTCTCTCTCAGTTGACATATCTGAGGCAGACACCGCTTTTAAAAAGGAGGATAGAACCAGCTGTTAACATCTCTCTCTCTCTCTCTCTCTACAGTAGTGCTATTCATTCTCTCCATAGCTGTCAGTAGTGCCGTGGAAAACAAGTGTCTGATCTTTTATTTTGTAAACAGTAGTCTAGTCTCCATGATGAGCACCTCAGCCAAGGGTGAGGAAAGTTTGTTTTGCACCACAGCGAAGACCAGCCTTCTGCTCTGTCTTCCTTACACTACCCCCTAATGATTTCCAATGACTTTGTTCTCCTTTTCTCTCCAAGTTCAGAGGTAACCCAAGGGCAAGCCAAATCCTCTGGAAGTCGATGTCACTGATTAAATCTGTTGGCCAGCGGTTTCATCTCGACGACAGACAGACAGACAGACAGACAGACAGACAGACAGACAGACAGACAGACAGACAGACAGACAGACAGACAGACAGACAGACAGACAGACAGACAGACAGACAGACAGACAGACAGACAGACAGACAGACAGACAGACAGACAGACAGAACATGTAACAGGGGAGAGATTTGGCCTTAGTGTGTGCGTGTCCCAGAGCCCTGTGTTCAAATGTAGTGCACTTTCTAGGGAAAAGGGTGTAATTTAGGATGCAGTGTTAGTGTGGAAGCTGCTGCTCTCTGCTCATCCCAGGGCAGGAGCTCACATGTTGTATTTCTATTAGATTTGTGATTGGGATTAACCCTCTTGTTTTGTTGTAGATTAATGCTATGTTAACTGGTTGTTGAGCAAGCTGCAGTACAAAAGCCTGCAGACAGACAGGGGGTTGGAGATGAGCTACGCTGTCCTAGCCATCTGAGGAGAGAGGGAGGAGAGAAGAGAAGAGAGGGAGAGTTGAATCCAGTCCCAGCCAGTGCCACAGGACACTCATTTGTAATTCTTTAGCCTGCCTAGGACAGTTTTTGATCATTGCAAAGGAGAAAAGAGGGTGGGAGGCGAGAGGGAAGGGACGGAGGGGGTAGAATGGCCTGCTTTCGCAATTGCTGTCACCCAGCATGAATGCCCCTCTGGCCGAATGACAAGTCTAGCGTGAAGCGCTTGGCTGCCCCCTGAAATTAGCAGTAGAGCCCCCCCAGCGGCACATGCTTCTCTTGACCAGCACACAGTGGGCTGCCGCAAGACTCTTTTCATTGTATGCTCTCTCACAGCCCCTGACTCCCCCTCTCTCTCTCCCTAGCTCCTATTTATTTATCTCTCTCACTCTCCCTCCGTCTCTCCCTCCCTTTCTCTCTCCCTCTCTCTCTCTCTCTCCCCCTGTGCGTATGCTGGAACTCAGTTAACAGCATCTCTAGTGCTAATCACAATGCTGTCCAAGGGAGGGAGAGATACAGGGAAGGGGGAGTATGTGTGCGGTGTGTGTGTCTATTGCATGTCTGTGTCTCTCACCCCCTTTCTCTCTGAGGGAGGGTTAGAGAGAGAGAGAGAGAGAGAGAGAGAGAGAGAGAGAGAGAGAGAGAGAGAGAGAGAGAGAGAGAGAGTAACTGTATAGAGCAATGCCCGGGGGCTCAATCTGTTCCTCACTGAGCTACATCAGTGTGAGAGACGGGCCTCAGGGAAGCCTCCACTCACTCCATCAAACTGTCAGGTAGCCAGCGGAGCCGAGCTGAGAAGGGAGACTCTCAGCTGCCCTCAGGGCCAGTTCAAGTCAACATCCCATTTCCTTCCTTCCTCTGCTAATTTCTCCTACACCCGACTTAAATGTCCAATGCCCAGTGCCTGCTTTCTGCTGCTACTACAGCTCTGCTCTGCGGTGGGGGCCAGGAGCCGTGTTAAAACAGAGGGAGGCCAGGGGTTATGTGCGTGGGTGGGTGTGTGTCTCTGACAGGGAGGTGGTTGCTACTGGTGGTGGTTGTGGAGTTATCTGGAAGCTGCGAAGGAGAGAGAGAGGAGAGGGTCAGGGGAGAAAGCAGAAAGCCAATGGGAGCTATATGAAAGATGAGCTGCTAAAATGGACGCTGTAAATCTGTATTTTTCTCTTTCTCTATATCTCACCTCCCTCTCTCTCTCTATTTCCCCCATCTTTCCCTGTCCAATTCTCTCGTACTCCCCTACCGCCTACATTTTTTTTCTCTCTCCTAGGGCTGTTGCTTATTCATAATACGATTGTGTATTCCCAGTCCCTTTTCTGCTGGCTTTTTGCAGCTTTTTTTTCTTTTACTCATGAATAAATGCTCCCCAATCTCTCTCCTATCAGTCCCATTAGTGTCTGCTCCTCTCCCTGCCAGACTACTGTGAGAGACCGCCAACACCCCCCCCCCCCCCCCAGCCCCCCTCCCCTAGCGAGTGCTGAAAGCAAAGGCTGAGGGATTTCTAGTTGGAAGGCACAACCCACTGGGAACAGACGTCAATTCAATGTCTATCCCACGTTGGTTCAACATAATTTCATTGAAATTACGTGGAAACAACATTGATTCAACCAGTGTGTGCACAGTGGAAAGGCAGTCCTTTAATTTAAAAGGGGGAATCTCCCCCTCTGTTTCCCTCCCTCCTGCCTGTCCTCTGACCACATGCTCTGCACTGCTCTGGAAGTGAAGTGAAGCGCTGGGCTGGCTGTCCCTGAAGGAGGCTGTTTGCACGGGATCTGGGTTTTGTAAAGCCGTGCTTGGCTTGGCTTGGCCTGGCAGGGTCGGGGGTCAGGCCTATATCTTTCATCACTCTGGTTGATTTACATGGTCTGTTATTCAGCTCCCTGAAGTGTGTCAGCTCCTCAGCTCCTCCCAGGGAAGGAACCTTGGTGTCTGTCTAATGTAAAGAGCTGCTCACAGCCCCTGTCTCTCCTCTACGCTTCTCTGTCTCTCTCTCTCTCGCTCTCTCTCTCGCTCGCTCTCAACTCAGCTCTCTGTTTGTACAGCCATCTCAGAGGTCCCCAGCTCAAATATGGTTTTACATCAGAGCCGGGGCCTTTTCTTCTTGTGGTCGATATCATTTCCGCCCATGGGCACTTTTCACTCAGGCGCGTCCGTCTTCAGCTAGATCAATACGTCCCTAATCCCCAGCCCTCGGTCTGACCCCTGGTAATCACTTGGGGCCTCATTTATAACCGTTGCGTAAATTTCCCCAAAAGAATCTGCATGCACCAATTCTGAAAAGACTGCGCGTTTCCAAACTATTAACATTTAGAAACTTGGCGCAACGGCACACACAGCCTGTTTCCTGTTCTAAATCAGACCTGTCGTAAAACTGCGCCCGTGAACGAGCATTAAAACTCTGCCTGGAAAACACCCTCCTTTCACTTTTTATGGTGACAATAATGGCCTTTATTTGCTGTATAATTTGGAATTATTGGCGTTAGTCCACGGCATGCAAAAGACAAATTGTTGTTCAATATTTAGTTTATCAATAGATTATTGGGTTTCTATGCCCTGCCTTGGTATAGGCTCTGAGATTAAATAGGCAATGATGTCACGCTCCTATCACACACCAATACTGTAGCCTACTCATACTGTCAAATATTTAACAATAACTACCAGTCTATTTACTTTGTTGGTAGAATGTTTTAATCTTTAGCAGTCATTTATTCTGTATCTGGAAATGGACTGTCAATTACACTACTTACAGTAGCTTACTAAGGCCTACTTCAATGTAAAAGAACAACTGTTCAGCTGTTAAATTCAACTGTATACCTGTATTATAAACCGTGCTGCCGATGGTATTGCAAAACTTGAAATACATATAGTCTCCTGTATCTATTTACTAGGCTACTATGTCCAATTAAATGAGAGATGCGCACGGTAATTGTTGTATGGCTCCTTCGGGAATATGAACCCATCATGGCCAGAAAAGGTGAGGAATTTATTTTGCAATGGTTATGAAAATAAAATAAATAGGAAAAAGATTCCTGTCTAATTAATTTAGATTCTAAAAATAAAACACAGATTTTCCCTTTTCTCACAATCGGCAAATGGCTGCATTCTTGTTTTCTTGTTTTTTGTTTTTTCTGAATAAGCTTTTCATCATATCCCCCATTTGCACCAAATACTTCGACCTACTTGCCAGCTGGCAATACAATATGCTAACCACTAGCAGGTGTGCGTACGCATGGTCTAAAGATTACGGGGAGGTGAGCACATTCTCAAGTCAAGTAAAATGATTATAATGTCAGAAGGTGAGTGTAGCTGGTGCATGAAGTCAGGCGCAGGAGAACAGAATGAGTGAGCAACGTACTTTACTCATAAAATAAAGGGACAAGGTAACAAATACACTTGACCAAAAACCAACGGTAAATATTACGCACGGGTGAACACAGCACCTGTCGAAAAAAACAACCATCATGAACCGACATGAACATAAAAACAATCACGCACAACAAACATGGGGGAAACCGAGGGTTAAATACATGAACATGTAATTGGATAATGAAAACCAGGTGTGTAGAAAATAAAGACAAAACCAATGGGAAATGAAAGGTAGATCAGCGATGGCTAGAAGACCGGTGACGTCGACCGCCGAACGCCGCCCGAACAAGGAGAGGGACCGACTTCGGCAGAAGTCGTGACATATAACTTGTGCACATACATTTTGGGGTATATACAGTTGAAGTCTGAAGTTTACGTACACCTTAGCCAAATACATTTAAACTCAGTTTTTTTCAGTTTTTCACAATTCCTGACATTTAATCCTAGTAAAAATCCCCTGTCTTAAGTCAGTTAGGATCACCACTGTATTTTAAGAATGTGAAATGTCAGAATAATAATAGAGAGAATGATTTATTTCAGCTTTTATTTCTTTCATCACATTCATCACAAGAAGTTTACATACACTCAATTAGTATTTGGTAGCATTGCCTTTAAATTGTTTAACCTCTCTTGGGTAGGGGGCAGTATTTTCACGGCCGGATGAAAAACGTACCCAAATTAAACAGCCTACTACTCGGGCCCAGGAACTAGAATATGCAAATTATTAGTATATTTGGATAGAAAACACTCTGAAGTTTCTAAAACTGTTTGAATGATGTCTGTGTGTTTAACAGAACTCATACGGCAGGCAAAAACCTGAGAAAAATCTAACCAGGAAGTGGGAAATCTGGAGCTTGTCATTGCCTATCCAACACACAGTGACTTAGGGTTCATTTTGCACTTCCTAAGGCTTCCACTAGATGTCAACAGTCTTTAGAACCTAGTTTCAGGCTTTTGCAGTGAACAGAGAGAGAACAAGAAGGCCGGGGAGTTGGTGACTCAGGGAAGGACATGAGCTCATTGGCACACATTCACGTGAGGAGGTAGCTGTGTTCCAAAACGTTTTTCAAGACATTGGAATCGTCCGGTTGGAATATTATTGAAGTTCTATGTTAAAAAGGCCCTAAAGATTGATGCTATACAACGTTTGACATGTTTCAACGAACATAAATATAACTTTTTTTGACTTTTCGTCGTGAAATTTTCGGCGCGCTTCCTACATTTGGAGTAGCTTACTGAACGCGCAAACAACAAGGAGGTATTTGGACATAAATTATGGACTTTATCGAACAAAACAACATTTATTGTGGACCTGGGATTCCTGGAAGTGCCTTCTGATGAAGATCATCAAAGGTAAGTGAATATTTCTAATGCTATTTATGATTTATGACTGCAAAATGGCGGGTATCTGTATTGCCTAGTTTCTGAGCACCGTACTCAGATTATTGCAAAGTGTGCTTTCCCCTTGAAGCTTTTTTTAAATCTGTCACAGCGGTTGCATAAAGGAGATGGTTATCTAAAATTCTTTGAATAACAGTTTAATATTTTATCAACGTTTATGATGAGTATTTTTGTAAATTGTTGTGCTGATTCACCATCAGTATTGGAGGCAAAATATTTTCTGAACATCACGCGCCAATGTAAAATGCTGTTTTTGGATATATGAACTTTATCAAACAAAACATACATGTATTGTCTAACATTGAGTCCTAGGAGTGTCATCTGATGAAGATCGTCAAAGGTTAGTGCTTCATTTTAGCTGAATTTCTGGTATTTGTGACCCCTCTCCTGCTTGGAAAATGGCTGTGTGGTTTTTCTTGTGTTGTACCTGTCCTAACATAATCTAACTTTATGGTTTCGCAGTAAAGCCTTTTTGAAATCGGACAATGTGTTTACATTAAGAAGAAGTGTACCTTTAAAATGGTGTAAAATAGTCGTATGTTTGAGAACTTTTTTGACATTTTGTTGATTTGAATTCGGCGCTCTGATTTTTCACTGGCTGTTGAATAGTGTGAACCGTGGGTGGGACGCTAGCCCAAGAGAGGTTAACTTGGGTCAAACATTTCGGGTAGCCTTCCTCAAGCTTCCCTCAATAAGTTGGGTGAATTTTGGCCCATTCCTCCTGACAGAGCTGGTGTAACTGAGTCAGGTTTGTAGGCCTCCTTGCTCGCACATGCTTTTTCAGTTCTGCCCACACATGTTCTATAGGATTGAGGTCAGGGCTTTGTGATGGCCACTCCAATACCTTGACTTTGTTGCCATTTTGCCACAACTTTGGAAGTATGCTTGGGGTCATTGTCCATTTGGAAGACCCATTTGCGACCAAGCTTTAACTTCCTGACTGATGTCTTGAGATGTTGCTTCAATATATCCACATAATTTTCCTCCCTCATGTTGCCATCTATTTTGTGAAGTGCACCAGTCTTTCCTGCAGCAAAGCACCCCCACAACATGATGGTGCCACCCCCGTGCTTCACGATTGGGATGGTGTTCTTTGGCTTGCAAGACTCCCCCTTTTTCCTCCAAACATAACGATGGTCATTATGGCCAAACAGTCCTATTTTTGTTTCATCAGACCAGAGAACATTTCTCCAAAATATAGATACTTTTGTACCTGTGTCCTCCAGCATCTTCACAAGGTCCTTTGCTGTGGTTCTGGGATTGATTTGCACTTTTCGCACCAAAGTACATTCATCTCTAGGAGACAGAACACGTCTCCTTCCTGAGCGGTATGACGTCTGCGTGGTCCCATGGTGTTTATACTTGCGTACTATTGTTTGTACAGATGAACGTAGTACCTTCAGGCATTTGGAAATTGCTCCCAAGGATGAACCAGACTTGTGGAGGTCTACAATTTTTTTTCTGAGGTCTTGGCTGATTTCTTTTGATTTTCCCATGATGTCAAGCAGAGGCACTGAGTTTGAAGGTAGGCCTTGAAATACATCCACAGGTACACCTCCAATTGACTCAAATGATGTCAATTAGCCTATCAGAAGCTTCTAAAGCCATGACATCATTTTCTGGAATTTTCCAAGCTGTTTAAAGGCACAGTCAACTTAGTGTATGTAAACTTCTGACCCACTGGAATTGTGATACAGTGAATTAATCTGTAAACAATTGTTGGAAAAATTACTTGCGTCATGCACAAAGTAGATGTCCTAACCGACTTGCCAAAACTATAGTTTGTTAACAAGAAATTTGTGAGTTGAGTTTTAATGACTCCAACCTAAGTGTGTGTAAACCTCCGACTTCAACTGTATGTACGTATACACGGTTTATAAATTAGGCCCCTGACTTCCCATGCAGCCCCCAGGCAAGGTCAAGGGTCAAATGGCTGAATGGATCTGAGCATTTGGTCAAATCAGAGTGCAGGACTGGTATGCAGGTGCCAGGAGGGGTAATGAGGAATTGCTTAAGTTTGTTATTATGACGAGTGGTTGTGACACTGGTAGTCACGTCAACGGTAAAGCCCAGTGTTAGAAACTATGAACTCTGTGGTGCCAGTAAACTATTTTATTTACAGTGGGAGAACATAACGTAACCACTGGCTTCTCTCTATTGAAAAATTTGCATTTTTTGTTTTCGCTCCGTCTTTGGTTTACAGCAAACCCAGGGCATTGTGCGCTCTTCCGTTGGAGCCCAGAAGAGAGGTTTATTTGTTTTATTTTCCCCTTGTTTGTCACACAATCAGGATAATCTCAGCGTCGTCTCAACCTCTCCCACACCCGAGCCTCTGCGATGACTCATCATTATGTTTCTCCCTCTCTTTCTCCCATGGATGGTGTTAAGACTGAGAGGGGGCTGAAAACACAGGAGCATGCAAGAAACATCGGCTCCATGAATTATGGATGTGTGAGTCCTGTAGGAAGAAGTGCTTAACCTTGTGCCATGCTCTGTGGTGCAATAGAAACTTCCAGTGCTGCTGCTAACAACATGCCTGCCTGGTGGTTGGTGGTTCTGCGGCCCTAGGAGTGGCGACAGTGGCAGGGTACCCAAGCAGGGCCAAAATCTGCCTCCTAAAAGGTACCCTATTGTGCGATTCGACTCCAACGGGAGCAAAAAGACTGTTCTGAGGAAGGATGTCAGACACGCTTTTTACATTTGTATCACAATTTATAGATTTTTGAATTATGACGTATGCATAGTGATCCGTGAACTGTACATGATACAGACAACACCTTGGTGTCATTACACTCCTTATAGTGTGCTCTAACATATGGAGTATGTCTACATTCTGAAATACACATTTTCACATGAAAATATTTAGATTAATATCTCAAAACTACCGTTTTTGATTTTGCTTATTTTTAGAAATATTGTCTGGAACCATATACTCTTCAAACTCATCAAATTTCCAGAATGGGCTCTCTGGTACTTTTATTGATATGACCCATTTTATACATAGAAATTTACATTTTAGGTCATTAACCAATCACAGCCCTCTTTTAGGATTGCATATTCAGCGCATCACCAGCAGAAGGATTTCCCTTTGATTCCATTTGTCATCCACTGTGTTGGTGGTGCTCATAAAATTGATCAGAACTTCAGAATTAGTGGAGAGCCCACTCTGGACATTTGATGTACTTGTAGATTATATTGTTCCAAACAATGTCTTAAACTGAACAAAATCAAAAAGGGTTGTTTGAAAATATTAAGATTTTTAATGTTGAATAAATGCATTAGAATATGTGTATTTCAAAATCTAAACATATTCCATATGTTGGAGCACACTCTAAGGAGCACAATGACACCAAGGTGTTGTCTGTATCATGTAGGGTACACGGATCATTAGGTCTTACAGGAGGCATGTATAGGTCAAAAAAGGGCCTAAAATGGCCACTTTAATCATGACTTTCTTAAAAAATGGTTTACTATACTAATGTAAAAAGCATGTCAAACATCCTTCCTCTCACTTAAGTTCCTATGTGAGACTTGCCAGAACAATCTGAGATATCAGAAATATTTTCCGCTTCGGTGACATTTGGGACACACCCAATATCACACACCTCATCTCCGGAGCCACAGGAGGGAAATTGAGGTGGAGGAAATTGTGGCTGTTTCATGGGTAAAGCTACCATTAGATCCCTGTGTATCTGGATGGGCAATAAGGCCTACAGAGAGTGCTTCTGAGGTCTGACACAGTAGGAAATTTGTGCTTTTCACCACGTTCTCCCAATAATAAACCAAGATGGCCGTTTAGGACTGAGGAAAACAGTAGCTGGACTTAAGCCATTCTCTCTGACAACATGAAGATGCCCAACTATCTCACCCTTTTGGCTTTGTCAATAGTGAATATGAGGTCTTATCATATCTGTGGGTGGTGGTATTTCTGAGAATATTTTATTTGGCTGAGGCACAAATATGAGTAGTTTCAGTATAATGTCACAGTTGAATTTTTGGAGCACAAGCTGGCAGTGAAATGTATGCGCCACAAGCCTCCGTTCTTTTTTTACATCCTTGTGGATATCTCACAGCCAGGATGGCCCCAATCAGTATTCAAGCAGACAGCCCCGACAGACATTGACGCTGTGCCAGTATTTATGTCGCCGGAAAAGTTTCTCCCTCTAGCTTCGAGGAAAATTTATCGCAAGTCTCCTCAGAATGTGACGGGTGGAACTGGGTGATTAATTTGTCCAGTCATTTTTTTAATGTGCTCCGGGATGCGCAGCACTTATTGTCTTCCCCCACACGTCTATTACAAAATCTGCAACAACAAAAAAATCCTGAAGCATCCTGTCTCCCTCCTCAGCCCTGTTGCCTCATTCCAGGTCTGAGATATGGGGTCGTCTTGGGGTTAGCCTAGCACTGAGACCCGACCCGGGTCCAGTCTGGACTGGTGTTTCTCTCTTCTGTCAAAATAAATCTCCTGCTCCTAAAGTGTTGAAAGCTGTGTAAATGTCAAAACCATCCGTCTGAGGTGTGGAGGGGAGGAGAGGGAAGGGAGACTGAGCCATCCGGTGAAGCTATTCCCTGATTTCTTCTCGCTGCGGCAGCGGTTGCCAGGTGCAGATGTTGCTCCGCCTGCCTCTGAACCAGTAGCCAGGTTTTCTCTATCTTCTCTCATTTTTTTTCTTTTTTGGTGGGGGTTGTTTTTGAATATCCATGAGAGGGTGGACCCGCTGGGGCTCCTGTCAGGGAATTTTGCGAGCAACATATCTCTCGGTTTTTAACAACGTCCCCTCTGACTGGCCTGGCCTGCCGTCCTGCTGTTGGTTAGGGGAGGTCGGTGTGTTTGTGGTTTTCCATTTTCCCCATTTGGCTGATGTGTTCCCTCTCCTGGCTTGGCCCTAGTTGACTGCTACAGCACAGAGGATCTCTTCTCAGTTGAACAGCGAGAGAACCCTGTTGTACAGGATGACATTGGCCTAATGCAGCCCCCACTGTAGCCCTTTCCCACATCGGCCCAATGTAGACCTTACATAGACTCAGCGTAGACCTATAATAGTATGTAGTTATAGACTGGACCCATGCTAACCAAACACAGCCCTGACAGACCCCTTTCATCTCCTCATGAGCCACCTCCATGTCCCCACTATGTGTTTAATGCTGTTGTTTTTTTTGTCACTTTTGACTTGAAACTCCTATCCTGCTGAGAACAACCCCATCCTTCCTCTAGTCCTCTATTTACACTCTGCTGCAGGAAATGTCTCTTAAAGAGATTGGTGAGGGGGGGGGGGATGAGAGCCCTGCTGTGCTATTTCGATATTATTTTTTCCTTCTCCTCCTCTCCAGTACACTGGCAGCAGCACTCTGTGGCTTCCTTATCCTCTGCTCTCATCCTCATCCTCAGTAAGACCAGCCTGCAGGTCTGTGCTTGGGGAATTCAGCTGCAGCCAGAATCCACCTGTTCCTCTCCACCGCACATGCAGGGTTTCAGCCCGGCCCCAATAACAGGGGGAACTAGCATCACTATGTGAGCCACCCGGCAGCAGCAGGCAGCCGTTGTGGTGCATACTAAGAACACATTTCTCCCAGTTCCCTGGGTATGATCTCAAACCAGGATCCATTTACTTCCAGGCGCAATGTCAACAGGCAAATCTAGGAGAAAGTCTGCAGTTTTTTTGAATGTGATTTTTTTTTTAAACAAATGACTGAGTGGTGAGAGAGAGACAAATGCTGCTTGATTACAGGTTGTGTTGAGCCAGTAACAGGCTCATCTGGGTAGAAATGTGTGACAATCAATTTGCAGAGAACTCCCAATGCTGAATGGGAAGTTGATTGACAGGGAGCCTAAGCCACTTCCAGTTTCTTTAATACCATGTACCTATAATTTCTTTTGACAAGTAAAGCCCTGAAATTAGGGTTTGCAAACATTCCCTGGAGAATTAAGGTACAGACAGCAAACAGGCTTTTTTTCTCTAATCCTGAACTCACACACATAGACACGTGCACACACACACACACACACCTGATTGTATACAATTGAACATTTAAACATGCTTTCCAAAGTCAGGGCCATTTGATTTCCTGTGTTTCTCATTCTCTTTCTGTTTCTCTCTCGCTATATATATATATATATATATATATATATATATATATATATATATATATATATATATATATGTCTGTGTGTGTCTCCCAGTCTCTCTCTTGTTCACTCACTGCCTCTGAATACTATCAACAATGACCAGTTATAGAAAGGAAATCAATGCATTAATACGTGTGTTCTCTCTTTTTCATTGATCTGGTCTCCAATGTAAATGTTTCGACTCCCTTTCTTCTGTAAGAATGGCTCAAAATGGAAGGTTAGGACTTCAGCATGGCCTTAAGATGTTATGTAGACAGATGTAACACGCACACACACATGGTCATTCATATCATGTTGAGCCACAGAATCTCTTGACTTACCACTCTTCCCAGTCAGAAGAAGTCGTCTGTCATTCACCCACAGAATGGGAAGATTCAAGGGCAGAAGTGTAGCTCTCTGGAGACATCCTTACCTCTGGACTGTATCAGACTTGGGTTCAAATACTATTTGAAATCATTTCAAATTCTTAAGCTGGGCTTGATTGAGTTTTCCAGGTGCAATAGAACAAATAGAAGAGTCGCAAAAGTGCAAACCCCGCCCCGTCCTGCACTTCCAAGCAGACTAAAGCAAATGCTAACTGTTTTTGAAAGATTTTGCCTAGTATTTGAACCCAGGTCTGGCTTGATATGCTGATTGGTACTCGTTACTTAATTATACATTTGGACCCACCACGCTACAACACAAAGGGCCGCTGTGCCTCCTTTGACCCAAAGTCTCCCTTTGTGCCGGGGCTCTGAAAAGGAGTTAAACAAAATAAAGAGGGGCACTTAAATATGTTGCCACAGAAACTTAATTGACAGATTGAAGCCAGGCAGGCAGTGTTTTTCAGGGGACCTTCTCTTCTTCTCTTCTCTATGGCTCTTTGCTTGAATAGCTTTTCTCTTTTCTCCCTGGCTCCCCCACTGTGAGGTCCAGGAGGTCTGACCAACTGGTCCACTCCTGTTTCCACAACTTCACTTCCCATTGTAGTGAGAGAGGAGCATTTATTCACTATTAACACCTAATGAACGTGAGAAATGGAAGTAGAGATTAAATGAGAGATCAGCTTTTGTGCCTTATGAAGGAATGCTAGCCATGCAGGAGACAAGTGGTTATATACATTGTGGTCATAATTGAACATTTGCATTTCAAAAGTTTTAGTCCGTTTTTATAACCAAATGTGAAATACATTCATGTTAACATACTAATGGAGAATGTTGGTTATAGGATGTGATGATCTGATGATGTGTGGGAAGCTCAATTCATATTCTAATCAAAAGAGTGAAGGACACTTTTCTGTTGATTGCAAAATGGACACTCGACAACTCGTGCACGCTATACTGATATTTGTTTTCCACTTTTTGTAAACTATGGTATTTGCACAGAAAACTCAAGAATAGCGTTATTGTATTGTATTGTGTACTCCTTTAGAACCTTGAAAACTCTCTCAAACGCGACACTTTCTCTCCTTTCATCTACCTTCATTTGTGTTGAAAGCTGTCACTGAACAAGAAGTCTACCATAAAAATAACATCTGCACTGATTATGAGGTTGCTGGTGGTGGTGGGGGGGGATAAAATGAATAATTCCTTATGTTTCCCCTTTCTCTTCCCTTGCAGTGTGACAGCGAGAGTGACGTTGATGACAAGGTAAGACTTTTTTCTGTGTATCTTTCCCCACCACATCAAGTGTACTTGAGGAGTTGTGAATAACAAATGTTGAGTTCCTGACTGAAGAAGAAGAAGAAACATCCTTCTGTTAAAGTGAGAGGAGATGAGGAGGAGTTATAATAGACTGACAATGCTGCTAGTCACACTACTGTTGAGCATTTGCATCCTACAGATAAGTAACAGAAAGAAAGAAACTAACAAGGAAAACGCACAGGTAACTGCCAAAATAAAGGAAACCCGCAACTTAAAGTGTCTTATGGGCCAGTTTAGATTCAGTCAGATCAAATGTTATTTGTTACATGCTTTGTAAATAACAGTCGTGGACTAACAGTGAAAGGCTTACTTACGGGCCCTTCCCAACAATGCAGAGAGAAAGAAAATAGAGAAATAATAGAAAAGTAGAACACTTAATAATGAAAGTAATAGAAAAGTAAAACACTTAATAATAAAAGTATTGTATATGGTTATATTACATGCCTTAATTGTCTAAGAATAGTGAGGAGAGAGGAAACCCCAACTTATTTAGGTCTATAATCAACAGCCTAAACTGTTAAATGTGCCTGGCTTTATAAATCATCTATATACTGTACCAGTCAAACGTTTGGACGCACCTACTCATTCCATGCTTTTTATTTATTTGATTATTTACTACATTACAGAAAAGTAGTGAAGACATCAAGCTATGAAATAACACATGGAATCATGTAGTAACCAAAAAGTTTTATTGCTTCTTTAATCAGAACGACAGTTTTCAGCTGTGCTAACATAATTGCAAAGGGGTTTTCTAATGATCAATTAGCCTTTTAAAATGATAAACTTGGATTAGCTAACACAACGTGCCATTGGAACACAGGATTAATGGTTGCTGATAATGGTCCTCTGTACCCCTATGTAGATATTCCATATAAACAATCTGCCATTTCCAGCTACAGTAGTCATTTACAACATTAACAATGTCTACACTGTATTTCTGATCAATTTGATGTTATTTTAATGGACAAAAAATGTGCCTATCTTTTAAAAACAAGGATATTTCTAAGTGACCCCAAACTTTTGAACGGTAGTGTATGTATGTATGTATGTATGTATGTATGTATGTATGTATGTATGTATAGAAATAATGAACAGTATGTATGTATAGAAATAATGAACAGTATGTGGATAGAATATTTAGAATATGTAGGATAGAATAGTATATATATACAGCAATAGTTGAATAGGATGGCATTGACAGGAATACACTATATACATATGAAATGAGTAAAACAGTATGTACAAAAGCTGAAGAACATACGCACATCCAGGTACTTTCTGCAGGTGCTGGAGTTGTAGGCAAACTCATGGAAAACAGAAAGGAAAACGCTGTGCACTGCTGCTCATGCTCCCAGGGTATTTTTTTTATAACAACATTCTGACCCTTAGGTCTTCGTCAGGCATCCATACATAAAACAGTATGTAAACATTATTAAAGTGACCAGTGTTCCAATAGAGAGTACAATAGAGATTCTGTCATCTGTGGATCTGTTGGGGCGGTATGCAAATTGGAGTGGGTCCAGGGTGTCTGGGATGATGGTGTTGATGTGAGCCATGACCAGCATTTCATGGCTACAGATGTGAGTACTATAGGGTGATAGTAATTTACACAGTTTACCATGGTGTTCTTGGACACAGAGACTATGATGGTCTACTTGAAACATGTAGGTATTACAGACTGGGTCAGGGAAAGGTTGAAAATATCAGTGAAGACACTTGCCAGATGGTTAGTGAATGCTCCTGGTAATCCGTCTGGCCCTGCGGCCTTGTGAATGTGACCCTGTCTTACTCACATCCGGAACACCTGATGCTCTCACACATGGTTCAGTGTTGCTTGCCTCAAGGCAAGCATAGAAGGAATTTAGCTCGTTTGGTAGGCTCGGGTCACTGGGAAGCTCACGGTTGGGTTTCCCTTTGTAATCCGTGATAGTTTGCAAGTCCTGCCATATCCGACGAGCGTCAGAGCCGGTGTAGTAGGATTCGATTTTAGTCCTGTATTGATGCTTTGCTTGTTTGATGATTCGTCGAAGGGTGTAGCGGGATTTCTTATAAGCGTCCGGGTTAGTGTCCCGCTCTTTGAAAGTGGCAGCTCTATCCTTTAGCTCAGTGCGGATGTTGCCTGTAATCCATGGCTTCTGGTTGGGATATGCATGTACGGTCACTGTGGTGACGACGTCATCGATGCACTTATTAATGAAGCTGGTGACTGATGTGTGAAACTCCTCAATGCCATCAGATGAGTCCCGGAACCTATTTTATTCTGTGATAGCGATTTTGGCCTGTGGAATTTTTTTCCCGCTCCTCTACCAAGGATATTGACGGGAACTGGAACACGCTGTCGTACACGTTGATACAGAGCATCTCAAACATGCTCAATGGGTGACATGTCTGGTGAGTATGCAAGCCATGGAAGAACTGGGACATTTTCAACTTCTAGGAATTGTGTACAGATCCTTGCGACATGGGGCCATGTATTATCATGCTGAAACATGAGATGATGGCGGTGGATGAATGGCACGACAATTGGCCTCAGGATCTCGTCACAGTATCTCTGTGAATTCAAATTGCCATCGATAAAATGTGATTGTGTATGTTTTCTGTACCTTATGCCTGCCCATACCATAACCCCACCGCCACCATGGGGCACTCTGTTCACAACGTTGACCTCAGACAACTGATCGCCCACACGACGCCATACATACTGTCTGACATCCGCCCGGTACAGTTGAATCCAGGATTCACCAGTAAAGAGCACACTTCTCCAGGGTGCCAGTATCTATTGAACGTGAGCATTTGCCCTCTGAAGTTGTTTACAATGGCGAACTGCCGTCAGGTCAAGACACTGGTGAGAACAACGAGCACGCAGATGAGCTTCCCTGAAACTGTTTCTGACAGTTTGTGCAGAAATTCTTTGGTTGTGCAAACCCACAGCTTGATCAGTTGTCTGCGTGGCTGGTCTCAGACGATCCCGCAGGTGAAGATGCCATATGTGGAGGTCCTGGGCTGGTGTGGTTACACATGGTCTGCGGTTGTGAGGCCGTTTGGACTGCCAAATTCTCTATAACGACGTTGGAGGCAGCTTATGATAGAGAAATTAACATTCAATTTGCTGGCAACAGCTCTGGGGGACATTCTTGCAGTCAGCATGCCAATTGCACACTCCCTCAGAACATCTGTGGCATTGTGTTGTGTGACAAAACTGCACATTTTAGAGTGGCCTTTTATTGTCCCAGGCACAAGGTGCAACTATGTCATGATCATGCTGTTTAATCAGCTTCTTGATATGCCACACCTGTCAGGTGGATGGGTTATCTTGGCAAAGGCGAAACGCTCACTAACAGGGATGTAAACAAATTTGTGCACAACATTTGAGATACATTTTTGTGCGTATGGAACATTTCTGGGATATTTTATTTCAGCTCATGAAACATGGGACCAACACTTTACATGATGCGTTTATATTTTTGTTCAGTGTAGTTTACAGCTATCATAAGGTATTCTAACTGGCGAGCAGAATCTCGAGACTTCTTAATTTTAGAGATCGCACACCAGCTGTTTTTAGCAAAGAGATACACACCACCCCCCTTGAGCTTACCTGACACTGCCGTTCTGTCCTGCCGATTGTATATTATCCATGTCCTTGATCATCCACGTTTCCGAGAAACATAGGATATTACAGCTCACATCAGCCTCTATATCGCCGTCTCTTTCTCTTCCGAGTGTCAGGGATTAGTGCCTGGCCCGGAGTGAGCAGTATGTCCTGTGCCGCCGACTCGTTGAAGTTGAAATCTTCATCCAAATCGAGGTGAGTGATCGCTGTTCTGATTTCCAGAAGATCTTTTCAGTCGTAGGAAACGATGGCGGGCACATCATGTACTAAAAGAGTTAAGATCAGGGCAAAAATACACACAAAATAGCGGAATTGGTCAGGAGCTCGGAAAATGGACTCTATACACTGTACACTCACAGCGCCAGTCTGGCACAGATTCTACAAGTGTCTGGAGCTCTTGTTGGAGGGATGCGACACATTTGGTGTTTTGTTGATGGTGGTGGAAAACGCTGTCTCTGTTGCCGCTCCAGAATCTCCCACAAGTGCCATTGCCATTGAGACGGCAATGGCATATAGTTAACATTGTTTTCATGCTCATAAATCATTCAGTTACCACTCGTGCCCTTTGGATGGGATCATTGTCATCCTATGGGGGCATAGCCATGGTGGCCAAAATAATAGCCTGCCCAGCATTTTTATACATGATGGGATGTTAATTGCTTAATTAACTCAGGAACCACAACTGTGTGGAAGCACCTGCTTTCAATATACTTTGTATCACTAATTTACTCAAATGTTCCCAGTATTAGTTTTTCACAACGCAAATAATAACACTGCTTTTATAGGTGTAAGAGAATGTTGCGTCTTTCAATTTGAAACTCCTTTAACCTCAATGATAGCCTCAGACTGTGTACAACATTTATCACATTTTACATACAGTACAACAATGTGATGCAAATATAGATAATAAATGTCATTGATCACTCTATTATGTATGTTTGAGTATCATATTCCAATTAATTTCATGCAGAAAATACACTACTGATGTCCCTAATATCCTAGGGATAGCATTGCAGCATGTACAGTATCACAGTCTTTATGTTGTTAAATGGCAGATTTGCCAAGTTGCCATCAGTTATTAATCATCTGTCAGTCTGTTCGACAGCTGTTGGCCAGCGTCTATACAGAGTATTTGTAATAATATCAATTTCACAACTGTACACTTGTTTACTTGGGTGGCTGGCTTGTTCATCTATGGTTTCCTCCACCACCACCTGCAGCCATTCCACCATGAGCCACCAATGGGAGCCTCACACATCTTAATTCCCCCGCAGTTTAGCAATTACTCCCTGGTAAATGAATGAGATAGCATGCCTAATCTCCTGTAAGCTTATCTCCCAGTTCTGTGGAAATGTCTGCGGCTCCGCTCGCCCAATAAATAATACATTGATAGCAGCATAATTTGCATGAACTGTAGCTTTGGCAAGTCAATAGGCTTTTATCTCTTCATTGAACCAAAAAGTGAGTGAATGACTGAGTGTGGGAAGGGGAGCCTCTCTCTCGCCCGTCAGTTTGACATGACAGGAAGGGAGTTTTCAGGGCCTGTCAGTTTCCATACAGCTCCCTGGCATCACTATGGGTGAGGAGGGGGAGGGGAGAGGAAGGAACTACTCTACAGACAGAAGCCCCCCCCCCCCACCTCTGTATCCTCAGATCAACCCTCCCTCTCTGTTTGCTGTTCTGTGTCTGTCCATACCCCTACCTCCTACACCTGCCGCATGGTAGGTTCATTGCTCATTTGAAATAGGAATGCCATATGTTTTATGTCAAGGGGTTGTTTTAACTATGTACGTGTTGTTCACAACATGTGGAAGCAATTACTGAGTTGCTGGAAAATCAAAGAGTGTGTTTTCTATCTTTCTCCAGTAAGGCTAATCTATCTTTTTTTTTTTTTTTTTTTTATCTATTCAGTGAACGCATAGGGAATGGGGTGGGGTTGGTCCATGTGAGTGCAGTAGTCTCTGGACCTGACTGGCGGTAGTTAACTCCTACCAGGCAGTCCATGGGGCCTGGGAAAAATGTGCCACTGTCCATAGAAACCAGACAGAGCTGGCGTACATCACAATGGGGCCGTTGTGAATTCCTAAAGCACTCCTCTCTGAAAGAGCACAATGTCTTCCATGTTCATTACATGAGCTAAAAAAGAACGTCTGTGTTTGGGTAAGGACCGTAGTAAACGGACCTCTTCTAGATCGAGGAAATGGAGAGAACTATTAACTTCATCAAGATGACAGAGTGGCATCCCTAGAAAATTGAATGACGGGGGTCAGAGAGAGATGGGAAAAAATCCATCTTGACAAGCCATCAGTGGAGTCAAATCACTGGTGTAAAATTGGTTTTCATGAAGGAAAGACAAACATTGTCATTTGTAATTGGCCACACTTACAATAACTCTGTCTGTTTAATTTCTAGCATGTTAACTGCAACAGGTGCTGCCAACAATGGCTGCTTTCTTTCACTTCAAATCAGCAGCCACCTGAACACCCACATTGTCAGGATTTAACAGATTACATCAATTAGAATATTGCTTGCAGGTGTGCCCGTTTGGTGCAATCAGTTACAGTTATTTGAATAAAACTGTCTGGTAGCCAGGCTGGTGTATGGTATTGCAGGCCAGCCTGGGTAGATATGGGCATGTCGTAAAACCATCATATTCAAACACACAACAGATAAGACTGCAGATGTATTCCAATGTATTCCCGTGTTGGTTTTCTAGAGATTGCTAGGTAACCTCTATCTGAGTCCTATGTTGTCAGTGGGGATGTTTATGTAGATTCACCTGCCTGGCTGTGCCTGCCCCAGATATAGGTCTACAGGCCTACTCAGATTGTTTTCTCATCGCTCGTATTTCCTCCATGGAGCCTTACCCTCTGTGTAAAGAAATGTGTAATTTTCCTCCATTATCCGAACATAATGTTTGACAACGAACAGGATTCAAAGTCAGAAATAGTATCCTTGACCCTGAATAACCCCCCGAATAACCCCCTGCTGTGGCCTGAAGCGTAGCTCAGATGATTACGATGATTTCTCTTTTATGGAGAGCATAATGAAGTCTCTGTGTTGTTTCAACTATTAAAACGTGTGTGTGTGGGTGTGTGTGCGGGCGGGCGGGCGTACATGCATGTGTGTTTGTAGCCTGGCTAAATTAAATGTTCATGAAGAGGGTTAACCGCATGCTTGAAGAATTGCCTCCACAACAGAAGGGCCTGTGTGTAAACAAACCCTGTTGGACTGTCACAGGCGTTTTAGTGGAATATGAAGGGCCCATTAGATTGTATCAGGGTCAAATGAGTTCAACTCATCCTATTCTGGGCGGTCGGCTCTCTGTGACTCTATTGATAACATATTATTTATGTCTGCCGAGTGGTTCATACAAAGCATGTGTTACCCATTAGCCTGTTTTACACTCAAATCTGTTCCTCAATGGCACTGTTTGTCTAAGGTTGATGTTTGATCAAACAGGACGTCACCAACTTAGCCACTAAATGTATTTTTAACAATATTTAATGTAATTGTGAATCAGATACTGTATGTGTTAATTTACTTTATTACGTTTATTTTTGCAGGGAAAGTGGACATTAACCCCCTATAGTCGATTGACACACCGGCTCTAGGACTCATCTAAACGTAACTGGAACTGGTTCTAAAAATATATGGAAGTATAAAGGCAGTTTTGTGCCTACCCAAAAAAGGGGTTAAATATGTCGGTCTAAAATATTGTTTGTTACATTAGATAAAAATAGAGACTCCGAGCTAGAAAATGGTATATCATACACTGCAGTTGAGGAACAATGGGAAAGTAATTCTGCTTTGAAAGTTGATGAACTTGTAACCCTACTTTTGAGAAAATGGCACTTGAATGTTTTGGTACACCTACTGGAAAGCTCTTCTTTTTCTACACCCATTTATTCACACCCTCTTAAGCCTTAGCCCCACCCATCTCTTAAAAGGAGTCCCATGTGAGGCCATGTGCTAAACAGAGGGAGTAAGGTAGACAACCAAAGATTTCAAGACTAAAAGTGGTGAAAGTAGTAGCAAAAATACACGTTATCTAGTCCTTGGCCAATATCCTAATCCAATTTTGGTGCAGGTCATGTTGTTCTTTGCATAAATGTTTCTAGTAAACACACACTATATCAAATAAAAGTTTATTTGTCACATGCACTGGATACAGAAAGTGTAAACGGTACAGTGAAATGGTTACTTGATATTTGCATATTAGTAATATCAAAAATAGTGTCCAGATATGTATTGTATAAATATTTGATCATTATTAGATGATTCTTACTCAGACACACCTGTCCAAATTGATGGACTAGCTAAGTGGTTGAGTCGCTATTGTTTAGACATGTACACATGTTCATGAAATACAATAGATGACAATAATCACCCCCAGACACACCTGGTTAACTTGATGGGTCATGTAATCATCTGGCAAAGTGGAGTCTTTTGTTTAGACATGTAGCTAGCTAGCTAAACAATTAACCTAATGTTGCTTTCAAGACAACTGGGAACATGGAAAAATATGAAGTCAAGTCATAACACCAGTGATCATCAGGTCGGAAAGTCGGGTCTCTAGAAACAGGCCCGAGTTCTCAAGTTGGAATTCCGAGTTGGATGACCGTTCAAAACTATTTTTCCCAGTCGGAGTTTCTAGTTGTCTTGAACGCACTGAAATCGGAAGTCGGAGATTTCAGGGTTCCCAGTTGTTTTGAACGCAGCAATAATCTCAACCCATACTACTAGCAATACAAACTGATTGTCACAGCTAGCAACCATGCATGAATCTGCAGGTAGCTAAAGCTAACCAACTAGTTTCAATGTTAGCTAGCCTGCTAACATTAGGCTATAACTAGCAATGCAAATGGCTTTCTGAGATACGAATAATATTAATACATAGATCATACACGTAATGTTAGCTAGCAAGCCAGCCAGCTAACGTTAGCTAGCTAGCTAACAGTACACTTTAACTTGCAATGAAAGTGACTTAATGACAACATTTTTTACTTATAATATTTGAAAATGTAGCTAGCTAGACTTACCCATAGATGGATGAACGCTTCTCCCTCTTTGTCACGAATGGCATGGTTGCCCTTAGTTTGACGATGTAATCTGGAAACAGGTGTTTTATACAACAGCCTTCTGTGTTCTCTTTTCAACTCCCTTCGCATATTTGCAATCAAATGCCAGAATCTCCTTAGCTATCATACTCTGCTTCCACCAGGCATTCCACTGATTTTAAAACTCGGTTAACTTCTTCCGTGACAACAACACTGTTGATTGCCGTTTTTTCCCCATCACTGTCATCAGAAGACTCATCAGAAGCTACATTTTGCAGTTCTTCATGATATCTTTCTAAAAAGCAGCTACTTTGCAGCTCATGTTATAGACAGAAGCATGCTACATGGTATACAAATTCATTATTCATTATCAAGAGTGTGCAAAGCTGTCATCAAGGCAAAGGGTGGCTACTTTGAAGAATCTCAAATATAAAATATATTTTGATTTGTTTAACACATTTATGGTTACTACATGATTCCATATGTATTATTTCATAGTTTTGATGTCTTCACTATTATTCTACAATGTAGAACATAGTAAAAATAAATAAAAACCCTAAACTGAGTAGGTGTGTCCAAACTTTTGACTGGTACTGTATGTGTAAAAAAAATACAAAATAATTCTGAGCTTTCTTATATCTCCTAGATATAATTATGATAAACACTTAAACTTTGTTTCTTTTTATTTGTTTTTGATTGTCTTTATTGCCATATATAAATGTGTTATTCAGTGCATTTCTTTGGGCTATAGTAGTAAAGGCCAAATTCAATATTTTAGACTTTTAAAAATGAATCAACATTTAAAGTAAAAGTGCTGGTTTTAGCCAGCCGGCTAAATTTCGATCATAGTCCCTGGGCAGGTCATTTTTTTGGGGCTTAGTTATAGTGAAACGTGAATTCTCGTCTTAATTTTGACAGTTTGTTGCAAAAGCAAAATATTTTGGTCTATTATAATAGTAGCAGTTGCCCCTAGCAGTTCAACTCTACGTCATCTCAAAGTCTCCCTTCTAGATGTTCTGGGTGGTACCACCTCAGGGCTTACTATAAAAGTAGGTGGCAGCATGCCTTATTTGGCAATGATCTTGGTAAGATGCTTCCTTGACCTAGGCTTACTGATGTTACACAAAATTCAAAAGGCATTAAGGCACATTTCTGCATATGACCAAATTAAATATTTTTGCTTACTGTTTCATATACATCTGTGCTTTTACGTAGAAAAACAACGTAGGCTATGAGGATTATATGTTTATTTGAAGCTACATTTAACTAGGCAAGTCAGTTCAGAACAAATTATTATTTACAATGAAAGCCTACCTCGGCCAAACCCTAACGACGCTGGGCCAATTGTGCGCCGTCCAATGGGACTTCCAATCACAGCCAGTTGTTATACAGCCTGGAATTGAACCAGGGTCTGTAGTGATGCCTCTAGCACTGAAATGCAGTGCCTTAGACTGCTGCGCCACTCGGGAGGCATCATCATAAAAAAAGTGACAATGGTGGTCATCACAAATTGTTTTATTTTTTCCCAACCACTATTACTGATTGGTCTGCTAATACAGTTAGTTTATAGTTCAATGGTTGTGAGTTCTAATCCCACATGAGGCAGATATATTTTTTTTATCCTTTATTTACAATATTCATCCCATGCCCACACACTTCTAATTATGAAAAGTGAAAGCATACCTGTGGGATTGCCCTGGTAGTAGTTGTAGGTTTGTACAGTGCCTTCAGAAAGTATTCAGATCCCTTGACTTTTTCCACATTTTGTTAGGTTACAGCCTTATTGTAAAATTGATTAAATAGTTTTTTACAGTCGTCTTGGGTATGACCCTACAAGCTTGGCCCATCTGTATTTGGGGAGCTTCTCGCATTCTTTTCTGCAGATCCTCTCAAGCTCTGTCAGGTTGGATGGGGAGCATTGCTGCACAGCTATTTTCAGGTCTCTCCAGAGATGTTCGGCTAAGCTGGGCTCTGGCTTAGCCACTTAAGGACATTCAGAGACTTGTCCCGAAGCCACTCCTGGTTTGGCTGTGTACTTAGGGTTTTTGTCCTGTTGGAAGGTGAACCTTCGCCCTAGTCTGATTTCCTGTGAGCTCTGGAGCAGGTTTTCATCAAGGATCTCTCTGCACTTTGCTCCGTTCATCTTTGCCTCGATCCTGACTAGTCTCCCAGTCCCTGCTGAAAAACATCCCCACAGCATGATTCTGCCACCACCATACTTCACCGTAGGGATGGTGCCAGGTTTCTTCCAGACGTGACACTTGGCATTAAGGCCAAAGAGTTGAATCTTGTTTCTCATGGTCTGAGAGTCTTTAGGTGCCTTTTGGCAAACTCCAAGCAAGCGGTCATGTGCCTTTTACTGAGGACTGGCTTCTGTCAGGCCACTCTACCATAAAGCCCTGATTGGTGGAGTGCTGCAGAGATGGTTGTCTTTCTGGAAGGTTCTACCATCTCCACAGAGGAACTCTAGAGCTCTTTCAGAGAGACCATCAGGTTTTTGGTCATCTCCCTGACCAAGGCCCTTCTCCCCCAATTGCTCAGTTTGGCCCGGCATCCAGCTCTAGGAAGAGTCTTGGTAGTTACAAACGCCTTCCATTTAAGAATGATGGAGGCCATTGTGTTCTTAGGGACCTTCAATGCTTCAGAAATGTTTTGGTACCCTTCCCCAGATCTGTGCTTCGACACAATCCTGTCTTGGCGCTCTACTGACAATTCCTTAGACATCATTACTTCGTTTTTGCTCTGACATGCACTGTCAACTGTGGGACCTTATATAGACAGGTGTGTGCCTTTCCAAATCATGTCCAATCAATTGAATTTACCACAGGTGGACTCCAATCAAGTTGTAGAAATATCTCAATCAATGGAAACAGGATGCACCTGAGCTCAATTTCGACTCTCATAGCAAAGGCTCTGAATACTTATGTAAAAATGTCTAATTGTCATTATGGGGTATTGTGTGTAGATTACTGAGGATTTTTGTTTTATTAATCCATTTTAGAATAAGGCTGTAGCATAACAAAATGTGGGAAAAGGCACTGTATACGGTACCCCAGCCTGTGAGTTTATTTGGCCATTGGGAAAAAAGCTACTGAGTAAATACTTCAACGCAGGTTGGATTGAATTGAGCCCTTAGTCTTAATTTTCAAGGTGAGGATTGCACTTTCCTTTCCTACACAATACCGCAACAAATAAAATAAAAATGGCACACCATGGGTGATTCAAATTTGCACCGTAAGTGTCAATAGATGTCAGATACTAGGCGCCTTACCACTGTGAGCTAACTGTTTAGCTTGTGATGCACATCATTTTATTATCTGAGTGTGGCAGTGGACTTCTGGTAAGAATGCTTTAGTGAGAAACTGTTGAGATCAGGCACAACTACGTTTACCCACACCCCAAAATGAATATTTATGAGCAATTCCCCCCCGATCCACAACCTGAATGCATTTGTTTTTATTTGAAGGGGTTGGGAAAAGGCTGAAATTGGGGTTGAGAGTTACCCTTTAAAAGAAATACAGACAGACAATAAGCACATGAAGAGCAACATATGAAAAGCAACACTTAGCACGCAGACAGACAGAGCAATAACACAAACAGAAACCAAACAAAATGTTATACTACCATACTCTACTTGTTTTGTTTGGTGGAATCAGTCATGCAGATAGAGAATGTTATTCCCACTGTTTCAGTAGGACGACATGGCCTCAGTTAGCTGAATGACCTTCATTGACCTCTGTTCCCCCAAGCAGTTCAAACAAGATCAATTATTATTCCATGCATCTATTTAGAAATATCAGCGAGCCGAAGTTAGCAACTTTTCTCATGTCTGTGTTCATGCTACTTGAAGTGAAGAGGGTAATTTTCTTTCATTTAAGAGGAAGAGAAAAAAAAGCGGGATTTGTCCTCCTCTCTCTGTTTTAAAAAACTGCCCTGAAGTGTCGTCCTATCTCTATTATTCTGAGCTCGCCTGTCTGCGCCGCTGCTCGTCCCATTTCCTTTGTGTTCTTTAGCTTTAGCAAATAACATCATGGCTCTCTGTCTCTCCTCTCCATGTCAGGAATACTAGCATTAGCCTCTAATATGCTACTCCAGTGCTGTTCTCTTTACCAGTCTTAGCTAACACAGTGGCTGGCCTGCCCTGTCATGGCTCTGCAGCGATGGCGTAATGCTCATTCGCCCAGTGTAGACACCCAGGTCGTCTAATTCCATTTGCTTCTATTTTCCAGGCAGGCAGGCAGTCATTCAGCAGTAACTGTATCTGTCTGAGTCTCCCACTGCCTCTCTCCTTTCTCCCAGGGGACCATTACCACATCCCTGCTACAGCTCTTTAATGGTTTCAATACTCGCTTGACAGGACGGCACAACGCTGACTTGATTGACACATTAATTCCTCGCTCCCTTATCTCCCGGTATAGGGAATGAATGGTGTATCACAGAGACGAGTGTTTCTGAGAGCTTATCAGTAATGGCTCGTCAGGTAGTGTCCTCCTAGGTGATGTATCTGGGGAGTGTGTCTTAAGGTAACATGCACCTACATACGGAGCGCCGTGTCTATGGAAATACAGAACACACCCACTCTACCCCCCCTTCTTCTTCCTCTCTCTCTTTCTTCCTATCTCTTTCAGTTTTATTATCTCTCTTCCCCTCTCTCAGAGGATTTTGTCATATTGTCGTCCATCTCACTCCCTCTCTTTCTCTCTCTCTCTCTCTCTATCTGTCTGTGTGTTGCTTTCTTCCCTCTCTCGCCCATGTCAGAGAAAAGGAAAAAGGAATGGCAATGTCTGTGCCTCTGGCCCCCTTATATCACCCCCCCCCCCCCCCCCCCCCCACATCTCTCTTTCATTCCCTCAACCCCTGTGAAGCCCAGGTTCTTTCCCAGACTCCTCATATTCAATAACAAACAGCCCACCCACCAGGTCGCTGACAGCCCTAATAGTTTTTCATGGGGGAAAAAATTGACCGACTTAATGTTTCGACACAAGTGATCATCCGTCCTCATCTCCTTAATGAAATTAGATTAAGTGCACCTGGGAAAGAGCTGAGGAAGCAGAATGCCTTGCCACCTCCTTTAATTTAAAACCAATTTGCCAGCAATATTCCCCCCAGCTCGGGATTCTTCTAAGCAGATTCAAAATGGAGGACGAATGAGATCAGACCAGAGCTGACTAGTTTAATTCCGGTCCCCACAGGCAGCACCAAATTATAACTGACACCGGCAACAGAGGCTTTAATATGGAGATGTCATTTTTCTCCTCTCCTCCCCGCCTTTGTCTCTTTCTCTTTTCTCTCTCTCTCTCGCTTTCTCTGTCTGTCTCTCTCTCTCTCTCTCTCTCCCTCTCTTTCTTCCTCTATGTGATGAACCGTGGCTGCTTCTGGAAAAGGCTTTGTTTTCATCAGCTGGTGTCATGATGTTATAGCTGTAGCAATTACAGTGGTCTGGAAACACTCTTCTGTTTCATTTATATTGGGCTGTTTGCAATGTTCTCTCTTCTCTAGTTTATCCGGTTTAAGTCTGTGTTTTTTTTTCTGGTTGTCAAGAGATACATCTGTTGTACATTTAGTGCATCACAACTATGTGGTGATTTTAGAGCACAGTTCATTCTTCTTCTTTCTGACTGAATCGAAATCTGAGTCGTGGTCTGCTAAGTGGCACATTTTAAATCTGAATTTGATCATTTTAAGAAGAACTATTATGCCTAGTACTTAGGTGTACCTGCGTAGACCTTTCCGGAACGATTTGGCTAATTGTCTTGACATTTACTGTATGAACATTTTCAGACAGGGAATCATTTGAGGGGCGGGGGTGGGGGTGGGGGGTGGGTGGCGGGCAAATTAAGCATATAATTAAAACCCTGTGGTGTCTTGACAAGGTGGGTGACGCGGAGGATGTCTTCTGTCCCCTGCAGGGCCAGGCAAACCAATGACACAGCCAACTGATAGCAGCAAAGTCTGCATGTCACTATCAATGCATGTCACAGTAAGAGTGACAGTAACAGCAATGATGCTGCTACCAAAGCTATTGCATTCCTTCCACTGGCTGAATACACTACTCTGGATTGCTTTCTAAAGGTTACTTTGACATGAACGTAATTTATGTAAACAGAAACCTGTGACTGATAAAACAATTATCTTTTAATGGCTACGTGGGAAAGTGTAAAATCTAGAAGCTAAGTTTATCTCTCTGTTTAGCTCTGTCCTTTTTGTTCTTGTGGCGTTTACTTTGGCAGAGGGTGTTAAAACAGGTATTCAGGTCTTTGTTCTTTGGAAATCATAACACGCACTCTTTCCAATTTCCCAACCATAGAGTAGGCCCTACCTCTAACCTTTTCAGAACAACGTGTCCGTGCTCTGGTGCAGTCGAGAGACAGCTTGTGATCATAGTCATTGTGGAAATGATTCTTGCCTGGATGAACTGTACGTTTCGCTGCGCACTTGTCCTCTTGTCCTACACCCTCACCTGCTCCACTTTTGAAGAGGTTCTTCAAATACCAATTTCCCATCTCAGAGCCAATGCCCTGTACTGTAATAGTCTGAAGAATTTTCTACAAGGGCCAAGTGGGATTGTCGATTTTACAATTTTCCACAAGAGATCATCTCTCTTTGATCTCCTAGTGATACAGCTGGTTCACCTCTAACATCAAACAGAATAGCTGTGGAGGTTTTATTTCATTAAAAAAAATACTAAAATATTTTCCTTTTGTAATGTGTTGACAGAGATTAAAACTCTTAAAACTCAGGTAACCTCACACACACACACACACACACACACACACACACACACACACACACACACACGGTTGTAGCTAAACTGAGTTCCATTGTCCAGTCCAAGTATCATGGCAGCCCGTCCATTGTTTTCGTAAAGGCCCGCGTTTGAATAACAAGCCAAGTACTATAAACATTTTTCCACATCAGTAATAAAATAAACATTTAATCCATATTGGTTGCAGATGTCCTCTCAGTAGAGAACAAAATATGTATGAGTGTGTCAGATTTGAGTGTTTCTGATCTTGCATAAACATAATGCCTAAGTGTCTTTTTATTCAATAAACATCGGTGGGCCCTAATTACTTTCACATTTCTTCTGGCTGGAAGTGGAAGGCAGACCTTGTGTTGTACGGAGCTTGGAGCTCTGTGGGTGAGTCCCAAATGGCACCCTATTCCCTACACAGTGCTCTACTTTTGACCAAAGCCCAATGCACTATATAGGGAATAGGGTACCTTTTGGGATGCTGCCTGTGACTGAGCCCTGTCCCAGCCGTTGGCTTGTCCAGAGAAACTTCCCTAATGCAACATGACTTATTTTTCCTTTCCTGCAAATGGCATACGCAATCAGGGACAAATATAGAATTCCCCATTGTTATTAGTAATCTGTGCCATCGTGGATAATGTTTCCCTGAAGAAACTCACCTTTCTTTTTGGCCTGGAACACATCAATGTATGGAACCCAGACCAACCTGACCCATGGTGCTCAGAAAGGAGTGTTGAGAGAGCATGAAATCCCTTAACAGACAAAGAGGCCAGTCATCCAAACAGCACGTTGAGCTTTACAGTTTTATATTTTATAGGGAAATAAACACATATTAATAGAGCGGAGGCATAGACCATAATTAATTTTTGAAGCTCTATATTTTGTCTCTGTTTACTCGCTGGATTCCCTTACAGGACATGGCCAATTATGTTGGGCTTGTTGACATTAATGGACTCAGTGAACCTCAACAGGGTCCTGTAAGGGGGATCTGACTAACCAGACCCCACATAATGATTATGACGGACAATAAACCAGGAGAAGAGGAGAGCGCGCTGTCCAGTCTCTCTCTCTCGCTCTCTCTCGCTCTACCTCTCTCTCAGTGAGAAAGGAAAACCTCTCGTCTGTCTTCACTCCACCAACCACTTGAACATCTCTGACTTCATCTAAACACCCAGATGCCTGTGGAGGGTAGTGAACGCCAAAACCTCAAGCCTGCTCTCCCCCTTAAGTCGCTTTGGCCTTAGAGGGGAACTTTCCGTGGGTGTATGTGTGTGATGTGAGGAGCTGGCGGGCAGAGAGGGAGTAGAGTAGAGATCTGGAAGAGCAGCGCTGAGATCAGGACCAGAACACACAGAGCCAGCTGCCTTCAATTGAAGTAGAAACCCAGCGACTCAGTCCCTCATGCGCAAAACCAGCTGCCTTTGATCTGCGGCAGCCAGGGGAAAAGGTGCAGGGCTTGAAAGATTACAGGAAAAAATAATTATTGTATCAAAGAGACCTACATAAAACTTTATAGGGGATTTAGAGGCGCAGGGGGGAAGAGGGAAGCAGGTACTAACGATGCCTGCCACTCATGTTCATTTGCCAGCTCTTTCACTCTTTCAGGGGGCCTTCTTTAATGATGTGGTGCACCTGGCCTCTCCTTTAACTTTTTATGCGAGAACATTTTTCTCCCCACTCCATCCCGCCGTGCTACTTTACTTTGACTTTTATCACTCCAACAAGTTGTCACCCACGGTGGATTCATTGGTGTAATCTAACCTGATTTGCATGTCCGTTTCTGGCTTTGACAAACAGCACAGTGCTATGCTAGCGAACCCTTACAATTGGGTGTCTGAGCGAGTTTTGGAGTCAGAGCCAGCCACAGCGGAGGACTGGCCTATCTGGCATTAAAACAGCCACCCCTGCCGTCACTACAGACACAGCCTATACGGGCCTCGATTTAAATACATTTTACTTCATTAGCACTTAACCTGCTCCGGCCCAGGGACCCGTGATGCTGCCGGAGGGGGATGGTTGAGTGGCGGCGTGGCAAAGGACCAATCGGCCGAGACAGCAAGGGAGGCACTGAGAAGATCTAACACATAGCTCTGACAGCCTGAATATGCCCCATGCTCTGACGGCGGCGGGACGGGAGCCAAAAAAGGGGCGACCTGCGTCACTGGCTTTAGGGGGCTCAATCAACACCTGGTCAGAATATTAACGCCATGCGCTTCTGCCACATCAACAGGCCACACACACACTCACTCATGGTTGCTGGGCTGCATACCAGTAATGTGTGGGCACATGGTGAATGCCTCAGCGTGGGGTGATCCAGAAGAGATGCACCACCGGGTTGACTTGACCTGTTCCCATCACCCCTCTCCAAGTGGCGTCAACAGTTATCATGTTATTGTGTTACAGTCCATGTAAATCTCATCAGACAATTCATAAATAGTCATTTAGAAGCAGTGAGTAATTTTATGACTGTGTTAGTGTGTCAGCTTTCCTAACTAAGACAAAAGGGTTAGAATTCAAATCAATTTCAGAATACATAATTTTCCAGTGATTTGAAATATGATTTGAATAACCAATAATACTGTAGCTGTCTATTGAGTAAAAAAAGCTGCCGAACGAGATGTCAGGTCGAGATGTCAATGGAGGCAGATATCATGTCACCCTGTTGAGAAGCCTGTCGTGTTGTTAGTCCCTGGATGATTTGTATAGGAAAGCTTTTATGCTCCATAAATATTCAACCAACCTCACAACATGCACGCAGCATTGTTTGCCGCTCCGCTCCGTTGGAGATCTGCAGCAGAAATCGGATCAATAATTCAAATCAAAGGCTGGATTGAAATCCGCTAGATAGGCGAGCGAGCCGTGTGTCATTATTTGATAACTCCATTTTGCTCCAAAGAGCACCTCTTATAGAGTAAATAATAATAAAAAAACGCCTGCAGACACTCACGCCGAGCTAGAGTTGCATACAAATGAAAACCCAGCAAGCAGTAGGGTAGTAGCTATTTTGGAATGACAGTGTTATGAATACTCATTGTGGATGGAGGGAGAAAATATGGTTGTACCAAGGCCGTTCGTTCAAGCCAAAGAATAACACATAAATTACTACTGTTGAGCTGGAAATGAATGTGGGGCCAGAGCCGTAGTCTTGGAGATAGAGCAGCCACAGATCACAAAGCTTTTAAGACAAGAGACTCGTCTACCCACTGAAAATAGCACTATTACTGTGGAGAGAGAAGGGAGGAGGGGAGGGAGGAAGGAAGGGCAGGCTTCAGAGTTGACCCGGCCTCTGGTGGGAGAGTGTGCATGCTGATAAATAAATAACTGTGAAAATAAATAAATAATTAAGGCGGTAACCCCAGATAGGACTCTGGTAGCCCGAGGGTGGTAAGTTTTCTGTCTGCTGTCGACGAGAGAGCACTTTGATCAGAGGAGTGTCTGAAGATTCGTTCCACATCTGAACAGAGAAAACGAGCTGTAAACTGCCAAAAAGTATTTTAATGACAGTTGGATTATAAAATGAAAGAGGGCTCCAGATGGCAGGCAGTACAGCGGCTGTTGGTGGGGTTTTTAACTGCTTTTTTATTGCTAAAATATGGGTGAAAAATTGCGTGGGGCTTATTAGGTATCCCACTGTGATGTTGCTCAGCTGGCCAAGCTGTTCTCCGTGGCCTCCGTCCAAACATGCCTCCATACATTTTTAGCAGTACCTTTAAATCTGTAAGATCCCTGCTTGTTAAGTTCACCCCAGCTACCCCAACCCCCCTCACCATATTTATTTATAAAGAAGGACTTCTCTCAATTGAGCTTTTTTTAAAAAGGCTGGATGAAAGTCTCCGGAGTAGCTTTACAAACGGGGGGGGGGGGGGGGGGGGGGTTGGCTGTGCGGCAGGGGGTTCCTTCCCACTTCCCTTTCCATGCTCATTACGATGAGCCAAGAACCAGTGTTTAGCCCCATAACGACTTAATTCCTGCGTGATTTCATTAGGCTTTTTGCTCTTTCTGACGCAGAATGAGCCCAGCTGATTATTAATCAGATATGCGGTGCTGTGTATCCATGCAGCTGACAGGGTCAGGGACAGAAATAGTAGTCTGGGCATAGAGGGTGGAGCAGTGACTGGGCACAGAGAGCCAAGGCCACAGATTCAAGATGGAGGAGCAGTTACTGACTTGCCACTGAGATCCAAAATGGCGAAGCAGTGACTAGAATTGTATAGAGTTTTCTGTGTTAATGCAGAGGTTGAAGAGAAGTTATGGCAGCTCAAGAGAGGAGATTGAATTGATTTTTGTTTTGCCATCAGTATACAGTATTATATACAATACTATAATACTGTAGACATAAGTTGTTGCTCAATGTTCAATTCAAACCTACCATCGCATCTAAGCCAATATGCAAATCAACTTGATTGGAGGTACACAACAAAATGCCTGCCTCTCGTCATGATCCATTCAGCTGTTACCGAGAACCACATACCAGATTTTTTTACAGGGTCATTAGCATTTGAGTTTCAGACAATTTTTTGGCCCCACCTAGCTTAAATTCAAGATGATGGATTAAAATGAGACTATAGCGTCCATACGGTGACCATTGGACTTTTGTCGGACTGAATACGTTTGTAGGTGCAACAATTCTGAATACGTTTGTAGGTGCAACAATTTTGAATTGCTATCTTATGGATACCATTTTTATAGCTGTAGTTTCGCGAGCCAATGCTAACTAGCGTTACCTATAGACTTCCAGTCATTGCGCTATCTACTAGCAGGCCAGTAACCGCTGGTTCGAATCCCCGAGCCAACTAGGTGAAAAATATGTCGATGTGCCCTTGAGCTAGTCACGTAACCCTAATTGCTCCCATAAATCGCTCTGGATAAGAGCGTCTGCTAAATGACTAAAATGTCAACTTTATCGAACAAAACAAACATTTATTGTGGAACTGGGATTCCTGGGAGTGCATTCCGATGAAGATCATCAAAGGTAAGTGAATGTTTATAACACTATTTCTGACTTTTGTTGACTCCACAACATGGCGGCTATCTGTATGGCTTGTTTTGGTGGCTGAGCGCTGTACTCAGATTATCGCAAGGTGTGCTTTCACCGTAAAGCTTTTTTGAAATCTGTCACAGCGGTTGCATTAAGGAGAAGTTTATCTATAATCCTATGCATAACACTTGTATCTTTCATCAAAGTTTATGGTGAGTATTTGTGTAAATTGATGTGGCTCTCTGCAAAATCGTCGGATGTTTTGTAGGCAAAACATTACTGAACATAACGCGCCAATATAAACTGAGATTTTTGGATATAAATATGAACTTTATCGAAAAAAAAACATACATGTATTGTGTAACATATAGTCCTATGAGTGCCATCTGATGAAGATCATCAGAGGTTAGTGATTCATTTTATCTCTATTTCTGTTTTTGTGACTCCTCTCTTTGGCTGGAAAATGGCTGTATGTTTTTTTGTGACTAGGCGCTGACCTAACATAATCGTACGGCTTTCACCGTAAAGCCTTTTTGAAATCAGACACTGTGGCTGGATTAACAAGAAGTTTATTTTTAAAATGGTGTATAATACTTGTATGTTTGAGGAATTTTAATTATGAGATTTCTGTTGTTAGCGTCCCACATATCCTAGAGAGGTTTTAACCTCTATGGGCTAGGTGGGACGCTAGCGTGCCACCCGTGGTGCACTCCATCAACAGCAGGTGCATTTCAAGAGCGGCAAATTTGAATCCAAATAAATGTCAAAATTCAAATTTTTCAAACATACAACTATTTTACACCCTTTGAAAGATAAACATCTCCTTAATCTAACCACGTTTTACGATTTCAAAAAGGTTTTACGGCGAAAGCATAAATTTAGAGTATGTTAGGACAGTACATTTACAAGAGTTGTGTGTAATGTTTTGTCAAGTCAAAGACAGGGTCACCAAAACCATAAAACCAGCTAAAATGATGCACTAACCTTTTACAATCTCCATCAGATGACACTCCTAGGACATTATGTTAGACAATGCATGCATTTTTAGTTCTATCAAGTTCATATTTATATCCAAAAACAGCGTTTTACTATGGCATTGATGTTGAGGAAATCGTTTCCCTCCAATAACCGGCAGTCAAGTCAGCGTCACAAATTAAATAATTAAAATTAGAAAACATTGGTAAAATATTATATTGTCACTTAAAGAATTATAGATTTACATCTCTTCAACGCAATCAACTTGCCAGATTTAAAAATAACCTTACTGGGAAATCACACTTTGCAATAATCTGAGCACTGCGCCCAGAAAAATACGCGTTGCGATACAGACTAGACGTCATGTTGGGGAGATCTAAAATCGAAAATACTATGTAAATAATCCATTACCTTTGATTCTCTTCATCAGATGTCACTTCCAGGTATCACAGGTCCATAACGAATGTAGTTTTGTTCAAAAAAGCTCA
Organism: Salmo salar; assembly: GCF_965601325.2. Classification (NCBI taxonomy): domain Eukaryota; kingdom Metazoa; phylum Chordata; class Actinopteri; order Salmoniformes; family Salmonidae; genus Salmo; species Salmo salar. The sequence continues at coordinate 13,956,306 of NC_138314.1, read as the reverse complement.
TCATTTATGTCCAAAAATCTCCGTCTTGTTCGCACATGATCTAAGCCAGCCGGACTTCTCGTCATGAACGAGGGGAAAAAATATATTTCCGTTCGTTCAAACATGTCAAACGTTGTATAGCATAAATCATTAGGGCCTTTTTTAACCAGAACATGAATAATATTCAAGGTGGACGAATGCATACTCTTTTATAACGTATTGGAACGAGGGTACCCAACATGAACTCGCGCGCCAGGTGTCTAATGGGACATCATCGTTCCATGGCTCTTGTTCGGTCAGATCTCCCTCCAGAAGACTCAAAACACTTTGTAAAGGCTGGTGACATCTAGTGGAAGCAATAGGAAGTGCCAAAATATTCCTCAGCCCCTGTGTTTTTCAATGGGATAGGTTTAAAGTCAATACAACACATCAGGTATCCACTTCCTGTCAGAAAATGTCTCAGGGTTTTGCCTGCCAAATGAGTTCTGTTATACTCACAGACACCATTCAAACAGTTTTAGAAACTTTAGAGTGTTTTCTATCCATATATAATAAGTATATGCATATTCTAGTTACTGGGTAGGATTAGTAACCAGATTAAATCGGGTACATTTTTTTTATCCAGACGTGCAAATGCTGCCCCCTAGCCCTAACAGGTTAAACAAATCAAAATATATTTTATATTTGAGATTCTTCAAAGTAGCCACCCTTTGCCTTGATGACAGCTTTGCACACTCTACCAAGGTCTAGTACAGGCTGAATAGAATGGACAACTGAGATGGAATGCAATATAACATTTTATTAAATATATTGGGGAATGATCCTCGGAGCCAAATGATGTGATGGCAGGTAGCCCTATGCGGGGCCCTATGTGGGGCTGCTGGCATCAAAACCCCCCTCCCCCAAATGAGTTCCAACCAATGACGGGCCTTATAAGGTTATTATAGCTGGTGGTGGTGCTGAGGTGGAGGGTTGTCGGTAAGAGAACATGGGTAAGTTTTACATATAAATACAGTGCCTATACAAATTCAACACCCCTTGAACTTAAAAATCCTACAGATCTACATAACCTACTCCACATTTTCAATGTGAAAGAAAGTTATAGAATATTTTCCCCCCAAAAATACAAAATAAACACTGAAATATCATAATTGGATAAGTCTCCACCCCCCTGAGTTAAAACTTGGTGGAAGCACCTTTGGCAGCCATCCCACTGTGATTCATTTTCATGAAGATTCTACTAGCTTTGGTACTGTAGAATCTTAATGAAAAGGGCCTTCAGAAAGTATTCATACCACTTGACTTATTGCACATTTTGTTGTGGTACAGCCTGAATTCAAAATGGATTAAATAAAAATGTTTTTAGAAATGTTTGCAAATTTATTGAAAATGAAGTACATAAATATCTAATTTACATAAGTATTCACTCCTCTGAGTCAATACTTTGTAGAAACACCTTTGGCAGAGATTACAGCTGTGAGTCTTTCTGGGTAAGTCTCTTAATAGCTTTCCACATCTTGATTGTCCAACATTTGCCCATTATTCTTTTCGAAATTCCTCAAACTCTGGTCAAAATGGTTGTTGATCATTGCTAATCAAATCTTGCCATAGATTTTCAAGTAGATTTAAGTCCAAACTGTAACTCGGCCGCTCAAGAACATTCACTGTCTTCTTGGTAAGCAACTCCAGTGTAGATTTGGCCTTGTGTATTAGGTCATTGTCCTGCTGAAAGGTGAATGAATCTCTGTGTCTGGTGGAAAGCAGATTGAAACAGGTTTTCCTCCAGGATTTTGCCTATGCTTAGTTCCATTACGTTTCTTTTTTATCCTGAAAAACTCCCCAGTCCTTAACGATTATAAGCATAGTTATAACATGATGCAGCCACCACTACGCTTGAAAATATGGAGAGTGGTACTCAGTAATCTGTTGTATTGGATTTGCCCCAAACATAAGAGTTTGTATTCAGGACAAAAAGTTAATTGTTTTGCCACATTTTTTGCAGTATGACTTTACTGCCTTGTTGCAGGATGTATGGAGGAAGTTTTGTGCCAACAAAAATAAAGGGTTAAATATGTGTCCAAAAAAACATGATGTGCGACATATGGCTAGTTTCCTGAAACTAGTCACGTGTAAAAACATCTATATATATTTCCTGAGCTTTCTTATATCTCCTAGATATAGGACAGACTCTTCAAAACCTTAGTCAAAATATAAATCATAAGGAATATATTTTTTGTCATTTATGATTGTGTTATTCAATGCATTTCTATGGGCTATAGTAATAAAGGCCAAATTCAATATTTTATCAAATCATTTTCAAAAAACAATTATACCTACTGGGGCCCTAAAATTCAAAATCAAATAGCTAAATGGTATCATGTACTAACCAAAAAAGTGTTAAACAAATCAAAATATATTTTAGATTTTAGATTATTTAAAGTAGCCACCCTTTGCTACTTTAAAGGCATTCACTCAACCAGCTTCACCTGGAATGCTTTCGCAACGGTTTTGAAGGAGTTCCCACTTATGCTAAGCACTTGTTGGCTGCTTTTCCTTCACTCTATGGTCCAACTCATCCCAAACCATCTGAATTGGGTTGAGGTTGGGTGATTGTGGAGGCCAGGTCAACTGATGCATCATTCCATCACTCTTCTTCTTGGTCAAATAGCCCTTACACAGCCTGGAGGTACAGTTGAAGTCGGAAGTTTACATACACTTAGGTTGGAGTCATTAAAACTTGTTTTTCAATCACTCCACAAATTTCTTGCTAACAAACTATAGTTTTGGCAAGTTGGTTAGGACATCTACTTTGTGCATGACACAAGTAATTTTTCCAACAATTGTTTACAGACAGATTATTTCACTTATAAGTCATTCTATCACAATTCTAGTGGGTAAGAAGTTTACATACACTAAGTTGACAGTGCCTTTAAACAGCTTGGAAAATTCCAGAAAATTATGTCATGGCTTTAGAAGCTTCTAATTGACATAATTTGAGTCAATTGGAGGTGTACCTGTGGATGTATTTCAAGGCCTACCTTCAAACTCAGTGCCTCTTTGCTTGACATCATGGGAAAATCAGCCAAGACCTCAGAAGTTTTTTTGTAGACTTCCATAAGTCTGGTTCATCCTTGGGAGCAATTTCCAAATGCCTGAAAGTACCACGTTCATTTGTACAAACAACCGTATTCAAGTATAAACACCATGGGACCACGCAGCCGTCATGCTGCTCTGGAAGGAGACGTGTTCTGTCTTCTAGAGATTAACGTACTTTAGTGCGAAAAGTGCAAATCAATCCCAGAACAACAGCAAAGGACCTTGTAAAAATGCTGGAGGAAACAGGTACAAAAGTATCCATATCCACAGTAAAATGAGTCCTATATCGACATAACCTGAAAGGCCTCTCAGCAAAGAAGAAGCCACTGCGTCAAAACTGCCATAAAAATGCCAGGCTACGGTTTGCAACTGCACATGGGGACAAAGATCATAATTTTGGTGAAATGTCTTCTCGTCTGATGAAGCAAAAATATAACTGTTCGGCCGTAATGACCATTGTTATGTTTGGAAGAAAAAGGGGGAAGCTTGCAAGCCGAAGAACACCATCCCAACCGTGAAGCACGGGGGTGGCAGCATCATGTTGTGGGGGTGCTTTGCTGCAGGAGGGACTGGTGCACTTCACAAAATAGATGGCAACATGAGGTAGGAAAATTACGTGGATATATTGAAGCACCATCTCAAGACATCATTCAGGAAGTTAAAGCTTGGTCGCAAATGGGTCTTCCAAATGGACAATGACTCCAAGCATACTTCCAAAGTTGTGGCAAAATGGCTTAAGGACAACAAAGTCAAGGTATTGGAGTGGCCATCACAAAGCCCTGATCTCAATCCTATAGAAAATGTGTGGGCAGAACTGAAAAGTGTGTGCGAGCAAGGAGGCCTACAAACCTGACTCAGTTACACCAGCTCTGTCAGGAGGAATGGGCCAAAATTCACCCAACCTATTGTGGGAAGCTTGTGGAAGGCTACCCGAAATATTTGACCCAAGTTAAACAATTTAAATGCAATGCTACCAAATACTAATTGAGTGTATGTAAACTTCTGACCCACTGGGAATGTGATGAAAGAAATAAAAGCTGAAATAAATCATTCTCTCTACTATTATTCTGACATTTCACATTCTTAAAATAAAGTGGTGATCCTAACTGACCTAAGACAGGGAATTTTTACTAAGATTAAATGTCAGGAATTGTGAAAAACTGAGTTTAAATGTATTTGGCTAAGGTGTATGTAACCTTCTGACTTCAGCTGTATGTTGGGTCATTGTCCTGTTGAAAAACAAATGATAGTCCCACTAAGCGCAAACCAGATGGGATGCTGTGATAGCCATGCTGTTTAAGGTGCATTGAATTCTAAATAAATCACAGACAGTGTCACCTGCAAAGCACCCCCACCACATCACATTTCCTCCTCCATGCTTCACGGTGGGAACCACACATGCGGAGATCATCCGTTTACCTACTCTGCGTCTCACAAAGAGGTTGGAACCAAAAATCTCACATTTGGACTCATCAGAGCAAAGATCAGATTTCCACCGGTCTAATGTCCATTGCTCGTGTTTCTTGGCCCAAGCAAGTCTCTTCTTCTTATTGGTATCCTTTAGTAGTGGTTTCTTTGCAGCAATTCGACCACGAAGCCTGATTCACGCAGTCTGCTCTGAACAGTTGATGTCGAGATGTGTCTGTTACTTGAACTCTGTGAAGCATTTATTTGGGCTGCAATCTGAGGCTGGTAACTGTAATGAACTTATCCTCTGCAGCAGAGGTAACTCTGGGTCTTCCTTTCCTGTGGCGGTCCTCATGAAAGCTAGTTTCATCATAGCGCTTGATGGTTTTTGCGAAGTTCTTGAAGTTTTCCTCATCGACTGACCTTCAAGTCTAAAAGTAATGATGGACTTGATGAGTTGAAGGACCATTTTTTCAGGGTTACAAACCTTTTCGATATACAGACGTTCGATTTAGTTTATTCTACCTGTTCTTTGGAATTTTTGAAATTGGCAATTCCACATTGAATACTACATAGTGATGAATTACAGCTACAACATCTGTTTGGTGAGTAGTCCTAGACTTAATGATTCTGATAAATACTCTCTTTGTCTTTATCAAACTGATGTTTTTGCATATTTACAGTGTGGAACCTGTCTATGTTTAGGGGGGTTATAGCCTAGCTATAAGCTAGCCAATTCTAAATGGCACTAGCAGTTAAGCGGAAAATATTCAAAAATTACAGCTCGTTGTTGCAACACATATTTCCCTCCATCAATCAATCAGTCCCTTTTGAATTTGTGATAATACTGTCGACATTTGGTAAGGAATTTAGCTTGTGTATCCCATCAATTAGATACATTTTTGTTAGATACCAGTGGTGTAACTAGTACTTTCTAAGTGCACTGAATCAAAACAGTAGCATGCCGGAGGGAAGCAAAACTTTCCAGTGTGCAAAACCATACAATTGCACCCCTATTTTGAAAGTGGGGATGCAGCTGCTCAGTTTGCTCCATTCATAGGCACAATGTCTTGAGTGTGAAGCAGAAAGCATGTAATACTTTATGTTGTATGTATCCGGTATAATCACAGTATTGTGGGAGCACCTCCTCTAAGAGTATGAATTAGACTGTTTGAGATGGTTTGAATCCTAAGCAACCTGCCTACAATAAGAACAAGAAACCAATATAGCTACTGTAGTAGGTCAAAAAAAGCAGGCATTGTGATGTTTGTGTTGTGGTGGTCCCATGTGGCTCAGTTGGTAGAGCATGGCACTTGCAATTCCAGAGTTTGTGGGTTTGATTCTCACGGGGGACCTGTACGAATAAATGTGAAAATGTATGCACTCACTACTCTGGATTTGCCTCTGCTCAATGTCTAAAATGTCAATGTTATGTGAATTTCCTTTCTTTTTTGGCTTCAGACCAATGCCTACTTCTCACTTAGTTTTTGTGTTTAATTACCTTTGGAATCAGATGGAATGTGGTTCTAGATTAAGTAACTGTTATGGAATGTCTTCTGTCTTCCATCAGTCACCCAATCTCATTCCATACTGGCCTCAAATACATTTTTATCTGAGTCCAAAATACCCTGTGAAAGTAACTGCCTCTGTCGCTTTACTTTCATATCATGCCCCCTAATCTTTTGAATAGACTTGACGATTATATCACCAAATTCGTGACAACGCAGTCATTTCAGATATATATAAAATTGTATTCGTGTGTATGGATGAATTGACTTCTGCCAGATGCCTTTTATGAAGTTTTTGCACTGAAGATCCATTTTGCCATGTTTTTGCCCATTGAATGTCATTCAAAAGCCTACAAGAGCTTTAAAAACTACATGGCTACTTCCTGGGAAATGACACGTCTCTTGCGTACTGTATTGTATTTGTTGTTATTTAGTACATCAATTGGTTAAGATATTGAGACATCATGGCTCTACATTTAAAAGGCAAGAGATTTTCATCTTCTCCTGGCCATTTTGTAGTCTAGTATAATGATCACTCAATGGCGCCCTCTGTATCTCTCCATAAAATGCCACACGTGATACACTCTGCACTCAATACATTGTGTTCCTTTCAGTGTGGAGGCATGTTGTTAGCCATGCTCTCACCGCTAATTTAAAATCCATTTGAGCTGATAGGGCAGTTGACTAAAACACAACCCTAACGGTCGTTAAAGTGGGTGCCTGTGATTTTCTGTCCTTTAGATAACATGCAGCCCAATTTGTATTCCATAACTACCACTCTCCCCCCTCCCTCCTGCTCCGCCGCCCTGCGCCATCCCCGGCCGGCATCAAAGACAATTACTGTCGACATCACGTCAAATTACAACTGTTGGTTTGCTTGTTTGTCTCGTTATATGACTTGAAACTGCCATCTCCCATCTAGGAAGGTCCCCTCCCATCTGCTCTCCTCCCTCTCCCCACCCTTATGGGCCTGCCGCACAGCACAGCAACCAACTCCCACACGCAAAAACACACACAAACACACACACTCATCTCCAGCTTGGAGAAGAAAAGGCACTTCCGCCGACAGCCTAATGGACTCATTTGTAATTGTGAGTGAGGAAAAACGAATTTTTGGATGCATTATAATTTGACAGAGACTGGCAGCTCAGAGCCAGACCATGATGCCTGAAACATCAATACCTCCTTCTTTTTCTACCCATTCCTCACACTACACACTTCACTCCTCTTTTCCCCTTCAAACGCTTCCTTTCTTTTCTCCTTAGGGGGTAGAAGAAAGGAGGGTGAGATAGAGGGATGAGATATGGGAGAGATGTGTTTGGCACATTCTGTTGTGGCTGAAAGCTCCCATGCAGGCAACTCTGTCATATTTGTCCTCCCTATTATCTTTACAGGGAGTCCACAGGGGCCTCTACATACAGAAGATCTCTCTCTCTCTCTCTCTCTCTCTCGCCATGCTGTTTGAAGTGCAGGACAGATGGGGGCCCCTGGGACTGTTAAAAATGAATAGGGAGGCTAGTTATAGGAGAGAAGTTGCGTTAGAGCCCTCCTCCATAAGTTATTAATCAGGGGCCCTTAGTGGTAGGAAAATACTGCAGAGTGCTCCCTTAATGTAGCATCTGATGACTTTTAGAAGCTGTTCCAGGAAGTGCAGTTGTAAAACAGAGGGAACATTAGCAGCAGGGTCTCCTTAGAGCCCTGCACGGGCATGAATTTTAAGCCCGAGCCCTACACATGCCTGCGGCGTTTGCTCTGCATGCGCTCTAGTTACCAAAAGTCATAAACCCCGCCTATTTTCTACAATCTCCCTTCTTAAATCTGATTTTAAACCTAACCCTAACCTTAAAGGGATACTTCAAACTGCACTCAGAGACATACAAATGTTATCCACGAGTTTATCTGACACATAGGAAGTAGATAAAGGGCCTCATTGCCAAAATCCCGAAGTACCCCTTTAACCCCAACCAAAAGCTTTTTTTTTTTTCATGAATTTTTACGATATACCCAATTTTGACTTTGTGGCTCTGCTCAATGACGAGAAATGTGAGAGCAGTTAGCTACAGTTGCTACTTTTCGTCATCTCTAAACTCGAGGAACATTATACTTTTCTGTGAAATAATCTCTCCTGTTTTATATTTGACGAGGTTGAAGCACTTCTGACGTCATGTTATGATCTTAGTAAGATATGATTGCACTGTGCAGCAGAGCACGAGCAAATGGTTCAGCTTCAAATTGTTAGTGATCAATGTAGTGACACCCGAGCCGTACCCCTACCCTAGTTATTGAGAAAAAAATAGGCCCTACCCGGCCATAAGCCGATGCCCTGTATAATGTCGGGACCTGTCGGGTTCGGTTTTGGGTAGCAGAACTCTAGGTCTCCCAGGAATAGAGCATAGGTTGATGAATACAAACAGGCCCTTTCTCCTTTCCGTCTGTCTGTACCCACAATGTATTTGTTTATTTGGATCCCCATTAGCTTTTGCAGAAGCAGCAGCTACTCTTCCTGTGGTCCACAAAAAACACAAAACATGAACAGTATCAAAAAAACGGGTACACTGATAGACAAGGACAGTCACACACATTTAAAATACAATGAAATACAAACAATACAACTAACAAATAATACGAACAATGTATAATGTCTGTGTTAGTGTGTCTGTGTGTGCGTGTTTGTGTCCCCTCACAGTCCCTGCCGTTCCATGAGATTTGGTTTAATCTGTTTTTTTAAAGGTCATTTTGCTGTTTGCTTGAGTAATTGGAGATGGAAAGGAGTTCCTTGGCTCTGTATAATGCTGCGCTTTGCCGTGAATTCGTTTTGGACTTGGGGACTGTGAAGAGACCCCTTGAGTCTTGTGGGGTGTCTGAGCTGAATGTTATTTGATTGTGCAGACAATCTGGTCATTTTCATCACAGTAATATTTCTCATAAAAACTAGAAGAGATGCAGTTATTCTCTTGTCAACCCGGAAACACTGGGATGCATGTTGTTGATGTTAGTTCTGTTTGTGCAGTTAAGGGCAAGGTGTGCTGTTCTTTTTTGAGCCAGGTACAGCCTTGCTAGATCATTCTTAGTATTTAAGACATGTTTATTATTATTCACCCATTCTGATACTGACTGTAACTCCTTATTTAGAATTTCAGTGAGCTCACTGACTTTAGGTGCTGACATGTAGAGTGCGTATTCATTCACATACATAGTCATTCTAGCTTTGTGTATGACCAGCGGCAAATCATTTGTAAAAATAGAGAAGAGTAATGGCCCAATGCAACTGCCCTGAGGGACACCGCACTGTACATATCTGATGTTAGAGAAGCTTCCATTGAAGAACACTCTCTGGGTTCTATTGGATAAATAACTCTCCAACCATGTGATGGCGGGTGATGAAAGCCATAGCAAGTGAGTTTCTTCAATAACAATTTATGATCAATAACATCAATGGCTGCAATGAAATCTGACAATACAGCTCCAACTATCATCTTATTATCCATTTATTTTAACCAATTATCTGTAATATGAGTCAGTGCAGTACAAGTTGAGTGCCCTTCTCTCGGGTGGCAGGTAGCCTAGTGGTTAGAGTGTTGGACTAGTAACTGAAAGGATGCAAGATTGAATCGCCGAGCTGACAAGATAAAAAAATCTGTTGTTCTGCCCCTGAACAAGGCAGTTAACCCACTGTTCCTAGGCTGTCATTGAAAATAAGAATTTGTTCTTAACTGACTTGCCTAGTTAAATAAAGGTATAATATATTTATATTTTTTTTTAATAAAAAAAATATGCATGCTGAAAGTCAGTAGTTAACTTGTTCCCAAGCCAATGATAGCTCACCTGGTGCTGGGTATAGAGGGTATTGGGTACAGGACAATCTGTGCCATCATGATCGGGACAGGGAGTGCATGGTGAGAAGAGTCATAGTGATCTCAAAGCAATGGGCAACAAACATGAATAAAGCACTACTAAACATGATGACCAAAGATGAAACCTTGATGGGTAGACTTTCCAGTCTAAAAACTCATGAATGTTTACCATGATGGCAGCTGCAATTTGCTCTGATGAAGGGTAATTTCACAACAACTATTCAAGACATTTACTATGTGGAAATAAAATCCTCAAAGTAGCTGTGCTCTGGACTAGACTGTACAGTGAAATGAAATCCATCCCTCTGCCTAGTTGCATTCTGTCACGGATGACTCATCCGGATCGTATGAGGGGAGAGAGCTCTGTATTCCGACTCCCCCTGACCTCTGACCTCCCTCAGAGTGGTGTCAAGGACGTAATGGCCAGAGCAGCGCCCCTTTCATCTGCGCTCCGCTGGCACGGCAACCCCTCTTAACACCAAGGGAGTAATGGATACTGATCTGATCATAATGTTAATAAAGGGCAGCAAATTACATGGCAGGTTCGTTTTGTGTTAATTGCTCTCCCTAGGCCGTGCTAGCTGTGCTGTGTGTCTCCTGAGCATCTGTCGTTGGACCTAATCCACATGGCCCAGGACCCCAGCCACAGATATGACAAGGTCTGGTGGCAGGTAGAGCTGCCTTCGTGTCTGCTTTCATTTCACTGTGGTAGAATAGAGAGGGCCACCCATGATTATATCATAGGAGGGGCACTGTATTGAGGCTCTTTCTTAGTTTCGACCTCCTTGTAGAGACTACCACTGCTATACTACTAGTGCAATATTGGCCCCCATGTTGTTGATGCGGAGGCGGCCATTTTGTAGAAGTTATTGTGCATCGCATTACAATGCATCACAATTAGCATATCACAGCATTTCTCAATATTAAGTTAATGGCTTGTGACCGGTGTAATTAATAAGAATTCCTTTTAAATCCTGTCACTTTATGGACCCAACATCCCACACACCCTAAAATGGAGATCAGCTGAGATCCAGACAGACAGACATTTTATAAGGTCACCATATGACAAAGTGTACCTTTTGACTCTTCTACTGTTGTCTGAGTGCAATCTTTTAAGATGTCTCCTCATCTCTTCACAGTCTTTTATACCAGCTGGTTATAGCACTGTTTCCTGTAAATGTCTCTCTCTATATATCCAGACAGTGGCGACCTTGTGGCGTGGCCCTGCACAATGAAAATCCTAAACACTCTTCACCATCCCCCAGCTTGACTCCCTCTTTGGTGGCGCTGGTGTTGGGGGGGGGTTGAGGTTTAGGTATGGTATGATTTTTAATGTGGCGTGAAAAAGACTAGGTTGTTATGTAGAAGAGCGTAGCAGAGCAGAGCTTCACGCTGTGTTTTAACGCTGTCGTTGGTCCTTTTTTTTTAACCAGCGCCTCGTGATTCGCTCTGTACCCTATAATAACATGGTAGTTGGGGATTTGCATTAAATTGACTGAGGCCTTTACAACGGCAACCCCTGAAGTGAGTTCATAAAGTGTGTCCATGTGTGTTGCATTCTCTCTATGGAGACAAGGAGTAATAACATCTATTGTTGTGTTGCTACTTTGAGAAGGGCAGAATTCCTATGTTCAGTTTTAGCCCCTCCACTTTCAGTCTGGCAAGCAAATTATTTAGATACCCCCATCTCCTTTAAGAGTAGCCTATGAATTCATTACAGTTCAACCCCCACGTCCGAAGGCAGTTTACCGGAAGAGAAAGAGACTAAGAGGTAACGGATAGTGTCATTCAACCATAGCTATTATATTGGATCACAGTGTACTGCATGGTTTCTCTGTAATGGAATCAGCATGCTTGATTACATGGATTCAGATCTAGATTGTATTGGATGATTGTACTCCGCTGCATTAGCTAGGCAGAGCCACCAAGACGTCCTCTTACGGTGGCTCTTCTGAATTTTTTTTTTTTTAAAGCCTTTCGTTTTTAATGATTGCTACAAGGCCATGGCATTTATGTATACCCATGCTGCGTGTGTGTGTGCATTTCTGTGTGTGTATAGGTGTGTAAAGTCGTGGTTCCTCTATAACAGGGGTAGGTAACCGAACCTGGAAGACCAGGTGTGTTGAACATAAGCAATCACTGAACTGAAGAATTAGCTCAGTTGGTCAGGTGTGGTGCCTAGTTGGAACAAAATCCTTGCAGTAGCTACGGAACTCCAGGAACAGGGTTACATACCCCTGGTCAATACAATCTCCAGAGAGTTGAGGGCTAAAGAGGGAGTGGGGGATGGTGGGGTAGATGGGTAGGAGCTCCAGCAGTTTGAGTGATGTGTTTGGGTAAGGGAAGGTGGAGAGGGGGGGTTAACAAGCTCTAGATTGTTAGTGACAGGCAGATACTTCAACACTTAAAGTAGAAAGTTAGATTTAATCACAGACCTGTCATTTGTTATTTGTCTGCCTCCCTCCAGCAGGGCTTCGGCTTATCAACTGTTTGCTCCCTGGAGGCCCCTTTTTCCCCCTGTAATGTCTAAATCCTCCAGACAAATTACAGCCCTGATTTGCTCCCCTCTGCTCTGCCTCTACGGCCAGGTTAAGTGATGAGGGGGGGGAGTACTGGGTAGAGAAAAGGGGGTGTCTAGGTAGACACAGGACGAATGAGGGGAAAAATGGGTAAGTTAAGAGAGAGCTGTAATCGCCTGAGGGCCACTAAAGATCATTAATAGTACTGTCAGAGAGGTTGCCAGTTGGTTAGCTTCTCATAAATAAGGAATTCATTTCCCCCGTTCACTTCATTAATAATGCCTGCTGTAGCTATTTTGTTGCGTTGTACTTTAAAGGGAAGAGAGAGGTGGAGCGATGGAGGGAGGGGGAGGAGAAGGAGGGAGGAGGGCTCGGTCCCTGCGCTCACCGGTAATCTGATAAGACAGGCCTCCAAATTAGCAATGAACGTCTGATACCACAGTGCAGAGTCAATTACTCTGTAGGACTAGGGGAGATGGGGAGGTGGATTGGTGACGAGGAAAGAAAGAGGAGGGGGGAAAGATGAGGCAGTCCTATACAATCAGAGCCAATGCAGAGCAGATGGACAGACAGTGATTTGCGGGTGAGCCAGACGGGCATTAGTCTTTTTATTCAGCCCAAGGAGGAGGAGATGAGATATGCTTTTTGGCCCAGGCTGAGACCAGTACTCCACTATGTATGTAGGTACTTCACTGTCTCTCCTCTCCCGGGACTTGGATTGAGAGGAAGAGGGGAGAGGAAGGAGAGGAGAGGCTGTTAGAGAGAAAGGGTTCAGTGGGTCACCCTCTAGGTAAAACTATTGCCTTTTAATTAGGTGAAAGGATTTAATTATTTTCTAAAGGCCAGGGTGTGCTGTTGGGCTGATAGCAGTCAATGCTCTTCATTAACCTGTCCTCCTACACTTTATTCTGAACACGAATCCTGACGAGAGCCCTTAGATAAAAGGATCAGCAAGCCAGCAAATGACAGGGGCTTCTGGGTTTCTAGTCTATCCCTCCTTACTTTTCTCCTTTTCTCTCTCTCTCTGTCTCCCCATCTCCTTCCTTTATCCTTCCCTTCTCTTGGTCACCGACATCTTAAGCCCCTGCTCCACTTGGTTTAAGCTGAGCCTGCTCTGAGGTGGGCTCCCAAATCTGGGTGAGGCATCCATCGCACTGCCTGGCACTCCGTTTAGGTTTTCTTTTTTTCCCCTCCCTCCCTCCCTCCCTCCCTCCCTCCCTCCCTCCCTCCCTCCCTCCCTCCCTCCCTCCCTCCCTCCCTCCTTCCCATCAAGTCAATTCAATTCAATTCAATTCAATTCAATTCAATTCAATGGGCTTTATTGGCATGGGAAACGTGAACATTGCCAAAGCAAGTGAAATGGACAAACAAAAGTGAAATAAACAATAAAAAGTGAACAGTAAATATTTTTACAATGGTGTTTGTTCTTCACTGGTTGCCCTTTTCTTGTGGCAACAGGTCACATATCTTGCTGCTGTGATCCAAATTTGGATTTGTTTTTGAATTCTTTGTGAATCTGTGTAATCTGAGGGAAATATGTGTCTCTATGGTCATACATTTGGCAGGAGGTTAGGAAGTGCAGCTCAGTTTCCATCTCAATTTGTGGGCAGTGTGCACATAGCCTGTCTTCTCTTGAGAGCCAGGTCTCCCTACGGCGACCTTTCTCAATAGCAAGGCTATGCTCACTGAGTCTGTACATAGTCAAAGCTTTCCTTAATTTTGGGTCAGTCACAGTCGTCAGGTATTCTGCCACTGTGTACTCTCTGTTTAGGGCCAAATAACATTCTAGTTTGCTCTGTTTTTTTGTAAATTCTTTCCAATGTGACAAGTAATTATCTTTTTGTTTTCGCATCATTTGGTTGGGTCTAATTGTGTTGCTGTCCTGGTGCTCTGTGGGGTTTGTTTGTGTTTGTGAACAGAGCCCCAGTACCAGCTTGCATAGGGGACTTCTCCAGGTTCATTTCTCTGTAGGTGAGGGCATTGTTATGGAAGGTTTGGGAATCGCTTCCTTTTAGGTGGTTGTAGAATTTAACATCTCTTTTCTGGATTTTGATCATATGTTTGCAGAATTCTGCATGCAGAGTCTCAATTTGGTGTTTGTCCCATTTTGTGAATTCTTGTTTGGTGAGCAGACACCAGACCTCACAACCATATAGGGCAATGGGTTCTGTATCTGATTCAAGTATTTTTTGGCAGATCCTAATTGGTATGTCGAATTGTGTGTTTCTTTTGATGGCATAGAAGGCCCTTCTTGTCTTGTCTCTCAGATCGTTCACAGCTTTGTGGAATGTTACCTGTGGCGCTGATGTTTAGGCCGAGGTATGTATTGTTTTTTGTGCTCTAGTGCAACGGTGTCTAGATGGAATTTGTATTTGTGGTCCTGGTAACTGGGCCTTTTTTTGTAACGCTATTATTTTTGTCTTACTGATATTTACTGTCAGGGCCTAGGTCTGACAGTAGACATTTGACTTCAATTCTAGTAGGGTGAGGCCGGGTGCTGCAGACTGTTCTAGTGCCCTTGCCAATTCGTTGACATATGTTGAAGAGGGTGGGGCTTAAGCTGCATCCCTGTCTCACCCCACGGCCCTGTGGAAAGAAATGTGTGTGTTTTTTGCCAATTTTAACCACACACTTGTTGTTTGTGTACATGGATTTTATAATGTCGTATGTTTTTCCCCCCAACACCACTTTCCATCAATTTGTATAGCAGACCTTCATGCCAAATTGAGTGAAAAGCTTTTTTGAAGTCAACAAAGCATGAGAAGACTTTGCCGTTGTTTTGGTTTGGTTGTTTGTCAATTAGGGTGTGCAGGGTGAATATGTAGTCTGTCGTACGGTAATTTGGTAAAAAGCCAATTTGACATTTGCTCAGTACATTGTTTTCACTTAGGAAATGTACAAGTCTGCTGTTAATGATTTTCCCAAGGTTGCTGTTGACGCATATCCCACGGTAGTTATTGGGGTCAAATTTGTCTCCACTTTTGTGGAGTCTGGTTATCAATCCTTGGTTCCAAATATTGGGAAAGATGCCAGAGTTGAGGATGATGTTAAAAGTATAGCCAATTGGAATTTGTGGTTTGTATCATTTCATGTAGGATACCATCAACACCACAGGCCTTTTTGGGTTGGAGGGTTTGTATTTTGTCCTGTAGTTCATTCAATGTAATTGGAGAATCCAGTGGGTTCTGGTAGTCTTTAATAGCTGATTCTAAGATTTGTAATATGTTCTGTCTCCCTCTATCTCTCCCTCCCTCTCTCCTCTCTATGCAAAGAGCTGCACTCAGCACTCCTGGGTGTTTTACACATCAAGCCCAGCCGTGGGAGTTGATGGGGAGAGGGGGTGAGAAGGGGGAGTCGGAGGAAGGTAGTGAGAGGGGGGGGCAGTCCTTGCCTGGCCCAGCAGCCACAGGAGGGCTCTCCAGAAAGTCCATGATGTATGATTTGGTTCATCCCTCCTTCCTGTTCCTGATTAGGGGGGCCTTTAAGCCTTGATCGATTGCCCCCCCAAACCGGCCCAAATCAAACCCAGATATCTGCTGCCTGAGAGGAAAACACATGGAGATTTAGGAGCTCAGGAGCACTGTGGGGCAGCACAGTGAGGGGTTGATTCAGTTTGCTAGCTGCACAGGAAGGAGGAGAATGTATTCTAGGAAAAATGGCTTCAGGACGGAGTAGCATTGCGCAAGAGCCCCCACTGCTGTCTTGCTGTCTTCCACCCCCCTTAGCTAGTCGTAAGTGAGGACGACCTGATGCTGACTGAGTTGTGGGGATCCCAGAGGGACCAGTAGCTGGACGGACAGACTTCACCTACACCAGCTACCCCTTTACTGTCTTGCTGCTGCCCCAACAGTCAACAACAGACAAGTTATGATCCATGACAGCCTTGGTCATGCTCACAAAATGCAGGAAGGAGGCCAGGACAACCGTGTTGAACGGTGTCTCAGAGCCAACCAACATAACCCAGACACACCTCCACCTCTTCCTCCACCTCCTCTCCCTCAGCCCATATCCTCTCTCCCCCACTCCCTGGAAATGTGCCCCAGCCTAGTTTCAAAAATATGGACACACTGCAAACAATTTATGATGTCTCTCTGATGAAGTGAGATCTGAGCTGCATACTTTGGCAAGTTTATTTCTCCCTTTGCTGCGTTGCCAAAGGAACATTCTGATATGTAATCTCTGGATAGAGGAATGGCAGACAGACGTGTGAGCCCAGCGCATATTTGTTTTCCCGCTCTTGACCTGCAATCGACTGCAGTCTGAGCAGCAACAGATGTTTCTCCTTAAGGAGCAGAGATGAGGCTCGTTGTTACAAGTGGTATTTCTGAGACTCAAATCAGTTCAGGCTCTTCTGTTGGACTTTCCTCCAGGAAAGAGAGTGAGAGAGACACATGTAGGAACATTTGCACACACACACACACACACACACACACACACACACACACACACACACACACACACACACACACACACACACACACACACACAGACACACACGGCACACACACACGTACTCACACACACATATGGAGGCACACACAAACACAAGTTGGGCCTCTAACAGACTAACAGATAGCCTCACCTGTCTCAGCAGGGTGAGTTATTAAATTAACTCTATTAAAGTCAAATCTAATAAAATAGTCTTGGACTTCACTGAACACAGATGATCAAGACAAGAAACTATTGTGCATGACTCCCCACTGTATTTTAATGAAGACATTTCTGATGTGTGCGGTGGGAATATGAAAATTGCACAACAATGCAATGTTATATTGGACAGAGCAGATGTGAAGTATGACATCTTTACTATTTAGCTACAGTATGTAGGAGGTTACTGCAGGTAATCAACAGTTTCTTTTAAATCTGTTGGCTGTTTAAAACCTCCAATCCGAACTGTCCACTGGAGGTCAAGGTTACACACTATAATAGACGGCTTTATATTTTTCCAACATTAAGGAATACATATTTTTGAGTAATACATTATTCCTGTGTTGATACTGAACAAAAATATGAAAGCAATATGCAACTCTTCCAAAGATTTAACTGAGTTACAGTTCATATAAGGAAATCAGTCAATTTAAATGAATTCATTAGGCCCTAATCTATGGATTTCACATCACTGGGAATACAGATATGCATCTGTTGGTGACAGATATCTTTAAAAAAAGGTAGGGGGCGTGGATCAGAAAACCAGTCAGTATCTGGTGTGACCACCATTTCCCTCATGCAACGCGATGCAACGCGACACATCTCCTTCGCATATAGTTAATCAGGCTGTTTATTGTGGCCTGTGGAAGGTTGTCCCACTCCTCTTCAATGGCTGTGAGAAGTTGAAGGATATTGTCAGGAACTGGAACACGCCTGTTTTACACGTTGATACAGAGCATCTCAAACATGCTCAATGGGTGACATGTCTGGTGAGTATGCCAGCCAAATTTTCAGCTTCCAGGAATTGTGTACAGATCCTTGCAACATGGGGCCGTGCATTTGATGGCGGCGGATGAATGGCATGACAATGGGCCTCAGGATCCCCTAACGGTATCTCTGTGCATTCAAATTGCCATCGATAAAATGCATTTGTGTTCAATCAATCAAATGTATTTATAAAGCCCTTCTTACATCAGCTGATGTCACAAAGTGCTGTACAGAAACCCAGCCTAAAACCCCAAACAGCAAGCAATGCAGGTGTAGAAGCACGGTGGCTAGGAAAAACTCCCTAGAAAAGCCAGAACCTAGGAAGAAACCTAGAGAGAAACCAGGCTATGAGGGGTGGCCAGTCCTCTTCTGTCTGTGCCGGGTGGAGATTATAACAGAACATGGCCAAGTTGTTCAAATGTTCATAGATGACCAGCAGGGTCAAATAATAATAATCACAGTGTGTCACGTCCTGGCCAGTATAAGGGTTAATTGTCATTTTAGTTTGGTCAGGACGTGGCAGAGGCTATTTGTTTTATGTGGTTCAGGGTGGTGTGTTAGTTAGGAGGGCGTTTGATTTATTATTTCCGGGTTTTGAGTTATGGTCTATGTTGATCTATTTCTATGTGTAGTCTGGTTGATCTATTTCTATGTTGAGTTAATTGGGGTGGACTTCCAATTGAAGGCAGCTGTGTGGTGTTGCCTTTGATTGGAAGTCCTATATTAGTTGGGTGTGTTTGTCTGTGTATTTGTGGGAGATTGTTCTGTGTTTAGCCTTGTGCCTTGCCAGACTGTCTGTTGATCGTTCGTTCTCTTGTTTGTTATTTTTGTACGTTCATTCTAAGTTAATAAACGTCAAGATGAGCTTACACATACCTGCTGCGTTTTGGTCCTCCATTACCAACGACAATCGTGACACAGTGGTTGTCTAGGGTACAAACCTCAGGAGTAAATGTCAGTTGGCTTTTCATAGCCGATTATTCAGAGTTTCTGTGCCGATCCTGTTGTCTCTAGAGAGTTGAAAACAGCACGTCTGGGACAGGTAGCACGTTCGGTGAACAGGTCAGGGTTCCATAGCTGCAGGCAGAACAGTTGAAACTGGAGCAGCAGCACGGCCAGGTGGACTGGGGACAGCAAGGAGTCATCAGGCCAGGTAGTCCTGAGGCATGGTCCTAGGGCTCAGGTCCTCTGAGAGACAGAAAGAAAGAGAGAATTAGAGAGAGCAGAAATAAGACAGGAGAAATACTCCAGATATAACAGACTGACCCTAGCCCCCCGACACATAAACTACTGCGGCATAAATACTGGAGGCTGAGACAGGAGAGGTCGGGAGACACTGTGGCCCCGTCCGACGATACCCCAGAACAGGGCCAAACAGGCAGGATATAACCCCACCTACTTTGCCAAAGCACAGCCCCAACACCACTAGAGGGATATCTTCAACCACCAACTTACCATCCTGAGACAAGGCAGAGTATAGCCCACAAAGATCTCTGCCACAGCAAAACCCAAGGAGGGGTGCCAACCTGGACAGGAAGATCACGTCAGTGACTCAACCCACTCAAGACAGACCATTCCATAGAAATTGAGCTCTATAGGAGAAAGCCCTGCCTCCAGCTGTTTGCTTAGAAATTCTAGGGACAGTAAGGAGGAATGCGTCTTGTGACCATAGCGTACGTGTAGGTATGTACGGCAGGACCAAATTCAGTGTTCATTGTCCGTAGCTTATGCCTCCCCATACCATAACCCCACCTCCACCATGGGGCACTCTGTTCACACCGTTGACATCAGCAAACCGCTCGCCCACATGAAACCATACACATGATCTGCAGTTTTGAGGCCGGTTATACATACTGCCAAATTCTCTAAAACAACGTTGGAGGTGGCTTATGGTAGAGAAATGAACATTACATTATCTGGCAACAGCTCTGGTGGGCATTCCTGCAGTCAGCATGCCAATATAAGGCTCCCTCAAACCTTGAGACATCTGTGGCATTGTGACAAAGTGGCATGTTTTGTGACAAAGTGGCCTTTTATTGTCCCCAGCACAAGGTGCACCTGTGTAATGATCATGCTGTTTATTCAGCTTCTTGATATGTCACACCTGTCAGGTGAATAGGTTATCTTGGCAAAGGAGAAATGCACACCATATGCATATGGAACATTTCTGGGATCTTTTATTTCAGCTCATGAAACATGGGACCAACATTTTTCATGTTGCGTTTATATTCTTTTTCAATGTATGATCCTGAATGAATGATCATTACACACTCCCTTGTCATGAGCTTGTTAAGATGAATATTAAGATGATCCACTGACAGATTCGTACACTCATCTGAATAGTAAATGTGCCGAGTAGACGTCCCTGCAACCTGCGCCGATACGGCCTGGAAAAAGAAGAGAGAAAAAAAAGAGTGATTGCTTTTCCCGGTGGAGCGATGGCATCACTTCTCAAAGAAGCGCGTGGCTTGTGACAAGTAAACCGAAATCATCATTGATGTTATTTATTTTCAAATGTTCCTCGCTTGACAGGCGACATCTTGTTCGGTGCCGGTCCCACGAGGCCCGTGCTCAACACTTCCCGCCCGGCTCCATCACTGCGCCGACAGCTGCTCCCTCCGCACGCTGACACCAAAGCAGCGGGACTCGCTGGAGACATACTCTGGAAATCGTCACACAATCCCACGTCTGTGGCAAACCTCACAAACACAAATGCACTCCGCTCCCTGTTTACATACCTCCAGATCTGTCAGGGTGGTTGGCTCGTGCGTCAACATCCTCCTCGCACAGATACGCCGTTAAAACAAGGGATTGTTTGCCCAAAAAAGTCAGTTAAAGATTGGATTTGTTCGGGAGGTGGGTGTTTAAATGTCAACATATCTATGGAAAGCATGCCCCAAATGCCACCATCGTGTCGTCTTTCTTCTTGTTGCAGGCAGGTTCTGCGTTGGGATTCATCATTGTCTATCCATCTACCTATCTACCCGTCTATCTATCTACGTGTCTATCAAAGGCAACTCACACAATGAAAACCAAACTCCAAACACCTCCACTCTTTTCTATGACTTCTTTCACCCACATTACTGTGAGGTATAGATTCATGCTCAGAATGCATGCTGCCATCCAACCACCCCTTGCCAGCTCTGTTGGTATTGACCTGAGTGTGTGCACGCTTAGTGGCAGGGCCCATCCGTCTGCCTGCGTGTGTTCAGCACCATTATCAGGCAGTGCATGGTTGAGCTCAGGGGAGAGGCAGTGTGGATGAAGGAGCGAGCGTATCGGCAGGTAAACCAGCCGTGAGCCAAATGCCAGGCCCCAGTCCCCCTGCTGAAGGAGTCCATTTGTCAAAACCCTTTCTACCGCCAGCGTGCTGCACGCCATCCCACCAGGGAGTGCATTACTGGCTGGCCCCTGCAGGGAGGCCCTGTACCTTCCACCCACACTCGCTCACTGGCCCCCAAGGTGCTCCAGTCAGCAATGGCCAGCCCCCGGCCTGCACTCACCGGATTGGCTCATTAATAAAACAGCCCTCACCCGACCCCAGACATGCTCCAGGGCTCTGGACATCACTTTCTCCAGCTAATGGGCCGACCCGGAGAGGACTTTGTCTGTGCTCAGGTCCAAGCCATCCCTCAACATGTCAGACAAGACAATGCAGTGAGAGGATGGAGGGTTTCACAGTGTAAGCCCAGATCATGTTGTCTCAGTCCTGGCTGATGTATTCACCATGGGCCCCCATGTTTCTTCCGCCTGGACAACTGTCTCACCTCCATCAATCCCCCATAGCCTGCCCTTGCCAGACGTTCCTCAGTTCTGTCCTTCAAATGATTATGGACTGTCTTGCATATGTCACCGTGAAGCTGTGGCCTGATGGTCTGCGGTAGCCAGGCTTGTCTGTCTCTATGGTTTAGCCTTGGGAATGTAGTGTGAACTTGGTTATCTCTCTCTCTCCCTCCCTTGCTTCCTCTTGCTCTCTTTTGGCTTGGATGGAGAGGAGAGCAGCCTGATTCCCAGCTGGGCTCCTGAGGGAGTTTTCTTTGTGTTTGTGAAGATGTAAATCTAACGAGAGAGGGGGAGATTGAACTCAGAGGATTATGGATCCCACTGGACCCTTCAGAAAGCTCCCCACTAAATAAATCTGAAGTGAAAACGCATATGGAGCTGTAAACTGTTTACATAAAGGACTGGCTGTTCTCCACACAGTGAGGAAAAGATTTACAGGCAACATGTCTGTCTGTTGGATCCACCTCACCACCATCAGTTTAGCAGACTAAAACAAGCATGACGTGGGAGAGAGAGTGGGGTAAACTGAGAGGAAGAGAGAGAGAGAGATACACTGTGATTTAAAGACTAGCTAGTCTCATTACTTAAGAAGGCCCAGGGGGGTGAAATTGTATTCCTGTTGCGAATGGACTATGGACTACCTACTGGTGCTTCTTCCATCACACAGACAGCAGTGGTGTCCTTGCCTTGTCTGCAACTCAATAGGTTATATTTTTTATGTTCTAAAACAGAACCTCCAGGGGACCTGGAACTGGGGCTGTTTAGAGAGCAATTTGGGGATGTTACTAGAGATTTCCACTTCCTGTGCGGCAGGGAGTCCTCCGTGCCTCGGCATCCTAAGAGAGGGGCCAAATTGGTACCATAATATTGCCAGACACAACTTGTAGCCACAGAGAGGTGTCTCTCCAATTATTAGCTTAAGGAAACAGGCCTGAGGTTTATGAATATCCCCGGGTGACTTTAGAATAGCCCTAGTCACTTCCATATGTGACCCGGGGGGCGAAAGGGTTGACAGGGCCCTTCCAGGCAGATTAGACTCCCAGCCCAATTTGAGGGGCCAGCGCTGTCGGCAGTCAGGGCCAGGGGTCATACCCTCTTGACCTTAATTGGTAAAGATCACAGATGTTGGAGCTCCTGTGAGGCTGAGAGGGGGCGGGTGCGGCCAGGGAGGGCCTCCCAACACTGGGTTTACTGTTACCCCAGTTCCTTAAAGAGGAAATAACTTAGCCACCAATTAAAGGTTTAAGACATTAAATAAAACCACTCTGTTGTTGCTTTTTAAAACATCCCAGCCTAATGCTTGTTTGTCTTTATGATAGAGAAGAGAAGCAGTGAGCTGCCGTTTTTCTGCTTTCTATTAGCGAGCAGGATTGGGTGGCTTCATGTTGAGTCCATTTTTTTCTGCCACATTCTTTTCTCCTCTCACTCGCTCATGGCTTGATTGCTGTATAAACAGCTTTTTATCGTTAAATGCGTTCAGTTGGAGGGGAGAAAGCTCGGGTTTAGTAGACTTCTCGATCAGGTGGTAAACATCTTACCCTCCATATAACAAACATTTGTACGTCCCTTGACATACAGTACATTCCCCCCTTATTCCACTCTCCACTCTACCCTGCTACGTATAAGGAACCAGGTGTTAAGCCACTTCGTATAAGGGAAAGGCTATTTATGTTTGTTGACATCTACCCTAGGCTACACAAAGCACACTCTGTACAGTTAAAGTGATTAGATGTATCAGAATACATATGCAAACCAAAGGCCTACCCTGATGATAGAAGTCCCATGACAAACATGAGATGTCAATGACATTCTAAAGGTTATGTTTAATGAACTTAGCCCTTTTCAGGAATCCCAGTAATCTTCCAAAGCCCTTCTGGTTTAAGGTGTGGAGGTGTACACTAGACTAGTGGCTTTGATGAAGTGAATGAACACTATAGAAAGTGTTTTCAGCCTGACACAAAGCTTATCCCCTGCAGTTTTGTAGCAATCGTTCTACTGAGTACCAAGGTTCAGAATTATCGCGAAAGCATAGAGTTGGTCTGAAGCGTTTGTCCCTGTTAGTGCAGTTAGATTTCTTCGGTGTGGTGGTTTCACATATGACCGAAGCCATTTTGTCTCCTCACGGTCAGACGTACGCCCGCTGTTGTTGTACCCTCTCAGGGTATATCTGTCAACTCTGATGTATCACAGCATGCATGCACTTAGGTGGAACATTTCTCGTTGTTATCGAGTTTAAATAACCTGTAAAGTGTTTCGCCGGAAAGACAGCGCTGTATTATTGTGTGGACTCCCCATGCCATGGCTCAGGGAAATGACAAGCTTAAAGAAGTTACATTCGGCTTCACTTCTGAATGTTTGGGTAGTTTAATGGAGCACACTACTTTGATATTTTGAGAAAGAAAAAGAAACATAAAGTTGCTTGCTATCTGCGTCCTTCTTCCAACCACTCTTTGGTCTGATGTTAAATGAAAGACAGCTCAGGGGGAAGTCTTGAAGGATGCCTCCGGAGCGCTCTAACTGAAGTCAGAGCGTAGGCCCGCTGCCCTGGTCTCATTTAATGTATATTCCAGTCATTTATCAGACGCTTTTATCCAGAGCGACTTACAGTTAGTGCATTTATCTTAAGATAGCTAGGTGGGACAACCACATATCACAGTCATAGTAAGTCAAATTGTCCTCAATAAAGTAACTATCAGCAAAGTCAGGGCTAGTAAAGGGGGGGGGGGTCAAGTGTGGGGTGAGGAAAGAGTTGGGGTGGGGGGGTTGCTGTGGGATTATTTAAGAGACTCTTTGAAGAGTATCTCCCGGGCTCTGTCCTTGTAATTAGCGAAAAAGCCCCCTTGCCCTCTCACCACCCTTCCATCAACCCCCGTTGGGGCTTGGCATTGGGAGGGGCAGAGCAGCCCCCTGGGGAGGGTGGGTGGGAGGGAGGAGTAGGAGGTCCTAGAGGGGACGTCCCTGGACAAAACAGGGTTAGAAGTCACCACAGGCTTGTGGCCAGATGAAGCAGGGAGCTGTGATGAAAAGAGGCTTTGCTAGCATCATGGCTGAGCTCCCCAGCTAAAGTGCCTAATCCATATTAGCTGCACAAAGGCCCCAGAGATTAGCAGACGTCTTGATCAAACTGAATTAAAATTCCACTTTTTTGCTAAAATGGACCAGACAGATATATAGATATTTTTAAACCAGAACTGTTGAGGATGCGAGGGAGGGGTGCATGTGTGTGTGAGAGAGAGAAAGATTGCTCTAGAAATGTAAACATATGTTTCCCATGTCGATAAAGCCCATTGAATTGAATTGATTGCCACACTCTGTGGTTCTCAGGTTAAGGTATTCAGGGTTAGAACCATAACCCCTTAGACTGTGGAAGCCATTATTGTGGAAGTCGGGTCTTATTGCTGAAAATATGGGATTTCCTGCTACTGGCGCACACAATTATGTGCTTAAATGGAATGCATCTGACTGGTGTTAACGTCTTAACGCCTTCTGGTGATATACTTCTTCATTACTCTCCATTCTGCTTTAGGTTTACTAGAGTTGATGTAGCTACTGTAGGCTATGTTTCACTGTTGAAGTCTGATTTATTTCACAGGACTATGTTTAGGCTACATGCTAGTGCTGCCCATAAACTTACTAATGCAGGGACTCTCGCCTCTTATTTTGGCATGGCCTCAGTTGGACTATAAATCATCATGGTGGCTAGTGATGAAATCAGCCACTTTGCTGTTTATGTGCTGTTTTTAAAATACTCATATCTCATGGTGCAGATTTTCTCCACCGCCTTTTATTGTCGTTAGCTCTATGATGTTACCGCCTCAGAATGTGTTGGGGATAAAGAGGTCGTTGGCTAGCAGAGCGTAGTTAGTTTCTGTGAGGAGTTGAGGGGTGGATAAATAGAGAGGATTCACAATTCCCATGGCTGGAATTTCCATCTGTCCTGGCTTATTGAATCTGGTCAAATTAATGTGCGTGGTTTCCAAGACACTCAATGCTTTCGAGACGGGCCTTAGGTCTCAACCTCGGCTGCGTGAAGTTTTACAGATTAGTACAATTTTTCTCGTGTTTTTCCTCTAATTGGATGGAAGGATCCACGGCTCACCTGAATCTAATTAGGAGCACCTGTGGTTGGTTTACCTAGGGTTTGTTTACCTAGGGTTTGTTTACCTAGGGTTTGTTTACCTAGGGTTTGTTTTCCTAGGGTTTGTTTACCTAGGGTTTGTTTACCTAGGGTTTGTTTTCCTAGGGTTTGTTTACCTAGGGTTTGTTTACCTAGGGTTTGTTTTCCTAGGGTTTGTTTACCTAGGGTTTGTTTTCCTAGGGTTTGTTTACCTAGGGTTTGTTTTCCTAGGGTTTGTTTACCTAGGGTTTGTTTTCCTAGGGTTTGTTTACCTAGGGTTTGTTTTCCTAGGGTTTGCTCAGTTAGATTGGAGTTCCGAGTCAACTCCGAGTTCCAGCGACGGTTCACAGAGGAGAGCAGTGTAAACAGCTGGCCTCTTTTCCCTAATTTGATTTGAAATCTACTGTCGTAAATGTAATGTAATGATTGTAATGTGATATTCCTAACTCAATTCATCTCATTTGCTTGCTGTTGATTTGTTTTTCACAAGGGGGATTTTCTTTATACCCATTTTTAACTTTTTTTGTGGAGTCTGATTTCTGGTCGTTTTTAATTCTGTTGAAGAAATGGGATGATTTAATAGAAATGGGATGATTTAACTCCTTGTAGTATTTTCTATTCTTGCCACATTCTGGTCAACTGGATCAGGTGAAGGGAAAATGCTTGGAAGCACCTTGTAACTGAAGCACTGTGATCAGCAAAAGAAACATGATGTAATAGCAGGGGCCCATCAGTACCAATATACGGTATTACCTGCCATTTTGTTTATCACAGTGTGTCAACAGATGATTTATGCCCTAGGCCTAGAGCACCCATATAAAAACACCATAAGCACTAGACACCATCTGACATAAATAATTCTGAGCATTTTACTCCTAAAGCTTTAATCCATTAGATCAACTGCAGACTGTCTATAAGCAGGCCAAGGTCAAGCCATCCACAGACAACTAGTCCTCCTCATCGTGAGTAGAGAAGGCTGGGGGCTATGCAACGAAGTGCCCCATGTTCCTGCTCAATATCCTAATAGACTTACACCAAACGTAGGTGTATGAATAATAGAAGCAATATACGGGCCTTGGTCAAAAGTATTGCACTTATATAGGGAATAGGGCAGGGGTGGACACATTTTTTTGGCTCGAGGGCCACATCGGGATTTTGAAATTCAACGGAGGGAAGCACAGATTTTTTGGGGGACCGATTTGTTCATCGTAATCAGATTACGGGCCAGAAAAATTGCAATTATTTGAAAATATATAGGTCCATTATAATGTCTACATGCTTTATATCTAGTTTTAGACTTGACGTGTGGCCTCAAGTGTTTTATTATCCCAAAATAATCATTTCCCAATCATTTTTAATCAAAACCTCCCTTGGGCGGTTTGAATGTGCTTGCGGGCCAGATGCGTCCCGCAAGCATGCGTCCCTGCCCACCCCTGGTATAAGGGTGTCATTTGGGATGCACATTTATAGTATGCATTCTAACACTCTTACCCCACCACCATCTTTGCCTCACAGTGTCAGAGGGAGGGAAGGAGGCAGGCAGACATTTTGTTTGTCTGTTTTTAGACTGGCTCTGAGGGAAACCTAGAGCCTGAGAGAGTATGTAGTTAATTAAGCCGTAGTTTTTGAGCTGTAATTGATTGAATCATAGAGTCATAATAGAAATTGCAGGGCCCCGGCAGCTGTGTCTCTCTGAATTAAAACCGGTGGCATCCTCACTGAGTGAAAGACTATGTTAATAAGGGCCTTCAATGCAATCACATTTAGTTGTTTTGGTCTTTTTTTAAGCCAGGGTGCTTGTTTTTTTTTTCTCCAACACTTTTCTCTCAAGGGGTCTTATTATACACTTGTCTAACACTAGAGAAGTCGGTGTGCTCCACATTGGAGAGCCAAGAACCCCTCCTCTTGGCTCCTTTAAATCTGTCAAAGCATCTGCCGCATCCACCCTGGCAAATCCTTTGACGTGTGGACCTAAAGAGCGGCCTTGTATCGTTCATGAGTGCTGGTGGATTTCCATATCTGACACTGTGCTGCTGCCTGCCTGGCTTACTGCTGGGAGCACTTGTGTCCGTATTCAGCCCTCCGCCGTGAAGTGCTGCAACATATGGCGACCGAGTTGCACCGTGTTCACACAGCCGCACTCTCTTCCATCTACAGTCTCTCTTTTTCTCTCTCTCCCCCCGGCTTTCTCCCTCTCTCAATCGTCTATCTATCTCTCCCTCTTTCAAACCCACACCAAGTCTAGCATTTGCATGACATTCACACTAACGCACACATCATCAAAATTGAAAGTGAGATTGAACTCAGATGTGTGCAGGGAAGAAATACCCCCCCACACACACACACATACACACCCTGTATCCATTATCTTCCTCTTTCTCCATCAGTGCCCTTCTCCCTCTCTCCTGCCTTCTACCCCGGCCTCTATTCCCAGGCTGACCCTATCTTAGGGCCACTGATACAGGCCGGTAATGATGAGGAATGGAGTTATAATGCCAGTTGGTAAACCTCAGGCCGCACAACAAATGTGCTTCTGAGACCCTGCATTTATCTCTGAATGGATTAGGTCTTTGCTCTGGTAAGCCTATATTTAATCTCACTCCAGCCTCTGCCGTCCAGCTACTCTGTGTTTCTCCCCATAACAAACACTCTGTCATTTTCCTCTCCAAGGCCTTTAACTGTTGTGATTCCTGCACAGTAGTAATGCTCTTTCTATTGCTCCTCGTGTCTTTGTTGCAGATGTCTGTGGACATCTGTTGTCCTCGAATGTACAGTAAGACGATTTGATTCGGAGAGTAATATACTTAACCCTGAAAGAGTGTTCTTGCTCTCTCAAACTTTGCCGCCAATTTCCAGACTTCCGTTTAGAAGGCCGCTGCATAAATTGGCATAGTTCCCAGCACCTGGAAGCCATCCATCCCTCACCTCCCACTGTTCTATCACGTTCCCAACCCTTTCCTTTTCCCTGTGTTTCAGATAGACCTTTATCTATCCGACAGCTCACTGTCTTTTCATTGCTGTCTGTCTGTCTGTCTGCCATGTGCTAAGTGTGCAGTGTCTGTAGTGTGAAGCCACAGAGCACCCTATGGTCGTTTTGTTCCCCCCCTACATTATGACTCTGCGATGAGAGTAAAGTTTTAAAGGCTCACTCCTCAGAGCGTACACTACAGAGTTTCTTTATTTTATGGTGACAACCGCTGAGTGTCTGTCGAGGCGTTAATGCCTGTTCCTCCCCAGTGCCCGAAGACTATATGCTCATTATTGTCTGAGAGACAAAAAGTCATAGAATGTTAATAAACTGGCGCCACTCGGTATTAAATTATCAATGTGCATGAAAAAAACGAGCCAGTGCGCAATTCACTTTACGAGCCAGGAAATATCCCTAATCATTTTAGCCGTTATCAATATTATCCACCAATGGTTTGGTGACGTGCGTCTCTGAATCAGCACGTCCAACTGTCAGCCACTGTTGTCCACAAATGCCAAGCAGTGTTGTAGCCTATCAGATGTTCTTATTAAATGTCCCTGATAATAGTCCCTGGATCAGCAGCTAATGTCACCTCTCTTACATTTCCATTTCTTTGTTTGTACTTCAGAGGAGACCAATATGTGATAAGACCACAGGATGGGTGAAAACCTTTTGCATCTATGGTTTTGTTGTTGACAGAAACAGATGTAGGTCTATGAAGTAGATTTTTTGTCCATTTCCCAAACAGCTCTTATAGGAGAAAATAAGTGGTTGTCCTGCAAGGCAAGCGCAGGCTCCATAAACAATTGTGTATCGAATAGAGGATCTACTTTGTACATTTCCTCTGGCCGCCGCCGTGCTGCCGCGAAGAAGATAAAGAACGCCAAGGTGACATGTGCATGGTCTTTGAGGGAGAATAAAGACGGCAATGTCCTTGCTGATTCTATCAGGAGCAGCCATTCTTTGCTCGCTCATAGGCATGCAGGAAAGCGAGTGGGGGAGGGCAGGAGTTGGAGATGGAAAGGGGGAAGAAGGAGGGGAGGCGAGAATAGAGGACTGTAGAGCAAGAGAGAGGTTGGCATCCCTCCTATAAACCGACACGAGTCCAACGTTCATGCTTATCCAACTGCTTTTTTGACCCGAGAGTGCCAATTAAACTATAGAGGCGTAAGTTTATTAAGTACGGTTTATAAATTATATTCATCTATCCTCAACAATAGGCTAATGACCTTTTTGGAGGATCAAAATATTCTGGTGGAAGAACAAAATGGTTTTGGTAAATCCAGAGCCTGTATAGATCATATCTTCTCGGTCTGTGCAATAATCAGAAATAGATTACATTAAGAGAAGTCTACTTTTGTATGTTTCATTTATTTCCAGAAAGATTTAGATTTTGTAAATAGGGATCTTTTAGCCTATAGTTTGTTAAAGACGGGTTGATGGGACATTTTATCACGCAGTCCAGTCTCTTTACAAAGTACCAATTGCTTGTGTGCGTGTTAATGAATATCGTAAAGATTGGTTTCCCACACCCTCAGGTGACGCCTTATCAACGACTTTGTTTGCTGTGTTTATAAATGATTTGGCAAAATAAATGAAACTGTTAAATATTGGAGTAAGATATGATGATGAAATGCTAAGTATCCTTTTATATGCTGATGATATTATTTTGATGGCAGAAACTGAACCAGACCTGCAGAACATGTTATTATGTGCAGTCAAATGGTGTAAAAGATGGAGACTCACGATCAACCAGACAAAACACAGATAGTACCTGATTTTTCTAAAATGCATTAAGAGAAGTGTTTTGTTTTGGTGAAGACATTCTTGAGTTTACTAGCAATTATAAATATTTGGGTCTTTTTATTGATGAACATATTACCTTTCTATACGGAACATCTACCCTAGACGATTCAGCAAGTAGAACTCTTGGGGGAGTTATAGGAAAAACAAAAACACTCAAAGATATTGGGTTTTGCTACGTATTCCTAACTGTATCAGACATGCGTGTGTCCTGTTCTGGACTATTCAGAAGGAGTGTGGGGTGCTACGAGGTATCTTAAAAACGAACATGTCCGTAACAGAGCAGTACGTTACTTCTTAGGCGTCCACAAGTTTGCACCTATACTTTCAATAACTGGGGACATGGGCTGGGAACCCTGTGAGGTGAGATGGAAGGCGCGTGTGGTGAGACTTTGGAATAAACTGTTGGATATGCCAACTGCCAGTATAGCTAGTAAAGTTTTTCAATGGAATCTATCCATAAGGGGACATTGTGCAACTGAAATGTCTGACATTTTTCTACAGTCTGACTATGAACATCTGTACGAAAACCAAATTAAAGGAGACATAGATATGATTAAAAAACAAATGTTGATGCGATATGAAAAAAATGGGTGGATGAGATTAATCATAAACCCAAATTGAGGACCTTTTGTTTGATTAAGGGTGAATTCGTGTGTGAGATATATATTATGTATAACCTACCTAAAAGCAAGAGATTGCTATGTGCACAGGTAAGATCAGGGATATTGCCTCTGCATATTGAAACAGGTAAAATCAGGGATATTGCCTCTGCGTATTGAAACAGGTAAGATCAGGGATATTGCCTCTGCGTATTGAAACAGGTAAGATCAGGGATATTGCCTCTGCGTATTGAAACAGGTAAGATCAGGGATATTGCCTCTGCGTATTGAAACAGGTAAGATCAGGGATATTGCCTTTGCGTGAAACAGGTCAGATCTGGGATATTGCCTCTGCGTATTGAAACAGATAAGATCAGGGATATTGCCCCTGCGTGAAACAGGTCAGATCAGGGATATTGCCTCTGCGTATTGAAACAGATAAGATCAGGGATATTGCCCCTGTGTGAAACAGGTCAGATCGGGGATATTGCCTCTGCGTATTGAAACAGGTCGGTATTGTGGTGAAATGGAAGAGGAAAGACTATGTAACTATTGTGACCTCGAAGAAATAGAGAATGAAACTCATTTTATCCTCAATTGCCCTTTCTACCACGATATACTCTTGCTCTTATTTCAGAAAGCACACCAGATTTACCCTGACATTATGTGGCTGAGCAATGAGGAGAAACTGAAATAG
This sequence comes from Salmo salar, assembly GCF_965601325.2. Lineage (NCBI taxonomy): Eukaryota > Metazoa > Chordata > Actinopteri > Salmoniformes > Salmonidae > Salmo > Salmo salar. The sequence goes on along the minus strand of NC_138314.1, from coordinate 13,924,558 downwards.
TTTTTTTGTCCATTGTGTATTTCCTTTTGCGGAATATTTAGATAAAGCCTGGACTAAAAGAAAAAGGGCTACCTATAATTACATTGTTAAAATATTTAGCTTCTATGTGGTAAATGGTAGGTGTGTATATAGATTGTGTATAGGCTTGTCTCCCATATGAATCTTCTCTTTGTGCCAGACTGGGTTCAAATGACTTCTGTTTCTTTATTTTCTGTATTTATTTATGTATGTATATATTATTGTATATATTATTTTACTGCTCTAGGGATATAATTATTTTTTGGATAACCTTATTTACTATTATGTATTGATTTGTACCTTACATTTTTTCGCTCTTTATGCGATGCGCAATGCAGAGAAAACCAGAAGAAGAATTATCATTTAATTACTACAGTGAATTATTGTAATGTTTATTTATGTGTCAATTAATCCCATAAGGGATGGGTTGCCAATTGGCGAAAATCATTCATTCAAAAATGTCATTTCATTCATGCTTTTCCACCGTTATCGATCGTCAGTGTTGGGCAATGCAAATTGCTGTAGCTAGCCCAGGGTATTTTATCATCAATGGAGAGTCATTATCTTTGGCAACAACCAATATTGGATTGTTAAGCCTGGGGATAAGGTGCCTAGCAAAGCCTTCAAACAGTCACTCATCTCTGGGATTGAAGCCTGATTGATGAATAGATCTACTGGGGCTGGTTGCTAGAGGGGTTCCTGAGGCAAACTAGTGCAGTTACCAGCTCTCATCTCATCTCCCCCTGCCCTGGTCGCTCTATCATCAGCGCTGCAGCCTTTTTTATCTCCTCTGAAATAATTCATTTTTAATGTGCCTGATGGATGGAGGGTTGCTTTTTGTTCTACATCAGCTCGATCAATCAGGAATCAGGACGGCTTTTCATGTTGAAAAGGACCCTCCAGAAATATTTTACCATGAGGCCCGTGATGAGGAGATCTATAGGGAAAGTTAAAGGTCCAATGCAGCCATTTCTATCTCAATATCGAATCATTTCTGGGTAACAATTAAGTACCTTACTGTGATTGTTTTAAATGAAAATGGTCAAAAAGAAACAAAATAACCTTAGTAAAGAGCAATTTCCCAAGCAAGAATGTTGCTAGGACAGTCTGGGAGTGGTCTGAGTGGGGAGGGGAAAAAGTAAAACTAGTTGTTATTGGAAGAGAGGTTTGGAACCCCATTCTTATTGATCTATTAACACATTTACAGGCAGGCCAAAACTCCATCCCACCAAACAGGCAGATATTTCAGATGGTCTTTTCAAACAGCTCTTACAATGATAGAACATTATCATCATCATCAAAGTGTGGAAATATATTTAAAACACAGAGAACTCATGTTTTTGACTGCACTGGGCCTTTAAGAAGTTGAGTTGAGCCTGACAAGACCCATAGATTGATGCGATACTCACCAAATGCCTTCCAGCCAGCTTCCAAAAGGCTCTTGATAAATGAAAAATCCATTACTGTCTGTCTGACTTCATTTCTGCATACTATTATACAGAGAGCTTTTTGTCTTGATATCTTGCGGGCAGCGGCTCATATTTATTGAGCTTCCCGTTACTATAATACCCTTTACAGTAAGTCTAGTCTCCCGAAAGTCTTTCAGAGTGTCTGACACCCACTGGCCTCCATTCACGATAGCAGTACTTGTATTTTGAAGTATGCAGGTGCTCTAAATGGATGACCTAGAAACGCTGTCTCTTTATTGAAAGATGGGGGCCCATTGAATAAGGTGCTCTTTCCCACAGTGTAGGTCTAAGCTACTCATGCCCTGTAATGAATAAATCATGGATTTCCGAAGGCACTTGCGGTTAGAAATTACAGTGTTTCAGGATGTTCATGCACACAGAAATAAAAAGGGAATAAAACATGAACATCGGCTGCCATTCCGTTCCGTTTGAGTTTTGACAGCCTAAGTTCTGCCTCTCCACCGTCATTATCAATGATGGCACAGATTCCTTGCCATGGTTAGATGGGGAAAGATATTGATGCAATTTGTTGCCTAGTGAAAATCATTTTGCCGGTGCACATTTTTGTGGAAACACGTACTGCACTAATTGTTTTCCAGTTGCAATACTTGACAATTGGGCACAACCTGGATTCATTTTCAAAATAAGACATAATTTTCCTCACAAAGTAATTTATGGAAACATAATACTAGTGACATTTCCAATAGGCTGAATTGTACAAGGTGTTAATAACAGGAAATAGAGTACATGTGTTCTGTGGAACATGACACCAAGGGCGCCATCTAAAAGTTAATTACCTAGCATACATCATCAATTGCAATGTTTGCTGTCAGGGATTTGTAATGAACCTGTCTATCCACTGTCTAAGGTCCTCTTTTACATAACAGGCTGCACTGCCACTGGCTGTAAAGTACACACCTAATTTGGGACTTGAGGGAGTCAGGGACATGGCGGCCAGCATGGGGAGATTGGTATGCCGGATGCTATTTCCACAGGGTTAGATATGTGGACGGGGCTCCATATCCACTCAGTCACTGCTGGCTTACCTGAGATTAACTGTTCTTCTCGTCAAGGCTGGTGGCATTAGCAAGCCACAACTCAGTGGACCTCCGGCCTAAAGCTGTCAGGTTACTGCTGAAGGACAGAAAGTAGGCCTGCATTACACTGGCCCTCAAACTTGTAGTTCTCAACCTGTCCTCATATGCCCAATGTTGTTTTAGGATAGGCCTACAGCTACCTGTAGACATTTTGATAGCCATTTATTTGAAAACCTTTACAACTGTTAAATCATTCTTTATGAATGGCTAATTTATAGTGTTACAATGGAGTGATGGGTTTATTTTTTCTTTTTGGTCAGAACGCAGCGTTGCAGAGCTACAGAATCTCACTAGTTTCTCTTCAAATGTTAATAATATCATTTGTGGTGGCTTGTTTTATCCAACATCTGCTTTTGTGTTCCTTATATTTTCAGGATAATTCCCCAAGTCTAGCGTCATATGCATGTTTAAAATTAGCTTTCCTAGTCTTTCGAACTGCCCAGGAAAAAAAAAACAGAACTGAAATTGACTATTTGACCAAAAGTCCAATAATGAAAATGTTTCCTCTTGCTTACTATACCCTACTACCATAATGGCCCTAAATCCATCCCTCTGCCATTAATACATCCTCAGAGACTGGCAGCCATAAAGTAAGTGTGTGTGTGTGTGTGTGTGTGTGTGTGTGTGTGTGTGTGTGTGTGTGTGTGTGTGTGTGTGTGTGTGTGTGTGTGTGTGTGTGTGTGTGTGTGTGTGTGTGTGTGTGTGTGTGTGTGTGTGTGTGTGTGTGTGTGTGTGTGTGTGTGTGTGTGTGTGTGTGCGTGCGTGCGTGCGTGCGTGCGCGCGCGCGCGTGTAATGCCTCATGTTTTTAATGGAAAGTCTGTGGGATTGGGGATGACCTGTAATTACAGTCAGCTGGGAAATAATTACAAGTCTTACATTCCAGACACAAACCCACAGATCACTCGTATTGACATGGAAGGCTGCATTAAATATAGACAAAATAGATGCCAGTTTGGGGGGAAACACGATAGTGTATTATTTTTTTCCATTTGTGATACTGTATTTATCATTCTTTTAACAGGGTCTTTTCACATAATACAGCCCTCCTTCTCTCCAGGGCATCACATGACATGGTATAGAGTAAACACTCATCTTAAACTCGTCTTTAGCCAAATCCTCTGAGACTGAGTGGGGTTGTCGGATACTTATTCTTCGCGTTTGGTAGCATCTGCTTTCTCCATCAGACTTCAATCATGTGAGTTAAGCAGGTCATAATGGTGAACAAGTTAACCACAGGGCTAACTTGACTTTCTAATATCCTACTCTTCAGCCTCAAAGATTTTCTTCTCCCCCCCCAAAGTCCATTTTTAGAACAGTATCTTCAGCTTTAAAAGGGAGGCAGATGCCTGTCAGAATGCCAGTCGGTGTTCCCCAGACCACTGTTAAAGTGGGAGTCTGAGAAATCATTGCAGACTTGGGAGGTCAAGACGGATGAACTCACTGATTTTTAGCTGGGTTGGAGAAATATGTCTTTAAAATCCAAGTAGAGGCCAAAAATTCTCTCTCCACTGTGCTGGCACAGCATGTGGATTTGTGAGTGTAACAAAAATAATTCCATTACAACACAATAACAGTGGTGTTATTATGTGTTAGTATACTGTCTTTCACTGAAATATATCAGACAATATTATTTGGTTATATTCATGTGTATTTATGTTACATTGTTGGATAGAGATGATATGAACGATCATTGGTCGTTGGTAGGGTTATTTTGTATATTCAGTACATGCATTGTGCTTTTGTCTTGGAATGTCCTTGAAAAGGGGGATGTTGTCTTAGTAAATTGCGATGTAAAACATTGAGCATAATAATAGGCTTACACGCATAGTCCCTGTGCCATTTGCAAAACCCGATTTGTCAAAACGTTTTTCAAGATACAAGAAGACAGGACTGTTGACATGTTCAATTGAGAGAACGACGGCACAGTGAATCAAATTAAAGATCTAGCTCTCGTGCATTGATTGCTTTGGTCTCGTCCTGTCCTATTTTTTTTTTTTTAACACACCCAGCGGAGCGAGCTGCTTGAAGCACAGCCTGCCAACGCATTTGAAGCCAGTCTCTCTCGTATGTGCCTGGAGAGCATCGTGTCCGAGGCGCAGAGCGCGCTGCGTTTTTTCGGGAGTTCTCTAAAAGCGTCAAGAAATGGTGGATACATTCTATTGAAATGCCTAACTCACTTGAAAGGTTTTTCACAACCTGGGATATGTCATTGCTGTTATTTCCAGCGTAAAGCCGTCTTATTCTTGGAATCTATTGTTAATGATCTGTCATCGGAGATTTTTAAAGACTTGGATTCATATCAACAGTAATCTGGTTTGACACAAAGATCTACTGTTTTTCCTTTTTCGGGAACAAGGAACCTGTTTTAGGACTATTCTCAGAGCACGAATAGTTTCTGCTTGTGATTGAACTTTGAAGAAAATAAGAAAAAAACAGAATATAAAAAATATTGCTTATGGTTTGACAGTTTTTGCCGCTGCAGACGGAAAAAACGCTCAGTAAAGATTTATTGGTTAAGCAGGTTGGTTCTTCTGTCTTGTCTGCTCCGCTGTAGACTATTCTACACGGAATTCTGCTCGAATTTCTGTTGCGTAGCCTATTCCCGAACTGGATTTATTTGAATACGGCTCGGTCGAATGGTTTTGTGAACCTATATTACATTTCTTCCCCCAAAGGTTCTTTGCACGGAGGACATCGCAACTCATTTGTTTCGGTAAGGTTATGAAATGTGATAATTGGCTCAAGCCAGCCAACCTTTTTCCTTATTGCAATGTTTTCCCTATGTAAGATTTATGGTAACACACAAATAAAATAATATTTACATTATTATATAGGCCGATAGGAATTAAGAATAGCCTACCAGTAGGCTATTCCGTAGCCTATTGATGATTTCCATTTTCTCGCTTTTCCCTGAGTAACGGCTATGCACAATGTATTCTATTCTGTTAGCCTAATTACTTGCACATTTTGACTTATATGGTTTAGCCTATATGTCAATTATATTTATCTAATTATTTTTGCTATATTTCTAAGTCTCCTCGTGACAGACTGTAGCCTAGTCCAGTCTACAATAAATGCAACGCACGACATTGACATCATTTTAAGGTTGCGCTATGTCTGGCATCAAGTACCACAGGAGGAGCTATATAATTAGTTTTTTATCCCCAAAGCACGCAAGAATCTGGATGTTCAAGGTTATATCAAAACGTCTTTCAATATGACCCAAAGACGTAGAGAGGATGTTATGCGCGCTTACCGCTCCGCTAGTCTATGGCGGCTTTTGGCTTGTTTGTTAACAGTTATTTCCGTGTTCATGTATTTAAAAAATGTTTGAGTGTGCCGTAGCATCAACACTGTTGTTGTGTCTGTCTAAGTAGCCTATGTTTGGAATAACACACACCTGTAGGCTACTTTACTTTATGTTGTCTTGGCGTCTCCTATCGTCATTTCAGGTTGAAAGTGTCTATTCGACCATAGAACTGAACCCCAAAATGCTGTGTTTATTATGATAGCTATAGCTTCATGTCTTACGGATAGGTTATTGGCTACAGTGTGCAAAGCATTATTATTAAGGTAATAACAATTCAATCAAATAGCTCTTTGAAAACTTTAGATCGCCGACCTCTAGATTGCCCCTCTATGGTTTAAAAAGCTATCGGTTTACATGTGTATAGGCCTACATTTATTTGATACTGAACTTTTTCTTACAGCCATACTATACAAATCTGTAGGTTGTAACACTGTTACTTTTATGTTTGTGTCATTGCAAACTTAGAAATGTGTCCGTATTCTGAACATGAGAGATAATACCGCTATTATAATTGGAAAAGTTGTTTGAAAATGGTGGGTCTCAAGAGTTCAACAGGGTCACTGGCCTACACATTGAGTGGGTGATTTGGACAACCATTCTTGGGTTTGTGTAGTGGTTTCTATGAAAAGTGGATAGATCGCCTCACGCTTTACAACAACAATAAGACCGACTCCTGTCTCCTTTTTTTTGCTTGTTCATAAAGTGGTCATAGTGTTTCCTTTTTGACCTTGTAGTAAATGTGTATTTAAAAGCTGTTTGATAGGGAAAATATCACCTTACTAATACATTAACGCTACTGCTACACAGTACCCACCGCCTCTACCACCTCCCTTTAAAAATATGTATCTTTCTCCATTTCCTTCAACCAAATCTTTAATCTACTGCAGATGCAGCTCTGGAATTAGCTTGCAAAAAGCTCTCCTTATTCATATCTTCAAAAGCCCATTTATCTCCAGCAGAAAGCTGATAAGAAAGAGGCCTGCTTGGCAAGGCTGATAAGAGGGTGAAAAAAATCCTCCAGCTATTTGTAATGTAAGAGTTCAGGCTGATCACAGCTAGCTCGGGGATACATGACAAACCTTGCATCATAAGCCTAATGCCTCATGCCTCAAACTAGGGGAGGAGGGGAAGGACAAACATTAAATGGAGATTTGTGTTGGATTTAATGCGAGGATTTAAAAGCAATAGTGAAACATGAAACATCGGGGAGGAAGTGGAAACGTTAAGCAAATAACCCTATTCAGAGGTCTTAATCGTGACAATATCGACTGGAAAGTGGTAATGCTATCAACCACTATCATTAAAGGTGAATGAGCAGTTAAGCTGTTTTGAATGGAATCGCCTGCCTGGCCTGCTGCAGCACATTGCAATGGTCTGTGAAATGTTGAGAAAACAAAAAAACGTGGCAGTGAAGAATGTGTTGATGCATTTGATGTTAAATCTGTTAAAAAAAAGCTATTTGGTTTGAAGGGGTGATAAACTGCTCTAAATCCCCAACTGCAACCTGTCTGGAATGTAGATCTTAAGTCCAAATTGTCTTATTCTGAAGCCTGACCTGCCTGCCTGCCCACTGTGAGAACAGGATGGTGAGATATGGCGGTAGGGTAGGTGTCTTACATAGTAGAGTGAAAAACACAGCAACACTTTCACTTCACATTCATTCGGCAGCCTAGCCGTGGTACTGCTCATTCAAGGCCAGCCCTCAGGCAGTACTGTAGAAGGAGTGTTTCTCGTCTCATCTCTATCCAGCTCTCCATTCTGTTTTTCTTGTCTTTTTTTTAGTATGGAGTGAGTGTGATCTCTTATTTTGCTCTTTGGAATGGCAGAGTAGTAGCAGTCCATTCACTGCAGGGAAGGATGGATGGACATTCCCTTCCAAGTGCTGAATGTGTGCTTTCTTTCCTGCAGATCCCCTGACACAGCACCAGCGCCCATAAATCACATTACGTACATCTATTGTACCAATTTGTTGTCTGGGCACTTGTGTTAAGCCTATTAAGCTGGGTGAATTGTATTGGTTGTTATGTGGCTCACCTTTGTCCGATTCGCTGGGTAGAGGCCCCCTTCGCAGTATTTAGTCTATGATTTCCCTCTTATACAGACTGAGACGGCTGCTTGTTATTAGTCTTGGATTGATTTTTTCTAGAGGATTATTCTGAAAACACGTCATTACTATATAACAAATGACGTGTAACGTGATCGTATTCATACTTGGAGAGGAGAACACTCCCTCCTCTATACTCTACGTGTGTGTGTGTGTGTGTGTGTGTGTGTGTGTGTGTGTGTGTGTGTGTGTGTGTGTGTGTGTGTGTGTGTGTGTGTGTGTGTGTGTGTGTGTGTGTGTGTGTGTGTGAGCGAGAGAACAATGGGGAATTTACAGGCTTCCCCATGGTACTTATAACATCTTAATGCTGGCAAGAGAAGGACCATAAAGCACTCTCTCTGCACCAAAAGCAGTGGGAGACCTGAGAAAGAGGAACAGAGGAAACCAGCAGCAGTGAGAAAGAGTGAGACGGGGTTGGCAAGCACCACTTTAATGTGCACTGCAGAGATGTCTGTTTTTAACATTAACGTTATAAATAACATGAATGGGCCCCACAAGGCCACTGGCCATAAAGGGACAGGGAGGTGTTGGCAAAACAAAATTCATTTTTTCCTATTTTTTTATTGCTGCGGTCCACGAACAGTGGGTCCCTGTGGAGGCTGTGTGTTGTTAACCACTCTGGATGGGTGGTATTTATGCCTTTGTTCAAATGGAAGTGACCAGTGACCTTTCCCGTGGTGTTGGCCAGCTCTGACACTGTCACACAATGGATTGCTGCCTCCATAATGTCTGTGTCACAAATGGCACTCTATTCCCTAGTGCACTACTTTTGATCAGAGCTAATGGACCCTGGCTCAAAAGTAGTGCACTATATAGGGAATAGGGGACCATTTGAGACTCAGCCAATTTGTCAACTGCGCAGCTTTTTCTCCCTCATCTCCTATCAGATGTTATTTCCTAAATGTTGGGGCATCTGCTCGCGCTGCGCTGAGTCCTGGGGGCCCGTCCTCTTTTTTTTCTCCTCGCCCCTCAGTTCTAAATGTCAACTGTGCGCCGCAACAAAGCGGCCACCTAAGGCCTTTTAAATACCTCCAGGTATTGCTGCAGTCATAGGTCAGCCAGTCACTCAGCGGGTAATGTGTTTTTCATGCTCACAGCTCACAGTGGACAGACGAGGGCCGCTTGGGCAAGGGCCGCCGCACAACACAATGCCCCCACCCACCACCGGAGAGGTCAAGGCGGGAAGGGAGGGAGACGGGGTTATGGAAGGGTAGAGAGATAGTGGGGGGGGGGGGGGGGGGGGTGTAAGAGAGCTAGGCCCCTCAGCACTCATCAGCCATGATGGGGATGTGTGCCTATGATGATGGTGGGGTTGTTGTTCTCACTATAGCCGTGGGATAAAGGACCCCCACTTCACATCAAACAGTCTCCCAACCCCATCATAAATATTTCAGAGACCTCTGCCTTTAATCCTCGCGGCCCTTCTCCAATTAGCCGCTGACGTCGGAGGCTAGCGAGGGCCATGATCTAAAAGGAGAGAAAATAGGGGTCTTTGACTCTCTTGCTCGCGAGCATCTATCTCCCTCACTCTCCAGCGTCCTCTCCTTATTGTGTGCCAGCCGTCTCATTGAGAGGTGGAGACACTCGAGTGAATTCCCCGCTTTTCAAGCTACCGACAAGGGTCAACCTGTAATTCTGGCAGCTTGCCTGCAAGGCCCTTCACTCAGCCCTCCTCCCTCTCTCTCCTCCTGCACCTACCTCCCCCTTCCTCCTTCCCGCCTGTCCCATCCTGTCCCCAAAGAAGCTCTTTCCAGCGAGCAGCCTGTCTTTTTTTACCTTTATGAGGCGTAATTAAATGTGTTCTGTGCGGCGCTGCGTGGCACCCTGTCTGAGCACCAACCCCAGGCGTGCCATTAGCCAGATGTGGCTCTACTGCAGCTCTAATGATAGAGAGAGAGAACACAGCGGAGGAGAGGAGACAAACCCAGGAGTCCTCCATCACGCCATCCGAGATGTTTTGTGGGCCTAATTGCCCAATCGTTTTGTGCCCCCTTATGACTCCCGGCTCATGGATTCATTAGCCTCCCTGTGCTATGTCAGGCTAGCTAGAGTGTTCATGTTTCATCCCATGGCGGGTGGTAGGTGCTAGAGGATTGTAGCCAATGGGGTGTCGTGGGAAGGGTGAAAACAGCTTACACCTTTACTTTGAAGGTTGCATGTAAAAGGTTACGTATGTTAAATACTTAAAGTGATGGTCATAAATTGTTATGTGGGGAAGTTATTTACTCTATTACTATTAATTACTTTGAATTATTCAATGCAGAGGAGAAAAAATATCTGACTATATACCTGCAGGTATAATTTGAGATTGTGGTTGGGTTAGGGTTGAGATTGTGGTTGGGTTAGAGTTGAGATTGTGGTTGGGTTGGAGCTGAGATTGTGGTTGGGTTAGGGTTGAGATTGTGGTTGGGTTAGGGTTGAGATTGTGGTTGGGTTGGAGCTGAGATTGTGGTTGGGTTAGGATTGAGATTGTGGTTGGGTTAGGCTTGAGATTGTGGTTGGGTTAGGCTTGAGATTGTGGTTGGGTTAGAGTTGAGATTGTGGTTGGGTTAGAGTTGAGATTGTGGTTGGGTTAGAGTTGAGATTGTGGTTGTGGTTGGGTTAGAGTTGAGATTGTGGTTGTGGTTGGGTTAGGGTTGAGATTGTGGTTGGGTAAGGGTTGAGATTGTGGTTGGGTTTGAGTTGAGATTGTGGTTGGGTTTGAGTTGAGATTGTGGTTGGGTTTGAGTTGAGATTGTGTGGGTTGGGGTTAGAGTTGAGATTGTGGTTGGGTTAGAGTTGAGATTGTGGTTGTGGTTGGGTTAGAGTTGAGATTGTGGTTGTGGTTGGGTTAGAGTTGAGATTGTGGTTGTGGTTGGGTTAGAGTTGAGATTGTGGTTGGGTTAGAGTTGAGATTGTGGTTGGGTTAGAGTTGAGATTGTGGGTTGTGGTTGGGTTAGAGTTGAGATTGTGGTTGGGTTAGAGTTGAGATTGTGGTTGGGTTAGAGTTGAGATTGTGGTTGGGTTAGAGTTGAGATTGTGGTTGGGTTAGAGTTGAGATTGTGGTTGGGTTAGAGTTGAGATTGTGGTTGGGTTAGAGTTGAGATTGTGGTTGGGTTAGAGTTGAGATTGTGGTTGGGTTAGAGTTGAGATTGTGGTTGGGTTAGAGTTGAGATTGTGGTTGTGGTTGGGGTTAGAGTTGAGATTGTGGTTGGGTTAGAGTTGAGAAAGGGTGTGTTTGTATCACTGACAAGTGAGATGAACAGCAACCAGGCTATTGAAGGCACTTTCTAGAAAATACCTGTTTTACCGCTGAGGCTTTGGAGGTTCTTAGGGATCCAACTGACAAACGCTGATTGATCGGCTCAGATTCACCCAGCGCTTCCTTTCAACATCTCTGAGGATCTTATGCTACAGTACAACCATTGAGCACTCTCTTTCTCTCATATTTCATTTTAAGCCCTTTTCTACTTGCAGTGTATTAAATTCTCTTTTCATCTCGCCGTGTGTTTTTCCCCCTTGGTAAGCAGATTGGACTTGGAAGCTGGTTTAATTAGATGCGAGAGAGAGAGAGAGAGAGAGAGAGAGAGAGAGAGAGTTTTCCTCTGGATGCGGATGTATCGGGTGGTCTGTCTGTGAGCCGAGCTGCCTGGGGGGCTCTGTATAGCACCGGGTGGGAAATGGTCCTACATACCAAACATACGGCGCCCTCGCTGGAAAGCAGGCCCCTTCGTTAGCAAGGAGCTGACGAGCTGCCGCTCAAGTTAGGGTAATTAACACCGCCACAGATTGTGGAACAGCTGTGCAATTTAGCACTGTGGCAACACCAGCGAGTCGAGAGGGAGAGAGAGGTTCTGCAAACAGAGGAAGGCTAGAGAGGGCTGCTTCAGAGACCAGACCGCCTCGCCTAGACCAGGCCCCCCCACGGCCAAACCATACAGAGGCCCTCTATTCAGCAGGGTAGCCAGGAAAAGGCATATTATTCATAGAATATTTTAAAACTTTGCCTCTAAAGAGTGAAGGCTGTAATATGTTTGGTAGTAAATATAACTACCAGATGTGAACAGACTTTTAAATAGAACAGACTTCCGTCTTTGGTAAATATATTTATAGCCTGACAAACGCTAGCGTTTCACGATCTTGTACATACCGTACAGTTCTTTAAGGTCACAGCGTTGCCTGTGTTTAAGTTAGAGAGTGAAAGAGTTAGGAGACGGTGCCTAGCCTTTGCGTATCCTTGGGGAATCTAGTTGACATGCTGATTTTGGGGAGGGCAGGCTGTCTGTCCGTCCCAGTCTTGTTCAATAGTTATTGTGGAGCATGGATGGTGGGCCGCATGCATGTTAATTAAAAAGCCTCTAGACTTTCTCTCTCCGTGTGATTCCAGTCTCTTTTCATCATACTGTTCTCGGCAGTGTCTGGCTTGCCCCAGCAAAACCAAATGATATGTGGGAAGTAATTAAAGTGTCCTGCTCTCTCGTTTTTTTTGTTTCTTTTTGATTATATTTAATGTGTAACATTCCGCCCTTTATTTTTATTCCTCTGGTTTTTATCCGCGCTGATCCTTCACATCTGGTTCGGGTTTTAGCTATAGGGGAGTGATGATGTGTGGTGGAAAGAAAATGTCCTCCACATGGAGTTTTACGCTCTAGTAGTGTTTCTTTGTGGATCCCCCAAACTAATTGTGACAGAGAAAACAAAACACACCGACATCCTGTAATGTTTGACGTTTTTTTTCCCCTCTCGTGTTTGTGATGTTCTACAGAGATGCCCCTTGTAAAAACAGATCACTCACAGTGGACAAAAGGATCAACTACACAAAAACAAGATATTTCAAGTTACGTGCCACTTTTCTAAGACTTATTTACTCCTTGCTCCTATTTATCTCCGTGCTAAATACGCAACTGCAGTTTTGTGTATTTGTATCACAGGAGGCTGCTGAGGGGAGGACGCCTCATAAAAACGGCTGGGATGGAGTGAATGGAACGGTTTCAAACCATGTGTTTGATGAGTTTGATTCCCATTCCATTGATTCCGTTCCAGCCATTACTGTGAGCCCATCCTCCCCAATTAAGGTGCAACCAACCTGTGATATGTATGTCATTTACTCTATAAAACAAATGTACTTTCATGTAAACTGAACAACAACCATTTTGCGGGGCCTTGAGCCACACTGCTGCCCTTTGTCTGTTACCTGTGGCGGGTGGAATGTAAGGGTGTGTTGTATTTCGTACGGCAGGAGAGCGGGAATTGCAGCAGGCTACTCTAATGACATGGAACTGAGCGGAGATAAGGGTGACCCTGCAGGTTTGACTCCTGTTGAATGCCCCGTCTGCGCAATCTCTCTTGCTCTGTCTCTCTCTCTCAGCAATCAAGTGTCATTGACGCATCCGTGGCTGTCAGTCCTGCTCTGAGAGAGAGAGAGAGAGGGAGAGATGGAGAGAGGGAGCTCGGGGAACATGTTCCATTTCTGCTAATCACGCCGACTTCGACAGACATTTCCACCGAGCTCCTCTCCACCCCTGCCATCCTCCTCCCCTCCTTGACTCAGTGACTGAGCCGGGCGCAGAGAGAGAGAGAGAGAGACGGCCGTGTAACCACAATAATGTGTAAAATGTCTATCTACGGTAATGTGAGGGGAATGCAGGCGGGCGGCTGCAGTGTGGGCTAGGAGGCCAGACCGTGCCCCCGACGGGCCTGCCATTTATTTATCAACTGAGAGGAGAGAAGAAGAGCAAAAAGGAGGGGAGAGAAGGCTCAGGCTTCTCTGTGCCAGAGGAGGCCAGGCGGCTCATGAGGGATAGGAAATATAATTGAGCCTCTCTCTCTCCTGGCTACAGGGCTGACTCAGACAACAGCTCTGCTCCTCCTCTCCCTCTCTCTTTTCCTCTCATCCAAGGTGCTCGTCGGTCACGGCTGAGAAGAGGAGGCGTCCATGGCCTTTCAGGCTCCGCACAGGGATGTCCCCAAACAAGACATGTCACTTGTGCTTACTGTGGCATTCATTTGATCAGATTAGATTTTCCCGCTTTTCTTTCCTTCCCCCTCTCCACTCTGTACTCTGAATATGCCTCTCTCAGGGGTTTGTCCTGCGCCGCGGCTGCTGGAGAACTGACTGACTGTGGCTTGGCTCGGTGTGTGTATGTGTGTGCGTGTGCACGTGCGCGTGTGTGAGAGGCCAATCACATGGCTGTGGGGGGACATCCCACCTGTTGGTAGTGGGGGGGACATCTCACCTGTTAGTAGTGGGGGGACATCCCACCTGTTAGTAGTGGGGGGACATCCCACCTGTTGGTAGTGGGGGGGACATCCCACCTGTTAGTAGTGGGGGGACATCCCACCTGTTGGTAGTGGGGGGGACATCCCACCTGTTAGTAGTGGGGGGACATCCCACCTGTTGGTAGTGGGGGGGACATCCCACCTGTTAGTAGTGGGGGGACATCCCACCTGTTAGTAGTGGGGGGGACATCCCACCTGTTAGTAGTGGGGGGACATCCCACCTGTTAGTAGTGGGGGGACATCCCACCTGTTGGTAGTGGGGGGGACATCCCACCTGTTAGTAGTGGGGGGACATCCCACCTGTTGGTAGTGGGGGGGACATCCCACCTGTTAGTAGTGGGGGGACATCCCACCTGTTGGTAGTGGGGGGGACATCCCACCTGTTAGTAGTGGGGGGACATCCCACCTGTTGGTAGTGGGGGGGACATCCCACCTGTTAGTAGTGGGGGGGACATCCCACCTGTTGGTAGTGGGGGGGACATCCCACCTGTTAGTAGTGGGGGGACATCCCACCTGTTGGTAGTGGGGGGGACATCCCACCTGTTAGTAGTGGGGGGGACATCCCACCTGTTGGTAGTGGGGGGGACATCCCACCTGTTGGTAGTGGGGGGGACATCCCACCTGTTAGTAGTGGGGGGACATCCCACCTGTTGGTAGTGGGGGGGACATCCCACCTGTTAGTAGTGGGGGGGACATCCCACCTGTTGGTAGTGGGGGGGACATCCCACCTGTTAGTAGTGGGGGGGACATCCCACCTGTTAGTAGTGGGGGGGACATCCCACCTGTTGGTAGTGGGGGGGACATCCCACCTGTTAGTAGTGGGGGGACATCCCACCTGTTGGTAGTGGGGGGGACATCCCACCTGTTAGTAGTGGGGGGACATCCCACCTATTAGTAGTGGGGGGTTGAAAGAACAAGTGTAGCTGTCAGAGACACAGGTGTAAAGTCTCTCCCATTGGGAGCCGGGCCCTGTTTTGGGAAGGCCTCAGCACCAACTACAGTAGGCTCACACTACTCTCTGCACTTCCAATCTACTACTGCTCTATATTCACCATGGAATCATCTCTAAAGAAATGAGAACCCTTGGCGATACCAGGAGTAGAATCTGTGAAAAACAGGCAGCTAGGTGATCTGATTTGGTCCACAGTGTGTTGTGGTTGGGGGATTGGGGAGCTGGTGGTGGTGGGTGGATGTTGCAGTCTTTAAGCCCATCTGTTTTGCTAACCCTAATTGCATATGGAGGTATTGATCTGTGGAGAGAGGAGGGCACCACTACCAGAAGGCCAGGCTCCCGCTGGCACCCTGCCAGCCCAGCCAGCGCTCTGCTCTGTCTGTCAGTCACACTGGTGGGTGGCGGCCTGCATGGGCGGGGATGTCCCTCCATTGCCTCCTTCACTCCCTCCCTCCCTTCCTCCCTCCCTCCCGTCCCTCCTTCACTCCCTCCCTCCCTCCCTACAATCCCTCCCTCTCCCTCCATCCCTTCTCCTCTAACAATAGTTCTGGATCCTCCCTGGTCCTGACTCTGGCCCAGAACAATCCCAGCTAGGTCAGGCTGTAAGGACCTTTGTTACAGGAGAATAACAACCCGAGGACGATAGGAAGACATGCCTGGAAGCAGGTCTCTCTCTCTCTCTAGCCCCCCCATCCACCCCTCCCTGCTGCGCCCAGTTTCACAGCTTTTAACACTTGATTAATTCCCCCTCTCTCTGCTAAAGCTTTTAAGCAGTGTGAGCAGAGCGAGAGCGAGGGAGAGAGCTGTATGATGGGGATAGAGGGTAGAGGAGATGAGTTGGGGGTAGAGGAAGTTCTTGGCTCTGTTGTGTTTGAGGCAGCTCGCAGGGTTTCATTTTACCCGTGCTCTGTAGAGGGATATGGGGATTCTGGATTATGTGCTTAGGCTCCATTGGCTGGATTATGCACCTTTTATCACCAGGGCCTGTTTACAATGGATCTCTCTCCACCGTTGACGGAGATGCCTCCTTACTACAACGGACGTGTTAATATGCAAACAGTGCTCCGGAAAAAACCGCCTTTCCAATCCGCTTTATTCCCATTCTGTGGAGTGAACGCTGAATGCTGTATGTTTGTATGAAGGCCCCAGTGAGGGGGTTTGGTAATCCAAGGATTCTCACAAAATATGGAAACATCTTGTTTGTGAGGAAAATTAAGAAGGGCTGTTGCCTTGACACTATAGAATGTCTTGTCCGTCAATCGATCTCATCCACACAAAACAGACAAGAGGCTTCACCTGAGAAACACTGAGATAATCCTAGCACTCAAACGGAGACAGGGAAATGAACTCATAGCACTGCAGACTAAGGTTGTCATAGAATTATCTTAAGGGTCTTAAAAAAAAAAGGTAATTTTGTAAATGACACTACAGAGTTATCAGCTGTTGTCTTAATAGTAAACACTCAGCCTGGCCGAGAAGACTTCCTTTAGAGAAAGAAACATGTTGACATTTAAGAGGTGCATTTGGTTAATTGACAGGAAATGGCTTTGTTAGAGTGATCCGACTGACTGGCCCGGCTGGCGCTGCAGTAGAGTAATTAGCTGGTCAACCTCTCCTCTTCCCCATACTGTACAGTCAGGATCAATATACTGCATAATGTACACCTGCCAATAGCCTCAACTGAAATGGAGATAAGACAGTCGAACCAAGTGACACCCAAGGGGCTCTATATTCTACAGTGCTTTATATGTTACCGGTCTCTCGCTCTCTCGCTCTCTCGCTCTCCCTGTCTGTCCATTAAGTTGACTCCTCATACCCCGAGAGTTCAGAGGAACAAAGATTTTAATGAGTGCAGGCATCATGAGCAGCCTTGGAAAATGGGATTAGTGCTCAGGGGGAAGACTCCCTGGCTCTTGTTGTTTCTTTTCCACGTGAATAATTGAGAGAGTCGCAATGTAAGACAAAGTTGCATTTACTCGCTTCATTATATTTTAATCTGGAGTGGAGTGAACATTGCTCAGCATAGCTTGGCACAGCAGACAACTTTGAATGCGTCTTCATCCTGAAGAGGTCGGTCGGTTGTAAATCATCTCTACCCATGATGCAAAGTAAAGTGAAACCCATGGCATCGCATGCATTGCATCCTCCCCGGGTGAATCTGTCGAGGGATTTGTGTTTAGATTGTTGATGGTTGCCAGATCCAAATTCTTCTACAGGTGCTCCTTCCTAATCAGACATAACCGTGTCTAAGGTTGCCAGCACAGAGGTCCACCAAAGCTTGTGTAAGACTACAGTTGATAGATAGTAAACTAGTTTCCCTATCTTTGCAGTATAGCAAAGAATGCTTGTGGAAAATGAGTTGTTTTTATGGGTGTAGCCATAGAAATAGAACTACTAGAAGTTCTATGTCAATGAGTGTATCATACTGATCCATCTGCTTATGGGTAGTGAATCTATCATTACAATCTATAACTATCTGATTATTTACTGTACATGCCACTCTATCAGCAGCGGATGTAAAAATATGTGTCTGTATGTTGTTGAGTGCATCATAGATCTCATTCAGCGTGTGACAATGAATGCTGTGTAACTGAAACCCCATTGAGTCCCCGGTGTTTTGTCACAAGGTCAGGTGTGTGTGGTACTGAGGGTGGGCATGCCAGCCAGGGACCAGGGTGAGGTTACACAGTAAGTGTGAAAGTCTGAATCATAAGCTCTCTCACAAGGTCTCTGCAGTTGTCGCGTTGGCGAGAAACAGCCCGGCGAGAAACATCCCTGGACTCCCTGGTCTGTCAATAGCAGCACGCGCTTAGCCAAGGTTAGATCAGCGCCGAAGAGCAAAGCTCCAGGAATTCACAGTGATGTGCCACCTTTGGTATTTATACATCTCAAGCCTTCGTAAGTCACACATCTGGAGCGAGCCAATGACGAGAGGAGCACTAGCACAATGCAGTGCCTTGTGGGAGTGGAATGGGACCGGCCAACAACACTCTGTGCATCCCGAATGGCACCCTATTCCCTATGGGTCCTGGTCAAAAGTAGTGCACTATGGCACACTATTCCCTATG
The DNA here is from genome assembly GCF_965601325.2 of Salmo salar. Lineage (NCBI taxonomy): Eukaryota > Metazoa > Chordata > Actinopteri > Salmoniformes > Salmonidae > Salmo > Salmo salar. Next base: position 13,906,281 of record NC_138314.1, on the reverse strand, counting down.
GGCCCTGGTCAAAAGTAGTGCACTATAGAGAGAATAGGGTGCCATTTGGGACGCGCGCCCCTGTCTACTGTCTGCCCCAGCATTTCCCTCATAAACTGTCTCTCTGACATGCCTGGGCCCCGGTCGTGTCATGCTATGCAGTCACGGGTAAAAGAGAGACGTCAATAAAAAGCCATGCCATACTCGGAATAAAGGATGCATGTCTCTAACGCCACAGGGGTCAAAGCACAGTTGCTGGGCTGCCATTTCTATATTGGACCCCCCCCCCCCCCAGGAGTTAGGACCCTGACCCCTCCCACCCTCTTGTCACCAACTGAAGTCCATCAACCAATGAGCACCTGACAGACGCAAACCCAGAAACACACCGCCCGGCCTCTTCTTCCTCGACCAACGATGTAGACATGTTACCGCGTTTGGCGATGGTGGAAGTCTCTCCCCTCATAAACATGGAGGTGTAATGAAGCAACATAAAGGTGGGCTGACCCCTGCTCCCCTTCTCTCCCTCCTCCATTCTCCATCCATCTATTTTTAAGGACAGCTGAGTGGGTGGGAGAAGTATTTCTAAAGGGCTGCCTGGGCATTGGGTGTCCTGCCTGGCCTGGGCGCAAGGCCTCCCAGAGAAGTTTGGGTTTCAGCTGCCAGTAACCCGAGGCCTGGTGTCTGCTTTAAAAGTAAATTCCACTTAACGTGCCGCGTCTCTTTCCAACATGAACAGGGGCTTAGGTCTGAGCCTCCTTTATATAGCGCATACCATGTCTGTTTGTGAAGGGGGGGTAGGGGCTGGAGAGGAGTGGGGGGGGGGGGGGGGGGTAAGGGGGCGGCCAGGGGGTATGTGTTGGCCAGGGTTGCCAGTTCCTGGCCCCCTAGCTGCCATTTCAGTTTTCCACTCCCCTCCCTCCCTGCTCCACTTTGCCTCCCTTTCTCCACCAGCCGTCAGACAAGTGGCTGTATTGATCCTGCGAGAGCCTGGCCTACTTTCACGCCGGTGGCTGACATATGAGCGGGATTCCTAAATCCCTGACTGAATTCCGCTACTGTGACAGTTGGGAGATGCTGTTACGCACTCCAGTCCTCCAGCAGACCCGTGTGAGAGAGTGCAGAGCCATGCTGACAGGATAAAGGTCAGGGAGAGCTGGTGTGTTACGGTAGCTAGCCAGGACGACTGTAGCACCCTAACATAAAGTCTAAGACTCGGCTAAAGTCTCCTACCCTAGCGACTGCATCCTGGCATGCCAAAACTCACAAACAGTATACCCTCTTGTGTATTATTGTATGTACTGCTAGTTCTTTCGTGTTTCTGGTTGTAGGATATTATTTAATAATATAATAAATTGTATCACTCAGTCAGTCTAGGATGCGGGTGTGGACAGTATGGGTAATGAGTCTAAAGTGTGTGTGGAGCTTTGGCTCCGCAGAGGCCCCCATCCCACCCCACCCACAGTCAGCTCTGCTCTGCTCTGGATCCCTGCTCTGCTCTGGATCCCTGCTCTGCTCTGGCACAACATGTATTTTTGTTAGAAGAGAGAGGGGAAGGATTCATGTTAACGTCATGGCACGGCCGGGTGAAAATGTGCCACCCTCTACGCATTTTTCCTCTCGTTAAAGCTGTCCTCAGTGCTTGGAGGAGCATACCACGGGCTACCACACTGTTCAGTATGGTGTCAGCCAGGCCTTTTCTTCTCCTAGTGAGACAGCCTCCCTGGGTTGGTGGAAATACACTGTGTGTGGGTTGGAGGGAAGGGAAGGAGAAGGGTCACAATGCCTTGTTATCACTGCATTATATAGAAACATCCCTTTTCGGTCGAATTCCTTCAAGTCAAAGTCAAAGCCAAAACGGCTACAGTCAGTGTGGTCTTAAGTCAGGGAGGAGGTATAGAACTTAGTTTTCAGCCTGAGGTAGGCTCACTAGATGACTCACCTAGACATTGTTCTGGTTGGAAGGAAAACAGGGTGAACAAGAGTTCTATTGAGCGGCGCTTTAAGTCACCTTCCTCTAACAAGCTGCAGTAAGAGGAGAGATGGTTCTGCCTACCAACCACACTGCCTCCAGCTATCCTCTCCCCACCGCAGGGCGATCAAGGCTGTGCCCAAATGGCCCTCTTTTGCCTATATAGCGCACTACTAGTCCTATGAGCCCTGCTCAAAAGTAGCGCACTAAATAGGTAATATGGTGCCATTTTGGACGCTGCTCATGTCACAGTGGGCTCATGTCACATCACATGTGATATGCGTCTCTGTTCGGATGGTGCTTGGTGATGGAGCTCCGCTGTAGCAGAGGTGGATTATTATAGCGTATCCTGTGGTACCTTGATCCTTTCTACAGGAACAATGCCTCCGTAGTTTGGGCGGCAGGTAGCCAAGTGGTTAAAGCGTTGGGCCAGTAACCGAAAGGTTGCTGGATTGAATCCCCGTGCTGACATGGTCAAAATCTGTTGTTCTGCCCCTGAACAAGGCAGTTCCCCGGTAGGCCGTTGTTGTAAATAAGAATTTGTTCTTAACTGACTTGCCTAGTTAATAAAGGTTAAATAAAAAAAGAACAAAAAAATGTAAAAAAGATTTGGTTAAATAAAAGGTTAAATAAAAAATAAAAAATATATTCAAAAAAAAGTATGAGGATGCTGGTGAAAACAATGGTGGTCTTGAATACAGATGGGAAGTTTGTTGTCATGCGCCTGAGTCTTTGACATGGATGGTATTTTTCATCACATCATTTGAATTATTGTCAGGATTCAGTTAAGGTACCAAACAAAAGGATGTGAGCCTAGGAGATTAGGAAGACACCCACACAGGAGGAAGATGAGGGATTGGTCAAGGCTGTCAGCCAACCAATTAGAGACCAGCAAGCCTTGACTGTAATAGCCGCCCGCCTCCCACCTGACTCTATCTCTGGTCTCAGCTGCCAGTCTGTCAGTCAGTCAGTAGAGAGAGAGAGAGAGAGATTCTGACATAAAGGCCCAGTGCAGTTAAGAACATGATTGTCCTGTGTTGTATATATATTTCCACACTATAAGGTTGGAATAATACAGTGAAATTACTCAAATTATAATAATGCCCTTTTAGTGTAAGAGCTATTTGAAAAGTTTTGGTGGGATGGAGTTTTGGCCTGGCAGTAAATGAGTTAATAGATCAATAAGAATAGCAGCTATTCAGTTTTCGCTTCCGCACTAAGACCACTATCCCAGACAGTCCTAGCAATATTCTTGCTTGAGAAATTGCTCTTTGATAAGAATCAATTTTCGTTTCTATTTGACCAGTTTAATTGAAAACAGTCACAGTAAGGTACTTAATTGTTACCCAGAAATGATTAGATAATGAGATTTAAAAAAAAAACGTCTGCACTGGCTCTTTAAAGAGCAGGAGAGGAGGAGGGTGTGGAGTGCTGTGGGCCAGCTATCCATGCTGAACTTGCTGGGCTGAGCCAGGCTATGGTTGCATCCCAAATGGGACCCTGTGGGCCCTGGTCAAAAGGAGTGCACTATATAGGGAATAGGGTGCCATTTGGGATGCAAACTATATCTTCTTCCGCCCTACCGCCTCCCACCAGGCTATATCTTCCTCCTTCCTACCATCTCCCACCAGGCTATATCACCCTCCTCCCTACCGCCTCCCACCAGGCTATATCTTCCTCCTTCCTACCGTCTCCCACCAGGCTATATCACCCTCCTCCCTACCGTCTCCCACCAGGCTATATCACCCTCCTCGAGTACCGCCTCCCACCAGGCTATATCTTCCTCCTCCCTACCGTCTCCCACCAGACTATATCACCCTCCTCCCTACCGCCTCCCACCAGGCTATATCTTCCTCCTCCCTACCGTCTCCCACCAGGCTATATCACCCTCCTCCCTACCGTCTCCCACCAGGCTATATCACCCTCCTCCCTACCGTCTCCCACCAGGCTATATCACCCTCCTCCCTACCGTCTCCCACCAGGCTATATCACCCTCCTCCCTACCGTCTCCCACCAGGCTATATCACCCTCCTCCCTACCGTCTCCCACCAGGCTATATCACCCTCCTCCCTACCGTCTCCCACCAGGCTATATCACCCTCCTCCCTACTGCCTCCCACCAGGCTATATCTTCCTCCTCCCTACCGTCTCCCACCAGGCTATATCACCCTCCTCCCTACCGTCTCCCACCAGGCTATATCACCCTCCTCCCTACCGTCTCCCACCAGGCTATATCACCCTCCTCCCTACCGTCTCCCACCAGGCTATATCACCCTCCTCCCTACCGTCTCCCACCAGGCTATATCACCCTCCTCCCTACCGTCTCCCACCAGACTATATCACCCTCCTCCCTACCGTCTCCCACCAGGCTATATCACCCTCCTCCCTACCGTCTCCCACCAGGCTATATCACCCTCCTCCCTACCGTCTCCCACCAGGCTATATCACCCTCCTCCCTACCGTCTCCCACCAGACTATATCACCCTCCTCCCTACCGTCTCCCACCAGGCTATATCACCCTCCTCCCTACCGTCTCCCACCAGGCTATATCACCCTCCTCCCTACCGTCTCCCACCAGGCTATATCACCCTCCTCCCTACCGTCTGCCACCAGGCTATATCTCCCTCCTCCCTACCGTCTCCCACCAGGCTATATCTCCCTTCCCCTACCGTCTCCCACCAGGCTATATCACCCTCCTCCCTACCGTCTCCCACCAGGCTATATCTCCCTTCCCCTACCGTCTCCCACCAGGCGATATCTCCTTTCTGCCAGGTCTTTCAGACCTCCACCTAGCCCATAGTGATTGCTAGCCCCCTCCAGGACTCTTTTATCACAGTACGATGACTGTGCTACTGACCGTTATTTAACCCTGAATGGTAGATAACACCATCTCTACAGTGACGGTTCTAGACCGGGGGGGGGGGCAAGCTGGGGCCAGTTGTACTGTTAGAGGGCCCAGTTACATTAGACGTTATTGTTGTCATATCGTTTTCTTCACTGCATTGCAGGCATTAGCAGGCAAAAGACCATGTTCATAATCATTAGTGTTCCGCGTTGCCACCGTCCAATAACGGATGTAAAAAAAGAACGATAGCAAAAATGTGTTATGTAAAAATGATTTCATACTCCACATTTAGGGGGGCCACAAGTGGGTCCAAAATTGTTGTCACAGGGGCATTGCCCCCCCCAGAACCGCCCCTGCATCTCTATCAGTGTGATCCCTCACTCTGTGTTATACGTGAAATGGCTAGAGATGGAGCTAGCCTAGCTAGCCACATATTATCCTTGTTTTATTACCTGCGTCTTTTAGGTTCAGATTCAGCATGGGGCTAATTGAGTTAAATGGATAGTGATAGCTTAGATGATTTCGTCTGTCTTTCCTTTATTGGGCCAATTTAGCATGTGGCTCGGTGCATTATGCTGTTTAATGAAAGCCGTTCTCAGCGGTTTATCTCTGTTGGAATGTGAAACAGGAATATCAATGCACAGGTTCACTTAACTGGCACTGATAGCTTGCCCAGTTCCCTAATTCAAAGGGAATTTAAATCCGGTAATCTGATTTAAGCAACTCTGACTGTCATTTCCTGCCTTTACAGTTGAGTTTTTCTTCCTTTCTTTTTGATTTATTCGATTTCCCTCAGTCCTTATTTTTCTCCTCTTCCCTTGGTCGAGGTTTTCATTTGTCTCCCCCCCTTCCCTCCAGGTACCGAGTACTGTGAAATATGTCATGTCCGTTTTCCTAATTTCTCTTTATCTGGTTACGGTGGCCCCAGGAGGCTGATGGTAGAAGTGGGGGCTGCTGCCGCTGTGATTTGTGACCCTGCCTATCTCTGGCTGCATGGGGCTTTAATGCCATGCCTCTGCCCTTCTCCTGCTGATGAAACGGGCCCTTGCACTCCCCTGATAGGCTGCTAATTTATATAAAAAACTGACAGGCGGCCATGATAAGGGCTAGCAACTGCTCATCAACAGCAGGGAGGGAAGGGGGGAAGGGGGAGGGATGGGGAGATCGGTGAGGGGTGTGTGGGGGGGGAGGGGTGATGGTAAAGGGAGAAGGGGGAGTGGTATCTGAGATGCAGGGTAATATTTTACACAAAGCTCAAGCCTCTCTCTCTCTCTCTCTCTCTCTCTCTCTCTCTCTCTCTCTCTCTCTCTCTCTCCACATTTACTTACCCTGCCACTGTTGCTAGGGAAAGGAAGACCATGGAGTCGTCTCCCCTGCGCACACACAAAGACACACTTGACTTTTGTATTTATTTGTTATAGTGCTACTGATATTGATTGCGGCATTGTTGGGAAAGAGCAAGCAAGAAAGGCCTTTCACTGTACTTGTGCGTGTGACAATAAAAACGTGAAACTTGAAACACACACTACATGGCTGGCTGTGAAAACGGCACCGTGTGCAGGGGGGACGACTCCATTTTGCAGAGTCACTCTGTGCAATGCATTACTATGTTAATTATGCTCTAGGTGAGGGAGGCTCAATATCTAATGGCCCCTGGTTGACAGTCATGCGGGAGTGTGTCTCTGTCTTTACACGTCTGGGTGTGTATGTGGAGGGGTGTCTGTAATCTTGCCGCGCCACACCTGTTCTGACTGGTGGGGCGTCCTACCTCCCTCCCTCTCTCCCTCCAGCCCCCCGCCCCCCTTCCCTCCCTGCTAACCCTGCCTATCTGCCTGACAGTGTGGGGGAAATGCTCGCGGGCTTATGATAAACGACCACTCGGGAGGTCATTAAGTTTGTGGAACAGAGGAGGAGTATAAGGACAAACGAGCGTAGATCAGAGGAGGGAGATAATTAATTTGGTGTCCCTGTTGCAGTGCGGTGGCAGACAGGCAGGCGGGCAGGCCAGCCATGTGTGGCTGAACACAGCAGCAGCCACTGCAGTCTCAGATCCACCTTCACGTTAGCTGCTGTATCAGTCCCACCGCCTGACATTTCGGTTTCTACTGCTACTGTACTGCATCTTAAGAGTAGGGAGTGCTGATCTAGGATCCGGTACCGCTGTACATGTAATATTAATCATTATAATCTAAAATCTTAAACTTGATTGGAGATCAGCAATCCTACTCTGAGACGCTATGAATTCGGCCCAGGTATGCCAAATGGCGAGCAAGCAAGAAGGTTGGGGTTAGAGAGTGATTTCACTTGATGCGTGGTTGTTGCTGAGGGGAAATATTTATCAAAGCAATGGCTACCCTGACATGATTGTTACATAAATGGCAGATGAAATACAACCTCCGTGGCGGCTTTGGATCCAGTCCCAGCCCTTAATGGCACAACGGCAGTAAGGGGGATGAAGGAGTCAGGGGAGATGACTGGAGCCAGAGGGTGGGTAGAGGAGGCAGGAGGAGGTGGCTGGAGCCAGAGGGTGGCTAGAGGAGGCAGGAGGAGGTGGCTGGAGCCAGAGGGTGGGTAGAGGAGGTTTGAGGGGGTGTTGGCCGTTGGGTGACAGTGGAGGAGGAGAGGAGAGGAGGTGTCGGAGCAGGGTGACAGTGATGAAACACCAACCCGGGCCGCAAATTAACAGAAGTGTGTGGGGAGGTGGCGGGTGGGCAGGGACAGAGTGGGGCTGCCAGTGTAATTGAGCGCTTGGTTGTCTGTGCCAGCTAGCGTGCCTCCTCTGAGCCCCCCCCCCTGCATATCTCTCTTGCTCCCTCTCCCGGCTTTGATAAATGAATGGCCTGTGAAGTGGATGCTCTGTGATGTGCAGTGTTGCATCATGTCATGTCTGCTCAGTGCCCACACCTGTGTTAGTCCAGCCAGAACAGGAGGGGTAGTGACACACCCTCCCTGCCCTGCCTTCCCTCTCCTCTCCCCATGGATGGATGGTGGTAGGTGGGTTCTACCATGGGAAGGATACAGGGGGATGTTGGAGGAACATATGGCTGAATGGTTCATGCATCAAACAGCACTACAGGGAATATGATGCATATTGATTGGCTTTGTGTAAAAAGAATCCAGACTTTAGGCTCAAAGGTAGAGCAGAGGCAATAAGGCATCATCGCTATCGATCAGTATCGGCCTGTGGATGAAATACAGTAAGTTTGTTCCCATGTCTTTGTCAGCTAAACATTTGGTTGGAGTGTTATAGGCCATAGCTGGTCTGTGGTGGTCAATGGGTGTTTGTTACATGCTTCCCCAAGGGACTAGGAGGATAGTCATTGTGGAAAAGAGCATCTGCTATGATTGAAATACAAACAGTCAAATGTGAAAGTTTGTGGGTTTGGGACCACAACAGAATCCCTCGCACAGCTCCAGCATAGCCTCTTTATAATATTCCGCTGTTAAACAGTCAAACGATTTTACAGTTCTATTCTGTACAAAATGTACCCAGAGATTATTTCCACGAGGACTGGGAGTAGGGTTTCTGCTTGGGTCTCTGTTTGGCGTTTTGTTATGGTTTTGTTTTCTCCCGAACCACCACACATACCTATAGCCCTCCTCCTCCCCCTCCTCCATTTGGAAATATCTAGCTCAGTGTTCAGGAATGCAAAGCACGCAATACGAGCTGTAGATCAAAGGTAAGGCTTCGCCCCGGACGGATCGTTTGATATAAAGCACTGGGAAATTGGTCTCTCAGCAGTATTTTCTAAATGAGGTTAATTGAATGTGGGTAATTGCTGACCTTCCTGTCTTTGTGAAATCACATCCTTAACTGATCAATGCCTTTCATAAATTCAGGGTTGAAGGTCATTCTGTTGATTACCTTTCTACCCAGCCCGCTACAGAGCTACAGCCAGAGCTCATTAGCTTCATTGTGCAGAATTCAGTGGAAACGCTTTTAATGCTTTTAACAATTGCTAACAATTTGTTAGATTTCTCTGCAGTGACAGCAGATGTAGAAATGCCCCACTACATTAAGTGTCTCACTAAATGCTGGGTATTGGTTTTCCCGCTCCCTCCCTCTGTGCGCTATTATCAGGAGATTTATGCAGCCAATACGTCAGACGTGTTCTGGGATGTTGAGGGACTTCAACAGTGGTGTAATTCGTAATTTGGCATTCCCTAAATCTTGGAATTATGGTGCTGCGTGTGGCTCTTTGGGGAGTTAGCACTCCGTTGGTGTGATTACACGTCCATACCCCCCTCCACCGCCTACCTGCCTCGTTCCCTCTCTCTCTCTCTCTCTCTCTCTCTCCTCTCTCTCTCTCTCTCTCTCTCTCTCTCTCTCTCTCTCTCTCTCGCTCTCCCCACGCCAGGCCTGGTGAGGAAACGAGAGAATTTCACAGCTGCTGTGAGCAGGCCCCGGCTGAGGCCTATGACCTCCTTGTTGCATTTTTTTTCTCTCCCTCCCTCCCTCCGTTTTTCTTTCTGTCTTTTTTTCTCTCCAGCAGGCAGGCAGCATGTTTCCTCAGGGAGCCCTTGTGTGGCTCAGAGGAAGCTGAATCATAAAGCATGGCTAATGAATAGAATAGAGAAGGAAAGCTAAGGCCTGCTGACGGCTCTCCTGAGAGAAGGCAAGGCCATGAAGCCTCAGGCTCAAATAGCAGACTGCCCCAAAGGTCAGGCTTCCTGCGGCCCAGTCCAAGGGCTTTTGGCTCGCAGCAATGTGGCTTGAATTTCCTTTGTTTTTAAATTGTTAGATTTCCCTGTTTCCTTTGGAAAACCTGGCCTTTGGTTGGTGCCCCCCTCTCCTTTCCTCCCCTCTTCTCTTTTTCAGTTCTCCTCTTTCGTTCCCTGTCTGTTTTTTAATAGTGGCCAGGGTTCCCCTCAACAAAGAGAGTGTGATTTAGTTTTTTTTATACATGACCTCTGCGCACCGCAACCACAGGCGCAGAAACTGCCAACAGAACAGCCCGCTGGAAAAATTTTTACTTGACCAAGCTAACCCATAAGGATAACAACAACATTTTGCCAAAAGCAGACCCTGTTTTGGCAGGCCTAAGAACTGCCTTTGTAATTTGGCCTTGTAATTATGAATTACTGACTCATGTGGAGAAGACTGGATGCAAAACAGAGCATTAAATCTAAACACTGGTTGTTGAAACAACTACGTTTGTTGGAATGTAAAAACAATTAGCTAGCAACAGAATTCGCCTTTACTGAACACATACGAATACAGAGGTCTTAATCCAGCCCACGGGTGATTTGAGTAAAAAAACACCCGTGGGGCGAGGGAAACAAACTCAATGTACTTTAAAATGACTAAATCAAATTGAAACTGTATAGACATGATAATGGACCTATATTCATTCAGTTTCTTGACTGTCCAGCACGCTAACATTCACTAGACAGTCAGGTGGCGTCGAAAATTCCCCAAAACAATGGATAGAGGTCTATTTTTTGCTAGTTTTGACAGCAAGGAAATATAATACATTTTCAGTGTGGCCATCCGGACCTCATTAAAGACCAAATGCGGCCACTGGGGCAAAATTTGTTTGACACCCCTGTTTGACATCCAACGCAGGTAGCCTAGTGGTTAGAGCGTTGGACTAGTAATAGTTGTAGTTTAGAGTATGACCAAACCATTTTGTTTTCATGACCGTGTGTGCCTCTCCGAGCTCCGAGCTCCCAGCATCCAGACCTCGACCCAGCTCCCGTGTCCACTTGACAAGCATTAATTTCTCCTGGTCCATATTTTCACACAGGCCCTCCAGGGCAGCCAGTGATTCAGACAGGCGGACGGGCGGCGAGGCTTGCTACATGGAGCGTTTAATGTGGAGCGCTAGCTCACAAAGAGCGTAGTGTTGCAGACGCCCTGGTTCTGGGAGAATGGAGGAGGCCAATGCAGAACACTGTCTTTTTCTCCTCTTCACCAACAGGTTGGAATGCAACACGACAACACTGCTACTCAAGCTAAGCAGTCACTTCTGTCTCTGCCTTCTACTGAAAATACACCATACCCTTATACTGTACCATACCTTGACTGGGCGTTAAGGAGTTATTGGAGCACTTTAGAGGCTGGAGGAGCACTGTTATAGTTTATATTAAAGGAGAGGGTGTCTCCACATAAACACTTCAGTCTAGTGTTCAGTAGAGGCGGTAGCAGTGTCTAGATTGGAAGGTCTTAGAAGAAGAGTCTTCACAACACTTGAGCAGACTGAGAGAAGCCAAGGAGCGACATCTGTGTTTACAGTGTGTTCTCTCTCTGATTCACTGACAGTGCTTTACATATGTTCTCTTTGTGCTGTGTAAACTACAATGATGGCAGTTAAGGACACTGGGGCCCAATGGATGAAGCATATGCTCAGTTTTAACAGCTTTTCTTAGTCCCAGCGAGGAGGGGAAACAGTGATTTACACCAAGACTGACCTCGTAGGATAAGGAAGAGGTTCGGTGTTAATATTATCTTTTAAATGCATACCTTTGTCACCCTCTCGCAAAATAGCAGGTTGTCTGCGGTTGATTTATGACCCCAGAGCTGTGTTTAGAAGTTCTGTGTCTCGCCGGCCGGTTCAATGTGTATTTTTGTTCAAATGTATGGTGTGTTTTCTTTCTGGAGAGGCTTGCCAGAATCTCCACATACATCTGACCAGGGAGGGAAACGCTCCCAGTGTTTAGTCTACGTGTCTCTGCTGTCACTTCATAGTCAGATGCCTTTTTCCCCTTCCAGCTTTTTGTCTCTGGCCATTACTCACAGTGGTGTATTTGCTCGACTCTCAGGAGGGACTCGCCTTAAACAACTTCTCTCAACTCAACCTTTATAACTGTGGAAATGATATAGTAGTGAGTTAATGCAGAGTTGGATAAAGCAAATATTTAATGCAACATTTTCTCCTAAAATCATATTTTGACGACAATGATTCAGTAATGGAAATGATTACAGTGTGGCTTGAAAGAGAGTTAGATTTTCTTTGATTTACAATTGACGCTTGAGCAGCATTAGCTTGTTGTGGTCGTTCGTTGTGTCGCGTTGTGGTCGTTCGTTTGTGTCGCGTTGTGGTCGTTCGTTGTGTTGTGTGGAGGGTCTTTGTACGTTCTCAGCTCCGGCTAAGATCCTGCAGAGGCTGAGCCACCATACAGTAGTACCCTCTTCTCTTTCTCTCCTCTCCTCTCCGACAACCTCATGTGCTGTGAGTATGAGTGGGCTGGCTGGCTCTCAGGTGGCACAACAGTGCCCCCTAATGTTACCTTGGCTCTGTCTGGACTGAGAGAGTTCAGCTCTGCTGAGAGAGAGGGACGCTGTGAGAATAAGGAACTCAGTCAGGTGCAGAGAAGGGGCTGCTTCTCAATGAAGCAGATTGAACACAAGTCAAGGAGGCACTGTGATGATTATCTATGGGTGAAGTAGAGTACAGGAGCTGTATTGGAACTGAGAGTTCTTGTGTCCATATACATAGGTTACAGTAGATCAGTGGAAATGTGTCTGTTGGACACAATAGGGACATCCATGTTAGCCATCATAGAATTAGTGTGTTATAATCATGACCATTTTGACTGATGGTTTTTTTGTTGAAGGAACCAATCCTTTCCTCTATTGGGTCATGAATGCAATGCAGCTTGTCACGTTCTCTGAGGTGTCCCACCTTCGTATGGAAACGACCAATGTCTTCCACAGAGGTCATCCATCTAACCAGACTATTAATGTTTCTCCTTCCTCATGTCTTCCAGGTATCTGATGTAGGATCCGAGAAACTATTTTCCCCCACTACACCCAAAGGTAAGACTTGTGTTCTTCTATAGACACTACAAACCATCCTTATAGATTACATTTCAATGAACACCAAGGCAGTTTATAACATGCTATGTCTTCTGATTCTAATCTGATTGAGCACAAATCAGAACATCCACATTTATATATTTTCTTCCCTGTGGAACTGTATTGGGACACCCAACCGAAGGCCTAGATATCTCCCTTCCCACACACAACATTCAGGCTCATTAGAGTGGATTTACAGGCTTCGTGCCACATGCTCCCAATCCATAAATGAGAAAGTCCCCCCAGGCTACAAGGCTTCTGACAGCAGGCCAGACAGTAATGACGGCCAGAGGCCAGCGATGAGGAGGGAGGGGCCTGAGCCTCTCAGTCGACATAATCACAGGTCCACTGGGAATTGGCGGAGGGTTTAGGGGTAGTAAGAGTGTAGGATAGGAGTGCTGCACCTGTACTCAGGCTGAATGGGGAGCTGGTGTAAGGATGTGGAGGGAAGGGTAATGTGAAGGAGGGCAGGAGAGCGGAGGGGTGGACAATCCCCTGCCTGATGAAAGATAGCAGTATGGAGTCCACGTCCCCCCAGGGCAGGAACCAGACCCATTAACAGATGCCGCATGATGGATATTGTGTAAAATGGGGCCATTTTCAGGAGGAGATAGAAAGAGTGCATGTCTGCAGGCCAGCTTGCCTTGGATAGATTAGGACCCAGCCTGTTTTATGCCTGAACAGAAACAGTAAATTACAACTTTCAGACATTACAGTAATGAGCTCATGATTTTCAAAACAGCCAGGACACATGTCCAAGCCTCAAGTGTATTACCGTCGTTGACAGTTTAGATTGTTGTTGTTGTTGTTGGCCGAGTTGCTGGTTTTCACACACACGCACGTGCAGACACACACACACACACACACACACACACACACACACACACTGACTCTCTCCCACATCCAGTCTGGAGAGGGCCTAGCTGTGTCAGTGGGCTAGCAGGTCTTGGGGAAATCCTGCTAATGTGAGTCCCATTCCATGTCCAATGCACACCATGCGGACCCAGGGATTAGGACTGGAGAATTACATCCAGGCAATCCCATCAGAGGCCCGCCTGTTTGTCACAGGGATCAACGGCTGTGTGTGTGTGTGTGTGTGTGTGTGTGTGTGTGTGTGTGTGTGTGTGTGTGTGTGTGTGTGTGTGTGTGTGTGTGTGTGTGTGTGTGTGTGTGTGTGTGTGTGTGTGTGTGTGTGTGTGTGTGTGTGTGTGTGTGTGTGTGTGTGTGTGTGTGTGTGTGTGTGTGTGTGTGTGTGTGAAAGTCCGGCAACAATAAGGGCACCAGATTAGGATTAGGATGAAAAGGAAAAGCCAGGGGATGGCTCTGGCTGGATCATCTGATTCAGTGATGAGTGAGAGGTTATTATCGTGTTAGCTGCTACCATTGCACGCAGTCCCTTTGCCAACATACTGTAATGGATGATAGTTGTAGGTCCTGTGTGTGTGCATGTGTGTGTGTGCACATGTGTGCATTCATGTGTGGTTCATACATGTGTATGTGTTAGCCAGGTCTGTGTGTAGAATGCAGAGCAGCCTGGGGGATGTTTTCCTCTAGTTTACCATGCATTGTATCTATGTCCTATTACCAGTCTGCCACTCAGTCCTTAGGGACCAATCTACATTCTACAATCCTCTCAGCCTCTGATCACTGGGCCTACACAGCTCTTGGCTCCGAGAGATTGGGGGCACTCACACACATACACGCGCACAGTTGGTAAAGCACTGAAAGTGCTAATGAGCATTTTGACTAATTTCCTGCATTTTGACATTTTGCTCATTTCTGAAAATTTCACCTTTCATTAGTCATTTTAGATGAGCGGCATCATCACCAAATTGACAGTCCGACATAGTAATCATTGAAGGCAGTGAACCACAATAATGGCCTTAAAGGGATACGTCGGGATTTTGGCAAGGAGGCCCTTTATCTTTTTCCTCAGAGTAGGAGGAACTTGTGGATACCATTTTTATGTCTCCGCGTGCAGTTTGAAAGAAGTTCTTTATGCTATGGAAAACAGTATTCTTCAACCTTCTGGAGTCTGACCTTAGTGCATGACTGCGTTGCTTCCAATGATTAGGTAAGAAGGTTCCGGTAGCTACCAGCTAGCTCCAGTATGGTAAAGGACAGACGTTACCTAACCATTATAAGAGTTGTTGTTTAGCTTCGTCGTGAACTTCCTGAGAATTATTGATTTCTTGGAGGAGAAACACTGTCTTAAAGTCTTGTGTGGGGCTTTGGGGCATTGCATTTATTGAAAGAGATCTGGTTGCAGTTCAGAGTTGACATTTCTCAGTTCTTGGAAGGCGAATAAAAAGCTAAATGTAGCTGCTGAGCACGTATGGGTTCTGCCACCAGGAGAGGATAAACATACTTTGTGGGTACTTACGAAACTCAAGTAGAGCTCCTATGGAAAAAGAGAGAGTGACGTACCACCTACCTACCAGAACCTGGAAACACACAGAGACGCTAGTGAGAGCAGGAAATGTCTGAGGGGAAACAGCACTCTAGCTCTCTCACTCTGCCTGGGAGGCCATTTTGGCTCTGTCGTGTCTAACAGGGGTTTCATGTGAGTGGACAGACGAACCCAATTTGTTCCCTGAGCCAAACCAGGGGCATCTTGGGATAGGTGGGGGAGAAAGATTGGTGAAAACCCATTTCTGAAGTGGATTTGTGCCCATATAATCCTGATTAATTTTGACCCGTTGTGCTCATTTTAAACAGCGCATTACAGTAAGCGTGAACACAGCGAGCTTCGGGCTAAACCAGGAGCTTAGCGGCTTTGAGAGGCTTAGCAGCAGATGGCATTTTAAGCTGGACTTAATAAATTGTTTCCATTAAACTTACCGGCCCACACATACTGGATTAGGCGAGCGGAACAAAGGAAGGAGGAGAGAGAGAGAGCAGAAGAAGTGGTGGAAAAAAACACAACAGCCACCACCACCACACACAACTGACACTCCATGTAACTTTTACTGTAGCCACGGTTAAAGGTGGGGACATGGTTTAGGCTACTACTGCTTGCGTCACGGAGGTGGAATCCACTGTAGCTGGATGTAGACATCAACTCGTCACCGACGTCAGAGACTAATTAGCTTAATTGACGTGAGGGTAAACAAATAAACGAATGAATAAACCATTTAGCTTCCCCTGTGGAGGATTTAGCTTTGTTTATCCTTACCTGTTCATATATAAACACCATACAATAAAACCACTAATATCCAGAGGAATGGTATTCAGAATAGCTTTTTTTCCTAGTATTCTTCATATCCAGAATTCTCAGCACCATCGATGAGAACCCATTCCTTGTGGGGCTGAAGCTCCCCCTCGCTCTCTCTCTCTCCCTCCTATGAGCTCATGGTAGCTCTCTAAGCTCTCATTATGTGCTACACAGCCAAGGGTCCCCGTGTCGAATCGCTAATCAAGCGGCCTGTCTGCTCTGCAGCCCTGCCTGCCACTCAATAGGTGCTGAGTGCCCTTTGTTCCTGAAGGCTGCTGTTTGCTGCATGTCAATAACAGGGCTATGGCTTGGGTATAGCAGCCTATAGGTCCACTCCACACACACAGCCAGGAATATAGAATAGAGTCAGTCATACCTTCTGCATACACAAAAGAGAGAGAGAGAGAGCAGAGACTAGAGAGGAGAGGGGGAGGTTGGGTGGGTCAGGGGCAGGGAGAACAAGCAGATGAGAGTGTGTTTGTAATGCACCAGGCGGTGCTCCTCTGGCCAGGTCATTGTGATGTGTTGCTAACCTCAGCGCCGCGGCGGCACAGTGTTTGTGGACTTTCGCCCATTTAAATAATAACCAGCTAATCAGCTTTGCAGGTTGTTGAGTCTTAGTGGAGGAGTGGAGCGAGCGGGTAGGGTGAGAGTGGCTGACTGGGCCAGGCAGAGCTGGGCTGGGTTGGGGGCAGACAGGATGTGTAATAGCGAGAATGCAGGGAGGGCACAGAGGCTTTCTGTAGCCCACGCAGCCAGATTACAGGGCTGTATTAAATGCAGCCGTCACTGCGGAGGAATCTAAGCCCAGTAAACCTCACTGCGGTACCTACTCTGATTGGTTTGACGAAGCGCAGCTTGCTGGAAATGCTTTCTTTATCAGGGCCTGATGGCCTGTATTGACAGAACACTTATGTCCGGGCGCTGGGGGTGTTCGTCATTTGGCACATAGACCACAGACACACTGTGTACTGTGCCATGGGGAGCTGGGTTGTTCCAGAATTGCCATGCTTCAGCTGGATGTTGCGCCCATAGAATAGAATGATTATATTTCTATGGTTCCGCCATCACTGCTCTCCCCACACAACCACCTCCGTAGTTATTGTCAAGCCTGTGCTAAAGCTAATTTGTTTCCCTGATTCAATTTAAATTTTAAACAGGAGTAAATCCTTTCAGAATACCCAGAATACCCAATATGTTTCTCCCTCCCTGTGCTGTCTGTCGCCAGCCAGGGGAAAAACAACATCACTAGAATCAGTGGAAAAACCAAAGCGTGTTTGTGTTTGTTTCTTTATTAATCCCCTCAGCTATTATTGTTCACGGTCATAGGAGAGCTTATGAGCTGGGTGATGATTTGTTTTTGGAGAAAGCGCCTGTTATTAATGCTCCTTTTATTGATAGTGCTAATGCTGTTTGTGCAGTCGTCCCTGTCAGAGAGATGAAAATGAATAGAGGGAGCGCTGCGGAGATAAGACACGTGTTTAATTATTAATTGAGCCATTACTGACAGAGATTGCCTTTTTTGATTTAAGGCAGGAAGCTGGCTTCAGGGAGAGAAAAAGCAATTACAGAATTCCCAGCCTGCACTGCAGCTGCCCATTGCTCCGCCGTGCGAGAGCGGAAAAACACACCCTGTTAAACCGCCTTTTTCCATAAATTATTTTAATTATTCTTCAATATTTATAGCGTTTTAAATGACGACGACATTGTCATGTTCTATTTATAGGGAGGCAGGGAGGGAGGCAGGCAGGCAGGCAGGCAGGCAGGCAGGCAGGCAGGGAGGCAGGCAGGCAGGCAGGCAGGCAGGCAGGCAGGCAGGCAGGCAGGCAGGCAGGCAGGCAGGGAGGCAGGCAGGCAGGGAGGGAGGGAGGGAGGGAGGGAGGGAGGGAGGGAGGGAGGGAGGGAGGGAGGGAGGGAGGGAGGGAGGGAGGCAGGCAGGGAGGGAGGGAGGGAGGGAGGGAGGGAGGCAGGGATGCGGGCGTGCCAACAGGACTAAGCCACAGCCACAGCACCTCCCTGGTCGCTCCTCTCCTCTGCTCTGGAAGACAACTGAAGGGATTTGTTAGGTTTATAATACAGTTTAGGAAATTATGTCAGACCGCAGCACAAGATATTTGTCCTGTTTTTCTGTCATAAATATACTGGTTGTTTTTGTCTATGTCCATTTTCTCTCAGGCTTTTCTAGAAGGGCAATTAGTTCTCTTGCAACGTCAATGCTGGTATGTCATGCGATCCCACAGTGCTTTGCTAGTTGTCCCCTTTAGAGGGAACTTTAGTTCCATTAGAAAACTGACTGCTTGTCACGTCCTGACCAGTAAGGGGGTTATTTGTTATTGTAGTTTGGTCAGGGCGTGGCAGGGGGTGTTTGTTTTATGTGTTTCGGGGTTTTTGGTTTATGTTCTATGTTAGTTTATTTCTATGTTTATTCTAGTGTGTCTATTTCTATGTTTAGTTTCTTGGGTTGACCTTCAATTGGAGGCAGCTGTTCCTCGTTGCCTCTAATTGAAGGTCCTATTTAGTAGGGGTGTTTTTTTTCCTGTGTTTTGTGGGTGGTTGTTTCCTGTTTTGTGTATGTTACACCTGACGGGACTGTTTACGGTCGTTTTGTTGTTTGTTTGATTTTGAGTTAAATAAAAGTGAATATGAGCACGTCACACGCCGCGTCTTGGTCCCCATTAGACGACCCACGTTACACTGCTCTGTGCAAGACCTCGCTCTTAATGATATATTAACTTAGCTCCTGTGTAGAGTTGCGCTATGCTAAGTGGAGACTTGCCATCCTAACATTGGCCCCAAGCAGATATTTTAGCTACTGCACCTGGGTCGTGTTCAGTAGGCACGAAACTGATTAAAATGGTCCCAAACAGAGTGAAACCACAAGGATCTATCTAATCTTGTCCAATACGAAATTTTATTTTTTACTTTGTCCTTGCAAAACACTTTTTAAACGTTTCCACACTTTCTAATAGAGTGCAACTCTAGACAGGAGCTGTTGTCATGCCAGTCCCTGTCATCCCTGTCCTTAAAGGGAACCGCCAGGCTGGCAAGAAACCCAACACCTGTCCATCATCCTTATCACTGGCTGTCGTCAGTGTCAATGGGTGGCGCAGGGCTGTTGTGACAGAGAGTGGGCGTGTAGTTGAAGGCTTTGTGATTAGGCCTCTCTCTGTGCAGCTGTCTCAGTGGTTTATTGACTGAATATAGATCCAGCTATAGTGCAGCTGAAGAGACAACAGCTAAGGGAGCAATTACTAAGTCACTTGTAGCCACCACTGATCTTTTCTGGGAGGTGTTTTATGAGAGCTGTGTGATGTCTGGACATACAGCTGCCTAGCATATTGTTCAATATATTGTTTTTATCATTGAATGATAAAAGGAATAAAATGTGTTACCAGGGACCAGTGACTCGGGCTATAAAAAAGTGGTCAGATGAAGCAGATGCTAAACGACAGGACTGTTTTGCTAGCACAGCCTGGAATATATTCTGGGATTCTTCCAATGGCATTGAGGAGTACACCACATCAGTCACTTGCTTCATCGAGGACGTCATCCCATGAGTGACTGTACGTACATACCCCAACCAGAAGCCATGGATTACTGGAAACATTCGCACTGAGCTAAAGGGTCGAGCTTCCGCTTTCAAGGAGCGGGACTCTAACACGGACGCTTATAAGAAATCCCGCTATGCCCTCTGACGAACCATCAAACAGGCAAAGCATCAATACAGGACTAAGATCGAATCGTACTACACCGGCTCCGATGCTCGTCGGATGTGGCAGGGCTTGCAAACTATTACAGACTACAAAGGGAAGCACAGCCGAGAGCTGCCCAGTGACACGAGCCTACCAGACGAGCTAAATAACATCTATGCTCGCTTCGAGGCAAGTAACACTGAAACATGCATGAGAGCATCAGCTGTTCCGGACGACTGTGTGATCACGCTCTCCGCAGCCAATGTGAGTAAGACCTTTAAACAGGTCAACATTCACAAGGCTGCTGGGCCAAACAGATTACCAGGATGTGTACCCCCGACCATGCGCTGACCAACTGGCAAGTGTCTTCACTGACATGTTCAAACTCGCCTTGTCTGAGTCTGTAATACCAACATGTTTCAAGCAGACCACCATAGTTCCTGTGCCCAAGAACACCAAGGTAACCTGCCTAAATGACTACCGTTCCATAGCACTCATGCCTGTAGCCATGAAATGCATTGAAAAGCTGGTCATGGCTCACATCAACACCATTATCCCAGAAACCCTAGACCCAACCCAATTTGCATACTGCACCAACAGATCCACAGATGATGCAATCTCTATTGCACTCCACACTGCCCTTTCCCACCTGGACAAAAGGAACACCTATGTGAGAATGCTATTTATTGACTACAGCTAAGCATTCAACACCGTAGTGCCCTCAAAGCTCATCACTAAGCTAAGGACCCTGGGACTAAACACCTCCCTCTGCAACTGGATCCTGGGCTTCCTGCCGGCCGCCCCCAGGTGATAAGGCTAGGTAACAACACATCCACCACACTGATCCTCAATACGGGGGCCCCTCAGGGGTGCGTGCTCAGTCCCCTCCTGTACTCCCAGTTCACTCATGACTGCACAGCCAGGCACGACTCCAACACCATCATTAAGTTTGCTGATGACACAACAGTGGTAGGCCTGATCACCGACAACGATGAGACAGCCTGTAGGGAGGAGGTCAGAGACCTGACCGTGTGGTGCAAGGACGACAACCTCTCCCTCAACGTGATCAAGACAAAGGAGATGATTGTGAACTACAGGAAAAGGAGGACCGAGCATGTCCTCATTCTCATCAATGGGGCTGTAGTGGAGCAGGTTGAGAGCTTCAAGTTCCTTGGCGTCCACATCACCAACAAACTAAAATGGTCCAATCACACCAAGACAGTCATGAAGAGGGCACAACAAAACTTTTTCCCCCTGAAAAGATTTTGCATTGGTCTTCAGATCCTCAAAAGGTTTTACAGCTGCACCATCGAGAGCATCCTGACTAGTTGCATCACTGCCTGGTATGGCAACTGATCGGCCTCCGACCGCGAGGCACTGCAGAGGGTAGTGCGTACGGCCCAGTACATCACCGGGGCCAAGCTTCCTGCCATCCAGGATGTCTATACCAGCCGGTGTCAGAGGAAGGCCCTGGGAATTGTCGGAGACTCCAGCCAACCTAGTCGTGGACTGTTCTCTCTGCTACCGCACGGAGGGGGGCACCAAGTCTAGGTCCAAGAGGCTTCTAAACAGCTTCTACCCCCAAGCCATAAGTCTCCTGAACAGCTAATCAAATGGCTACCCAGACTATTTGCATTGCCCCCCCCCCCCCCCCCCAACTTTGCTGCTGCTACTCTCTGTTATTATCTATGTATAGTCACTTTAATAACTCTTCCTGCATGTACATATCACCTCAATTACATCGACACCGGTGCCCCCGCACGTTGACTCTGTACCGGTGCCCTCTGTATATAGCCTCGCTGTTGTTATTTACTGCTGCGCTTTAATTATTTGTTATTCTTATCTCTTACTTTTGTTTTAGGTATTTTCTTAAAACTGCATTGTTGGGTAAGGACTTCACTGTAAGGTCTACACCTGTTGTATTCGGCGCATGTGACAAATGCAATTTGATTTGATTTGCTATCTCAGTTGTGCTTGTTATTACAATACAGAGTGATAGATAGTTTAGTGAATATTAGGTTTACAATATTGAATCCGCATGCTGTCTTCATCCAGTCTCTGAAACATCCAAAACTGTTTTGTGTGGAGCCACTGAGTAGCCTGAGCAACAGAGCCTTTCTGCACCTCCTCCTCCTCCTCCCCCCTCTTCCTCTTCCTCTACTCAGATAGAACCGAAGAGGTTTAGTTGTTTCAGTGGCCATCTGAGGACCGCTTGGCTCTATCAGCCATTCCCCCGGCCAGTCGAGACACCGGGGGTCAGGGTTAAATGATAAACTGACGCGTGGGCACTCCCGTCTTTATTTCCCCATCACCTTTACACCTCCCATGTGTGAACTTCTGCCGTCAGCGGCACTGCGCAACAAATCAGGGAAACAGATGTGGCGTTGCCGCGGCTGTGACCTCGAGGTGACACTTCTTTACACCTCGGCTGACATTTCTATTTGTGCACACATCCCATCGGCCCACGCTCGGATGAGCTCCGCCACACACCACGGTACTGAAGCACCCTCTATGAGTAAATGCGAAGCGGGCCCATTTAACCATTGGTCGGCTCATGTTTGCGAGACAAGCGGGTGAGATATTTAAGCAATAAGTCACCTCGCGGAGTGCCTGGACACAGCCCTTAGCCGTGGTATGTTGGCCATATACCGCAAACCCGAGGTGCCTTATTGCTGTTATAAACTGGTTACCAGCGTAATTAGAACAGTAAAAATAAATGTTTTGTCATACCCGTGGTATATGGTCTGATATACCAAGGCTGTCAGCCAATCAGCAGTCACTCCTCAAACTACCCAGTTTATAATGTTTAATATAGCGTTTGTTAGCTAGCGTTTGCTCTGTGGCGGCTGGCCACACACTTTTTGAACAGAGAGAGCATGGTAAGTGGCTGGCTCCTATTGGTGATGAGTTGAGAGTATAGACAGGACATAGAGATGTTAAAAAGAACTCAACCCAACCCTACTTAGCTGTGGTCTCCACTGCTCTGTCTGACCGAGCCCCTTTAGGAAGCCCAGTCTTCTCTAACTATCTCACTGTGGCATGGCTAGGCTGTGAGATCAGAGGGTTCCTGATAATGGAAAGGCTCCTTTGGAGATAATCTGCTCTCCCCTGCGGCTATGGGACCAGCTTGTGAGCCATAGAACCACTCTGTCATGTAGACAGAACGCTGTCGTCTCCATGGAAATGAGCCACCAATCAACCAAACCCATGGGCAGCTCCGTTTAAGTGACCGTTTCAGTAGGGGGCTGATCTAGTGCTGTGGCACCACTCATCTGAATCCAGTATAATCTCTCCTTCGCCAAGAGAAAGACAATCAGCTGCAGCATAGGCAGAGGTATTTGCGTTGTTTGGTTGGGAAATGCATGACGGTTGTCTTATCTCTGAAGCTAGTCAGCCTTGAATGTAAAGTGTGCTTTGTTTGTGTGTGGATGCAGCTCGAGCCGCCCCACACACTTTTTTTTCAATCCTTTCTTCCTAGCTACACTTGTTGTCTAAGCTAAGCTGTGTGTTTTTTTTTTTGCTGCTGTATTTTGTTTGAAGAAAATCCCAGCTCCCAGCTCTGTGCTTTTAGCCTGTCTGTGTTGTGCATTGAGAGCCAATGTTGTTTGCAGATGAGGCTGTGAGGCTGTAATGTTCACTGACAAAGCCAGATGGTGGGTGATTGGGGCAAACATGCAGCTTGGATAATGTACAATCACTGGCAGAGGACAGTCAGCAGCCTAGATGGATATTACAAACATGCTTGTAATGGATTTTATGTTTTGGGAAGCAGTTCACACGGGCTTATAAAGATTGAAACTCCATAGCCAAGAACAGGATGGAAGTGAAGGGGTTTAAATTCCATGACGGGGCAAG
Organism: Salmo salar; assembly: GCF_965601325.2. Lineage (NCBI taxonomy): Eukaryota > Metazoa > Chordata > Actinopteri > Salmoniformes > Salmonidae > Salmo > Salmo salar. Next base: position 13,882,930 of record NC_138314.1, on the reverse strand, counting down.
GACATTCATACTCCGTACTCTGAGGGAGAGAGAGCATGCCATAAGGATGCTGTGTGAGATGAGAGGCCACACTAGGGAAGTGAGTCCAAATCAAACAGAAAAATCAGCCGTGGCATATGAAGTATTTTCATAGGAGGCGGGTGGTCCACTTCTGGTATTTGTACAGCACACTGCTAACTCCCCCTCAGCACGCTCCTCATGTGGTATCATAAACGTAGTGTATGTGTTGCTGTCAGTGCACTCTTAGCCTCCCTGTCTGCTACCACAGAGCAGGCTGAGACTACAGACTACAGGTTTCTCTGCTCCACGCAGCACCACACATGTTGGGTTAGTAGGGATAGACCCCGGCAATTACCCTAAACTCAACACATGGCCAAATGAGTAACGAGATACGCACCACTGAGAAGGAACAGTTTGTTTAAATCAAACCCCATATTTTACCCACGCCAGGCCCGGGCCAGCGTCATTAATCGCTCCCCGTGTTTTGTTAAGAGAGACAAGCGGTAATTCGTTCAGACACGGGTTCCGCCTTTGGAGAAAATAAACATGGAGACCACAGTGTAGACCACCAACCCCCCCCCCCCCCCCCCCCCCCAAATAATCAAGTGGTCATCTGTTTGGCTGTTGGTTTTGGCTACCACTGGTATTCCCCACGCTGCGGCTCTGGGCCCGGCCGGCTCTGACTGGCCCCCTAATGGCTGCTCGCTCTAATGTCCCATTCAGACATCCAGAGCAGCACTGCCTGGTGTCAGACCAGACCAGAGAGCCTGTTATTCTAGTACTGCTGTGGAGAGGAGGAAGCAGCAGGACTGAGAGACCACTGCTGTTTGCGTTGGGTGGAAATAGAGCAGAGGAGGAGCGTAGAGACAGAGTGCCACATCACCCAGGGAGCCCTGAGCACCAGTTATCATAGGTCAACTATTTTACACAGACACACATTTCTTCTTTTTTTAGCTAGATGTTATGGTCTTGAGATGGTTGGATGCTCTTTTCTTTCTTTACTAAGGATTTCTTCCAGATGTGCAGCATTGCTTTCCTCGCCTTATTTTGTCCAGCCTAAGATGGAGGTGGAATGTTGATCGAGTGATAGACTATAAGTGGATGCAGTGTTGTGCTGAGACCCTACAGGAGCCCTTATAGACCAGCTGTAAGTTACTATAGTGCTGTGCATTAATAGTATTTTTAGCCCAGGCCCACTGTAACGTCAAGGCTTATCTTGGAGCAGGTGCGGTCGAGACGGAGGCAACAGGGTCCTCAGAGAGGATGAGCCATCTGTGCCTAAACCCCTTTAAAGCGGTTAAAAAAAAACACTCACAAGTGTGACAGTTTTAGTACAAGCATTTACACACACACACACACACAGACAGACAGACAGACAGACAGACAGACAGACAGACAGACAGACAGACAGACAGACAGACAGACAGACAGACAGACAGACAGACAGACAGACAGACAGACAGACAGACAGACAGACAGACAGACAGACAGACAGACAGAGGAGAGACTAAAGTTAATCCGTTGGTATTAGGAATAGGAGAGGAATCCCTTTTTGTTGTGACTAAATGTTCAAACCTCAGTTTGGTTTGTGTCTTTCCAATCTAGAGGTTTAAGACAACATGCAGATACTACTGTAACTGTGAAGTCATTATCAGTTAGTAGTTAAGTGTGGTGCTTGTTTCATCTCAGCTTGCTGTGTGTACCAGTGAGCCAGAAGCTCCTAAAGATTTTTGTAGACCTGTTTCATCTCCTGAATGATCTGGCTGGTTGAAGTCCAATTTCTCCCCTGGCTCCAAATCCCCCATCCGTACAACTGTCACACCTTCTCCTTTTCCGTGCTGAAAACAAATCAATTTTTATCAGTACTTAGAGTAGTAAAGTGAAATGCTACAGCTCACAAGCAATTGTTAACCTTCCCTGGCCTACACTGGCATAACGCAGTTTGTCTAGACTCCCCCCCCCCCCCCCCCCCCCCCGCAAAGGAGTTCACCTCCCCATCGGCCACTCACCAAGTATAGTTTACAGATCGCTGTCCATGGTGCCGAAATTGCGACATGTCTATGCGGCTGCCTATCGAATCGATGATAGGCGTTCTGTGGTGCCAGGGCATGTAACCTATAGCTTTGCTTTAGCTAAAGGAAAAATGTCTGTTGGTAGAACTATTTGGTCGTCATTTTCACATCTTAAGCCTAACATTTCACAAAGCTATATACAGTGTCGCAAGGCTGACATTTAGACTCCTGGCTGGCGGCAATAATGCAATTACTTGTTCAGTAATAAAAGTTGAAATTCAAACATTGCAGATAGTAAAATTTATTTTACACTGAACAAAAATATGAACGCAACCTGTAAGTGTTGGTCTAATTTTTCATGAGCTGAAATAAAAGATCCCAGAAATTGTCCATACGCACAAAAGCTTAATTATCTCAAATTTGTTTACGTCCCTGTTAGTGAGCAACTCTCCTTAGCCAAGATAATCCATCCACCTGACAGGTGTGGCATATCAAGAAGTTTATTAAACAGCATTACACAGGTGCACCTTGTGCTTGGGACAATAAAAGGCCACTCTAAAATGTGCAGTTTTGTCACACAACACAATGCCACAGACGTCTCAAGTTTTGAGGGAGCGTGCAATTTTTTACTACCATAAGCCGCCTCCAACATAATTTTTGAGAATTTGGCAGTAAGTCCAACCGGCCTCACAACTGCACACCATGTGTAACCACGCCAGCCCAGGACCTCCACATCCGGCTTCTTCGTCTGAGGGGAGAGGGGTGTTGAGGAGTATTTCTGTCTGTAATGAAGTCCTTTTGCGGGGAAAAACTCATTCTGATTTGCTGGGCTTGGCTCGCCAGTGGGTGGGCCTGGCTCCCAAGTGGGTGGGCCTATGCCCTGTCATGTGAAATCCATAGATTAGGGCCTAATGAATTCATTTCAATTGACTGATTTCCTTACATGACCTGTAACTCATTAAAATCATTGAAATTGTAGCATGTTGCGTTGATATTGTTGTTCAGTATAGATACAACAGCATACTAATCAGCAACCAATTGATTTTTTTTAATATTCAACTGTCCAGTATAGCCTACATGAACCTGCACGACATAAGCCGTCCTCGCGTTCTCTCCCGCTTAGATAGAAATTTGTTTTGCGTAAAACCAGTCTATTAATGCCAAATAATACAGTCAGTCCTCCCTCAAATCAAATAAGATCAAGCTTTATTTACACTATGGTTGTCACGATTACCGGTATCGCAATACTTCAATTCCATATTTTCCATTGCAAAAAAAAAAAAGATTAAACTTTATGGTCCTATAAAACCTACTTTATGTAAAATTGTGGGTGCTATAGCTTGCAAAATAAACAAATGTTTCTCTAGGTGACAACATAATGCTGTTTGTTTGTAACATTAGGACTTTTTTCCTCAAGAAATATTTTCCGCTTCATGTTTTGTTTCCTTGCCACGATACTTCCGAGTATCGCGATACTGGTATCATGACAACCCTAATTTATACAGCATATTTCACACATGGAATGCAACGCAATGTGCTTCACAGGAAAAAAATGAATAAAAACAATCAAAAACAAAACTGTAACATTTACCACAGAACAAACATGAGGATAAAAAAATACTAGCTTACTAGGGATTGTTTCATTATGCAACATAGCCTACTATCTATACCGATATACAGTATTTAGCTGCTATTTATACATCTTTTATAGAAATTACACATCAAATAGTCTAACAATGAGGAAAAAAGTAGTTGGCTTGAGGATAAATTCAGCAGCTATTTATTGTTGAACACAGCGACTTTTGTCTGTCAAATGGCCTACCCAAATGGGCTGCATTCAAGGCTAATTTAATTTCATGAAATGAAATCCAGATTGAGAGATTCACCTGGTCTTCTGAAGTACTTTCCCACGGCCTGTAGATCCAGGTTGCGGCCTACTATAGACCTACTCAGTATTGACAGCCCAGACAGTGAGACATTGTGTGTTATATGTCCATTGCGCTGCACACAATTTAAACTTAGTCTTGAATTATGCACTTTTGAAGAACCCAGTAAGCTCCACTCGTTGCACTGGCGCCGTCGTAGCCTTGACCGCGGCATTTATTCACCGATATCCCCTTACATTCAATCAGTAAAAATAATCTTTTTTTTTCAGGACACTTTGATCAGTCCCACTCTTGAAGCTCAAGAAACAAACACGTAGCTTCCTAGTACATATGGAAATTAAAAAGGTTCTTGAATGACTTTTCGGAGGGTTACTGTCAAAATGATTTACTAAATATTTTTTTTTAAATAGACATTGATGACAGGTGCTGCGGAGGTGTCCGGTACGCTAGTGCTCTCTACTCTGGTGTTACCGTGAGTCTTGACCCAATTCCTCAGGTCCCATCAGCACAAAGTGTGCGAGTGTGTCAGTGAGCAGACAGAGCTGTGTGTGTTGCAGCAGGGAGGCAGCCCCACAGGTCAGGGGCTGGGCCTCGTCTCCATTAGTTTTCTTGACATGACTCCCTGCCCTCTGCTCCCTCTCTCCCCTCCTCTGCCTTATTAACTTCCCCCTCCCTTCTTCCTTTCCTCTCTCCTTCTGAGTGTGTCTTTCCTCTCTCCCTCTGAGTGTGTATCTTTGTCTCTTTTTATCCCGCTTGCGCTCCATGGAAGCACTCTAATTAAGAATGATGGATTGGGTGCTAGGACACACTGGGAATGTGTGCTAACCTGATACACCAGCGTATTCTCACCCTTTTTGTGGTTTGTGTGGAGGACATGGGGGATCCCAAATGGAGCGACAGCAGAGGAGGCTTTGAGTGTTTGTCTAGTTAAGCTCTGCATGAGAGCTATTCGAAACATCTGCACCGTAGCCTTCTGACTATGCCATCAGCTTTGACAAGGGAAGAGATTCGTAGCAGCAAAATGGGGGCTTTCTTTCTTTCTGTCTTTCTTCCCTTCTCTCTGTGTGCCATTTAGAAACGTCACCTCCGTTGAAATGTCTTCAGCTCTGACTAATGAAGATTGGAGCTATTTTCTGTTTTCTGCTGAGAATTACTTATTTTGCACATATGGCAATTAGAGGAGAATTGTGTTTCTCTCGCTCATCTTCAACAGCTGTCACGTCTCTGTCTGCAGTGCTAGCCTAATGGTAAACCACCCCAGGAGCAGCTTAGCACTGGTCACACTGTGAACAGAAGCCTCATGAAGGCTTGGTGTTGATTGCATCAGTGTGTCTGTCTACTGGACAGCTTGTGTCCTTAGGGGGACAGCATTTGAAACCTCGGGCACTTTAAATCACATCAAATGGGGGTGCTATCTATAGAGAAACAGCAAACAAAGGTTTAAGGCCCCCCACCCACCCCCACCCTGGTCTGGTAGATAGGGTTACTGCTAGCCTCTAACATAGGATGATAAATAGTGGGTGTATTTATCATGGAAACTCATATTAACTGTCTGGTAGTGTTGTTATATGAAATCAATAAATGTGCATTCTTCTTATTCTGTTTTCGTCGATTATGAACTGTATTTATTTGTATTTACTTTGATTACCCATTTGTTTTTGTCTCAGGCTCTGTATGTGTCCTGTGCCCAGGCCCATCCATTAGGCATATGTCTATCTTTTACATTTAGGAGCTAGGCCTTTCTGTTTCCCAGAACATCACACTAAAACACCATGACGTATATCCTTTGTGATTGTTGGGCAAATGCAATGTGAGACACCAGTGGGGATGTTCAACTGGAAGCAGGAATGCATTAGTGAAGGATGGCCCATTGACAAGCTCTAATGAGTGCATAGGTATTCAGGCAGTGGTCTACAGGCTCTGATCATAACAGTAGAGAACTGGAAGGCTGGGCCTGTAGTAACACCAAGGTAAAACATGTCAAAAAAAAACATGACAGAAACATGCAACAGTTTATGGATGATGTAGTCCAACTAACGACATCATAGTTGATTTAGTTTTTCCAGCTTAGCGTTCACTACGAAGCTTGCTGTACTAGTATTTTACTGGATAAAAATCTATTTATTTAACAATTTGCATAAAACAAGTGGGAATCTACATCAACATCTTGTCGAGAACCCACAGTCCAATTCAAAGCGAATAGACACAGTTATCTGGAAAGCACTTGACGAAACTCGATCTTGCAGAAAGTATTTATCCTACCCCGTCATGGTTCTGAAAAGCTATGGCGGCAAAACGTCAAAACATTGAATGATGTATGACAAACGGTGGAGAGCTGTCAACCTCCCAATTGTTGCTTTGTTTTTGGGGTTGGAGAGGGGAGAACAGTTAGGCTATTTACTGAAATGAGTGGAGAAGAAAAACATGTAGGCTCTTTCAGCTCCCTGTCATGCCACTTGGGATCTGTTGAATGATTTTCATTCAGCCATTTCCTTCCATTGAGAAGTACTCAGTTAGTCACTGAAATATAATATCACATCCACTTAGTGATGTGGGCTCGTTGCAGGTTCATGCCTGAACCGACGCTGGAGAGTACCTTTATTTACATTTCCCGAATCCCCAGAAGAAACTTATCTTACAAACACATCTCTGCTGAGACTTGAAGCTTGAAGATGATGTTTTTCTCTCTTCTATTGCCTGTCCAGTTTTTACCTCGTTTCTCTGTGGCTTGTAAACCATGCTGGCGGTCCTAATGGAGGATGCTTTCCGCCAGGGCAACAAAGCAGTTTTGTTGAAAATGTTAAGGCATTATGCAAGCCTAAATAAAGCTGCCACGCTGCTAAAGAATTACAGCCCACACAGAGCTCTGTTGTGCCCTGTAAAGAGACTGAACAGGTCTAGAAGGTATCAAAGAGGCGGGAGGCTTGGTTGGTTGGTTGTCTCTCTCCACTGCACCATGATGGGGAATAGGAGTCCGGGGACTTCATTAGAAGTGGCAGGCATTGTCTCCAGTCATCTAGATAATTGCGGCGCTGCGTTCGCTCCTGTAATCAATCGAGACAGCTGCCGCCGCTGAGTTCGAGTCCAGTGGGCAAGCGTGTCGTGCTAATTAATGGAATGATAAGGCCAGTGCGCTCAGCTCGGAGCCGCACCGCACATCACAAACAACTTCCGGAGATGTTTTTTTTTCTCTCTCTCTCTCTGTGAAATTCACCCTTGAAGTAGATAGCTGTTCCTCCCGCTGTATGTCTGTCCACACGTTCCCCAGGGCAACTGCCTTAGTCAGGGGTCAACGGCAGTGAAAGGGGACACATTCCAGGCTGCGGGGGTGGCCTGTGTGTGCAGATGAGCCATTAGAACTTGAGCTTTATGTGGAAAGGCTCAAAGATGTCATCCGCCTTTTTTCTTCAGGAAGTCTCAGTGGCACTGACCTCAAATGACCCGAGGGTCTTCATATGAGGCTGGGAGCGATGGGCACGCTGAAGCACGTGGCCACTCTGCAACAAAGCAGTACCGTGGGGGTAACCCCTGCTGGGTTTTAGGGTAGGGAAGGGGGTTGAGGGAATCCTTCTGGAACTCATTGTGACCAGAGCTTTTGATGAAAGTTTAGAGTGGCACTTGGAACAATGGTATGGTTTGGCCACCACTGAGGCACATGGCTTGTACCAGATTTTGGCTAGTCGGCACATACAGGCATCCATATTTAACACCCGCTAATCTGAATCTGCACCATCCCCTTCAACAGCAATCACATGTGCCACAGGAGACAATGACATATGCCTGGTGCCACATATAGCCATATGGGTTTGAATCCAGGCCCAGCATGCAGAAACAGAGACATTGATTCATACCAGACGGGGCTGCCAGCCCAGCTCTTCCAAATTAACATTAGGTGCTCACAATTGATGTGCAGGCTTTGACAGTAAACGTGTTACAGCTTAACACCCATCCTATTCTGTTGCCATTCGAGTTCTTTTGTCAGCTGCAATGGAAAGAACTAATTGAAACACGCCAGCTGTCCCCACTTTCTAGATATCTTGGCTGCCTCTCCCTGTTCATTTCCCGTTAACATCTCTGAGTAATTTCACAAAGCATTGCCTTGGCCTCCCGCTAAATGCCATTCCAAACGCTCCCAGGCAGATGAAATAGTGTGAGGAGGAGAAAACTGACCATCGCAAATTTTGCTGTGATTTGATTATTAACATGACGATTTGCCGCTACTCGACGAGCCAGTCTCCCGTTCATTCATTATCCTCCAAAATTATTTAGATCAAATCACTGCCTCTTTTTCTCTTCTTGTTACCCAGAATACCTCGCAGGCAGGCAGGCAGGCAGGCAGACAGCAATGAGGTATTGATTCTAAGACTCCATTTGGTTTTCTGTCTCCTGCCATTATCTGTTTTAGTCATCATCCACAGCCACTCAGTCAGTCGTGAGCTAGAGCTAGCTAGGCCTTGGCGTGCACAGACAGACACTGGAGAGATAAAAAAAAAGAAGAAGAAAAGCGTGATTCTACTGAGAAACAGGAGAGTTTCCTATTGAACAGAGCCAAGCTGGAAGGGCTAGCAAGGTGGAGCGTGTCCTACAGTACCGTCTGCATCCTCCAACTTCTTCAGGAGACTCCTTGTTTCATGTATTTATTTGCGTCTTTTTTTTTTAGATATCCTCTTTTTGTGAACGTCCCTGACTGTTTATGTTCTGGCAAGGCGATGATGTAATGTGAGCGAACCGCAGCGTTTGCCTTGTAAATGAGAACTGCTGGCGGGCGAGGTGACTGTGGTGACCGGGGTGGCTTGGATCTCTTCTCTTTTTCTCTCAGCGCCTGGCTGCAATGGCCTCTGGTCATGTTGCGGAGGATTTGCGTAATCCCAATGTCTAATCTTAAAACTGCATTTGCATGCAGGTTTGTTTCCTCCCGCTCTGGGTTGTACCGGACTGCAGGGCAGTGGTGGCTGCGGTGGCCAGGTTATTCATACAACTCTCTGATTTGCATGATGGATGGTTTTGTGGCAACCCAATTAGAACATGATTTAGATCTCTGATCCAGAGGGACGTTGGGTTCGTTTGCAGGTGGCCACATCCCTGGTGTGCCTGGAATAAATAGCAAAGCATTGACAATGGATTCTCTTCCATACTTTGCAAGTCACCCTGCATTTGGGTATCTAGTAAAGTAAACAAAGACATATGCAAAAATAGTAATTATATGCCAGCACAATAGAACTGCTTTGGTTCTCAATGGTCTGTTCTTGTTTCATTCAAATTCTCTCGAATTGTTTATTGTCATACACAACCTCGTATTCACAACCTATTCTCCCCAAGGGGCAAAATGGTTCATGTGAAGTAAGTCATGCACAACCTGCATTTACATGTAAAACATCCAAGCCTCATCAACTATCAGGCAGTCTACTTAGAGTAACCTAATGGTCTCTGTGAGGAGAAACGGGGGTGTCATGATCATGATGGACCACCTTGTCCTTTATTGATGGCCCGGGTTGCTGGCAGCACAGACCGTCTAGCCTCCCTGTGTCTTTCCGTCAGTGTAGAGGGACAGAGGGAGGGATTGAAGAGGAGTGGCGAGGCCTGCATCACAAATGGCACCCTATTCCCACCCTATTCCTGGTGGCCAGCTCTCCAGATGTTCCAGGGGCACAGAGGGTCAGATGTGAAGGGTCACAGAGGTCACCCACGTCCCCGATGGACACATCAGTCATCGAGGGGGCGTCCCTTGGCCTGTCGTCAGTCTGGTGTCCCCTCCTCCCTCCATCCATCCCTCCCTCCCTTTATTGCTCCCTCCCTCCATCCATCCTCTCCTCCCTCCCTCCCTCCCTCCTCTCCATCCTCTCCTCCCTCCATCCCTCCCCTCAGTGCCACACCAGGCACGTGTACATAAGGGCTAAATCCCCAGAGTACACAGGCCACAGGAGCGACTTTTAAAAAGATCAATAGTGACCTGAAATGTCATCTGGTGAACAGTGATGCCAACACTCCCCAAGGGAGTGTCACTGTCAACTCGTGCACTAACTGGGCCTGGGAGGTTCACAGTAGGGCTGTCCTTATCCTGGTTCTATCTCCATCTGTTGCCATGTTGTACCATGCATGACAGGTTGTTTTTGTGGCATTTTTTCTTCTCCCCATTTTCATGGCCTAATTTGAATGACTGTCTATGATGTTGATTAGTACAGCTCGACTTTTCTACTGTATAAAGGTGTGGGACTTTCCAGGAAAATAACATGTTGTCCTGAGAGAAAAGGGCAAAGTGAAAACCTGACAGCTATGATTGACTGTGGAAGTACTGTTGACAGTCATCAGATTCAGTTGCGAGGAGAGCTGTTAGTTGCTTTGGGCGGTGACAGTGTTACCAGTTGAAATGTTCTTGTAACCGCATTAAGCCCTGTGATGAAACATGTCAGAGAAGACTTCCTGTCACTTGGATACCACCAGGCCTTCTGTTTAGCTTCAGACAGAAAGACAATCTAGAGTTGTTATGGGATTTGTACATTCTCAGCAATAACAAACAAGGTTTTCCGTTGATTGTTCACTTCTCATGTCAAGTTTGTTTGTTGTTGGGGGATTGTGTATATAGCTATGAATTTACAAGGGTATTTCAGAACTTCAAGGCATATGCCCAACACAATATGAAGCAGATAGAAGCTGAGAGCCATACAGTTGAAGTCTGAAGTTTACATACACCTTAGCCAAATACATTTAAACTCAGTTTTTCACAATTCCTGACATTTAATCCTAGTAATAATTCCCTGTCTTAGGTCAGTTAGGATCACCACTTTATTTCTAGAATGTGAAATGTCAGAATAATAGTAGAGAGAAGGATTTATTTCAGCTTTTATTTCTTTCATCACATTCCCAGTGGGTCAGAAGTTTACACACACTCAATTAGTATTTGGTTGCATTGCCTTTAAATTGTTTAACTTGGGTCAAACGTTTCGGGTAGCCTTCCACAAGCTTCCCACAATAAGTTGGGTGAATTTTGGCCCATTCCTCCTGACAGAGCTTGTGTAACTGAGTCAGGTTTGTAGGCCTCCTTGCTCGCACATGCTTTTTCAGTTCTGCCCACACATTTTCTATAGGATTGAGGTCAGGGCTTTGTGATGGTCACTCCAATACCTTGACTTTGTTGTCCTTAAGCCGTTTTGCCACAACTTTGGAAGTATGCTTGGGGTTATTGTCCATTTGGAAAATCAATTTGCGACCAAGCTTTAACTTCCTGACTGATGTCTTGAGATGTTGCTTCAATATATCTACATAATTTTCCTACCTCATGATGCCATCTATTTTGTGAAGTGCAGTAGCCCCTCCTGCAGCAAAGCACCCCCACAACATGATGCTGCCACCCCCGTGCTTCACAGTTGGGATGGTGTTCTCCAGCTTGCAAGCCTCCCCCTTTTTCCTCCAAACATAACGATGGTCATTATGGCCAAACAGTTCTATTTTTGTTTCATCAGATCAGAGGACATTTCTCCAAAAAGTAGATCTTTGTCCCCATGTGCAGTTGCAAACCATAGTCTGGCTTTTTTATGGCTGTTTTGAAGCAGTGGCTTCTTCCTTGCGGAGCGGTCTTTCAGGATATGTTGATATAGGACTCGTTTTACTGTGGATATAGATATTTTTGTACCTGTTTCCTCCAGCATCTTCACAAGGTCCTTTGCTGTTGTCCTGGGATTGATTTGCACTTTTCGCACCAAAGTACATTCATCTCTACACAGAACGGGGCTCCTTCCTGAGCGGTATGATGGCTGCGTGGTCCCATGGTGTTTATACTTGCGTGCTAATGTTTGTACAGATGAATGTGGTTCCTTCAGGCGTTTGGAAATTGCTTCCAAGGATGAACCAGACTTGTGGAGGTCAACAATTATTTTCTGAGGTCTTGACTGATTTCTTTTGATTTTCCCATCATGTCAAGCAAAGAGGCACTGAGTTTGAAGGTTGGCCTTGAAATACATCCACAGGTACACCTCCAATTAAGCCAAATGATGTCAATTAGCCTATCAGAAGCTTCTAAAGCCGTGGCATTAGAAATGTATGGAGTGGTTGAAAAATCTGTTTTTATGACTCCAACCTAAGTGTATGTGAACTTCTGACTTCAACTGTGTATGATAGTATACCATTTTAGCATCAGCCCCTAGGCAGACCAGATAGTAGTAGGGGTTGTTATGTCACCATCTTGCCTTAAACAGTGATTTTGAATCAGATCCTGGTGCCCTTCATTAGAATGAGAAGGTAAATGGCAGCCCTGGCTGTTTGTATGCTTGCGAGGGTGCATGGTTGTGTGTATCTGTGTGTGCGCATGCATGTGTGAAGTGGACTGGCCCTCCCTCGGCCTGGTCTAGTCTGACAAACTGTTTTAATGAGGAGATGAAGAGTCTCCGTCTCCGTCCCCCCCCCTGCCTCCATTACAACCCATTATAATCATCATTAAGATAACCCACCACCACTCATTGTGTCCTCAGTGTTACAGCTTCCGTCCTAGTGGCTAGACTCTGGTAGCAACACTGCTGCCTTCAGTTCCTCCACTATGTGTCTAGGAAAGAGAGGGGTTTCCACGGCAACATCAGTGAAGGGTGACATTTCAACAGAGAATTATTTGCCTTTCTCTCTCTCTCTCTCTCTCTCTCTCTCTCTCTCTCTCTCTCTCTCTCTCTCTCTCTCTCTCTCTCTCTCTCTCTCTCTCTTCCCCTCTCTCTCTCCCTCTCTCTCTGAGACAAGGCCCCCACCCAGACAAGGTATCCTTATTCCAGACCCTATTTATAATAAAGCCATATTATTATAACCAGACCTGAATTCGTTAGGAAAGTCGTGACACCTTTGCCTCCCTCGTTGCTCCCGTAAAGTTGAAGGGGAAACGTGTTTAAAATCGCCATACAGTGTTTTATTACCTTTTATGGGCGTTTGAATCCTTGGACGATTAAGCGGGTTCTAATAAGCCCTGGATATTCCATTAGGAGTCTATCTGCTCTGAGGCTCTGAGCTGAGAGGAGCTGAGGAGCTGAGCTCTCACTGGCTGCTAAAGACTGGAGGCTAGCCCTCACTGGCTGCTAAAGGCTGGAGGCTAGCCCTCACTGGCTGCTAAAGGCTGGAGGCTAGCCCTCACTGGCTGCTAAAGAATGGAGGCTAGCCCTCACTGGCTGCTAAAGGCTGGAGGCTAGTCCTCACTGGCTGCTAAAGACTGGAGGCTAGCCCTCACTGGCTGCTAAAGACTGGAGGCTAGCCCTCACTGGCTGCTAAAGGCTGGAGGCTAGCCCTCACTGGCTGCTAAAGGCTGGAGGCTAGCCCTCACTGGCTGCTAAAGAATGGAGGCTAGCCCTCACTGGCTGCTAAAGGCTGGAGGCTAGTCCTCACTGGCTGCTAAAGGCTGGAGGCTAGCCCTCACTGGCTGCTGAAGGCTGGAGGCTAGCTCTCACTGGCTGCTAAAGTCTGGAGGCTAGCCCTCACTGGCTGCTAAAGGCTGGAGGCTAGCCTAACTGGCTGCTAAAGGCTGGAGGCTAGCCCTCACTGGCTGCAGCACTGTGCTGCGCCCACGGAGCTGTTTAATTGAGGCTCTAATAAGCCTTCTTGAATCTGCTGCATTAGAGGCAGAGATTAGAGATGCTTAAAGGTCCATTCTCTCCTTGGCTCTTCTCTCCCTCTATCTCGATCTGTCACTCTCAATTTGCTCCTCTCATATTTGTTCTGTGATATTTCTATATTCAGAGGGATTCCACTTGCTCCTTACTGCTTTGCTAATTTGAAACGTATATTTTAGGTTTACCGCTGCTCCCACTGTCTTGTTTAGTAATATTGTATCCACCCTGCGTGTTTAAATGTAGCTAGCTGACTGTGGTGAAATATGCCATTATCACTACTAGCACTTGTTCTGTCATCCACCATTTTCTCCAGCAGCGCTTTTTGTCAGTAGATTCCAATTAAATTCTCCTTGAGCTGTATATTTTTCTGTGGTATTAGTTATTTAGTAGAAACATTGTAGCCGATTAAAATGTTATGCTCTCGGTACTGATCATGGCAGTTCTATGGAATGCTCTTCATTATAAAAGCTCCTTGTCTTCCCAGGGACCCAGATGAATTGGCTGTGATGAAGTGGCTGGCTGGGTTCAAAGTGCTTGGCTACAGCTTTAGAAATCCCTTGAAAGATCTGGGGGAGGGAGAAGCAAAAAGTCCATGATAAGGGGCAATGATCTCTTTTCACAGCACAATTGAAACATAATTATTTCATGCCAGATTGTGTGCTCAGCAAAGCCCTGAATAGGAGCGGCATTTAACTTTAATTAGGTGTGATTTATTCATCCTGACTGGATCGCTCGCAGAAATTTGATCATCTGATTATAGTCAAGCATGAAAATGACCTGATTAAACAATTCATGAAACCTAGAAAGGGAAAGAAGAGGGGAACCTTGGGTAGAAGAAGTGTAGAGGCAGTAAGGTGAGGGAGAGAGTGGGAGGGGAAAGGGGGGAGGCAGGCTATAAGCTTAGCTCTGTCTTCTGGACCTACATACCACACATAGCTCTCCATAACTGTTAAACAGACACTTCTCCAAGCTTTTTCTTTTCACCAGGCAATGGTGAACCATACGAAGAAATAGGTTGAATTCTAATAAGGGAAACATTTTGAATTGTTATGGTGGATGCTTACCAACAGGTGTATATCTACCGCCTCCCTTCACATTTGTTGCTTCTTTGTCTATGCAGGTGTGTCAACGAATGAGAATCCCGAGTCCAAGACTGTCAGCTCGGCCAAAGTCTCTGGGCTCCAGCGTAGCCAGGAGCAGAGTAACGAGGTGTCCTTCGCCCCGCCCGTGTCCAGCCCCACCCCGGCCTCCCCGCCTTCGGGCTCCCCTGCCCCCGCTGCCACCGCGGCAGCCCCCCCTCAGCCCCTCCCCAAGGCGCAGCTCACCTCCCCGCCCCCCCTCCTCATCAAGAGAGAGTCGGATCGGGTGCCGCCCATCCCCAGATTTCCCACCCCTCCCCTGCTGAGGGCCCAGCCCCACCCTCTCCAGGAGCACCGGGTCCCCGTCTCGCTCCCTCCCCCCCAGCACCAACACCACGCCAGGCCTCTCATCAGCCACCAAGTGCACCAGCATCACCCGCTGCATTACAACAGCCTGCACGACATCAGGTACAGTAGGACACCATCTGATCCGTATGCTCTGGGTCTGTTTAGTTATGTCTGATCCGTATGCTCTGGGTCTGTTTAGTAATGTCAGATCATTATGCTCTGGGTCTGTTTAGTTATGTCAGATCATTATGCTCTGGGTCTGTTTAGTAATGTCAGATCATTATGCTCTGGGTCTGTTTAGTAATGTCAGATCATTATGCTCTGGGTCTGTTTAGTTATGCCTAGCATTCTTCTTATGCTTTATGCCTTGTGTCCAACTCATTCCACAGAGGCCAAGTGGCTGCGGGTTTCCGCTCCACCCTTGTACTTGATTGATGAATTCAGGTCACTAATTAGAAAGGTTGTCTTGGTCTTGATCGAAAGGAAAACCCGCAGACACTCGGCCCTCCGTGGAATGAGTTTGACACCCCTGCTTTATGCCTTGCTGATATGATATAATTAAGCAATAAGGCACGAGGGGGTGTGGTATATGACCAATATAGCACGGCTAAGGGCTGTTCTTGGGCACGACGCATCACGGACACAGCCCTTAGCCATGGTATATTGGCCATATACCACAAACCCCTGAGGTGCCTTATTGCTGTTATAAACTGGTTACCAATGTAATTAGAACAGTAAAAATAAATGTTTTGTCATACCCGTGATATACCACGGCTGTCAGCCAATCAGCTTTCAGGGCTCGAACCACCCAGTTTATAATGTGATACAATTCCTTTTATATTGTCTACTCAAGTGGAAATTCAGGTCAGCACATCACATTATACACACATATTCTCAGCATTTACAGATGCAGCTTCCAGTCATGTAATAAACCAACACAAATTCACTGAATACACAGTCTATAACTCATTGCTGACAAGGTTTTTCTCTCTCTGTCTTCTCTTAACATTACATTCACAGTGGCGGCAGTGCAGGCCTCCCCAAACCCCACCACCTGCCCCCCTCTCCCCACCACCTGAGCAGCCTCCCCTCCTCCACCCCGGCCCTGCCCCTGTCCATAGCCAACCTTTCTACCTCGCACTATTCCTCCCTGCGAAGCCCGGCCCATCGCCATCCGGCCATGTTCGCAACCCCCGCCACACTTCCGCCACCTCCGACCTTACCCACCAACAGCCTTGTGGTCCCTGGGCACCCCGCTGGCACCCCCTACCCAGGTAACACTGCCCTCCTGACCGCTCTGGCATCAAGGCTCGTCTGTCTCTAACATTAAGTAGCTAAAGTAACAATCTTATACTGTGATTTCCAAGTCAATTGTTGCAGAAATAAATGTAAACCCAACTGTACACTACAAGCTTCCAAGTACAGAAGGAATAAATGAAGTGATTTATGTGACATTAAGTAGACGTTAACATGCCAGGTTACATGGTCTGTAGCAAGTGCTGTAACCATTCAATTCTAATTTGATGATGTGGTAAGTGAACTAATTTATTACAATTTCACATGCACTAACAGAGGGAATAATGGATAGATAGAAGACTATTAAATAATCCCATTACAAATTATAAAGGCATTTGAAATATGTTGATGCCCCTCCATGTTACTTCAACAATGGTAGAGATTTCTAAACCGAAAACAATATCAGCCTGCATTTGTAGACACGACACCCCTTTGTTAGTTCTGTTTTGGTAATCTGGGTTTGGAGGGAAATGACAGAGGATCTTTTCTCCTCCACACTGCATGCTGTCAACTAACTGTTCTCTTATGCCAGGTCAGGGGGAGGTCATGTTAGATAAGACTTGAGCGAAGTGACGTAAGACTTTCATATTAAAGCTGCCCTTTTGTTATTCTACTGTGTAAATGCTGTAATGTTTACGTTGTATTGAAATATGTCAAATGTAGACAAATGGTATCTTTATATGACTTTGCCTCTGCATAATAGAAATTATTGTTTGTTGTCAATTGTTCTCTATTGATACTATTTCAATGTTTATTGTACTGTAATAGACGTTTCAAGTAATAGTACTAGGAGTAGCTAGAATATGTAACATTGAGATCTAAGACAGAGTGGAGGGAGAGTCTGCTGTGTTTTCTGCTGAGGTGACTCTTGGTTCTCTCTTGTCTTTAGATACCAGCCTGTTGATATCATTCAACCAACCAATCATGTATTGCCAGCCTCATTCGGGGATTCTGATTGGCACATTGTCACAGGCAACTCTCTTACCACCACCAATGAGTCCTCACGTAGAAAACCCTCACAGCATGAGCTGGAGAAACAGAGAATGCCAGGTGACTATTCTTTCTTCTCTTCTACCCGTTGTTAAAACTGACTGGCGCCGTGCCTTTCTTGTGTCTCCCTTTCCCCCCCCTTTTCTCGCTCTCCTTTCTTGCAGAGCATGACCTCCTGCGGCAGGAGCTGAACAACCGCTTCCTGGTTCAGAGTTCAGAGGGGCGGAGCCGGGGGCCGTCCTCCGCGGGGTCCCCGCTGGCCCCTGTGTCACTCCTGAGGGGAGCGTTTCACCAACACCAGCACATGCATCAGCACCAACACACCCACCAGCACACCTTCACGCCCTTCCCGCCCAGTCTGCCCCCGGCCGCCATCATTACTCCGCCCACCGCACCCCCCATGGTGCGAACCCCAGCCAGAAATGTGAGGATAAGTAAAGCTCCCATATACAGTACCTCAACCCCCCCCCCCCCCCCTCCCCCCCACCCCTTTCTTGTCACCCAAATCTCCAAACGACTCCCCTGGTCACCCCTCTCCAGTACCCCCCCCCCCCCCCCCCCGAATGATAGGGCCAGAGCCTGCCCTCCTTCCCCACCCAACATGTTACAATGACGCTGTAACAGTGTGTTTTTACTGAGGGCTGAGAAATAGGAGGCAGGGGCATAATCCTCACTACAACCCCATCATGAGTAGTCTCCCCTTCAACAGTACACATGTTTGTAGTGGTTCATCCTCAATGCTGAAACCAGACCTAACTCACAGACTGCTGCTACATATCATACTAGACGTTATGCTTTGGGACCAGAGTTTTACATGTGGGTTAGCCTATATAGATGGCCCCAAGCTTCATTGCTTTACAATGCACAAAGGCTCACAATATGCCCCTTTTCCTTTCCACCAAAAGGAAGCTTGCAGAAGCCATGCCATTCAATGTACGTCAGTACAGTTGATTCAATTTATTCATCATTCTCTCTCTGAACATGACATACATTTTGCCATTTCCATTTTTTTTTGCCCTGGAACAAAGGAGACCGATTGAAGGGAGTGTTTTTATTGTTTTCATATGGATGTGTTTTAAATGTTTTTGAATGTTCTGATTTCCCTGCACCGCAACAGAAACAAAAAGGGCCTGCCAACAGATGTGTGGCGTGACTGCGGTGCACTGGGGGCTTATGCTCAGCAATGACAAATTCAAAGCCTGTGGTTACACTCAATGACTTCATTCCAGATGAAAGGGAGTGACGTCATTCGGACTGTTTTGATAATGCATAATTGCTTCCGTGCCTTTTCAACCGCCATCAGGCAAGGCACCGGCGCGGAGTCAGCCAAGGGCAAAACATTGGCAGCTCTAGATTCGGGAAAAATGTTCTCCGGAAAAGTTCTTAGTATTCATCCATCAATCATTCGGAATGCATATAGCAATCTGGGAAACCCATTCAGACAGGACTCGCATTCGTGCCCTTTCAACATTAGCCTAATAGATACAATCCATCATGTCATGACCCCTGATTAAGAGGCTAGGGCCCATTTAGAGCACTGGGAGCTCTTTGCTTTGTGGAATCTAGCATGTCATAAAACCCAGGGAAAAAGGCTTAGCTTATTTACAGTACATTACACAGCTATGTGATAAGCAGTCAGGGAGACTGTTTAGTTTAGATTGTGTCTGTTAGTCAGAAAGTATGTGTAGGCTGCTGTTATCCTCTTCTGTCTGCAGCTGATCCCTCCATTCCTCTATATGTCAGCCGGGCATTATTTCTATGCACTCTGTTTGAAGAGGAAAAGAACTGGATTTATTTTCTCCTCCTGCTAATAGTGGTATTATGTGGTGTGTGGCTGTGTGCGTTCACTTCTTTATGTTGTGGCTGATGCATTGTTGCTACAATGGAATTTAAGGCTGTTTAATGTATTATGTTTCATTGAGACTGTTTTCACTTAACCCGTGTTGTTTTCTCTCTCTCCCTTCCCTCCAGTAGCGTTGCTATTTCACTTCCCTTTGACTGTTTAGAGAGGCACGAGTAATGTTGATGTTGTGCTTGTTTTTAGTGTTGGTCATGAAGTGTGCAGTTGGATCGCATCGGCCCAGCTGTGCTCACTTTTGAGTGCTCCATGTCATTTCAGCTACGTAACAGCCCTTGGCTAATAGCTGTAATTAATGAAATTATGAATCCTCTGTATTTGTTTATTGTTCTACACCCTCAAGCAGGTGGCCTTGCCAAATGGCAACAGTGAGTGTCTCTTTTCCCCTCTGTCTTCTTAGGGAAAAGGAACACCCTTAATTGTTTAAAGATGAATTATTGAGCTTTAATTAGCCAAAGCTGTTTACAATAAACCTCTGACAGGCCCCGTAAATGACAAAGCAGGAGTTTTATAGTCAGCCATAAAGCCACCAGCGGGTGTTACTCCCCCGGTGTAAAACATTAAACAGGCCCGTGCTTCAGAAGGGGAGGAGAGGGGGAGAGAAGGGGAAGCTGACCGGTTGAATGTGCTCAGGAAGCTGCCTCAGCATTTCCACTCAATAGGGTGTCTGTGTTTGATTTGGGCCAATTATCGCCCGCAAACACAAACACGCTGCCCGCCGCTGTGGCCGTTCTCTGCGGCTGGATGTTGAATGGCCCCGCTTCACTGGGAGGCCCAGCCCAGTTAGAGAGAGGAGCTGTGCCGAGTGTGCTGAGCGAGGAAAAAAACGCCTCCTTTCCCGTTTATGTCGCAGGAGGGAGGCGCACACACACACACACACACACACACACACACACACACACACACACACACACACACACACACACACACACACACACACACACACACACACAGATTTCACTGATTCATGTGCAACCCGTTTTTCTTTTTTATGTAAACCCAAACCAGCGGTGGCTTGCCAAGAAGGCTTTGTCAAAACACTTCCAAAAGTACATGCAAATGGTTTGTGTATTTACGGAATAGGAATAAGTTACTGTCAGCTGCAATTAGCCAGTTTGAAAATAGAGGAGCAGTATTGGCTTACATGAAGGCATACATAATCTGATACTGTATATGAGGCTATAGTCTTTGTTGAAATCCAAATGTTATTATTCTATTAGTCATAGGGTATGCTTCGGAAAAATGTTTCATTATATTAAACCATTTGAGGCTTCCAAAGTTATTTCAGTCCCATGCTGTACATGTCCAAAACGAGCTTTCTTGCATGGAAAACACAGTCTGTCCAATTCAATTTCCCCTATAAAAGACTTACTGTTCGTATACTCGCAGTTATATGATCTTACGCATAGAATATTGACATGTCTCTGCGATTTTCTTTCAAGTCTCTCTTTCTTTTGTCTCACACACTAAAATGACAACCTCCCCTCCCCGTTAGTATATGTATCTCTATGTGCTCCGTTTCGATAACAGAGATCATTGTAAAAAAAAAACTATATCTGTCACAGCCAATTAGATTAACATTTCTCCAAATGTTCCACCCAATAAGAATCATAACTCAATCTTCTCGTTTTACACTGGGGCCTTTTTGTAAGGTAAGGAGAGCTCCCCCCCGCCCAAGTCTATTACTGTATCTACACCTAACTCGAGGGCTGTTTTTCTGTGGTGCAGACGAATTGGAAAATCATGTCTCCCTAATCGTGGTAGTCCATTTGATTAGTCATACCGCTGATGATTTAATGCCATCTCCGTCTGCCGTTCGGCCGGCCAACCGCGTGCTAAATGAAGCAAATGCATTACCCCAGAATGCTCAGTGTTTTCTTTAAGCCAGCTGCTGTCAGACGTGGGCTTATGATCTGACTGGTGTTGTACTGAACTTCCTCTCTCCTGTGTTGTTGTATCACTGAATAGGTGTAATGAGTCCAAATTGTGTTTCATTGTATTCCTTTGATGGTCTTTGGTTCATAGATGCGGAGTTCCTGTTATTGTTATTGGTCAATTTGGCATCACTGACGTATTACTGTCTTTTCCTTCTTTTTTTGCAGTTCGACAAATACGCTCCAAAACTGGACAGTCCATTCATTAGACATTCAAATGTAAGTAGCCCTATTTATTCCTTTCAACTTCCATCACCATGCTCTTAGTATGTTTTCTATCAAATATTTAGTGTGGTTAGGTAGTTTGGAGATAGGAAAATATCAATTTCTTCTTCTGCACGTGTTGAAGTATGTGTGGGGGTTGTCTCTATGTGTCTTGTTGTAATCTGTTTTAAGAGGTGGTTTTGTGTCTCCTCCATGTAGTTCTTCCCCTCCTACCCCCCCACAATGCCAGGCATGCCCCCGCTGCTCCCCCACTCAGGACCCTTCAGCTCACTGCAAGGAGCCTTCCAGCCCAAGGTTAGCCCCACAGACCTACACACACATGTATTGCAGACGCACACACATACAAAATACAGTGCCTGCTTTTACTCATCCACTCGCACAAAGCAAGTCCATTGTACGCACCCAGACATACACATGTATCCGAACTCGTTCCCTCACCCACACAGGACAAAAACCCCATACGCGCAAATAAACGAGCACCTGGTTTTTCACAAACACACCCGCACTGGCAACTTACCATTCTCTCGACGTCTCACCCAAGAAATGAGGATAGAATCAGGGGGTCTGAATAGCACCAAAGCCTTACTTTTCATTCTGTGTACAGGGCAGCAGACAGCTGCGTTTGAATTGAACCGGCCTGATAAATCTGCTCCTGCTTCTTCTTTTCCCAATAATGGACTATGCAAACAAGGCCTGTCTCTAAGCTGGCTTGGCCTGAGCCGCCAGCCACCGCGCCACGCTGCACTGTGCAGGGGGAGATAAGCAGCAGCAGTGTGTGTGTGTGTGTGTGTGTGTGTGTGTGTGTGTGTGTGTGTGTGTGTGTGTCGATCAGGGCCTGGCAGGCGCCCAATAGGCTCTGACCCTGTTGTAAGCCACCAATCAAAGCTGGCCTAAATCCCCTGGTCTTATTCCCCACAGGCTCTATTATGGATGCCTTTTGTTGGCTGCCTCCAGATGGTTAGAGTGCAGTACAGTTAGCCCCCTCCATCCCTCCATTCAGCACCTAACCCCGCCCCCCGCTGGGCACCACTGAGCAGCAGGAGAGGGGTTGAAGGATAGATGGGTTGAAGGATAGAGGGGTTGAAGGATAGAGGGGTTGGAGGGTGGTCTGGCGATAGTGGTGGTCAGAGTACAGTACACCACCTTAATCCCCCCACCGAGGAGGTAGAAGGGTGACGGATGGAAGGTGTGGTGCTAGGGGTTACAGGGATCACCTAGTACTCTGGGATGGATTAAGATGGCTGATCTAGGCATTCTGGTTCTTCTAGACCTCAAAGATATCCTTTGAGGTCTTTTTCTGATACTGCACCGGAGCCTTTAAAGGAGTTCTAGCCATTGACGTCACGAACAGTTTCTAGCTGCAGAGACTCTGTCGTGAATCAATGCAGAAGAGACAATGTTTTTGAGTGTGTACTGGTTTGCTTATGTTATGCTTCAGTCTGTGCAAAGTCCATATTTCCCACCATCTTTGTAACACTTTTGCTTTGCCTCTTTCTCTCCTCCATATTTCGCTCTCGTTCTATCTCTTTATCCTCTGTTTTAGTCCTCCAACCCCATAGACGTAGCCTCCCGTCCGGGGGCAGTACCTCACACACTCCTACAGAAGGACCCACGGGTTAGTAGACCACATGCCCTGGTTGTCCCTCCAAAGCACCAAGCACACACTTTTCTGTCAACAATAGAGATTCATTCAATTGATTTGGTTGTTGTTGACTGTTATGTCTGTGGGTTCATAATGGTTCATATTTTCTTATCTCGACGCAGGTATCAGATCCTTTCAGGACATCAGTCAGAGTAAGAGATGGTTTCATTTTCCTTTCATGCAGTGTCAAATCAAGTACAGTACCATCATGTCATAGCATTGAGTAAATTCTACAGTACCATCATGTCATAGCATTGAGTAAATTCTACAGTACCGTCGTGTCATAACATTGATTAAATTCTACAGTACCATCATGTCATAACATTGAGTAAATTCTACAGTACCATCATGTCATAGCATTGAGTAAATTCTACAGTACCATCGTGTAATAACATTGAGTAAATTCTACAGTACCATCGTGTCATAGCATTGAGTAAATTCTACAGTACCGTCGTGTCATAACATTGATTAAATTCTACAGTACCATCGTGTCATAACATTGATTAAATTCTACAGTACCATCGTGTCATAACATTGAGTAAATTCTACAGTACCATCGTGTCATAACATTGATTAAATTCTACAGTACCATCGTGTCATAACATTGAGTAAATTCTACAGTACCATCGTGTCATAACATTGAGTAAATTCTACAGTACCGTCGTGTCATAACATTGAGTAAATTCTACAGTACCGTCGTGTCATAACATTGAGTAAATTCTACAGTACCGTCGTGTCATAACATTGAGTAAATTCTACAGTACCGTCGTGTCATAACATTGAGTAAATTCTACAGTACCGTCGTGTCATAACATTGAGTAAATTCTACAGTACCGTCGTGTCATAACATTGAGTAAATTCTACAGTACCGTCGTGTCATAACATTGAGTAAATTCTACAGTACCATCGTGTCATAACATTGAGTAAATTCTACAGTACCATCGTGTCATAGCATTGAGTAAATTCTACAGTACCGTCGTGTCATAACATTGAGTAAATTCTACAGTACCGTCGTGTCATAACATTGAGTAAATTCTACAGTACCGTCGTGTCATAACATTGAGTAAATTCTACAGTACCGTCGTGTCATAACATTGAGGTTTTGGGTCTGACCTCGAGTCTTTTGCGTATTTCCAGAAACCTGGCAAGTGGTGTGCGGTGCACGTCCAGATCGCCTGGCAGATCTACCACCATCAGCAGAAGATGAAGGTGGGCCAGCTGTGTGTGTGTGTGTGTGCGTGTGCGTGTGCGTGTGTGTGTGTGCGTGTGCGTGTGTGCGCGTATCTGAGTGCGTATGTGTGTTTCTGTCTGCGTCTTGGGTGGCAGAAGGAGGTCAGGGAAGGGGGGGAAGGGCTCTGTTTTCCTTTCCAGAGGATTCCTATTTTTCTGCATCTAGTTAAGCAGTGGCCATTTTGGTTGTGGCTTGGAAAACTCCTGTTGTCTCTGTCATGGTGTCACTGTCATAGGCACCCTGTCCTCATGGGGTTTAGTGGGCCTAATCAGCTTACGCTGATGTTGTTATGACACAGTATGTGTTGGGGATCTAGTGGCATTATGTATGTTGTCACCCCTCTCTGATCTCACACAGTGATTATATTACTGATTATAGCAGATTACAAGTCCCTCCTTGAGCTATGAAAGTGCTGGCATCAATTATTGTTAATTACTTACATATGCAAACACTGACAGTTCCTCTGTTTCTTTTCTTCCTCCTCCTACCTTTTCTTTATCTTTTTTTAATTTCACCTCCCTTGTGTTCTCTCTCTCTCTCTTTCTCCCCCTCTGCCCCCCCCTCCCCCCCTCCCTCTTGCTAACAGCAGATGCAGGTAGACCCTCACAAACTGGACATGAATGGAAAGCTGGACCTGTTCTGTCGTCCCCCCGCCCCGGGGGTGTTTCCTGGGTTCCCCTACACTCACGACCTGGCACGACCCATGTTCTCCTCCACAGGTCAGTACAGGGTTCACCGTCAGCCACCCAGCACAGGGCACAGAAGGAATTTTTGGTGGACGGAGGGGGGAGGGTGCAGACGATTTTGTGGGGATCGCACTACAGAAGCGCTGCAGCACCCTCAGCACCCCTACTTCCCGCGGCTATGGTTGTATTCTATTCTCCGTTACCTACAGCTGACCCCTTGCTCTGGCCAAACGCTACGCCACGCCCGCGGACGTTCCTTTTTTCTCCGCATTGGCTCTGGATCTGAGTACCTCCCCAATGATTTGTAGAACGCAAACACGTTGGAACCGCTCTGACGTGTCCCAGACACCGATGGGTTGGGCCAGAGCCAGAACACATGGGTAAAGCTGCATTTTCAAACTTCGTCATTGGCTTGGTTACTCCGATGGGTTAGAGACGATCCGACCGCTGATGACTTTGTTTTGTGCAACACCCCTCATTTGGACGTCGCCACAAACGACTTCAATGTCTCAGACTGAAGTATGTAGCGAACATAGAGCAGCGGAGGAACTCACTTTGAGTCGTCTTGGCAACAGCTGACCCCAGTTGAAGTGCTGTCGTTGTAAACGTTGTTCCAGACTGTGTCAGATGTGGACATGAATATGGATGTTTCCCTATGTGTCTCTCAAATAGCACCCTATTCCCTAGATAGTGCACTGCTTTTGACCAGGGCTGGGTGCCATTTGGAACACAATCTGTGTGATAATTGACTGGTAGAACCTGCCTTGAAGGGCAACATGGAGGCGGATGTCCTTTAGCTTGTAATTATGCAGTATTGTATCATCGTGTATGGGCTTGTAATTGGCTCGTTCATTAACCATTCATGATATATGGGTGAAGAGCGTTTCGTAAGAGAGGTCAACGTCTGTTCATAACAAAGCGCCCCCATCCACATACACACGCTCACGTGAAACTATTGAACATTATGGTCATTTCTATCAAGCCTTTCTCAACCAGCCACTATGAAACATCAGATATCCTTCACTGTATTTTTGGTGCTTTGAATGTTTAGCTAATTAGCATTGCTACTGTAAAATATTGCTTACTGTCCACATTTAAAAGATCAGCTTAGCCATTCTTCTTTAGTCTGGAGCATGTCAGAGGTCACAGGGTTAAAGGTCACCATAGAGCTGACTCAGGGTGGTTTATTTGGGGGCGCTCTCCTCTCAGTCAGACCTACCTCTGCATAGCTGCCTAGTTAGAGGTTGTGACAGATGGCTGCTGTAGCGCTACTAAATGAGTGGACACACTGAGGTAACATGGTCTCTCACCCTCTCTCTCCTCCCATAGGTTCTGGCCATCCGGCCGCCTCCCCGTACGGCCCCTCCCCCCACCACAGTGGCTTCCTGCCTCCCAGCCACTTGGCAGGTAAGTGTAAGTAGCACCACATTTTATATTCACTTTTTTCCTTTTTCCTCTCTCACAGTGTCACACTCGTATTGATAATACTTCTACAGTCACTAGGGCATACGGTTGTGAAGGGAGGGTATATTACTGGTAACTTTCTAAGTTTACCAGTAAACGAACAATGTTTTGGTAACTTTTAAGTTTCGGCGGGAATTTTATCATATGATATCTGGTTGTCTTTTTGGGTACTGGAATTATTTCTGGCCCTTTGTGTGGTCTAATTAGTTTTAGAAATATATAAAATAATCAAATAAGATGATAAAAAAATGTATTAATAGAATGACAACGTTGTAAAACATTATCCTAACTCTAAATCATCAACTTACTGCTGTTTAATTTGAGACTTTCAGCATGAAATATCCTTTTTTATTTTTTACACACTTTTATTTATTTTACTATGTCAAAATGTTTTTGCTGTAAATCAGGGCTCAAAACTGCGACCAAAACACTTGCATTTGTGACCCTTTGACTTGGCAGTGCAACACCAATTTTTTATTGGTCTCTAAGGTGCAAGTTGCATTAGTTTCACAATTCGCCTTTATTTTTTTTAAAGATTTATTCAAACAGCAATGGGTATGCAACAATGGGTATGAATCTTTGTGATGCGCAATTCAGTCATCATGCCCTGTTTGAATGAACTTTTCTAAAGGTTTTCCCAGTTAAATGTTGTCTGCAAAGTGAATGATATCATGATGATTTGTATCAATCACGGGGCATTTGTTTTGCAAACTCTGCCATCACATGTAGCCTACACTGTACATTACAAAGACACTGTCTCTTGCTAGGCGCGCAATTACATTTCAGTCATTTAGCAGACACCCTTATCCAGAGCTAGTTACAAGAGCAATTAGGGTTAAGTGCCTTGCTCAAGGGCACACTGACAGATTTTTCACCTAGTAAGTTCTGGGACTCGAACCAGCGACCTGTCGGTTATTGACCCAATGCTCTTAACTGCTAGGCTACCTGCCACCCTACAATTGATTTAAAGGGCAACTACACCATCCACATTTTTTTTGGGGGGGGGGGGTGGATTTGTTCCTAGACCTCAAAAGTGATCTCCTTATAAGGCCCTACAACTGTAGAGTGACTTCAAAATCACAAATAATAACAGCCTTTTTGAGATTGTGCAAAGGTTTTATTTTTTCCCTCCAAACAAGCAATGTAAATATGATATTGTAAAGTTAAAATGTAATTATTTGTGTATGGACGCTAGGTCGTTATAGGCTTTAGGCTACTTGCTCAGCCCGCAAATTAAAGATTTACATGATGCACGCATCATCCGCTTTCCAGGGACAGTATTGTTTTCATTCGGGCCAGTAGCTTTCAGTTGGCACTGCAAGGGCATCATTTAAAAGATGGCTAGTTAGTATTAGCCTGGTTCTGTATGAAATGCAGGCACATTATTGGACACAGGTCAGATCATTATCGCCGCTCAAGGGTAAAAAAATGTATGCAACCAAATCATGTGCAGGTGCCATCAACTGAAAAAGTTGGTGGCAAAAAAAGTGATTCTAGAGCCCTGTAAATGTTTTGGCGCCAAACTGGTGTCAGTTGTGAAAAAAGTCAGTGGTTGGAAGTGTGCCATTGTTGATTAGATGCTTTTTTCATTAATTAGGCTATTTTCTCTTGAACCATATGGTCTACCCACTAGAAACTCATGGACAATATGGACACTGATAAAAAAACAAATACTATATATGAATATATATTTTTTCAGTTATTGAAGTATATTTTACCAAAGTTACCATAGATTGCCATAGATTACCTGTTAATCACCCAAATTATTGAACGTTCCGGTAACTTTGGTAAATAACCAGTAGTTTTGCAACCCTACTATGGCATCATTTGATAACATAGCCCTTTGTTGATTGGAAACGAAGTTCACTTGAAGGTTATAATCGGCATTTAGAGGTCCTTAGTTAGCTAGTGAGGTCATCCTGTTGCTCCATTTCTTGAATTTTACTGTAGGGCTGTGTATAGAGAGCCCTCCCCCTGTGATTCA
Source organism: Salmo salar (assembly GCF_965601325.2). Taxonomy (NCBI): domain Eukaryota; kingdom Metazoa; phylum Chordata; class Actinopteri; order Salmoniformes; family Salmonidae; genus Salmo; species Salmo salar. Next base: position 13,854,717 of record NC_138314.1, on the reverse strand, counting down.
TAAAATATACCCTTGAATAACCCTCCTTCCTGTACTGATGTGAATGGAAGGCCACTCTGGGCTTGTTGAGGTTGTATTTCTAATCCCCCGACTTTATTTTCCAGCCCCTTTGTTCAAGTGAAGGTTTTTCACTGCACAACACTCCTGTCTTATTTCATACTGTCTTGGACAGAGGCAGATGGCCTCAGCAAATATGACATTTTACCTTGAGGCTTCTTTCTATAGCATCTTCAAGTTTTCCTCGTCTATTACAGAGACAGAGTAATAGAGGTTTTTGTATTCTTCTGTATTTCCTATCAAAGATGTTGTTAGGCTTCAGTGCAGCAAGGTGATTTCATGGGATAAGCTCTTGAGTCAATCCAATTTGAGTTTATAAACACCTGGTGCACAGGGGGGAAATGTTATTACACCCCTCAAAGATTTTGGGTGAAATTCCTGCCCAACGAACGAACTCAAGTGTGACTCGGCAGGAATGATTTTCTAGCTGTTGTTTGCTGATAAATTGACAAACCGAGGCATTGCATTCACCACAGAGTGGAAGACTTTCAAAACTAGATTAAAGGATCATTCATCATAGATATATCCTCCGTAATTTTCCATTGTGTCTTCTTGACAGTCTTCCTCAATCTTGAAATCTTGATAATGTTGTCTCCTGATTCCTCCGGTAGGTATGCATACCTTTCCATGTTTAGTTCCATGTAAACTGTGACCAGGTTTAACTAAGGCACTTAGTAATAAAAAAAAAGCACTACCTAGAATGATAAAGGTTTATTCGGGTTGGAACCATTTTTTGAATCCAGGCGGAACCTTTTCACCCAACGAAGGACCCTTAAACAACCCTTGAACCTGGATTCAAAAAAGGGTTCTCCTACAGGTACAGACGAAGATCCCCGTGGTTTTAGGTAGAACCTTTTTTCTCGGAGTGTGCAGGTTAAAATGGAAGTATGAAACACTGAAGCCTCTGTAAAAACTAGTTGACAAACATTCTCCTTTCAAGCAGCTATGTGCCTGACTGTCCAGAACCAGACTAGTATGGCACATTGCACATATCAAATCCCCTGTCCATTTGTAGTCCAGCTCCAACCTAGACCCCATCATACTCCCTAGCATCAGGATCAGAGATCAAAGGCTCTCCGCTCCATTACGGACAGTGTGGGAGTAAATCCAGTGTCCAAGAGGCGTGAGTGGCCAGAGCAGGCAGCCAGCCTCGCTAGCTAGCTACATACAGTAGGATTAGAGGAAGTAGTATGGCAGCGCTAGGAAACACACAGCTCCGCTTGTAAGAGAAAAGCCGAGTGGAACGAGTGGTCGGGCTCCTCCAGCCAGCTCAGCTAATCCCTGTTTGGCATTTTGCAGATCCTTTCAGTCGCTCCAGTACCTTTGGCGGCCTCGGCAACCTTTCAACCAGTGCCTTCGGAGGATTAGGCAACCCCTCGCTTGGTAAGCGCCGACCCCCCCCTGCCCCCCACGGCCAGACACAGCGCAGCTCAGCTTTAGACCACAGGGAAGGGCCAGGAAGGAAAGAAATCAAGGCACTTAGCGCTGCATCAAATGCCAAAATAAAACTAGCACAGGGAGGAGCAAAAAGGCAGGCAGCACAGCAGCAGAACAGCACAGCTCTCTCTCTCTCTCCACCCCGCTCTCCCCCCTCCCCAGTAGCTTGGCTTCAATCTGACTGCAACACTGCCAACGCACACAGCACTCACAGGCTTGCTGTTTGGTTGCTATTCATGTATTAATTATTCTACAAGCCCCCTCATCGCCACTGTGGAGGACTCTCTCCCTCTCACCCTCTCTATCTCTCTCTCTTCCTCTCCATCTCTCATATTCTCCTCTGCCAAATCATTTCCCCTGTAGCGAAATGGATGTCAGTGAAATAGACACGCTATGGAATGCTAAGGTCTCCCTGGCTTTTCACAACCCTCACCCCCAGAGGGAAATTGATTACCCCCACCCCCCCATCCACCCCCCTTTCCAGTAAAAAAGGCCCTGAGAATGAGGAATGAATTGGGGAGCAGAGCAGAGTAGGGCCCTTGGTCCAAGCAGCTAGAAGCGCAAAGGGGGAAGCCATTAACCTTGCCAGTCTTTGTAAAGCAGAGCTCTTTGCAGCAAGAGACCGCTCAGAACCCTCAGGACAAAGACAAAGTTGCTTTTGTGTAGATTTTCTTTATTTCCTCGTCTTCAGTCTCTTCATCTGATGTTCTGTGTCCAGAAGGGGGTTTAGTTTGTTTTGCTCACGCTCTTTTCTCCATGTCTCCTCTCCTTAAGGCTCCAACAGTATCTTTGGCCATAAAGAGGGCCCAGGGGGCCTGCCAGGCTTCGGCAGCCCCCACCACGATACCTGGAACAGGCTCCACCGGACCCCACCCTCCTTCCCCACCCCGCCACAGTGGCCCAAGTCTGCAGACACGGAGCGCAGCAACTCAGTCAACAGCCACGAGCGAGAGAGAGAACGAGAGAGGGAACGGGAGAGGGAGAGAGAACGGGAGAGAGAACGGGAGAGAGAACGGGAGAGAGAACGGGAGAAAAGGGATTCATCCATCAGCAAGGAGGAGAAGGATAAAGACAGGTGTGTATTCTATATGAGTACAACTCTGAATCATTTCCATTAGTTGTAAGTAACACAAGTTGTTGTGTTATTTGAATACAAATTTTCATGCACACATATTTCCCCCCCAAAACTATTTCCACCCTTCTGATAAATGCATATTTTATTTTGTTTGTGTCCCTCACAGAGATTCGATTGACCGTAACCGTCACTCGAACCGTTCATCCCCTGCGTCGGCCCAAACCAGCTACCAGATCAGCAGCCTGATCCGCTCTAACAGCCAGAACTCCAGCGACTCTGGTCGCCACCACAGCGCCAGTGTGGATCGGGTCCGGGAGGCCGAGAAGGAGCTCCTGGAGCGCCACCGAGAGGCAGCCATTCTGGGGGACGTCAAGGTGAAGGAGAGCCGCTCCCCTGGAGGAGGGAAGGAGGTGACAGACAGAGACAGACGCTCGTCAGAGGACTCCATCAAACCAGCCCACCGCACGCCCTCTCCCTACCCCAAGGCTGTCCTATCTGAGACAGGAATGAAGATGGCTGGTGGTCCCCCACCCACTCTACTCAAGGACGGGGACAGGGACAGGAAGGAGGGTCCTCCGTCCTCTGGGGGGGACCTGCTGCTGCACAAGGTGAAGAACGACATGAAGATCAAGGAGGAGCGCAAAGAGGACCAGGAGGTGATGGTGGTGAGCTCCGAGCCTGCCCCTCAGCCTGCTCCTCCTCCTCAGCCTCTACCTCCTCCACCTCCCCAGCCCGGTCACCACCACCACCACCACCACCACCCTCCTCTGTCCCAGCAGCCTCCTCCCCCCTCCCCACGCTGCAGTGACTTGCCCACCCACGGCTCCCTGCACGGGGTGCACATGGCCCACTCCCTGCCCCTCTCCATGAGCGCCATGCACCAGATGGGCAGTCTCAACGTGCTGGACCGGGCCCGCATGGCTCCCTTTATGGGGGTGAGCCCCCTGGCTGCTGCTGCAGGGAGGGACCGGATGCCCCACCAAGCCTTCCCTTGGGACCCACTGAGGGAGGCCTACCGCAACCTGGACCTGCAGCGCAGGATGGACTTTCAGCTGAGGGCTGAGCAGGCCCAGCGCTTCCCCAGCATGTACGAGCAGGAGCGGGCTTACCGGGAGAGAGAGGCCCACGACTACTCCCACCATGAGCACATGCTGGAGGTACGGCGGGAGCACGAGAGGATGAGGCAGCAGGCAGAGGAAAGAGAGCGCCAGCACCTGAGGGAGGAGCTGGACCGGGCACGGCTCCACCAGCTGCACCAGTCCCCCATGGAGGGACACCTGCCACACATGCCCCCCTTCATGCCCCACCTGGGCGGCATGCCCTACCCCAGACTCAGCCCCTCCACCGGACACAACGGCCTGCTAAACCGGACGCCCCCCACCGCTGCCCTTAGCGCCCCCCCTCCCCTAGTGCCCGCGGGCAGCACAAGAGCAGCCTCCCCCAGAAGGACTACCCCCCTCACCACCCAGGACCCCCGAGATTACTCCCCCTCCCGCAACCCCAAAGAAGTGGAGGCACGGTAGCTTAACATAACAGACAAAGGACGTGAATGCTTAAAAAGGCGCACTCCCCAATTTGGAACCTTCTAGAGAGAACAAGATGCACTGCTTTTCAATGGAGAAAGGCATAAGTAAAAGAGAAAACAGTATGATTGTACAAAGTAAAGATTTGTAAGGGTGAAGAAGCACATGCCATGCTTTTATTTTATATGGACAGGCTGATGAGAATGTTGGTGAGAAGAACACGAATCAAAAAGTGTGTATGTTAGTTTCCGACTTAAAATTTGATATTAATATATTAATCCAATACTTTTTGTCGATTTTTCCGTGAAAAGTGAGATTCTGATTGAAAAGAGAGATTCTGATTGAAATTAGTTTGTACATTTCCTATCCTTGTTCCATGTATAGACATCATTTTTATGAATTTGTATTTTGTGCATTAGTCCATTTTTTTCAATATTTATCCCAGTCCATTGTGAGACATATCAATGATAATGATCCACACTGGATGATGCTCCACAGTGGATGATGCTCCACAGTTTTTACCCAGTAATTTAACCTCATGGTACCTGAAAATACTCATAAATGATCATGTACAAAGTTACATTAAAGATTTGTTGCATTTTATTTGTTTTGCCTTTGAGATATGCAGACAAATATATATTACGAGGTCTTTGTTCGGTCTCTGTAAAGAAGAATTTGTGTAAAAAAAAAATGACAATGTAAATTTATTAGGCTTTTTAAATGTTTCTAGAAAAACAAATGAAATCAAAACAGAACCACTTCCCGGTTGTAAACCATGGTAACAGACGAGCCTGTCCAATGGGAGGGAAGGAGGGCGGGCATCAGAAGGGGGCCTGGAATGATCTTCTGCAATCTATGCAAAGAAGCACTGAGCACCCCGATGGAGAGCCACCTGGAATGGAATGGACTGTTGGATAATGTTGATTCTTTGAGAGGAACTTGGATTAACTCAACATGTTTTTCTTTCCAATCATGGGACATGGAATTAAACCTACAGACTTCCTGGTTACAGATAAACTGTACCAGAAGCTTACATACAGCCCCAGTGACAGCAAAGGAAGACACGTTTGATTGGGCGGCAATAGGACTTCCTCTGTCGACCGTTGTGGTGTTGTGCAGTTGTTTTTCTTAGACTTGTATACAAAACAAGTAGAGTTTTAGGCGTGCAAAAAAATGAAAACGAACATTCATGTACGGAATAAAGTTTGGACCTAATACCTGCATTATATCGCTTTTTATTCACATTCAGGATCATTCTCTGAAACCAGGGATACTGGATGTAAACCCCTTCTAAATGTAAAATGGTGACCATAACAATAACACACAAATCACTGAAGGAAGCAGTTTTTCATAGATTTGCCAATACTGCCAGTATCTTAGCTTGCTCATTTCATTTAGCAAATTTCTAACACATCCTAAATGAAATACAGTGCAGTAGCCAAGTATCTAAAGCCAAGGGGGGGGGGGTTCTGTTCTTATGAACATTTGACAGTCATCTCACAGGGATTAGCTGCAGGGCTCTCACAGCTCTCCTGGGGGATCGATGGGTTTGGGGAGAGGAGAGGCAATAGAGGGTGGGACTAATAGGATTGATTTTGTAAGAAAGCAGATTTTTAGTGTTTGTGTTGCAGCTAACCACTATTGACTGGAGGCCGAGCGGAGTATTGACCTGCGGCCTGGACTCATTAAGAGGAGCAATGCCAGTGAGGGAGGCAGCAGGCTATCGGATGTTAGAGGAGAGGAGGACCGCTCTCCCCTGATCCCTCTCCCCTTTCTCCCCCCTCCTTCTCTCACCTCCTATCCCCACACTCATCTGTTTCGCTAATGAAGCCGGAAGGTCCTCTGGAGTGGTCCGAGGAGAGGGACATACAGACGCCCCGTCCCGTTATCGACGAGGGCCTTTCTCTCTCAATTCAATTAAATTCAAAGCAAGTGGAATAGATAATAATCAAAAGTGAAATAAACAATACAAAATGAACAGTAAACATTGCACTCACAAAAGTCTCAAAAGAATAGAGATTTCAAATGTTATATTAAGGCTATGTACAGTGTTGTAGCAATGTGCAAATAGTTGAAGTACGAAAGGGATAGATATAGATTGTTTTTATAATGGTGTTTGTGCTTCACTGGTTGCCCTTTTCTAGTGGAAACAGGTCACAAATCTTGCTGCTGTGAAAGCACACTGGTATTTCACCTAATAGATATGGGAGTTTATCAAAATGTATATATTTTTTTTGTGGGTCTGTGTAATCTGAGGGAATACCGTGTCTCTAATATGGTCATACGTTTGGTAGGAGGTTGGGAAGTGCAGCTCAGTATCCACCTCATTTTGTGGGCAGATGGCACGTAGCCAGTCTTCTCTCGAGAGCCAGGTCTGCCTATGGCGTCCTCTCAATAGTAGCAGTACCCCCTGTATATAGCCTCGCTACTGTTATTTTATTGTTGTCTTTAATTATTTGTTATTTTTCAATTTTTCTTGTTTTATTATTTTTTGAATGTTTTATTTATTTTTTACTTCAGTTTATTTTAGCAAATACTTTCTTATATATATATATATATATATATATATATATATATATATATATATATATATATATATATATATATATAGATATATATATAGATATATAGATATGCTCTCAACCTGCTCCACTACAGCTCCGTGGATGAGAATGGGGATGTGCTCCGCACTCCTTTTCCTGTAGTCCACGATCAACTCATTTGTCTTGATCACGTTGAGGGAGAGGTTGTTATCCTGGCACCACACTATCAGGTCTCTTATGGTGTTGCGGTCGTGCTTGGCCATGCAGTCATGGATGAACAGGGAGTACAGGAGGGGACTGAGCACGCACCCTTGATGTTTAGGATCAGCATGGCAGATGTGTCGTTACCTACCCTTACCACCTGGGGACAGCCCGTCATGAAGTCCAGGATCCAATTGCAGATTTAGGTGTTTAGTCCCAGGGTCCTTAGCTTATTGATGAGCTTTGAGGGCACTATGGTGTTGAATGCTGAGCTGTAGTCAATGAATCGCGTTCTCACGTAGGTGTTCCTTTTGTCCAAGTGGGACAGGGCAGTGGGTCTAGGGTTTCTGGGATAATGGTGTTGATGTGAGCCATGACGAGCCTTTCAAAGCACTCCATGGCTACAGAAGTGAGTGCTATGGGTCAGTAGTCATTTAGGCAGGTTACCTTGGTGTTCTTGGGCACAGGAACTATGGTGGTCTGCTTGAAACATGTTAGTATTACAGACTCAGTCAGGGACAGGTTGAAAATGTCAGTGAAGACACTTGCCAGTTGGTCAGCGCATGCTCGGAGTACACATCCTGGTAATCTGTTTGGCTGGTGCGCTCATACATTCTTCAGTGTTGCTTGCCTCGAAGCGAGCATAGAAGTCATTTAGCTCGTCTGGTAGGCTTGTGTCATTGGGCTGCTCACGGCTATGCTTCCCTTTGTAGTCCGTAATAGTTTGCAAGCCCTGCCACATCCAACGAGTGTCGGAACCGGTGTAGTACGATTCGATCTTAGTCCTGTATTAACGCTTTGCCTGTTTGATGGTTTGTCGGAGGGCATAGCGGCATTTCTTATAAGCGTCCGTGTTAGAGTCCCGCTCCTTGAAAGTGGCAGCTCTACCCTTTAGCTCAGTGCGAATGTTTCCAGTAATCCATGGCTTCTGGTTGGGGTATGAAAGTACAGTCACTGTGGGGATAACGTCATCGATGCACTTACTGATGAAGCCAGTGACTGATGTGGTGTACTCCTAAATGTCATCGGAGGAATCCCAAAACATATTCCAGTCTGTGCTAGCAAAACAGTCCCTTAGCTTAGCATCTGCATCATCTGACCACTTCCGTATTATCGAGTCACTGGTATTTCCTGCTTTTGTTTTTTCTTGTAAGCAGGAATCAGGAGGGTATAGTTATGGTCAGATTTGCCAAAAGGAGGGCGAGGGAGAGCGTTCTGTGTGTGGAGTAAAGGTCGTCTAGAGTTTTTTTCCCTCTGGTTGCACATGTAACATGCTGGTAGAAATTAGGTAAAACGGATTTAAGTTTCCCTGCATTAAAGTCCCCGGAGACTAGGAGCGCCACCTCTGGATGAGCATTTTAGATGAGCATTTTCTTTTTTGTTTATTGGCTTATACAGCTTGTTGAGTGTGGTGTTAGTGCCAGCATCGGTTTGTGGTAAATAAACAGCTATGAAAAATATAGATGAAAACTAGTGTGGTCTACAGCTTATCATGAGATACTCTACCTCAGCCGAGCAAAACCTTGACTCTTCCTTAACATTAGATTTCCTGTACCAGCTGTTATTTACAAATAGACACAGACCGGACCCCTTGTCTTACCAGAGGCAGCTGTTCTATCTTGCCGATGCAAGCTGTATGTTATCCATGTCGTCATTTAGCCACGACTTGGTGAAACATAAGATATTACAGATTTGAATGTCCCGTTGGTAGGTTAGTCTTGATCGGAGCTCATCCATTTTATTATCCAATGATTGCATGTTGGTTAATAGGACTGATGGTAGAGGCGCCCCGACCTACGTCTCTGATATCTCCATCTCTTCTTCATGTGAATGATGAGGATTTGGGCCTTGTCCGGTGTCTGAAGTAAATCCTTCGAGCGACTCATTAAAGAAAGAATCTTCGTCCAGTACGAGGTGAGTAATCGCTGTCCTGATATCCAAAAGCTCTTTTTTCGGTCATAAGAGATGGTGGAAGAAACATTATGTACAAAATAAGTTACAAATAAAGCGAAAAAACACAATAGCACAATTGGTTAGGAGCTCGTAAAACAGCAGCCATCTCCTCCGGCGCCATTCAAACACTATTTAGGCTTTCTACTGCCAAGTTTAAACCTTCACTATTGCAGTGCAACGTTTTGTCCAGGAAGTTGCCTAAAAGGGATTGAATTTGTTGTTGCCCAGTTAAACTAGTGTAGCCCACAGCTATATGGCATAGCCAGATCAGGGTCTAACATAAGGACGACTCAGAATATGCTATTCTGTTCTTAAATAGGCTACATTCTCTTCATATCATGTCTCTTTAGACCTGCTTAAAATAAATAATGCATTTATTGTGAAGGTGTAGGCTATATTACATGGATTTATTAGACTTTTTAAAATGTAGATGTTCCAAAGGTCTGCATCAGTGACTTGTTAGACTATGCGTGGAAGCCCAGAGATGCTAAACGTGTTTGTGTTAATTAACGGTCAATTACGGTGAGACCGGCAGTTATCGGCTGACAGAATTTCACGACAGCCACGGCCAAGCCCGGATCAAACTGTGGTGAGGTCATTAAGGGATGTTATTGAAAATCAATGCAGCTCTTTGTCTCACACACTCACCAGCAGGCAGGCCACTTTAAAAGGTCTCCTGGAAAAAAATGGGGCTTGCCAGAATGGGGCATGGTGTATTGGGAAGACTTAAATCACTATCACTTTCAATTTAGGCCGGCTATATTCCACAATAGCCCGACGGGGAGCATCTGTTGGCTGTGTACTTCACTTTACTGCCATGTGATTTTATTCCTAATCAGACAGTCAACAGCAGGTACTTAACCCCCCTACCTGTTAGGCTACAGCGCAATGATTTTGGGAAGGGGGGGGGGGGCTTTTATTTACTAGCTTTTGTGAAAAAAAAACATCTTTCATTTTCTCTGCTTCCATCCCTCCCTTATTCCCTCCATCCCTTATCCAGCTTTGTTCAATTCATTTTGTGGTTGAGCGTTAAGGGGTTCTATGGGAGATGAAAGGCTCCATACATTTTACTCATTGTCTAGCAAAGTTCATTTATTTGGGAATCAATTGACACATTGCTTCATGGAATATCTAACACAGCTAGGAGGATTATTTACAAGGTCTGCCATTTTACAGCAGTTCAGTTGAACAATTCAGCATTCGTGTTGGATGAAATCATGTTTCTTCATTGGTTAGTATTGCACGTGATTTTCTCGATATTTCATGTTTAGAATGTAAAATAGAATTTCTTCCCTGAGGAACAACATCAGTTTTATGAAGATATATACCAGAACGTGTTTCTGATGTTTCAGCCTACAATATAAGCTATTTTCTAAGACTCTGAAGAGTATAATTTTTTTTTTAAAGATTTTCCTCCACCGTTCCAATTAATAGGATAGAAGGAATGGTATATACGAGGCAGGACATTGTATTTTGTTCTGATAATCCCCTGCGTTTATCAGGGAGAAACCTGAATGCTGAAGGTTGGGATTGAATTTTCATGGTGTTCAAATACCTCCAAAAAGCTCCTGGCACAGAGTTCACCCCTGAGCCAGCGTACAGACGAGCAGGCCTGGGGGCTTTCTTCACTCACAATGGCAGCTAATAACGCTGTGCCAAACTAATAAGATGGGCAGCGAATGAATGGATCGGTCCAAGCCTCTTTTCTCCCTCTCTCTTCCCCCTGATAAAACATGTATGAAAACGTTTTGAGCAGCTATGCAGTGCTCTCCACAGCCTTCCCCCTAGCGAGGGCTAATGCATTAGTTCCCATTTGGAGGGTGTTTTGAAATGGAGATTGGTATTGAGACTTGGAGGCCCCATGATCGTGTTTGAATTGCTGTGGGCCGGCCCGGCTCCCAGACTCCGCTGAGCTTGGTGATTTGGTAGAGTTCAGGGTTAGGGTTATGATAGTGTTCACAGCTAGACTATATCTGCGTCCAAAATGGCACCTTATTCCCTACATAGCCCGGGTTCTGGTCAAAAGCAGTGCACTATGTAGGGAATAGGGTGCCATTTTGGAAGTACCCATATCTGACCCAGGAAGAGGGGAAATGGAAGGTTGGGCTTTATCAGTGTATCATTAACACTAGTCACAGTGTGTCTGTGTGAACTGTAGATGTTTTTCACCACCTAAAAAGGCTACCTGCATGCATACATCATTCCATTTCATCTTTTCATAGCTCTCAGCATCAACAGATAGCCTGCTGACAGTATCCAGGACAGTTCGACGGAGTCAGACTGAGCCAGACAGTGTTAATTCCAGGCCCCAGTGACAAAGTGCTGTCTAATGTCTTTGCACCTCTGGCCCAATGGCAAATATGCCTGCTATCTCACACTGCTGTAAGGCTGTGCAAAGACCAGAACGGCCAAAGAGAGAGACGGAATATAAATCAGCACATTTCAAAACAGTAGAGTCTCAGAGAGTTGAGGTGTGGATGGAGACAGGGAAGAGGAGGAGGAAAGAGGGAGAGGGGGCTGCAGACAGGTCCAGCCACAAGGCAGCCAAAATAATTTTTCCACTTTCATTCATTTTTTAAGGATTTCTTCCACGGTTTAGTGGAACCTCATTCTCCCACACTGGCAGTATTATGTACACAAGCCGTAAAAACTAATAACATTTATGCAGCTGGGTGCATCTGGCTGGTTGGAGGTGGTCCTCTCTGGTTGAGGGCCTACAGGCTGGCATGGCGCCGCCACCCTGTTCTTTGTGTGGGCAGGAGAGGACCAGGGGAGGGAGCCTCTCTAAATACTTATGGATGAAATGAGGGTTCTTTAAAAAAAGGAGGGGGAATTCAAGACAGATCGTACTCATACAGGGCTCATGGCTGGTCCAATTTGGCACGCTGAACGCACATGATTAGCCGCTGAGACGTTCATCAAATGTGGCTCAGTGTTTGAAGGGGGTAGCGAGAGAGAGCTGCTGCCAGCTGGTGACAACAAGGCTTGTGTTCACAGGCCAAGAGCAAAGTTTATTTGAATATGGATCTTGCCATGTTTTTCCAAGCTGCGGAATGAGAATTATGATTTACCCTCTATCCGTATCCCCCCCTCGGGTGATGTTTGATATTCATAAGTATTTATTCTGTTTGACGTGCCTCACAGATACACTATATGTACAAAAGTATGTGGACACTTCTTCAAATTATTGGATTTGTCTATTTCAGCCACACTCGTTGGTGACAGGTGTATAAAATCAAGCACACCCCCATGCAATCTCCATAGACAAACAGTGGCGGTAGGATGGCCTTACTGAAGAGCTCAGTAACTTTCAACATGGCAACGTCATAGAATGCCACCTTTCTAACAAGTTAATTTTCAAATTTTCTTCTGTCCTCCGTTGCAACACTCACCGCTGAGTTGCAACATTCTTCTGGAAGCAACGTCAGCACGATAACTGTTATTCTGGAGCTTCGTGAAATGGGTTTCCATGGCCTATGATCACCATGCGCAAGCTTTGGCTTGAATGGTGTAAAGCTCTCCGCCATTGGACTCTGGAGCAGTGGAAACGCGTTCTCTGGAGTGATGAATCACCCTTCACCATCTGGCAGTCCGGTGGACAAATCTGGATTTGGCGGATGCCAGGAGAAGGCAACCTGCCCCAACGCATAGTGCCAACTTTAAAGTTTGGTGGAGGAGGAATAATGGTCTGGTGCTGTTTTTCATGGTTTGGGCTAGGCCCCTTAGTTCCAGTGAAGGGGTAATCTTAGCGTTACAGCATACAATGACATTCTAGATGATTCTGTGCCTCCAACTTTGTGGCAACAGTTTGGGGAAGGCCCTTTCCAGTTTTAGCATGACAATTCCTCCGTGCACAAAGCGAGGGCCATACAGAAATGGTTTGTCGAGATCGGTGTGGAAGAACTTGACTGGCCTGCACAGAGCCCTGACCTCAACCCCATCAAACACCTTTGGGATGAATTGGAATGCCGACTGCGAGCCAGGCCTAATCACCCAACATCAGTGCCTGACCTCATTAATGCTCTTCTGGCTAAATGGAAGCAAGTCCCCGCAGCAGCATTCCAACATCTAGTGGAAAGCCTTCCCAGAAGAGTGGAGGCTGTTATAGCAGCAAACGGGGGACCAACTCCATATTTTTGCCCATGATTTTGGAATGAGATGTTTGACGAGCTGGTGTCCACATACTTTTGGTCATGTAGTGTATATGGCATACACCTCATGTTTTGGCTCCCATGTATGAGGGTTTCCATTCTAATAAGAAATTATTATGTCAACATATTCTTTTCACTCAATCTCAATCAATTGTCCTTTAGATTGTGCTTTTGTTGCCTGAGAGAGCGATAACAAGCTATGGCATGCTAAAGACACACAAAAGGGAATGGTATCAATTGAACATCTCCCAGAGACCAGAGAGGAATGATCCAACCTGAAACCATACCAAGCAGAGACCAGAGAGGAATGATCCAACCTGAAACCATACCAAGCTGAGACCAGAGAGGAATGATCCAACCTGAAACCATACCAAGCTGAGACCAGAGAGGAATGATCCAACCTGAAACCATACCAAGCTGAGACCAGAGAGGAATGATCCAACCTGAAACCATACCAAGCTGAGACCAGAGAGGAATGATCCAACGTGAAACCATACCAAGCTGAGACCAGAGAGGAATGATCCAACCTGAAACCATACAAAGCTGAGACCAGAGAGGAATGATCCAACCTGAAACCATACCAAGCTGAGACCAGAGAGGAATGATCCAACCTGAAACCATACCAAGCTGAGACCAGAGAGGAATGATCCAACCTGAAACCATACCAAGCTGAGACCAGAGAGGAATGATCCAACCTGAAACCATACCAAGCTGAGACCAGAGAGGAATGATCCAACCTGAAACCATACCAAGCTGAGACCAGAGAGGAATGATCCAACCTGAAACCATACCAAGCTGAGACCAGAGAGGAATGATCCAACCTGAAACCATACCAAGCTGAGACCAGAGAGGAATGATCCAACCTGAAACCATACCAAGCTGAGACCAGAGAGGAATGATCCAACCTGAAACCATACCAAGCTGAGACCAGAGAGGAATGATCCAACCTGAAACCATACCAAGCTGAGACCAGAGGCCCATTCGAATGACATCCTCCACAATCCACCACAATGGAGATGTTAAATTGATATCATTCCACAATGGTCTTAGCTTAGTATGGTTTCAGGTTAGATCATTCCCCTCTGGTCTCAGCTTGGTATGGTTGGAGGTCGGACCATTCCAGTACAACCTCTGTTTTAATTACATTCAGCAAGCTACATGGAAGATGCCAGCATCGTGACATGGTGGCAATGTGCATGCAGAGAGCATTGATTACATTTTGTCCCTCATGCACAATGTGGTGTTTGAATTTCTCTTGCTGCCAGGCAACACATACCTCATACCTCATGTTTCAAATACTGTATGTTTATTGTGTACTCTGTCTATATAAATAATGTCATTAGAATATTGCTTTAGAATATACATGGTTATATCATGAATGACTTTATTGTGCAATGACTATGTTATATAAGATAATAATGTTTATTTGTCCATACTTATATTAAATCGTTTGCACTATTATCATAGTCCAATGCATTTTCATTATTGTTGTTTTGTTATTCAATATTCAGTCCATTATATTGATTGTGGTCAAACACATTGACACACAGTTGATCTGAACGTTCCAAATGGCTAATATCCTAGATCTATCCTGGTAATAGTTGACTTTGCTTTGTACAATCTGCTCTCGGTGTACAATCTGTGTGCATACAGCAACAAAGAGATCCAGGGCAGATCCTTTATGAATCCGGCTTTAGCAAGAAGATGGGACATTCTACCCCTGGCCCTGAGAAACAAGCCTGTCTGACTTCTGTAGAGGGCTAGCTGTCTCTGTCTGGCAGGCAGTACACTTTGAAAAGTGCTTATCTGGTATCTGTGCGGGAGTTGCATGCACATGATAACAATCCCTATCTTATCTCTCTCTGTTCGTTAATGTCACAGCTTAAGGGCTGCTCTTCCACTTGCAATGGGGCTTGCAGAGCGGATTGTTTGCAGATTAGCCAACACAGGCCTTTGTAGGCTTGGAGTGGAAAAAAAATGCTTGCCTTGTCCTGCAGACGTTCTTATGTGCACACGTAACCACATGCAATGGGTCTCTTCGCTTGCCTCCTATGTGCTTGTGTCAAATGACTGGAAAACAACACTTTGGCTGGTGGGCTTAACAGAGACTATCATTGTTCTCAATGATACAGTACAATGCTTTTTATCTTTGACTATTTTTGGGATACCAAAACTACTATAAAAATTATTGGAAATATAGAGTACTCATTCCAGGCATGAACCAAAGACTAATTGGTAAATAATGTTTCATCTGATGTTTATTAAACTAGGGATATATTCATCCTAAACTATTTAATGTGTGGTCCATGGCCAGCAACTCCAGCCTGCGCGGCCAAGTCCATAATTATCTCGGTGTGACACAAAGGGGCCCAGGCAAAGCTCCATTGACTTCAGCCATCTGGCTATCTCACACAACCCTTGGCTACACAGTGCCTCACTCAGCGATTTACTGTGGTGTTGAAGGCCAGCTATTTAACACATCGGAACAACAAGTACTGCTATCAAGCAGGCGCTCTCCAGGCCTCGTTTCTGTGCCGCCCAAGAATGTCTCTTATCTCTTTCTCTGCTTGTTGGTTTAAACCAGGCAGCATATGCCCAGATTCTCCCTAGAAGACTGCATTGTGGGGCTAGAGCATGGGGGAGAGCCGTGCAGCCCTGACAGAAACACTACATGACCAACAGTATATGTTCACCTGCTCGTCGAACATCTCATTCCAAAATCATGGCCATTAACATGGAATTGGTCCGTCCTTTGCTGCTATAGCCTCCACTCTTCTGGGAAGGCTTTCCACTTGATGTTGGAACGTTGCTGCAGGGACTTGCTTCCATTCAGCCACAAGAGCATTAGTGAGGTCGGGCACTGATGTTGGGCGATTAGGCCTGGCTCGCAGTCAGCGTTCCAATTCATCCCAAAGGTGTTTCGATGGGGTTGAAGTCAGGGCTCTGTCCAGGCCAGTCAAATTATTTCAGACTAATCTCGACAAACCATTCCTTTATCGACCTTGTTTTGTTCACGGAGGCATTCTCATGCTGAAACTGGAAAGGGCTTCCCCAAACTGTTGCCACAAAGTTGGAGGCACAGAATCGTCTAGAATGTCATTGTATGCTGTTCCCTTCACCTGCCAGCAATGGGTGTGGCTGAAATAGCTGTATCCACTAATTTGAAGGGGTGTCCACATATTTTTGTATGTTTCGTGTGTGTTGCATGTGAGAGATGTAGGGGGGAATTGAACCCTTATGTGTGGTAGGCAATACAGGAGCCCTGAGATAAATTTTGTTTTCCAGCAGCCATTTTCTCGCCAACATCCATTTATTCACTTTTTACATTACAGGACTATTGAAGTGAATTTGATGCATTCATACTAATATCATTTCTGCACTACCCATGCAGCATAGGTATATGATGGGTTAGCTGACAACGTTACCATAACGATGTGCACGCTTCAATGGGGCAGAAGTCTGTGAGTTGCTGTGATTCTGGATGGCCAGATAGCTATCAGCCAATAGTGTGCAACTGCAGCCCGCAATTCAGGGCGTTCCTGTATTAATGTCAACGCTAATATGGCTCAAATTTGATAGCCAGACAACAATTGTAACAATGAATTTGAGAGACAACACGTGCTCATTATGGAAATGTATTTCTGTTTTCAATAAACAATGGAGACAAAATCTAGTGTACATGTTGTCAGCAATCTAAGCCAACTCAGTTTGTTTGCCCCATAGTTGCACACAGATCTGTTTTGTTGCTAAACAACCAAACCGTCTATACAATGCCTTTTTATTTCTTTTCTAGTATGCTCTAAGCTACAATAGGAGAGACTGATCAAAATAGTAGGCCTACCTCCCATTTCACATTAATAAACCACGCTCTCTCACCTGATTAGATTTTGATTAGTACCTTCATTCTTGTCTCATTATTGTTACTTCTAAAAAAAAACAGGCCCCCATTCGTGCTCACCGAATAGAATGACTAACCTTCTCATTTCCCTTCCCTGATATTTCTTTGTTGTGGCAGAATGGTTTTAAATGAAAAGTATAAGTGCAGTGTAATTACAATTATGGGGGTATTATGAAATCCAATATCACAATGAATGTAATTTTATTTGCTTGTAATCTTTCTCACCCAGGCTAATAGGCATTATCAAAGGGCACGCTCTGGGCTTTAAATGGCGCAGCAGCATCTCTAAATGGAATGGCTGAGACTTCTCTCTGCTCCCTCTGTTCTTTTGTCTTTGATTTGCAGGCAGAGGGCTTGACAGTCAGAGAGGCACAGGAGATTTGTCAGCCTGTGATCTTCCAGGCTCTTTGACAAATGAGTGACTTTGGCAGAACCAACGGCGGTGGAGGTATTATGGCTCTTGTGGAGGTACTAATACTGTTGTGCTCATGTAGAATCCTGATGAGTCTTGGGAGACATTCATTCATGATGAATGCGGAACAAAACAAAAACAAACGTAAAGCAGTCCCTTCCATTGAGTTAATATCATATAATATAATATGGATCCATTATACACATGATGACAATGCATTCAGGTATCACATGTGGTATTTCTGTACGCTACAAATTCTCTCATTGTTTATTCCAACACATTTGGATAACATTTTAACAATTCATACCAAATGGTTCCTGCATGAGTAACAAAATTGCCATGCATTTCACTGAAAATGTTCTCTGATAAAATACTATCTGTCTGCAGTTGCAAAGAACCCATGCTGTCTTGTTTTAGATACATTCCACTCACTTGTGGAACGATCGGGCTGCAATCACCATCTAGTCAATCTTTATTACAGTGGAGTCAACTGCTCCACCAAGCACACAATTGTTTGGCATTGATTGTGTGGATCATTTGAGACAGACAGTGTAATGCTGGAAGCAGACTATGACAGAAAGAAATATCTATGTTAATGCCCTTGATATTAAAATACTTCAACAGAAAATTAGAAGCAGATCAATACATTTTAATGCCCATATGAATGAATGTTATTTTTATCCTTTCCGTGCACTACTAGCAATAGGAAATGGCTTGCTTGCATTGATTTTTGGATGTTTCCTTTTTAATCAGGCATCTGAAAATCACTGCATATACAGAACTCTACAGCCTGCTCCTTGGTTCAGCTTTGTCTGTAGGATCAGGTACAATGATTCATGCATAGAACAAACACTACCCCTTGTGGCAGTGTTGGCCCAGTGCACAGTGTGTGATGGCTGCCACCTCCGGCTGCCTCTGTCTGTCTCCTACTGATAAGTTAACCTTGTGATAACATGCTAATGCCTGAATAACACTGCACTAATTAGGACAGCTTTTCACAGTTAGTTAAGAGGACATCCTCAGCAATTAGCCCGAGTCAGGGAGATAATTTCAGAGGGCAGAAAATAACCGTTTTTCCTGGGCTCCAGTCGGCTCCTCTCTTTCCCATTTGGCAACATTGTGCGTCTACTTCCCATTTATTCATTTAATTCTTAAAAAAAAAAGTTTTCTACAGCTGCCATGAGTAATGTTTGATCCAATTAGGAGATATTGATTATAATTGTGGGTTTTTTAAAGCTTTTTTTATAATCACGCCCCTGCTATCTGAAAACTTGCCAAAGATTCACAATCGTGTTAAGTGATTTCTTAATTGAAAGGACCATTTTGAAAAAGGATGGTTTGCGTGCGTGTGCGCGCATGCGTGTGTGTGCATGTGCATGCCTGCACGATTGCTCACGCACATGTAATATTCTACATACGTGTTTGAGTGTGTCTCGCATGTGTTTCTCATGTGAATGTGTTTGTGTGCGAGTGACCTCCGCGCACCTTGCCGTCCTCTCCAGACAGACAGCTAATAATGAGAAATGAATGCATTAGTGAGGAGAGGCCCCTGCACTCATCAGCCACTCTGCCCATTAATAATGCACTGCCTGCCAGGGAAGAGAAGAGGGGGAATTGCAGAGATTAGCCCTGCATTAAGGACTCATTTGCTATTTCTATTACATAGAGGCTTTGGTGTTTCTTAAATAGGAAAGATTAGTGCAATTGTAATTGAAGTTGATAAACATGCTATATCAAAGTATATATTTAGTAGTCACCCCTGGACCAAGGGATCTGAGAGCTCTATGACAGCATGGTTTCTGTTCACACTGAGTCAGTGAGTCACACACACATATAATCAGAGCATGAGAGGGATGCTGAGGTCAGTTTTAGCAATGATTATAGAGTCAGTTCAATACAGCTCCAAACACCAGCATTTTAATTATAAGTACAGTTCCTTTATAATGGTAGATAATAACCATATGTTAACCTTATGTGATGACAGGACTAAATGTCATGTGTGTATTTACACAGTAACTAACTTACTTATATAGTCTAGGGTAGGAACATATTACTGTGAAGAAAGGTTCCCAAGGATTCCTACATATCTTTCTCATGCAATAATTCTTGGTGTTGATTGGTTGATTGTGAGGGAATCAAAGAGACATCAGGATTGAAAGGGAATACTATCAGGCCCAAATATGAAATAAATAGATGCAATTTTAGTCACCTATCATCCGAGAATACCATTCTGCCTGCAGATGAATAAGTCAGAACCAACAGATATCCTCTGCCCACCTTTAGAATAACTATTTAACCCCAAGGTACTGTAAGGTGAATTTCAGTTCCTAGTCCATAAATCACATTTTAGAGGGATGCATTTGATTTGACAAGGTCTGCTATTCCACCAAACCACCAACACACACACACCCTCCCACCTCTTTCTCTAACCTGGTGTTTATCACTCAGCCTCATCCAAAGTGATGACACCCAGCCTTAGCAGCAGATAAACAAGAGAGCCAGGATAGGAGAGCAGCACAAACAGACAGGCAATAAGATTAAAGAGGTTGTCACTCTGTTATCAGGGCCAGACAGAGAACAGATGTCCATTGACCTGGCCCGGGACCCTCAGGGACCCTCCATCCAATCTTAGGGCCATCACAGTGAGGTGAGCTGACTGCTGCTTTTTTAGCCTGGCCCGCTAACGCACGTCACTGCTGTCTGAAGGCCAACCGACAGGTTCCCCTAGTGACTGACTTGACCACCTGACCCCAGTGAGGAGAAGATCTGTCTCTGTTGGGGTTGGAATACAGTTGGTGCAGTTGGTGTATGGAATGATTTGGGAAATAATAAATGGGCAATCTACTGTATGATATTCAGGCTTGGTAAAGCTGTCATCAAGTCAAAGGGTGGCTACTTTGAAGAAACTCAAATCTAAAATATATTTTGATTTGTTTCACACTTTCTTGGTTACTTCATGATTCCATATGTGTTATTTCATAGTTTTGATGTGAAGTCTTCACTATTATTCTACAATGTAGAAAATAGTCCAAATAAAGAAAAACCTTTGAATGAGTAGGTGTGTCCAAAATTTGACTGGTACTGTATATATATTTGTAATTGTTACTTTGATTGTACTTTCCTTCTGGGTCAAAGTGAGAGCCAGGTGGAGCCGAGCTCCAGTGTTGCACTAGAAAGAGCTCCAGTACTGTACAAGAAAGTAGGATAAAAGCTGTAGCTAGGGTTAGAGATAAGGTAAGGGTTAGGGTTGTGGTTGAGGCTAGGGTTGAACTGGAATGTGGACCTGAAGCTAGGGTAAGGGTTAGGGTTGAGGCTTGGGTTGGGTTGGGGATGAACTGGGATGTGGACATGAAGCTAGGGTAAGGGTTAGGGTTGAGGCTTGGGTTGGGGATGAACTGGGATGTGGACATGAAGCTAGGGTTAGGGTTGAGGGTTAGGGTTGAACCAGCTAGGGTTAAACTGGGATGTGGACATGAAGCTAGGGTAAGGGTTAAGGTTAGGATTGTGGTTGAGGCTAGGGTTGAACTGGGATGTGGACATGAAGCTAGGGCAAGGGTTGAGGGTTAGGGTTAAACCAGCTAGGGTTAAACTGGGATGTGGACATGAAGCTAGGGTAAGGGTTAGGGTTAGGGTTGTGGTTGAGGCTAGGGTTAAACTGGGATGTGGACATGAAGCTAGTGAAGGGTTAAGGTTGAGGCTTGGGTTGGGTTGGGTTGGGTTGGGGATAAACTGGGATGTGGACATGAAGCTAGTGAAGGGTTAAGGTTGAGGCTTGGGTTGGGTTGGGGATGAACTGGGATGTAGACATGAAGCTAAGGTTAGGGTTGAAACGCGATGTGGACATGAAGCTAGGGTAAGGGTTGAGGGTTAGGGTTAAACTGGGATGTGGACATGAAGCTAGGGTAAGGGTTAGGGTTAGGGTTGTGGTTGAGGCTAGGGTTAAACTGGGATGTGGACATGAAGCTAGTGAAGGGTTAAGGTTGAGGGTTGGGTTGGGGATGAACTGGGATGTGGACATGAAGCTAAGGTTAGGGTTGAAACGCGATGTGGACATGAAGCTAGGGTAAGGATTGAGGGTTAGTGTTGAACCCGGGATGTGGACATGAAGCTAGGGTTAGGGTTGAGGGTTAGGGTTGAACCAGGATGTGGACTTGAAGCTAGAGTAAGGGTTGAGGGTTAGGGTTGAACCAGGATGTGGACTTGAAGCTAGAGTAAGAGTTGAGGGTTAGGGTTAAACCGGGATGTGGACTTGAAGCTATGGTTAAGGTTACGGTTGAGGCTTGGGTTGGGTTGGGGGTGAACTGGGATGTGGACAAGGAGCTAAGGATATAGGGTTAGGGTTATGGTTATGGAAAATATTTGTTTGCTCATTGTTTTATCTGTGGCTGTGATAGAGGGTTAGGGTTATTTATCTGTTTTTGTGATAGAGGTTAGGGTTAGGGTTTAATCGGGATGTGGACATGAAGTTAGGGTTAGGTTTAGGAGTGGTTCAGTTTGTGATAGTATCAAATGGCAGAAATAATAATAAATATAAATAATAAAATGTTTACTATTTTACCCTCCACTAAATGGTCTTTCTCAACCAAACAACAACTAGGCTAAATTAAACACCTGAACAGTGGTGGTGTGTGTGTCTGTTTGTGTGTGCGTGAGTGCGACTGAGTGTTGGACATGTTCACTTAAATCAGAGTCATAGTTGTGACAGTAGTATGGCTGTCCTGAGGTACAGGCTTGGTGGGTCCATCATTTGCATTCTCAGCATTGCACCCAGACCTCCTCGGACTTGGAATTGTTAAAGTGCTCCATGCACACTATGCAGAAGTTTTCCTCGTTGGAGGAATATGAACGTTCGGGTTCAATGTGCTTTGTTTAGGCTTTTTTCTTAGGCTGGACAGTTTTTTGTTGTTGTTCAGTATGGTTTGCCTTGGCTTGCATCTTTCCAGCTGTTTTTTTTTTGACAGGGAAATGTGTCTTTTTGCCTTCTGAGTGCTTGACTTTTTATGCTCTTCAGTGGTCACAGTGGCATGAGTGGTGGCTGAAGAGGTGACCTGGGAGGCAGCTGGCAAGGCCAGTGTGTCATCTGGAGCAGGACAATCAGTGACAAGGGAGGGTGCAAAGACATATTCCTGAAGTATATTAGGGTTGTATGGCCAAATGCCGGTGCACCTGAACCCAGCCTGTACATTGGTGGGTGTTGTGGCACCCGGAAGTGTTGTTTTGACAAGGCCTGGAATGTCATATATGGTCATGATCTTTCTGGGGTTCATCCTCATCCAGGCATCACTGGCAGAGTTCACCATTTTCTTCAATGGCCCGTACACACTCCTGTCCAGGGGCTGGAGCTTGTGTGAACAGTGTGGGAGGAAAGAAAGCAAGACTATGCCAGACCACCTACAGAAAACAATTACCTTGATAGACAGGTGTGGTTGACAAGGAGAAGGACCACCTTCCTTTCCAGGCTGACCTTGGCATGTTTGGCGAAGTGTTCAAGGACAATGAGGAAGTCATCCTCCTGCATCCAGCTAGATCCGTTTCCACTTCCAAAATTGGCCCATCCCGTACAAAGTGGTCGTGGTATCTTTTTTGCGGTGGAAAACAAAAGTTGGGGGGGATTGAGTTTCCTATTGCATTTATTAGCACATGCCATTGACACTAGTGTACCCCTTTCTGCTGAGGTGATTGCTCCAACCTGTTTGGTGCCACGTTTCACGACCACTCTATCAGGTGTTTGTACTGTGGTTATTCTCGTCAACATTCCATATGTCATTGCCATCAAAGCTGTATTTATTTATCATCACCTGTCCTAGTTTGCTGAAAAACTCTGCCACATTTGTTCTGTTGAAACTTGTAGCCCGCGACAGACTAGTTGCTTCAGCACTCTTAATGGAGAGAGTAGGGTGCCGCTTTAGGTAAGACGAGAACCAGTCTGCTCCCACCATAGAGGTCTCATCCCATGACTGAGTATGCTTGCAACCATATTGTACAGCGAGTTGGGAGGCAATTTCCTGACTTGTAACAATATAATAAAATATGTTCAATACCTCTCCCAATTAATACCTTACATTAATCATTTACATTATTACTCCCTCCCTTGACCTTAATTGCCACCAACATTAACTGCTGACTTTTCCCTGACTTACTCCTCACTAATTCCTATCAAGTGCTTACCTCATGGGGAGACAATCCATAATATAAATCAGCTGCCCTCAAGAGACTGGCAACTTCTGCTCCTGCTCATCCGTGAAGACCCTGTTTCCACTACGGTAGCCTACATGAGGAAGCTCTCTCAACCCCTTCTCCAGTAGCTTCTTTCTCTCTTTGCAGAATCTGTACAGCGTCACATGACATATGCCCTACAACTTTGCAACTGATCTGATTGACATCCCCCTGCTCTGCTACACCTTTTGACTCTCTTTTCAAAAGCTATGGAGAGGTACTCCCCTGTCTTTCTTTTCCATGATCTAGGCATGCTGAAAGTAAAAGAAAACATTCAGTTTTACTCAAGGTTAGTTGTAACATTTTCTCATAAGTTGTTACAACTAACCCTGACCCCTTGCAGTCATCAGCTAGCTTCCATTTTAGCTAAATGTTAAAGCTTTAGCATTGCTAACTTGCATCAAATATCTCTACAAAGACTGGTTATAAACCTGATATAAGTTTGGTGAATGGAACTACAGTTGATGCCATCACAGAAACAAATTTGGTCAAAATAATTACTTTCTTACCTCAAAAACCGATTTCTCTCAATAGAATCTGCATTTCATCACAGGGACTTGCTTTTTCCCTGAGGGTTCAGAACTAAACTGAGCATGTGCACAGTGAAAGAAAGATGGCGCCAAAGAACATGGCTGACGTTTTACATTCTCCCAACCAATTGTGCTATCTTGATCTTTTTTGTGTGTTTTGTGTAACTTATTTTTTAACTTATTGAGTACATAATGTTGCTGCTACCGTCTCATGACCGAAAATAACTTCTGGACATCAGAAAAGCGATTACACACCACGCTGGAAGGAACTTTTTCCTTTAACAAGTCCAACGAAAAGGATATCCTGCTTTCACTGGAACAGGCCCAGATCCACGCCTTTTGCGTGACGAAAAGACGCTGGAAAAGGGGCCCCAGATCAGGCATCCTTCTGAAAACCCGGAGGCCAGAGTAAACTCCCACTGCCTTCCATTCTTCTCGCTAACGTGCAATCATTGGACAACAAAATGGACGATTTACGATTAAGATTATCCTACCAATGGGACATTAAAAACTGTAACATCTTATGTTTCACCGAGATGTGGCTGAACGAAGAAAAGGACAATATTTTTATTTTACCTTTATTTATACAGGTTTTTCTCATTGAGATAACATCTCTTTTCCAAGAGAGACCTGGTCCAATAGCAGCAGGGGGAACAACATTTCAGACAAAACAACTTACATACTGTACACTAACACAACATTAAACAAAACTATAAACACACATACAGTACAACAAAAACATTTTACGTAAACAATACGAAAGTCTAAAAACAGCTGTCCTAAAGACAATTACACTCTTCTATGATATATACATCGATCAAGTGTTTAAACTCCACCAACGAAACTAGATCATACTTTTATTTAAAATATAGATAGAGCTAGCAGGATTTTTCATGCACCGGCAGAACAGAGACGCAACTCTGGTAAGACGAGGGGTGGGGGTGTGTGTCTTTTTGTCAATAACAGCTGGTGCGTGATGTCTAATATTAAAGAAGTCTCGAGGTATTGTTTGCCTGAGGTAGAGTACCTTATAATAAGCTGTAGACCGCACAATCTACCAAGAGAGTTCTCAACTGTATTATTCGTAGCCGTCTATTTACCACCACAAAAGAAGAGGGCACTAAGACCGCTCTCAACCAACTTTATAAGGCCATAAACAAAGAAGAAAATGCTCACCCAGAAGCGGCGCTCCTAGTGGCCGGGGACTTTAATGCAGGCAATCTTAAATCAGTTTTACCAAATTTTTACCAGCATGTCACATGTGCAACCAGGGGGAAAAAAATCCTAGACCACCTTTACTCCACACACAGAGATGCATACAAAGCTTTCCCCCGCCCTCCATTTGGCAAATCTGACCATAATTCTATCCTCCTGATTCCTGCTTACAAGCAAAAACGAAAGTAGGAAGTACCAGTGAGCTGCCCAGTGACGCGAGCCTACCAAATGAGCTAAATGCCTTTTATGCTCGCTTTGAGGCAAGCAACACTGAAGCATGCACGAGAGCACCAGCTGTTCTGGATGACTGTGTGATAACGCTCTCGGTAACCTTTAAACAGGTCAACATTCAAAAAGCTGCTGTACCAGATGGATTACCAGGACGTGTACTCAAAGCATGCCCGGACAAACTGTCAAGTGTTTTCACTGACATTTTCAACCTCTCCCTGACCGAGTCTGTAATACCTACATGTTTCAAGCAGACCACCATAGTCCCTGTGCCCAAGGAAGTGAAGGTAACCTGCCTAAATGATTACCGCCCCGTGGCACTCACATCGGTAGCCACGAAGTGCTTTGAAAGGCTGGTCATGGCTCACATCAAAAGCATCCTCCCGGACACCCTAAGACGCTACAGAGGGTAGTGCGTACGGCCCAATACATCACTGGGGCCAAGCTTCCTGCCATCCAGGACCTATATAATAAGCGGTGTCAGAGGAAAGCCCATAAAATGGCAGCTTCTACCCCAAAGCCATAAGACTGCTGAACAATTCATAAAATCGCCACCGGACAATTTACATTGACCCCCCTCCCCCTTCCCTTTTGTACACTCGTTTGTTTGTTACCTATGCATAGTCACTTCGCCCCCACCTACATGTACTGATTACCTCAATTTGCCTGTACCCCGCACACTGACTTGGTACAAGTGCCCCCTGTATATAGCCTCGTTATAGTTATTCTTATTGTGTTACTTTTATTATTGCTTTTTATTTTAGTCTACTTGGTAAATATTTTCTTCTTCTTGAACTGCACTGTTGGTTAAGGGCTTGTAAGTAAGCATTTCATGGTAAGGTCTACACTTGTTGTATTCGGAGCATGTGACAAATAAGATTTGATTTGATTTGATCATATGATTCTACCTCGCTCATGATTGGAGGAATTGCAAGTGTTACAACTAACAGGTGTTCCTACAATTCTCGGTCTCCCCATTGCAATAAAAATTCACAAAATCACCGATTTGGCACATCATTGTGCACATGTTAGGCTACATACACATCATTAAATATATTGAGACAAATTACAGACAGTAGTCTTCCTACAAGTAGTAAAATAAAACTATTGACTGACCATGAAATGTACTATATTTCAATCAGATTGAAAACAGCTATAGCCTACTGTTAACATTTTAGTGCAGTTATCTCGGTTTTCATTTGAAGTATCTTTGTTTACCTCGCTTGTTTGTATCAATTGCAAATACATTGGCAACTTCGTATTAGTAGTAAATTTCTGTTCTACCGTTATCTGTGGTAACATGTGATTCTATGTTTAGCTCTTCTGTGTATTAAGTGACGCAGGAGGGCAACGCACGGCTGTTCTACAAGTGGTCTGAAGCAGGAGTTCGATTATGAGCGTTTACAAGTGCAACGTTACGTCACGTTCGTTGGAATGATCGGACCAAGGCGCAGCGTGAGTAGCGTTCCACATAATTTATT
This sequence comes from Salmo salar, assembly GCF_965601325.2. Classification (NCBI taxonomy): domain Eukaryota; kingdom Metazoa; phylum Chordata; class Actinopteri; order Salmoniformes; family Salmonidae; genus Salmo; species Salmo salar. The sequence goes on along the minus strand of NC_138314.1, from coordinate 13,827,797 downwards.
AGAAAGTGAAACTTAGCAAAATACAAAACAATAAACGAACTGTGACGACAATGCAGTGCTAACAGGCAACTAAACATAAACAATATCCCATAACCCACAGGTGGAAAAAATGCTACTTAAGTACGATCCCCAATTAGAGACAACGATAACCAGCTGCCTCTAATTGGAATCATACAAATCACCAAAACATAGAAAAACTAAACTAGAACTAAACTAGAAAATAATAACTAGACAAAAACCCAGTCACACCCTTACTTACTCTACCATAGAAAATAAGAGCTCTCTATGGTCAGGACGTGACACGTTAATAATGATGGCTTTGGGAAAGCTTGGATATTTAACGACACTCATAACGATGAACTTAGCCTGAAGATGCTTTTTTTTAAACTGAACACTAGTCTAGAGAGGCATCACGCTGGGCAAAAAAATTGTTGAATCAACTTGTTTCCACCTCATTTCAACAAAAACAATTAAATGTAATGACGTTGAATCAATTTGGAAAACCGATTGAGTTTGCAAAAAATCATCAAAGTAACGTAATTTTGTCTTTTTTTTAACCCAACGTTGACCCATAATCCAATGTCATGGTGACATTTTTTGTTGGTTAAACATTGAACTGATGTCTGTGCCCAGCGGGATGGGATGGTTGTTTGCCTGCAGGATCAATGGAGGCCAAGAGCTCAGAGGGGTCACCTTTGATGGTTCAAGGAGGAAGACAAGGGCTAATGAGGTGCTGAGGGTAAGCATATAGAATAAATAATAATAACGCATGCAAAATGGATCAATAAATTAATAAATAAGTACATAAGTAAAAACACCAATGGATCAAAGGGATTAAGGTCTGCAAAAATAAGTGCTTAGTAAGGTGCTTAGTATAAGAAGTCAAATAGATTAAAGACAAAAGACAAAACAAGAAAAATAAATCATATTTCCTGAACTTCCTCCTCATGTTGGTGGCAAAGGATGTATTTTTACCGTTCAAACTATAACCCTAGCTCCATGTCTACATCCCGGTTCAAACCCACATCCCAGTTCAAAATTACACAATGGGTACCTGGAGGAAAATCGGAGAGGGTCATGCCTTTTCAATTTCAGTCAAGGGGAGGGTTTAGTATTTTTTAAATCTAGTCCAGGGGAGGGTCATATAATTTGTAAGTGATGAAATGTAAATATTTCTCAGTGTTTAAGAATTAGTTGCTTATTAGTCTATTTATCGATGTGTGCCCGATGCCGCCCCTCATCTCTGACTCCATGCTGGGCGCACAATATCAAGTGCGCCTATAGGCTATTTAGTGTGGTCTCAATCAAATGATCCATAGTCTATAGGCTGTAGGCTACGAAGTGCATGCTCTGAGAAGCACAGAGCAAAGTTATTATATTTCTAAGATAGTTGCTAGGGTGGTGTAAATAAAACTAAGCTGCATTACACACTGCAATGGATGTTCCAACCCTGAGCCCCGGCCTGCTCTGCTCTTTTTTTGTGTGCTGCCTAACCAATGGCTGTGCTGTGTAGGCCCATGGTGGCGGTTCAGCAGGAGAGTCAAAGGCTTCTTCCGAACATTATTTTGGACTCTGCCTAGTCCAAAAAATGCTTGCGGATTAGCATATGTTCTATTCAGTTTGAGAAGGAGAGCACGAAAATGAGATGGAGGACCGGAGGTCAACTTTGATAGCTTGCTACTGCTGTAATAGATTTGATTAAAAACAACATGTTTCTTTCCCATGATGTATTTATCGAACTATGAGTTATCGAACTCACAATAAACCAGATTTGAGTAACTTACGTTGTGGTGCTGAAACTTGAAGCACCAGCCGCTGCACAATCAATCAGAAATGGACAGCTCATGGTGCTGAAAGTAGGCAAATTCGAGTAGGTATAATTCATTTCAACCATCTTCAGTTTAATTAGACTTTACCAGTGGCGACCTGTCATTCAGGGCAGGTGGGGCAGAGGCCCACCTGTTTTGAGGCCCACATTTTTATCAGTGGGGGGGGGCTTGCCTGTTTTGCATGCTATTTTGGCATTAATACGTGTCACATATCAGTTTGCAAACAATGTAAAAAGAATATATATCATTGAGTTAATAAAGCCGCATACAAACATGGTCTGTTTTTTGTTTTCTTGAGTAAGGCAGTTCCAAAATGCAGGTGTTTCAGCCTAGGTCAGTGCTTTCTGTGGTGGTGGGGCAAGCTAACAGAAAATACAGAGCGTTACGCCGTGATTGGCTCAGTGTACTGTCACTCATGGGGACACTACGTTACCACCAAGTCTATACTTCGAAAATTCTAGCCCCTTGGGTGCTGCCATAGAGTTACATTATAAGTGCCCATCCAAGAAGGTTCAAGGTCATTGGCCACAGATAAAATGACGTCAAATCATGTTATATGTACAGTAGCTTTGATTGGACTGATCATGTCAACATCATACTTTCAAAATCTTAGCTAGCAGCCATCATCATGAATCAAGTCGACAATCTACTGTCAAATCCCTTTTAATCCTTGTCATATGAAGAGAAATAATGAAAATACATTTATAGATGAAACGAATTGGTGCTCATTTGCCATTGGACATAAGCATTACACAACAAGTTGGAAATCGCAAATTCAACAATGAGTGGTTTGGAAGGAATCAGTGACAGTGGCCCCAAATCTAGGATTAAAGGGCTCTTTTCCAAGTTTAAAATGATAAACATTCAACATTGGCCATGCTGTCAATGAAGCATTACTTGTGCCATGCTCAAAACAATTGTTAACTCAGAACTGCGAAAACTTCACTTCAGTGAGTTCAAGACAACTGGAAAGTCGGGAATAAATGAGCTCCGACAGGGAGAATAAGTTTTGAACGATCATCAATTCAGACTCAGAATTGTAAATCCGGCCTCTTTCTAGAGCTACGACCTGAAGATCAATGACGTCATCATGATTCAACCTTGTTTTTTTCCAAGTTCCTAGTTGTTTTGAAAGCACCATAAATCCAGAGAATGACAGACTTTGAAGACAAAATATGCCCAACAAGGACCGGTGCGCCACCTTCCTGTTCAAGTGAGCACAGCACAACAAGATGAGTCCAAAAATGTATTGTATGTCGCTGCATAAGTGATGTAATATGCAAGGGAGATAAGTAAACTGTAGCTAAGAAAGTAATACTAAGTGTATGATGTTTAGTAAGATGTTAGTAGCCCATGTGCCTCACCCTAATCATTTGGTCTATTTAATTTTGCCTACTGTTCTGACTTGGTGGTGCACACGTAGCCTATAACCTGTTTTAGAGAAATGTAATCATCGAATATTGTAAGAGCTTTCATTGTCTGCTTATATGCCCCCTTTATTTATCCTACGATTCTGACTTGGTGTACAGGGAGAACACTGTAAGAACGCCCATGTTCTGAATTCTGTCGCTGTACTTTTCAAAAGTGCTAAACAAATAGTTATATTGACTACGTCTGTCCTAGCTCGCTCATTAACGTCTTAATCGAAATTACGGATTGCCTATTATCCGCTTGTCATCTCAATTGTCATTAGAAACCACATTTGTTTAAGCAAGTCAGCCATATCAGCTATGTTTTTTTTAAAGACAGTAAATGAGGCTGAATGAAATGTTTCGCTACCAGACAAGGCTCCGCTGATAGCCAGGTGTAGCAGTGGTAAGATGTTGGGACTGCTGTTGGGACAGCTTTATGTAGGCCCTAACAGTTCGTGAGCACTCTTTGTCACTGTTATAGTGTAATTAATGTATTGTTTAGTGTTGTGTAGTGGCTTTGCTGGCTTGCATCCCACTTATTAAATTTTTTTGCCCCACCAAGATTTACATGCTAAAATAGACACTGGACTTTACTAACATCAAGAGGGCTTTGTGTTGGAGCCTATTTCTTTCTATTTAAGAAATAAGAGGTAGGCCTACCTGTTTGACAGACAAAATGAGGCTATAGGCTGCTACTGTATGTCTATAGATTTGTCTGTCAATCCCTCCACCCACCATGCACACTTTATAGGCTACCTCCGTGTCAGTGAAGGGCTGTGACGTTAAAACAAAGATTTAAATTGAGAGGGTATGCTATAGGCCTACATTTCATTAAAGAAAATGGCAAAAAGCACAGGCCTGCCCCTTGTTAGCTGAAGATTTTAAAGAAAATAAAACGGATCCGATTATATAAAGTGTGATATAATTTGTGTGGTATTAAAAAAGATGTAGTTATATGTAAAATTATCTAGAATTGCACAAAATGTTTATAAAAGGCCATTTTTTTCTCGTACCTGCAAATACAATGATAGATTCCATGCAATGGTTTTACTATCAAGGAGACCTTTCCACCTCTACTCTTTTCTACAGTGATCCGCAGGCCTGTGCATTATAAAAATTCCTACCTTGCAAGGTAATGCTTACAGGATGAAGAACAGTTTTCTAAAACTGTATATCTAAGGCTCTGGTCTGTCCAAGAAGTGACGGTAAATGGTAGAAATATCCTCTGCTATCCACTTTGTTTAAATTATTATTTAGGGTATAGGGGAGGGTCACTTGTTTTTAATTAAAGTGTTCTGGGAGGGTTAAGGTAAAATATATTTTGCCGAAGGTAGGGCCTTTCATTTTCATTTCAGAAATTACATTCACTCCCCAACCACAACCATAACCCTAGCCAAGTACCTCAACTCCTCCGACTCCTTCAAGTTGCTGTGCCCTTACCCTATGTTTGTCCTCTGTAGTCGTGTGCCTTATGTTGGCCTGTGAGGCCGTTGGCCTGGCAGGCTGGAACCCCTTCTCTCAAAACCCCCTGTAGTTCTTCTGCATCAAAATGTTTATTTTTAATTTTTTTAAATGTATTTATTTATTTCACTTTTATTTAACCAGGTAGGCAAGTTGAGAACAAGTTCTCATTTACAACTGCGACCTGGCCAAGATAAAGCAAAGCAGTTCGACACATATAACAACACAGAGTTACACATGGAGTAAAACAAACATACAGTCAATAATACAGTAGAAAAATAAGTATATATACAATGTGAGCAAATGAGGTGAGATAAGGGAGGTAAAGGCAATAAATAGGCCATGGTGGCGAAGTAAATACAATATAGCAATTAAAACACTGGAATGGTAGATTTGACAGTAGATGTGTGTGCAAAGTAGAAATACTGGGGTGCAAAGGAGCAAAATAAATAAATAAATACAGTAGGGGAAGCGGGAGTTATTTGGGCTATTTATAGATGGGCTATGTACAGGTGCAGTGATCTGTGAGCTGCTCTGACAGCTGGTGCTTAAAGCTAGTGAGGGAGATAAGTGTTTCCGGTTTCAGAGATTTTTCTAGTTCGTTCCAGTCATTGGCAGCAGAGAACTGGAAGGAGAGGTGGCCAAAGGAGGAATTGGCTTTGGGGGTGACAAGTGAGATATACCTGCTGGAACGCGTGCTACGGGTGGGTGCAGCTATGGTGACCAGCGAGCAGAGATAAGGCGGGACTTTACCTAGCAGGGTCTTGTAGATGACCTGGAGCCAGTGGGTTTGGCGACAAGTATGAAGCGAGGGCCAGCCAACGAGAGCGTACAGGTCACAGTTGTGGGTAGTATATGGGGCTTTGATGACAAAACGGATGGCACTGTGATCGACTGCATCCAATTTGTTGAGTAGGGTGTTGGAGGCTATTTTGTAAATGACATCGCTAAAGTCGAGGATCGGTAAGATGGTCAGTTTTACGAAGGTATGTTTGGCAGCATGAGTGAAGGATGCTTTGTTGCGAAATAGGAAGCCAATTCTAGATTTAACTTTGGATTGGAGATGTTTTATGTGAGTCTGGAAGGAGAGTTTACAGTTTAAGTCAGAACCGTCCAGAGTAGTGATGCTGGACGGGCGGGCAGGTGCAGGCAGCGATCGGTTGAAGAGCATACATTTAGTTTTACTTGTATTTAAGAGCAGTTGTAGGCCACAGAAGGAGAGTTGTATGGCATTGAAGCTCGTCTGGAAGGTTGTTAACACAGTGTCCAAAGAAGGGCCAGAAGTATACAGAATGGTGTCGTCTGCGTAGAGGTGGATCAGAGACTCACCAGCAGCAAGAGCGACATCATTGATATATACAGAGAAGAGAGTCGGCCCAAGAATTGAACCCTGTGGCACCCCCATAGAGACTGCCAGAGGCCCGGACAACAGGCCCTCAGATTTGTCACACTGAACTCTGTCGGAGAAGTAGTTGGTCAACCAGTCGAGGCAATCATTTGAGAAAACAAGGCTGTTGAGTCTGCCGATGAGGATGTGGTGATTAACAGAGTCGAAAGCCTTGGCCAGGTCAATGAATACGGCTGCACAGTACTGTTTCTTATCTATGGCGGTTAAGATATCATTTAGGACCTTGAGCGTGGCTGAGGTGCACCCATGACCAGCTCTGAAACCAGATTGCATAGCGGAGAAGGTACGGTGGGATTCGAAATGGTCGATGATCTGTTTGTTAACTTGGCTTTCGAAGACCTTAGAAAGGCAGGGTAGGATAGATATAGGTCTGTAGCAGTTTGGGTCAAGAGTATCCCCCCCTTTGAAGAGGGCGATGACCGCAGCTGCTTTCCAATCTTTGGGAATCTCAGACGACACAAAAGAGAGGTTGAACAGGCTAGTAATAGGGGTTGCAACAATTTGGGCAGATAATTTTTGAAAGAAAGGGTCCAGATTGTCTAGCCCGGCTGATTTGTGGTGGGCCAGATTTTGCAGCTCTTTCAGAACATCAGCTGACTGGATTTAGGAGAAGGAGAAATAGGGAAGGCTTGGGCGAGTTGCTGTGGAGGGTGCAGTGCTGTTGACTAGGGTAGGGGTGGCCAGGTGGAAAGCATGGCCAGCCGTAGCAAAATGCTTATTGAAATTCTCAATTATTGTGGATTTATCGGTGGTGACAGAGTTTCCTATCCTCAGTGCAGTGGGCAGCTGGGAGGAGGTGCTCTTATTCTCCATGGACTTTACAATGTCCCAGAACTTTTTTGAGTTTGTGTTGCAGGAAGCAAATTTCTGCTTGAAAAAGCTAGCCTTGACTTTTCTAACTGCCTGTGTATATTGTTTTCTAACTTCCCTAAAAAGTTGCATTTCATGGGGGCTATTCGATGTTAATGCAGAACGCCACAGGATGTTTTTGTGTTGGTTAAGGGCAGTCAGGTCTGGAGAGAACCAAGGGCTATATCTGTTCCTGGTTCTACATTTCTTGAATGGGGCATGCTTATTTAAGATGGTGAGGAAGGCATTTTTTTAAATAACCAGGCATCCTCTACTGACAGGATGAGGTTGAAATCCTTCCAGGATACCCGGGCCAGGTCGATTAGAAAGACCTCCTCGCTGAAGTGTTTCAGGGAGCGTTTGATAGTGATGAGTGGAGGTCGTTTGACCGCTGACCCATTACGGATGCAGGCAATGATCGCTGAGATCTTGGTTGAAAACAGCAGAGGTGTATTTAGAGGGCAAGTTGGTTAGGAGGATATCTATGAGGGTGCCCGTGTTTACGGCATTGGGGTTGTACCTGGTAGGTTCATTGATAATTTGTGTGAGATTGAGGGAATCTCTGATACCCAAAAACATCTCTAGCTACTACCAATTCAATCTTCTGGGATTCCATTTCAATCTGTGCGGTACAATTAATGACCATAGCAATAAACGCCAAGAAGCCAACCTTACTAAAGCACAAACTGTTCGGGTCACTCTGTACTGGACTACTACTCACAGCGATCCTCTCAGGCTCACTCACCTTTTGCCCACTATCCTCTACTTTCCTCACTGCCTCAGCATATGTCACCTTCTGCACTGCTCTCACCCTGGAATCTTCAATCTGTCTCACTTGCACAAGACATTTCTGATCCCCAGCAACATGGCCTCCCCCACAATTGAAACACATAACATTTTCCACCTAATCTACACACTTTTTGTCCCATGCCCTCCTGCACACTACTCACACCTTGGAATCTCCCGCCTACATACTGCTGTAACATGACCATAAACTTCGCACCTAAAACACAGTAGTGGGTTCGGAACAAAAGCTCTCATGGGATAACGTATATACCCTAGCATAACTTTATCCGGCAAACACTCTGCATTAAAACTCAGGACAGACAGGGTCTCCTCAGTCTCGCGATCGCCACCAGGTCTGTGTTGCACCAATCGACATGCATCACAGACACTGGGGATCTCCAACTTCAGTCAATCTACCTTAACACTCAACCCCACCCCAGTTTTTACTCCTTTCGGCGTTGCTCCAGGGAACAAAGTCCCAAGTCTCGAAAACGTGCAGCGCCCCTCTCCCTCTGAGCAGCAGACACACAAAGAAATCTATGCAAGTCCACCTCTGGATACTTTGACAGGATTGACAGAACCCAACTCCTTCTTCACCCAGCCTAATACCACAGACGGATCGGCCAAAAAGCATGGGTCCACTTTCTCCACGAATTATACTCCCACTGGGCCAGAGTCATGTCTGGCATTTTCCAGATCATTGGGGGGAGGCTCTGAAGCCTTCACCTCACCTGACGACACAGAATTTTCCTCCTCACTTTTGTCAGGATCAATTTCAAGTTCACTATCTGTCAATTCCTCAGGGTTTTCAATTGCGTAACATGCATTTATCTCTATTGTCCCAGACTCAAATGAGAAAATACTTGACTTTGTCACGTCTACTCCCGCTCCTTCCCGCTGCCGTTCGACTTTGCCGGTCTACTAACCACCGGTCCTGGCATCCAACATTACGCACACCTGGCACCAATCATTACGCGCATCTGCACTTCATCATGAGGCACATCTGGACTCCATTACCTCACTTATTACCTTCCCTATATCTGGCACTCCCTTAGGTCCTTTCCCAAGTCAGTATTGTTTCTGTGTTTCTGTGAAGACGTCACTGCTATGTTATCTCGTTCCATGTTTGTTGTTTTATTAAACGTAGCATCTGCTTCTCGACTCTCAGCGTCTTCGTTACAGGCTTGTATTTCACAGTCGGTTCGGGTTTGCACCTCGCGCCATTTTCACCATCTGTCCTCTTCCTCACCCGGGCCTCTGACATGAATTCTATCTCGTGAGGGAATTCAGGAAACTCAGTATCGAGCCATCCGCTGCTGCCATACTCCCTTCACAGATCTACTCATGCCATCCTCCATGAACATCACTCCAATCCTTTCTTTTTTTGCTAAAATCCATACTTTTTAAAGGTGCAATATGCAGAAATCTGTCAGCCATTTACTGGTTGCTAAAATTATAATAGTTTGCCTAATTTCAGTTTGTGACAAAACAAGCAATGTATAATGTACAGAATCATTGTACCATCTAAACCGCTGTGAAATATATTTTCCAATAATGAAACATATTATGTTTTCAGCTTGCTTGAAGCTGGTGTACAAAACCGAAAGTAAAAGACGCAAAAATGGTTAGATGTGGTTATGTATTTCAAAAACTTTGGTTTACTTTAATGTAGCTGTAAGCTAGGCATTAATAGCAACTGGCTCACTCATGAAGTGCTAAGGTAATGTTAGCAGGCTTTTAGGGCTAATTTTAGCAGGCTGGTAGGGCTAACATTAGCAGACTAGTAGGGCTAACGTTATCAGGCTAGTTGGCTAGCAACCTTGTAAGCTGATTTGTAACAATATATTCATAAAGTATTTTCTTGTAAGTTGGCTGAAAATTACTGTCACGTCCTGACCAGCAGATGGAGCTATTGTATTAGTTTTGGGGTCAGGACGTGGCAGTTTTGTGTGTGTGAATGTTTGTGTTGGTGATTGGGACTTCCAATTGAAGGCAGGTGTGTTGAGTTGCCTTTGATTGGAAGTCCTATATAGGTGTGTGTGTTTTTCTTTGGGGTTGTGGGTAGTTGTTCTTGCACTGTGTTTTTGTATGCCTGTAAAACTGTTCCTGTCGTGTGTATTGTTTTTCCAGTGGATGCTTTACTCCTTTTTTTAAATTAAAACATGAGCATCCATATTCCCGCTGCAGTTTGGTCTATTCAACACAGCTCTTTTTGTGACAATTACATTGAAACCAGTAGTCATGAGTGCAAACGATGTGGTTTAATTTGAAGTTATAGATTTAATGTTATTTCTGTTGGAGTTTACATTATGGAATAGGCTGGCTTTCCGGGTCCTCCATATTACGTCACACCGCTGAAATGTTTTTTCCAGCATGACTTCAGCATTTTTCTGAATTCTGATCAGTTTTATGTAATAACTTGAAAAATAGAAAGTGAGGCTTAACTTTGCATTGGGACTTTTGATGCGTATTCTAATGCAAATCCATTTGTTACATATGGTTACATTTATGCTACCTACCCTTTAAGAACACGAAGCATAGAAATAGCGCACATAGAACAGATCTACCACTTCTTAGACTTGCTTTCAATGAGAATGACAGATCTATAACTCACATTTCTATGTGAATTTGGTCGGGTCGCCCAAAATGTTACTTATTGCAGCTTTAATAAAACATTAATCAAATACAACCACTAACGGTTTTCCTCATTGCTGTTGCTCTAAGATGGCCACTCAGTGCAAATGCGCATGTGCCAATTGAATCTCAACATGGAAACAGTCTGTGGTTCTATTTAATTAACATTTTATTAAAAAGAATGGATTTCAGCAAACAAAGAAAGGCAGACAATTACAGAGGACAAACATAGGTACACGGTACCCTAACCCCAACTCTAGCTGAGTGCAGTGGTGTAAAGTACTTAAGTAAAAATACTTTAAAGTACCACTTAAGTAGATGTTTGTTGAGGTATCTGTACTTTACTTGAACATTTATATTTTTGACAACTTTTACTTTACTACATTCCTAAAGAAAATTATTTACATTTTACTCCATACCTTATCCCTGACACCCAAAACTACTCGTTACATTTTGAATGCTTAGCAGGACAGGAAAATGGTCCAATTAATGCACTTATCAAGAGAACATAGATCCACAGACGATGCAATCACCATCACTCTGCACACTGCCCTTTCCCATCTGGACAAGAGGAACATTAGGCTTGTCACCTAAAACCCTCACAAATGTTTACAGATTCACAATTGAAAGCATCCTGTCGGGCTGTATCACCGCCTGGAACGGCAACTGCACCGCCCGCAACCGCAAGGCTCTCCAGGGGGTGGTGCAGTCTGCCCAGCGCATTACCGGGGGCAAACTACCCGCTCTCCAGGACACCTACAGCACCTGATGTCACAAGAAGGCCAAAAAGATTATCAAGGACATCAACCACAAAAGCCACTGCCTGTTCACCCTGCTATCATCCAGAAGGTGAGGTCAGTACAGGTGCATCAAAGTTGGGACCGAGAGACTGAAAAACAGCTTCTATCTCAAGGCCATCAGACTGTTAAACAGCCATCACTAGCACATTAGAGGCTGCTGCCTATAGGCATAGACTAGGAATCACTGGCCACTTTAAGGAATGGAACACTAGTCACTTTAATAATGTTTACATATCTGGCATTACTCATCTCATATGTATATACTGTATTCTATCCTATTTTTCGATATCTTAGTCACTTAATGTTTTCATATCTGTCATTACTCATCTCATGTGTATATACTGTTTCCTATACTATTCTACTGTATCTTAGTCCGTTCTGCTCTGACATTGCTCGTCCATATGTTTATAGTCTTAATTAATTCCTAATTAGATTTGTGTGTATACTGTATGTTGTGTAATTTGCACTGTCGGAAGCATTTCGGAAGCATTTCGCTTCACCCACAATAACATCTGCTAATCACGAGTATGTGACGCATAAAGTTTGATTTGAACATTCCTGGTCATACCTACTGCCTCTGATCTGACGGAGTCACTAAACACACGTCTGAGTGTCCCGCTGACTATCCTTAAAAAATATATATATATATAATAAAGTCATGCCGTCTGGTTTGCTTAATAAAAGGAATTTGAAATGATTTATACTTTTACTTTTGCTTTTGTTACTTAAGTATATTTTAGCAATTACATTTACTTTTGATACTTAATTATATTTAAAACCAAATACTTTTAGACTTTTACTCAAGTAGTATTTTACTGTGTGACTTTCACTTTTTCCTGAGTAATTTTCTATTAAGGTATCTTTACTTTTACTCAAGTATGACAATTGGGTACTTTTTCCACCACTGGCTGCATGTCAACATCCTAGTGCAACCCTAGCAGCTGCCTCAACTACAACCCTATCCCTAACCCTAACCCTATCCCTATCCCTATCCCCCCAAAAAATAGGCCTCCCCGTTTCCAAATTCCCAATGAACCCCTGGTTGTATATGCAGAGTTTTGACATTGGCCTTACAGTATGATTCCACGCAGAATCGTTAGAAAATATACAAATTAATGCATTTTTGCAAAGAGTTATGGGATATTAATTTTGTCTCAACTGCTTTTTTCCCAGACTACTTCTCTCCCCGCCCCTCCTCCATCAGCTGATGCTTGTAAATACGTTTGGTTGCCAGGAAGTAAACTAGTGTGCGTGCCAAGATGGAAAATGAAGGGACAAAACATCTTCAAGCAAAAATAATCGCGCTTTTGAGGGTATAGTACATCTTTTTTCAAGGTAGCTAAATCGTATTATTTCTAGTTTCTAGCACCTGTTAAGCAGTTTGAAAGTTGTTAGCTAGCTAGTTACTAGTACCCAGCTAATGTTAGCAGCCAGCTTTAGCAATATTTATTTTGAACGCGAAGTTTGTCGTTGCATGTCCATCGTTAACTTCTTTTGATGTTTGATTGACTAGCTTCAAGGATTAAATACCTTGCTAATCAAACGTTTTAGCTACATTAGTTACTGTAGTTAGCTTAGCAAGCTAGGTACAGTAACATCTTTGTTTCTTGTTCCAAACAGGGTGGTTAGTTCATTGTATATCCTTCTAAGCTAAGCTAGGTAGCTAGTGGTTAATGTTAGCTACTTAGCTAGCAAGTGCTCCACATTTCTCAACTAGAATAGGGTTCGCTTCTTAGATGACATATTTGCTGCCACCGATCTAAGAAGTGTGTTTGCATTTTTAATGTTCATGATTTGATCTAAAGTTATAGCTAGAAAACTGGAACGTATCAGCTTTGGAAATGGATATTCATGGAAGAAGTCAACCATGGGGGAAGTTAGTAAAAGTGGACACTGAATCGGAAGTATTGCTTGTCAACAGGGAATACACTGTCGGGCGAAGAAAAGGTACAATTACTATTCCACACAGTGACATTAAGTCACTTCACCATATTGTAGGCTAATTTCTGAAAAGTATAGAAAGTTCTGTGGTAGGACACTAACTGTTATCTATAAATGATGGAAATATTTAATGAGTTACTAAAATACCTGTTCTAAATATGAATGATTATTGCTCCCACAATGATAGTAATGTGTAAAATATATGTTCTATAATGCATGACACTTTAAAAAAAAAGAAATATAATGTATGTTGCTTGTTTTGAGGATCTGGTTTATAAATGTCTTGATGTTTGTGACAAAAGACTCCATGTCACAGACATGAGAGCCAGGCAGTGTCTGGGCTCCTTAATAAAACCAGTTAATTCAAGGCACAATGCCCCAGGTCACTAAACTTAGACACCCCCTCTGGTGATATCAAAGGTGTCTATTGAGAACATGTGTGCAGAATAGTATGTTTTCTTTGTATGGATTTTGCTCAAGAACAGGTTTAGTCTCTGTTATATTGAATTCCAGGAGTCTGCTTTCCAATACAAGTGGTCTAAGTTTAATGAGCTAGTATGCTATGCAGCATCCACAATATGGTATAAAAGAAGGGTATAAATATATCAACAATAAATCATCATAATCGTACAATCTCAGTCTAGTAATTCTGAGCCGCCTCGTGAAATTATCAACTGCCCATTGCCTAAAGACATGTTTTCCTGGTATTTTAAAATAGATCATGAATAAGTCCAAATTGGCCTTGTTTACAGTAACGTGACGTAAACAAAGTCATTCTTTTTTACACTAGACAAAGCACTACAGCTCCATACGGGAAAGGGGGATACCTAGTCAGTTGTACAACTGAATGCCTTCAACTGAAATGTGTCTTCCGCATTTAACCCAACCCCTCAGAATCAGAGATGTGCGGGGGGCTGCCTTAATCGACATCATAAGTAGCCTACCATACGAGAGAACATCTAGCTTATTCAAATCATGCTTAAAATAGTCATCTTAGACGATGTTGTGATTTTTCTGTGCATTTTTATTAACCATCTTTTCTTCCACCAGGCTGTGATCTTTCCTTTCCTGCTAGTAAACTGGTCTCGGGGGATCACTGTAAGATCGTCCAGGATGAGAGATCAGGGTTGGTGTGGCTAGAGGACACGAGGTATGAGGGGGGTCTCATATCATTTTTCATTTTTTTTTCTCTCTTAAGTCCTGTATAGCTTATAGGCTCAATGTAGGCCCATTTTCAAGGCTCATCTGATCATTATGTATGTTTACAATGCGATAACATGGTAATGTGAAGCATTTTACCTGTTAGCCTAATCAGGCTAACTAGATTTTAACCTGCGCTTATGTTAGGTTTTATTATAAGAGAAAAATATGTTATGCAGATTGTCCTGTTTGTTGTGACTGATCAGTGTATTTAATGGTAGATTGGACAGATCTAGGCTTGCACATCACAGTGTAGTCTAATTGTCAGTGTAAAGCAACCAGCTTGGAGGTAATGAGGCAAATGACACTAACCAGTAATTAGAGATTGTGTTTTACCATGCTCTGAGTCAGCAAGGTATTCTCTACACACATCACTCTAGTGTCCGCACACACACACCCACTGCATTATGCTATGCATCATTGAGCACAGTGGTAACTCTGTTTTGCTTCTGAATATTGTGGAAACCTCTGCAATGGAAAGATGGAATGCGACAGTGTAGTTACTCAATAGTGTAGGATACAATTCCATCCCTATACATCCCATGAAGAGAAGCTACTATTTAATCAATGCCCTGTTCATTGCTGCTATAATAATAATAACTGCATCCCTAGTCTGGGATTTCTTCCAAGGCTGCTGATAAATCCACTACAGAAATGACTGACCAGTTTTGTGTTTTGTTTTGTATTTTCACCCCTCTAGCACCAATGGTACAGTGATTAACATGTCAAAGCTGGTGAAAAAGCAGGTTCATATGCTGCAGAATGGAGACGTCATCTACTTTGTGTACAGGAAAAACGAGCCAGAGCTAAGTATGTTTTTTTCCCTATATTGACTGGGGTGTTTCACTCTGTGGTCTCTTTGTTGCTACACCATAATGTTGGTTTCTCTGTTTTACATCGGTTATATCTCCTTAAGATAATATAACTTCAATTAATTAGTTAAACAAACAGGGAGCACAGTGCACGGTTGCTAGCTTAATATAGGCCTACCTCATTATTGTGAGTGTTTTGTACGTAGGAAAAAAAACGTTGGCGTGTGGTAGGCTGTATAAAGAGTATAACGTTTTTCGTAGTTTCTTCAGAAAGTGTATATAAATCAGTAGTTCATAGTGCATAAATGTCTTTTAGGCCACTTGTTTTCCTGTGTACCTTCCGCTGCTGAAACCTTGGTTATACACTGCTCAAAAAAATAAAGGGAACACTTAAACAACACAATGTAACTCCAAGTCAATCACACTTCTGTGAAATCACACTGTCCACTTAGGAAGCAACACTGATTGACAATAAATTTCACATGCTGTTGTGCAAATGGAATAGACAACAGGTGGAAATTATAGGCAATTAGCAAGACACCCCCAATAAAGGAGTGGTTCTGCAGGTGGGGACCACAGACCACTTCTCAGTTCCTATGCTTCCTGGCTGATGTTTTGGTCACTTTTGAATGCTGGCGGTGCTTTCACTCTAGTGGTAGCATGAGACGGAGTCTACAACCCACACAAGTGGCTCAGGTAGTGCAGCTCATCCAGGATGGCACATCAATGCGAGCTGTGGCAAGAAGGTTTGCTGTGTCTGTCAGCGTAGTGTCCAGAGCATGGAGGCGCTACCAGGAGACAGGCCAGTACATCAGGAGACGTGGAGGAGGCCGTAGGAGGGCAACAACCCAGCAGCAGGACCGCTACCTCCGCCTTTGTGCAAGGAGGAGCAGGAGAAGCACTGCCAGAGCCCTGCAAAATGACCTCCAGCAGGCCACAAATGTGCATGTGTCTGCTCAAACGGTCAGAAACAGACTCCATGAGGGTGGTATGAGGGCCCGACGTCCACAGGTGGGGGTTGTGCTTACAGCCCAACACCGTGCAGGACGTTTGGCATTTGCCAGAGAACACCAAGATTGGCAAATTCGCCACTGGCGCCCTGTGCTCTTCACAGATGAAAGCAGGTTCACACTGAGCACATGTGACAGAGTCTGGAGACGCCATGGAAAACGTTCTGCTGCCTGCAACATCCTCCAGCATGACCGGTTTGGCGGTGGGTCAGTCATGGTGTGGGGTGGCATTTCTTTGGGGGGCCGCACAGCCCTCCATGTGCTCGCCAGAGGTAGCCTGACTGCCATTAGGTACCAAGATGAGATCCTCAGACCCCTTGTGAGACCATATGCTGGTGCGGTTGGCCCTGGGTTCCTCCTAATGCAAGACAATGCTAGACCTCATGTGGCTGGAGTGTGTCAGCAGTTCCTGCAAGAGGAAGGCATTGATGCTATGGACTGGCCCGCCCGTTCCCCAGACCTGAATCCAATTGAGCACATCTGGGACATCATGTCTCGCTCCATCCACCAACGCCACGTTGCACCACAGACTGTCCAGGAGTTGGCGGATGCTTTAGTCCAGGTCTGGGAGGAGATCCCTCAGGAGATCATCCGCCACCTCATCAGGAGCATGCCCAGGCATTGTAGGGAGGTCATACAGGCACGTGGAGGCCACACACACTACTGAGCCTCATTCTGACTTGTTTTAAGAACATTACATCAAAGTTGGATCAGCCTGTAGTCTGGTTTTCCACTTTAATTTTGAGTGTGACTCCAAATCCAGACCTCCATTATTTGATAAATTGGATTTCCATTGATTATTTTTGTGTGATTTTGTTGTCAGCACATTCAACTATGTAAAAGAAAAGTATTTAATAAGATGATTTCTTTTATTCAGATCTAGGATGCGTTGTTTAAGTGTTCCCTTTATTTTTTTGAGCAGTATATAATACATACACAATTAACTTACATAATGTGTGTAAACTGAGTTGGACAAGTAGGTCAGCTAAACTCATTCTTGACCGATCAACATAAGGATACTATGTTCCCTTTTTTGGGATATTTAATGAATTGTTTACAAAAGTTTGCACACCATACTTAACTCAGTTGTTGAGGCAATCTTTTGCTCGTACAGATATTGCCTACATTTATCAGTCCATAAAACCAGAGAGGACATTCTCACAAGACTCAATTGGTAAGTAGTTAATACCCAAATCAATGTGATGTTTGACTGCGACCTCTGCATCTTTTTCATGAAAAACATTTGTAGGCTCATTAGCTTGTTTGTTGCTTACCACCCTTTCTCATCCTGTCAGGCAACGCCACCAAATGCTCAGATATGCAGCAGAATGCCCAACCCTGCCCTGTTCCAGCAGCAGTGTCTGTGGAGCCATTCCTGGTTGGACCTCCATGGGAGCAGCAGGCCTTAGAAGAGCCCCAGCCCTCCACCTCCTCCTCCTCCCACCACCTCCACACGTTCTCCCCCTCTGCAGCCTCCCTCCTGCACTCCTCTGCCTCAGGTAGGCTTTCCATCTGGCCTGTGCTTGCTCTATATGGTCCTCATTAAGGGGAACCAGGGACTGGGAAGTAAATCTATATTTTGGTTAATTGTGAAGCCTGCCGCACTCCCCCCTCAAATCTTTGAACCGATATAGCACGTCTCCCTTGAATTGTGCCAGCTTTGTTCGCTCTCCTTTACCTCTTTCAAAATCTCAAAATTCAAGGACGGCTCTGGACAACTGATAACATGATAGACTTTATCCGATTTGATCAGACTTATATGGCCACTACTACTCCTGATATTCAAGGATGGGTACAGGTAACTGAATGTGCACCAATCTCATGGGCTTTTGATAAATCTTTGTCTCTCAGGTTCCGAGGGTCCTAAATGTGCTGCATCCTCTGTAGGCAAGGCTGAGGAGCCCAACTCTAACCTCCTCTGCTCAACAGACGTGCGACAGACGGAAGCCCAGAGCGGAGTCACAATGCTGGATAAGGAAGAGGGGGATATGGAGCCAGAGAGCAAGAGGAGGAAAACTGATGGTGCTGGTCAGTGTCATTACCTTGTGGGGTCTTGATACTTGGTTGGTGACACTTGATTGTAACAGTTTTTCCCCCTTTTCCTTCCCTAGATAAGAACTATGATTTTGGACTGCCACATACTTCCAGTATTGAGGTGGTGGGCCCAGCTAAGGGAACTCTTATCATGGATCTATTGGGAAAAGCTGCCGTGACTGTGGAAGGAGCCACGACTGACAAAATGGAGGAGTCCCTCACCTGTATCATCTGTCAGGACCTACTTCATGACTGTGTCAGGTACAGCAAGACTCTAACTACTACTACTACTACATTAGAAAATAGGCCCACTCCACTTTTTCATTGCTTGTGTCTCTTCATAGCAGATAAAAATAACTGTTTCTATAAATATAATATATAGTCATTTAAACAAAACACCAAATTGTGTAATTCCATTCTATAAGACCGAAAGCTGCCTCCACTGCGTGTTTCATTGTTCATGTTATCATCTCCCTGTGCGTCTCCCAACTAGCCTGCAGCCCTGTATGCACACCTTCTGTGCTGCGTGTTACTCTGGCTGGATGGAGCGCTCGTCTCTCTGCCCCACCTGTCGCTGCCCGGTAGAGAGGATCCGCAAGAACCACATCCTCAACAACCTGGTGGAGGCCTACCTTATCCAAAACCCAGGTTCGTATCCAATCTGCCCTACTCTACCCTTGTACCCCCATTAACACTACTGGGGATAGTCCCCAGCTCTTCCCCCTGTTAAACACGGCATTTGTGCATCTTGTCTTATGTGTTTCTCCTTGTCTTTTGTGCCTTGTCCCGAATACCTGTACAGGACTAGCCTATAAAAAAATATGTTGGCCTTTTGGTTGTACAATCTCTTTGTGTGTGGATAAAGCATTAAAATATTGACCCTGTGTGTCCACAGAGAAGTGTCGCAGTGAGGAGGACCTGAAGAGCATGGACAGCCACAACAAGATAACTCGGGACATGCTGCAGCCAAAGATTGAGCGTTCCTTCTCTGATGAAGAGGGCAGCTCTGATTATCTCTTTGAGCTCTCTGACAATGACAGCGACACCTCCGATATCAGGTCAGACAAAAGAGTAGCTGTGTGTATGCGGTCTTGTGTGTACAGTATGTGACCAAGAGTGTGTGTGCGTGACTGCGTTGTGTTTTTCTCACACTGAAACCTTTTCTCTTGTTCCTGTTGTGTGTCCACAGCCAGCCCTTTGTGATGTGCAGACAGTGTCCAGGCTACAGGAAGGAGGTTAGCCAGGTACTGTGGGCCATAGGACCAGCCCCACCAACTCCTGAGGACAGGGCTGGGAAACCCCATGGAGAGAGGCCATCAACATCATCACGCTCTGACCTCCCCACTACAGGTTACTGAACTATGTGCCGTACTGTTGATCATCACAATAATGGATGACGTTTTTATATAGTGCTTTTATATCTGATATGTAATCGTTCTACATTTTGTTGGTTGATGTAGTGAGTTATGACAACACAATGGAGTGCACTTACAGATCAAATTGGCTATCAAAATGTTGCACTCGCCTGAACACAGAAATGTGTTAGAATGCTTGTAGCGCATCTGACCATCTGCAGATTCTACGACAGTACAGTGTGCACCCTTCAGGGCCTTGACCCAGACGATATGCGTATGTGTCCCACTGAGATGTTTCCCTCTGCTTCCTGTCCTCCTGCAGCTCCTCGGGAGTACATGTGTCCTCCTCAGGGCAGCCATGTCATCTGCACCTGCTGCCTGCAGCCCATGCCAGACCGCCGCGCCGAACTCTCCGCTCAGCAATGTGAGTGGCTCACAGGCTTGTTAGTCAATGTTAATGGGCCAACGGCACGGTCGCCTTGGCTGAATGTGCTGATGGGTGTGGTTCTTTGTGTTGGGCAGGTGTGGCGTGCCAACGGCCCTTCTGCCACATGTACTGGGGCTGCCAGAGGATCGGCTGTCAAGGCTGCCTAGCACGTTTCAATGGTTTGTCTCTGCTCTAGTACTCCTAAGGGCTAGATTTACTAAGCACTGGTTCAAAGTTTGTCCCTGATATTTTTCAAAGGTAAATAAAGAATACAGGGTTGAACAAAATGGTAATTTAAGGTTAAAGGGATAGTTCGTGATTTTGGCATTCCAATGAACTCATGGATACAATTTGTATGTCTCTGCGTCCAGTATGAAGGAAGTTAGAGGTAGTTTCGTTAGCCAACGCTAACTAGCGCTAGCTTAACGCCAAGACTGGAAGTCTTCGGCCATACTAGCTGTACCCGAAGACTTCCAGTCTTTGTGCTAAGCTAGTTAGCATTGACTCACGGAACTACCGTAATTTCCGGACTATTAAGCGCACCTGAATATAAGCCGCACCCACTGAATTAAAAAAATATATATTATTTTGAATATAAATAAGCCGCACATGTCTATAAGCCGCAGGTGCCTACCGGTACATTGAAACAAATGAACTTTACACAGGCTTTAACGAAACACGGCTTGTAACAAAAATAAATAGGCTTTAACGAAACACGGCTTGTAACAAAAAATAAAACATTTGCAGTAAGCTTTAGTTGTCTTTTTGCACTGAGTCAATTCCTCACGCTGCTGTTTCCAACGTCTTATCATCGACTCATTAAGACCAAGCTCCCATGCAGCAGCTCTATTTCCTTTTCCAGCAGCCAGATCAATCGCCTTCAACTTGAAAGCTGCATCATATGCATTTCTCCGTGTCTTTGCCATGATGAGGGTGACAAAATGACTACCGTAATCAGAATGATGGGAAGTTTGAGCGCGCTCGATTTAATCTAAACAGTAAACCAAAAAGTTGTTTGACCGTAACCCGTTCGGCAATTTCATTGGTCTAATGAAAGCTTCATGCCGCCAAAAAACTGAGCACGTCACAGAATGTGTTTTATTTTGAATTTTATTTTTAAATGAAAGCGGGAAAAATCCATATATTAGCCGCGTCATTGTTTAAGCCGCGAGGTTCAAAGCCTGGGGAAAAAAGTTGCGGCTTATAGTCCGGAATTTACGGTACCTCTAACTTCCTTCATATTGGATGCAAATGCATAACATTTTTATCCACAAGTTCATTGCCAAAATCCCAAACTATGTTGTAGTACTTGATTGCAAATAAGTTTGTGGAGATTTGTTTAATTGACCTTAGAAAATAACAGGTAACTTCACCGTGGGCTGTTAAACAGCCATCACTAACATTGAGTGGCTGCTGCCAACATACTGACTCAAATCTCTAGCCACTAAAATAATAAAAAATTGGATGTAATAAATGTATCACTAGTCACTTTAAACAATGACACTTTATATAATGTTTACATACCCTACATTACTTTTCTCATATGTATATACTGTACTCTATACCATCTACTGCATCTTGCCTATGCCGCATGGCCATCGCTCATCCATATATTTACATGTATATATCCGTATTCATTCCTTTACACTTGTGTGTGTATCTAAGGTAGTTGTTGTGAAATTGTTAGATATTACTGCACGGTCAGAACTAGAAGCACAAGCATTTCGCTACACTCGCATTAACATCTGCTAACCATGTGTATGTGACCAATAAAATTGGATTTGATGCTTAGTTAACCAGGCCTTTTGGGTGATTTCCGAGGTAACACTATCATTGTGGAAAGTTTGACAATAGTGGTTGCAAATGGAAATTTACCAATATATATTTCCTATATGTCTTACTCATCATTTGTTACTGTATCTCATTGCAGTAGCATGTTTACCAGAATGAAAAATATAATATCCATGTCTTCTTCCACAGAACTCAACCTTACAGACAAATGTCTGGACGGTGTTCTGAACAGCAATAACTATGAGTCAGAGATCCTCCAGGTACTTCCTCTTTATACTCCAAGGCTCTAACCATTGGTCTGTCTGGACACCCAGAAACTGTATCTGAGCTATTTGGGGTGGTTTCCCAGACACAGATTAATCTTAGTCCTGGAGTAAAACACTTTCAATGACGATTCTCCATTGAACATGCTTTTCAGTTTTTTTTAAAGGGCTCCTGAGTGGCGCCGCAGTTTAAGGCACTGCATCTCAGTGATAGTGGTGTCACTACAGACACCCTGGTTCGAATCCAGGCAGCATCACAACCGGCCATGATTGGGAGTCCCATAGGGCGGCACACAATTGGCCCAGCGTCGTCCGGGTTTGGACAGTGTAGACTGTCATTGTAAATAAGAATTAGTTCTTAACCGACTTGCCTCGTTAAATAAAGGTTATATTAAAAATATAATTTTGTTGTCCAGGACTAGTCTTAATCTGTATCTGGGAAACCGGCTCCTGGTTACATAACTCAATTTAAGTGGATGTATTTTATTTATAACTTCTCTACTATGGAGATCACTAAAGTCTAGTACAGTGCCTTCGGAAAGTATTCAAACCCCTTGACTTTTTCCACATTTTGTTACGTTACAGCCTTATTAAGAAATGGATGACATTTTTTTTTGGTTTTTTTTCAATCAACACACACAACCCCATAATGACAAATCAAAAACGGTAAAAAAAAAAAGATCCTAATTTATAACAAATAAAAAATACTTTGTTCTGCTTACAGAATTACTTAGCAGCCAGAGGGATGTCGTGGAGGGACATGCTACAGGAGGGTCTTCGGGGCCTGCAACAGGGAACCTTCTATCTCTCTGGTCAGTCTGAAACTATCCTCTTCACCTCACATAACTTGAGATTGTAAGCGTTCCAGGTTGTCTTTTTTGCAGTTGCACTGCACAGCTCAGAAAATTGCTACATCCATAATAAAGTGTTTCTGAGGCCCATCTGCAGATGTTATGAGATATGATCATCAACACAACTGCAAAGACGATAAGCTGGAACGCCACCATTAAGCTTCCCATCCTGAACATGGTTGTAAGTCCTACTGACAGTGCAGGGCATCCTTCCACCTCCCTTTGGCACACACTACTAACTCTCGCTCTCCAATTTCTCTACCCCAGATTATCGCATCAACAGTAACGCCATAATGTGTTTCTGCTGTGGCCTGCGTGCCTTCAAGGAGCTGGCCTACAAATATAGACAGAACATCCCTGGCTCGGAGCTCCCAGGTGAGAGAGCACTGCCCACAACGACACAGCCTCTAACAGCTGTAGACTGCGAGATGGCAATAAACTCGCATATCCAAATTATGAATGAAGCTTTATTTGTTTGATATTCTTTCCCACAGCTGCTGTGACGTCTCGGCCTGACTGTTATTGGGGACGCAACTGCCGGACTCAAGTGAAGGCACACCACGCCACGTAAGTTACATTTTGCCATTCTCTTCTGAATAGGTCTCCACAGTCCAAACTTATTTATATATACAGTACCAGTCAATAGTTTGGACACACCTACTCTTTTTTAAAAAATTTTATTACTATTTTCTACATTGTAGATTAATAGTGAAGACATCAAAACTATGAAATAACACATGGAATCATGTAGTAACCAAAAGTTAAACAAATCAAAACATATTTTAGATTTGAGATTCTTCAAAGTAGATCCGCTTGGCATTCTCTCAACCAGCTCATGAGGTAGTCACCTGGAATGCCTTTAAATGAACATGTGTGCCTTTATTAATTTGTGGAATTGTTTTCCTTAATGCCTTTTGAGCCAATCAGTTGTGTTGTGACAAGGTAGGGGTGGTATACAGAAGATGGCCCTATTTGGTAAAAGACCAAGTCCATATTATGACAAGAACAGCTCAAATAAGCAAAGAGGAACGACAGTCCATTATTTTAAGACATGAAGATCAGTCAATCCGGAAAATGTCAAGAACTTTGAAAGTTTCTTCAAATGCAGTCGCGAAAACCTTCAAGCGCTATTATGAAACTGGCTCTCATGAGGACCGCCACAGGAAAGGAAGACCCAGAGTTACCTCTGCTGCAGAGGATAAGTTCGTTAGTTACCAGCCTCAGAAATTGCACTCCAAATAAATGGAGTGCATCCTCAGATGACCTGGCCTCCACAATCACCCGAACTCAACCCAATTGAGATGAGTTGGACCGAAGGAGAAGCAACCAACAAGTGCTCTGCAAATGTGGGAACTCCTTCAAGACAGTTGGAAAAGCATTCCTCATGAAACTGGTTGAGAGAATGTCGTGAGTGTGCAAAGATGTCAAGGAAAAGGGTGGTTACTTTGAAGAATCTCAAATATAAAATATGTTTTGATTTAACACTTTTTTGGGGGGGGGGGCGTTACTACATGTTCCCGTATGTATTAGTTCATAGTTTTGGTGTCTTCACTATTATTCTACAATGTTGAAAATAGTAAAAATTAAAGAACCTTGGAATAAGTAGGTGTGTCCAAACTTTTGACCGATACTGTGTGTGTGTGTGTGTGTGTGTGTGTGTGTGTGTGTGTGTGGCTCTGTTAGAGGCTTCAGTGTGGCTGTACATGCATTTTACCAGCAGAGGGCACTGTTGTATCAGCTTGGCCAATAACACCTGCTAGTAGAGGAAAGCTGCAATCACTTCTTCACAGCTCCTCTCACAGCAGCTCTGGTTCATGATGTGACACATTTGTATCGTTTCCTTTTCACCTTGTTGCAGGAAATTCAACCACATATGTGAGCAGACGCGTTTCAAGAGCTGAAGAGCCTTGTGGGTGACCTGCTATGCGAGGCTCCTCTCCAATCACCGGAGAAAAGACTGATTTCCAAGGATCTCCTGTATTACTCTCTGTCTCTATACAAAGTGGTCCTTTTTTTCCCTCCCTTATTATGCAGCTCTTTGCCCTGAGGAAAAGTGTCTCTTTCTTAGGTAATAACTTGTAGTTCTCTCGCAGGCTCTATAGACTTTTGTATTTGATTATATGCAGAAATTACAATCAAACTATTTTGTTAAGACTGTCTAGGTAATGATTAGCCCAGTCTTATAGGCATAGTAGGGGTGAGTGGGATAATACTATGCACTCCACACAGTAGGACCGGATTCCCCTATATGATGATGGACTAATATCTTATGGGGTATATGATCACCACCCTTCATTACAGTATCATGTCCTTTTGGGTACATGATCAGTTTGAGGGATAAAATAAAAAATACACTGAGAACAGTTGGCAATCAAAATGGACTTTGGCCATACGTGTACTGTTACACACAGGATGAAATGGCATGTTTTGTGACAGTAGCTTAGAAGGCATATATTGATATTAGTAAGCTGACACTTTTTTTTTCTATTTCCGTGTGCCTGAGTAGTTGGCACATAAACAAAAAAATATGAATTGATTTTGTTTTTCTCTCAACTTGTGGTGTAGTGCTTTAGATATCTTGGGGAATTCTGTATTTGAATTAGAATCTAGAGCTTCCTACTTTTGTGAAAATACAGCAGCAAATGGTGTTCTAAATAGTATTCATGTTGGATCCTTCCCCCAAACCTACTAGGTTGAATCACAACTATGTTGTCTAAAGACTTCTATGCATATAGATACCACAAGATATAGACATTGAGGCCTCTATCTAATCTCTCACTCACTCACGAAAAAGTATGTGAACCCTTTGTAAATACCTGGATTTCTGCATAAATTGGTCATAAAATTTGATCTGATCTTCATCTAGGTCACAACAATAGACAAACACAGTCTGCTTAAACTAATAACACACAAACAATTATACATTTTGTCTTTATTGAACACACCATGTAAACATTCACAATGCAGGGTGGAAAAAGTATCTGAACCCTTGGATTTAATAACTGGTTGACCCTCCTTTGGCAGCAATAACCTCAACCAAACGATTTCTGTAGTTGCGGATCAGACCTGCACAACGGTCAGGAGGAATTTTGGACCATTCCTCTTTGCAAAACTGTTTCTGTTCAGCAATATTCTTGGGATGTCTGGTGTGAACTGCTCTCTTGAGGTCATGCCACAGCATCTCAATCGGGTTGAGGTCAGGACTCTGACTGGGCCACTCCAGAAGGTGTATTTTCTTCTTTTGAAGCCATTGTTGTTGATTTACTTCTGTGTTTTGGGTCGTTGTCCTGTTGCATCATCCAATAGCCTAATATTCTCCTGCAAAATGTCTTGGGAATTCATTTTTTCGTCAATGATGGCAAGCTGTCCAGGCCCTGAGGCAGCAAACCATGATGCTCCCTCCACCATACTTTACAGTTGGGATGAGGTTTTGATGTTGGTGTGCTGTGCTGTGCCTTTTTTTTCCTCCTAACATAGTGTTGTGTGTTCCAAACAACTCAACTTTAGTTTCATCTGTCCACAGAATATTTGTCCAGTAGCGCTGTGGAACATCCAGGTGCACTTTTGCAAACTTCAGACGTGCAGCAATGTTTTTTTGTTGTTGTTGACAGCAGTGGCTTCCGTGGTGTCCTCCCATGAACACCATTCTTGTTTAGTGTTTTACATATCGTAGACTCGTCAACAGAGATGTTAGCATGTTCCAGAGATTTCTGTAAGTCTTTAGCTGACACTCTAGGATTCTTCTTAACCTCATTGCAAGAGCACAGCGCAGAATGCTCAATCATCTTTGCAGGATGGCCACTCCTAGGGAGAGTAGCAACAGCGCTGAACTTTCTCCATTTTATAGAAAATTTGGCTTACCGTGGACTGATCAACATCAAGGCTTTTAGAGATACTTTTGTAACCCTTTCCAGCTTTATGCAAGTCAACAATTCTTAATCTTAGGTCTTCTGAGATCTCTTTTGTTCGAGGCATGATTCACATCAGGCAATTCTTATTGTGAATAACAAACTCAAATGTTGTGAGTGTTTTTATAGGGCAATGCAGCTCCAACCAACATCTCGTGTCATTGATTGGACTCCAGGTTAGCTGACTCCAATTAGCTTTTGTCATTAGCCTTGGGATTCACATACTTTTTCCAGCCTATACTGTGAAGGTTTAAATTATGTATTCAATATAGACGAGAAAAATACAATTTGTGTGTTTGTTAGTTTAAGCACACTGTTTGTCTATTGTTGTGACTAGATGAAGATCAGATCAAATTTGATGGCCAATTTATGCAGAAATCCAGGTAATTCCAAAGGGTTCACATACTTTTTCTTGCCACTGCATGGATGACAAAGATATGCAGTGGCACCATTTTGAATTCAGACAGCTTCCACATATTAAGACTGTTAACTGGAAAGACAATGCAATTTCTGTTTATTGGAGGTTATACTTAGTTTTGGGAAAAGGGGATTTCTGCTGGGTTTCTTTGGATTTCCCGACAAGGGCAAAAAGCCATGTACAAGCTTAGCATAATAGGGCTGAGTGAGAATCCATGGTATAGTTAGTTGTATAGGATTTCAGTTCTTCAGGCGGGGATAATGAGGGTTACTCAACGTAAAGCAGATTTCTTTATATATATTTTTTTCCAAGTAGTGTATTAGAGAAGCTTTCTCAGCTTTGAACTAGTACTAACGGCCAATGCAGTTTTTTTGTTAGAATGCACAATGGTTTGCTAGACTAGAGGGTTCGGGGGGGTAGAATTGTTCCTCCTTTTTGCATTATATTAGGTTAGTGGTGTTGACTAAACATGTTGATTAAGCCAACAACTTGATACTTCATACTTGTTAGTAAGGATTAATGTATTTGTATTGTTTTGCAAGACCAATTTAGCAGAAACCCAACATCTTCAGGAATTAATGTCAATGTTAAACTTGACAGTATTCTGCTTTGTATTCTAGTTCATACGATGTGGACGTGTTTTTTTTCAACATATGTTGCTGTATTGAAGTGGTGCATGGAGCATTTTGTATCGATCTTATAACAAAGTTTGTTTATCAGAGGGGTATTTCATTTTTTTTTTTTTTGTGCTGTGTTTCTGTTGTTTTGGATAAACAGAGGAACAAATGCTATGGTTTGGTCAGACATTGTCAGTTAAACCTAAATTGGTGCAAATTTCCTGTATTAAGTCTTGAGGAAATACTACATTGCCGTTTGTTGTGGCATTCTTGTCTGGCAGTGAAAGCACCCTCACCAAGTTAGAATTCAAAGTGTTGCATTTACACAGTACTCACTTGTCTCTTACCATTATCTTTGTAAATTAGTGACCAATCATATGAAAGTCAAATCGGCCCAGTGTCTACAGACCTTTTAGGCTAGCTAGAATGGCCTGATATACTTTTTTCTTAATGTGCCCTTTTATATATTGAAAAAGAACTAAGTTAGTAGTGAAGTAGAGTACATTATTTTTGGGGAGGGTTGGGGGTATGCAAGTCATTACATTCTGATGCAATTTAAAGTGAAAGAAATTACTTTGCAAGAAATGAAATGAGGTTATTCACTTTGATCCAATATCTTATGCATTCTGTGTAATTAAATTTTTTTATTTGTATTAAATCAGATTGTAAAATTTGATTTTTGTAAATTGACATTAAATTACAACATTGATTTAAGATGGAAAAAGTAGAATGTCCAAACTGTTAGATATGTTTACAAGCAAGACTAGCTTTGAGGGTATTTGCTTCTAATTCAGCTCGCACACATTGAAAAAATTTGAATCGCTCATTTCAACATTTAGGCTGGGATTCAATCATTGTGGGTTATAGGCATTGAGGGTTTTTAAAGCAATGTTCGCGGAGATCCCATTAACGGTAAACGCTGCATATGTCGGCTCAATCGGAAATTGCCTTTAAAAGCTGCAATGCCTATAACCAGCAAATCGGCACCCAACTGTTCTTTTGATGACACACAAAATTACAATTAGGTGGGGATTCAAACAAACACAGATTAATGACCTGTGCACAGCGATAGATTGAAGGCAATTTCCCAAACATTCATGGAGATTAAATTAGCTGTAAAGGCCACAGATGTCTGTTTGCTCAAGCAGATATTACCTTAGTCTATCATAGTTGACTGGTCCTTTGTGTTTGAATCCCAGCCCCAAGCTGAACTAATAAGCACTGCAGAAAAGGTGGAGAATACAACTCTGGTCTTTTATTCTCTATTACGGCATCCGTTGAGAAACGTCCTTGAGCAATCAATGTGTGTGAAACTCGGGATTGGTGCTGTAACTACCTACAGTGCATTTGAAAAGTTAGTCAGACCCCTGTCCACATGTTGTTATGTTACAGCCTTATTCTAAAATAGATACAATTATTGTTTTCCCCTCAATCTACACACAATACCTCAATGACAAAGCGAAAACTTGTTTGCAAATGTATTAAATATAAAAACTTAGGATGCACCTGAGCTTAATCGAGTCTGTTTCCCATTTTACATTTACATTTAAGTCATTTAGCAGATGCTCTTATCCAGAGCGACTTACAAATTGGTGGATTCACCTTATGATATCCAGTGGAACAATCACTTTACAATAGTGCATCTAAATCTTTTAAGGGGGGGGGGGGGTTAGAAGGATTACTTTATCCTATCCTATGTATTCCTTGTCATCCAAGAGATGTTTCTACAACTTGAGTCCACCTGTGGTAAATTCAATTGAATGGACATGATTTGGAAAGGCACACACCTGTCTTTATAAGGACCCACAGTTGACAGTTCATGTCAGAGGAAAAAACCAAGCCATGAGGTTGAAGGAATTGTCTGTAGAGTTCTGAGGCACAGATCTGGGGAAGGGTGCCAAAGAATGTCTGCAGCATTGAAGGTCCCCAAGAACACAGTGGCCTCCATCGTTCTTAAATGGAATAAGTTTGGAACCACTGAGACTCTTCCTAGAGCTGGCCGCCCGGCCAAACTGAGCAATCGGGGGAGAAGGGCCTTGGTCAGGGAGGCAGGTTACCATAACCCAATGGTCACTCTGACAGAACTCCAGAGTTACTCTGTGGAGATGGTTGTCCTTCTGGATGATTCTCCCATCTCTGCAGCACTCCACCAATCAGGCCTTTATGGTAGATGGAAGCCACTCCTCAGTAAAAGGCATATGACAGCCCACTTGGAGTTTGCCAAAAGGCACCTAAAGGACTTTCAGACCATGAGAAACAAGATTCTCTGGTCTGATGAAACCAAGATTGAACTATTTGGCTGAAAGCGTCACGTCTGGAGGAAACCTGGCACCATCCCTACGGTGAAGCATGGGGATGTTTTTCAGCAGCAGGGAGACTTGTCAGAATCGAGGGAAATAATGAACGGAGCACCTTCCAACAGGACAACGACCCTAAGCACACAGCCAAGACAACGCAGGGGTGGCTTCGGGACAAGTCTCTCAATGTCCTTGAGTGGCCCGGACATGAACCTTATCGAGCATCTGAAAATAGCTGTGCAGCAATGCTCCCTATCCAACCTGACAGAGCTTGAGAGGATCTGCAGAGAAGAATGGGAGCAACTCCCCAAATGCAGGTGTGCCATGCTTGTAGAGTCATACCCAAGAAGACTCAAGAATGTAATCGCTGCCAAAAGGTGCTTCAACAAAGTAATGAGTAAAGGGTCTAAATACTTATGTAAATGTGATTTCAGTTTATTTGTAATAAATTTGCAAACATTTCTAAAAACCTGTTTTTGCTATGTCATTATGGGGTATTATGTGTAGGTTGAAGGGGGGGAAAAAAACAATTTAATCAATTTTAGAATAAGGCTGTAATGTAACAATGTGAAAATTCAAGGGGTCTGAATACTTTCCGAATGCACTGTATGTTACCTAACGATATACCCTCATTGTGATGACTGTTTAGTGGCAACATTTACACCCCTGCACCCATGTTTTTTTGGGTGGAGATAAAGGGGGACAAATAATGGGCCCGCTTTCTGCCCGAGGCCCTTAGCTCATGTCTTAATTTGTGGTCTTAAGTCGTGGTTTCCCTGTTGTGGGTTCACACTGTGGCATTCCTGAGAGGCTCAGGACCTAGCTCAGCACAACCTTCCCCAGCCAGCCGATCCCTCCCCACAGCAGAGCTGAACCTTAATTATTTCTAACAGGAGGATCTGGGCACCCTAAGCCAACAACAGTGCAAACCGCCGATCCGGAATTGGTGTTAAGGAGGCTTTAGGGGGGGGGGGTGCTTTGCATTCTCTCTGAGAGAAACTATGTATTCTAGGGCAAATATTTACTCACTTTGTGATGAAGTCTGGACCAAGCTGATCTGTACTAACAGTAAGACCAGTTAGTAAGTAAAAACGGGCTGGCCGAGGTAAGTTTCATTCTACCTCATGAAATCCCCCCCCCCCCCAAAGACATTCGGAACAAACCCGTCTGTACTTCGTTTAATAGATTCTAAGAAGTGGAGGACTGATTAAATGGGCATGTAGACTAACACTCAAGGCTTGATTCAATCCGTATCGCAGAAGTGCAGTGCTATAGCACGATTGAAATGTAAAGATAATTTCCTATTGAGCCAACATATGCAGCGTTTACCATGAATGCAGTCTCCACAAACATTGCCTTTCAATTTCTATCACAATATAGCGCTGAGCGGATTGAATAGTTACGTTTAATGCAGGGGAACACAACTCTGGCCCTCAGGTGTGAAAGTTGCTTTTAAAAAATATATATATCTGAGCCCTATCCTACATACGACCAGAGCCACAGGAAGTAGGGGTGATGCAGCACTTTTCTAAATGAAAACATTTATTTTTTTATTTTTTTTTATTACCAAATTAGTACACTTGCCCTTTACTACCCCTGCCATCGAGGAGCAGCAAGTTGAGGACCAATGAAATCAGATTCCTCCGATTCCGTCATCATCCCTTCGTTTGAGGAAGATGGCTGATAAAATGTTTTTGTTAGGTATTTTATCATGACTATTTATCACATTTAGTAATGACAATGACAGTTAGTTGAGGTAATTTGTACATGTAGGTAGGGGTGACAATGCATAAAAAACAGTGAGTAGCAGCAGTGTAAAAAAACCTAATGGGGGGATGTCAATGTAAATAGTCTGGTGGCCATTTGATTAATTGTTAAGCAGGCTTATGGCTTGGGAGTAGAAGCTGTTAAGGAGCCTTTTGGTCCTAGACTTGGCACTCCGGTACCGCTTGCTGTGCGGTAGCAGAGAAAAGTGTCTATGACTTGGGTGACTGGAGTCTTTGACAATTTCATGGGCTTTCCTCTGACACCGCTTATTATATAGGTCCTGGATTGCAGGAAGCTTGGCCCCAGTGATGTACTGGGCCGTACGCACTACCCTCTGTAGTGCATTACGATCAGATGCCGAGCTGTTACCATACCAGGCGTTGATACAACCGGTCAGGATGCTCTCGATGGTGCAGCTGTAGAACTTTGAGGATCTGGGGATCCATGCCAGATCTTTTCAGTCTCCTGAGAGGGGAAAGGTGTTGTCGTGCCCTCTTCACGACTGTCTTGGTGTGGTTGGACCATGATAATTCATTGGTGATGTGGACACCAAGGAACTTAACTCTCGACCCGCTCCACTACAGCCCCGTCGATGTTAATGGGGGCCTGTTCGGCCCGCCTTTTCCTGTAGTCCACGATCATCTCCTTTGTCTTGCTCACATTGAGGGCGAGGTTGTTGTCCTGGCACCACACTGCCAGATCTCTGACCTCCTCCCTATAGGCCATCTCATCGTTGTCAGTGATCAGGCCTACCACTGTGTCGTCAGCAAACTTAATAATGGTGTTGGAGTCGTGTTTGGCCACGAAGTCGTGGGTGAACAGGGAGTTCAGGAGGGGACCCCGTGTTGAGCATCAGCATGGCATACGTGTTGTTGCCTACCCTTACCACCTGGGGGCGGCCCATCAGGAAGTCCAGGATCCAATTTCAGAGGGTGTTTAGTCCCAGGGTCCTTAGCTTTGTGGAAACTATGGTATTGAACGCTGAGATGTAGTCAATGAACAATATTCTTACATTGGTGTTCCCATTGTCCAGGTGGGAAACGGCAGTGTGGAGTGCGATTGAGATTGCGTCATCTGTGGATCTGTTGGGGTGGTATGCGAATTGGAGTGGGTCTAGGGTATCTGGGAGGATGCTGTTGATGTGAGCCATGATCAGCCTTTCAAAGCACTTCATGGCTACTGACAGTAATCATTTAGGTAGGTTACCTTCGCTTCCTTGGGCACAGGGACTATGATGGTCTGCTTGAAACATGTAGGTATTACAGACTCAGTCAGGGAGAGGTTGAAAATTTCAGACACTTGAAGACACTTGCCAGTTGGTCCACGCATGCTTTGAGTATACGTCCTGGTAATCCGTATGGCCTCTCGGCATTGTGAATGTTGACCTGTTTAAAAGGTCAGTCGTCCAGAACAGCTGGTGCTCTCATGCATGTTTCAGTGTTGCTTGCCTCGACGTGAGCCTAAAAGGCATTTAGCTCATCTGGTAGGCTTGCGTCACTGGGCAGCTCGCGTTTGGATTTCCCTTTGTAGTCCGTAATAGTTTTCAAGCCCTGCCACATCCGACAAGCGTCAGAGCCGGTGTAGTAGGATTCAATCTTAATCCTGTATCGATGCTTTGCTTGTTTGTTGGTTCGTCTGAGGGCATACCGGGATTTCTTGTAAGCGTCCGGATTAGTGTCCCGCTACTTGAAAGCAGCAGCTCTAGCCTTTAGCTCGATGCGGATGTTGCCTGTAATCCATGGCTTCTGGTTGTACATACAGTCCCTGTGTGGACGACGTCGTCGATGCACTTATTGATGAAGCCGATGACTGAGGTGGTATACTTCTCAATGCCATTTGATGAATCCCGGAACACATTCCGGTCTGTGCTAGCAAAACAGTCCTGTAGCTTAGCATCTGCGTCATCCGACCACTTCCTTATTGATCGAGTCACTGGTACTTCCTGCTTTAGTTTTTGCTTGTAAGCAGGAATCAGGAGGATAGAATTATGGTCAGATTTGACAAATAGAGTTGCGGGGGAGAGATTTGTATGCATCTCTGTGTGTGGAGTACAGGTGGTCTTGAGTTTTTTTCCCCCCTCAGGTTGCACGTGACATGCTGGTAGAAACGAGGTAAAACAGATTTAAGATGCATTACTTACTACTTTCTTGTGACATCAAATGATCAAGAACTGAAGCAGCAATTTATGTAGATAACAACCTTTATTAAAAGTTCTTTGCACAAATTCCCACCAACCCTATTTATTTTTTAGGTTACAAATTGCAACATTTATCTTTCTAGCTAGTCATATGCTTGCTTCTATTGAATGTTAGTTACGGCATTTGTCTTTTTTTTATTATTATTATTTTTTTATTTTTTACAATGATCAATTCCCTTTTATATCCCAGCATCAGCCTAAGGAATACATTTGTATACATTGTTGTAGCGTCAAGGTTAATATACTGTGTGTGATCTATATCATTTTAACACTAGAGGGCACAGAGCAGTAGTATACAGTCCCCATGGAGCTTTGTGGTGCTATTATAATTCAATGCTTCAAGGCCCATGGTTGTTGGACAAAAGGCAGAAGTTGGCACAATTCAGCACAAAATCCACAAGCATGAGTGAGCTACTGAGTTGAAAGTGCTTATGTTTAATAATTTGATTTAAAGTATCAAAACGATTAACTGGTACAAAAGTGCTCAGATGAGTTGGGAAATGAAGTGCTCTTGGAAAATACTAGCAAGTTTTCTGTTAACATCCGTATTCAATATTATTTCAAGTTTAATTTTTTAAACAAATTATACCGAAGCTGAAAAAGCCTTGGTGTGGTATACAGCATATATTGATGAAGCGGTTTTAACTTGATAAAAAAATATATTGTGGTTACTAGTATGAAAACATCCAATTTGTCACCATGAAGCAACTGACTTCAAGAATGTAGAAATTTCATATAAAAAGTTGATTTCAGTAATCAAAAAGGTAAGTTTTGCATTTGACAAAAGTGGAACTAAAAATAGTTAATTATTGCTTTGCTCGGCCAACCCAGGATTCCATGCTCTGTCTGTCCACTACTGTCACATCTCCTTGCCCGTCACACTGCATGGCACTGTTGATTGGCTGAGGGAAGGCATCTGGATATGATTGGCTGTGCTTTGCACGAAGGCAGACTTTAACTCGGTGGTGTAGGCGGCTGTAGGTGAGTCAGAGGGGTGAGGGAGAGGGTAAGGACTGGTCCCTCCTGAGGCCTGACTCCCCCATGGCCTCCACTCTGACCTCCCCCTCTGGAGGAGGGGGCCGTTGGCTGGGCTCTGGGGGCCAGTGTTGGGGCCTCCGCTGGCGGGCTCCTTCCCCTTGTACGGCCCCCGGCTCAGTCCATTCAGCATGGGGGACTGGCCCAGGTGCTCAGCCAGGACCAGGGGCTGCCGGTCCTCCTCCTCACAGATGGCAAACACAGGGACACTGACATGGTCGCTCTCCGCTGGGAAATCGCGGGAAATCACACCATGCCCAGCGTGGTTGTTAATGGGCTCGGACGGAGAAGCCTGGAGGTGTTTGCCCCCGGGGGCCTTGGTGCTGTTTGAGGGACCGGACCCAGAGAGCAGGCCAAAGCAGGGCCCGGTGAAGCGGGAGCGCCGAAGGTTGCTCGTGGAGTTGAGGCGGCGCTGGGCTAGCTGAGTGAAGGGGTACGAGGCGTTACTCATGGAGGAGTCAGAGGCGTTACTGTCGTTCTGGGCCTCCAACTGGGGGTCGGAAAACACCTTCCTGCTGTTCTCCCCACGGCAGTCTGACACAAAGCTGGATGGTGCCTGGGGGAACAACATCTAGTCAACACATATCCCTCTGCAGTGCAACCCGACATTCATAGTTTATTCATTATGCATCGGAGTAATGAAAAATGTGCTAAAAAATAATAATCCACTTACAAACATACAGTAATGTTAGTCACTCTGGGTAAGAGCGTCTGCTAAATAACCAAGATGTAAAGAAATACAGTATATGATGGTTGAACTATTATTCAGCAGCACTGCTGAATGACCAATAACATAATAGCTACTAACGCTGTCCACCAGCTTAGTGAAGGGACTGGTGGAGTTCCAACTGCACCACTTCTTGTGTAACTGGGGCAGTGGAGGGAGGAAGTCCTGGAAGGTACGGACGCTCCAGGCCCGGGGCCGAGCACAGCTGGCACTGCCATCCTGGGCAGCCCGGGTCTCTGTGGGGGAGGCAGCCGGGTCTGGAGAGGGCCAGTCAGTCACAGGGCCGGTGTCACTGTGCCTCAGGAACCTCTCCCGCTGCCGAGAGGAGAGAGACACAACAAACAAATCATATGGAATTCAAGCAAACCCAGCATGCAGTGTATTTGTGTGCATGTGGAGTAGGCCTACAGTAGTTTGTAAACAAACAGACTTCTTAGTTGGAAAACTGGAAGCATCTGAAAGAGTAGAACCTCTCGAACCCACTGAACCCACTGTAGCAATGTTTCCACAGCGTCTTAGTTTACAATTTAGTGCCATGGAACGCACACACTTCTTATTCTGGAGACTGAAAGCATCTACCTGTGATTATTCTATACTTTATTTGACCATGGGGAAAACACTGCTTAAATACAATGTGCGTTTAACTGACTTAAGCCTTCAGTCAATGGAGTTTTCTCCACCAGTGGCATCAGAGTGTAAATGAGACTCATTCACAAGAAATGATCACTAATAAAATAGCTTGCTTGTATCAGAGGTCGCATTATATTCAAGTGCTGAACTGCTTCTCCAATCGCCGTTGACCTAAAAAGGCAGCAAGCAAACCCTGGAATCAGACATGTAATCCAAAACAACAAGTGCTGCTTGCCTGGTAGTGGGTGCTGTCAGTGATTCCTGGAAACACATTCACAAAGATTCTCAGATAGGACTGCTGACATAGGATCAGTTTGACCTTTTGGATCATAATGAATACGATTATATGGGCAGGTAGGACCTACTCTGGGAGTCTTTGTGAATGCGGGCCTAGGGCTATACAGTAGGTGTCTCACTAATAGGAATGGCAGGTCAGGGGTGAAGGGCACATTAGTCACATATCCCCCCTCATTATTCAGCTAGTTAATCAGGATAGGGGGAAGGTTTGTGGTCAGGTTTTTTTTTTTGGAGGGGGGGGGGGTTAGCGGTTGCTCCTCTCAGAAAGAGCCATATAATCCTTATACAGAATCACTCACAGCTCGCTTAGTCTAGACAAGAATTAGGAAGGTTTTAAATGAAGTGCCCTGCTCACCACAAAAGCCCCCCACACAATGGCAACTTGTTGCAGTTTGGGCAAAAAGGTGGAGGATAAGCCCCCCAGATGTGAAACAGAGCCCCGTATTACCCCCCACACCTAGTCTCAGAAATCCTAGACCTAGGGCAACAGCACTAGTTCTGAGGATCATGTCGGATTTTCTTGGCCATTTCGGGGAGGGTGCTCTTCAGACACACAACTCTCCCAACAAATCACGAGTTTGTGTAGGCGGGGCTTAAAATGCGGCGGGAATTGAGCGTGAAAAATAATCTAATCGGAAACATGACAGAGTTAGACACAGTGCAAACACAGATAGCTGGGCTCATTTTAGCCACAGCCAGTCAGTGGGTGTTAGCTTGTATTGCTAACGTTAACCATCATGGCGCATGCAAACTACTCACTTGCAAAATACACTCAATTAAACTATTTTACACAAACGTAATCTTGGTTAACCCAGAACTAAAGTCCTGTTAAATTGCTGGATTAAATTCTGGGTCCATACGCGTTAAGAGGAGAGATAGAACGAGGATCGGAACCTGAATGAAGAGCTCCGCCCTCTCTCTTTGCGAGTTAAGTGCACGTTTATAGGCCAAATGTCCCCTCTCCTGAAATTCTAAAGATGATAAAACCTGTGAAATTTTGATTTGTCCAAATAACCAGTGACGAAAAACACAAGCACTGGAACTAATGCTGTTCGTGGTCTCACACATCCCGTTGTATCATGACAGATCTACGGTACCATTTATGTTCATGTCGTTTTTCCACAAGAAATGAACGTGAGTTCCATCTAGCTAGTTACATAAACGGATAAGGCTCTGGACGGATTTCCTGTGCGAGTCCTTCTTCCAATCATCAGTCTGAACAAATATGTACATACACACAATCTGCACAAAAAGGCAAATTAACATGTAAACATACAGACCACACACACAGCAATGCACCACAGCGCGCAAACGCGCATGAACACGCACACACTAACACACAGAGAGAGAGAATTGGAGCTGGGAAACTGGCTTCTCAGATAATACATCCATTAGGCTAGGCTGCAGGAAAGCACGCCAGCTTCCTAATAGCTGCCAGGCCTGCCTTATGCCAACTCTTATTCCAATAGAGCACAAGCAAAAATGCTGTGTCAAACCGTATCCTACCGCCAATCCCCTGCCACTGTGTTTCTATACCCTGACACCTCGACCACCAGGCGGTGAGGTTCATAGCTATTACCAGCAGAGGGTTGATGGTTCAAGGAAAAAATAATTGGCAGGATGTAGCCTTCTGCCTTGGTGTCACCCACCCCTAGAGCGGGTCCTAGCCTGGGTTACATGCTACTGCCTGGGTGTCACCCTTTAGAAAAGCACCACCATGGGTCCTAGCCTGGGTTCCCTCTACTGCCTTGGCACCACTGTGGGTCCTCGCCTGGGTTACCTGTCTTGCCTCGCTCCTTACCGTGTGGGCCGAGAACGGCATTCTGCTGCTTGGACCAGGCACAGACGAAATGATAAACACCTCATCTGTCCCCAAGTCCAATTCCGTGAGACCACTGAATGAGAGGTCCACTTCAGCATGCTGGGACATATCACCACCAACACTGCCTGGAGAACCTGGGAAAGAAACGGGAAAGTGGTTTTATTAATCACTTACTTGTTTGGTGATAGCCTACAATTAAAACATTGAAGGCACAACAGTCAGATGTATTGCACCTTAGCTTATGAAAATTTCCACTGCTTGTCCCTAAAAGAGCACTTGAAATGGAATGTTACAGATTGGTCTCCATAGTAAATTACTGCACTGTGTAGCCACTGTACTTGTCCACTCATATTCCTGTTAACTCATAGTGACATGGTTGAACTCAGCGAGAGGAGAAACATGGTGTTCCCAATGCTCCCACGCTGTTATATAGGTTAAATGTCACGACCTGTAAATCTCTCTGTGGGATCAGCTACAATGAGCGAGAATTTGGATTGTTCTGGGATAAACCCAGTGTTACCCCAAAACTAAAGCAATTTTCCATTGAGACTTCTAAATGCTGCACCTCCTATTCACTCAGCTACATCCACTACAAGCTGGCCTTGCATATTCCCACACAATCTGATCAACTTTTATAAGAGAAGAAATACACTTTCAAATGACTCCAGGAAGATACTACATGGACAGTGCAATGTTGCAGCCAACTTCCTTTCGTATAGGTTATTGATTAAATACTGTATATGCAGCTACTGAGCACACAGAATACCTTAATGATATCACATATTACGAGCTGTATTGGTGAATTTTACTACACAACGTTTCTTCTATGCACCTGTATTAGACATTACTTCAGATGTGAAACAGTTTTTGTTTGACATATTTTGAGCTATCATTCAGGTGTCAAAATCATTTTGCCCCGGGGGCCGCATTCAGTATTCAACAAGGTTTGGAGGGACGCCCTGACATTTAAAAAAATATTTCCTCGCTATCATTGTCCTCTATCCATAGATTTTGGAATTTTCGATGCTCCCCGACTGTCTAGCATTCATGTAGGTGATTAATAGCAAGCTGGACACAGTCAATAAACTGTATGAATGTAGGTACATTATAATTTCTCCATTATTTCGATTTGGTTTTAGTAATTTTTACATATATCTAGTTTGTTTCCCCCCCCCCACCTCAAAAAAAAAAAATTGTTTTGTTTTTTTAAACCACCCACGGGCCGGATTGGACCCCCTCGCGGGATGTATGTTTTACACCCGATTAGAGCCATTCTATGGCCATGACACCATGAGATAATTCAGTATGTGGTAGAATCCTGGCAGCTCTATTACTGTGTGTTGGGGATCTGATAGTCAGACCCGGTGTACCATTTTTCTGTCATAGTTTCAGAGCGTAATGAAATAAGTGTCCCATTTACACTGAACATGTAAATTCAGTTTAGGGGCAGATAAAGTCATTGTCAGCCAGGTTGGAACCAGACCAAACACCCCAGCGGTACCCCTCGATCATGGAGAGAGAAAGAGAGGGGGCGCAGGGCAGGGGGAGCGAGGGGGATTGACTAGACTAGGCTAGGCGGCTGGAGCACAAGCAGAGAGGGAAAAACAGGGGAGTGTTAGCGGGAGAGAGAAAGTAGATGGAGTGTGTGTGTGTTTCGTGTGTGTGCGCACGTGTGCATGTGAGCCTGCCCGCTTGCGCATACCCACCTCTGTGTGTGAGGCTGAGAGAGTGGTTGTTGTTGTCGTTCTCTGCAGGGCAAGGGACCTCCAGGCTGGGCTGATTAGGAGCCACCAGCTGCAGCTCACGGACATCAGCTCCAGAGTTCTGCACTCCCTCCTGCACCTACAGCAGTCAGTACAGTTTAGAGTCAGCAAGTACTACTACACATGCCTGCCACTCCACATACACCAACGGAGTAGGGCTGCACAACACTATGAAATACAGCCATATGAACTGAAGTTGTTCTTGTCAATTAATAAAATGTTTTGATACCCAGTCAGTATAATGATCTAGTGGCAATAAGATACTTAAAGTGGCCAGAACTTGTGTAGGACTGTTTTGCTTGTTTCTAAAAGTTCAATCCCAGATGGACACATTTTGACAACTCAATTACAAATTCATCTCATGACTAGAAAACAGGGAAGTGTAACTTGTCCAGTTCTGCTTTATGGGGGAGTCAGGCGTCTGACCTTTAGTGAACCTGTCTACCTCTGGGGCTGCTTGCCCTGCATGGGAGAATTTGGACAACAAGAGCACCAGGCCAGTGTGGGGTATTTGTATTTGCTCCAATGTCTGTAGTCTAGAGCAGGGATTGGCAACTGGCGGGCTGCATGGCCCCCCTTTTGTAGGCCTGCGGATCAATTTTCCTCCCGCCCCCTCTCCGAAAAAAAATGTTGGGGGGGGGGGGGGTTGGGGATTTTTATTTTTAAGAACTCAGTTGGGGTCTTAATTTACTATTGAGAGTTAGAATAGTAGAATGCAAGGTGCAGTTACATTTTTAAAATTATATATAACACACAACAAAAATATAAACGCAACATGTAAAGTACTGGTCCCATGTTTCATGAGCTGAAATAAAAGATCCCAGAAATGTTCCATATGCACAAAAAGCTTCTCTCAAATGTTGTGCACAAATGTATTTACATCCCTGTTAGTGAGCATTTTATCCTTGTCAAGATAATCCATCCACCTGACAGGTGTGACATATGAAGAAGCTGATTAAGCAGCATGATCATTACTCAGGTGTACCTTGTGCTGGGGACAATAAAAGGTCACTCTAAAATGTGCAGTTTTGTCACACAATACAATGCCACAGATGTCTCAAGTTGAGAGAGTGTGCAATTGGCATGCTGATTGCAGGAATGGCCACCAGATCTGTTTCCAGATAATTGAATGTTAATTTCTCGACCATGAGCCACCTCCAATGTCGTTTTAGAGAATTTGTCAGTACGTCCAACCGGTCTCACAACCACAGACCACGTGTAACCACGCTAGCTCAGGACTTCCACATCCGGCTTCTTCACCTACGGGATCGTCTGAGGGGGGAGTGGGTCGGGGTGCTGAGGAGTATTTCTGTCTGTAATAAAGCCCTTTTGTGGTGCCCAGTCCTGTGAAATCCATAGATTATGGACAAATGAATTTCTTCCAATTGACTGGTTTCCTTATATGAAATCTTAAAGTAAAATCTTTGAAATTGTTGCATGTTACATTTATATTTTTGTTCAGTATATACAGTGCATTCGTAAAGTATTCAGACCCCTTCCCTTTTTCCACATTTTGGTAAGTTACAGCCCTATTCTAAAACTGATTAAATTATTTGTTTCCCTCATCAATCTACACACAATACCCCATAATAAGAAAGCGAAAACAGGTTTATAGAAATGTTTGACGATTTGAAAAATAAAAAACAAATACCATATTTACATAAGTATTCAGACCCTTTGCTATGAGACTCGAAATTGAGCTCAGGTGCATCCTGTTTCCATTAATCCTCCTTGATGTTTCTACAACTTGATTGGAGTCCACCTGTGGTAAATTGAATTGATTGGACATGATTTGGAAAGGCACACACCTGTCTATATAAAGGTCCCACAGTTGACAGTACATTTCAGAGAAAAAAACCAAGCCATGGGGTCGAAGGAATTGCCCGTAGAGCTCCGAGACAGGATTTTGTCGAGGCACATATCTGGGGAAGGGTACCCAAAATATTTCTGCAGCATTGAGGGTCCCCAAGAATACAGTGGCCTCCATCATTCTTAAATGGAAGAAGTCTGGAACCACCAAGACTCTTCCTAGAGCTGGCCGCATGGCCAAACTGAGAATCGGGGGAGAAGGGCGTTGGTCAGGGAGGTGACCAAGAACCCGATGGTCACTCTGACAGAGCTCCAGAGTTTTTCTGTGGAGATGGGAGAACTTTCCAGAAGGACAACCATCTCTGCAGCACTCCACCAATCAGGTCTTTATGGTAGAGTGGCCAGACGGAAGCCACTCCTCTGTAAAAGGCACACGACAGCCCGTTTGGAGTGTGCCAAAAGGCACCTAAAGGACTCTCAGACCATGAGAAACAAGATTCTCTGGTCTGATGAAACCAAGATTGAACTCTTTGGACGGAATGCCAAGCGTCGTGTCTGGAGGAAACCTGGCACCATC
The DNA here is from genome assembly GCF_965601325.2 of Salmo salar. Classification (NCBI taxonomy): domain Eukaryota; kingdom Metazoa; phylum Chordata; class Actinopteri; order Salmoniformes; family Salmonidae; genus Salmo; species Salmo salar. Next base: position 13,785,070 of record NC_138314.1, on the reverse strand, counting down.
CTTATGGTGAAGCATGGTGGTGGCAGCATCATGCTGTGGGGATGTTTTTCAGCAGCAGCGACTGGGAGACTAGTCAGGATGGAGGAAAAGATTAACAGAGCAAAGCACAGAAAGATCCTTGAGGAAAACCTGCTCCAGAGCGCTCAGGACCTCAGACTGGGCAAAGGTTCACCTTCCAACAGGACAAAAACCCTAAGCACACAGTCAAGACAACACAGGAGTGGCTTTGGGAGAAGTCTCTGAATGTCCTTGAGTGGACCAGCCAAAGCCCGTACTTGAACCCGAACTAACATCTCTAGAGAGACCTGAAAATAGCTGTGCAGCGACGCTCCCAATTCAACCAGACAGAGCTTGAGAGGATCAGCAGAGAAGAATGGGAGAAACTCCCCAAATACAAGTGTACCAAGCTTGCAGCGTCGTACCCAAGAAGACTCAAGGCTGTAATCACTGCCAAAGGTGCTTCAACAAAGTACTGAGTAAAGGGTCTGAACACTTATGTTAATGTGATATTTCAGTATATTTCTTTTTTATATTTGCAGAAATGTTTAAAAACCAGTTTTTGCTTTGTCATTATGGGGTATTGTGATGAGAAAACAAATGTTTAATACATTTTAGAATAAGGCTGTAACGTAACAAATGTGGAAAAGTCAAGGTGTCTGAATACTTTCCGAATGCACTGTAAATCAATCACTCAGCCCATGTCGACTAACATTTTTTAGATTTTAAATTAGTCTAGCTAGCGATCTAAACTTTTTAATCATGGTCGAATTACCGACCAAGGAGGCCCCCATTGAATTTGTTAGTGACTCTCACTCAGATATAATATTAAAAACTGCAAACATTTCTCTCCACCCTATGGATTTTTTCTTAATTGCAGGAAATGAGCTGTAGAACTACACATTTTTCTCTCTGCCCCATGGCAAAATGTGTAGAATTGCAGGACATTTTTTCTCTGTTTTTTTTGTGTGGCACCAACCCCCATCAAAGTTGCCCATCCATGGTCTAGAGGATATGAAGGAAATGTTCCCTGATCCCAGTCAGAAGCTAGCTTACAAAGGAATGTCTGGACAGTCAGACAGACAGGGGTCTTTATCCGTTTACCTCAGAGTTGTTGGATGAGCAGGAGCTGGCTCTTTTCGGACATAGTTTAGGTCTGGAAAACAAAAGAGATCCACAACATTTCAGTTGTGTTTGACTGTTTAACATATCTTTGAAACCCATTAGCATACTTTCTTTTATGTATGTTGTTTACTTTCTTGACTTTTGGCGACATTCTCTTTCATGCTATTTGTGAAAGCTTGACTTATTTAGAGCAACTGCTCTCCAAATTTGACCAAAAATGTACAAAATGAACATTCTCCCACAATTAGAAACTGGAACAGATTAGATTGCCTTCAGTGAAGATTTTCTTCCAAACATAATCAGAGTCTAGCTAGCTGACTCACTACATACAAACAGCCTAAAGTTGCCCTCGGTTGTTTCTCTCAAGGACGGCTCTAGTAGCTAAACCCATGTAATGCCATAAACTACACTATCTGGGGTGGTCTCACTATAAAGGCATCAGTATAAAGACATAGCAATAACGGAATTTTCACTGGATAATATCAACATAACATTGAAAGTGTTGACTTAAAGTGATTCTGGTCAATAACAGATCGAAATGCTTTTGTGTATCAATTTTTGGCACAATTAAAAACATGGCCCCAGGACGAGACTAATACAGCTGTAACTTCTCTCCAACATGCATGGGGGATGCAAGGGGGTTTATCTTTATGGGAATTTGAACCTTCCTGGAGGGAACTAGATGTGAATCAGGACAGTAGATTAAACAGTGATGCTCATTTAGTTACCTGGCATAAATGATATTACACCCTGCGAAAACTGATACATGTACTAATGTTGTCTCCTTATGGGATTGACCGAGGGAACAACCTGTAAATTACACCTTTTGATATGTTGTTCTTGTTCTATTAAACAACTACAATGGCACCTCGACGGGACAGAGGCTCATAGCACAGCAGTATGAGGCTCTCCTCGTTTTCCCTCCGCTCGCTTTTGTATGGCTGCGTTTCTCTTTGTCCGTTGGAATCGATGCCAGGTGCTGCACCTTGAACGGCCCTCTCTTGCTCACGCTCTCTCTCTGTAATGGTGACAATACGGCACATAAGGGCAGCTACAGTCGAACCCTGCCTCCAGCTGAGTCAACAGCCAGCCCATCCACTGCAGCAGCACCACACTGTGTGCTGGAGGAGGACTGACTGGCAGACTATCCCAATCATGGCTACCATCTCATTCATGGGAGGAAACTTTGTCACACTGGCCAACATCAAAGACCCAACAGTTGCGCTCTCTCAAAAGAAAAGCACTGTGCCAGTTTCCTTGGATGACAAAGAAATAAAAGGACCATTTTTCCCATTGTGCAGAACGTGCACGGTCTTGTTTATGTTAGGTTGTCAGGGAAATGTATTTATAGCACAAAACATGTCTGACAAAGGTATCTTTATGACTCCATTCTTTCTGCATGCCTTGCTTTACTGTACCTGAAGATGTTGCACAGGTGACCCACAAGGCTCATAAAGGGACAAACATTTCCATTGTGCACTGTCTTGTTTGTTTATGTTTGAGAACAGTATGTCTCCGGGAGTAAATAGGGAAAGCCATCACAAGGCATGTAGGACAAAAGGATGTTCTGGCACAATTCTCTCAAGCGCTGGTTTGATCTCAGGGAGTCAGGGAAACCTATTTATAGCACAACACGTGTGTGACAAAGGGCTAATAATATCACAATAACTTTCTCTGCATGCTTATACATACCTGAATATAATACACAGAGCGCTGGTGAGCACCATGGCAAAGAAGGCTGCTCCACTCATGGCTGCCAGCAGAGTGTCTATTTTGCTGGACCCGGTAGGGGCGTAGGCATGCCGGGGGTCATCTCCACCAGGTTCTGTCTGGTTGTGGTAGTAAAAGAGCAGGGCGAAGCCACGGCCCCAGTGGGTGGTGGTGATCAACTCCATGATGACCTCTACCATCTCCTGGCTGGAGCCAAACACCAGCTGGCTGCTGGAGGGCCGGTTGGAGCCGCAGAAGCGCGAGGAAAAGGTGAGGAGGTCCGAGATGTAAAGGACGTCGTGGGGGCATGCGTCCACCACAGACTGCTGGGTCTCAGGGCTCACTGACTCTGTGTCCGTGTCTGTAAGGAGCAGAGGGGTCCGAGTGGTGGCCTCGTCGACAACCACAGCCAGGACTTGGTCTGGGGCTGATGCTCTGGGGATAGGGTTAAGGTCAGGGTTGCCTCTGAGGAGAGGAGAGGTGATTGAGTTCATTGCCTTCTCTCCTGGTACATGGGCCCCTGGTAGGAGGAGGTCTGAGAGGGGCTGTGGGGAGGCACGGTCAGAGGTGGCATCAGAGGTGGACCTTTTAGCAGAGTTGGAGACTTTGGCTATCTCCATCTTGGTGGACTGCTCTTGCACCACCACCTGCATGACTTTGTCGTTTTGGGAGGAGGACCGGTGGGCTTTCGCTGTGACACTCTGAGCCTGAGATACAGTGGCATCTTTATCAGTGATGGGACCCCCAGTTGGGATAGTCGCCCCATCGTTAGCATCGACCTCTTCCAAGTCAGAGATGGCAGCGTACTGGGCGGCGGAGTCGTGACTCTCGAACACGTCAAAGTCAAATATCTCCAGTATGAGCTGGTGGCCGATGGGCACAAAGAACTGCCAGACACAGTGGGTCCCTGAGGAGTAGTTATAGGGGAAACCAGGAGACAGGATGAGGCCTTGGACATCCACCACATCCATCTTCGCTCCACAGTCAAAGTAGACCTGCAATCACAATATACAGGGGCTTGGTGAGGGGGACATGAGTGTACGTTAAAATGCTAGCATCTCTAATGCTCGACACATACTAGCACTTGTCAAACTTACAGAAAATCTGTGACTTTTTTTGTGCAGAACTTGGAAATACAAATGACATCTGTCTTTTAAACAAATAACCCAGTTGAGCGGAATTCAGAATGCCTCAAAACAACAAAAAGCATCCAGACCTGAACTACTCAACCCTCCTGCTCTGCCAGCCAGTATATCAAAGCGGTGGCGGTGCCTTGCATGCCTGTGCTTGGGTAACTTTGGGGAGGGTATTTTTTCAAACACGCTGAGCTGGCTATAATGCTTCCCAGGTGTGTGGGGTGGACGATTGAGGGGAACCTCAGCCTAGCTAAGCAGAAGCAGATGTGTTTGCTGGGGCCACTGGGCCCAGAGCTCAGGTCCAGACCTTTGTAGGGGGGATGGTGTGTTTATGAGATTTCCTCTCGGTTCAGGTTCTGGACTGTGGGAACCCGAGCGAAGACCCACCTGGGGCTCAACCAGCACCACCAGACAGGTAACAAACTAACCTACCTTCAGTCAACACTAGTACTCTGGCTGGGCAGGCTGGGAACACATTTAAAATGCGCTCGAGACATGGTGTGTGTGTGTGTGTGTGTGTGTGTGTGTGTGTGTGTGTGGGGGGGGGGGGGGGGGGGGGGGAAAAGGAGCACCAGCACCCATGTGGTCGACCAACGCCAGACAGGCACTTTGATTGCTGCTACATGGACCATCTCATCTCTCTCCATATGAGTGCATTTATCAAAGGCATTCCCTCAGTTTATTTTAACAAGCCAAATCTAGATGTACTTTGCAATCATGACTGCATAAAAGGGGTTGTTGCTAGGTCTGGCCCCAGTACCCCCCCGCCTCACCAAACCTTCTTCTGACTGCAACTCAAAGGCCTCTCTATTGCTGATACAGCTGGCAGCCTCACAGCCAGGTCAGAGAGAAGAAAGGCAGTATGGGCATTCATAACTGTGTGTGTTCTGTACAGTGATGAAACAGGTGTTTTCAAAGCACATGAATGCAATGAAATTATTGAATAAATGTAATTACTGACAGTGATAGTCCTGATCGCTTGACCATCATAGCCCATGTATTCTGTGTCATCCATTTCAGAACTCCCGCCATTGACACCATTGATGAGTAAAAATTACTGAATAAAATAAATTAAAAATAGTGAGCTAATTATATTATTTTATACCAATACAATTGCTTAGAGGAAGAGATGTTGTTTAACAAGCAATATTTGTTTTCCCCAAAAAGGTAGGGATCAGGATCATTGACACCCCTGTTTCAATACCTCACCTTGCAAGAATAACGGCCCTGAGCATTTTTCTAAAATGAGTTGGAGAACACATTGGGAGGGATCTTAGACCATTCCACCATACAGAAATCTTCCAGATCCTTGATAGCCTTTGTCTGCGCTTATGGACTGCCCTCTTCAATTCAAACCGACTGTGAAAAGACCCCTGGTGGCATGTCTGGTGGGGTAAGTGTGTGTCAGTGCTGTGTGTAAGTTGACAATGCAAACAATTTAGAATTTACAACACATTCATGTTTCTTATAAAAACAAGAAGTGACGCAAATCAGTCTTTCCTCAACTCTTAGCCAAGAGAGAATGGCATGCATAGTTTTAATAAACCCTCTGATTACAATGAAGAGCAAGATGTGCCGCTCTGTTCTAGACAAGCTACAGCTTAACTAGGTCTTTATTTGCAGCACTTGACCATATGACTGGACAATAATCAAGATAAGATAAAACTAGAGCCTGCAGGACTTGCTTTGTGGAGTGTGGTGTCAAAAAAGCAGAGCATCTCTTTATTACGGACAAACCCATCTTTACAATCATTGAATCTATATGTTTTCACCATGACAGTTTACAATCTAAGGTAACACCAAGGTCTAGAACTTAGGGAATGATTTGTACAAAATACAATGCTGTTAGTTTTAGAGATGTTCAGGACCAGTTTATTACTGGCCACCCATTCCAAAACAGAATACAACTCTTTGTTAAGGGTTTCAGTGACTTTCTAACTGTGGTTACTGATGCGTATATGGTTGAATCATCAGCATACATTGACACACATGCTTTCTTTAATAGCAGTGACAGGCTATTGGTAAAAATAGAAAATAGTAGAGGGCCTAGAGAGCTGCCCTGCGGTACACCACACGTTACATATTTGACATTAGAGAAGCTTCCTAGGCTCAGATTAAAGATATGACCGATAGGAGTGGCTATAGAGTCAGCTACCTTCCTCAGTAGATTTCCATCTAGGTTGTCAATGCCAGGAGGTTGGTCATTATTGATCAACAACAATAATTTTTCCATCCTCCCACACTAACTTTACAAAATTCTAACTTGCAATGCTTTTCTTTCATTAATAGTTTGTTTATACATGAGTATGATGGCTTACTGTTCGTTGTTGGCATTTCCTGCCTAAGTCTGCCAACTTTGCCAATGAAGTAATCATTAAAATAATTGGCAACCTCAAATGTTTTTTTGTGATGAATAAGCCATTTGATTTGATGAAAGATGGGAGTTGAATTAGTCTTTCTGCCCGTAATATCATGTGAAGTACTCCAAAGTTTTTTTTCCATCACTCTTTATATTATTGATCTTGGCTTCAGGATATAGTTCTTCTTTTTGTTGAGTTTAATCACATAATTTCTCAATTTCCAGTAATTCAGCCAGTCAGATGTGCAGCCAGACTTATTTGCTACTCCTTTTGCCCCATCTCTTTCAATCATACAGTTTTTCAATTCCTCATCAATCCATGGAGCCTTAACAGTTCTAACAGTCAGTTTCTTAACAGGTGCATGTTTACCAATAATTGGAAGAAGCAATTTCATAAATTCATCAAGTGCAGTGCCTGGATGCTCCTTATTAATCACACCAGAGCAACAATTTTCTTAACATCATTCACATAAGAGTCACAGCAAAATATTTTGTATGATCTGGGGTGGCAGGTAGCCTAGTGGATAGAGTTGCACTAGTAACCGAAAGGTTGCAAGATTGAATCCCCGAGCTGACAAGGTAAAAATCTGTTGTTCTGCCCCTGAACAAAGCAGTTAACCAACTGTTCCTAGGCCGTCATTGAAAATAAGAATTTGTTCTTAACTGACTTGCCTGGTTAAATAAAGGTAAGGTAAAATAAAACACTATTTTAGGCCCAGCTTTTAGAACTTTGGCTTTCCTGGATATAGCCACTATATTGTGATCACTGCATCCAATGTGTACGGTTCATTGAACAAGCCGTGTTTAAACTCTTTACAATGAAGATCTGTGAAGTTATTTGGATTTTTACAAATTATCTTTGAAAGACAGGGTCCTGAAAAAGGGACATTTCTTTTTTTGCTGAGTTTATAAAAGTGTGTGTGTGTGCGCTGCGGGGTTAAAGCTACAAACCCATAGGCTTGGCTCTCTCATCCCATCCAGGCTTTTGGGAGGGAAGGTGGACAATGAGCCTGTCATAGTGGATGTAAGCAATGTTCCCACGCGCTGTGGCAGCTTTCATGGCTTTCCTCTTCTGGCGCACAGCTTCAGGATAGTCCTTGGTGTTCTTGGGGTCATAGGCAGCATTCCTCCTCCTCCAAACACGGTGAGTTTAGTTAATGCCAAAGAGCTCCATTTTGGTCTCATCTGACCACTACACTTTCACCCAGTTGTCCTCTGAATCATTCAGATGTTCATTGGCAAACTTCAGACGGGCATGTATATGTGCTTTCTTGAGCAGGGGGACCTTGCGGGCGCTGCAGGATTTCAGTCCTTCACGGCGTAGTGTGTTACCAATTGTTTTCTTGGTGACTAAGAGGGGTGGGACAAAATCCCTCCTGAGATGTGTGCAAACCTGGTGGCCAACTACAAGAAACGTCTGACCTCTGATTGCCAACAAGGGTTTTAACACCAAGTACTAAGTCATGTTTTGCAGAGGGGTCAAATACTTATTTCCCTCGTTAAAATGCAAATCAATTTATAACATTTTTGACATGCATTTTTCTGGATTTTTGTTGTTGTTATTCTGTCTCTCACTGTTCAAATAAACCTACCATTAAAATTATAGATTGATCATTTCTTTGTCAGTAGACAAAAGTACAAAATCAGCAGGGGGTCAAATACTTTTTTCCCTCACTGTACATGTTCCTCTCAAGTTCTTGGCTCTTTCCAGAAAAGCTACCTTGTCCTTGAACCTCAGGAACTTGACCACTGATCGGCCTCGGCCTGTCACTTGGGCCGGGTTTTCCAGTCCCGTGGGCGCGCTCCACCTCAATCTTCCTGTGGTTCATCTTCAGTTTCTCCGCGATCATTTCCCTCACTCTGTCATCAGACTCCTTCCAGGTCTCATGTGGAGATTCTTCAATTCTGTCCACAACCATGTTGTTCCGCCTTGATTGTCCCTCAAGATAATCAGATTGATCCATCATTGACATCATAGATTCACATACAGAACCGATGTACTCTCTCAATTACTTACAGATTGCTGTCATCTTGACATTCTCCTGTTTAAACTCGTCAAGCTGACCCTGGGAGAACTGCAAACTGTTCTTCAGGTCCTCGACCTCTGGTCAGGTCGTCGATTCTTCTATTAGTTGACTCCACCAGTATTTGGACAAAACACTGGAAGCTATTTTCTTGTTGTAACAACTGCTTGTAGAACAATTTTTGTTTGTTTAAAAAAAAAATCCTTCACCTGTGATAGAGACACCACTGTCCTCAACGGTACTCCCGTCGGCTTTGGTCTTTGTCATGGTAACAACAGTAGATTACACTGTTACTCCTCGCAGTTCCAGACAGGGAAGGACGCAGGGAAGATTGAAAATGCAACAACAAACAGCTGGGGTCTAGACTGCCACAAGCCCGGGACAATCCGCGGTCCCAGCCACAATGGCCTACAATGTCGCGGACTGCGTTCAAGCCCTCATTAAAACCCTGCTAGCTTGATGAACAGGAAGTGACGACAATGGGTGAGTGATTTGGAGACAGAGACGGCGGTTGCAAAATGTAGATTTTGTGGCCATCTAACCATTTCTTTGTGGATTTTGAAAAATCCACAAAGAAATAGTGCCATAACATCAAAGATCCATCATCATATTTTACAGTACATATGGGGGTCTTTTCTGCTTACAGTGCCTTGCAAAAGTATTCATCCCCCTTGGCGTTTTTCCTATTTTGTTGCATTACAACCTGTAATTTAAATGGATTTTATTTGGATTTCATGTAATGGAAATACACAAAATAGTCCAAATTGGTTTAGTGAAATGAAAAAAAATTACTTGTTTAAAAAAAAAAAAAAAAATGTTAAACTGAAAAGTGGTGTGTGCTTATGTATTCACCCCCTTTGAAGCCCCTAAATAAGATCTGGTGCAACCAATTACCACATAATTAGTTAAATAAAGTCCACCTGTGTGCAATCTAAGTGTCACATGATCTCAGTATATATATATATATATATACATACACACACACACCACACATACTGCTCAAAAAAATAAAGGGAACACTTAAACAACACATCCTAGATCTGAATGAAATAAATAATCTTATTAAATACTTTTTTCTTTACATAGTTGAATGTGCTGACAACAAAATCACACAAAAATAATCAATGGAAATCCAATTTATCAACCCATGGAGGTCTGGATTTGGAGTCACACTCAAAATTAAAGTGGAAAACCACACTACAGGCTGATCCAACTTTGATGTAATGTCCTTAAAACAAGTCAGAATGAGGCTCAGTAGTGTGTGTGGCCTCCACGTGCCTGTATGACCTCCCTACAACGCCTGGGCATGCCCCTGATGAGGTGGCGGATGGTCTCCTGGAGGGATCTCCTCCCAGACCTGGACTAAAGCATCCGCCAACTCCTGGACAGTCTGTGGTGCAACGTGGCGTTGGTGGATGGAGCGAGACATGATGTCCCAGATGTGCTCAATTGGATTCAGGTCTGGGGAACGGGCGGGCCAGTCCATAGCATCAATGCCTTCCTCTTGCAGGAACTGCTGACACACTCCAGCCACATGAGGTCTAGCATTGTCTTGCATTAGGAGGAACCCAGGGCCAACTGCACCAGCATATGGTCTCACAGGGGGTCTGAGGATCTCATCTCGCTACCTAATGGCAGTCAGGCTACCTCTGGCGAGCACATGGAGGGCTGTGCGGCCCCCCAAAGAAATGCCACCCCACACCATGACTGACCCACCGCCAAACCGGTCATGCTGGAGGATGTTGCAGGCAGCAGAACGTTCTCCACGGCATCTCCAGACTCTGTCACGTCTGTCACGTGCTCAGTGTGAACCTGCTTTCATCTGTGAAGAGCACAGGGCGCCAGTGGCGAATTTGCCAATCTTGGTGTTCTCTGGCAAATGCCAAACGCCCTGCACGGTGTTGGGCTGTAAGCACAACCCCCACATGTGGACGTCGGGCCCTCATACCACCCTCATGGAGTCTGTTTCTGACCGTTTGAGCAGACACATGCACATTTGTGGCCTGCTGGAGGTCATTTTGCAGGGCTCTGGCAGTGCTCCTCCTGCTCCTCCGTGCACAAAGGCGGAGGTAGCGGTCCTGCTGCTGGGTTGTTTCCCTCTTACGGCCTCCTCCACGTCTCCTGATGTACTGGCCTGTCTCCTGGTAGCGCCTCCATGCTCTGGACACTACGCTGACAGACACAGCAAACCTTCTTGCCACAGCTCGCATTGATGTGCCATCCTGGATGAGCTGCACTACCTGAGCCACTTGTGTGGGTTGTAGACTCCGTCTCATGCTACCACTAGAGTGAAAGCACCGCCAGCATTCAAAAGTGACCAAAACATCAGCCAGGAAGCATAGGAACTGAGAAGTGGTCTGTGGTCCCCACCTGCAGAACCACTCCTTTATTGGGGGTGTCTTGCTAATTGCCTATAATTTCCACCTGTTGTCTATTCCATTTGCACAACAGCATGTGAAATTTATTGTCAATCAGTGTTGCTTCCTAAGTGGACAGTTTGATTTCACAGAAGTGTGATTGACTTGGAGTTACATTGTGTTGTTTAAGTGTTCCCTTTATTTTTTTGAGCAGTATATATATATATATATATATATATATATATATATATATATATATATATATATATATATATATATATATATTACGTCTCCCTTCTCCCTCTCCAGTTAATGTCTCCTCTCCAGGCTCTTACTGCCACCTTCCCATGAGCCCCCTCTTTCCATTTACTGTAACCAGTCCTCTCACCCACTGAGCACCGACTGACACCGGATGTCCATGTACGTTGATAAGTAGTTGAAATTTGGTCAGTCCAAATCTGAACCAAACATATACATTTTCACAAGTTTGGATAGCACCTTACAGTAAAGTAGAGCCCAGTACAATACAGTAAAGAAACAGAGTATAAGTCAGTACAATATAGTAGAGTTTAGTACAGCACAGTACAATACAGAAGAGCACATTAAAGTAGAGTACAGTATAATTTACTGAACTATACTCTAATACACTGAACTCTACTGTACTCTACTGTGCTGTACTGTTCAAACTGGTAAAGATTTGGTTAGGTCCTGACCAACCAAATTTGGTCTTATTTGGGGGCGGAGCTCATTAGAATAATAGAATAATACCCAAACATGCAAAGGGGGATATAAAAAATGTCTACCTTTGTGTATCTATTCAGGATACATCACCATGAAGAGAATGACATTTCTAATTATGCATTTATGTATAGTACAGATCAGGGACCCATGATGTCATTCTGTTACCATCATTCTGTTACCGGGTGTTCATCCACTTCACTTGCTGTAGTTCAATAACCAAATAGATTTTTTAAATCTCAAGGTTTCATATCATAGCTGACACCCCATTCTTTCTGCAGACATCTTTGAATTTTAATTCGGAGTAGATATTTAACCGTTTTTGGAAAACGTGGTCACCTGCACTGTTCTCGAGTAAATGTGTTTTTGTAAAATGTTCAGTCGCAATTGTTAAAACTAGTCCTTGTGCATAGATCTGTATGGTTTGTTTAACTGCAATCAATAGTTTTTCTTTGGCACACGTTTAAAGTGAAAAATCTGCATCTCGGCGTCCTTCTGTTACCGTGGAATTGCCCATTGGTAAATACAATCTGATAGTGATGGATGTTGATGTAACAGTGCTAAATTACAAACGTCATGGTACAGTCAGTACTTTGATGCCCAACTATTTCTAAGAGTGTTGTATGATCGCCTTTCCTTTCTCAGAATGCAGTTTAGCATGAAAGCATTACATCACAGGAAGGTACAAACAAGAAAATGGCCTTAGACCTACTAGGAACTCATGTGGCGAATGCCACAACCACAACACATAATTACACAGATGACATTTAAACTGGTCAAATGCCATTCCCGAGAGGTTGCAGAGAGTAAGCCGATTTTCGGTTTTGCTCAACGGTGTTGTGCAATACACTATAGAATGACGGGAACAGCTTGACAACATGGGGGGGAAGGGAGGGTGTGAGTGTGTGTGTGTGTGTGTGTGTGTGTGTGTGTGTGTGTGTGTGTGTCTCTGTGACCAAAAAAAAGTGACCAAATCCAATTTTCTTTATGCATGCTCTTTCTATTCAGTTTGTGGGCTACATATCCATCCCCCCCATCAGAGAGAGAGAACTGTGTCAAGGAGGGAGAGAGGGTCAGAGACTGTGTCATCTCCATGGCCCTGGCTACAGTAGGACTGGGCTGGCTATCTGGAGGTCTGCCAGCCTCACTGTGATGTGATGCACAAGGTAGACTACACATGAATGGTCTCCAAAGTGCCACAGTGTTTAATGGAAATGGGACATTCTTATAATGCCAAACATCCCAGTTCTGTTACATCACAGACGCAGGCCTCTCCTCTCCACTGGCAGCCAAGGCGGTCATTATTCGAGGAAACCTTTTCTCATGGGACACAATGGGCCACAGTGCCATTTGGTTGCACCACTTCATGGTGGGATGGGAGATAACATTTTAATGAAGTGAAGCTAATAAGTAGGAGCAGGCAGAAAGTTTACATAAGGCCCTGCTCGTCGGTCATCGCGCCCCAGTTGTGCTATACGGAGATGACTAGACTATCCTTGTACAAAAGTAAAGCACCCAAGCAAATAATTGATTGAAATTACTTGTGCAGTGGAATGTCAAATTAAGCACTGTCATTAGTTTGAGGTTTACCATAATTATATTGTTAAGGAACTTGAATCCTATGTCGGAACTAAAATGCTAATTACCAAAAATTTCATTTGAACTTAATACAAAAGCCTTCTAAAAGAAACATACTGTATATTGTTTTGCTGCTTGGAATATAAACTTGAAACACAATTCAAATGTCTTAAAAACAAAATAAAACTCCCTAACTGCTGCCTGAAAAAGGGCTGAAAAATTGCCAAAGACTCTGGCCAACCGAGACTTTTTTTATTTTTATTTCACCTTTATTTAACCAGGTAGACTAGTTGAGAACAAGTACTCATTTACTGCGACCTGGCCAAGATAAAGCAAAGTAGTGCGACACAAACAACAACACAAAGTTACACATGGAATAAACAAACATACAGTCAATAACAAACAAAAAATCTATTCACAGTGTGTGCAAATGAGGTAAGATAAGGGAGGTAAGGCAATAAATAGGCCATAGTGGCAAAATAATTACAATTTAGCAATTAAACACTGGAGTGACAGATGTGCAGAAGATGAATGTGCAAGTAAAGAAACTAGGGTGTCAGATACAAAAAAAAAAAATAACAGTATGGGGATGAGGTAGTTGGATGGGCTGTTTACAGATGGGCTATGTACAGGTGCAGTGATCTGTTAGTTCCTCTGACAGCTGGTGCTTAAAGTTAGTGAGGGAGATATGAGTCTCCAGCTTCAGTGATTTTTGCAATTCGTTCCAGTCATTGGCAGCAGAGAACTGGAAGGAAAGGCGGACAAAGGAGGAATTGGCTTTGGGGGTGACCAGTGAAATATACCTGCTGGAGCGCGTGGGTGCTGCTATGGTGACCAGTGAGCTGAGATAAGGCGGGGCTTTACCTAGCAAAGACTTATAGATGATCTGGAGCCAGTGGGTTTGGCGACGAATATGAAGCGAGGGCCAGCCAACGAGAGCATACAGGTCGCAGTGGTGGGTAGTATATGGGGCTTTGGTGACAAAACGGATGGCACTGTGATATATTGCATTCAATTTGCTGAGTAGTGTTGGAGGCTATTTTGTAAATGGCATCGCCGAAGTCAAGGATCGGTAGGATAGTCAGTTTTACGAGGGATTGTTTGGCAGCATGAGTGAAGGATGCTTTGTTGCGAAATAGGAAGTTGATTCTAAATTTAATTTTGGATTGGAGATGCTTAATGTGAGTCTGGAAGGAGAGTTTACAGTCTAACCAGACACCTAGGTATTTGTTGATGTCCACATATTCTAAGTCAGAACCGTCCAGAGTAGTGATGCTGGACGGGCGGGCAGGTGCTGGTAGCGATTGGTTAAAGAGCATTTCGTTTTACTTTCATTTAAGAGCAGTTGGAGGCCACGGAAGGAGAGTTGTATAACATTGAAGCTCGTCTGGAGGTTAGTTAACACAGTGTCCAAAGAAGGGCCAGAAGTATACAGAATGGTGTCGTCTGCGTAGAGGTGGATCAGAGAATCATGGACTATCCTCCATGCTCCCGTCCGGCAGGTGGTACCAGTGCATCCAGGCTTAGACCAACAGACTCCTAAACAGCTTCTAGCCCTTGGCCATAAGACTGTTAAATGGCTAACAACTACTGCTCCCCCTCACACCTACGCTGCTGCTAAAATGATTATTCATTAGATTTATTACTACCACTATGCTTCTGTTCATTATTTACCAATAGTATCTACTGTATCTATTTATCCTGCTACTGGTCACTATCACTCCTGTTTACATGTATTACCATTAGTATATTAACATAAGTATTTATATATTCCCGCCACCAGTCACTTTTCAGCCATGTATACATGTATACCTGTCTATCACGCCTACACTGGCACTCTTACACACACACACACACACACACACACACACACACACACACACACACACACACACACACACACACACACACACACACACACACACACACACACACACACACACACACACACACAGAAGGCGTTCGCATGCTTCCCATACGAAACTGTTCAGAACAGTGCGTGCATATATTATGGCAACATTTTGTAATGTTTTAGTTCATTTTGGTCTTTGGCAAGGTTTTTTTTCAATAGTTTGCAACTGCAGCCCGCAATATGGGGCGTTCCAGCATCTGCAGGAACTCCTCCCCTCAAGCATCCCATTTGTTCCTTCATGAATTTGGTACTGACACAGACCCTGTATATAGCTTCCTCTCTTTTTTTTTCGTGTTTTATTTGATATTGAATACTGCACTGTTGGGTAGGGCTTGCAAGTTAAAGGGCAATTCCGCCACTTTTCAACCTCATATTCATTATCTCCAGCGCCAAACCAGTGTCTACATATGTGAAAACAAAGCGCTTATGATCTGTTGTTAAAAGGTTTGAATTAAAGTCCCCCCAAAAAAAAGAAGAGATTTTAAAAACCTGCAACTAGTTTCTAGCCACGGCGAATCTGTGTTTGAAAATCACTGTTTATAAAATGTTTTAACTTTTGATGACGTCATCGGGTAGAACTTACATATGTAGACACTGGTATTGTGCTGGAGATAATGAAAATGAGGTTGAAAAGTGATGGAGTTGCCCTTTAAGCATTTCAATGTACTTGTGCATGTCACAACTAAAACTTAACTGAAGAGCTTAGAAAAATCTACTATTGCTTAATTGAACCTTAGCAACAGGTTAGTGAGTATACAACTAGTATGATGAAACCCCCAGCTAAAACCTTGCAAAACACTGACGCCCAACTTCCCATAGCGCTTGTTATCTCACACACACACACACACACACACACACACACACACACACACACACACACACACACACACACACACACACACACACACACACACACACACACACACACACACACACACACATTCCCTTCCCTCACTCCTTCACATGCACAAACAACCCCTGACTGGCTCATAAACAGCCAGACGGGCCCCACAAAAGGGGGCAGGGACTCCCACAGGCGCTAGTAGAAAAGTGACACTGCTCCAAAAGGCTAACGCTTCAGCCGTGTCAACACCCAGATGATGTGTATAGCCCAGAACTCAGCAGCTCTTCTGTTGCTCTGTCTCGGTCCAATAATTTAGCCACTGTTGCTGGTCAGGTCAGACACTGACAGAAATCTAGACCATAGACTTTAGGGTCATTTCTCCAATGGAGCATACTAGATCTGTGTGTCATAGAAGCTAGAAGAGCTACACTACATGACCAAAATGATGTGGACACCTGCTCGTCAAACATCTCATTACAAATTCATGGGCATTAATATGGAGTTTGTCCCCCCTTTCCCGCTATAACAGCCTCCACTCTTCTGGGAAGGCTTTCTACTAGATCCCCAAACTGTTGCCACAAAGTTGGAAGCACAGAATTGTCTAGAATATCATTGCATGCTGTAGCGTTAAGATTTCCCTTCACTGGAACTAAGGGGCATAGCCAGAACCCTGAAAAACAGCCCCAGACCATTATTCCACCTCCACCAAACCTTACAGTTGGCACTTTGCATTGGGGTAGGTAGCGTTCTCCAGGCATCCTCCAAACCTAGAGAACGTGTTTCCACTGCTCCAGAGTCCAATGGCAGCAAGCGTTACACCACTCCAGCCAACGCTTGGCATTGCGCATGGTGATCTTAGGCTTGTGTGCGGCTGCTCAGCCATGGAAACCCATTCCATGAAGCTCCGACAAACAGATCTTGTGTTGACGTTGATTCTAGAGACAGTTTGGAACTTTTTTTTTTTTTTTTTTCACCTTTATTTAGCCAGGTAGGCTAGTTGAGAACAAGTTCTCATTTGCAACTGCGACCTGGCCAAGATAAAGCATAGCAATTCGACACATACAACAACACAGAGTTACACATGGAATAAACAAAACATACAGTCAATAATATAGTAGAAAAAAGAAAACAAAAAGTCTATGTACAGTGAGTGCAAATGAGGTAAGATAAGGGAGTTATGGCAATAAATAGGCCATGGTGGCAAAGTAATTACAATATAGCAATTAAACACTGGAATGGTAGATGTGCAGAAGATGAATGTGCAAGTAGAGATACTGGGGTGCAAAGGAGCAAGATAAATAAATAAATAAATACAGTATGGGGACGAGGTAGATAGATGGGCTGTTTACAGATGGGCTATGTACAGCTGCAGTGATCTGTGAGCTGCTCTGACAGCTGGTGCTTAAAGCTAGTGATGGAGATATGAGTCTCCAGCTTCAGTGATTTTTGCAGTTCGTTCCAGTCATTGGCAGCAGAGAACTGGAAGGAAAGGCGACCAAAGGAGGAATTGGCTTTAGGGGTGACCAGTGAGATATACCTGCTGGAGCACGTGCTACGAGTGGGTGCTGCTATGGTGACCAGTGAGCTGAGATAAGGCGGGGCTTTACCTAGCAGAGACTTGTAGATACCTGTAGCCAGTGGGTTTGGCGACGAGTATGAAGCGAGGACCAGCCAACGAGAGAGTACGGGTCGCAATGGTGGGTAGTATATGGGGCTTTGGTGACAAAACGGATGGCACTGTGATAGACTGCATCCAATTTGTTGAGTAAAGTGTTGGAGGCTATTTTATAGATGACATCGCCGAAGTCGAGGATCGGTAGGATGGTCAGTTTTACGAGGGTATGTTTGGCAGCATGAGTGAAGGATGCTTTGATGCGATATAGGAAGCCGATTCTAGATTTCATTTTGGATTGGAGATGCTTAATGTGAGTCTGGAAGGAGAGTTTACAGTCTAACCAGACACCTAGGTATTTGTAGTTGTCCACGTATTCTAAGTCAGAGCCGTCCAGAGTAGTGATGCTGGACGGGCGGGCAGGTGCGGGCAGTGATCGATTGAATAGCATGCATTTAGTTTTACTTGCATTTAAGAGCAGTTGGAGGCCACGGAAGGAGAGTTGTATGGCATTGAAGCTCGTCTGGAGGTAGTGAGTGTTGCAACTGAGGACAGACAATTCTTACACACTCGGCGGTCCCATTCTGTGATCTTGTGTGGCCTACCACTTCGTGGCTGAGCCGTTGTTGCTCCTAGACATTTCCACTTCACAACAACAGCACTTACAGTTGACCGGGGCAGCTCTAGCAGGGCAGAAATTTGACGAATTGACTTGTTGGAAAGGTGGTATCCTATGATGGTGCCATGTTGAAAGTCACAGAGCTCTTCAGTAAGGCCATTCTACTGCCAATGTTTGTCTATGGAGATTGCATGACGGTGTGCTCAATTTTACACACCTGTCAGCAACGGGTGTGGCTGAAATAGCCGAATCCAATCATTTAGTTTTAGAGTCACTAGATTTCCTGTTTCCTGTTTCCGGTCACAACTTGCAGACTTGTTTACGCTGCTGTGCGTTTTGTTGCCGATCTTACTTTGCTACCTGACGGTTTTTTACTTTTTCATTACCGTATATTTTTACTTTTTCCCCTCACTCAACTTTTTTCATTCAACTTTTTCACCCCGGAGGTTTTATCTGGACATGGTTCGTCAGGACTTCAAACAGCCGAAGCTAAGTAACATTAACATGATGCCCTCTAATTGCAGTCGATGTACTTATAATATACAGGAGAACGATCGCCTTACGGCAAGGATAGCTGTGCTGCAAGCCCAGCTTCAGACGCGATCGTTAGGCAAGGGTAATTTCAGTGTAGGAAAGGATGAAACAGCGTCTGTGCCACCAGTAAGTACAGATAGTAACGTTAGTATAAACCCCCTCGCACGGTCCCCGCAGCCGGACATCTTTCTCATGGCTTCTGGAGGGAAACGCTGTAGGAATGCTCAACCGGTGTCGCTTATTCAGCCGACAGAAACTTTCAACCGGTTCTCCCCATTAAGCGAGTCGGAGGCCAAGACTTCTCTGGTCTCTACTCCTCCCGTTGTGGGGTCTGAGACGCCGACGGCTCCCACCATTAGCTCTGACAAATTGAAAACCCTAGTCATTGGCGACTCCATTACCCGCAGTATTAGACTTAAAACTAATCATCCAGCGATCATACACTGTTTACCAGGGGGCAGGGCTACCGACGTTAAGGCTAATCTAAAGACGGTGCTGGCTAAAGCTAAAACTGGCGAGTGTAGAGAGTAAAGAGATATTGTTATCCACGTCGGCACCAACGATGTTAGGATGAAACAGTCAGAGGTCACCAAGCGCAACATAGCTTCAGCGTGTAAATCAGCTAGAAAGATGTGTCGGCATCGATTAATTGTCTCTGGCCCCCTCCCAGTTAGGGGGAGTGATGAGCTCTACAGCAGAGTCTCACAACTCAATCGCTGGTTGAAAACTGTTTTCTGCCCCTCCCAAAAGATAGAATTTGTAGATAATTGGCCCTCAAACAGGACCAAGCTTGGCCTGTTGAGGAGTGACGGACTCCATCCTAGCTGGAGGGGTGCTCTCATCTTATCTACGAACATAGACAGGGCTCTAACTCCTCTAGCTCCACAATGAAATAGGGTGCAGGCCAGGCAGCAGGCTGTTAGCCAGCCTGCCAGCTTAGTGGAGTCTGCCACTAGCACAGTCAGCGTAGTCAGCTCAGCTTTCCCCATTGAGACCGTGTCTATGCCTCGATCTAGGTTGGGCAAAATTAAAAATGGCGGTGTTCGCTTTAGCAATCTCACTAGTATAAAGACCTCCTCCATTCCTGCCATTATTGAAAGAGATTGTGATACCTCACATCTCGAAATTGGGTTACTTAATGTTAGATCCCTCACTTCCAAGGCAGTTATAGTCAATGAACTAATCACTGATAATAATCTTGATGTGATTGGCCTGACTGAAACATGGCTTAAGCCTGATGAATTTACTGTGTTAAATGAGGCCTCACCCCCTGGTTACACTAGTGACCATACCCCCCGTGCATCCGGCAAAGGCGGAGGTGTTGCTAACATTTACGATAGCAAATTTCAATTTACAAAAAAAAAAACAATGACGTTTTCGTCTTTTGAGCTTCTAGTCATGAAATCTATGCAGCCTACTCACTCACTTTTTATAGCTACTGTTTACAGGCCTCCTGGGCCATATGCAGTGTTCCTCACTGAGTTCCCTGAATTCCTATCGGATCTTGTAGTCATAGCAGATAATATTCTAATTTTTGGTGACTTTAACATTCACATGGAAAAGTCCACAGACCCACTCCAAAAGGCTTTCGGAGCCATCATCGACTCAGTGGGTTTTGTCCAACATGTCTCTGGACCTACTCACTGCCACAGTCATACTCTGGACCTAGTTTTGTCCCATGGAATAAATGTTGTGGATCTTAATGTTTTTCCTCATAATCCTGGACTATCGGACCACCATTTTATTACGTTTGCAATTGCAACAAATAATCTGCTCAGACCCCAACCAAGGAGCATTAAAAGTCGTGCTATAAATTCTCAGACAACCCAAAGATTCCTTGATGCCCTTCCAGACTGCCTCTACCTACCCAAGGACGTCAGAGGACAAAAATCAGTTAACCACCTAACCGAGGAACTCAGTTTAACCTTGCGCAATACCCTAGATGCAGTTGCACCCCTAAAAACTAAAAACATCTGTCATAAGAAACTAGCTCCCTGGTATACAGAAAATACACGAGCTCTGAAGCAAGCTTCCAGAAAATTGGAACGGAAATGGCGCCACACCAAACTGGAAGTCTTCCGACTAGCTTGGAAAGACAGTACCGTGCAGTATCGAAGAGCCCTCACTGCTGCTCGATCATCCTATTTTTCCAACTAAATTGAGAAAATAAAAACAATCCGAAATTTCTTTTTGATAATGTCGCAAAGCTAACTAAAAAGCAGCCTTCGCAAATGGAGGATGGCTTTCACTTCAGCAGTAATACATTTATGAACTTCTTTGAGGAAAAGATCATGATCATTAGAAAGCAAATTACAGACTCCTCTTTAAATCTGGGTATTCCTCCAAAGCTCCATTGTCCTGAGTCTACACAACTCTGCCAGGACCTAGGATCAAGGGAGATACTAAAGTGTTTTTGTACTATATCTCTTGACACAATGATGAAAATAATCATGGCCTCCAAACCCTCAAGCTGCATACTGGACCCTATTCCAACTAAACTACTGAAAGAGCTGCTTCCTGTGCTTGGCCCTCCTATGTTGAACATAATAAACGGCTCTCAATCCACCGGATGTGTACCAAGCTCACTAAAAGTGGCAGTAATAAAGCCTCTCTTGAAAAAGCCGAATCTTGATCCAGAAATTATAAAAAAACTAAAATCGGCCTATATCGAATCTTCCATTCCTCTCAAAAATTTTAGAAAAAGCTGTTGCACAGCAACTCACTGCCTTCCTGAAGACAAACAATGTATACGAAACGCTTCAGTCTGGTTTTAGACCCCATCATAGCACTGAGACTGCACTTGTGAAGGTGGTAAATGACCTTTTAATGACGTCAGACCGAGGCTCTGCATCTGTCCTCGTGCTCCTAGATCTTAGTGCCGCTTTTGATACCATCGATCACCACATTCTTTTGGAGAGATTGGAAACCCAAATTGGTCTACATGGACAAGTTCTGGCCTGGTTTAGATCTTATCTGTCGGAAAGATATCAGTTTGTCTCTGTGAATGGTTTGTCCTCTGACAAATCAATTGTAAATTTCGGTGTTCCTCAAGGTTCCGTTTTAGGACCACTATTGTTTTCACTATATATTTTACCTCTTGGGGATGTCATTCGAAAACATAATGTTAAATTTCACTGCTATGCGGACGACACACAGCTGTACATTTCAATGAAACATGGTGAAGCCCCAAAATTGCCCTCGCTAGAAGCCTGTGTTTCAGACATAAAGAAGTGGATGGCTGCAAACTTTCTACTTTTAAACTCGGACAAAACAGAGATGCTTGTTCTAGGTCCCAAGAAACAAAGAGATCTTCTGTTGAATCTGACAATTAATCTGGATGGTTGTACAGTCGTCTCAAATAAAACTGTGAAGGACCTCGGCGTTACTCTGGACCCTGATCTCTCTTTTGAAGAACATATCAAGACTGTTTCAAGGACAGCTTTTTTCCATCTACGTAACATTGCAAAAATCCGAAATTTTCTGTCCAAAAATGACGCAGAAAAATTCATCCATGCTTTTGTTACTTCTAGGCTGGACTACTGCAATGCTCTACTTTCCGGCTACCCGGATAAAGCACTAAATAAACTTCAGTTAGTGCTAAATACGGCTGCTAGAATCCTGACTAGAACCAACAAATTGTATCATATTACTCCAGTTCTAGCCTCCCTACACTGGCTTCCTGTTAAGGCAAGGGCTGATTTCAAGGTTTTACTGCTAACCTACAAAGCATTACATGGGCTTGCTCCTACCTATCTTTCCGATTTGGTCCTGCCGTACATACCTACACGTACGCTACGGTCACAAGACACAGGCCTCCTAATTGTCCCTAGAATTTCTAAGCAAACGGCTGGAGGTAGGGCTTTCTCCTATAGAGCTCCATTTTTATGGAATGGTCTGCCTACCAATGTGAGAGACGCAGACTCAGTCTCAACCTTTAAGTCTTTACTGAAGACTTATCTCTTCAGTAGGTCCTATGATTAAGTATAGTCTGGCCCAGGAGTGTGAAGGTGAACGGAAAGGCTGGAGCAACAAACTGCCCTTGCTGTCTCTGCCTTGCCGGTTCCCCTCTTTCCACTGGGATTCTCTGCCTCTAACCCTTTTACAGGGGCTGAGTCACTGGCTTACTGGTGTTCTTCCATGCCGTCCATGGGAGGGGTGCGTCACTTGAGTGGGTTGAGTCACTGACGTGATCTTCCTGTCTGGGTTGTCGCCCCCCCTTGGGTTGTGCCATGGTGGAGATCGTTGTGGGCTATACTCGGCCTTGTCTTAGGACGGTAAGTTGGTGGTTGGAGACATCCCTCTAGTGGTGCGGGGGCTGTGCTTTGGCAAAGTGGGTGGGGTTATATCCTGCCTGTTTGGCCCTGTCCGGGGGTATCATCGGATGGGGCCACAGTGTCTTCTGATCCCTCCTGTCTCAGCCTCCAGTATTTATGCTGCAGTAGTTTATGTGTCGGGGGGCTAGGGTCAGTCTGTTACATCTGGAGTATTTCTCTTGTCTTATCCGGTGTCCTGTGTGAATTTAAATATGCTCTCTCTAATTCTCTCTTTCTGTCTTTCTCTCGGAGGACCTGAGCCCTAGGACCATGCCTCAGGACTACCTGGTATGATGACTCCTTGCTGTCCCCAGTCCACCTGGCCGTGCTGCTGCTCCAGTTTCAACTGTTCTGCCTGCGGCTATGGAACCCTGACCTGTTCACCGGACGTGCTTGTTGCACCCTCGACAACTACTATGATTATTATTATTTGACCATGCTGGTCATTTATGAACATTTTAACATTTTAACATCTTGACCATGTTCTGTTATAATATACACCCTGCACAGCCAGAAGAGGACTGGCCACCCCTCATAGCCTGGTTCCTCTCTAGGTTTCTTCCTAGGTTTTTGGCCTTTCTAGGGAGTTTTTCCTAGGGAGTTTTTCCTAGCCACCGTGCTTCTTTCACATGCTTTGCTTGCTGTTTGGGGTTTTAGGCTGGGTTTCTGTACAGCACTTTGAGATATCAGCTGATGTACGAAGGGCTATATAAAAATAAATTTGATTGATTGATTTGATTGATTTGATTTGAATGTCCACATACTTTTTTATATATTTTTTAAGAGAAGAAAGGAGGTCCTTGCACCCGGTGTTGTTTGTCCACAGCTGTGAAAAGGCACTGATACACAAGCCCACGACTTATACAACAAGTATGGTGTGTATGCATGCGGTTATCCCGTGCCCTCATATTCACTCAGCGTGAATTTACAATCGGTTAGCTTCCTGATTGGGCTCTAACTGAAGCTGCCCCCAGTGACCTCTGAGAGCATAGTCTTCACAGCACAAAATATGGACCTTTACAAACCTCCATCAAGACCATAATCTTCTTTGGTCGTCAATGTTGGTGCCACAAATGATCTCTGCTCTGCATGAGACAGTGGAATGTTCAGCATTGTGGTGGTGGTGGACCCTCCAACTCCACATAGATATGTGGCTGGGTGGGCGGGCTGTTGGATGGAGGGGTTCCAGATTTGCGGTGCACACACCAATTAACAGTTTCCCTGGATTTTTCTTCTTCTCTGGATGGAAGGAGGTTGCAGTAACAGTCATTAACTTAGTATGCCTAGCCTAGAAAGTAAAGCATGTGGGCGAAATGCAGTCAGTCAGTGTTATCTGTCACCATGGTGGTTTGGACCAATTAGGAGAAATCATTTCCAGATTTGGAATGTGACCCAGGCAGCGAATGGATGCATCCTAAGTAATTAATCTCTCAGCAGCTGAGCGAGTAGCCCCACCATGCAGGATGACAACAACACACACAGCCAGACCAGCCAGACCAGCTAGCAGGGCAGGGCTGCTCTCCCCGCCTGGCCCATTCATCTCATTTAAAGTAACAGTATAGGTTATTTACCACCATGCCAACCTCACTGTCTGACCAATATGTGTTTACAGTATGATCCAGTCTCTTTACGGAATTTAAACATTTAGCTAGGCGATGAATTCCTCAGTGGTTCTATTTTTAGGTTGTTCCCTCTTTTAATCAACATGACAATAACCAATGAAATGATTGCAGTATCTTCTAATGTCAAACATGCACTCATTTTTGTAGATGTTAAGGTGGTGTATTTATCAGAGTTGAACCCTACATTTTGGGGTTGGATGAAATGAATACCAAGCTTGTTTACGCTATTCCAAAAATCAACTTAATACAAAAGAGGACAAGAGGACAAAGACATCATTTAGAGTGCCCCCTCAGGCAGATAATTGCAAAGATAGTGAGCACCCTATGCACACAGAAACTAAAGCTGGGGACGCTGACAATTCAATATACTAAGGGCTTTCGTTGTTCAGTTCTAAGAATTCTGCTGCTCACCCTCACTCAGTCACAGTGGCTGGAGACAAGTCTTGACAGTTCGTAGCCTTATCGATTCTCCTTCCTAGTGTTATAGTAGTGTGTGGTCATAGATAATATTTCTTCTAACATGGCCCAAAGGAGAACTCTGCAATGAGACAGGTAAGCCTTTTATGTAAATGACACCAGACATTGCCATAGACATACAATGACCGTGTGACATTCAACTCATAGTGGGAGACAGTAGGCTACAGCACCAGAATACACAGGAAGTGGGATAATTATTTTATAGTACTGCAATCTGACTCTGCTGCCAAAGTTGTCAGGAAGGATTTGGTCATTAAAAAGAACTCCTTCTGCCAGACTCTGTTAATCACCTGTAAGCACTGAACAGATTAGGGGGTCTTTCCCAAATGCTAACAACTGAACATAATTAAATACCACATAGCCCATAGACACTACTTATAACATGGTCATGTTATGGATTTACTAGGTCATGTCTGCCTTCTGTTTTATTTACAGTACAGTGGCAGATCAATAGTTTCCTTTTCCCCAGATAAATAGCATAAGTACATGTGCAGTAAGTCAATACTGTAGTGTCCGTTGTTCACATACAGAACACTCAGAAGAGGAGAGCAGATATGACTAAGAATGCCTACAGCATGGATCATCCACTAGATTCAGCCACGGGACAATTTTTTATTGAGCGGATGGTGAGGGGGCAGGAACAAAATTACAAATAATTTGTAGACTGCAAATTGACAACAAGAAGCCCAAACAGATATATTATTTGACTAAAATGATGACATATTATTATGATCACTCTATTATGTGTTGGAATACTTTGGAAGAGATTTACTAAATTAAAATCACTTGAGAGTTGATTTGCTGGTGGTTTTTTTTACAGTCTTTTATGTCCAACAATTTGGACATAAAAGGGGGGCCAAATAAATAGAGTGGATCAGTGTAGCGAATAATTGATGTAATCTTGCGAGATCAGTCTGGTTGTACGAGGCTAGCAGGTTTCTTCCTAGTTTGGAAACTACACCGAATTGAGAATAAACCCTAACTAGAGTGTCACCTGGACTGCTGCACCATCATCTCTGCTGCACAACCAGCTGAACACGTTTCAGGTGAGTTACACCTCCAAACCCCACCGTAGTGTGGATGTGGAAACCCAATAACCAGGGGGGGGGGGGGAAGCCACTGATCACACCATGCAATCCAGTGCCATGTAACACTCCGACAATGAATTGTAAGGGCCGGTTGGGTTACACTTAGTATAGTAGTATTTAAGAACCCCCTCTCTCAGACAAACTGCTGTGTGTTGTGTAGCTACTTGCAGAGAGCAGGGGTAAGGTGTCACTATTCGACAGTATGTACAGGGTGATTCATGAAGGCTATGGTTCAAGAATGAAGACATGAGGTCCATGTCAGTGTCGGGCAGGCAAGCAGCTTGGGTTGTTTTCACCACAAAGTGAGAGAGTGAACCGGCGCTGTGTTCCAAATGGCACCTTCTTCCCTATGTAGTGCACTACTTTTGACCAGAGCCCTTTATAGGCAATTTGGGACACAGACAGAGAGAGGAACAGGAGGTGAACATGCCCTGCTCTCTGCTCCAATTCTCATTTCTCTGCTCTCTCTGTCTGACTATGGCATACCATTGCCGTTAACCTCTACTAAGGTACAGTCACGTTGAGGACATGTTTCTCCCCATGGTTGTAAATGTAGCTTTGCCAAGTATTGCCACGGATGTTCAAGAAGATGTTCAGTTTTACCCTGAGTGCCCTCACAGTGTTCTACAGGAGAACCATTGAGAGCATACTGTCGGACTGCATCACAGCCTGGTACGGCAACTCCACCGCCGTGGATCACAAGGCTCTTCAGAGGGTGATATATGCAGCCTAACGCAACCTACAGGACACCTACAACACCAGGTGTCGCAGGAAGGCCAAGAAGATCATCAGGGACCCCAGCCACAGCCACCAGCAGCAGGCTGATCATTGAGTGAAATAGAAAACAAAAAAGTAATAATATACACATTAACAACTTCAATAGTGGTGAATGTCGTTGGTGTGGGGGCAGAGTAAAGTCTGTTGGGGGGGGGTGAAATGCCCATAGAAGGGGGGGGGGGGGGCGGCAGCAGGAGAGAGCATGGTGATAAGGGGAGTAGAAGGGGGGGGTGGAGCAACAGAAGAAAGAATGTCCATAGGGGGAGTAGCAGGTAAGATAAGTGAGTGTTGAGGATGTCCATGGGGAAGAGTAGCGGGTAAGATAAGTGAGTGTTGAGGATGTCCATGGGGAAGAGTAGCGGGTAAGATAAGTGAGTGTTGAGGATGTCCATGGGGAAGAGTAGCGGGTAAGATAAGTGAGTGTTGAGGATGTCCATGGGGAAGAGTAGCGGGTAAGATAAGTGAGTGTTGAGGATGTCCATGGGAAAGAGTAGCGGGGGGAATGTCCATAGGGGGAATAGGAGGGGGGAGCAGGTAGCTGACAAGTGGTGGCTAATCAGCAGCCTGATGGTCTGAAGGTAGAAACTATTGGCTCTCAGTTTTTGCCATCATGCTCCTGTACTGCCAACGTCTGAGTGATTGAAACGGGGAGAACAGGACATGGCTCCACCCCCCCCCCCCCCCCCTTCTATGGGCATTTCACCCCCCAAACAGACTTTACTCTGCCCCCACACCAACGACATTCACCACTATTTAAGTTGTTAATGTGTATATTATTACTTTTTTGTTTTCTATTTCACTCAATGATCAGCCTGCTGCTCACCCTATGGTCATTCTAACCCATTCCCCCCAACAGTCTTTACTCTGCATACATCCCAATGGACATTTATTTATTCATAATAAATATCCATCAGCTGTTATTATGTATATAGTGCTATGTCTATTTATATTGTTTTTACCATTTTCATTATTTTATTTCACTAGTCCAGTATGTTGGAGCTCAAAGCCTAAGATTTTTACTGTACCCTGCAATCACACCTGCAACAATCTGAATCTCTGAACCCTCAGGTCGGTGGACAATCCATCTCTGAAGTCCATGATTCGGGCGGAACAAGCTGACCCGCCCAGATCTTTATTTAGCAAATCCCTTTCCGTGCTTATTAAATACTGCGCATATTTATCACTTTTAAAACCCTTTTTAGGATGGATAACTTATGCATTTTATTGTGATTGTATCCACTTTTACTCCCGCTGATATCTCAACATTTTAAAGCCTGGGTTTTACCCGACCTATTTAAATAAGTATACCCTTTTAAACTCATTTGTCCAGGATGGTGGGCCACTGCAATAGAAGCTGACATTTTAACAACCTAAACGGATGGTTTTATTTCGCTGTAAGTAGATTATTTTTTTTTTCTTCACACAACTCAATGGAGACACAAACAACATCAAAAATAACCATTCATCCCACTACTCAAATATTACAAACCATTACTCCCCTCCCAGTATCCTGAAGAACAAGTTTCCATCCTCTACGTCCTATTTGTTCTTTACCCCTTCCCCCAACCCAAATCATTTTACCCTAAACAGGGTTCGTATCCTATTCCAAACCCCCCTCCTCTATTTTATTATTAAAATTGTTTTACTTTACTTCTTGATATGTTTAAATCCATGAAAGTTTGTTTTAACCAAATCAAGTTGAGGAAGAGAAAATTAGAATTCGACAACCTCCTCCCTCTTGTATCTTGACAAACCTGACCTTCACCAGACTGATACATGGACAAGAGGTATAGAAGAGGGCATTAAGCCAACATTACTCAATATGTTCAGTTCAAACACGTGGCAATAACCTAATATTGATGTATTGATGTATATTTGCAATGTCTTACAGTTGTGAAAAGCTGATATCTGCAATTATGTATTCATTGACAAAATGTGCAATGGAAAATCCCATAAAATAATGGCTTATTTTGCATAGTTACCAACCCAGCATGACTTTGAATTTGGGATTATTAGAATTGGAAGCTTCCTACTGAAATGCATGTCAATACACTTTTTTGTAGTTTTGGATGAGATTATAGATTATTTTAAAGTATAATGGTATTAGATTTTTTTTAAATAATACAATAAAGATTAGGTAAAACTATACTCAAATTTCTGTACGTGAGCCCTGTATGCACGGGTGCTGTATTCACTGGACTATTCTACTACAACACGTTTACAGTGCATTACATCATGTACGTTCACCATAATGACAAATTACCCTGGAAAGGCTATATTATGTCTTTCCCAGTGTGGGTACCAACTACACAACAAGGAAACGTGTTTCATTTTGCTTACAAGTTTTCTGCCAGTCACTCGCTAGCGGTTCGGGGGGCAGTGCCCCTGTGACAACAATTTTGGACCCCCGAAATGTGGAATATGAAATAATTTTTACATAACTCATTTTTGCTATCGTTCTTTTTTTTACATACGTTATTAGACAGTGGCAACGATGATGATCATGAACATGGTATTTTGCCTGCTAATGCCTGCAATGCAGTGAAGAAAACGATATGACAACAATAACGTCTAATGTAACTGGCCCCTCTAACAGTACAACTGGCCCCAGCTTGGACCCCCTCCCAGTTGAAATGGTCTAGAACCGCCACTGCAGTCACTAGAAGCCCGCTGACGGGTGACACGATTGATTGCGCTTTTTCATGAGGCAAATGAGACTGTAAACAAAGAGCAGCCATGTATTACTTACTTTCTGTGCAACACATCCCGTGACCCATAGTAGATACGCTGTCATGAACACATGTGCCCAGAACGAGCTGTTGCAGTTCATTTTCCTTATTTCGTCCTTTTCTCCTACGCACACTGAACCGTGACCCGCTCTCGCTCCCACTCTCCATTCACCTGAACTCTCGGGAGCGCGCTTTCATCCTTCGTGGACCCGCATACAGAAATCACAGGGGGTTGTACTGAAGCGCCCACAATTTGGCAGTCAGTCTTATTTGTCAACAATAATTTGGACGAACATAGCTTCCAATGCACCAGCTGTGGGATTAGAAACAGTAACCTACATTTCCTTGTAGTTGGTCAGCTGCAGACCATTGATTTTGGAGTAACTTTATGGTTATGTAGTGATTTAAGAGGAGCAGAGCTCTGCCACATGTGCTATAAAAGTAATACTCTCAAACAGGCTACACTATTCCCCCTTTTCTCTAGAAGTGTCCGGAGCACAAACCCAATGTGAACATGTGAAGCCTACTCTTGCACTGATGCCACCAATGAAGCAATTGGGGGGGGGCATCGAAACACAGGGCAAAGTGTGAGCTTGAGCCAGTGTAGGTTTGGGTGTAGTGACTTTATGAATGAATTTCTAGCAAATTGAGAGGGGAAAGCTGAAGCGGAGCAGGGCTGAACCAGGGACCTCTGGTTACAGGGCAAGTGCACTACCACCTGTGCCATAAAAGCCCACGCCTCTTGTCAGAGGCAATATACTATCCTATAGGAAGGCTATGTAGCATACGTAGCATAAATGCAGAGTTGAGAATCCTTTTGTGTAAACTCTGTATGGAGTTAATAAGATTAGCTGATATTCATAAGCATGCTGATTAACAGTGCTGTAGACCTACAGAAGAACAAAATGCTCACTAAACCGTTAATCATATTGTTTGTCTGACTTTAACAGCGTTAAGGGCAAATTAGGAGGAAATAGCATCTGTTGTCAGCCCTGTCAATGTTAATTAATCATTCCTTGACAGTGGCGATTTTAGCATGTCAATCTTGGTGGGGAAAAACTCACCAACAAAAACATGTAGATGCATGCCAGACCATGTTTGTATGTGGCTTTATTAACTTAATGATTATTTTTAAAAATGTACATAGTTTGCGAACTGATATGTGACACACGTATTCATTCAAAAATAACATGCAAAACAGGCATCAACAAAAAAATAACATATATTTTCTTTAGCTAAACCGGTGGGGATCGCCCTGAATGACGGGACACCATTGTTCCATGAGCATGCTCACTCATAAGCATGTCAGCGAGTATATGGGACAGTCTTGTGGTGAAACAAGATTCGACACATTTCTTGTTGACTACATGTGCAGGCCAGAGGAATCCTTATGTAGCCTCCCTATTCAGAGTATTGCTACCTCTGCCAAGAGGTCTGGACCTTTATGGCACAGGTGAAGGGTTGCTGGTCCAAGCCCCTCTCTGACTGTTCCTTCTCAATTGCCAAATTTATCTCCTATCTGAGATCATTAGACAGTCAGTAATCAAATTCAGGAATCAGAACCTATTCAATGCTGAAAAGGTGTTGTAGACTGTATTCCTAACTACACTAAAATAGACTTCTATTCATGTCATTGGAGAGATCTTTTTGCAAATGAATATAATAATAGGCAATGCAGATGTGTATTTGTCACTAGCTGTGTAATCATTGATATTCATGAAACCTTAAATCTACTGATCTTTTCTTGCCACATGGTATAAGCAACTGATTAGAACTTTGATCAGTGTAATTTGTCTTCAGTTGAGTGCTGAGTAGTTAGAAACAATCCTCATCATTAATGACAAGGCATTATCTAATCACAAGTTTTAAGACCCTATTTTGCATAGAGAGACATCATAATGACAGTAAAACATCCGCATGGTAATACACACTGTAACCTTTATATTTTATGGGGATACAGAATTAAATAAACGTTTTTCCCAACCAAATTTGTTACAGTTTTGACAAAACTAGAAAAAATGTCTGATAAAAAGGGCGCCGTTTTACTCCACGACCGCCAGAGGGAGTAAATGTTTTTTCTATTCATTACAAAGGGGCGGGCTCTAACACCCACAACGCCCCGCGCGAGACAAAACGTCATTGGTGTCCGTTCATTATTACTGTTCGGCCAGCAACTGGTCTGGCATTTTTACCTTTAAATTTAGCTCATTTCCGAGTATAGGCTTATAATGTATACATTATTAGATAGAGAAAAATAACTATAATTAATATATAATTCTCAAAGAGAGAATTATTTAATAAGTGTTTACTAGATATCAAGTCACAAAACGATGTTAAGTATCCTGATGTCAAGTGTCCTAAATGGCATCCATTTAGCCACGTAGAAGCAGAACGAAAAGTCGTCTGAAAAAGGTTGGCTTGTAAACATTTTCCGGGCATTTTAACCATTGTCATGTCAGTTTGTATGTATGTATATATATATATATATATATATATATATATTATGGTTATTTATTAAACCTTTTCACAATTTCACGCTGTGCGTTGATATATAAATTACACAACTTGTACCGGTGTGAAAATCGGGACATACTAGAATAATTCTAGCCCCATAAACCTCGCAGGATCACAATACACAGTTTATGCAAATATTTGTATAACTAAAGTAACGTTATGGGACTGATGTCTTAACTAACTAGTTAACTTGCAAACGTAGGCTGTCTTTGCTTGACAGGTTGGTAAAGCCAACTAGCTACCTTGCTTGTTACTAAATCCAATCAAACGTATTGGTCGCATACAGGTTTAGCAGATGTTATTGCGGGTGTAGTGAAATGCATGTCGTTTGTAAAGCCCAGCCATCTTCATAACAGACACATTTGTTACTTACAATATTCAAAGGCCTAACGTTAGCAAGGCAATGAAGTTAGCTATATTTAGTAACTCAATCCACTTAACGTTAGCTAGCTAGACAGCTTTAGCTATTGCAGTTAGTGGAGTTGTTCCTCCCAACCACAATCTCCCAGTTGGTCAGAACATTTGACCAAATCTATTGCAAATAATGTACTTTATCAATACATTTGCAATGTTATTGCAGACCACGCCCAGTTTTTTATATTTTCGCTCCATCCACACTACGCCATCATCGTGGCAAATCCTTTCAGATGACGGCTAATTTGCATTTAGATTACTCTTTCTTTGATCAGACTAAATACGTTATGATGCTCATACTTCTTAAATATTAACTAACTAAACCTTACATTTTCAGGGGAGACCATTGTTTTGGGTTGTCCTTCCTTGGACGCATGAATTGTATTCAACCTTTTCAACTGGACAAACGGGAAGAAAATGTTGTGAAAGGATTATAGCTACTCTCTTCCATGGGCTCCAGTGCAACATCATTTGATTCTGTATGTAAATTGTAAACCACAAAGCAGCCGTTGCTGAGATGGAGACAACCAATGGAGAAAGCCATCAACTAGACCTGATACCGCAGTCCAAAGAGGATGGTGCTGATCCTGTGGAGAATGATGCTCAGCTACTGAAGAAAGGAGGGCAGGAGAAGCCGACAACATCGAGGGATGTTGTTAATGGTAAGTGTTAGTTAATTAGTTAATACCCTAGCCTGCCCCTCAAATGATAGGATTTGATTAGCTTTATTGTTTTTATATATATATAGGCAACCTGACTCTGACCTAATTCTGACTGATTTAATGATTCCATCCACTCTCATCATCAAACAATGGAGTGTGTTCTTCCTAAACCAGTTAATTGTAGGAGAACGATTAATTTCAAAAGTTAATAGGAAAGCATAACTGAATGCTTGTATTATTTTAACAGGACATAATTGTGAAAACGTTGTTGTTGAAGGGAATCTGCTGTAATAGGAGCTCCTTATATGGAGGCAATTCCTCTGTCTTCTACCAGTATTCTTTCCCAACTATGCATGACATGCTTGTGTGCGACCTGCCATTACTTTGCCCCCTCAGGCCATCTGCCCCTCCCTGCTACATCTCTCTTTGTACTTGCATGAGGAATTGCAGTACTGTCTGGACAGAGATCGTAGCCTCATAACTCATCTACAATCCACTGTCACTTCACAGTCACCTCAACTGCACTAAGGCATATTTGCATGCTGTCGTTATTCCTACACATCTCACCTTCAATAAAAATTGTTTGGCTATCTTGACACAATGAATCATATCAAACTGCCACTTTCAGTTCCTATAGTGCTGGTCTGGCTTGACAACAAAGCTTGTTTGACCGGTTTCCTGTGAAAGCCACAATAGACTTTGTCATGCAAAGGAGCCTTGCCTCCAAGTCCTTTCGTTTTTTTTATTTCAAGTATGTCGCAATCCTCTCTCATTGTGTGGTGAAATACAATCTGGAGGGATGGATGCCGTAAATGACCTACTATACTGACACACTCCACTGTCAACCCCCAACTCACCCCACTCCCTTGTTGCAGGATCTTTCAAAGCAGACGTGGTGCCTAATGGAGAACGAGTGGCACAGGGCCCGGGGCCAGGCGCTGGAGGGGATGGCCGTCCAAATGGCCCCCTGCCTCCTCCGACACCCCCTGCTGCTCAGGGCACCAGCCCCACCCTCAGCCCCCAGTCCAAAGAGCCATCCCAAGGTGTGGCCGCTTTCCCACCACCCATGCTAGAGAAGTCTGAGGGAACTAGTGCTGAGGGCCCTGTTCACAAGGGCGACGCATTGCAGTCGCTCAGACTGAGTATGCCTATGCAGGAGACTGAATTGTGTAAGCATACTGTAACCTGTTCTTGCAGTGAGTGCCCCCCCCCCCCCCCCCCTTTTGCTCTGGGTTGTTGCTTCAGAGGTTGACTTAGGCCTACCTCCATACCCTAATTTAATTCCATTGCCTGTGCTTACTACACTCCCATTAAATAGCTAGATCGAGAGACTATCTGTTTGGTGGTTTGAGCCTGCTTACTTTGTGCAATGCCAGTGGTCATTTAATTGCTTGATTTGGGTCTTGGTGCTTCTCTTGGTAGGCTGTATTTGAACTAATCCTTTACTCATGGTTTGTGGTGAATGTTGTTTTGGATGACGGCCTAGGCTTACAGGTACCATGATATGCAAAGTATTTTAACTTTATTAGTTATATTACAGAATATGTCTCATTTTGCCTGAAGAGCTTTTTGTTTACTGTGAGCCACTAGGCTAACCACTTCCACATAGAATGTTTACAGTGTCACATACAGTACATAAACTCGTTTATAGTATCACATTCTTGGTTTGGTTTAGTTCATAGTGCATTCTGCTCTAAGTGATGCTGTAATCAGGAAGTCCTCATGCTAACTTCTAAGTTGCACTGATTTGACACCTGTTGGTTGATCTTCAGCACACCTGGCCAATTGCAGTCAGAGCATCATCAATCAGGCATATCACCAACTGTCTGCAAACTAAATAACCAAAAAAGCTAAAAACAAAATACGTTTGGATACTAAACTATTTTGTGTGTCACATTTGACTAACATTAATGCAATAATTAAGCGACTGGCTAATATATGGGATTTATTTGAGTCTTACTCATTTGGCTTTGTAAGTACTGGGTTACATGCAGTTTCACTTGGTGGTAACTAACCATGGTGGATGGAAAACAGTGACATAC
Organism: Salmo salar; assembly: GCF_965601325.2. Taxonomy (NCBI): domain Eukaryota; kingdom Metazoa; phylum Chordata; class Actinopteri; order Salmoniformes; family Salmonidae; genus Salmo; species Salmo salar. The sequence goes on along the minus strand of NC_138314.1, from coordinate 13,749,887 downwards.
AAGCACTCTCATTTCTTACATCAAAATGGCTCTAAACTGAGCGACAAAGTAGTCGTAGCACACTTAGTTGTGGTTTCCTTCTAAAATATATTGTACGCTTGTATGACAATGTCTAAGTTATTGTTAGCATATTCTGTGTTGTATGGCGGTGCAGTTAGGCCCTTCTATTTCTTGTGTTAAACTTGCTCTTCCTGTAGCTGTCAAAGAGCAATCACTGGAGATGGAGAATGAGGAGAAGATCCGCCGTGATGCTCGGCGACGCCTGGAGGAGCAGCTCAAACAGTACAGGGTGCAGAGGCACAAGGAGACGGTGAGTGTGTGTGTGTGAACCGTGTCAGTCACCAGTCAGACATTAATCCGGATAAAGCTGTGAGTTGCAAGCTTTACAGAGTTGAATTGAAGCAGAATTGTTTCCCCTAGCATTATTTTGGCATGGCAGGCCTTCTTGCCCAGTTTTGTTGCTATTCACTACCTACAGTATAGTATACAAATTATCCTCTGTTAGTTTCAGTTGAAGGGTTTGATGTTTGCAGCCCTGAATGTTGCTTCTTTGTGCCCATACAAGAAAACAAGCTAGGGAAAACAAGCTAGGGGAAACACTGGTCTGAAGTAGACTACATCCTCTGCTCATGCTACCCTCTCTCCTCATCCAGTCCCACCGCTCTACCTTAAAGAGCCGCACTGGATTCAGCACTCTGGACCCAGACCTCATGATGCACCCAGAGGCTCTCCCCCGGGCCAACACCACCTCCATGACCACAGAATACTCCTTCCTGCGGACCAGCGTCCCCCGGGGCCCAAAGCTGGGCAGCCTGGGCATCCCCCCAGCCAAGGAGAGGAAGTCACGGTCAACCCGCCCCAGTAAGATCCACTCCCTGGCCGACTACAAGACTCCCGAGCCAGCAGGGGGCAGTAGTGGTGGAGGTGGGGTCAGAACTTTTGCAGACTCCTCAATGGGCTCCTTGGGGTCCAACTTGAGCTCTGTGTCCACCCTGTCAGAGAACAACATGAGGTCAGAGGTCAGCTCCATGGAGACGACCTCTTCGGAGGCCCAGCTGGGGTCGTCAATGTCTTTCCAGGACATCTCGGAGGTGGACGCCGGCAGCGAGTCAGGGATGGGGTCGAGGCCCGGTGGGGATGGGAACGACAGCGACAGCTCGACCTACAGCAGCGTGTCCACCTCCACAAGGGGCACTGGGACCTACGGCATGCTGGCCGCAGCAGTGGGCAGGCAGAGGGGCGGGAACTACACAGTGGAGGGTATGGAGATTGCCCCAGAGGCTATGGGAAACTTCCCCTCACTGCAAGAGGTTCTGCAGGCTGCCAGTGATGAGCAGCACCTGCTGGAGTTGGAGCAGGACAGAGAGGGCACCGGAGAACCACGCAGCCGCAGGGACAGCTTCTCCAGCAGGTAGGCCACACCATCATCAGCACAGCACTTCTGTAATGACACATAGCAACACAAACTGACTGGTGTAGTACTAGTGAATAACATAAGCACATTGCGGTCGCAGACAGCAAATAAGCAGGAACACTAGTCTCATTCATTGCTGTTATCCATCAAATCCGCATGTACACTGCTTTATGTTTGCTTACTTTTCCAATCATAATTTACCATGGATTGTTCTAGAATGCCCCAGTCAATTGCACTTGCAAGATTTATGCTTATATTGTTTAATTGCTTGTTTCCTGCAGTGTGTCATTAGAGAGCTCTGTGATGGGACATGATGAAATGCTCCAGGTTCTGAAGGAGAAGATGAGACTGGAGGGTCAGCTAGAGTCTCTGTCTTCTGAGGCAAACCAGGTATAACTAACATACAGACAATGTAGTAAGGACTTCACTGTCTTCAATGGCTAACACTTTAAACATAGGATCAACTAAGGTAATTAACACTCATTACATGTTCAGACTTACCGTCACTAGAATAGCTAGGCTAGCACCCTACAATTCCTCCCTCTCCTCTCCAGGCTCTGAAAGAGAAGACTGAGCTCCAGGCCCAGTTGGCTACAGTCAACGCCCAGCTGCGGGACCAGGTGGAGCAGGCCCAGGCCAGCCAGGAGAAACAGAGCTCCCTGAACAAGGAGGTTTCCACCCTGCGCCAGAGCTGCTCCCAGCTGGAGAGGGCCATGGTGGAGCTGCAGGGCAACCTAGAGCGCAAGAACGCGGGCCTTTCCTCACTGGGCAACGACCTGCAGGTAGCCGAGGAGCAGTACCAGAGGCTCATGGGGAAAGTGGAGGAGATGCAGCAGAACGTGACCTCCAGGGACAACGCTGGTAAATTGGATGGATGGAGAGCCCAGTTTTGGCATCATGCTTTTAAAGCTATCATCTCCTCACAACATGCTCCACACAATAATACTAATGAAATTCGATGCATCACTTATTACCGTGCTAAATACAAAACGCTTTGTGAATGATTTGTTTTGGTGTTGTCCTTCTGCAGTCCAAGAGTTGCGTCAGCAGATGGGTGGACTCCAGACTCAGCTCCAGCAGGTTCAACTAGAGCGCAGCACCCTGCAGAGTCGGCTGAAGACCTCACAGGCCGAGATTGACTCACTGCAGCAGGTCCGCCAATGGTACCAGCAGCAGCTAGCGCTGGCACAGGAGGCTCGGGTCCGGCTCCAGGGTGAAGTGGCCAACATGCAGGTAAGGCTATCTGTGACAAGGGCTCCTCCTTCTACTGAATTGATGTGGTACGGAGTTGATATGCTGTTTGACTGAGTTGACATGTTTTTTTCCCCCCAGGCTGGGCAGATGACCCAGATTGGTGTCATGGAGCACCTAAAGCTGGAGAATGTGACTCTGTCCCACCAGCTGACAGAAACCCAGCATCGCTCCATCAAAGAGAAGGAGCGTATCGCCGTACAGCTGCAGAGTATTGAGGTCTGTCCCCTTGAAAATTAGGAAATATGACATGTTATGTGATTGGTGTTAGTTATATTGTATTATGTGATTTATTTACAATTTTACTGAAAAATAATATAAGATTTACTGGCAAAAGAAAATATGAGGAGTTAGATTTGAGGTTATTAAGCAGTGTGTGATATGACCTCTGTCCTTCCTTTGGCCGTAGACTGACATGATGACCCAGGAGGCTGCCTACCAGCAGATCCAGGATGCCAAGAACATGGTGGAGGACGACCTCCAGCACAAGCTAGACGAGTTTGAGGAGGAGCGAGAGCACTTACACAAACTGGCCAACACAGCCAGCTCTCTGGAGAGGGAACTAGAGCAGGTAAAGAACTAATTGTGGGTTTATGAAAACACTTATGACAACCTTTTGTATTGTTCAAATGAATGGTATTTGATACTCTGGGGCAGTGGTCTAATATCAATGAAAGGTGGGGCTTTTACGCACATCCAAAATAATATCAGGAGCGAGACAAAAACAAGGTCCAATACTTTGAGAGTGTCCGCTCACTGGTTTGCTATTTTGCAGCAACAGTGGCCTAATGTAACCCCTCTCTGCGTCCCCCACAGATGAAGTTGACCCTATCGCAGAAGGACCTGCAGCTGGAGGCCCTCCAGAAAGACCACCTAGAGCTGATGAGACAGCTGACAGCCACTCAGGAGAGCCTTCACACCAAAGAGCAGTCCATCAACCAGCTAGAGGCCCGCTACCTAGAGCTAGAGGCCACTCTGGCAGAGCTGCAGACAGAGACCAACGCCAAAGACGAGAACATCCAGTATCTACAGAATGAGAAGATTGTGCTGGAGGTGGCCCTCCAGGCTGCCAGGGCTGACAAAAGTCAGCTGGACGAGGGGGCCGAGAGGCTGGGGGAGGAGGTGCTGGTGTCCTCGTACCTCCTGGATCAGCTCAGGCAGGAGGTCCAGGTCAAAGCCTCACAGGTGAGAAACAAACCGCCGTCGAGCCAATGGGTCCCATCACACACAACCCTACTATGGCTGTTGAGCAACCATGTTTGAGCTTACGTAGAATGTAAACACCTTCTCCTTTTTATTTTTAGATTGAAACTCTGCAGCAGGAAAACAGCACCCTGAAGAAACAAGCTCAGAAATTGAAAGAGCAGTTCATGCAGCAGAAGGTGCTTGTCACTTGTTTGGCTTTGGGAGGATTGTTTACACACACACAGACACACACATTCACACACAGGATTAATCTCTTCACACCTCTTCCTGTTCCCCACCCATCAGGTGATGGTGGAGGCCTATCGGCGGGACGCCGGCTCCAAGGAGAAGCTGATCAGCGAGCTGAAGTCGACTAAGAAGCGTCTGGTGTCGGAGGTGAAGGGGCTGAAGCAGGAACTGCTGGAGGCCCAGGGGCAGAAGCAGAAGGCTGAGCTGGAGCAGAGCCGGCTGCAGACGGAGGTGGTCCGGGTCTCGCAGCAGATGAACAGCCTGGAGAACCACCTGCAGTCCGTGCAGACCGAGAGGGATCAGCTGGAGACACAGATCCAGGTACACAATGCCTCCCTAGAAGCTCTAGGTTTTTTCTAGGATTTGCTAAGGGTTTTCTTTGCATTACTTCCATGACAGTACTTGCATTACATATCCCATTGCCTTATCCGGCTATCTTTGATAGGCATTTGATAATAATCAGTGTGCGTTTGATGTCCCTCCACACAGTCCCTGCAGTTTGACCAGAGTCAGCTAGCAGCAGTGACGGAGGAGAATGAGGGCCTGAAGAAACAGGTGGAGCAGATGCAGTCAGAAGCCAAGAAGTGAGTCACAACATTTCTAAAGGCAGACTGACTTCTGGAACTAGCCTGGTTACCATAGTAATGGCCCAACAAGATTCATTATGAATCTCTATAAATGGTATAAGTAAACTCGGCTAAAAAAGAAACGTCCTTTCACTGTCAACTGCGTTTATTTTCAGCAAACTTAACATGTATAAATATTTGTATGAACATAACAAGATTCAACAACTGAGACATAAACTGAACAAGTTCCACAAACATGTACTAACAGAAAGTGAATAATGTGTCCCTGAACAAATGAGTGGTCAAAATCAAAAGTAACAGTCAATGCAGCTGGTGGCCACACCAGATACTAAGTACTGCAGTGCATCTCCTCCTCATGGACTGCACCATATTTGCCAGTTCTTGCTGTGAGATGTTACCCCACACTTCCACCAAGGCGCCTGCAAGTTCCTGGACATTTCTGGGGGGTATGGCCCTCACCCTCCAATCCAACAGGTCCCAGGCGTGCTCAATGGGATTGAGATCCGGGCTCTTCGCTGGCCATGGCAGAACACTGACATTCCTGTCTTGCAGGAAATCACGCACAGATCAAGCAGTATGGCAGGTGGCATTGTCATGCTGGAGGGTCATATCAGGATGAGCCAGCAGGAAGGGTACCACATGAGGGAGGAGGATGTCACACAGCATTGAGATTTCCTGCAATGACGACAAGCTCAGTCCGATGATGCTGTGACACACTGCCCCAGACCATGACGGCGCCTCCACCTCCAAATCGATTCCGCTCCAGAGTACAGGCCTTGGTGTAACACTCATTCCTTCGATGATAAACGTGAATCCGACCATCACCCCTGGTGAGACAAAACCGTGACTCGTCAGTGAAGAGCACTTTTTGCCATTATTGTCTGGTCCAGCGACGGTGGGTTTGTGCCCATAGGAGGCGTTGTTGTCGGTGATGTCTGGTGAGGACCTGCCTTACAATAGGCCTACAAGCTCTCAGTCCAGCCTCTCTCAGCCTATTGTGGACAGTCTGAGCACTGATGGAGGGATTGTGCGTTCCTGGTGTAACTCGGCAGTTGTTGTTGCCATCCTGTATCTGTCCCGCAGGTGTGATGTTCGGATGTATCGATCCTGTGCAGGTGTTGTTACACATGGTCTGCCACTGCGAGGACGATCAGCTGTCCGTCCTGTCTCCCTGTAGTGCTGTCTTAGGCGTCTCACAGTACGGACATTGCAATTTATTGCCCTGGCCACATCTGCAGTCCTCATGCCTCCTTGTAGCATGCCTAAGGCACGTTCACGCAGATGAGCAGGGACCCTGGGCATCTTTCTTTTGGTGTTTTTCAGAGTCAGTAGAAAGGCCTCTTTAGTGTCCCAAGTTTTCAGAACTGTGACCTTAATTGCCTACCGTCTGTAAGCTGTTAGTGTCTTAATGACCGTTCCACAGGTGCATGTTCATGAATTGTTTATAGTTCATTGAACAAGCATGGGAAACAGTGTTTAAACCCTTTACAATGAAGATCTGTGAAGTTATTTGGATTTTTACGAATTATCTTTGGAAGACAGGGTCCTGATTCAAGGACGTATCTTTTTTTGCTGAGTTTATATGAACAGGAATAAATATCTCTCTCAATCTCTTTTAGTCAGATTGCTTAGATGTGCACTACTGTTGATGTGTCTAATTGTCTTGTTTTCCTCTCTCAGGGCCATCTCAGAGCAGAAGGTGAGAATGAAGCGGCTGGGGACCGATTTGACCAGCGCGCAGAAGGAGATGAAGGCCAAGCACAAGGCCTATGAGAACGCAGTGGGCATCCTGAGTCGCAGGCTCCAGGAAGCCCTTTCAGACAAGGAGACCACAGAGACAGAGCTGGTCAAAGTCAAGGCCCAGGCCTCAGATGGAGGCAACAACCAGGCCCTGCAGGTACATATAGTACTACCCTGATAAGGGCCCAGTGTTTTTCCTGATCAAATGACTTAACTAGGAACTAGGGTCCAGAGTTTGTTTCTGGTCACATAATGTGGCAGTAGTCATAAGATTTCAGCACATCTTTAGCTGTGGTGATATTTCTATAGCCTAAACCTCTACTTGTTCCAGGATAAAATTGAGGTTCTGCAGAGTGAGCTCCAGGCTATGAGCCACAGCAAGGCCATGCTGGAGAAAGAGCTTCAGGAGGTAATTTCCCTCACCAGCACTGAGCTGGAGGAGTACCAGGAGAAAGTAATGGAGCTTGAGGATGAGGTGAGTGGTTGTCTTACCTACAATGTAGGATCTTAATTTGATCACCATTTTGGACATTTAAAAGTTGTAATGTATTTTTTAGGTAAAATATTTTCTTGTAGCGATTACTTTTTGTCAATGAATGTCCAATGGTAATGTGTGTTTTGCTATGCTATCCCAACCCCTTTGAAAATTACTCGCAGCCAATGGTATAAGTGCTTCTCAAAGGTTTGATTGTAAAATCGTATATCTTTGTCATCCACAGCTGCAGGAGGCACGATGCTTCAAAAGGCGGATTAGGAGGCTGGAAGACGCCAACAAGAAGCTATCCCTGGAGCTGGAACATGAGAAAGGGAAGTTGACAGGACTAGGGCAGTCCCACTATGCACTGCGGGAGCATTCCAATATTCTGGAGACCGCCCTAGCCAAGAGAGAGGCAGACCTGGTCCAGCTCAACCTCCAGGTAAAAGGCTTCAATGTTACATTCTCAGTTACTACTATCACTGAGCAATTAAATGACTAAACCCATAAGATAACACCATTGATGGTTGCCCTTTTTCATTAAAAAGCTAACAGAAAATATAGTTTTTTCTATTCTCTTCCTTGCCCTTATCCACAGGTGCAAGCCGTACTAAAACGCAAAGAGGAGGAAGACCAGCAGATGAAACAGCTGGTCCAGACTCTACAGGTCGCCTTGGAGAAGGAAAAGACCAAAGTCAAGGACCTGAAAGATCAGGTAAAGACTCCCAACCCAACTGTCATAATCTGTTGTCATTAACACATTACATACACATACAACCCCCCCTGAAGGAGACAAACTGGCCCAGCCACAACATAGTCTTGTGTTGTCATTAACACATTGTAACATACTGTAATGGACTGGAGACAGACTGTAAATGTGTGTTGTGCACTAGGTGGCAGCAGCCAAGGCGGAGGCTGCCCACAACAGGCGGCACTACCGGGCAGCCATGCTGGAGCTGTGTGAGATCAAGAAGGCCCTGCAGGCCAAAGAGGAGCTGGTCAAAGCCCTGCACAGCGAGGCACACAAACTACAGTGAGTCTAAATGGGCACTTTATAGTTTAGTGAATAAGACCTGCAATGATGCTGTGTTTAACAGATAGAGAAGATTTTGATTACCCTATGAGTTGATGGAATCGTTAGGGAATGCTCTGTCCTTGTATTTTAGGGAATAACCCCATCTAATTCAACGTAATCTTTTTCTTTTGATCTAATGTCTCCCCTTTATTTTAACATTGTCTTACCCTAATATCATTTCCTTCCCCTCCATAGGGCTCAGGATGAAAAACACTCTCAGGAGGTCTCCAGGTTCCAGGAGGAGCTGTCAGAGGCCCACTCCCAGCTCCAGATCCTCCAGAAACAGCTGGATGAGCAGTTCAGCAAGCAGCCTCTCACCAACCAGGAGGTAACTAGCTATGCCACACCACGCTATACAATAGGCACAACCATGGTCGTGTTCAGTAGGGAGAAAAAATTCAGAACCTTTCCAATAAGAACACACTTTTGTTTTGCTACAGTGTGCCCTACTGAACACAACCCAGGACTGAATGGGGAAGGAGTTTGTTGAAAGTGACATCGGTCAATGACTCTTGGGTGTGTTCTCTCCCCTAGGTGGAGGATTTGAAGTGGGAGGTGGAGCAGAGGCAGAGGGAAATCGAGGCCCAGAGACAGCAGCTGGAGATGGTGGAGCAGTGCAGCCAGAGGGAGCTGGACAGCCTGCAGACAGCTCTACAGGTACACACACATAGATCAAATTGTATTGGTCTCATACACGTATTTGCAGAAGTTATTGCAGGTGTAGCGAAATGCTTGTGTTCCTAGCTCCAACAGTGCAGTAGTATCTAACAATTCACAATACACACAAATCTAAAAGTAAAAGAATGGAATTAAGCTCCCGAGTGGCGCAGTGGTCTAAGGCATCGCAGTGCTAGAGGCGTCACTACAGATCCGGGTTCGATCCCGGGCTGTGTCGCAGGCGGTCGCGACCGGGAGACCCATGAGGTGGCGCACAATTGTCCCAGCGTCGTCCGGGTTAGGGGAGGGTTTGGCCGGCTGGGATGTCCTTGTCCCATCGTGTTCTCGCGACTCCTTGTGGCGGCCGGGCGCATGCACGCTGACACCAGCTGTACAGTGTTTCCTCCAAAACATTGGTACAGCTGGGTTGTGTTTCGGAGGACGTATGGCTCTTGACCTTCGCCTCTCCCGAGGCCGTACGAGAGTTGGAGCGATGGGATGAGACTAACTACCAATTTGATATCATGAAATTGGGGAGAAAAAATGGTAAATACACTGCTCAAAAAAATAAAGGGAACACTTAAACAACACAATGTAACTCCAAGTCAATCACACTTCTGTGAAATCAAACTGTCCACTTAGGAAGCAACACTGATTGACAATAAATTTCACATGCTGTTGTGCAAATGGAATAGACAACAGGTGGAAATTATAGGCAATTAGCAAGACACCCCCAATAAAGGAGTGGTTCGGCAGGTGGTGACCACAGACCACTTCTCAGTTCCTATGCTTCCTGGCTGATGTTTTGGTCACTTTTGAATGCTGGCGGTGCTTTCACTCTAGTGGTAGCATGAGACGGAGTCTACAACCCACACAAGTGGCTCAGGTAGTGCAGCTCATCCAGGATGGCACATCAATGCGAGCTGTGGCAAGAAGGTTTGCTGTGTCTGTCAGCGTAGTGTCCAGAGCATGGAGGCGCTACCAGGAGACAGGCCAGTACATCAGGAGACGTGGAGGAGGCCGTAGGAGGGAAACAACCCAGCAGCAGGACCGCTACCTCCGCCTTTGTGCAAGGAGGAGCAGGAGGAGCACTGCCGGAGCCCTGCAAAATGACCTCCAGCAGGCCACAAATGTGCATGTGTCTGCTCAAACGGTCAGAAACAGACTCCATGAGGGTGGTATGAGGGCCCGACGTTCACAGGTGGGGGTTGTGCTTACAGCCCAACACCGTGCAGGACGTTTGGCATTTGCCAGAGAACACCAAGATTGGCAAATTCGCCACTGGCGCCCTGTGCTCTTCACAGATGAAATCAGGTTCACACTGAGCACGTGACAGACGTGACAGAGTCTGGAGACGCCGTGGAGAACGTTCTGCTGCCTGCAACATCCTCCAGCATGACCGGTTTGGCGGTGGGTCAGTCATGGTGTGGGGTGGCATTTCTTTGGGGGGCCGCACAGCACTCCATGTGCTCGCCAGAGGTAGCCTGACTGCCATTATGTACCGAGATGAGATCCTCAGACCCCTTGTGAGACCATATGCTGGTGCGGTTGGCCCTGGGTTCCTCCTAATGCAAGACAATGCTAGACCTCATGTGGCTGGAGTGTGTCAGCAGTTCCTGCAAGAGGAAGGCATTGATGCTATGGACTGGACCGCCCGTTCCCCAGACCTGAATCCAATTGATCACATCTGGGACATCATGTCTCACTCCATCCACCAATGCCACGTTGCACCACAGACTGTCCAGGAGTTGGCGGATGCTTTAGTCCAGGTCTGGGAGGAGATCCCTCAGGAGACCATCCGCCACCTCATCAGGAGCATGCCCAGGCGTTGTTGGGAGGTCATACAGGCACGTGGAGGCCACACACACTACTGAGCCTCATTTTGACTTGTTTTAAGGACATTACATCAAAGTTGGATCAGCCTGTAGTGTGGTTTTCCACTTTAATTTTGAGTGTGACTCCAAATCCAGACCTCCATGGGTTGATAAATTGGATTTCCATTGATTATTTTTGTGTGATTTTGTTGTCAGCACATTCAACTATGTAAAGAAAAAAGTATTTAATAAGATTACTTCTTTCATTCAGATCTAGGATGTGTTGTTTAAGTGTTCCCTTTATTTTTTTGAGCAGTATATATCAATATTAGGATGAGCAATGTCTCAGTGGCATTGACTAAAATACAGTATATACATATGAAAGGTGTAACGCAGTATGTAAACATGATTAAAGTGACTAGTGTTCCATTTAAACTGACCAGTGATTCCATGTCTATGTACATAGGTCAGCAGCCTCTAAGGTGCAGGGTTGAGTCACCGGGAGGTCAAATCAAATCAAATTTATTTGTCACATACACATGGTTAGCATGTGTTAATGCAAGTGTAGCGAAATGCTTGTGCTTCTAGTTCTGACCATGCAGTAATATCTAACAAGTAATATAACCGGTAGCCGGCTAGATGGGAACATGCACGCACACCCAACAGGGTAGTGAGGACATACAGTTGAAGTCGGAAATGTACATACACTTAGGTTGGAGTCATTAAAACTCATTTTTCAACCACTCCACAAATTTCTTGTTAACAAACTATAGTTTTGGCAAGTCGGTTAGGACGTCTACTTTGTGCATGACACAAATAATTTTTCCAACAATTGTTTACAGACAGATTATTTTACTTATAATTCACTGTATCACAATTCCAATGGGTCAGAAGTTTACATACACTAAGTTGACTGTGTCTTTAAACAACTTGGAAAATTACGGAAAATGATGTCATGGCTTTAGAAGCTTCTGATAGGCTAATTGACATAATTTGAGTCAATTGGAGGTGTACCAGTGGATGTATTTCAAGGCCTACCTTCAAACTCAGTGCCTCTTTGCTTGACATCATGGAAAAATCAAAAGAAATCAGCCAAGACCTCAGAAAAAGTATTGTAGACCTCCACAGGTCTGGTTCATCCTTGGGAGCAATTTCCAAACGCCTGAAGGTACCACGTTCATCTGTACAAACAATAGTACGCAAGTATAAACACCATGGGAACACGCGTTCTGTCTCCTAGAGATGAACGTACTTTGGTGCGAAAAGTGCAAATCAATCCCAGAACAACAGCAAAGGACCTTGTGAAGATGCTGGAGGACACAGGTACAAAAGTATCTATATCCACAGTAAAACGAGTCCTGTATCGACATAACCTGAAAGGCCGCTCAGCAAGGAAGAAGCCACTGCTCCAAAACCGCCATAAAAAAATCATGGTTTGCAACTGCACATGGGGACAAAGATTGTACTTTTTGGAGAAATGTCCTCTGGTCGATGAAAAAAATGTTGAACTGTTTGGCCATAATGACCATCGTTATGTTTGGAGGAAAAAGGGGGAGGCTTGCAAGCCGAAGAACACCATCCCAACCGTGAAGCACGGGGGTGGCAGCATCATGTTGTGGGGGTGCTTTGCTGCAGGAGGGACTGGTGCACTTCACAAAATAGATGGCATCATGAGGCAGGAAAATGATGTGGATATATTGAAGCAACATCTCAAGACATCAGTCATGAAGTTAAAGCTTGGTCGCAAATGGGTCTTCCAAATGGACAATGACCCCAAGCATACTTCCAAAGTTGTGGCAAAATGGCTTAAGGACAACAAAGTCAAGGTATTGGAGTGGCCATCACAAAGCCCTGACCTCAATCCCATAGAACATTTGTGGGAAGAACTGAAAAAGCATGTGCGAGCAAGGAGGCCTACAAACCTGACTCAGTTACACCAGTTCTGTCAGGATGAATGGGCCAAAATTCACCCAATTTATTGTTGGAAGCTTGTGGAAGGCTACCTGAAACGTTTGACCCAAATTAAACAATTTAAAGGCAATGCTTCCAAATACTAATTGAATGTATGTAAACTTGTGACCCACTGAGAATGTGATGAAAGAAATAAAAGCTGAATTAAATAATTCTCTCTACTATTATTCTGACATTTCTCATTCTTAAAATAAAATGGTGATCCTAACTGACCTAAGACTGGGAATTTTTCCTAGGATTAAATGTCAGGAATTGTAAAAAACTGAGTTTAAATGTATTTGGCTGAGGTGTATGTAAACTTCCGACTTCAATTGTAGCTGGCTAGCTCCACTGCACAGTGCTATCATCCAGACTCTAAACCACAGATGCATCACTCTATCATTGTCCATTGTGTTGCCATTTTGTGCCTAACTTTGCCTTGCTCTGCATTCTAGGGCATTAAGGTGGAGCTGGAGTCTGTGCAGGAGGAGCTCAGCAGCAACAGGAAAGATAAATTCATGCTGCAGGCCAAGGTGGGGGAGCTGAGGAACAGCATGAAGACTGTCCTGCTGCAGAACCAGCAGCTCAAACTGGACCTCAAACAGAACCGCCTCCGGAAGGTAAGCTACCTGAGGAAGAAGAGGCCATTTTTTATTTTTGTCAGATGTTATGGCTTTTTAATATTGGTGTTGTGTCAAATTGAGACCTACCTGGCTGAGACTGAGGTGTACTTTTTTATTAACATGTTTCTATAAGTAGGGATGGTATTTCAATATTGGCGTGTTTGGTAGAATATACAGCTCATCCAATGGCTTTGAAAAGGTGGTGGATATCCAAGTGTAACATGGTATAAAGTACATTCGGAAGTATGCAGACCCCTTGACAAACAAAAACTGTTTTTTTGACATTTTAGCAAATGTAAAAAATAAAAAACAGAAAATGCCTTATTTACGTAAGTATTCAGATCCTTTGCTATGAGACTCAAAATTGAGCTCAGGTGCATGCTGTTTCCACTGATCATCCTTAAGATGTTTCTACAACTTGGAGTCCATCTGTGGTAAATTCAATTGATTGGACATAATTTGGAAAGGCACACACCTGTCTATAAGGTCCCACAGTTGACAGTGCGCATATCAGAGCAAAAAACAAGCCATGAGGTTGTAGGAATTGTCCATAGAGCTCCGAGACAGGATTGTGTCGAGGCACAGATCTGGGGAAGGGTACCAATAAATGTCTGCAGCATTGAAGGTCCCCAAGAACACAGTGGCCTCCATCATTCTTAAATGGAAGAAGTTTGGAACCACCAAGGCTCTTCCTAGAGCTGGCCGCCCGGCCTGGGGGGTGGGCCTTGGTCAGGGAGGTGACCAAGAACCCAGTGGTCCATCTGACAAAGCTCCAAAGTTCCTCTGTGGAGATGGGAGAACCTTCCAGACAGACAACCATCTCTGCAGCACCCCACGAATCAGATTTAAATCATTGGCCTGAATGCCAAGTGTCACGTCTGGAGGAAACCTGGCACCATCCCTACGGTGAAGCATGGTGGTGGCAGCATCATGGTGGGGTGATGTTTTTCAGTGGGAGGGATTGGGAGACTAGTCAGGATCGAGGGAAAGATGAACAGTGCAAAGTACAACGAGATCCTTGATCCAGAGTGCTCAGGACCTCAGACTGGGGCGAAGGTTCACCTTCCAACAGGACAACGACCCTAAGCACACAGCCAAGACAATGCAGGAGTGGCTTCGGGACAAGTCGCTGAATGTCCTTGAGTGGCCCAGCCAGATCCCTTACTTGAACCCGATCGAACATCTCTGGAGAGACCTGAAAATAGCTGTGCAGAGACACTCCGCATCCAACCTGACAGAGCTTGAGAGGATCTGCAGAGAAGAATGGGAAAAACTCCCCAAATACAGGTGTGCCAAGCTTGTACTGTCATACCCAAGAAGACTCGAGGCTCTAATCGCTGCCAAAGGTGCTTCAACAAAGTATTAAGTAAAGGGTCTGAATACTTATGTAAATGTCATATTTCATTTTTCATTTTTTTTATAAATTTGCAAAAATGTCTAAACCTGTTTTTGCTTAGTCATTATGGGCTATTGTGTGTAGATGGGGGGAGACGATTTAATACATTTTAGAATAAGGCTGTAACGTGAAAAAGTCAAGGGGTCTGAATACTTTCTGAATGCACTGTGTTTTGTTCTGGTTTGATGAAGGAGTATGAAAAGTTGTTATTTCCTAATAAACACACTTAAGAGCATATCACACAGAATGCAGGCTTCCTTTATGTGCTGATGTGTTCCTTTCCTGATTGAGCAGCAGAGGATGGAGCCATCAAACCCATCGACCCCGGTGAAGATCCCAGACTGCCCTGTGCCTGCCTCCCTGCTGGATGAGCTGCTCAAGCCCTCTGCCTCCGTCAACAAGGAGCCCCTCAATAACCTGCACAACTGTCTGCGCCAGCTCAAGTAAGAAAATACCACCATGTCTTCCTTACCTTCTGGGAGTGGAAAACCTGTGGGGAAAATATGCTATTGTAGCTCACGATAACCAGAATGAAATCCTTTACTCTCAAAAACATATTTGTCTCACATGTGGATGGTGTATTATAATGATGTAATTGGAATGTGATGCCAGTACACTAAAGTGATGGTGTGTTTCCTGCAGGCATGAGATGGACAGCCTTCAGAAGCAGATGGAGGAGCACACGGTCACCGTGCACGAGTCCATGACGTCATGGACTAACGCAGAGGAAGAACTGGCTCGACTGGGGGTGCCGCTGGACAATGACTCCACAACGTCCACCCATCTAAACCATGTGGACAGTAACAGAGGAGGAGGAGCGGAGGAGGAGCCACAGCCATTGTAATGCAGCACCTTCTCAGGCAGACAGAGTGGAGTTTTATCCACAAGGACATTTATTTTTTACCTCCCTACCTAACCACCCCCCCCCCCATTTCTTATCAATTGCTGCCAACATTTGGCATTATTATCCCATTAGCACAGGCAATGCTTGGGTAAAGTTATTTGTACTTATACCATAGCTTTACTCTTTATTTGAACTTTCCCTGTCTATATTTCTGTTATGGCTGTCATATTTATTTTTTTAAAATTCAGGAATTACAATATTGAATCTTAAATAACATTGACAACTCTTCTGTTAGGGGATTCCTCCGGTCTTCTGCTTTGAAGTCATAGACCCCATGTAAGGCCTATTCTCTTGTCTCTCAAACAATCAAAATTTGCCATGACAACTGACCCTTACCCAAGTTTAATTATGGTAGAGGTTTGTTTGCGCATACTGGTACTTTCTCATGCTCCAGTTAGATAAGTGAGACTTTAAAGCCTGCATAAGGTGTCTGCTATTGTTGTTATAAGCTATATTGTTAGTAACACATACTACAGACCCCTCTGAACTGTTTTTCTGTGCCTGTGAATGAGAGCCAGTCCGTAAACATGAATTCCAAATCAATCCCTAATCTCCCCACTTAGACACTCATGAAGATCTAAAATGATTGGATGAATGTTTTTTTTTTTAAGTTATTGAACCTTTATTTAACTAGGCAAGTCAGTTAAGAACAAATTCTTATTTAGAATGACGGCCTACACCGTCCCAACCCAGACGACACTGAGCCAATTGAGTGCGCCCTACGGGACTCCTAATTGCGGCCTGTTGTGATACAGCCTGGATGGTTACTGTGAAACAGTAACCATACTATACACATTCAATCCTCTCAGGTCTACACAAGTGTATAGGGCGTAGGCTAGGGGTTGATTTGGGATGT
Organism: Salmo salar; assembly: GCF_965601325.2. Lineage (NCBI taxonomy): Eukaryota > Metazoa > Chordata > Actinopteri > Salmoniformes > Salmonidae > Salmo > Salmo salar. The sequence goes on along the minus strand of NC_138314.1, from coordinate 13,733,711 downwards.
CGAGTCATCTGGACAAATGCCCCTGTGGCTTTTGGACTGATTGATGAATCCCCATCATTCTCCTTTTAGTATGCCTCACATTTTAATGTCATTAACATCAATCTATTTGTTTTTTAATTGCTTCTTGTTGAAAAAGCAGTGTTCTCTTTTTTTATATATATAAAGCTTTCTATGGACATATCACTGTGGGCTCTGCAACTGTATGGAATCCTTCTTAACTGTGTATGAAGTTGTTTGTTGTCTGATTTGGACTGTAGTAATGTGTTTTGCAAAGCCTTAATAAGGAATATTTTTTGAAGGACTAAATGTTATGAATGAAAGTATCATTATTCCTATTGAAAGTGTGTTTGCAAATCCAAACTGAATTGTTTATGGTTAAATACTTGGGTAGTCTCAATCGATGTTGCACAATTAATTAGGGCTTCCTGTAACTGACTGAGGGGAAGGTGTAAGATAACTTTTACGCAAAATGTTACTACTTCTTTGAGTGAGATGTATTCATTTTTGTTGTTACTATGGTTTCATATTTACAGAAAAAGTCTACCCCTTAATTGCTTCTTTAATTCCTTTGAGGTTGGTTTTCTGTCAAGGGAAACTGATTATACTTTTTTCTCTCTACTTATTCCTATAATTTAATGACTTGATCATTATGTAATAGTGTGATGAGCAAAAAGAAACATTTGAGAATGATAAAAATGTTATAGATATGCAACCTGTAAATCAAAGCATTTTTTTTTTCAAACTGACAATTGTTAAAAGTCCAAATGAAGACAGCAATGGGCACCATAACCTACAGCACATGCAGTTGTGATGTGACTGATGTTTTATATGCCAGTTTACTCAATTCCAGACAACCTGTATCATACCAGTCAAAGTAAATATAATATTTTTAACCACACTGTAATAACATGGGTATTTTCAAAGGGACAACCTATAGTTGAAGGGAAAGCTATGTTCAGTTGACTGGTAATTGATAACTGATAACATTGACTATATTCTAAGCTACCTTTTACTGTTATCTGTATATTTGAATACATAACATCTGTTGGTACATGGAGCTGGGATACTAGTTCTCTAAATAAACCTTGCTGTATTTGCTGTTCAATTTTTTTATATATAAAGATTTGCATAGAACTGCTAAACAGATTAATTCCAATATATAAAATGTTAAAAATATAATTGTATTTCTCATAAAGTTGAACTATTCGTCAATGCTCATCCATTTTCTTATTTCATACACTGCCATTTGATAGTTAAATTGGCTCGAGGACTTATAATTGATTAGATTACCTTTAATTTGTTAATTGATCCCATGCTTCATAATTTTTTCCAAACTGGCTTTTCCGTAGCTATCTTTTATATTTGGAGATACATATCCAATTTGTTAATAGGATATCGTTTATGATAGATTACAGTGGTGGAAAAAGTACCCAACTGTCATAATTGAGTAAAAGACACCTTAATAGAAAATGACTCAAGTAAAAGTCAAAGTACTAGGTTTAAAATATATTTAAGTATCAAAAGTAAAAATCATTTCAAATTCCTTATATTAAGCAAACCAGATGCCACCATTTTTTTTTTACGGAAGCCATGGGCACGCTCCAACATTGAGAAATAATTTACAAACGAAGCATGTGTGTTTAGTGAGTCCGCCAGATCAGAGGCAGTAGGGATGACCAGGGATGTTCGGTTGATAAGTGTGTGAATTGGATTATTGTCCTGCTAAACATTCAAAATGTAACGACTCATTTTGGGAGTCAAGGAAAATGTATGTAGTAAAAAGTACAATGTTTTCTTAATGAATGTATTGAAGTAAAAGTAGTCAAAAATGTAAATAGTACAGATACCCCCAAGAAAATACTTAAGTAACGTTAGTACTTTAAAGTATTTACTTTACACCAGTGACAGATTATGACTGTCTGGCTGGCTAGCATGGCTCACTTCAGAGTACAGGCTCAATTTCGAGCAAGCATTATGTTAGTCATAACCTGGGTCCTTTAACATCACATTTTAAAACCGTCGTGGTGAGGACAGGATTTGGCAGGAGAACAAGGAGGTGTGCATGCTAACGTTGATTATGTTGTCATTTCAAATACTGTGAAATAAGTGACGTTTCCAAGTCAAAATGTACCAGTCGTTGCGTTAACAAAATATCATTGTGTTATCCAACTTGTTTACTCAATCTACAGTTGTCACAGCTAACTAGCTAGCTAATTGTTGTTGGTTGTACAGTAACTAGCGTATGTCTGCCTATACACGGGTAGCTACCTGGTGGTGTTTTTCTGAAGGATCAAATAGATTTTAATGTTGTGGGGGTATACTTTTCTTCGACTAGCCAAAAGTTACCCATGTTATATATGAGAAGTGTGTTGCTGGCTAGCTAGCTAGGTAGTTTTTAGGCTAGACTTCCGGTTTAACACGCCAGCAATTAATCGTGTAGGAGTGTTTTGCACCGGCTGAAAGTTTATTCCATTAATTTTGGATCCGCGCTGCCTCCCGGGCTTGAGCCAGGTGCCCGGCTCTGTGCGACTGCCAAGTCGGCACAAAACAAAATAGACTTAACTAAGCACGTGTCGTAATGTGAGTAGGATTTTGTTTTCACATGCACATTTGCTTTTGATTAAAACACTTTATCTGCCTTCCCAATGAAAACTATTTGATAATCCTAACATTTATTTTATGGAAAAGAGATGTTCTATGTTTATGAATGATGACCGAGATGCCCCCCCCCCCCCCCCTCCGTTTTTGCCTGATGAAGTGACAGGCCATAACCGGTGTACCCCGGGCCAGAATAATCGAACCCCCCTCACTGGCATGAGCCCTGCCTTGGAAGTGAGCATGCGTACAATGTCTGGTAAACAGTGAGACGATCCAGACCGTCTTGAGCATTGTCTATTTCAACAGTTTATCTTTGCTGAATATTAAAATATATTTCAGATCATGAATGAAAATAAATGAAGGTGATGTCTGGTAAGTAGGGATGTACATGTGTCATCTGTTGTAATCAAATCTGAGTTAAAATAGATTTGTATCAGTAAAATTACCATGAAGACATGAGATATCAAATTGTTAACGCACGAAAGTAGATAACAGGAATGGCACTTGGGCGTGACACCATGCGATTGAATCGATTAAGATTCTAAATATTCCCACGCTTCCTCTGATATCGGTGATGTTAAAAAAATATCGAACGCAAAAGGCTTTAAAATGTGATTTATTCCTAGATTTTGACCAGAGCTCCCCCCCTGTGCAAATATTTCGAATCGCCCGTTCCGTTCGTTATGGCTTGCATGTTTGTGAAGCTGCTTAAAAACCAAGCGTCACGTAGGCGGGCTGCAGTGGGGTTAAGGTTTATTTTAGGGTTTTTTCATATCCAAGAGAAATCATTTGTTCTAGCCTTTGAAACCGTTACAGCTATACCTCTTTGCCCTATAATGGCAGAGCCGTACTTACGGGCTGTCTAGTATGGATCAGGCTGAATGTGGTGGACTTGTTATCAATAAGCTCAAAAGGGGGTCTGTTCAGTGTTTTTAATTCTTCCTAAATATGTTTAAAATCAATTTCCTAACCATGCAAAGATTAAGAAGTAGCCATAGGCACATTAGTCATTGTATTGTATTATACTGTCAGTGTCACTATCATTACACAGCAGTTTGACTATCAAATCCCTCCCTCCCCAATGCAGGTAGCCTAGCTGAAGTATGGAGGCGGTTCTGAGCAGGCTGAGAGGGCTGAGTGCAGACGAGCTGCGAGAGGAGTTCACCAGGGCCGACCTCAAGTGCGGCCCAATCACTGCCACCACTCGCGCCATCTTCGAGAGGAAGTTGGCCCGCGTCTTGACAGAAGCCGAGGGCAGCAGCAGCGCCACAGACACGGACAGTAGCAGTAATGCCACCACCACAGGCCCAGGCAGCAGTGCAATGGCCGCCAGTGCAGCAGGGCAGGCCAAACCGGTGCCATCATGTGCCACAACATCAGCACCCACTGGCACTGACTCTCTTAAGGTTGTCAATGACGAGGTGGACTTTGGTTACGGAATGGGGCTCAATCCCCCAGAGGAAGAGGAACTTGGCCTGACAGTAAAGTCAAGGACCCCTTGTAATATCGGTGTGGAAGACCCTGGCTCTCAGTCTAAAGCAGAGACTCCTTCAAAGACAGCACAAATGTCACCAACGTTCTTCTATGGAGTGTGTCCGTTGTGGGATGATGTCTTGGCTACAAATGGTAAGACACAGATTGTTGACTTATATTTTACATTTGTATCTTAAAGCATAATTGAGAAATAATTCATTTCAATTTGAATATTTGAAATTTTGGCCTCCTTCTAGACTCATATTATTTCATCTGTATGTGCTACAAAGCAAACTCTCATACAGTACATTCTGAAAGTATTCAGACCCATTAACGTTTTCCACATTTTGTTATGTTAGTCTTCTAAAGTGGAATACATTGTTTTTCCCCCCCCTCAATCTACACACCTTTGGCAGTGATTACAGCTTCGAGGCTTCTTGGGTATGATGCTAGAAGCTTGGCACACCTGTATTTGGGGAATTTCTCTCCTTCTTCTCTGCAGATTCTCTCAAGCTCTGTCAAGTTGGATGGGGAGTGTTAATGCACAGCTATTTTCAGGTCTCTCCAGAGATGTTAGATTGGGTTCAAGTCTGCTCTGGCTGGACCACTCAGGACATTGAGACTTGTCCCGAAGCCACTCCTGCGTTGTCTTGGCTGTGTGCTTAGGTTCGTTGTCCTGTTGGAAGGTTAACCTTCGCCCCAGTCTGAGGTCCTGAGCGCTCTGGAGCAGACTTTCATCAATGCTCTCTCTGTACTTTGCTCCGTTCCATCTTTCCCTCGATCCTGACTAGTATCCTAGTCCATACCACTGAAAAATATCCCCACAGCATGATGCTGCCAACACCGTGCTTCACCATAGGGATGGTGCCAGGTTTCCTCCAGACGTGACGCTTGGTATTCAGGCCAAAGAGTTCAATCTTGGTTTCATCAGACCAGAGAATCTTGTTTCTCATGGTCAGTCCTTTTAGGTGCCGTTTTGGCAAACTCCAAGTGGGCTGTCATATGCCTTTTTACTGAGGAGTAGCCACTCTACCATAAAGGCCTGATTGGTGGAGTGCTGCAGAGATCGCTGTCCGTCTGGAAGGTTCTCCCATCTCCACAGAGGAACTCTGGAGCTCTGTCAGAGTGACCATCGGGTTCTTGTCACCTCCCTGACCAAGGCCCCTCTCCCCCGATTGCTCAGTTTGGCCAGGCGGCCAGCTCTAGGAAGAGCCTTGGTGGTTTCAAACTTCTTCCATTTAAGAATGATGAAGGCCACTGTGTTCTTGGGGACCTTCAATGCTGCAGACAGTTTTTGGTACCCTTCCACAGATCTGTGCCTCGACACAATCCGGTCTCGGCGTTCTATGGACAATTCCTTCGACCTCATGGCTTGGTTTTTGCTCAGACATGCACTGTCAACTGTGGGACCTTTATATTGACCGGTGTGTGTGCCTTTCCAAATCATGTTCAATCAATTGAATTTATCATAGGTGGACTCCAATCAAGCATCTCAAGGATGATCAATGGAAACAGGATGCACCTTAGCTCAATTTCGAGTCTCATAGCAAAAGGGTCTGAATACTTATGTAAATAAGATATCTATTTTTAATTTGTGTAACATTTGCTAAGATTTCTAAACATGTTTTCGCTTTGTTATTATGGGGTATTGTGTATAGGTTGAGGATTTTTTTTCTTCATTTCATTCATTTTAGAATAAGACTAACGTAATAAAATGTGGGAAAAGTCAAGGGGTCTGAATACTTTCAGAATGCACTGACTGTATGAAGCTGTACCACTTGCTCTGCTATGAGTAGTACTTTGATTTCAATTAAAAAATCTGCCATTAATTGATCAATATTGAAAAATTATAAACGTGCATATTTAAAATATAACATTTGATTTGCTTAATTTTTGTATATATTGTTTAACATAATATACTCTACAGAAATTCTGGTCCTGGAGGGCAGAACACTTTTGTTTTTGTTTCTACCTGGTAGTTAACTGCGTTCACCTCGTGTCCCAGGTCTGAATTATTCCCTGATTAGGAGAAGATGAAACCCAGAAGTGTTTCAGCCCACCAGGGCGGGAATTGGGCAGCCCTGCTACAGAGTCCAATGGCAGCGAGCTTTACACCACTCCAGCCAACGCTTGGCATTGTGCATGGTGTTCTTAGGCTTGTGTGTGGCTGCTTGGCCATGGAAACCCATTTCAGGAAGCACCCGGCGAACAGTTCTTGTGCTGATGTTGCTTCCAGAGGCAGTTAAGAACTCTTTAGTGAGTGTTGCAACCGAGGATAGACTATTTTTACACATTTCAGCACTTGGCGGTCCCGTTCTGTGAGTTTGTGTTGCCTACCACTTTGCGGCTGAGTCGTTAATTCTCCTAGACGTTTCCACTTCATAATAACAGTACTTACAGTTGACCGGGGCAGCTCTAGCTCAACAGTGCTACGTTGAAAGTCACAGCTATTCAGTAAGGCCAGTGTTTGTCTATGGAGACTGCATGGTTGTGTGCTCTATTTTCTACCCCTGTCCGCAACGGGTGTGGCTGAAATAGCCAAATCCACTCATTTGAAGGGTGTCCACATACTTTTGTATATATAGGGTATATGTCATATATTTGTATCTGAAAGCATAATTATTATGCTTTAAGATTCAAATGTATGTCAACAATTCTTCCTCCAAAGGAGCTATGAATACAATTTTGGGAGAGAAAAAAAAATATATATATATATTTTTGTTCATTTTTTGTTGTTGAGGAATCACCCAAACCTGCAATTTACTTTGGCCTGTTAATCAGTCAAAAGTGTATGTAATTATTTATTTTCACACAGAAATGCAAAGGTAGAGAGAGAACTGTTGGAAAGCTAGCTATGTTGATCCAAGAATGAAGTTGACCCCGCATGCTGTCACACCACAGTCAAGGTCCAACTCAAACATTTTATGTTGTCCATGACATCATGCTGTTCAGGGGTTGTTTTTGTTTTGACTTGAAGTCAGTGGTTGAGACACATAGAACATCTGTCACCTTTATATGGCATTCTGGATCAGCATAGCGACTACAGTTTTTAGCAGTAGTAAGACTTTGAGCTGCTTTGCTTGTGATGGCATAATATCTGACCATGAGCTATTCTAAATCCAATTCTGGAATGTTTCTATTTGTAGGTAGACATCCGGAGCGATCTAAACATACATTTCAATGTTTATTTGTTCTTCCTGGTTCAGAGAGGTCCCATGTGTATGGGGATAAGAAGGAGGCTCTTCAGGCTGTGAAGATGATGAAAGGAGCTCGCTTTAAAGCCTTCTCCAATCGAGAGGACGCTGAGAAATTTGCCAAAGGGATCTGTGACTACTACCCCTCTCCCAGTAAATTTGCCCCCTGTGTCTCCCCTGTCATACCAGGCCTGGTCTTCTGCAAGGGTGAGTGTTGGGCTGAGGACAATTATTCTCTCCTCACAAAAAAGACATTAGCGCAGTACTTATTTGTACAGTCCTAGACAAATACACCAAGTCAGTGCTTTTCAAGGGTATTTGGATAGCGTTTCATTTCTTGGACACGCGTCCAAGTTTGAAACAAGAGTAAGCTGTTTATCGCATTCCACTGTCTCCGTCTCTCGGGTCTGTCGCATTAGACAACGTCCCTGTCGTGGAGGTAGACGCCATCAACAGGGAGAGGGCCAACAGCTTCAAAAGCCCTCGCTGCCAGGACCTGACAGCCAAGCTGAGGAAGGCTGTGGAGAAGGGGGATGAGGTGGCCTTCAGTGAGCTGGTCTGGAGCAACCCACGCTATCTCATCGGCTCTGGAGACAACCCCACCGTAGTGCAGGTGAGTCAGGGTGGAACAATAATCTTTAGTGGATGTGCGCCACCTTTAATATTGCCTATACTACTGCACCAGATTAATATACTGTAATGATATATGCGGTGTGGATGAAATCAATCCTTTTTTTTTTTTTTTAGTTAGTTAGCAGAATAATTCATCCTAAATGTTCTCCACACACTAAATTCATTCCTCCGTGTGTTCCCAGGAGGGATGCAGGTACAACGTGATGCACGTGGCAGCCAAGGAGAACGAGCCAGGGATCGCCCAGCTCCTGCTGGACACGCTGGAGAACCCGGACTTCATGAGGCTCATGTACCCTGATGACCTGGAGGCCATGATGCAGAAACGCATCCGCTACATCGTGGACCTTTACCTCAACACCCCAGACAAGGCTGTGAGTATACTTACGATACCGCTCTCTCCAGCGGTGTAGTGGTTGTCATGGAGAAGTGGGTATTCTGAAGTTGTGTCTAAAAAAAGAAAACGCTATAAACGGTCCGCCCGGTGAAGGACAGGCGCCCTGTGTGAAAATGTTATTAACTGTGACATACCCACTGAATCCCATGTTGGTCTTTCACAGTCAGGCCAATCCAAGCTGTACTGTGCAAGTAGGGTGATAGTATGCCTACTATTAAAACTGATAAATGAGGCTGTCAACCAGGTCAGAAATTCACAGGTTTCTGATATTTCCCCTTTTTTCCAGATTTCCGCTCTCAATGTCATACTTTTCTTAATAGTCCAGAACAATGCTTAAAGCACGTCAGGAGACCGCTTTTGAGGTCTGCGAAAAATCTAAGACTTTTTATTTTGTAGTTAGGCCTACCCTTTAATTCAACTGCGTAGGCAACTGGCACTGTTTTCTTTGGTTAGCAACGTTTCTGTTGCAGGCGAGATGGAGTTTGTGAAAACAAATGGCCACTGGATTGATTCAAATAATCATATCATTCTGCCAGGAAGACATAGGTTACTTTGTAGCTAGTTAACATTTAATAGAGAAGGTTTTGGGGAAAGCCTTTCCATCTACCTGAAGATAGTTAGGTCTAAAATTAGCATCAATATATTTGTCCTGTTCCTGAATTTTTTTGAAACCTGGACGTTTTACTTCATATTATGGGGCATGTCTTACCTTGCTTCAAAGTAGCCTATAGCCAAAATTCCACCATAGAAATTATTATTTTATAAAGACTTTCTCATACGTGCTCTTCTGTTCTATTGGTTTTCAAATCAACTTTATTTCATTGTCTAGCAGCCAAAGGCATTATCCTAGTCAAATTAGCAACCTGTGATACAGTAGTTTCATTTCTTTCATTGTCTAGCAGCCAAAGGCATTATCCTAGTCAAATTAGCAACCCATGATACAGTAGTTTCATTTCTTTCACTGTCAAGCAGCCAAAGCCATTATCCTAGTCAAATTAGCAACCCATGATACAGTAGTTTCATTTCTTTCATTGTCTAGCAGCCAAAGGCATTATCCTAGTCAAATTAGCAACATGTGATACAGTAGTTTCATCTTTTAGATCTCCCCTCTTTTTAAATCTTAACGGATATTTCCGTCTCTGTCCATGAAACCGCTCGAATGTGCGGTCTCTGTCCATGAAACCGCTAAAATGTGCGGTGTGGCATTTTAGACCGGTGTTTTCTCGCAAATTGCATTTTGGAACATTTGCTTGTAGACCTACTGCCATGTGCACATTGCTACTCTTAAAATGTGAAGAAATGATAGTTTGCTAACATTTTTAAGCTAAACATTCTGATCTGTTCCATCAGCCTTATTAATTAGTACGGCGTATACCTCCACTCCACTACTTTGATACACAGCGTTGGGAATAAGAAGTTAGTAAACGCAATGGCCACTAAAAGAAAGTGGTTATACCTGCGTTATACCATCTACTACACCACTGGCTCTCTCCATATCTATTTTGCCTGCTGCCTTGTAGGTCTAACTGTAGGTATAACACTGAATAAGCCGGCCGTTTGTGCAGATAAAATAATAGAAAAAAATCGACAAATGATTTAAACTCTATGAAACTACTTATTGAGTGCATGGCTATTGCCTACTATGTTTAGGTTGAACTGTAACCAACTTGTGTGTTTTGGATTGAAGTGCCTCTGTTCATGCTGTATGTGTGTCACTTTGGTTGTCTGTCCCAGGGCTTTGAGACACCACTCCACTTTGCCTGTAAGTTTGGGTGTCCAGAAGTGGTGAATGTCCTGTGTTCACATCCTGATACAGATAAAAACTGCAAAAACAAGTACGACCAGAAGCCATCCGATGTGAGTTGCTCCATAAATATAGATTTTTAACAACTCGCTACCGACTGCTGATTGGTCCACATGACTACTTGATTTTCATGAAATTCTTCTGTTTCCCTGACAGGTTATTTGTGAAAGAAAAAACAAAACCCAAGAGGTGAAACAGAAGATATGTGACTATTTGGAAGGTAAGTGCACTGCCTCCCAATCACAGGACTTATGTTTTCCTATACTTCCCTATTTACCCAATAACACCTTCTCTTCTGTCACAGATCGCTGTTATATACGCCTACTGAGGGCCATAGACAACTCGTCCCAGCCTGTAATTGGTGCTCCCTGGTCACCTGAGCCATCAGAAACGCTTCCTCATTCGCTGGCTCCCAGGTTCACACGAAGTCCCATGGACCCGGTGATGGCAGTCAGGGCATTCGCTGGCCCACTCAGCCCATCTAAGGTCATTATCACATTATCTCCTTTCACCTCACACTCTTTTTCTCTTATTTTCACACTTAATTTCTTTCTTTTCTATTTTCATGTGGGAAGCTGTTGTAGAAACACAGGATGTATGTAACTTCTAATTGGTGTCTTCCTTGCAGGCAGATGAGTTCCGACGGGTGTGGAAGACACCCCCCAGAGAAAGGGCAGGCTACTTCCAGCACATCCTGAAGTCCGACCCTGACCGTGGAGCAGAGAGAGTGGGCAGGTACGTCTGGAAGTCCACAAGTTCAACAACGATGTTCTACTGTGTCGCCGTTACTTTACCAGTGCAGTCACTTTGACATTTGAATGTCTTAGAAAAAGGAAGGATACATTTTTACACCCACTACAATGTACGCACGCTTCTCCAGCAGTAGTGTGTTATGTATTCCCTTAGAGACCTTGCCAGGGAGCTGGGCCACCCCTGGGCTGAGTACTGGGACTTCCTGGATAGTTTCACAGACCTGTCGTCTGCAGACGGCCTCCGTAAGCTGGAGGAGTACCTCAACAAGAAGGAATTCAGTCAGCGTGCACACGAAGAGGCAGGGGAGAACGTAACCAGCAACCGCTTCAGAACCCCTTCCCCAGGTAATGTTACCCTCACCAGTTGCTCTTGATAAACTGTATAGCTGTGGTATTGAATTCCAATGATCAAGTTTGAGAAAGGAGAGAGATGAGATGCCGCCATCAGTCTTGAATTGATGTTCCTGTACTATTTTAGATTGACCAGTAAATGTATTTCTTGTAGCTTAACATAAACATTTTGTCCCTCCTCTCTGCCATTCACAGGGAAGCCCAAGAAGTTCTGCAACTCCATCTCGGTGGGGGCCTTCCTGGACGAGGGTGATGACGTCAGCCTGGAGGAGATAAAGAACCGTCAGAACGCGGTGCTCACCAGCATCACCTCGGCGTGTTCCAAGGACAGTCTTGCGGGCGCTGTGGGTGGGCTGGGCCTCCATGAGTTCCACATCCTGCCCGTGTCCCATCACGGCGCCGATGACCTCATCGAGACAGCCGCCGAACGAGACCTTCTGTGCTCCTCCGTGTCAGAGAGCCTCCTCTCGCCCGTCTGCAACAACGGCCTTTGTCCCTCCACGGGGGCAGAGAGGACTCACAACGGGGACAAGGGGTCCCCCCGCGCCTCCTCTTCCCCCTCCCGTCTGCTGTCGCCTATCTCCAACCTGATGGTGGAGTTTGAGAGGATGTCCTTGCAGGACGAGCTGGACGGCCTTACCAGGGACAGGGAGCGGAGGAGTAGCGGGGGACACAGGGAGGGACTCTCCCGGGACGAACTGGCATCTGGGGTGGGCCGCCTCACGCTGGGGGGTAACAGCAACGAGGACTATTTGTTTGAGAGGGGCTGTAGCTTGGAGCCTGGGGACAGGGAGAGGCGTGTGAGGGAGGGAGAGGTGGAAAACCGGGCAAGTGGTGGAAGCGGCAGCTCGGAGGAGTACTTTACGGCTGAGGAGAGCTTGGAGGCTCTGGGCCAGAGGACTAGGGGGCCAGGGACGGTGTCGGGGCGCACGCTCTGCGCCAGATCTAAGTCGTGGGATCATGGAGGGAGGGATCTGAGCAGCTCCGGATCATCCAGCTCCTATACATCCCTGGACAACTCCCATGAGTTCCAAGCACGGACCCCGCCTCGCATCAGAAGGGGACTTTTCATTGAAGGGCAAGTGATGGGGATTAGGGTGACGGTTCTGAGGTTTTTAGTTAAGGACATTAGCAAGCAACAGAAATGAAATTTTTCAACACTTTAAACTTGTCTCTCGCGTTTTGTCTTTCAGGGATTCACCAACTAAGTTGGACAGAGAGGTCCTGTCCGCAATAGAAGTCATAGACATTGACCCCTTAAAGTTCCCCAGCATTCAGAAATGGAAAAGTACAATGCAGACATACACCTCTTCAGACATGCAAAGGTTGGTTTGACGATTCTTCACAGCAACAAAAAAAAGAAATGCCCCCATAAACAGTTGTCATTGCCTGCAAGTTGTCTTGTAAATATGGAAACACATTGACAAGTGCTTAAAATGTCAACCGCTATCGTATGGAAGTAATAAACGCAGACTCTAATTATGGCTTTGTTTCTGTTTGTCTTTCAGCTGGTCCAGCCCTGTGGCGGTAAAAAGCAGCTCCAGGGTACATCGGGCCTCTCCCCTCACACACGGCTCTCCTGTCAGCAGCCTTTTGTCCCCTGCCGGTGGCCGCTTCAGTCCCGCACGGCACACAGGCTCTCCAGACTTCACCAGCACCAGCCGCTACAGCCCTGCACACGCCAGCTACATCCAGCGCATCCGCCTCAGGCACATCAACGACCCCTAACAACCCTCCCCCAGGCCAGAAACGATAGGCTACAACTCTGCCACCACGGTGGTTAAATATGCCAGAGCTCAAAACCACGTACCTAACAAAATATGCACAAGTGTCTTGAAGATTTGTATTAATGATGTATGGTAATACTATATATTGCATACATATGAGATTCTCAGTATGTTGGGTTGTGACATACACTCAGACTTTAAAAAAAAGAAACCGGTTTCCTCCAGTCTGTACTACATACTGTATGAGTGTTGAATAGACATTCATTTTATTCAGTGTGAAACACCTGTATCATAGCTCAGTCTACTTTGAATACAGCTGCACTCCCCAAAAGATTGAGTAGATGTTTGTTAAACCTCATTATAATCCTCGATAGGATTCACTAACTGAGATGTTTTTAAAAAAATAAATAATTGTAGAGTTATTTTTGGTATGTCAGTCAGTAGCACAAAATCAACTTTTTATTGTGTGTATTAAACCAACTGCCAGTGATTTTGTTTCTTCTCAGTTCAGGAATTGCCTTAATTGTCAAAAACGATGGACCAGTCAGTCTCCAATCAGAATTAGGCACATCCTGTCCAGTTTGATCAAAATTGATGCGTCCTGACAGACAACAGCATAGCAACCACCATCCTACTGGAGCTAGCACAACAAATGGCTGCAATGCAAACATGGGGAAAATGATAATACGCTGAGTTTTTCCATGTTTTTATTTTGTTATTTAATAAATTGAAATGTTTTCATTTTCCAGGTACCAATGTTTCTTTGTGCATCCTGGTCATTTCTGTGTTGTCTTGACACTTTACTTCTCTAACGACTGTCAGTCTCACACAAAAGCTGAAAGCTTAACTTCTTGAACGCTTCTTGGCTTTTCTAAATGTGTCTGAAAAATACCAAGCTGTACATAACAGGTTACTGTAGAGTGCAACAAAGACATGTTTACTAATGTATAATCAATGGCTGACTGAATGTGCAAGAACCTGCAATAGCCAAACTAGGAAGATCGCTATCACCATTAAAATAGTCAATTTACAAGCTAATCTAGAATTCAACAGCTGCCAATTCAATAAAAATCACCCTTACTATATTGTCAGTCTGGGAGACACGAGTAATATTGAATGTGAATTTAAATCTTGATCAAAGGCACAAACTATTTCATGGAGAGGATTGTATTGTCTGTCGTACTTGTGCTTACAGGTGACAGATTAGATTCTGTTTTATGAATGTGGTGTTCTGCAAAAATTGCACCTAAATACTTAAATATGCTTATTGTGCTTTAATTTAAAGGCATAAAGTTTTACTTCAACGCTAATTTTCCCCTCCTCTGTATGTCCAGATCTTCTCATTTGCGTTCGACTAATAAATACAAGTTTCCTCACCTTTGAATTGTTGTCATTTGAGCACTTTCTAACATTGTTACTGCCTGAAATGGTGGTGGCGCTCTTGTCCTCTTAACAAATGACATTGTAATTTTCAAGCTTGAGCTAACCCTATTTTAAGACTGTACGAGTACTTATTTGGTGTACTACTGAGGAACACAAAACATTTACCATGTTTCCTTTATTGCATGTTTCTACTGAATACAACTATCTGAACCTCAGAGGAAGCCTTGATCCAAATACAAAAGTACTGAGCATGATAAGCATTTACAGCATTACAGTAAATATGCCATACAAATTTAGAATGTTTTTGGTTTTAAAATCCTTCAGTCCCTCAACTCTTCTACCCTTTACATTCATAATGAGTGGGCACTGGCAGTCATCTGATCAGCTTTCGGAGTTCAGTGATTGGCTACAGCAACAGTTCATACTGTATACTCCCCTTTTGCACTGTAGTTGGCAAACGATGGCACAGGAGTTGATCACAAAACACCACATAAAAGTATATCGTTGAAGTTACAAAAATAACACCAAAAGTAACTTTCAAGACACTTAAGGATAAAATCAAGAGCCATTCAGTTCACCCTGTGACCGAGATCTAAAGCTCTCCGGGAGAGAACGAGTGAATACTGTAGGTGGAACATTTCTCAGGTCCGTGTGAGTTTGTCTGGGGGCATGAACCCTGAGTCTCCCAGTGTCCTCAGTGCCACTCTGCCGCTGGGGCGGACAGTGAGCCAGGTGATGCTGCCGTTGTTCAGGCCCATCCTCAGCCAGCCCTCTGGGGGAAACTGCAGAGCCCTGAGACACAGAGGGAGGGATAGAGCCTGTAAGATCCACCAAAACACCCAAATGAGACCTGGTCTATTTTTCAAAACAAATATTCACATATATCATGTGATGTTGAAAAGCACATCATTATAGTCATGAAATGCAAAAGACATCAGCAAGACAGTGAAATTGCTAGACAAAGTAATGTAGATTGGCATCATCTTGTTGGATGAGGCTTTGATCCAGCTTGCCTGGGGAGACCAACACACCTGCACACGAAATAGCGGATGACATTGGCATGACAGACGATGATCTCGTAGCTGTCCTCCTTCTGCTTGGGGTCAGCGCGGTGGATGTAGCGACGGAAGGCAGCCTCGATCCGGGCCCCGTCCTCGTGGTACTGCTGTAGAGCGGTAGAGGTCCACAGTGGTGGTGTCAGACGAGGGTTTGAGATGACCTCTGACCTCTCATTGGAATACATTGCATTGAATTATGTATTGAATGATGCAGACAGCAGTAACTAATAAGTGAAACTAAACAGGAAGTAATATGACAGAGAATTGGGCGTCTCACCACAGCGTCAGGCTTCCAGTGGTTAACAGGAGGCACAGGTTCGATGGGTGCTCCTTCTCTCAGCAAATCACAGCTCACCAGCTCTACCCCTAAATCAAAAATAGATCAGAAGATGAGTTAGTTAGTGGTGAGTAGTGAAATGCTTATCTATGATGCTTAATGACAATTTTTACATCTGAAAATCTGAGATCAAAGCTTCTGAAGCTGTTATCAGAGGTAGAACCTTGGTATCAGGTGACGTACCTAGCCTTCAGGAAGTATTCACACACCTTGACTTTTTCCACATTTTGTTGTGTTACAAAGTGGGATTAAAATGGTTTTAGTCGTCATTTTTGTCAACAATCTAAACAAAATACTCTAAATGTCAGTGGTAGAAAAATGATAACATTTGAAAAAAAAAATAAGTTGAAAAATAAAACACCAATATACAGTATCCTGATTAGATAAGTATTCAACCCCCTGAGTCAATACATGTTAGAATCACCTTTGGTAGTGATTACAGCTGAGTCTTTCTGGGTACGTCTCTAAGAGCTTTCCACACTTGGATTGTGCAACATTTGCCCATTATTCTTTTCAAAATTATTCAAGCTCTGTCAGATTGGTTGTGGATCATTGCTAGACAACCATTTTCAGATTTTGCCATATATTTTCAAGCAGATTTAAGTCAGAAATGTAACTCAGCCTTATTCACTGTCTTCTTGGTAAGCAACTCCAATGTAGATTTGGCCTTGGGTTTTAGGTTATTGTCCTGCTGAAAGGTTAATTAATCTCCCAGTGTCAGCTGGAAAGCAGACTGAGCCAGGATTTCCTTTAGGATTTTGCCTGTGTTTAACTCCATTCAGTTTCTTTTTCATCCTGAAAAACACCCCAGTCCTTAACAATTACAATCATACCCATAACATGATGCCGCCGCCACCACTATGCTTGAAAAAAATATGGAGAGTGGTACTCTGTAATATGTTGTATTGGATGTGCCCCAAACATAACACTAAGTTAATTGCGTTGCCACATTTCTTTGCAGTATTACTTCAGTGCCTTGTTGCAAACAGGATGCATGTTTTGGAATAGTTTTATTCTGCACAGGGTTCCTTCTTTTTACTCTGTCAATTAGGTTAGTATACAATGTCATCCTCAGTTTTCTCCTATCACAGCCATTAAACTCTGTCTTAGTCACCATTGGGATCATGGTGAAATCCCTGAGCGGTTTCCTTCCTGTCAGGCAACTGAGTGAAGAAGGATGCCTGTATCTTTCTTGTGACTGGGTGTATTGATTCAACATCCAAAGTGTAATTAAATACCTTCACCATGTTCAAATGGATATTCAATGTCTGCCAGGTGCCCTTCTTTGCGAGGCATTGGAAACCTCCCTGGTCTTTGTGGTTGAATCTGTGTTTGAAATTCACTGCTTTGGTATTTTATTAGGATCCCCATTAGCTGTTACGAAAGCCACAGCTACTCTTCCTGGGGTCCACACCAAACACGAAACAATTCAGAACATTAATAGACAAGAACAGCTCAAGGACAGAACTACATACATTTAAAAGCTTGACTGAGGGACCTTACAGATAACTGTATATGTGGGGTACAGAGATGATAGTCATCCAAAAATAATGTTAAACACTATTATTGCACAGAGTCAATGCAATTTATTATGCGACTTGTTAAGCACATTTTTACTCGTGAACATATTCAGCCTTGCCATAACAAAGGGGTTGAATACTTACTGGCTCAAGGCATTTCAACTCTTTATTAATTTGTAAAAATGTCAAAAAACATAATTCCACTTTGGCATTATGGGGTATTGTGTGTAGGCCAGTGACACAAAATCTCAATTGAATCCATTTTAATTTCAGCCTGTTACAACAAATGTGGAAAAAGTCAAGGGGTGTGAATACTTTCTGAAGGAACTGTAAATATCTGCACCATGAATAGCAGCAGAGTGCAGGCTTTTGCTCCAGCTCTACACAAACACACCTGATTTAACCACATGGTCTATCGATACAACCAATCCATGTTCTGGAGTCAAAACGTGATTCTAAAGTTGAATCAGGAGAGTTAGATTGAGGCTGTACAGCACTGGTTAGTCTTGTGGAACCAGACAAGCATGTCTCTGAATATCGTATAGACTCTGGCATATGGCTCAGCTGTAAAGTCTGCCTGTCTAGGGTTCTGACCTGGGAGGTACTTGCTGATGATGTTGGCCGTCTCGGTGGCCCTGGCCATAGTGGAGTAGACCATGATGTCATACTTCAGCCCCAGGGCAGCCAACCGCTGGCCAGTAAGCTCAGCCTGCTCCCGACCTGCAGAACACCAACACACAGTCCCATAAATTAGCAGATTGTACTTGTATACCACTTTCACCACCTCTAATGCTCTTCTTATCCACTAAAACACAACTGTTGAGCTGTAGAGTGGAGAACTAGGTCTATGTGTCACGCTTTAAGCAACATGAATACACAGCAGAACAGGGTACAGAACCTAAAGGGGTGAGGATTCTCTCATGGTCTCCATTCCCACTCAGGTTGTACTGGGAGTGCCTGATGAAAAGGATGTTGCGTGTGGCTTTGGGTTTGCCATTCTCCTGCTCTAAGCTTGGGTCTTCACTGGTGTTCTCCTTCTTCTTCCCATTTGTAAACTGTGGGGACGGTTCCCGCCTAGTACAGTACAGAGGGAACAAATCAGTTGTGTGTCTTGTGCCCAGAGAAGTCATCTGTCAGTCTAGCAACATGTTGCTGGCTGCAATTATGAATCAATCACACTCAGCGTAGACTAAACTACTTGACCCACATCCCATCAGACCCCTCTTATGTTTTACAGTAGTCTGCATCAGATTTAGCTAATAAAGCAGGCATACTTATCCCAGTTGAAGTCCCAGGCACGTCCAGTAGATGCAACCGTGTGGTTCCCCGCTGACCATGTCGCTGGCTGTGCAGCTTGGAGAATATTGAACCGACTCCACTGACCTGATCGCTCTCCTTGCGTATCACCGAAATAGCCACGGGATTCAGCTGCGGCAGCCGCCACAACCAGCACCGCTGATCCGCCAGCGAATCCACACACGAGTTTGATTGTCCTCCGATATGACATGTTGTAAAAACCTTGCGATTATGTGAAATTTGTGTTCGCTAGGTAGCGGGCTAAGTTGCTAATGACGCCCAATGTGTAGAGAGATTTAGGAATGTAGCATCCAGCGGTCTCGAAGAGCGGCTAATCCAGACCTAGCTAGGTCCGCCTCTGGTCAGTGGATTTACACACTTTCTAGGTACAGGGACACAGCGAATACCCTCCAACGACACTTTAATCGCCAGCTAAAAATAACTCCAGTCAAGATTATGAAGCTATTTGGAATCACTTAGCTAGCAAGCTTGAAGATAAACCAAAAGGAAAACACACAGGGCTTGGACCTACGGTGTCTCGCTGGAGCCCAAAAAAAACAGCTAGCGAAGATATTACGATACGCGAATGTCGCGGGACAAAACGAACAAATAATGCATCACTAGAGGGAGCTCACAGTTTTAAAAAACGATGAAAACTTCAGAAGACTGGGGAAATCGGACAGAGATTGTGGAGATTTTTATTGTAATGGTAATGAATATTTTTTTTGGGGGGGGGGGGGGGCAGAGTCTGCCTTTACAAAGGCAACCCAATTCTGATCTTTTTTTCACTAATTGATATTTTGACCAATCAGATCAGGTCTGAAACAGTAAAGACCAATTAGTTGGGGAAAAAATAAAGGCAGCCTCTGTAGCCTACTTTCACAGTAGGGCCCAAGTAAAACTGACTATGATATTTGTAACAAAAAATTGCATTCAAGTTTCAAGATTAAATGTCACATGCACAAGTACAGTGAAAGGCCTTTCTTACAAACGTATAGACCAACAATGCAATAATTAATAACAACGTATAACTAGAAAAAAACATGAGGAATAAGAAATATGTAATACACAATAAGTAAGCATACTATATACAGCAAATATTTAAAAAGTCAGTTCCAATACCGTATTTACATGCGCAGGGATACTGGAGTGATGGAGGTAGATATGTAAGGTGACTAGGCAACAGGATATAAGATGAGGAGAGTAGCAGCAGCTTGCATGTGAGTGGGTGTGCGGGTGTGTAGTCAGTATAAATGTATGTGCATATTATGTGTGAGTGAGAAAATGATGGATAAATGATGAGTGACTCTAAACAAATGATGATTTTCAATGTGCAAACGTAACGAAATAAAATATAGGCTATAAATCCATTTATTCAAGCATTTTTTAATTCAATGTAAATAATGCCTAAAAATATAGTTTGAGATAAACGTGTGGTCCCTGGCTGTAACCTTAGCATCACACACCTCTTTGATTATGGCGGCGTTTACACAGGCAGCCCAATTCTGATCTTTTTTTTTTCACTAATTCAGGGGTCATCAACCTTTTCTTGCCAAGCGACTCCCTCAGGGAACCCCTCTCAGGCAAAACGGAAGCCCCCGGGACCGCCATCATACGTTAGCTAAAATAATTTTTCCACGTCTTGTCTTATCATTAGGTGACTGATAATGGCAAGGAAAAGTAATCAACATTTTAAAATGAATAGATTTGGGAGATAGTTTTTCATTATTTTGACCTCCCCACATTTTAATTGGAAGAGGAAGTGTAAACTATAACATAGCCTATTAGCTAGAAAGGTAACTCTAAACACATTTTCGCTAAGAGCAGCTGGTTAGCCATGTGTTGTCAAAAAACAATGTCCTGGTTAAGAAAGCTTACCAGCAGCCAGCAGGACTTGCCACACTGGTAGCCTATTCACTGGTGCTTTTTCAAAGCCTATGTCAGACACTCCAGTGAGTGTAATGGGCTTCAATGAGTTTCATTTGCTTAATATTAGAGTTGAGAAATACACTTGACATCATTAGAAAGAAAATATGATCCTATTTTCTACTATAGGTCTGTAATTCAAAATGTATTTATTCTGTTGTTGCTAGCGACATGCATAATTTTTAAAATACATTTTGTGGACCCTCTGCAGTGCCTCCGTGGACCGCCGGTTGAATACCCCTGCACTTTTGACCAATCACATCAGATCTTTTCACAAACTATCAGGAGAATTGGACTGCCTGTCGTAACACAGGCTATAGGCTCCACCTTTCAAGCGGTTCTCTGTCCTCACTCGCGGGCTGGATTGCTAGTGGGATTTCCAATTACCGTTCTCCTGGCAGCAGGATATTATGCTGGCTAATCACGATTCGGATTTGTTTTCTTCAAAATAAGAGTCCCCCTACAAAGACATGCTAAACTTTTGAAATATCGATTTTGTTTTTGCATATCAGTACAGTACAACTGTTTTTCACAGCATTGCAACCACCTTTAAAAAAATAAATTGATAATTTGACGTACTTTTATTTTTAATATTGTATTATTTATACCAGCATTTCTTTAGAAAGTTTACACCCATACTGGTATATTGAAAGCTATTGGGCTTGTTCAACATTGCAGCTGACAGTGCAGGCAACTGCCGACTGACTGATCTACAAATCACCTTCCATCATAAATAACGTGTCATTATTATTTGTAGATCAGTCAGTCAGTCACAATTTACCCATGATAAATTACGATTTTGATCCTCTCGAACACGGCCAATGTGTAGGCTAAGTGAAAATAAATACACTTTTCTAAGATACTGGAACTGGCGTGCCTCGCACCGATGATCATACCACGCTCAAAGTTATTAGGTCACTCGTTTTGCCCATTCTAACGTTCAATCTAACAGTAACTGAATGCCTCGATGCCTGTACGCTTGCTTTATATAGCAAGCCATGGCCAAGTAACTCACTGTCTGTAGGAGTGAACCATTTTCGTGAACAGGTGGTGTACCTAATAAACAAACTGGCCACTGAGTGTATGGTGTTATTTCTTGGCAGACTGAGGTCTACATACCCAGCAGCACGTTTTACTCCACCCATTCCAGTGGTCCCAATGCAATACACTGTAGGCCTATTAACTTACATATAGGCTTACAGAGAGATAATTACTCTATGTGTTGACTTAAAAGTGGTGTTGGGAGTACTCAGTAGGGTCTGTAGAATCTATATACTGTATGGTGTCATTTCATGGGGCACTGAATAATACGGAGTGTTGCTGGCCTTTTACTACACCCATTCTATTGGCCACAATGCAAATCACTGCATATGCATTACATAGTGGCTTATAGAGAAAAAACTGTTCTATGTGCCGATGTCAAAGTGGGGTTGGGATTACTCAGGGTCTGTAGAATCTATATACAGTATGGTGTTATTTCATGGGGGACTGAGGTCTAAATACCCAGCAGCACTATACATACTCAAACACATAAGGCAAACTTTTTAGTCAAAATGAAAATGTAATGCTTTCAGAACGGCAAAGAAGACAATTATTTAGAAGTAATATCTAACAGGTTAGCAGTATACAGTGAAGGAATTTTACATTTGAGTCATTTAGCAGATGCTCTTATCCAGAGCGACTAACAGGAGCAATCGGGGTTAAGTGCCTCGCTCAAGGGTACATCGGCAGATTTTTCACCTAGTCGGAGCAGGGATTCAAACCAGCAACCTTTCGGTTACTGCCCCAATGCTCTTAACCACTAGGCTACCTGCCATCCAGGTACAGTAGGCATAGGCCTATTAACTTGTTTTCAAAAAACAATAACAGAGACAAGATTATTTACAAGTTATATTGTGATGATTATCTCTCAATGTCAGCAAAGGCATTTTCTGTACAGTTTTAAATGCATTACAAGAAACACTCTGCTGTATTCTTCATGCTTAAAACCTTAACATCTTTCAACTAAGTAACTTCCCCTCCGATAACTAATGTAAAACATAGTCTCGCTTGCCATTGTGACAAAGCGTATTCACATTGCGCTCTAATAAAACTGCGTTAGAGAACAAGCACACATAAACACTACTACTATTACTGTCTGACTGTTTTCTAAAATGGGGGCACCGATAAGAAAATGCATAGTTTAGTGTCACATCCACCGCAGCCCCATGCATTGCCAGATACTGTAATGCCAGGTATTTTCTGAATTTCAAGTAGCGTATCCTCGAATCCATAATTTTCAGATTTAAATTAAAGCAATTACTGCTACTAACTTTATGTAACTTTATGTCACAGGCACTATCACATGCTTATGCTGCATTCAAAACAACTGGGAACTTGGAACTGGGAACTTGGAAATCTCAGACTTCTGACTTCAGTGGATTCAAAACTACTGGGAACTCTGAAAAAACGAACTCCGACTGGGAAAAATCGATTTGACTGGTCATCCAAGATCACTGTCGTCATGATTTGACCTCGTATTTTTCCTAATTCCCAGTTGTTTTGAACGTGGCATTAAAACCCCACCAGTTGTGGGACGCTCTAGGCTCATTTGGCATAACCTCTTTGCTGTCACAAAACAGACTCTGTAATCGCTGACTCTCAAAATACGCAGGGCACATTAACACAATTTGTTGCTTCAGATGTAACTTCACCAGATCGTTGTACCCGTCAAATATTCTTTCATTAAACCACTTGTTGTCACTGCTTAATATGTTATAGACTTTTGACCTCACACAAGAAACATAAAGTACAACAATATCTGGAGTGCTGGTCCAAATTGTTTGTGTACTGAGTAGGCTGCTGCTGCACATGTAACTTACTTTGTGTGCTTCTCACTTCGAAATAATTTTCTTGAAAAGAATGTCAAGTGCCACTTTTATGTCTGGAAGTGGAACGCTAAACATTGATGTGAAGTTTGGGCCATTGTGGATTCTGTTGGTTTGACAAGTTTCACAGCTATATTCATGCATAGCATTAGCCAAAGATTTTATCGCTAGCATATCTAAGCAAGAAAGAAGTGGGTCGACAAAATCCAGTGGATCATTTTGTTTATTTGGATACAAAGACAAAAATGATTTGTGTATCTCAGCTAAAACATACTTAAACTCTTCAGGCAGGAAACTGCTCCCTGGATGCTGCACTGCTGTCTGTAATAAATTAGCAAAGTTGTTTATTTTGCGAGTACACTTTGTGATGAGTGTGGGTCTATATTTCCAAAGATGCAGCAAAGATTGTAGTGTTGATTTTAGCCAACAGTTCTGATTTCGATTAGAGAATTTACATATGGTTGTGATCATGTTATCATGGCAATGTTGCTCAGGTCTGGTATCAAGAATGAGAGGTTCACTGAACCCTTGTGTCACATTACTCTTCTTTTTCTTATTATTCAGAGAAAACATTTTAGAATTGATATCAGGAGGCATGTGAACGTTATTTTCAGAGACCCTCCTAAAACCCCACCTGTTTCGTTTTGGTTGTTGGTCAGTGATTCTGCTAGTTCCTCCTTCTGTTTGAGTGGCATTTTTGGTTTTCTTGCTGGGGAACGTGACATCTACTGCACACTACTCCTTAATGACAATGGGAAAACATGTTTTTAGACATTTTTGCAAATTTATTGCAAATGAAATACAGAAATATCTCATTTACATAAGTATTCACATCCTTGAGTTAACACATGTTAGAATCACCTTCGGCAGCAATTACAGCTTTGAGTCTTTCTGGGTAAGTCTCTAGGCACTTTGCACACCTGAATTGTACAATATTTGCACATTATTCTTTTGAAAATTCTTCAAGCTCTGTCAAATTGGTTGTTGATCATTGCTAGACAGCCATTGTCAAGTCTTGCCATAGATTTTAATGCCGATTTTTTAAGTCAAAATTATAACTAGGCCACTCAGGAACATTCAATGTTGTCTTGGCAAGCAACTTCAGTGTATATTTGCCCTTGTGTTTTAGGTTATTGTCCTGCTGAAAGGTCCATTTGTCTCCCCATGTCTGTTAGATTGAACCAGGTTATCCTCTAGGATTTTGCCTGTGTCTAGCGCTATTCCATTTATTATTATCCCCCCAAAATTCTGTGGTCCTTTGCGATTACAAGCATACGCATAACATGATGCAGCCACCACCATTCTTAAAAATATGAAGAGTGGTACTCCGTGATGTGTTGTGTTAGATTTGCCCCAAACATAACACTTTGTATTTAGGACATAAAGTTAATTTCTTTGCCACATTTTTTGCAGTTTTACTTTAGTGCCTTATTGCAAACAGGATTCATGTTTTGGAATATTTGCAATCTGTACAGGCTTCCTCCTTTTCACTCTGTCATTTAGGTTAGTATTGTGGAGAAAATAAAATGTTGTTGATCCATCCTCAGTTTTCTCCAATCACATCCATTAAACTCTTTTAAAGTCACCATTGGCCTCATGGTAAAATCCATGAGCGGTTTCCTTCCTCTCGGCAACTGAGTTAGGAAGGACGCCTGTATATTTGTTATGCCTGGGTGTCTTGATACACCATCCAAAGTGTAATTAATAACTTAATCATGCTCAAAGGGATATTCAATGTTTTTGCCCATCTACCAATAGGTGCCCTTTGCTAGGCATTGGAAAACCTTGTTTTTGAGGGACGTTACATTTACATTTACATTTAAGTCATTTAGCAGACGCTCTTATCCAGAGCGACTTACAAATTGGTGCATTCACCTTATGATATCCAGTGGAACAACCACTTTACAATAGTGCATCTAAATATTTTAAGGGTGGGGGGGGGTTAGAAGGATTACTTTATCCTATCCTAGGTATTCCTTAAAGAGGTGGGGTTTCAGGTGTCTCCGGAAGGTGGTGATTGACTCCGCTGTCCTGGTGTCGTGAGGGAGCTTGTTCCACGTTACAGATAATTGTATGTCTGGGGTTGTAACGGCTGTCTTCGTCATCCTCAGATGAAGGGGAAGAGAAATCAGACCAAAATGCAGCGTGGTAAGTGTCCGTCATTTTAATGAAAAAACTGAACACTAAAATACGACAAGCAACATAAAAGAACAACCGAACAGTTCCATAAGGCACAGAAGCTATACGGAAAACAATCACCCACAAAACCCAAAGGAAAAACAGGCTACTTATGTGTGACTCCCAATCAGCAACAACGAACTACAGCTGTGCCTGATTGGGAGCCACACACGGCCAAACCAACGAAAACAGCCAACATAGAAAAATGAACATAGAACGCCCACCCCACCCTGGCCTAACCAAAATAAAGAACAAAAAACCCCTCTCTATGGCCAGGGCGTTACAGGGGTACAGAGATGAGGTAGTCGTTCAAAATCATGTTAAACACTATTATTGCACACAGAGTGAGTCCATACAATTTATTATGTGACTTGTTAAGTACATTTTTACTCATTAACTTCTTTAGGCTTGCCATAGCAAAGTGGCCGAATACTTATTGACTCAAGACATTTCAGCTTTTAATTTTTAATTCATTTGTAAACATTTCGAAAAATATATTTTCTTTCTTTTTTTTCTTTTTTTTTACATTATGGGGTATTGTGTGTGTAGGCCAGTGACACAAAACCTCAATCTATTTTAAATTCAGGCTGTAAGACAACAAAATGTGGGGAAAAGTCAATGGGTATGAATACTTTCTGAAGGCACTGTAAAGTATGTCTCTTTGGTAGGCTATGTAGAAAGTATGCATTTCAACTATACATTCATCAACCCGTTATTTATCCCCTGAATATAAATGTATTGTATTTTTGAAGGTTTCCTCACTGATATCTGTGTTTTTCTTGTTTAGCAGTACTTTTAGATACGTTGATGAAAATCTCTTTAAATCTCGGGTGAGAAAGTCAGACCAAATAGGAATTAGACCAAAATAGACCAAATAGGAATTACCAGAAGAAAGTTTTAAAAAAGCTTGTCTAACAGTTTTTATGAACAGTACAGCTTTCTCTCAGTGCATTGTGCTCTAGCAATGCGTTCAAAGGTTTGTTTCCGTATTTTGTCAAAGCATTCAAAGAAAGGAGATTTGACTTTTTCACTATATACTGTACAGTGAACTCCAGAAGTATTGGGACAGTGACACATTTTTTGTTTTGGCTCTGTTCTCCAGCACATTGAAATGATATGATGACTGTGGTTAAAGTGCAGACTGTCGGCTTTAATTTTAGGGTATTTTCATCTATATCGGGTGAACCGTTGAGAAATTACAGCACTTTTTGTACATAGTCCCCCCATTTTAGGGGACCAAACGTATTGGGACAAATTCACTTGTGTATTAAAGTAGTAAAAAGTGTAGTATTGGGTCCCGTATTCATATCACGCCACGAGTACATCAAGCTTGTGACTACACATTTGTTGGATGCATTTGTTTTGTGTTTTGGTTGTGTTTCAGATTATTTTGTGCCCAATAGAAATGAATGGTAAATAATGTATTGTGTCATTGTGGAGTCACCTTTATTGTAAATAAGAATAGGATATGTTTCTAAACAATTCTACATTAATGTGGATGCTACCATGATTATGGATAATCCTGAATGAATCATGAATATGTGAAAGTTAGACACGCAAACATACCCCTCACCATTACAATAACAGGGGAGGTTAGCATTTTTGTTGTTGTTGAGGGGGGTATTATATTCATTATTCACGATTAAGTCAGGATTATCCATAATCATGGTAGCATCCACATTAATGTAGAAGTGTTTAGAAACATTATAACCAAATACTTAACTTTTTACTTCAGAAATAAGTGAATTTGTCCCAATACTTTTGGTCCCCTAAAATGCGGGGACTATGTACAAGAACGGTTCACCTGATATGGATGAAAATACCCTCAAAATAAGTCTGCACTTTGAACCTCTTAGTCATTGTATCATCTCAATGTGCTGGAGTACAGAGCCAAAACAGTAACAAATTTGTCACTGTCCCAATATTTTTGGCGTTCACTGTATATCACTTTCAAATTCACCAGCAAATGGTGTTCATCAATGGATTTACAATCTGGATTTTCTTGGTCCGTTTTTAGGTCTAATGTTTGTGTTAGTTTCTTGATTTTGTTAATAGAGCTGCTTACTAATGTGGAATTATGTCTGCTACCAAGAACAACACAAACATCAACAATGTCACAAATGTCAGCAAGATTTGTGGTATTCATGCCCATCCGGTACCTGTATTCCTTCTTACTGTACTCTTGTCTACAGAGTTGACCAGCTTGTTGCATTAAATTACTTTTACATACTGGTATGACACACAAATCTAGATGTTATGGAGTAGCCTCTCCTTTCACTATTTTCAAACTGTGTCTCAAATACTCGTCTACCCATTGAAGACAAGTTAGAAATGGGTCAATGAAATCCAGTGGATGATTTTGTTTATTTGCATACAGAGGTTAAAATAATTTCTGTATCTTTTCAGCTAAAACACGATTCAACTCTTCAGGCAGGAAAGTGCTCCCTGGATGCAGCAATGTAGCAGTGCTATGGACCTATCACTTTCATTTGTACAGGTATTATGTTTCTGCCACACACATCCCTTTCTTTATTCTATACTGCATTTAGTAACTGCCCTATTGCTCTCTGGGTATGCTCCTCACTAATCATAAATGCAACTGGAACAGAACCATTGGATTATGTTACTACAATCTCATTGTATAATAGCCTTTTTTTAAATTGATTTTAGACTTGGGTGGCATCCAGGGGCATCCCAAGTGTTTTGCCAAATCATGTCAGAGTATGACCCCCCCCCCCCCCAATTATCTTAAAGCTGCAATATGAAACATTTTACCTGACAAAATTCACATACGATAATGAGTTATAGATTTATCATTATCATTGAAAGCAAGTATAAAAAGCAGTAGATGTGTTCTATGTGCACTATTTCTATGCTTCCCGTGCTTAAGTTTCGTTTTTGTGTCTTCTACTTTCGGTTTTCTACACCAGCTTCAAACTGATGAAAATACAATATTTTTGGTCATGGAAAATATATTTCACTGTGGTTTAGATGGCACAATGATACTCTACACTATACTTGCTTGTTTTGTCACATAAACGGAAATTAGGCAAACTATTAGAATTCTAGCAACCAGGAAATGGCACAGCGATTTCTGCATATTGCACCTTTAATTTTCCTCATTACTGAGGAATTCTTCCCCCAATATGTAATGCATATACAGTGATTTGCATTGTGGCCAATGTAATGGGTGGAAGTAAAAGGCCAGCAACATTCTATATTATTTAGTGTCCCATGAAATGACACCATGTGCCACATGAAATGACACCATATATAGATTCTACAGACCCTACTGAGAACTCCCAACCCCACTTTTCACTCGGTGCAAAATAATAGTTTTTGAAATATAAGCCCAATATTGTCAACATACCAGTCTGAACATTGTATTTTTCAATAGTGGTCCTAAAATAATGTTTTTTAAAACAAATGTAAAAGTTTTTCAATAAATTCCTTCTTGCATTTGCTTATAAGCACAATAAAAATCGACATTGATTAAAATATATTATCTTTTGATTGAGTTATCCACCTTGCAATATGTTGAAATGCGGACTTTTATTTTTGAAGGTTTCCTCATTACCATAGTAAAGTGACATCGTTAGTGCTGCTAGCAGAAAAGTAGTGGATTTCCAAGCTTTTGGAGCGCTGTATTTTCTGCCTGTCTATATTTGGATCTGTGTGCGTTTAACGGTAGTAAATACGGATTGGCTGAATCGTTAATTATAGATATTGCAGACTGGATCTTTACATATGTATAGTATCTCCAATTGGAATAAATAATTGAGGAATGTGGAAATTACAGAATGCCCAACAGCGTTGGAAAGAGATTTAAACCCACCAAATACATCCCGGTATCTACTGCTGCCACTCTTCTTGTGGGCTCCACCACCTTATTCTTCGTTTTTACGTAAGTTTTAATTGTTTAGTAAGTCTTATAGGCTATCCTTCTGTTAATGCCTTGCACACAATAAAGAGTTTCCTATTCGGATCAATAGCATAGGTCCGACGATATGGTGGTAACCAATGACTATTGCTGTTAGAAGTTTTTGTTGCAGGATTTTAGACCGCTTTTCCGGGTCGGACCTTTATGCTATTATGAATGGTTTTATAAATATGGACTGTGCACTGAATAGCCTACAGCTATGATTGATCTTCGACTCGTTTTGGTAGTCTTGTTAGGCTGGGTGTGTCGAAGCATTATGGCAGAAACTTCTATATTACATTTACTTTATATTTGTTTTCCAAATGCATTTTTTCTAGAATAAACTTCATAGTTGGACAGCCAACTCAAGCTTGAAGTAGTCTAGGAGGTAGGCACATAGCGGCTATAGGTTACTGTGTAGCCGTAGGCCGCCATACTTGCCAGTTAGTTGCCCCGTCTTTAGTTCTTCAGGCACAGCAAACAAGTAACACAGCGGTGAATTGTTATATTGTTGCAACTGGTAGGCTACTTTGAATATGGGTGTTTCCAATATTGATTAGAAATGCTGATTCGCCCTCGGTACCTACATCAAAGTGCTTCATGTATAACGGGCAAGTGCATATGTGCGCTCTGAAGATTGTAGTGGTTAGAGCTCTACCACTGCACCTTCATTATGGAAATGTGTGTGGTTTACAGCGAGTGACGTTTTTCTGAAGGTTATTTTTTTCCACCCAGATTTTTTTTTTTTTTACATATCCATGTCCCCATGGTTATTTATTGCATTCCTGATTGACCCTGTGATCTACTTTCAAGTGCATCATTTATTGACATATAGGCGAACAGTCTGATTGTAAACTTTCAAGTACAGCCTAGGCCTGCTGTACATTTGAATCTGCACTTAGAGTCTATTTGCTTATGGAGACTAGTGGTTTGACTGAACTGGTATGATCTCATGGTTCAGCTGTCAGAGATTTGAGCACTAAATGCATTAGGGCATTGCATGAATGAATAGACCTATAGGCTTAGGCCACTGTATGATATTCCTATTTAAACACATATAAAGGAAGAGAAGCTTTAGGCGTATCCCCAGAGAGAGAGTGAGAGAGAGAGATATGCCGGTGGCATGCTACGACACCGACATCTATTTCTTTACTCTTGTCAGATAGGCTACTGCATCTGCTATAGAGATATACAATGTAGGTGTGCAGAAGGAGGCTAATTCGTTATTTTTCGATCAGAATATTTTTGATAAAGATAAGCATTATGTTGTTAGATCATAGGAGTATCGAGGCTCCTGGGGCGGCAGGTAGCCTAGTGGTTAGAGTGTTGGACTAGTAACCGAAAGGTTGCAAGATTGAATCCCTGAGCTGACAAGGTCAAACTCTGTCGTTTTGTCCCTGTACAAGGCAGTTAACCCACTGTTCCTAGGCTGTCATTGAAAATAAGATTTTGTTCTTAACTGACTTTCCTAGTTAAATAAAGTTTTTAAAAAAAAATCTCTGGTAGGCCTAAAACACAACTGTCAGAGTCAGTTGGAGTGTTGGTGCGCACTGCCTTCATATCATAGGGCAGCAGAATAATAGGCTGATAGCCAAACCAAAAGTTTATTCACTTTATTAGGGTAATATCAAAAATAAGTCAAGCCACTGTTTATAGGGAAAATATAAGCAGGATATTATATCGCGGCAAACATAACATTACAGTTGGAACTTCATTTAGCCAAAGAAAATGTTTCAACAGAATGAAACAAAACCGTTGCGAACTGGTTTAAACCTTCCTAAAAGTTAACAGGCTATATTGCAGCAATTACCAATAAAGGCTAGTGCCTACCAAACCCAACAAATGAAAGAAATAGGTTATAAGTAGGCTTTTTCTCAAATAAATATCATTAACCTATCTTAAACTAAATATGGAGCACACAATTTAAAAAAAACAGATTGAACTTCATTTAGCTAATGAAAATGTCTCAACAGAATTAAACAAAACACGATTTGCATATTTAAAGAACTGGTTTAGATTAATAAATAGGCCTACAATAATAATGATATACAATGATAAAACAAATTATTATAAATAAAAATTGCATCCTACCTGAAAAGCGAGTTGCACGGTAGCCTGCATTTGGCCACTTGTGTTACAAAATGTTTGCAAACTTTGCCCAGACTGAGCTATTCAGGACAGTACAGGCTAGAGGAAGTCTGAGTGTGTAGCATGGCTTTTGTACAGGGGGTTAATGGTTTCGATCAAAGGAAACATATGAAGTTGGCTTTCCCTGTTGCCTAGCTATCTAGATTGTAGCGTCAACAACCACTCCAGTTCTAAATGGGTTCCTCCCTGGCTGTAAGAGGCTTTGCATAGACACATGGTCAGACAAAGTGGTAGTCTAATGCTGTAGTCCTGATGTGCTTGTGTGCTTTGGTACCACAATAGCTGATACAGGGCAGCAGGAAGCTAGTCTCAGGTCCCTCCAATCTTCCAGACCTCTTGGTTTTACTGCCCAGCTTCTCTATTGCATGCAGGGGTTCCAGTCAAGCTGTGGTCAGGGCTAGATAGATGGGCCAACCATTGACCCCCAACAGATGGGTAGAGAGGGTAAGGATTAGGATTTTACCCCGTTCCCCTGCTCTTTGATTCCCCATGCAGCTAAACGTCCATAGGATTGGGTTGTGTATAATGGAACCCCCTGGGGTAGAATTACTGTGCACATCCACTCTAACATTGATGGGGGGGCACATATGCTCCTCAATACGCCACAATGCTCCTCAATGCACCACAACATTCCACAATGCACCACAACATTCCACAATGCACCTCAACACATCAAAACACACCACAGTAGATCCAATAGATGAAGCCACACGTGCTGTGTTTAGAGAGCTGTGAGACAGCAACCTCCTCCAAGCCATGGAGTCAGTGAGTCATTGTGGACCAAGTGATTGCCAGGTCTCCACACTAGTGTCATATCAGGCATGGAGAAAGAGGCACTGTGTGAATAGTATGAGTGCCAGCTGAGTGCTGGCACAGTGTTACTGTTACTGCTGTGCCTGGCGTCTCTGTCAGTGGGTTTACAGTATGTCTGTCCTTCACGACCACAATATCGTTCACTCATTCACATAAGGCTCATAATGCCATGTGTCCAAGGTCCCCTGATTCCTCTACACAGGTCCAGCTTCTGGTGTTTCTGCAGAAACAAGAGGTGGTATAACATTGGACTGTTTGCTGATGTAAACAAACAAACACTTTGTAAAGGCTTTCCACATGCTCTATACATTTGCTACCTGCCATTGAGAAAAATGCAGAGGCTTACTGTTATCATATCCTGTCAATACCAATATCCCACATTTAAGAAGGGGTGAGATGGATTTCTGGAAACTATCAATTGACTATGCGGCAGTTGTTATGGCAATAAATTACAGAAGAGGTTGCTGTTTGTGTTTAGAGCCAAACGATCTCCCAGAGATTCATGTAAATACAGCTTGGCATGGGAGCCGGAGCAAAGTGGACAGAGAGAAATCTAATCTTTTACTTCCACATCTGTTTCCTCATTTACAACATATTCATTTAAATGAGACGCTCAGTGCAGTAGGTTTTTCCTCTTGAACCACTATTGTTCTGATGGTAGGTGCAATCAGAGGCTATGTTTGTTCCGATGTCCATACTAGCATGCCACGTAGAATGCACAATTCATTGCTTCATTCTAACCAGTATGCTAGTTTGGACATTGCAGCAAAGATTGGCTAATGTCTCACAGTTCTTTTCATGTGTATGACAATGTATTAGGATATCGTAGAGTGGACTGGGGGTATCGTTAATCTCATATTTACTCACCCCAACATGATGGTGTGGTAGTGGTGAGGGATGGATTAATGCCTAACATCGAGGGCTAAGTGCTCGATGTGCCCTCTGGCTGTGGTGTTTTAAAACATTGTGGTAATCTCTTCTCTACCACATTAATTGAACTTTTAGGAGAGTCATTAAATGTGCATCCCCCATTGATCTTAATCCACATCCGGACTGTGGCGACATCCCAAATGGCCCTCTTTTTTTCATACATAGTGCACTACTTTCTGTTAAATGACTTAAATGTAAATGTACTTTCGATTAGAACCCTATAGGCCCTGGTCAAAAGTAGTGCACTAGGGAATAGGGTGCCATTTGGGACATGTGTTGAGTGTGATTATGCAGCTGCTGCTGTCCTCTCTTGATTTGGTGGTTCTGTATCACTGATGCTATCTTATTCATTGGTGCCTTTCAGTACTGTGTATTAGATACCATTAGAGCCTAGTCATCCTCCAATCCCCACTTCCCTTTGCTAATGTGTTTGATTGTAGGGCTCTGTGAATTTGATGTTAGTTTAATAATTTGTTAATCTACATTGATTGTTTTGATATAGGTGATATAGTATTGATATAGTGATATTTGATATAGTGATATCAGAAGTGTTTGTTTGATATGGTGGATATAAATGTGATTAGGTTATGTCATTAAGGTTGTCTGTCTGGTTTGCAAAATCACTATAGATCATGTTATTTGTGTCGATTCCAATATTTCATCCTCTATATTAGGATATCAGTAGTTCAGATTCTCTCTCTCTCTCTCTCTCCTTCCCTCCCCTACAGCAATTCTATCCTGTCACCACCCTACTTAGTTTGTAAATGCTTCTGCCTGCATTGTGAAAAGAGGAGTATTATTGACTATTCAGAGCTCTCCTCCTTCATGCAGAGATGAAGATAATGAGATGAAGATAACAGGTTTGGTATATTTCTGCTGATGACACCTGGACCCTTGTCTGACGGGTAGTGCTGAGCAATTAGTACTTTTTATTTAAAAAATAATTCGTTTTCGATGTTGGTTTTGATCATTTTTGTAACATTAAATGCACTATGCATTATGTAGGTTGAATGCTGTAACACAGAATAAAACAATTAATACAAGTCCTATGATGGTAGTGAATGCCCATTACTGCTTATCACTTATTAACCATCATTTATTCACATTACTTTACTTTAATAACATATTTCAGTTGTTGTGTATATTACATTCGTTTTATTTGATGACTTTATTATTTCATTCCAAGTCATCATCGCATCTCTATTGAGCTGCTGCCTATGTTGTCTGACAAAATCACACTTTTGTAGTTGTACAACTTAAATAAGGCATACTTTTATGACTTCTGAATACCAACTATCAATCAGTTAGATCATGTATTTTCAGGTAGAGATACCTAGCGAAGCTCACGATTGCTCATTCTTGTCTCTTCAAGAGCAGGCATACAAGGAACACAGACAGGACAAGTAGATGCGCAGTGGATTATCGTTATTGTAGTTAATTACCATGTTTTATGCGCTAAACTATGTGGAATATTGGCCTGTTGGAAACTACAAATCCCTACTACATTGCACAGGCTGGACCGGATTTATCTCTAGAGAAACTGTGCGATGTTTGCATTAAATTCACAGAAGAAGGAAAAACGAACGAAATTTAATTCAAATAATTGAACCAGCGTCAAGGATAGGATAGGGAACGCTTTAGTTTTCTGTGTGATATAGAGGATAGATGCTGATTATCTCACTGAAAACAGCAAGACCAAAATAGGCATTCACAGCCTAAAGTGATTCATAAAAATCGCTGCACAACTGTCCGCTGGTTTTCAGGGAGATAAATGGAGCTTTTGGTATTACTATGGATAAGGCCTTTAGCAGGACTGGGAATGCTATGATTAAAAAAAATTATATATATTTTATGAGCAGCTGCTTTAGGTCAAGGAGAGATCTTGTAGATTAATTAATTTGGTTGCTGGGTTGTGCTGGTCTCAATCTCAAAGGGCAGTTATATACTGTATTACATCAAGAACAAGGAAGGAATGACCCACAGGTTGATATGAAAGGAATGTTGGTTTTATTCTGCATGTATTTCTATTCCCTTTCAATAAAATTGAAAATAATAGTTTTAATTGTGTGTACTGCATTATTTATCATGAGGGTAGGGTCCCTTGTGGATCTTATGACTGCATGGTAATTTATTTGAGACTTCAACCACCCCACTCTTTTGCACTACACTATTTATTTCTATTACATTTTTTTTTTTAAATGTACCAGGAACTTGTGAACATGTCTGTAGGCTACAACATGTCTGTACTTTGAAAGGAAAAGTCTCTAGTTGCTTGATGGCTTAGGGACCAAACCCAAATCTTGAAATTGAATATTAATCATGAAACCAAACTATATAATGTTGAACATAATGTAGCCTCTCGTAAGATAGGATGAACTGTAATTCCTCATTATCAAATGTCTTGGGGCTGAATACACTCATCCCATTTGGCAGCATACACAGAAACCATAGAGTTCTATTCTAGGTAAAGGTTTACATAACCCTTGTAACACTGACCGTTCCCCTCCGCAATCTATCTACTGTAGGTCTGTTCTGTTTCCACTTTCCCATGTTCTGTATGGGTAATGTATGGTTTAATATTATGTATGGTTACACTGACATACACTTGCCATGTATGAGTAATGTATTGTTTAATTCTGTGTATGAGTAATGGGTTAATACGATGTATTAGTAATGTGTGGTTTAATGCTATGTATGGATTACACTGGCATACATTTGTTATGTATGGGTTGTGTATGGACTCCACTGACCATAATTGAGGGATTCAATTAAACACAAAAGGATGACGGTGGTATCTTGAGTCTCAGATTCAACTGCTGGCATTTTCTTTTAATCGTTTTGAACAAAGTTACAATAAGGTAGGCCTGTAACTTAATTGAATGTACAGTGCCTTCAAAAAGTATTCATACCCCTTGACACATTTTGTTGTGTTACAGCCTGAATTTGGAATTGATTACATTTAGGTTTTTTGGTCACTGGCCTACAGAGAATACCCCATCATGTCAAAGTGGAATCATGTTTTTCGGAATGTTTACAAATTTAATAATAAATGAAAAATGTCTTGAGTGAATAAATATTCAACCCCTTTGTTATGGCAAGCCTAAATAAATTTGGGAGTAAAAAATGTGCTTAACAATTCACATAATAAATTGCATGGACTCAAATCTGCGTGCAATAAGTGTTTTTTGAATGGCTCCAGGTACCCCACACATAAAATTGTCTGTAAGGTCCCTCAGTCGAGCAGTGAATTTCAAACACAGATTCAACCACAAAGACCAGGGAGGTTTTCCAATGCTTTGCAAAGAAGGGCACCTATTGGTAGAAAAACAGACATTGAATGTTTCTTTGAGCATAGTGAAGTTATTAATTACCCTTTTAAATGGTGCATGTATACACCCAGTCACAACAAAGTACAGGCGTCCTTCCTAACTCGGTTGCTGGAGTGGAAGGAAACCGCTCAGGGATTTCACCATGAGGCCAATGGTGACTTTAAAACAGTTACTGGCTGTGATAAAACAGTTTAATGGCTGTGATAGGAGAAAACAGCTGAGGATGGATCAACAGCATTGTAGTTACTCCACAATACTAACCTAATTGACAGAGTGAAAAGGAAGCCTGTACAGAATAAAAAATATTCCCAATCATGCATTCTGTTTGCAACAAGGCACTAAAGTAATACTGCCAAAAAATTGTCCTGATTATATAAGTGTTATGTTTGGGGCAAATCCAATACAACACATTACTGAGTACAACTCTCCATATTTTCAAGCATAGTGGTGGCTGCATCATGTTATGGGTATGCTTGTAATCGTTAAGGACTGGGGGAGTTTTTCAGGTTAAGTCTGCTTTCCACCAAAGATGAATTCGCCTTTCAGCAGGACAGTAACCTAAAACACAAGGCCAAATCTACACTGAAGTTGCTTACCAAGAAGATAGTGAATGTGACCGAGTTACAGTTTTGACTTAAATCTGCTTGAAAATCTATGACAAAACCTGAAAATGGTTGTCTAGCAATGATCCACAGCCAATCTGACAGAGCCTGAAGAATTGTGAAAAGAATAATCGGCAAATGTTGCACAATCCAAGTGTGGAAAGCTCTTAGAGACGTACCCAGAAAGACTCACAGCTGTAATCACTACCAAAGGTGATTCTAACATGTATTGACTCAGGGGGTTGAATACTTATCTAATCAAGATACAGTATATTAGTGTTACATTTTTCATGATTTTCTTTGCAAATGTTATTATTTTTCTTCCACTTTGACATTACAAATTATTGTGTGTAGATCGCTGACATAAAATTACAATTAAATACATTTTAATCCCACTTTGTGACACAACAAAATGTGAAAAAAGTCAAGAGCTGTGAATACTTTCTGAAGGCACTGTATATTTTATTTGATACCATCTAGGGTAGATTATTGTGTACTGTGTTGTTTTGTTTGGGTCTGTAGTGAAACTGACAAACACAAAGAAAACTGAAAGCCTGTTGAAGGTAGAGAAATGGCACCAGTACAACAAAACGCCAAATACTTATTTCAAACAATAGACAGTGTGGTGACTCACTCTCTGTCTCTCCGATGAGGGTTTACACATTCACACTTCACACACCACGATGGATACGTTTAAATCTGGCTTTCATTGCTCCTATATTTTTTGCCGCAAGCTAAGTGACAGTAATGAGATCAAATGTATAATTCAGGCCCGAAGTTTTGATATAATAAAAAGGCACGCTCACCAAGGGAATCCCAAATGACTCTGTTAACATTTCTATTAACCCATAATGGAGTTATCCCCCAGCCTCCCCCTGTCTTCCTGCCTCACCTTCTCTTAAGGCATCAGCATGCTTCAGTTCGCCTGGCAGCTAGCCAAAGACGGCTAGGCGAACTGAATGTGCTCGCATAGGCCCTTAAAAGACATTAGCTTGAAAAATTAGAAAGAAAACGTCAATAGTACTGTTTGTCCATTTAGAGATATTGATCTGAATTAATGTACGATAACTCAAGAAACATGTTATTGATTTTGCTGTTTTTGCCGTGGAGATCTTAGTCACGCAATTTTACATCTAACTAAGATGTTTGGTGCAATATTTCTAAATGGAAAAATGTGCATGAAAACGAGTTGTCTCTCAGTGAATGACAACAAAGACTTTACTGAAGAATCCCTACTGTTGACCAATCACAGACGAAGGGGCATAGACTTCGGCTACAGACTTCAGCTTGCCTCAAGAAAAAAGTTTGTGTGCCTGAACAACCGAAAAAAAGATTTACCAAAGTCCAAAACAAAAAAAATATCACAAAATGTCTTCATAATATATGCATAAACTCTTCCAAACTGTTTCGTCTGGGAAGCATGCGGACGCCTTTACACCCTCTTACAAGGAGGGTAATATTCCAGTCATTATCTGCCATGGCAGGGTACAGCTATAAATCAGATCCCTTTCCTCTCCTTCATAATCATGACTTGTCCAGCTGTTGATTCCCCTCAGATAAATGTGTTGGACCAGCCACTTCTTCATACCGCATCACTGGACCCAACCAGCCACACGGACAAGCATGCCTTCCGTCTTCACCCTACATTGGTATTGACAAGTGAATGAGGCGGGCAAATAAAAGCCTGGGTCTTCTAATCTGATTCCATCCTAGCCTCCTGTCACTCCCTCACAACTAGGTTAGGATCATGCTTCCCTGGTTGTGTCTGGCATCCTGAGTGAACAAAGCAGCCTCTTCCTGCCTGGAAAACCACAGCCTTCATACCAACGCACGCCTGCCCTCCACAACAATAACCACGGCCATGCACAGGTTGTTATTAAAATGAATGCAATTTATGATTCATATTAGCTGTGGCAGGCAGGCCTTTGAAATGGACCGTGTATGTGGTTGGCTGTGTGTAAGGGGGTGTAATGAGGGAAAAGGTTTTGTAATCCTATATGTGTCTGACAGAGTGCTTTGCTTTGACAGCACTGGGATGTATAATTGTTGTTGATTGGATTGCAGCAGAGCTTTACGTGTATCATTTTAGATTTTCATTTTATCTGAATTGTTATTGTTTTGAACTGTTAAATAGGTTTTGATCTGAGCCTTATTGGACTTTGAAATTATTTGATGGCTTACTGATTTGCTTCTGTTCCGTTTCTAGGGGGGTTCTTTTATTTTGTCATAATCCTTTATGCGTCTCGAGTCTAGGGAGAGAGATTTTCTGCCTTCGAAGTTTGAAACTCATTGCTACCTCAGAACTTTTCTTAAATGTCTTTCAATTTGCCCGTCAAACTTTTTCTGAGCTTGGCTTGCCAAAAATAAATTGTACCCCTGTGATGCCATGGCTTGGCTAAATGGAACCATCTGTATGTAGTCAGAGCAGCTCAATGTAGCAATGTTTGCAGAAAGGGAAGTGAGATGCTTGGGACTGGGAGTACAGGGTGTCTGCTCTCCCCCCCCCCCCCACTGTCCACCTTCCACCCCAGTGAGGGAGGCTGGTGGTGGAAACTACTTCTCCTGAGAACATGTGGGAATGATTTAGACCTTCAGCCGCTCTCTCCCTGGGCGTCTCCACCCTGTTCCCTCCCCTCTCTTCTCCGTTTTGGCAGGGGGGAGGCCATCACCGACCGGGAATAAGTTGAAACAGAGCTCTGCCTATGACACCTCGTGCTAGAGGGGCTGCTTGACAGAGACAGAAAGAAGACCTGGAGTCCAGCTGCGTCTGTCTCCGAGTTAGAAAAGGAGACGTGTGTAGTTAGAGGAGTGTAGCCGACATCTCAAGACTACTCCAGAGAGCCATAGACACACACACACAGGGAGAAAGAGATGGATAGGCCGATCGAGTGTGGGGTTATGAGCGTGTTGCCTTTTCATATCTTTGGCCATTTTCACGATTTTCATGGAAGTCCATCGTTAGAAGGCCCCAGAGATGGGCACATCAAAAAGAGTTGCGGTGCTCACTCATCTGTAACGAGCAGAGTGGCATAAGTGTGAGTGGTCATGAGGCTTTGAAGCCATAGATCCAAGGGCCAGCCTCACCACTCCAGGCTTTCTGTGTAGCTTTGGACTTGGCCTTTGTAGTAGTACTGAGGAGCTTTTATACTTTCCCATAGCTTTAGCCAGACAGACCTTAAATGGAAAGATCAAATATAGAGTGTACATTCTGTATTACAATTCACGAGAAATTACCTGCCTAATATTACCTACACTGAGATTGGCATGTTGTTTGTCCACTCCATACACACTCACAGAATAGATATATTAGCGCCTTTGATGATTGTTTAAAGGACCTGTTATTATTTTGAGTGAGTTCAAGCTTTTTTTAGCAGAGTGAAAGATGCCCTTGCACTGTGCAAACCTGCTTGGAGGATTTCGTTTTAAAGTGCTCCTGTGGAAGGAATTCTCATTCTCTCCCTGTTTTATCTCTCTGCCTAGTGGCCGAACAGGGTTCGAATCTTATTATTACCAGGAGATTATGATGGACCTGTGGGTCAGGCTAATGGGATAGAGAATCCATGTGATCAAATGTTTATGATATTGGATCTTTGTTTAATAGATTTTTTAAAGACTTCTCATTGACACGCTGGTTCTCTGTGCCCTTAATGTGGCTTCCGTAGTCTCCTCGTGAGATAAGACGTGTAGCTCTCTCTGTGTGACTCGTCAGTATTCATCGCTCTCTGTGTGACCCGTCAGTATTCATCGCTCTCCATGTGACCCGTCAGTATTCATCGCTCTCTGTGTGACCCGTCAGTATTCATCGCTCTCCGTGTGACCCGTCAGTATTCATCGCTCTCTGTGTGACCCGTCAGTATTCATAGCTCTCCATGTGACCCGTCAGTATTCATCGCTCTCCGTGTGACCCGTCAGTATTCATCGCTCTCTGTGTGACCCGTCAGTATTCATCGCTCTCCGTGTGACCCGTCAGTATTCATCGCTCTCTGTGTGACCCGTCAGTATTCATCGCTCTCCGTGTGACCCGTCAGTATTCATCGCTCTCTGTGTGACCCGTCAGTATTCATAGCTCTCCATGTGACCCGTCAGTATTCATCGCTCTCCGTGTGACCCGTCAGTATTCATCGCTCTCTGTGTGACCCGTCAGTATTCATCGCTCTCCGTGTGACCCGTCAGTATTCATCGCTCTCTGTGTGACCCGTCAGTATTCATCGCTCTCCATGTGACCCGTCAGTATTCATCGCTCTCCGTGTGACCCGTCAGTATTCATCGCTCTCCGTGTGACCCGTCAGTATTCATCGCTCTCCGTGTGACCCGTCAGTATTCATCGCTCTCCGTGTGACCCGTCAGTATTCATCGCTCTCCGTGTGACCCGTCAGTATTCATCGCTCTCCGTGTGACCCGTCAGTATTCATCGCTCTCCGTGTGACCCGTCAGTATTCATCGCTCTCTGTGTGACCCGTCAGTATTCATCGCTCTCCGTGTGACCCGTCAGTATTCATCGCTCTCCGTG
Organism: Salmo salar; assembly: GCF_965601325.2. Classification (NCBI taxonomy): domain Eukaryota; kingdom Metazoa; phylum Chordata; class Actinopteri; order Salmoniformes; family Salmonidae; genus Salmo; species Salmo salar. Next base: position 13,691,969 of record NC_138314.1, on the reverse strand, counting down.
TGACCCGTCAGTATTAATCGCTCTCCGTGTGACCCGTCAGTATTCATCGCTCTCCGTGTGACCCGTCAGTATTCATCGCTCTCTGTGTGACCCGTCAGTATTCATCGCTCTCCATGTGACCCGTCAGTATTCATCGCTCTCCGTGTGACCCGTCAGAATTCATCGCTCTCTGTGGCTTTAGAACTGAAGCACACCCAGCTGACAGCACAAGACACTGGAAAAGATGACACTACGACAGCGTCCCAAATGCCATCCCATTCCCTATAGTGAGCCCTGGTCAAAAGTATTGCAGTACATAGGGAATAGTGTTCCATTTGGGCTGCTATAGTCTGTAGTGAATGAGTGCTGAAACAGCAGTCTGCATTCGTCTATTTGTTTCCTACCTGACTTAGTTTGAATAGACTGGGTGCAATGAGAGAGCCCCATGCAAATGCATGATTTGACTGTGAAGACCTGAGTTAAAGGAGCACTCATTATTCTTACCTGAAAATACCTTGTGGTTTTTTGCTGAGTTTATTTATTATGTAACCCTATGATAACAGGAATATTATTTTCAGTGAATTCAGTAACAGTTTACTATAATCTGGACTCAATTTACAGTAGTTGATTCTTATGCAAAGTCTTTGGTGACCAGACAATGCTTATTATACTGCAGTACACTGTAATTGGTGACCAAATTGATTCTCCTCAGTTTAAGCTGAAAACGGCTAGTGGGCTGCATGTTGAGTGGTGCCGCCTGCCAAGCAGGACTATAATCTGTATCTAATTTGACAGCAGTTCTAATGGTTTTTAGAGCCTGCATGATACTGTATTAACCCCCAATTACAGGAAAGTAAATGTTATTTGTATTTCAACTCCAGTGTCAGTCATGATTAATAGAAATACTAAAGTTGTGTTTTTAATAGAGGAAGTTTTGTGAGAGGTCGTTGGCCAGCCTATTTGACAAACTTTAGTCTAAAACTTTTTTTTTTATTAAACTCCCCTCATGGTAAAATGTCAAGACAATGCTTAGCCATGGATTTCCTTCTGGGGGAAATGTTTTCCTTAGCTGGGTGAAGCTGTGCAGAATTCTCTAGAATCTGAATTGTATCCCAGCACAACCCGTGGCCGGGGAGCCGTTATTCCGAAACTGTGACACTTCTCAACAGCACGGACAGGAAATGATGTCGTGAGCTAGTATTTGTATTTTTTTACTGCATTTGTGTCAGTTCCTGTATGAAATGATAGTACTCATACTCCATCGCATCTCATCTACCATTATTGACTCACTGACGACATGCCTACTTGGTTAGTAATAACTATTTACTCATTCATGTGTTAGGGCTCGGCTTATTCCAGCCATTCATTATTATCTAGTTGATGCAGGGGGTTTCTGATAGTGTGTGTTTGGAAGTCTGCAGATATCTGCCCTGCTTTGTGTTTTCAGGATGGGCGGAATGGTCTAGAGAGGAGTCTATCAGTTCTGTTTTATCTCATCTAGACCAAGGATGTTTTCTGTTTGTCCTGCTACTTCTCTCTCTGTGTGACCTCATTAAAATAACACATCTGGCCAGGGCATGGGGATGGGCTGTGCTGTGCTGGAACTTGTCTGTCAGTTTTGCAAGTGGCAGAGTCTGCCTCCACTTCCTATTTTGTCAGTCCTGTGGTGTAGGGGCTGTGAATGGTGTCTGTCAGTCTGTATCCTGACACACCAGCTGCACTACAAAGTCCAGACTGTAGGCTACCATACTGAGGGATGGGAGCTAAGTTAGCCACTGAATTAGTAGAATGCTTGTATCGCTGTCTTGATCATCATGGTTGGTTTCGATGCTAATTCTGTGACTGTAATCATTGTAGGCGAACAGAAAAGGAAACTTAGACAAGACATCAGCCACGGGGCTACAGCCAGCAAGTGTTATTTGTCCCTGTCCATCTGTGGCCTGTTCCCCATGTGCATTCTCAGCAGTAGGGTAATTTTCGAAAGTCTGATTTAAACACTGTGTCCATTAGTGAGTCTGCCAAAGCCAGCTGGTCTCATAGAACGGTTTTAAACAGAATTATTTTAGTGTAGAATGGTTTTAGCATAGAATTGTTCCCATCGAACGATCACCATCTAAACAAACCATCATCCTCACCCCCACTAACCCCCTAACATGGCACTGGGTCTCAGGGTAAATAGCCCACAACGAGCAGGGAGGGTATGGCAGGCCAGTGTATCCAGTATGAATCACAACTTTATTCACTGGGGCTGAGGGTGCTATGGATCTGACTCCTCTTCTCTCAATGCCCCTTGCAACCATACATCTCAGAGAGGTGTGCAGGATTTAAAAGGAAAGATTGTAGATGAAGATCAAGATACCTTGGGAATGCCTGCATTCATGTGTTTCATTGAGTGCAGCTGCAGTGCTGTGCTGTGTTAAGCCACTGCCATGGCTGTGAGTGTGCATCGAAAGCAGCGCTTACCCATGGACCAAGTAGACATTCAAGGAGATGGCCAATATTTGTTCAGTGTCTCTCTCACTGCCTTTTCATCCTCTATATTTCTATTTCGGTCTCGCTCTCCTGCTCTCTTTCACACACGCCTAAAAAAATCTGCTTCACCCTGGCCCTTTACATTATACATATGACACTTAAAGCATTTACACGAGCATGTACAGCATAATTGCAGTGTAGTTGCAGTGTGTACTTCTGATACCTGTGGTTTGTGTAATTGCACAATTAATACATACATGTCACACCACTTAGTAGAAAGTGAGACCACACCACATGCGTATGTCAAATAGGTTATTGTAGTAAACATTCTGCAAGTACCTGACCTGAGAGAGACGGTTTATTTCTCTATTTTGTTAGGTCAGGGTGTGGGGTGGGCATTCTATGTTTTGTATTTCTTTGTTTTGGGCCGAGTATGGTTCCTAATCAGAGGGAGCTGTCTATCGTTGTCTCTGATTAGGAATCATACTTAGGCAGCCTTTTCCCACCTGTGTTTGTGGGTAGTTGTTTTCTGTTTTATATGTGACCTGACAGAACTGTTGGCTTTCGTTTTGTTTCTTTGTTCTAGTGTTCTCAGCATTAAATATTATGAACATTTACCACGCTGCATCTTGGTCACCTCTCTACGACGATCGTAACAGAACTACCCACCACCAAAGGACCAAGCAGCATGGTCAGGATGAATGGACCTGGGAGGAAATCCTAGACGGGAAGGGACCCTGGAGGCAGGACGGGGAGTATTGCCGTCCGAAGGAGGAAATAGAGGCAGCGAAAGCGGAACGGCGACATTACAAGGAGCTAGCCCAACGACGGAAGCCCGAGAGGCAGCTCCCCAATTTTTTTTGGGGGGGGCTGCACACGGGGAGATTGGCGAAGTCGGGGTTGAGACCTGAGCCAACGCCTCGTGCTTACCGTGGGGAGCGTAGTGACCGAGCAAGCATCGTGTTATGCGGGGATACACAGTGCGCAGCTACAGCCCAGTGTGCTCGGTGCAAGCTTCCCACAGTTGCCGTGCTATAGTTGGCAGTGAGCCAGGAAGAATTGTGCCGGCTCAGCGCTCCTGGTCTCCAGTGTGTCTCTTCGGCCCAGGTTATCCTGCGCCAGCTCTACGCACGGTACCCCCCGTTCACCAGCACAAAGCAGTTCATCCTGTGCCAGCGCTCCGTCCTTGCTGGGCTAAAATAACCATCCAGCCAGGACAGGTTGTGCCAGCCCTAAGCTCCAGACCTCCAGTGCGCCTCCACGGCCCAGTATACCCTGTGCCTGCTCTGTGCACCCAGTCTCCTGTGCGTCTCCCCAGTCCGGTGAGACCGGTTCCAGCTCCACGTAGGAAGCCTCCAGTGATGATCTATGGTCCGAAGCCTCCAGTGATGATCAATGGCATGAAGCCTCCAGTGATGATCCATGGCCCGGAGCCTGTAGTGATGATCCATGGCACGAAGCCTCCTGTGATAATCCATGGCCCAGAGCCTATAGGGATAATCCATGGCAAGAAGCCTGTAGGGATGATCCATGGCCCGGAGCCTGTAGAGATGATCCATGGCACGAAGCCTCCAGTGATGATCCATGGCACGAAGCCTCCAGTGATGATCCATGGCACAAAGCCTCCAGTGATGATCCACGGCACAAAGCCTCCAGTGATGACCTATGGCGCGGAACCTGTAGTGATGATCCATGGCACGGAGCCTGCAGTGACGGTCCCCGGTCCAGAGCCTCCAGCGACGCTCCCCAGTCCGGAGCCTCCAGCGACGCTCCCCAGTCCGGAGCCTCCAGCGACGCTCCCCAGTCCGGAGCCTCCAGCGACGCTCCCCAGTCCGGAACCTCCAGCGACGCTCCCCAGTCCGGAACCTCCAGCGACGCTCCCCAGTCCGGAACCTCCAGCGACGCTCCGCAGCCCGGAACCTCCAGCGACGCTCCGCAGCCCGGAACCTCCAGCGACGCTCCGCAGCCCGGAACCTCCAGCGACGCTCCGCAGCCCGGAACCTCCAGCGACGCTCCGCAGCCCGGAACCTCCAGCGACGCTCCGCAGCCCGGAACCTCCAGCGACGCTCCGCAGCCCGGAACCTCCAGCGACGCTCCGCAGCCCGGAACCTCCAGCGACGCTCCGCAGCCCGGAACCTCCAGCGACGCTCCGCAGCCCGGAGTCTTCAGCGACGCCCCGCAGCCCGGAACCTCCAGCGACGCCCCGCAGCCCGGAACCTCCAGCGACGCCCTGCAGCCCGGAGTCTTTAGCGACGCCCTGCAGCCCGGAACCTCCAGCGACGCCTTGCAGCCCGGAACCTCCAGCGACGCCCTGCAGCCCGGAACCTTCAGCGACGCCCTGCAGCCCGGAACCTTCAGCGACGCCCTGCAGCCCGGAGTCTTCAGCGACGCCCTGCAGCCCGGAGTCTTCAGCGACGCCCTGCAGCCCGGAGTCTTCAGCGACGCCCTGCAGCCCGGAGTCTTCAGCGACGCCCTGCAGCCCGGAGTCTTCAGCGACGGTCCGCAGCCCGGAGCCTCCGGCGATGATCCACGGTCTGGTTCCTCTGGCGACACAGAAGCAGGGGGATCAGCGGGCGGAGTGGGGGCTACGCCCCGAACCAGAGCCACCGCCAAGATTAGATGCCCACCCAGACCCTCCGCTATAGGTTCAGGTTTGCGGCTGGGAGTCCGCACCTTTGGGGGGGGGGGGGGTTAATGTCACGCCCTGACCTGAGAGAGACGGTTTATTTCTCTATTTTGTTAGGTCAGGGTGTGGGGTGGGCATTCTATGTTTTGTATTTCTTTGTTTTGGGCCGAGTATGGTTCCTAATCAGAGGGAGCTGTCTATCGTTGTCTCTGATTAGGAATCATACTTAGGCAGCCTTTTCCCACCTGTGTTTGTGGGTAGTTGTTTTCTGTTTTGTTATATGTGACCTGACAGAACTGTTGGCTTTCGTTTTGTTTCTTTGTTCTAGTGTTCTCAGCATTAATAACCCCTGTGCGGCCTCCATCCCGTATGCGGGACGGACATCCAGCGAAAAATCATATCGCCAATAGCATAACAAAATTTAATAATAAAAAAAAATTATAATAAATAAAAATTATATCGTTTTATAGATACACCTCTCCTGAATCGAACCACGTTGTCCGATTTCAAAAAGGCTTTACAGCAAAAGCAAAACATTAGATTATGTTAGAGGAGTATATCGTAAAAGTAGCCACATAGCCATTTTCCGACCAACCACATGCATCACAAATAACCAAAAAACAGCTAAATGCAGCACTAACCTTTGACAATCTTCATCAGATGACACACCTAGGACATCATGTTACACAATACATGCATTCTTTTGTTCAATAAAGTTCATATTTATATATAAAAACAGCATTTTACATCGGTGCGTAACGTTGACTAACTATTTTCCCTCAAATGCATCCGATGAAACAGAGCTACAATTTATTAAATTACTATTCGAAAACATTTTTAAAATGTAATATTGTCATTCTAAGATTTATAGATGAATATCTCTTGAAAGCACCTGTAATGCCAGATTTAAAATTAACTTTACTGGGTAATCATACTTTGCGATGAAAGGGGATGCGATACTCTGAAAAATAGGCTAACGTTACAGGTCAGCGCCATCTTGGAACAATCGCATATCACATCTAGTCTTGTATACTATTGTCAATAATCCCTTACCTTTGGTTGTCTTCATCAGAAAGCACTTCCAGGAATCCCAGGTCCACAACAAATGTATTTTCGTTCGAAAAAAATACTCCTTTATGTTCCAAGAGCTTGTTCTTGTTAGCGCGTCTGAAGGCTGCTCCAAAACTTCCGTCGGCCACGGGACAGCCATTTCGACAAAATGCATTTTTTTCCCATTTAGGTTCGTTCAAACATGTCAAACGTTGTATAACATAAATCTTCAGGGCGTTTTTCAACAAGAGAGCCAATAAGATTCGAGGGGGACGATTGCATTGTGTTTCAAAACGTTTCGAAAGGGGAGGGTAACCAGGGGCGTCGGCGTCATAATGGTGATGGCCCTCTCCGTGTGACCACGTTCCACTGCGTCTCATTCATTCAGTTTTCACAGTAGGAGTCTCAAATCACTTTGTAAAGACTGGGGACATCTAGTGGAAGCAATAGGAAGTGCTCAATGAACCATAGCTCACGGTGTGATTAATAGGCAACGTGATGAAGTTGAGTTCGCAATTCAGAATTCCACTTCCTGTTTCGACCTGTCTCGGGGTTTTGACTGCCCTATGAGTTCTGTTATACTCACCGACACCATTCAAACAGTTTTAGAAACTTTAGGGTGTTTTCTATCCACAAGTATTAATTATATGCATATCCTAGCTTCTGAGTTTGAGTAGGAGGCCGTTTAAAATGGGCACAATTTTCTTTCAGAAATCGCTTTAGCGCCCCCTATCCTAGGGGAACGCCAAGAGGTTAAATATTATGAACACTTACCACGCTGTATCTTGGTCACCTTTCTACGACGATCGTAACAGTATGCAAGACTAGCCCTGTCTTCATCTCATACCGTGTCAGTGCTTTGTGTGTTGTTCAAGTGTCGGTTAGTGTCAGCTCGCATTCCTCAGAGTGAGCAGAGCCTCTCCTGGAATTGACTTGTAATATCCATGAGATATCCAGCTAGCATGGTCTGAATGAATCAGAGGGAAGCTACAGTCATGTTGAGTTTATCTTGGCTGGGACGAGAGGCTGCGGGTATGTAGGCCGCATCCCGAATGGCACCCTATTCCCTATATAGTGCACTACTTTTTACCGGAGCTCTATGGAACCTGGTCAAAAGTAGTGTGTACAAAATAGGGAATAGGTTTCTATTTTGGACACAGCCCTACTATCATTGTGCTGCCTGCTGGAGCACTTCAGATAGGATGAGTAGTAAGTACTACTCTCTCTCCTCTCAAATGGATTCTCCATCTAAATAGAAGCATTGTACATTGTGTTTGAGAGAGAAGAAACAATTTGTTCCCTCTGGCTTTCCCTTATGCTGCGCTGTAAAAGAAAGAGGTTAGACCTTAGCTGTGCCTTTTTTCAGGACGGAAATCATTTTGTGGTTTCTTCTTTAGTGCTTTTGTAACTTTATGTTAAAACACCTCCTGCATTTGAAGTACTGTATTCCATTTCATGACAGGGCAATTCTTCTCAGAGACTGGATTCATCTGGAAAGTGTTCAGCAGTTCAAAGCCTCTCAGATAGTTACCTCTGGGTTTATCCTCCCCTTGACAATCTCTCTCTTCCTCCTCGGTAATGAAATCATCTAGGGTTGTGCTGCTTATCTCCGACTAGGCCTTTCTGCCGTCCCCCATCCCTCAGCATATTTCAGCGCTGTTCGCTAATACCCAGGTTATCACAGATTTGAGAATGCGCAGCTGAGAATGTGTGCAGAATGTTTTAAAATGAGGCCTAGGTTACGCCTTCTTTAGCGTTTCATCGTACTTTTGTATTCAGGGCAGAGTTGCCTAGCTAGCTGTCGTGTTTGTTGGTTTGATGTTTTTACGGATGGCTTGGCAGTATTTAAAGTTTATGTGTGTCTCAGGTCAGGAGTTGCTGCTACTGCATTGCGGCTGCCTCTGATGAAAATAAAACACTTCCTGAACCAGCCCTAACTCCTCCACGCGAGGGACCTGATGGAAAGACACTTGCTGCGTCTGAAATAACACCTTATTCCCTATTTCCTAGTGTGCTTTTTTTTTACCAGGTCCCATAGAGCTCTGGTCAAAAGTAGTGCACTATATAGGAAATAAGGTGCCATTCCGGACGTAGCCACTGGCTTTGCTGATTTATGTACTAGTTTCGTGCTAGCTGCTAGACGAAGCAGCTGAGCAATTAGCTTAAGCTTAACTTGGGCTTAAGTGATTGACGGAGGTAATGATGTGGTGGGTTGGAGAGACTTCAGTCAGCACAGTAGTCCTCCAGAGACATTAACCAATAAGGAACTAAATGATTCCTAGAACCCACCAGGTACTGTTATAAATCCTTAAATGTATGGTGCATTCGGAAAGTATTCAGACCCCTTGACTTTTTCCACATTTTGTTACATTACAGCCTTATTCTAAAATTGATGAAATACATTTTTCCCTCATCAATCTACACACAATATCCCATAATGACAAAGCGAAAATTGGTTTTTAGAAATGTTTGCAAATTTATAACAAATAAAAAAACAGAAATACCTTATTTACATAAGGGGTTGTGTTGATGTGTCTAGTGGGCAGGTGGGACTAAGCAGAGCTCCCTTTCCCGGTATGGGGGACCGGGAGATGCGGGTACAGAAGGCCGCTGGCATGACAGGACCCCCAGCTGAGTTGTCTGCTGGCAGCTGGGAACAGTAGACGAGGCAAGGCCCCCTAACCTGGCTCTGTGGATTAGCACTATCTCTCAACCTGCTAGTTTTATGTAAATGGTCCTCCAAGAAGAAAGGACAATAGCTTGTCAGTCCTTGGAACAGGAGCGTCTTTTGCTTCCCAGGTATAAAGAAGGGGTAACATTTTAATTCGAAGAGTACCTACATAAGGACTTTATAATGCATTCATAAATCAGACATAACACATTCATAAGCAGGACATGAGCATTTCATAAAAGATTGAGTTACACTGGATTAGAGGCACTGTGATCCCTCAGAGTGGTGGAGTGATTTAGCTAACTGGAGCTTTGCTTACCTGTCCAGGTAACTGCTCCACTGGGACCTTTGTCCCCTCCGTCCTGACCTCACATCCACCTCCTTGCTTGGCACGGCATTACAACACCTTGGCACAGTTCTCAAGGTGGTGTGCTGTGCTGTTGTGAGAGGTGGCAAAAAGACTCACACAATGACATAGAGAAATAACATTTCCATCACCATAGCTGTAACTACGTCTTTTTCGTTTTATAATATTGAACATGTAGGCTAATGAATCATAAATGATAGTGGCATTTTAAGTGACACAGGTATGATAAGTGTCTTAATGATTTATTTTAATTGTTTTTTATCTCTAACGAGATTTAAATGCTTTAATGAAACGATTAAACAGATGCAGGAGTAATATCATCCTTGGCTGTGGGGAAAGTACAATACTTCCTCTGTGACCTTTTCAGCACAATTAAACTGTGTTGTCATTGGTGCTATAATGGCTGTTGCTTTGCTCGCAGGGTGGGAACACAGTGTGAGTTAGCCTACGGGTTAGACAGAGCAGTCACACACCAGCAGTGTTACAAATCCACTCTGCCTCCCAGGCAGCTCGGTGTTAAAATGGAGGGCCTTTCTTCCCTGCTTTATGGTGTTTGCGGCCATGAGGGGATAGCTAGCCTGCCTGAGAGGAATGTCATGACGGGAATCTGCCTTTTGCTGCTGAAATTTTTCATGCCCCTGTTTGTCTGTCTGGGGGGGATGCCTTGTGGTGCGCCTAATGAAGCTCAGTCAGAATGAATGCAGATATTGATCGGCCGCCTCATAGATTATACACGAGGCGTCAGCTAATTGCGTTTTGATAGACAGTTGGGGACTTAACTGTGAAAACTGTGATGTGATCTGCTCCTGAATACTCTTTGGATCAGCCTCTAACATCCTCTTATAATAACACCGCTGTTCAGTTCATATTCAGGTAAGGCAGTAGGCTGAGGAATTGAATTGACTCAGTTGGGGAACTTCCTGTTATAGTGTCTGGTGTTCTGAATAAATGAATAACCTGTTGACTTATCTCTTGTCCATTTTGTAAGGACAAGATATTTCAGACTGAGAGTGTAATGCTCCCATCCAGATCTCAATCTGCCTTTGAGTTGTCTGTTGGTCGTTTCGAAGGAGGGACGGACGGAGTGAGGGAGGGAGGTAGTGAGGGAAGAACGAAAGAGGAATGTCGGAGGGCCCAGAGATGGGCAGGCCGCACTTGTCTGTGACATTCCCCTTGGCCCCGAGGAGCCACTTCACCCCTCCAAGCTAGAGCCTTAGCCATTTGTCTTCATGCTGATCAGGGACCCCACATGAGCTCATTTTACTGAGTTAAAATGTGAGAGAGCGGTCTCTGGCTGCTCTCCTAATCCAACAACAGCTAACCTCCCTGCCTCAACTCACACGTCCTCCCTTATGCCATGTCTGAATGTTTAGTTAGACTAGAGAGTAAAGCAGCAGTTAACAAGGCAGGACTAAGGATGTTGTTAGTGAACACAACCCAGCAGACCTGTAAACGGCCCCCAGACTAACACAGGTGTGTTAATGTGGAACAAAGGAGCTGCTATGTTATGTCTTTATCTGCTCTATATCCAGACCCCTGATCCAGCAGATAAGCATGTTTAGTACCTACTCAATAGTCCCCAGTCTTCTGTGGAAACCAAGCCTGGGTTTAAATACTCTTTCAAATCTTTCAATGGATTTTAGTGTTTGCTTTAGTCTGCTTGGGGTGCCATATGGGTGACGTTTCGCAACTATTCTATTGGTTCTATTTCGCCAGACAAGCTCAATCAAGACAAGCTATAGTATTTGAACCCAGGTCTTATGGAAACCCAGTCTGTGACGGCCATTAGGGCTCAGTGAGCCAGTGACAAGGGCTGCCATTCAAACGCCTCCCCTGGTTCATTCATAAGCTTCCCTCCAGATTGCCGGGCTAAGTGGTGACTGAGGGAAGCCTATTTTTACTCCCCTCATAACTTGTGCATGGCCGCTCTCTCATTGAAACGTTTAATAGAGCTAAAAGGCAGCCTGGCAGATGTCAATCGGCCACTCAGTCAGGTCCGACCAACCGCTTCAAGCTGTGCCCAACTTTCCACCCCTCTCTCTGTTTCTCTCACTCTCTCTGTCTCTGTTTCCCTTTCTCTCATTCTCTGCATTTCTCTCTCACTCACTCTCACTCACACCTACACTTACACACCAGAGTTATTGTTTCCCTCTGACAATACAGTTTCTACCCTCCCCTGAGTCCCCTCAGTGCCCTAGAACATTCTTGTACCGGTCTTAAAACATGTGTAGTATTATGCAAATGCATGGCTTTTTCTGTCCCTATGCATGGGCTTTGACACTGTAGCTTAAAGCAACAATCTGCAATATTTGCTACGGTTTTAAGGTCATTTCCATGAATGGTGTGGCAGGGTCAGACTTCTGAAATGTCAGATTGTGGCTTTAACACAGTGCAAGGTTACGAGAGGCAGGCTGGCTGGCTAGCAGTACCAGTAGCAGTAGCTGCTCACTAAGCTGGCTGGCAGCCCAAATTTATTTCCACACCACATTCAGAGGATATTTTTATCATCTCTCTGTTTACCAGTGACGTTTGGTGAGGTCGGTGGCTGGGTAGGCACTGGCTATTATGAAAGCCGGATTTACTTACAAATATTCCTTGATAAATCCCAAGTTCACCATGCAACAGATGGCTCCAAAAACTATTAACTGAAAATGGACACGTTTTTTTAATTTTTATTAACCAAATGTAAATACCAATAAAGCAAAGATACAGAAGCAATAGCCTCCAATGGCGGCATATTTCATATCATCTGACAAAATGATACACTGCCCAACTCAGCTTAGACATAGACCGCTGTAGCATCCACTGTTACAACCAATAGTTGGCACTAAAAGACCGATTATATAGACACATTTCTTCCGAATAGTTTGCAACCCCGATATATATATTTTGCGGCAGGGGGACTTTTCATAACAGCTTTTTTTATTAGATTATCACAGGGTAAACATTGCCTATCTTGTCTATCCGGACTGCACGTCAACTGCTGTGCACAAACTCAAGAGCTCGCCTCACTGAGCCTGGCCAGATCTGTGTAAACGGTTCTGGCTACTCTTTCTCTCTCTCCACTTAAATGCCTTCCTACCATACTTTGTTCAGAAGACAAGTGAATGTTAACTTTGCCTATAAGAGGTCTGCAAACACGTGTAACTCCTAGCTGTTGTCTCAATGTTTTGTTACACTTTACTTCACCCCTTTGTCATAAGGTCATGAGTTATAACAGAGTCGTGAAAATGACAACGGGGGCCGTAAACATTCATGACAGCTGACGCCACCTTATTGCATAAACATTATCATGACATAAACCATTGTTTGGGTCCGCTAGCTAACTGGCTAGGTACATTGTTAACCAACTAACTAGCTTACCCAACCAGTTTAAGTAGTGAAGACAGTGTGGAAAGCCAGTTAACCCCAATTACCTTGAATGTAAACAACTGTTATGTCAATGTTATGACAGTGTTATATAGACTTTATGGCAGATTGGGTTCAAGAAAAGTATCAATTGAATTGAGTATGAATGACAGTGGGTAGCCTACCCTTACAGTACAGTATCTACCACCAGGTGAGGTCAGGAAGTTGTTGCTATGCTCTCTTTAAGTATTCCCACTGCGTTGTCAGTGCATACGGTGTGAACACCTGGTGTTCCTCAACAGACTTACTCCTGGTTTGTATCCCAAATTGCTCCCTATGGGCCCTGGTCAAAAGTAGTGCACTACATAAGGAACAGGGTGCCATTTGGGGCTCCCCCCTAGCCCCAACCTGCTCCTATGGCCCTGCTCCCAGCTCCACTGGCTATGAATGAGACAGATGGAGCAGGGCTTAGAGTGGGAAAGGGACTCGTTGGATGACACCTGTGCATGGCGGGTGTGCTGCTGCTATCGCTCACTGCAGACGGAGCACAGCACAACACTCTTCTCTCTGACTCAGCTCTTCCTCTGACAGGCGTGCTGGGAAGGGGCTGGTGGTGCTCTGTCTGTCCCAGCCAGATGGATCACTTTGATGATATTAGGGGACTGAAGCAAAATGAATCACTGAGTTTAGATGAAGTCATGTGCATCAGTGAAGCAAGATTTCGTTAGGAATTAATAAGTAACACGAGTACTTTGTAAATGCTACAAATGACAGTATGGTCAGGTCTACTACAGAATGCATACACATTTGACTGGAAAATGCATGCTTGACAGGGCATGCTTACAGGCTTGACTCAAATCTTACTGACATAGCTAAGCTGTGCCATATTGCAGCTACTTTACAATATGTTAGTGGCCATTGAAACTGATGTACTGCATGTGAATCTCTTAGGATTTAGGATTTTATTTGGTTCCCCATTAGCTGTTGCAAAAGCAGCAGCTACTCTTCCTGCGGTCTAGTTACCTTCAGCTGATGGGTCTCTGGTTGTTAGATGGATCATAGTGGCATCTCTTGAGAAGCTGTGAGATCGCAGGGAGTTACAGTACCATGGAGATTTCCAGGCTGTATCACAATCCTGTTTCTTCATTAGAGCTGTAAGTCTTCTTTTTTCCTCTAATTATTTGAGTATGAGAGGGAGTGGAGAGTCTTAGTGCTGCTCTGCTGTTGTGATTGTGCCAGTCCCCACGTAATGAAGCCTGTATAATGCAGCTGCTGGCAGGATGGATGGCAGGGCCTGGGTTGGTCCCTATGTTACAATACAGAGAAGAGGAGCCTCCTGAGCTCTGGCTGCTTTGATAAGGCTCGTCATATGTTTCTGTGGTGCTGCCAGGTTAACACACACACACACACACACACACACACACACACACACACACACACACACACACACACACACACACACACACACCACACACACACACACAGCACTTTCTATGAATACATGCACAGTCCTGGCTATGAATACACACAGTCCTGGCTATGAATACATGCATAGTCCTGGCTATGAATACACACAGTCCTGGCTATGAATACATGCATAGTCCTGGCTATGAATACACACAGTCCTGGCTATGAATACATGCATAGTCCTGGCTATGAATACATGCATAGTCCTGGCTATGAATACATGCATAGTCCTGGCTATGAATACATGCATAGTCCTGGCTATGAATACATGCATAGTCCTGGCTATGAATACATGCATAGTCCTGGCTATGAATACACACAGTCCTGGCTATGAATACATGCATAGTCCTGGCTATGAATACACACAGTCCTGGCTATGAATACACACAGTCCCAGATCGGCACATACACACAGCTCTGGTTATGCCTCTAATCATTCTGATCTCTCGCTGGAAAAACAGTGGCAGCAGGAGGAACCGGAGACCGGTAAGGGCATACCTATGCTGAAACCTTACATTCTGTCTCACAGCCCACAAAATAAGTAAGCTAGATTTGACTCTTGCTTTCCGTTTCGGTTTCCTTTCCTGCACCCTCCATCAGGCTGAAGTGGTTTCTTCAAAAGCACAATCACAGTTAAACATATCACTTATAAAATGAAGCATCTTGTAGTGAAATGATTTCAACCATCTTTCGGTAAGGGTGTTTTACAGCCACTTAACATGTAATGGTTCCCTTGATGCCCTAAGCCTGGAATGAGGTGTTAAAGCAAGGGAGGTCACTAATCACCCAATCAAGGTCTTTAGTAATGCTGATCCAAAGCCAGGGATGTCATTGTGTGTGCTGGCATGTAAAATGAGTCTCTGAGTGACTTTCTGTCCCTGCTCTGTTCCCCAGACAGCTGCCTGTCTGTCTGGGACCGAAATAGGTGATGTGCTGTTGTGTGTTGCAGCAAACTTCTCTGAAATAAATAACATTTTATTTATCACATCATTCGTAAACAACAGGTGTAGACTAACAGTGACATGCTTACTTATGTGCCCTTCCCAACAAAGCAGAGAGAAAAACAGAGAAAATAATAACACAAGGAATAAATACACAATGAGTAACCATAACTTGGCTATATACACGGGGTACCAGTACCGAGTCGATATGCAGGGGTACGAGGTAATTGAGGTAGATATAGGCAGGGATAAATAAAGTGACTAGGCAACGGGATAGAAAATTAACAGTAACTGCAGCATATGTGATGAGTCAAAAGAGTTATTGTAAAAAGGGTCAATGCAGATAGTTAACCAATAGCTACCCGGGCGAACTATTTAGCAGTCTTATGGCTTGGTGGTAGAAGCTGTTCAGGGTCCTGTTGGTTCCAGACTTGGTGCAACGGTACCGCTTGCTGTGCGGTAGCAGAGAGAACAGTCTATGACTTGGATGTCTGGAGTCTTTGACAATTTTTAGGGCCTTACTGGGCCGTACACACTACCCTCTGTAGCGACGTGCGGTGGGATGCCAAGCAGTTGCATACCAAGCGGTGATGCAGCCAGTCAAGATGCTCTTAATGGTGCAGCTGTAGAACGTTTTGAGGATCTGAGGGCCCATGCCAAATCTTTTCAGCCTCCTGAGGGGGAAGAGGTGTTGCCGTGCCCTCTTCACGACTGTGTTGGTGTGTGGAGCATGTTAATTCCTTAGTGATGTGGACACCAAGGAGCTCTCAACCTGCTCCACTACAGCTCTGTCGATGTGGATGGAGGCGTCCTGGGCCCTCCATTTCCTGTAGTCCACAATCAGCTCCTTTGTCTTGCTGACGTTCTGGGAGAGGTTGTTATCCTGGCACCACACTGCCAGGTCTCTGACCTTCTCCCTGTAGGTTGTCTCATCGTCGTCGGTGATCAGGCCTACCACAGTCGTGTCGGCGGCAAACTTAATGATGGTGTTGGAGTCGTGCGCAACCACGCAGTCGTGGGTGAACAGGGAGTACAGGAAGGGACTGAGCACGCAGCCCTGAGGGGCCCCCATATTGAGGGTCAGCGTGGTCGGACCACCAGGAAGTCCAGGCCGCCACCTTACCACCTGCTCAGGAAGTCCAGAATCCAGTTACAGAGGCAGGTGTTTATTCCCAGGGTCCTTAGCTTAGTGATGATCTTTGAGGGCACTATGGTGTTGAACGCTGAGCTGTAGTCAATGAACAGCATTCTCACGTAGTTGTTCCTTTTGTCCAGATGGGAAAGGGCAGTGTGGAGTGTGGAAAGGGTGGTGTTGTTGTGTGACACAGACTTCACTCAAATACGTGGTGTTGTGTTGCAGAAGACTTGGTGATACCACAACAGAAGACTCAAACATTCCCTCCGCATATGGGAGTTATGTTGTTTTCAAAAAGTGACTGCCTGCCTGTGATGTGATTTTCAGCTTGAAATACTTGAACAACAAAAGAACAAAAACTAAAGCCCTCCTCTTAAACTCCTAACTTTACAAGTCAATATCATCCACAGAAGACATGATGGGTTTCTTCTGTTTGTGAAGACAAAGTTGTGTACTTTTTAACAAGCTTGTAGAATTGTATGAACATACTGAAGAGTTGCTCTTCCGATCTTGCCTGGGGCTGTATTGTCCTGGAGTGTGTAATGTGTGCACCTAAGATGCAGGTTGTATTTCCCATCAGGGACCATTGTTCAACACCACCACATCACATCTGCTAGTGTTGGATTTTAGCCACATGGCTTTTATCCATTATATTGCAAACATTTGTGAAGTAACTCTGGAAAAAAATGCACTACAGGCAATTATCTTACTTGTCACCAGTCTAGAAACAGAGTAATCCCTTGAATGGTGGTGCTGGTTAATGGTCATGTCAGGCCTATTTTACTAGGTAGGCACTGAGGGACCGAGGTGAGCGTTGAGACAGAGCGAAAGCTTGTGTCAGCAGTGTGAAGATAAGACACACACCGCCATCAGTCCATTCAGCTGCAGTGTGAACTCCAAACACAGCCGTTTCAACACAAAGCTTTAGGGTACCGTTCTTTCTTTCTCACTCTCTCTGTGAGACGCAAGAACAAACAGCCCAAACAGACAAATGCCCAGCTGGTTTACAAAACAAAACAAACTGAACTCCACAGTCCACACACACAATGATGGGTTAGGCCAGGGCCAGGGCCAAGGCCAGGGCCAAGGTAAAGGTTTAATATTGTCGTCATTGTTGTTGGGTCAATGTGTGACTGAATGTGTGTATAAATGAGTATTACTGTGACCTCTCGGTGCTATAAATGGGAGTGAACAGTGAAGTCATTGCAAGGTGACTGTGAACTAAAGGCCTAGTTTTCTCTGGGTAATCCCTGGGTGTTGGGGCTGTGCAGCTACACCTCAATTCAAACTGTAGAGCGAGAGCTCCACAGCAGCAGTTTATTAAGTGTTGCAAAGGAGGACAGACGATTTTTACTCTCTACACGCTTCATCACTTGGCGGTCCCATTCTGTGAGCTTGTGTGGTCTGCCACTTCGCAGCTGATCCGTTGTCGCTCCTAGATGTTTCCACTTCACAATTATAGTACTTACACTTGACCGGGGCAGCTCTAGCAGGGCAGAAATTTGACGAACTGACTTGTTGAAAAGGTGGCATCCTATGACGGTGCCACGTTGAAAGTCACTGATCTTTTCGGTAAGGCCATTCTACTGCCAATGTTTCTCTATGGAGATTGCATGGCTGTGTGCTCGATTTTCTACACCTGTCAGCAACGGATGTGGCTTAGGTAGTAATTTGAAGGGGTGTCCACATACCTTTGTATATATAGTGTATCATTGAGCCCAGTGATTGTGCTTCTCTCTCCCTCCATTTTGTGTTGTCTCTCCACTGATTGGCTGGCCAGGCAGCTGGTCCATAGGGTGACCCCCCTTAACTGAGAATGGGATTATTATGGAGGAAGCCAATGGGAAGCCTATAGTGGAAGCCTATGGGACTGTATATTAAAGGTCTACTAACTAAAACCATGGAAAACTGCAATGTTTTATGTGTGTGTGTGTGTGTGTGTGTACGCTCGCACGTGTGCTTGAGAGTGTTTGTGTATCTCTTTTTACAACTAACCACAGAAACAGTCCGTTCTTACCAGTGCGCTCTTTTGTTCCTCATTTCATCTGTCTTTCCTCATGATTAACGGACTCCATTTTCACACATTACAAGCTGAAGTCACCGGTTAATTGTAGCCCTCTGGCTGGCCTGGTGCCAAGGCCAGCATGATGCCCTAGTAGCACAGTTTTATTATGCACTTCACTGTCTGAGATTGGCATTTGGTACATCCTATGCCTGCAGTTTGGCTTTGCCAACATAGATCATACGTCACTCACTAGTTGGAAGCATTTCAGAAACATAGGAATTTTGTCAGTGATACGGATCTTGTCTGGTTTTGTCAGTGATGCTGAGTTTCAGAGATGGAAAAAAAAAGAACAGTACAGTGATTGATGATTCATGGTACAACGGTTCATGGTACAATGGTACAACGCGCCGTGTCGAGACCATATTTGAGCCACCCAAGTTTCAATTATAGTCACCGGTGTTCAATTGTATCAGAGTGTGATTATTATAAATGATCAGACAATAGGAATGAATTGATTAATTGTTTGCTGCGATTGGCTTAATTGATGTTTGAAGTTGAATGACAGGAGAAGTTTGTATGAAATTGAAGATGACATTTAAATGGGTTCCATAAATAGTTGTTGCCAGGCGACAAAGCAGCTTTTGAATTCCAGGAGAAACAGCTGACTTGGTGTCTGGGGACTGCAGCTGGTGTCTCTGCCCAAACTTTAGGCTTTCCTCATTGGCCCTTCTATTTCCATCATTCCTTTTTATTGTTTATTTCACTTATCTACTTCACTTGCTTTGGCAATGTTAACATATTTGTCCCATGCCAATAAAGCCCCTTGAATTGAATTGGAGAGGGAGAGAGAGAGAGAGCGAGAGAGAGAGAGAAATGGTGCCCTGGTGCACTGGGAGGACATTACAGGGCCAAAGGGACAGGAGAGACAGATGGAGGAAGAAACACACCACACTAAAGACAAGCCAAATGGGAGGGCATAGAGGGGCTTGGCTGAGATGTGAGTTACATGTTGTTAAATGGCCCTGTCAGGGAGTCTAAAATAGAACATGCTCTCTCTCTGAGACCTGCTTTTCTGAGCTGCCCTGGAATCATCTTGCAGATTCTGTTAAAAGCATTTTGCCCCTTTCTCTCCCCAACACTAACAGGAGGGACAGTACTAAATATTTAAAGAGCGACTATGGTATCGATATGAGTCAGAAACATTTATTTTTGTCTCAAAATGTATTTTAAATAGGATCATTTTGGTCATAAAGTCAGACTCGTCCAAAACGGAATGCAGGGTACGTTAACAGTTTTCCTTGGGTTTATTTCCATCCTGCCCACAGCTGGCATTGTAATGCCCATGCTCAATTTGGTTTGACATTCGATATCCCTATGGGGCTAGTTGGGGACCATCAGTAAATTACACAATGTACATGGGACAATATAAAAATACAAAATTTCCTTGAAATAAAAACCTCAAATCAACTAAAATGTTTATAAATTCATATACAAATTCCCAAATCTACTTTGTACTCTCTTGTCAGAAAGTTATGACTCATGAACATCTAATATACAGTACCATTCAAAGGTTTTTGACACACCTACTCATTCCAAGGTTTTTCTTTATTTTACTATTTTCTACATTGTAGAATAGTAGTGGAGACATCAAAACTATAAAATAACACATACGGAATCATGTAGTAACCAAAAAAGTGTTAAACAAATCAAAATATATTTTATATTTGAGATTCTTCAAAGTAGCTACCCTTTGCCTTGATGACAGCTTTTCACACTCTTGGCATTCTCTCAACCAGCTTCATGAGGTAGTCACCTGGAATGCATTTCAATTAACAGGTGTGCCTTGTTAAAAGTTAATTTGTGGAAAACCATCAAGAGCGATGATAAAACTGGCATTTATGAGGACCGCCACAGGAAAGGAATACCCAGAGTTACCTCTGCTGCAGAGGATAAGTTCATTTAGAGTTACCAGCATCAGAAATTACAGCCCAAATAAATGCTTCACAGAGTTAAAGTAACAGACACATCTCAACATCCACTGTTCATAGGAGATTGCGTGAATCAGGCCTTCATGGTCGAATTGCTGCAAAGAAACCACTACTAAAGGACACCAATAAGAAGAGACTTGCTTGGGCCAAGAAACACAAGCAATGAACATTAGACCGATGGAAATATGTCCTTTGGTCTGATGAGTCCAAATTGGAGATTATTGGTTCCAACCGCCGTGTCTTTGTGAGACGCAGAGTAGGTGAATGGATGATCTTCGCATGTGTGGTTCCCACCGTGAAGCATGGAGGAGGTGGTGTGATGGTGTTGGGGTGCTTCGTGAAAAATAACAGCTCCCCTGGATAGATTTTTATTACCAAAGAGAAAGGTCTCTATGAACATCCTTCCCTTTCCTGAAATGTAGCTCACAGCACATCTGGTTGCATAGAGAATGAGAGGCTGAAGACAAGAGATGGAGAAATTGTTATCCACTAGCCTCCAGAGTGTCCTTCAATAAACTTAAATTAAACTGATTTGTCACCTCTATAACTGAATTATACTTTTGCAAAAAGTCAGAGATATTTCAATCAAGAACAGTCAGACATTTCAAATGAAATTCTCCCTGTATGTCTCCAATGAGGACAAAGGTTCAGTTATATACTCTACGGTAAAGTGGCTGTCCTAAGCCCTGACAGGCGGAGCATGTTTTCGTCTGCTCTGCCAAAACCCTCAGTGAAAACCCTAGCTGCCTGTTCTGCTCTTACTAAAATGATATCACTGGAGCCATGTAGCTATTCATTACCTGCACCGCTCATGTTGTCATAAGCACTGTGCTAACACTGCTAATACCAAAAATTGATTCCCTGCACCTTAACACTGGATTCATTATACTGTGTGAGAAATGCAGATGGCTGTATGTTTGAAGGGCTGCTACTGGTGCTGGTGATGGTAATACAGGCCTGGCCTCCCATGCTGGTGCTAACCCAGCCCAACGGCTGCTCTCTCTCCTACCTACTGGTGGCCGGTAATAGTTTCCACTGTGGGCTGAGGCAAGCAGCAAACAGATGTCCCTGGTCCTTCGTTCAATAGAGCTTCATTCACTTATGACTGAAATCCAAACCTGGAGGGAGGGGCAAGGCTCAACCGAAATGGCTACAGGCTCTGCTGTGACAGTGTGATGAAACGGTGCAGATGTACAAAAACAGCCTAGATACTCTCTGACTCATGAACTGTTAGCATACGTTTTATGTATCACTCAAAGAGAGTTGTATTTTAATATGCAGGTCATATGCTGGCCTCTGGAGGATCTTGGTGGACTGCCTGAAAGAGGGATGCCATTGTGGCTTATTAAAATACCCAGTCTGTCTCAGAGTGGTTTAATGAGAACTCTCGTTAACATGCGTGTGTTCACTGTAAACCCTCCTTCCTAGTTAGTCTGGCTTTCTGACACGGACTGGTGAGCAAGTTACATCCCTCCAGGGGGTTCCCAAAACAACACCCTGAGGATATGCTGCTTAGTTTCCCAAACCACTCATCCAATATTCAAGCCTCTTGTTTGAAGCTTTAGGCCCTGGTCAAAAGTAGTGCACTAAATAGGGAAATAGGGTGCCATTTGGGATGCAACTTGCTTATCTGTATCAGTTTTACAGAGTAACGAATTCCCTCATGCATATTTTATAGTGATGAGGGATGAATTGTATCGTTTTGGCAATATCGCAACATCATTTTTTGCTAATTGGCTGTAGCTGCACCAAAACTCCAGTATTTTTTTTTCTTACATTTTAAAACAAGGAGACAATTTGTTTTCAACACTTTTATTTCCGTGACTGACCAAAACTTATTTTCTCATGGCTTTCTCTTGACCCTCTGCAGAAGAGATATGGTGAGCAATATGTTTGGAACATCGAAACTCAATAAAATCACAGTATCGAATCGCAATACATATAGTATCAGCACCTAAGTACAGTGATAATATCGTATCGTGAGGTCCCTGGCAAATCCCAGCCTGTCACGACTTCCGCCGAGGTCAATCCCTCTCCTTGTTCGGGCGGCGTTCGGCGGTTGACGTCACCGGTCTTCTAGCCATCGCTGATCCACCTTTCATTTTCCATGGGTTTTGTCTTTATTTTCTACACACCTGGTTTTCATTATCCAATTACATGTTCATGTATTTAACCCTCTGTTTCCCCCATGTTTGTTGTGGGTGATTATTTCTCTGTTCGGTTCATGATGGCTGTTTTTTTCGACAGATGCTGTGTTCACCCGTGCGTAATATTCACCGTTGGTTTTTGGTCAAGTGTATTTGTTACCTTGTCCCTTTATTTGGAGTAAAGTGCGTTGCTCACTCATTCTGCTCTCCTGCGCCTGACTTCATGCACCAGCTACACTCACCTTCTGACACAGCCCTAATATTCGATGTTGGGCACCTGCATGTTGTCCTCCCTCTTGTTTTATGATTAATGTTTAGGAGTGGAGAGGGCGTATTACAGTGGAACAATTAACACTCTCCATTTCCCCAGCGGTGTAGATGTACAGAATGAGCCTTCTAGTACACTCCTAGGCACTGTCAACAAACAGCTGAACACAGCAGAACATCACAGGGACGATAAACAAGAAAAAAGAATGCACTAATTGCACCTGGGCTGAAAGGGGGACATTTACATGACATGTTAGTCATTTAGCTGATGCTCTTACCCCGAGCGACATTCAATCGGTTTAGTTATCTGCCAATGTGCCTAAAGTTATTTCCAGTCAGGCTGGGCCAGGTTGAGGCACGGCCAGCTTGTGGAAGCAGATGAAGCAGCTTTATTTCCAAGCTGGGCCTTAATCATGAAGTTCTGCCTCTTTCAGACAGAATGACTGGGAAATCTGACTGCCTGCCTTGCACCCCACTCTCCTTCCATGCTCTAGCTGGCAGGCAGCCATCATCTTAAATGAGAATGAAAATTGAATCTCTTAGTCATTTCTCTATCCGATAAATAGCAACATTACTTTGGCAAAAGCCATATTTTGTGTGATTTCGTCAAGTCATAACTAATGCTGTAATACCACAGAGGAGTTAAGCTATCCAACTTCATCCTCTCCTTCGGTCGAAATCTGTGTGACTCAGCTTCACACAGGTTGAAGCAATATTTTAAATTCAGGATTATTGATTAATTTAACATTTTTTAACCAGCACAGAGACTTTTCAGATGGTCTGCCAGCCAGCAGGATGGTGGTAGTAGTCAGATTAAACATGCATGGAGGAGGAAAAGGGAAAAAAACATAATTCCTCCTATGTGCCTCCCTTTGCTGTAACCTGCGTTAGCTGCCAAGTCCGGTGGGGAGTGGAGGTTTTGGCTGGCTGGCTGATTTCTTTGGAGGATCAGTAACTTGCCCTCTGTGTCCTGTTGCGTCCAGCTGTGTTCATGGGGAGGACAGACAGACTCATGTGTTTCAGCTTCAACAAGTCACTATGAGTAGATTCAGCTTTGTTCATGTTTAGCCTACATTTTAAGAAAAAAAAAGGCACACTGAACAGTTCCAGTTCTCCTTATTTCCCTTTTTGTTCGTGCTCATTGTGAGTGCTTAGAATACATGCTATTGGTGTTGGATTCTCAGAAGCGGGGTGTGGTGAGGCCGGGCCAATCCCACGGCCAGTTCAGTTCCTCCCACCATGCCCCTGTGAGAGGTAAGGGTGCCTGTAGAGGCCATTCTCTGTATATACAAATAATACCTCTGTTCCGTAACTCGGAGACTCATTGTGTTGGCTCATCTGAGGGTGAACTTCCACTGGGCTTGTGCCGCGCGGTCTGTGGTGAAACACAGACCAGCCTAACTATTCTTTAGATCCCCTATACTCAACTGGCGGACCACAGGCCGGCTCCGACTACTAAGAAATATATATTACAAAAAATTGGGGGGGAACTCTGTCGAGCTTCGACCCCTGGTATCATATAAACACACATAAGACATTGAAAATGTTGTACAATTGCAGGAAATTAGCTTTATAACCGCCCCCCAAAAAATCTGCCACATGCTAAGTGTGTAGAATTGTGGGAAATTAGCTTTAAAACTGCTACATTGTCTCTCCACCAACAAGAGGGGTGTGAACAGTTTGAGGTCGCATAGGTTGCGAGGTGAAGGTTTGTTACTATGCTGATAAATTACTATCTATCTGGACCTTTGCCACCTAGGAAATGTGTGTGACCGGACCTTCTCAAATAGTACTTGAGTATCCCTGCTCTAAACAGTTTTTTATATTTTGACATACAAGTTTTCACAATTGCTTCACAATACTTTTTGTTATGGGATATGAGATGGTGTTAAATGTAAATGTTGCATCCCTCTCCTCCCATTGTCAGTGGTTATTTCCTCAATTCATGCAGCCTTGGGAAAGTTCATTCATGCTTTAGCATACTGCCAATACTGAATGAGGAGGGTGGTCAATAACATGTTGATAGAAATAAGCTTGTTTGATTGCTATTGTGAGTTCTTGAACAGTGTCTTGATCTACAGTATGTGCTATTGAAGCCCTGTGTGTGTGTGTGTGTGTGTGTGTGTGTGTGTGTGTGTGTGTGTGTGTGTGTGTGTGTGTGTGTGTGTCATTGTACTGTTGAATGGGGGAATTTCATTTTATATAACCAGACAGAAAAAAACATATATTTTGTCTGAGCAGATTTATTTATATTCCAAAGCCTAGTCAGCATGGGAAATCTCTGCCACTACGATGTTATGTTACAGTAGTTTTTTTAAAATTATTTGTCAGACTTTTTCTGTTTTACTCTACGCTCTTTTGTTGACCTTGGTGTGCGTGTGTGTGTGCGTGCATCTGTGTGTGTGTAGTAGTATCTAACGCTCAATCAGAGCATCTCTGTCTCAGTATTTACCCAGAGTACTTCATGAGCACTCTGCAACAGGAAACCTCTCACCCAGAGCCGGTCTGTAATCCCAACATGTTTCAAGCTGACCACCATTGTCCCTGTTCCCAAGAACTCCAAGGTAACCTGCCAAAATGACTCGCCATATAGCACTTACATCTGTAATTATGAAGTGCTTTGAAAGGCTGGTCATGACACACAACACCATCATCCCAGAAACCCTGGTCCCACTCCAATTCGCCTACCGCCCCAACAGATCCACAGATGACGCAATCTCAATTGCACTTCAAACTGCCCTCTCCCACCTGGACAAGAGGGAAATAACTATGTGAGAATGCTGTTCATTACCATAGTCCCCTCCAAGCTCATCACCAAGCTGGGGAACCTGGGACTGAACACCTCCCTTTGTAACTGGATACTGACTTCCTGAAAGGATAGCCCCAGGTGGTGAGGGTAAGCAATAACACCTCCACCACACTGACCCTTGACACGGGGGCCCCTCAAGGGTGTGTGCTTAGTCCCCTGCTGTACTCCCTGTTCACCCAAGACTGTGTGGCCACGCACTACTCCAACATCATCATCAAGTTTGCAGACGACACGACGGTGGTAGCCCTGATTACCGGTGGCAATGAGACAGCCTACAGGGAGGAAGTCAGAGACTTGGCAGTGTGGTGCCATGACAACACCCTCTCCCTCTATGCCAGTAAGACCAAGGAGCTGATTGTGGACTTTAGGAGAAATAGGGGAGAGAACGCCCCCATCCACATTGACAGGGCTGTAGTGGAGCGGGTCGGGAGCTTCAAGGTCCTTGGCGTCCACATCACTAAGGACCTAACATGGTCCACACACACCCGCTCAGTTGTGAAGAGGGCACGAAAGCGCCTCTTCTCCCTCAGGAGGCTGAAAAGATTTTGCATGGCCCCTTGGATCCTCAAAAAGTTTTACAGCTTCACCATTGAGAGCATCTTGTTTACCGCTTGGTATGGCAAATGCACCACCTTCAACCACAAAGCGTTATTTTTCTATTGGATTGGAATCCTGTAGGATCCTATAGGACAAAATCCTATAGGAGTCCAATAGGACTGGTTCCAAAATCTGATAGGATTTTTCTATTGGGTTCTTGTATTGGAATCCAAAGGATCATATAAGATAAAATCCTATAGGATAGAATCCCATAGGAGTCCAAAGGACTGGTACCAAAATCTAATAGGATTTAATCACTTCCATATTGTGGTGGTGTGTTGAAGAGGTTGAGAACCTCAGGGAATTATCACTGGTGTGAGTAGGCAAAGAGATGGAGATTGTGCTCCGGAGAGACACGGGAGAGAGACTGTTCCTCAGTTTACTGGTCTTGATTAATCTTGATTGCAGTTTAACATAAATGTTCAGGTTTCTGTGCCATATTTAGCTGTCCAATAAAGCTACATATTAGATTTCCTGTATGTGGACAGTATATGTTACTACATTACACAACATCATGTTTTGACCACGTCGAATTGAGGGTAATTACACATCCTTTTTACCTCAGATTAGTGATATTAGTGTAAACGTTTATTTTAATAACAATGACACAAAATCGATTTCTTAAAACAGATCAATATCATTGGTTGTGTACCGTTGACTTAGTCCTAAAACCGCTGGAGTGTATGACAATCATTTTCAAACTCAAATGGCAGGGAAAATTCAGGGCACTGTCTATAAAAGTCACTGGCCTCGCACCAAGACATGAATTTTATAGTCAAACAATAATTCAAATAACAGCCAACCCTAATCCAACACCCATAGCATGTATTCTAAACATTCACAATGAGCAGGAACAAAAAGGGAAATAAGGAAACCTGGAACTTGTTTCAAAAAATATAAGTAATATTATTGCTATTGTGGCACATGTATGTCTAGGTAGTACATTTTATGTTTAGGTTTTCAATATATCACAAACTGTTTATTGAATGATTATTGATTTGGACACTTCAAAATGGTGTTTTGACATTGGGCTATTTATCAAAAGTTATGGTCAACAAGAAGCTGCGACAGCATAATTGTCAACTTATGTTTTAAGAAAATAAATGGAACTTTCAACATTAATTTCCAGTAGTATTCTACTTAATTAGGTAAAAACAGCTGAATTGAATGAATCCATGATCTACCAGAAATCATGAAACCGGGTTTGACTTGCCTATAATAAGGCACATATAGTATATTTAGCAATAACAAACAAGATAAACATTTCTCATCTGCTATAACAGTACAGTGACAAAAAAAATAAGATAAAAAATGGCTACAACTTAGCTAGCTAGTCAGCTGACAGACAAAATGTGGCTAACAGTAGTTTCTTAGCTAGCATAAAAACAAGGGCATTAAATGCTGCACAATTATGAAAATATGACTAAATCATTGAAACATAAACAGGAAACATAAACAAATACTGTATTCACAGTTCTTGCATTCACGCACAGTGAAGGATAAAACAGTTAGAATAATACTGTTAGGAAACCAGAGATTCTCTGCACAGCCACAGGTGGCGAGCTGAATCCTGCCCTAGCTGTGATGTCATCAGTCGCTCTTAAAAGGACAGGTTTTCATAAAGGTGAATAAAACAGAAATTTAATATAGAACTCTTGTTCCCGATCAATGAACATTTTGGAATTAATGTTGGTATATTGTACTGTAACAAACTATAATTTATTGGGTTCAATTAAGAAAAAAAATTATAATAGGATTCTGATTGGGGTTACAAAATCCTACAAGTCTAATCAGATTACTTTTGATTTCCAATAGGAAAAAAAGTTCCAATAGGATTCTGATACAGGTGACACAAAACCCTATAGGACTGTGAGAATCCTATATGATTCTTTTGGAAAAATTGCTAATCCTATAGGATGTTTTGACTAAGGCAGTACACAATGGGGCCGAGCTCTCTGCCATCCGGGACTTTTATATCCGTTGGTATCAGAAAAATTACAGAAGACTCCAGCCACCCAAGCTATAGACTGTTCACTCTGCTAACGTCCGGCAAACAGTACCGGAATATCGGCTCTTGGACCAACAGGTTCCGAGACAGCTTCTAACCCCCAAATCATAAGACTGCTACATAGTTAATTAATGGTTACCCGGACTATCTGCACTGACCCTACCTTGTACTGACACACACACACACACACACACACACACACACACACACACACACACAGACACACACACTTTAACACTCAGCATATGCTGCTGCTACTCTGTTCCTTATTCTTACTCTTATTATTATATATCCTGAAGCCCTGCCTTCATGTACATATCTACCTCAAATACCTCATCCCCCAGCACATTGATCTGGTAATGGTACTCCCTCTATATAGATCCATTCTTGTGTATTTTATTCCTCTTGTGTTACTATTTCCCTTCATTGGTGTGTGTGTGTTGTTATGAGACCATAACTCTGTGCATGGCATTGATACTGCCCATCTGATGGCCGATGTGAAATCCACTCACTTCTCCTCATATGAAATGACAGACCCTCCTGTGTCTTCCTCCCTGGGTAGACGATCACTTCACTGATGTCGCCAGACATCTCTGTTCCATCAGCATTGCCCATCTGTCTGTCTGTGTCTCAGTGGAGACACTCATTTACAAGGTTTGTGTCACAGTGATTCAGGACTGAGTATTGAGTGTTTGTTTGCCAGCTGTGCTCTAAGAGGGTACAGTAGCATTACAGCCTGTTGATGAGAGTGAGATTCAGTCTTTTGGATCACTGGGTAAGTCATAAGAACCCAGACCCATAAAACGTCTGTGTGGGCTCAAAGGGATCCCCTCAGGGACATCAATGCCAACCTGCTGTTGAGTGAAAACTCATAGTTTTCTTCCAAAATGTTATTTATTAAAAGGTGTCTGTTTTCCGCACTATTTCAGTCAAAATGGGAAACCTTCAACTAGCTTAAAGAATCATGGACAAGGTTGTTTATCCATTGGCTACGATTTGTACTTACACTTTGAGTATCCTGATGTTAATGTCGGAGCAGACCGAGTTGAGAGAAGGAGAACATGCACAGCATTTAAGAAAGCCATAGATGGAGCTCTTACTATGGGCTCCTCTCACCTTTTGTGAGAGATGTTGAGCTGATGTGACCCATGCCTGTCTCATTGTGCTCGTGACAAAAGACAAGACCACACAGGCAGTAAGATATTCACATTTTGAAAGGTTGTCATTCTGTTTGTAAAAATGGCACACTCTCCAGACTAGCCCTGAGGAAGTTGTTAACCTTATTCTCAATGGTAATGACATAACCAATTGAGACTGTTGAAATATAATTTATCACTGTGTGTCCTCCCTGCAGTCTGACACTGAGGAGAGAAAAGGGATTACGCCAAGCACATTTATTTTCTAGGTCGCATCAGGACCACACTCTCATTCTTGTAAGAAATTGTTTTCAGCAGTTTCGTTTTTTTAAATTGCACCCAGAGCCATTCTATCCATTCCCCTAACATGATGGAGTGGAGAAACATGGTGGTGTTGAAATGGAGACAAATTGGATTGTGGCCTGGGGAAAAATAGTCATTAGTGAAGCACTAAAACTCTCCCTGGCTGACACCCAGTAAAGTTTCCCTTTACTATAATATTACCATGACTACCCTAACCCTCCACTTGAAGGGTAGGATAATTAATCCTTCATGTGGTTGTCAAAGCCGAAAGCCCCAACCTACACGCCATATTGTCCTGTCACTCAGTGGCTGTGCTGTCAGGTGCTGGTGCTTTCTGTTGGCGTCGGTAGCTGTCTGTTTTTCATCATGAGCCCTAAAGGCAAACTAAAACACCCAAAGTAAACGTTGTCTCTATCTTTCTCCCCCCCTCCCCCTCTTCATCTCTCTCTTACCTTAGCACTATGAGTGAACCTGCCTGAGATGTTTCCTCATCCTCAAACGAAAATTAGAGAATCTCTCCACTAGCAGCCTGATTTCTAATGAGTCCCCTGTAGTGCAGAACATAACTTTTCTTTCTCATAATGTCCATCCCAAAGGGCATCCTATTCCCTAAATAGCGCACTACTTTTGACCAGAGCTTTGGTCAAAAGTAGTGCACTATAAAGGGAATAGGATGCCATTTGGGACACGCCCCTGGTTTCTTTCTTACAAAGTAGAGTAGAAGTACAGACAGTGCTGATAAGGCTGATAAAGCCTCCCTTTGAGTTCAGGTAATCCTGACAAAGCTGTCTCTCTCTCCTGTTACCTCCACTGCATGGTACTGTACTGTACTGTACAGTAGTTGCAATCAGCACACTTGATGAGCTTATGTAGTATTGCAATTCATATGCAAATTGCATGTTTTCCCTCATAATGTAGCAAAAGCATTTTACATCATAACGTTTACATATACATTGATACATTTCTTCACAATATGTGACACAAATAAGAAATTCAATTTTCACAAAACCTATAATGGAGCTATAGCAAGATGACTGTTCATTTGTCTCAAAAGTCCAATGACCCATGACAATCTTGATTGTCCACACTCACAGTGTAAGGATCAGTGAAAGCTGAATGGAGGGTGACACAGATGGGAAAAGACCAGCCTTGCCACCATAATGCAGGATGGACATTTTCCATGGTTAAGATGGTAATGGTAGGGAGTGGGAGAAATGCTGAATACTGACATACTGTTCTGTACTTCTGCCTTTGAAGAATGTCAGTGTCAACACTCAGCCATTCTTGCCTTTTGGATATCCACAGTACATACTTGACCTGGTGCGTGTCCACTTAAACCAGAGGTCACTCAAAGCGCTAAGACTAATCACCATTGTACTTTAACGTGACTCATGTGCTGAAAAGCCTCACGTTTGTTTTGTATGGTGGTGGTGAGAGAGCTGCAACAGTTTCCTAAGTGATTTTCACTACTGGGTCGGTAGGGGGCTTGTGTGGTGTTTTCCACTAACCCTAAATCAACCCTGGCAAATCGAGGGCATTGCTTCTCTGGCCTGGCTGCAACATGTATAGCAGGTAGTGAGTGAGACAGGTAAGTTTGGGATTCCAGGAGTGAATTGGAGAGGATTTTATCCTTTAAATAGAAGTGCCTGTTAATGTGGGATCAACAGGAAGCTGTTAGGCTATTTTGGCAGTTACCTCTCTGTCCATTCTACGGGTATCGCTCGAGTCACAACAAAAGGGAATATAACATTGCGGATAATGTTCAGAATGACACAATTTCATAAAGTTCAGAATGACACAATTTCATGTGTACAACATCTAAAGACCTGCATCACTATACTGAGAGCTTTGCCGTTTCTAAAAGGACGTATTTGGGTGTTTTTGGAGCCTTTGTTCATGTTTAGTCAGGGCCCCCATACTACACAATTGAGGACGAGGAAGTGATTTGCTGTTTGGGGTAAGTTTCTCAAAGACAAGTGAAATCACAAAAAAGGTGTCTGGACCCTTCTATAACATGCCATTTACATAAAAAATTGAGATTTGCTTGTAAAAAGAAAAGGTATCCTTTAAATAGTCTTTGTCCTTGGCTTAACACACCCCGCTACTAGCCATATTGTTGTCAGAGTGTTTCAGACTACACCCTGCTGCTTTGGGGGATTTTTGGAGGCTCTGTAACAATAATCAAATCACCGCTGTCTTTACCAGACCATAATTGGGTCAGTGTGTATATTTATAGCGTGTCTTTTCCAACACACACACTCACTGCTTTCATGCTAAGTGGTCCTCCAGCTAAATGGCAACAATTGCTGTTTACTCTCATTAACCTTCAGTTAATGGCCACGTAGTACATCTTAGTGCATCAACCATGGCAAATAAATACATGGACTCTCAAGCCTCTCATCAAGGCCAAATAGCCACTGTAACCCTCTGCTGTGAAGGGGAAATAAGAAATGATATATGCCAGCGGTTCACAAACTGTGGGTTGAGACCTACTTGTGGGTCACGCCAGGGGTCCAGGTGGGTCGCGGGATGACATTGCCCAAAAAATTAAATAAAGCAAAATATACAGTACCAGTCCAAAGTATGGACACACCTTCTCATTCAAGGGTTTTTCTTTATTTTTATTATTTTCTACATTATAGAATAATAGTGAATACATCAAAACTATGAAATAACACATATGGAATAATGTAGTAACCAAAAAAGTGTTAAACAAATCCAAATATATACTGCTCAAACAAATAAAGGGAACAGTTAAACAACACATCCTAGATCTGAATGAATGAAATAATCTTATTAAATACTTTTTTCTTTACATAGTTGAATGTGCTGACAACAAAATCACACAATTTATCAACCCATGGAGGTCTGGATTTGGAGTCACACTCAAAATTAAAGTGGAAAACCACACTACAGGCTGATCCAACTTTGATGTAATGTCCTTAAAACAAGTCAAAATGAGGCTCAGTAGTGTGTGTGTGGCCTCCACGTGCCTGTATAACCTCCCTACAACGCCTGGGCATGCTCCTGATGAGGTGGCGGATGGTCTCCTGAGGGATCTCCTCCCAGACCTGGACTAAAGCATCCGCCAACTCCTGGACAGTCTGTGGTGCAACGTTGGTGGATGGAGCGAGACATGATGTCCCAGATGTGCTCAATTGGATTCAGGTCTGGGGAACGGGCGGGCCAGTCCATAGCATCAATGCCTTCCTCTTGCAGGAACTGCTGACACACTCCAGCCACATGAGGTCTAGCATTGTCTTGCATTAGGAGGAACCCAGGGCCAACCGCACCAGCATATGGTCTCACAAGGGGTCTGAGGATCTCATCTCGGTACCTAATGGCAGTCAGGCTACCTCTGGCGAGCACATGGAGGGCTGTGCGGCCCCCCAAAGAAATGCCACCCCACACCATGACTGACCCACCGCCAAACCGGTCATGCTGGAGGATGTTGCAGGCAGCAGAACGTTCTCCACGGTGTCTCCAGACTCTGTCACGTCTGTCACGTGCTCAGTGTGAACCTGCTTTCATTTGTGAAGAGCACAGGGCGCCAGTGGCGAATTTGCCAATCTTGGTGTTCTCTGGCAAATGCCAAACGTCCTGCACGGTGTTGGGCTGCAAGCACAACCCCCACCTCTGGACGTCGGGCCCTCATACCACCCTCATGGAGTCTGTTTCTGACCGTTTGAGCAGACACATGCACATTTGTGGCCTGCTGGAGGTCATTTTGCAGGGCTCTGGCAGTGCTCCTCCTGCTCCCCCTTGCACAAAGGCGGAGGTAGCGGTCCTGCTGCTGGGTTGTTGCCCTCCTACGGCCTCCTCCACGTCTCCTGATGTACTGGCCTGTCTCCTGGTAGCGCCTCCATGCTCTGGACACTACGCTGACAGACACAGCAAACCTTCTTGCCACAGCTCGCATTGATGTGCCATCCTGGATGAGCTGCACTACCTGAGCCACTTGTGTGGGTTGTAGACTCCGTCTCATGCTACCACTAGAGTGAAAGCCCCGCCAGCATTCAAAAGTGACCAAAACATCAGCCAGGAAGCATAGGAACTGAGAAGTGGTCTGTGGTTCCCACCTGCAGAACCACTCCTTTATTGGGGGTGTCTTGCTAATTGCCTATAATTTCCAACTGTTGTCTATTCTATTTGCACAACAGCATGTGAAATTTATTGTCAATCAGTGTTGCTTCCTAAGTGGACAGTTTGATTTCACAGAAGTGTGATTGACTTGGAGTTACATTGTGTTGTTTAAGTGTTCCCTTTATTTTTTTGAGCAGTGTATTTTATATTTGAGATTCTTCAAAGTAGCCACCCTTTGCCTTGATGACAGCTTTGCACACTCTTGGCATTCTCTCAACCAGCTTCACCTGGAATGCTTTTCCAACAGTCTTGAAGGAGTTCCCACATACAGTATGCTGAGCACTTGGCTGCTTTTCCTTCACTCTGTGGTCC
Source organism: Salmo salar (assembly GCF_965601325.2). Classification (NCBI taxonomy): domain Eukaryota; kingdom Metazoa; phylum Chordata; class Actinopteri; order Salmoniformes; family Salmonidae; genus Salmo; species Salmo salar. The sequence continues at coordinate 13,658,199 of NC_138314.1, read as the reverse complement.
AACTCATCCCAAACCATCTCAATTGGGTTGAGGTCAGGTGATTGTGGAGGCCAGGTCATCTGATGCAGCACTTCATCACTCTCCTTCTTGGTCAAATAGCCCTTACACAGAATGGAGGTGTGTTAAATCATTGTCCTGTTGAAAATCAAATGATAGTCCCACTAAGCGCAAACCAGATGGGATGGCGTATTGCTGCAGAATGCTGTGGTAGCCATGCTGGTTAAGTGTGCCTTGAATTCTAAATAAATCACTGACAGTATCACCAGCACAGCACCCCCACACCATCACACCTCCTCCTCCATGCTTCAGGGTGGGAACCAGACATGTGTAGATCATCCATTCACCTTCTCTGCATCTCACACAGATACAGCAGAGTCCAAAAATCTCAAATTTGGACTCATTAGACCAAAGGACAGATTTCCACCGGTCTAATGTCCATTGCTTGTGTTTCTTGGCCCAAGCAAGGCTCTTCTTCTTTTTGGTGTCCTTTAGTAGTGGTTTCCTTGCAGCAATTTCTGAGGCTGGTAACTCTAATGAACTTATCCTCTGCAGCAGAGGTAACTCTGCGTCTTCCTTTCCTGTGGCGGTCCTCATGAGAGCCAGTTTCATCATAGCGATTGATGGTTTTTCAAATCAAATCAAATTGTATTAGTCACATGCGCCAAATACAACAAAATTGTATTAGTCACAAGCGCTGAATACATCAGGTGTTGACCTTACAGTGAAATGCTTACTTACGAGTCCCTAACCAACAATGCAGTGTCAAAAAATATGGATGAGAATAAGAGATAAAAGTAACAAGTAATTAAAGAGCAGCAGTAAAATAACAATAGCGTGACTACTGTTGAAGTCGGAAGTTTACATTCACCTTAGCCAAATACATTTAAACTCAGTTTTTCACAATTCCTGACATTTAATCCTAGTAAACATTTCCTGTTTTAGGTGAGTTAGGATCACCACTTTATTTTAGGAATGTGAAATGTCAGAATAATAGTAGAGAGAATGATTTATTTCAGCTTTTATTTCTTTCATCACATTCCCAGTGGGTCAGAAGTTTACATACACTCAATTAGTATTTGGTAGCATTGCCTTTAAATTGTTTAACTTGGGTCAAACATTTCGGGTAGCCTTCCACAAGCTTCCCACAATAAGTTGGGTGAATTTTGGCCCATTCCTCCTGACAGAGCTGGTGTAACTGAGTCAGGTTTGTAGGACTCCTTGCTCGCACACGCTTTTTCAGTTCTGCCTACAAATTTTCTATGGGATTGAGGTCAGGGCTTTGTGATGGCCACTCCAATACCTTGACTTTGTTGTCCTTAAGCCATTTTGCCACAACTTTGGAAGTGTGCTTGGGGTCATTGTCCATTTGGAAGACCCATTTGCAACAAAGCTTTAACTTCCTGACTGATGTCTTGAGATGTTGCTTCAATATATCCACATAATTGTCCTTCCTTGTGATGCCATCTATTTTGTGAAGTGCACCAGTCCCTCCTGCAGCAAAGCACCCCCACAACATGATGATGCCACCCCCGTGCTTCACGGTTGGGATGGTGTTCTTCGGCTTGCAAGCATCCCCCTTTTTCCTCCAAACATAACGATGGTCATTATGGCCAAACAGTTCTATTTTTCTTTCATCAGACCAGAGGACATTTCTCCAAAAAGTACGATCTTTGTCCCCATGTGCAGTTGCAAACCATAGTCTGGCTTTTTTTACAGCGGTTTGGAGCAGTGGCTTCTTCCTTGCTGAGCGGCCTTTCAGGTTATGTTGATATAGTACTCATTTTACTGTGAATATTGATACTTTTGTACCTGTTTCCTCCAGCATCTTCACAAGGTCCTTTGCTGTTATTCTGGGATGGATTTGCACTCTTCGCACCAAAGTACGTTCATCTCCTGGAGACAGAACGCGTCTCCTTCCTGAGCGGTATGACGGCTGCGTGGTCCCATGGCGTTTATACTTGCATACTATTGCTTGTACAGATGAACGTGGTACCTTCAGGCATTTAGAAATTGGTCCCAAGGATGAACCAGACTTGTGGGGGTCTACAATTTGTTTTCTGAGGTCTTGGCTGATTTCTTTTGATTTTCCCATGATGTCAAGCAAAAAGGCACTGAGTTTGAAGGTAGGCCTTGAAATACATCCACAGGTACACCTCCAATTGACTCATGATGTCAATTAGCCTATCAGAAGCTTCTAAAGCAATGACATCATTTTCTGGAATTTTCCAAGCTGTTTAAAGGCACAGTCAACTTAGCTTAACTTCTGACCCACTGGAATTGTGACACAGTGATTTATAAGTGACATGATTTGCATTTTAATGAGGGAAATAAGTATTTGACCCCTCTGCAAAACATGACTTAGTACTTGGTGGCAAAACCCTTGTTGGCAATCACAGAGGTCAGACGTTTCTTGTAGTTGGCCACTAGGTTTGCACACATCTCAGGAGGGATTTTGTCCCACTCCTCTTTGCAGATCTTCTCAAAGTCATTAAGGTTTCGAGGCTGACGTTTGGCAACTCGAACCTTCAGCTCCCTCCACAAATTTTCTATGGGATTAAGGTCTGGAGACTGGCTTGGCCACTCCAGGACCTTAATGTGCTTCTTCTTGAGGCACTCCTTTGTTGCCTTGGCCGTGTGTTTTGGGTCATTGTCATGCTGGAATACCCATCCACGACCCATTTTCAATGCCCTGGCTGAGGGAAGGAGGATTTCACCCAAAATTTGACGGTACATGGCCCCGTCCATCGTCCCTTTGATGCGGTGAAGTTGTCCTGTCCCCTTAGCAGAAAAACACCCCCAAAGCATAATATTTCCACCTCCATGTTTGACGGTGGAGATGGTGTTCTTGGGGTCATAGGCAGCATTCCTCCTCCTCCAAACACGGCGAGTTGAGTTGATGTCTAAGAGCTCCATTTTGGTCTCATCTGACCACAACACTTTCACCAGTTGTCCTCTGAGTCATTCAGATGTTCATTGGCAGACTTCAGACGGGCCTGTATATGTATTCTTGAGCAGGGGGACCTTGCGGCCGCTGCAGGATTTCAGTCCTTCACGGCGTACTGTGTTACCAATTGTTTTCTTGGTGACTATGGTCCCAGCTGCCTTGAGATCATTGACAAGATCCTCCCGTGTAGTTCTGGGCTGATTCCTCACCGTTCTCATGATCATTGCAACTCCACGAGGTGAGATTTTGCATGGAGCCCCAGGCCGAGGGATATTGACAGTTCTTTTGTGTTTCTTCCATTTGCGAATAATCGCACCAACTGTTGTCACCTTCTCACCAAGCTGCTTGGCGATGGTCTTGTAGCCCATTCCAGCCTTGTGTAGGTCTACAATTTTGTCCCTGACATCCTTGGACAGCTCTTTGGTCTTGGCCATGGTGGAGAGTTTGGAATCTGATTTGATTGATTGCTTCTGTGGACAGGTGTCTTTTTTACAGGTAACAAGCTGCGGTTAGGAGCACTCGCTTTATGAGTGTGCTCCTAATTTCAGCTCGTTACCTGTATAAAAGACACCTGGGAGCCAGAAATCTTTTTGATTGAGAGGGGGTCAAATACTTATTTCCCTCATTAAAATGCAAATCATTTTATAACACTTTTGACGTGTGTTTTTCTGGATTGTTTTGTTGTTATTCTGTCTCTCACTGTTCAAATAAACCTACCATTAAAATTATAGACTGATCCTTTCTTTGTCAGTGGGCAAACGTACAAATCAGCAGGGGATCACTGTATTCCCCCACCGTATAGGCTATAGTCATTGTTGGTGATCAGGCCTACCACTGTTGTGTCATCGGCAAATTTAATGATGGTGTTGCAGTCGTGCTTGGCCGTGCAGTCATGAGTGAACTGGGAGTACAGGAGGGGACTGAGCACGCACCCCTGAGGGGCCCCCATGTTGAGGATCAGTATGGCGGATGTGTTGTTACCTACCCTTACCACCTGGGGGCGGCCCGTCAGGAAGTCCAGGATCCAGTTGCAGAGGGAGGTGTTTAGTCCCAGGATCCTTAGCTTATTGATGAGCTTTGAGGGCACTATGGTGTTGAACGCTGAGCTGTAGTCAATGAATATAATTCTCACATAGGTGTTCCTTTTGTCCAGGTGGGAAGGGCAGTGTGGAGTGCAATAGAGATTGCATCATCTGTTGGTCTGTTGGGGCGGTATGCAAATTGGAGTGGGTCTAGGGTTTTTGGGATGATGATCTTGATGTGAGCCATGACCATCCTTTCAAAGCTCTTTATGGCTACAGACATGGGTGCTACGGGTCGGTAGTCATTTAGGCAGGTTACCTTAGTGTTCTTGGGCACAGGCCCTATGGTGTTCTGCTTAACCTCTTACATCTAGACGTTCCGCTAGTGGAACACCTGCTCCAATATCCAATGATAGGCGTGGCGCGAATTACAAATACCTCAAAAATACAAAAACTTCAATTTTTCAAACATATGACTATTTCACAGCATTTTAAAGACAAGACTCTCCTTTATCTAACCACACTGTCCGATTTCAAAAAGGCTTTACAGCGAAAGCAAAACATTAGATTATGTCAGCAGAGTACCAAGCCAGAAATAATCAGACACCCATTTTTCAAGCTAGCATATAATGTCACAAAAACCCAGAAGACAGCTAAATGCAGCACTAACCTTTGATGATCTTCATCAGATGACACACCTAGGACATTATGTTATACAATACATGCATGTTTTGTTCAATCAAGTTCATATTTATATCAAAAAACAGCTTTTTACATTAGCATGTGACGTTCAGAACTAGCATACCCCCCGCAAACTTCCGGGGAATTTGCTAACAATTTACTAAATTACTCACGATAAACGTTCACAAAAAGCATAACAATTATTTTAAGAATTATAGATACAGAACTCCTTTATGCACTCGATATGTCCGATTTTAAAATAGCTTTTTGGTGAAAGCACATTTTGCAATATTCTAAGTACATAGCCCAGCCATCACGGGCTAGCTATTTAGACACCCGGCAAGTTTAGCACTCACCAATATCAGATTTACTATTATAAAAGTTTGATTACCTTTTGTTGTCTTCGTCAGAATGCACTCCCAGGACTGCTACTTCAATAACAAATGTTGGTTTGGTCCAAAATAATCCATCATTATATCCGAATTGCGGCGTTTTGTTCGTGCGTCCCAGACACTATCCGAATGGTAAAGAAGGGTCGTGCGCATGGCGCAATTCGTGACAAAAAAATTCTAAATATTCCATTACCGTACTTCGAAGCATGTCAACCGCTGTTTAAAATAAATTTTTATGCAATTTATCTCGTAAAAAAGCGATAATATTCCGACCGGGAATCTCCTTTTCGGCAAACAGAGGAAAAATCACAAAGACGGGGGCGGCCAGGGCACGCGCCTAAGCCCACAGTCCCTTGATCGGCCACTTGAGAAAGGCGATAATGTGTTTCAGCCTGGGGCTGGGATGATGACATTCTGTTTTTTCCCGGGCTCTGAGCGCCCATGGAAGATGTAGGAAGTGTCACGTTAGAGCAGAGATCCTTTGTAAAAGATAGAGATGGCAAAGAAGATCAAGAAATGGTCAGACAGGCCACTTCCTGTAAAGGAATCTCTCAGGTTTTTGCCTGCCATATGAGTTCTGTTATACTCACAGACACCATTCAAACAGTTTTAGAAACTTTAGGGTGTTTTCTATCCAAAGCCAATAATTATATGCATATTCTAGTTACTGGGCAGGAGTAGTAACCAGATTAAATCGGGTACGTTTTTTATCCGGCCGTGTCAATATTGCCCCCTACCCCCAACAGGTTAAAGTAATGATGGACTGTTGTTTCTCTTTGCTTATTTGAGCTGTTCTTGCCATAATATGGACTTGGTCTTTTACCAAATAGGGCTATCTTCTGTATACCAACCCTACCTTGTCACAACACAAATGATTGGCTCAAACGCATTAAGAAGGAAAGAAATTCCACTATTAAACTTTTAACAAGGCAGACCTGTTAATTTAAATGCATTCCAGGTGACTACCTATTGAAGTTGGTTGAGAGAATGCTATGAGTGTGCAACGCTGTCATCAAGGCAAAGGCTGGCTACTTATAAGAATCTCAAATATAAAAAATATATTTTGCTTACCACATGATTCCATATGTGTTATTTCATAGTTTTGATGTCTTCAGTATTATTCTACGATGTAGAAAATAGTAAAAAATAAAGGTAAACCCTTGAATGAGTAGGTGTGTCCAAGCTTTTGACTGGTACTGTATTTATTTTTTGTTAATCACATTTTGGGATATAAAGTTTTCAGTGTAAACTTAAACGACTAAAACCAAATAGAAAGTATGTAGGAAAGATAATGGACTAATACATTTTTCAATAATACCTTCCCCACCTGGTCAAATGTATGTGCTGTTATTGTGAAGTGGAAAAGTCTAGGAGCAACAAAAGCTCATCCACGAAGTGGTAGGCCACAGAAGCTCACAGAACGGGACCGCCAAGTGCTGAAGCACGTAGCGCGTAAAAATCATCTGTCCTTAGTTGTAAACAAACTGCCTCTGGAAGCAATGTCAGCACAAGAACTGTTCTTCGGGAGCTTCATGAAATGGCTTTCCATGGCTGAGCGGCCGTACACAAGCCTAAGATCTCTATGCGCGATGCCAAGCGTCGGCTGGATTGGTGTAAAGCTCGCCGCCATGGAGTGATGAATCACGTTTCACCATCTGGCAGTCCGAGGGAAGAATCTGGTTTTGGCAGATGCCAGGAGAATGCTACCTGCCCGAATGCATAGTGCAAACTGTAAAGTTTGGTGGAGGAGGAATAATGGCCTCACTAATGCTCTTGTGGCTGAATGGAAGCAAGTCCCCACAGCAATGTTCCAACATCTAGTGGAAAGCCCTCCCAGAAGAGTGGAGGCTGTTATAGCAGCAAAGCGCGGACCAACTCCATATTAATGCCCATGATTTTGGAATGAGATGTTCCATGAGCAGTTGTCCACATACACTACCGTTCAAAAGTTTGGGGTCACTTAGAAATGTCCTTGTTTTTTAAAGAAAAGCACATTTTTGAGCCATTAAAATAACATCAAATTGATCTGAAATACAGTGTAGACATTGTTAATGTTGTAAATGACTATTGTAGCTGGAAACGGCTGATTTACTTTTTAATGGAATATCTACATAGGCGTACAGAGGCCCATTATCAGCAACCATCATCCTGTGTTCCAATGGCACGTTGTGTTAGCTAATCCAAGTTTATAATTTTAAAAGGCTAATTGATGATTAGAAAACCCTTTTGCAATTATGTTAGCACAGATGAAAACTGTTGTACTGATTAAAGAAGCAATAAAACTGCCTTCTTTAGACTAGTTGAGTATCTGGAGCATCAGCATTTGTGGGTTCGATTAAAGGGTCAAAATGGCCAGAAACAAAACTTTCTTCTGAAACTTGTCAGTCTATTCTTGTTCTGAGAAATGAAGGCTATTCCATGCGAAAAATCGCTAAGAAACTGAAGATCTCCAGAATGCTGGCCTTCTAGGCAGAGTTCCTTTGTCCAGTGTCTGTGTTCTTTTGCCCATTTTAATCTTTTCTTTTTATTGGCCAGTCTGAGATATGTCTTTTTCTTTACAACTCTGCCTAGAAGGCCAGCATCCCGGAGTCGCCTCTTCACTGTTGACGTTGAGACTGGTGTTTTGCGAGTACTATTTAATGAAGCTGCCAGGACGTTTCTAAGATAGCCCAAACTTTTGAACGGTAGTGTACTGCTGGGCAATGGAATGAAACTGTGCATTTGCCATATTCCTGACTTGTCTATTCATTAATTTATGCATTCTCCTCTCATGTGAATATGACAGAGAACTTGACTCTCTAAGGAGAAGCACACAGCCATCGTGATGAAGATCATCAGTCTTCATTCTGATGCACTGTCACATACTCAAGCGCATTCATTTGAATTACATTCAGACATTCAGCAGTATTCATGCCCAAGCATCACTCAACGGTTTAATAAAGGGATCTGGTTCCTAAAGGCATAGATTGTGTTGTAGTAAAAAGCTTGGTTAAGCGGCGTAGTGGCCCTTTGATTGAATTTGCTGTTAACTGACATCACTGTTTATCCTGCAGCACAGCTGGGCTTTCCCCTCAGAGCTCCTGGGGTGCATCCTAAATGGCACTCTATTCCCTATACAGTGCACTAGTTTTGACCAGAGCCTTACATAGGGAAAAGGGTGCCATTGTGAATTGCAGAGTGGTGGTGGGCCCCTAAGTATCTCAGCCTTGGCCCTTAGCTACATATTGCTCCACAATTTCCTTAGGAGTCACTATTCTCTGGCCTGTCTGAGGAATAATAAAGTCCCCTCGCAGGCAATTGCAGGCCAGATGGTAAAACCCAAGTGTTTATCAGACCCAAGCAGGTCTTTCATCTAGAGGCATCCACAATAATCCTTTTAATTAGGAACCAGGCTTTTAGAGGCAAGCATGGCCAGTCCATTCTCCGACCCCCATACTAAACAGCTAGTAATTCCCAATTCCCTCCCTACCACTTCCCCTTGGCCCTAACCCTTCACTGTTTGCAGTCTGTAAATTGGAAGCAATATGGTAGAAGATCCACAATTACCCTGCTTTTACCTTTCCAGAATGTTCAGATCTGCAAATCTTAAAGGGTTAGAGCCAATGAGTAGAGGTAGGGACTGACTGCTAACGCCGTATGATGTCTTCTCCTCTTGCCACCACCACCGCCATGTATTTAGGCTCCTCTGTGCAATCTATTCCTCTGCAGGTTTATACAGTACCAGTCAAAAGTTTGGACACACCTCCTGATTCAAGGGTTTTTCTTTATTTTGACTATTTTCTACATTGTAGAATAATAGTGAATACATCAAAACTATGAAATAACACACAGAATCATGGAGTAACTAAAAAAGTGTTAAACAAATCAAAATATATGAACATTTTAGATTCTTCAAAGTAGCCACCCTTTGCGCCCTGATGACAGCTTTGCACACTTTTGACTGGTACTGTATATGTGGCCTTGCAGATATATGCCCTATTAACAGAGCTATAGTGGATAGGCTCTTTTTTAGGGGCTTGGTCAGGAACTTGACCCAGGCCAGGCAGGAGAGATGAGTGTCAACTCCATCCATCCACCCATCCAGCTCTGTCCTGTTAGTCCCCTGGATGGGCAAAGGGTTCAGATCAGACTAAGCAACTTTTCAATGGGCACCACCCTCCATCTCTCTGACAGCTGTGGAGTGATGCACTCAATACGTGCAACTCAGTACTTAACATATTGAAGCACTTCACTATCAAACGTGTTTATGAAGACTGTGATGTTAGTGATGTTCTAATGTAATTTACTTGTTATTGTATCTAGGTTTTGTGTTTATATTTTACTTTATGGTCTCAGGGCACCATTGAAAATGAGACCCTGGTTTCAATTGGGCTCCCTTGATAAAAGGAAAAGTTCATTTCGCTATGAATATGCACAGTCATATCTGTGTTGTCATTTCATTTCTCAGTGTAACCGAGTGTGGTTCTGGTCTACAGAGAGAGAATAGCCTGTGCCAGCTCTGTTTATTGACACACCCCTTTTGTTTCCCACCAAACAAACCCCTTCTCCTATCCTCTGCATTTCCATTGAGGAAACAGGGAACATTGCATTCTTGGGAGCTCTCCCATACCAACACTGCCAGGCTTAATTGCTAAATGGAGTCATTGATGTGTCTTGTTGCAGCTCGCTCTGTCAAAGGACTGCTTTGTTCCCCAATGTGGCCCTTACTTCAATGGCATGTAACACGTACTCAGCAAATAAGGTCTGTATATGTGTGGAGAGGAACGGGAGTGGAGGAAAATGATATCAGAGAGCTGCTATCCCCAATCTCTTTTGATACCTCCCATCCTTCTCGCTGTGTGCATGTGTCATCCTCCCCAGGGCTGGATGTGCGTGTGTCTTGAGAGAGAGAGAGACTGTCTGTCTCTCTACAGGAGGGTTAGGAAATGCACCTGCCTTAGCTCAGGACTCATGATGGATGAAGAGCCAACACGGAATGGCCTGGGGTTGGTGGGGGGAGGTTCTAGCAGTCATTTCTTCCTTCGGAGTGACTGTTTCCACCTTCTTCTGAGTGAAGCTTCTGCAACTGTTCGTATCACGATCTGCGCATTCTCCACGAGTAGAGAACAGGCTACTCAGGATAGTGGTGCACGTTTTAATAAAGTTCGATCAAAACTGAATCAATGTCTGCAAGGTCACATAATGATGGTATTCTACATAACATCACTGAATATAATAGCATACATATAATGTTACTGTAAGACAAAAACACCCCCATGGATGGAGGAAGAGGCTCTTTTATCTCTCGCCCACACCCAAGCTCCCTCCAGCCCAACCCAGGCATGTGGACGGGGGGCAGGGGCTTGGTTTGGTTATGGGGCCAGCGCTACAGGGCTGTAGCGGGCCTGCCAGAGACCGTCAGAACATCATCTAGTGTTTCATTGTGGGAGTGTGGTCGAGCGATGAGGATATCAGTGGTTTCACACAGTGTTGTATCCTTGAGAGTGAATTAAATCTGTTTTCCACGTTTTAATTTTTCTTTTATTTAACCTTTATTTAACTAGGCACAGGGTGGGGGTTTAGAGCGAGGTCTGGAAATGATGGTGTTACTAGCTTCATATGGTTAAACACATCAATCTATACCATAGGCTGCATTCCATATTCCAGGGCTAACTCTGCATCTCCCATTAAACGTCTTTTGAAATATAGTAATCCTCGCTGTTATAGCAGACCATGATAAAATCTACTAGAAAGGAATAAAGATCTAACGAAGATCTAATAAAGATAAATCGCCTCTTTTAAAAAATATATACATCCTGTAGAGTGGGCCTATATTAACCGGTACTGAGCACTTGGCTTGGCTGGGCTTAAGGTGTTACTCAATGTGGATGTGTATTCCTCCATCCCGCTCTCTCTCACTCTGCAGCTACATTGCATTGAGCTGTCTCCTGTGTCCTTAAGCTTGGCCCTTCATCGCAACGTTCTCTCCTTCATCTAGCCAAAGAATCAGCCATCAGTTACCTCATATCATCTGCAGACCAGGGTTCTGCTTTCTCTGAGTAGAGTGATTAAGTCGGTCTGTCTTGAGAAATGAGAGAGATGAAGAGTGAACGTCAGTGATTTTTACCGTTAGAGTAGACTCTTCACTCGTCTGTCTGACAGTGTCAACCCCCACCCTGTGTTTTCTTTAGTCTGCTGCTGCTCCTGCTAGCAGGCCATGATTAGTCTGCTGCTGCTCCTGCTAGCAGGCCATGATTAGTCTGCTGCTGCTCCTGCTAGCAGGCCATGATTAGTCTGCTGCTGCTCCTGCTAGCAGGCCATGATTAGTCTGCTGCTGCTCCTGCTAGCAGGCCATGATTAATGAACAGTTCATCAAATCAAATCAAATGTTATTCGTCACATTGTTTGTAATCAACAGGTGTAGACTTCCATTGAAATGCTTACTAACGGGCCCTTTCCAACAATGCAGAGAGAAAGAAAATAGAGAAATAATAGAAAAGTAAAACGCGTATTAATAAGTACACAATGAGTAACGATAACTTTGCTATGTACAAGGGGTACCAGCACTGAGTGGATGTGCAGGGGTACGAGGTAATTTAGGTAGATATGTACATATAACTAGGAATAAAGTGGCAGATAATAAACAGTAGCAGCAGCGTACACTACCGTTCAAAAGTTTGAGGTCACTTAGAAATGTCCTTGTTTTTGAAAGAAAAGCAAATTGTTTGTCCATTTAAAATAACATCAAATTGATCAGAAATACAGTGTAGACATTGTTAATGTTGTAAATGACTATTGTAGCTGGAATCGGCAGATTTTTCTATGGAATATCTACATAGGCGTACAGAGGCCCATTATCAGCAACCATCACTCCTGTGTTCCAATGGCACGTTGTGTTAGCTAATCCAAGTTTAGCATTTTAAAAGGCTAATTGATCATTAGAAAACCCTTTTAATTGATGTTCCAACATCTAGTGGAAAACCTTCCCAGAAGAGTGGAGGGTGTTATAGCATCGAAGGGGCGACCAAATCCACATTAATGCCCATGATTTTGAATGAGATGTTCGACAGGTGTCCACATACTTTTGGTCATGTAATGTATATATATTGCTCGTTCTGAGATTTCTTTATTTCTTTCTTTTTACTTTTTAGATTATGTGTGTATTGATTGATATTCCTAGGTATTGCTGCACTGTTGGAGCTACAAACACAAGCATTTCGCTGCAGGTGCGATTAAAATCTGTGTACTCGACCAATAAACTTTGATTTGATTTCATCATGACTGTGGTTTGTTTGTGCATGAAAGACACTGATTAACATCTCCCTCATGCCGTCCCTATCATAGAGAGACAGTTCATTCTGATCTCCTCTGTTCTACAGTTGTACTACATAAACACAGTATTTAAGTATGCTACAGACTGCTAGCGGCCAGTATGAGAGATTGGAGAGTGTATACTGCAGGGGCAGTCCTGTCCTGCTCAGTCTCAGCTTCCTGCAGGATGTGACTGGAGAATTGGTCTGACCTTGTTCGCTTGCACGGAAAGGCTCGCAGATGTCACTGGGAGATAAAATCCATAACAGTCATGATTGTGTCAGAGGAGGCGGGGAGTTGGAGGGATAAGAGTGGCGGGAGGAGGGGGGGCGGTGCATTGGGCCAAAGGTCACAGGATCACAGAGTAGCAGTCAATCGTTTCACTTTCACTGAAATATAATTTCTTGTTGCTTCCCTGCTCCTGCTACTGGGTTGGAGAACTCAGCATTGCAGAGCACAGCACATTGCTGAGTCCTCCAACCCAGTAGCAGGACACTGCTGAGTCCTCCAACCAGCATACTGCTGTGTCTTCCAACCCAGTAGTAGGAGCAGGGAAGCAGCAGAAAATTATATTTTAATGAAAGTAAAACTATTTTTGAACTTTGTTGAACACCGGCCGACTAGATAAGAGAACTTGACGTGGAAAAAACCCAGTACACATGGCAGCCTTAGGACAGGTTCAACTTCAATTCTGCCATTCGTTTTCATTTGTTCCACTTTTTTTATTTAAATGATGGCCTCGGAGTAACGTGAAGAGATAAGATTGATGGAATCTGGACATTGGTTTAGTCAGATATAACTCTCAGGGTTCTGACAGTGGCCCATACATGCAGCTGGCCCAACAACTGCCTGCAGTCTGGGTTTAGAATAAGAGTGGTGAGGAATGTGAAGCTAGGTAAGCCAACTTCTGCCACGCAAATATGTACAGCAGGCATGGCTCACGCCCTATTTGTCAGCCAGGCAAATTGAGAGAGAGAGAGGACCAAATTGGTGGTCTCTATATTTGCAGAATCCCCCATGGTGCATTCTGCCCAGATGGTGTTACAGCACACTTGTGGCAGGGAGGGCAGTGAGACTATTTGACCTTGCTACTGTGGTCTAAATACTTCCACATATTTACCAGCCAGAGCTAAGCCACAGTGACTTCTGCTTAAGCTCTCACTTTATTCTAATTGACTTCTGGTTTTCTTTGTGTTCGTCCCAACTGGCACCCTATTCCCTAGATAGTGCACTACTTTTGACTGGGGCCCATGCACCCTATTCCCTACATAGTGCACTACTTTTGACCAGGGCCCATGCACCCTTTTCCCAATATCGTGCACTACATTTGACCAGGACCCATGGGGTGCCATTTGGGACACAGCCTGTGGTCATGGTCAAATACAGGACATGCCACAGATGCCCTCATTGGTCATTCCCTCTAAGGTAGATTAGACCAGATGCAGTCTAACATGGTCATGTGTGTTAGCTTCAGGGCAATGGAATATGGTTTTCATCAAGAGAAGGGGCACTGATTGTCATGTTTATTACATTCAGGTGGATGTGTATTTCATTTCATCAAGGAAACAGGCATCTTACAGAGGATCAGTGGAATGTCTCTCTACATGAAAGGTGTGTGTGTGTGTGTACGCGTGTGTCCAAATCAAATCAAACGTTATTTGTCACATGCGTGAAATGCTTACTTACAAGCCCTTAACCAACAGTGCAGTTCAAGAAGATGAAAATATTTACCAAGTAGACTAAAATAAAAAGTAATAATTAAAAGTAACACAATAAGAATAACAATAGCAAGGCTATATACAGAGGGCACCGGTACCGAGTCAGTGTGCAGGGGTACAGGCTAGTTCAGGTAATCTGTACATGGAGGTGGGGGCAAAGTGACTATGCATAGGTAACATACAACCAGCGAGTAGCAGCAGTGTAAAAAAGGGAGGGGGGGGGGGTCAATGTAAATTGTCCGGTGGCAAATTTATGAATTGTTCAGCAGTCTTATGGCTTGGGGGTAGAAGTTGTTGAGGAGCCTTTTGGTCTTAGACTTGGTGCTCCGGCACTGCTTGCCGTGCGTTAGCAGAGAAAATAGTCTATAACTTGGGTGACTGGAGTCTTATGGGCTTTTCTCTGACACCGCCTATTATATAGGTCCTGGATGGCAGGAAGCTTGGCCCCAGTGATGTACTGGGCCGTTTGCACTACCCTCTGTAGCGCCTTAGGCTCAGATGCCGAGCAGTTGCCATACCAGGCGGTGATGCAACTGGTCAAAATGCTCATAATGATGCAGCTGTAGAACCTTTTAAGGATCTGGGGACCCATGCCAAATCTTTTAAGTCTCCTGAGGGGGAAAAGGTTTTGTCGTGCCCTCTTCACGACTGTCTTGGTGTGTTTGGACCATGATAATTCGTTGGTGATGTAGACACCAAGGAACTTGAAACTCTCGACCCGCTCCACTACAGCCCCGTCGATGTTAATGGGGGTCTGTTTGGCCCGCCTTTTCCTGTAGTCCACGATCAGCTCCTTCGTTTTGCTCACATTGAGGGAGAGGTTGTTGTCCTGGCACCACACTGCCAGTTCTCTGACCTCCTCCCTATAGGCCGTCTCATCGTTGTCGGTGATCAGGCCTACCACAGTTGTGTCGTCAGTAAATTGAATGATGGTGTTAGAGTCGTGTTTGGCCACGCAGTCGTGGGTGAACAGGGAATACAGGAGGGGACTGAGTAGACACCCCTGAGGGGCCCCAGTGTTAAGGATCAGCGTGGCAGACGTGTTGTTACCTACTCTTACCACCTGGGGGCGGTCCGTCAGGAAGTCCAGGATCCAGTTGCAGAGGGAGGTGTTTAGTTCCAGTGTTTAGTCCCAGTGTTTAGTCCCAGAGTCATTAGCTTAGTGTCTGTCTGTGTGTGTGCATGCGTGCATGCGGGGTGAGTAACTCCTAGGCTGGTTCTGTCCCAGTCCACTTGTGGTGCTTATTGGGCTGTGGGCTGGCTGGGGGAAGCTCAGAAGATTAAGGGAAGTAGGTAGGGGGCTCAGAGGTAAGGTGCTGTCTTCACCCTCCTCATCCTCCCCCATACTGCTACTGCTTTACAACCTACTCATCCTGACTGACTCAGTCTTTATAGACATGGAGATCCATTGGCCCTAGCACCCACCTCTGAGTGTTAGCATTATGCTCATCATGCCCAGCAGGTCTACACACATGCAGGTACACACACACACAGTTGAGGAGCTCATCCACTGTGGAAAAGACAAACATGTTCCCTATAAACTGCATCAAGCTAAAGTGCCAACAATGACACCCCATGTGCATGTTACATTGCCTTGCAAAAGTATTCATCTCCCTTGGTGTTTTTCATATTTTGTTGCATTACAACCTGTAATTTAAATAGATTTTTATTTGGATTTCATGTAATGGACATACACAAAACAATCCAAATTAGTGAAGTGAAATGAAAAAAATAAAATGTAAAACATTTTTAACTGAAAAGTGGTGCGTGCATATGTATTCACCCCCTCTGCTATGAAGCCGCTAAATAACATCTGGTGCAACCAATTACCTTCAGAAGTCACATAATTAGTTAGATTACACACAGGTGGACTTTATTTAAGTGTCACACGATCTCAGTACATATACACCTGTTCTGAAAGGCCCCAGAGTCTGCACCACTAAGCAAGGGGCACCATGAAGACCAAGGAGCTCTCCAAACAGGTCAGGGACAAAGTTGTGGAGAAGTACAGATCAGGGTTGGGTTATAATAAAATATCCGAAACTTTGAACATCCCACGGAGCACCATTGAATCCATTATTAAAAAATTGAAAGAATATGGCAGCACAACAAACCTGCCAAGAGAGGGCCACCCACCAAAACTCACGGACCAGGCAAGGAGGGCATTAATCAGAGAGGCAACAAAGAGACCAAAAATAACCCTGAAGGAGCTGCAAAGCTCCACAGTGGAGATTGGAATATCTGTCCATAGGACCACTTTAAGCCGTACACTCCACAGAGCTGGGCTTTACGGAAGAGTGCCCAGAAAAATGTCATTGCTTAAAGAAAAAAATAAGCAAACACATTTGGTGTTCGCCAAAAGTCATGTGGGAGACTCCACAAACATATGGAAGAGGGTACTCTGGTCAGATGAGACTAAAATGTAGCTTTTTGGCCATTAAGGAAAACGCTATGTCTGAAGCAAACCCAACACCTCGCATCACCCGGAGAACACCATCCCCACAGTGAAGCATGGTGGTGGCAGCATCATGCTGTGGGGATGTTTTTCATTGGCAGGGACTGGGAAACTGGTCAGAATTGAAGGAATGATGGATGGCGCTAAATACAGGGAAATCCTTGAGGGAAACCTGTTTGTCTTTCAGAGATTTGAGACTGGGACGCAGGTTTACCTTCCAGCAGGGCAATGACCCTAAGCATACTGCTAAAGCAACACTCGAGTGGTTTAAGCGGAAACATTTAAATGTCTTGGAATGGCCTAGTCAATGCCCAGACCTCAATCCAACTGAGAATCTGTGGTATGACTTAAAGATTGCTGTACACCAGTGGAACCCATCCAACTTGAAGGAGCTGAAGCAGTTTTGCCTTGAAGAATGAGCAAAAATCTCAGTGGCAAGATGTGCCAAGCTTATAGAGACATACCCCAAAAGCTGTAATTGCTGCAAAAGGGGGCTTTATAAAGTATTGACTTTGGGGGGTGAATAGTTATGCACGCTCAAGTTTTCCGTTTTTTAGTCTTGTTTCTTGTTTGTTTCACAAGAAAAAATATTTAGCATCTTCAAAGTGGTAGGCATGTTGTGTAAATCAAATGATACAACCCCCCCAAAAAAATCCATTTTAATTCCGGGTTGTAAGGCAACAAATAGGAAAAATGCCAGCGGGGGAGAATACTTTCGCAAGCCACTGTATCTAGGGATACCCATCCCTAGTGTTATCACATAACAGTTTACCACACTAATGCTTATTAAGATTCCATTACTGAATCAATTGAGTTTGAATATCCTCAAGTCACAGTATTACATTTTATTTTCTTAATTCTTATTCCTTAATAGTTTTTCTTTAGAGTTGATGAAAAGGTGCTAATGAATATTCAAATATAGGGCATAAAAAGCAACGGTGCAAAGCATTTTATTTAGTCTCAATGTAAATGTGATTTATTTTTATTTTACACTGGAATACATTGTGGTCTATGTGGCAGCAGCACAGGTTTTCTCATTTTAGCTTCTTAGTCATAGAGCAACAGCAGCTTTTACCCAAGGCTCTCTTTCTCACTCGTTTTCTCTCTTTATCCCTCTCTTTCTCGCTCTCACTTGCTCTCTCGCTTTATCTCTCTCACTCTTTCTCGCTCCCACTCCTCTCTCACTCTTTCTTTTCATCTCTCCCTTTCTCTCTTTCTCTTTCTCTCGCTCGCGTCATTAGTATACATGGCTGAAGTGGAAGTTTAATCGGCCAGAGGATCTCAAATGGCTCCGTTTCCATTCATTTATATTCATCTGAAAGCCATTTCAAGCATAATAATGAGCTTCAAATGTCTAGCTGACTTACAAGTAAACAAACTCCGCTCCTGGCCTCATCTCCTCGCCTCCCCATCAGCAGAATTGCTTCTTGTCTGACCCGTTGTCACCCATTTATATTAAAGGCTGTTTTAACATCTATGCTGTCTCCATTGACAGCCAAGCCGCTGGTGTAGGTGGGGAATACTAATGAAGTGTGTGAGCACAGAGTGGTGTGTCTCAGAAGTGTGCATCCATTATAGACGCAGAGTGGAGCTCTCAGGGGGCCACAGTGAATAGGGCCAATACAAACTTCAGTTATCTAAGCACTGAGAGTTAGTGAGAGTTTGATTACTAGTAAAAAATGACTTAAATAAGGCAAAAGCTCTCGCTCTCTGTCTCTGACTCTCTCTCCCTGTCTCTGGATGGGAAAAGATCTGTCGGTGGAGACGAGAGAAATGAAAAGATGGTGAAAAAGAGAGATTTGATGATTTGAAAGAGCTGGGATTGAGATTGCAGGAGGTTATGGTAGCCGGGGTATTCAGGGGTCTTTTTTCTTATTGGCCTGAGAGTCAGTCCAATCACCTGATCGCTCAGGTCTGAATCTGTTCCTGATTAGAGGAGAAAGATTAAAATATGAAAATCAGTGCTGTGCTGCAGACCTTGAAATTGAACAACCCCACGCTCAGGTCGTACCTCACAGTTTCAAATAGTTTTATCCCCACTGGACATGACCCTGGTCTATAGCAATGTTATTGATGAATGGCACAGGCACTTTCAGAGCAGGCACTAACCCTGTGGGTTGGTAGGGTGGCTATGCCTTAGCTGGGCTATCCCTGTGGGTTGGTAAGGTGGCTAGACCTGAGCCGGGCTATCCCTCTGGGTTGGCATTGTAGGGTGGTGAGGCCTGAGCCTGGCCATCCCAGGACATAAGTGGTCAGTGGGCAGTCTGGAGGAACACATGGTGTCCATCTGCAGCCCACTGGGACGACCCTAACTAACACTTTAATTAATGAGAGAACAATCCCACAAAAAACCCACAGACAGACAGACATCTCTGTGTCCTCAATGGACCAGCATACTCTGCAAATTATGAATTAGTGAACTGGAGAGTGGAGCAATAACCCCACCAGCGCTTCTCTCTCTGCCCAACGCAAGAGTGGTGCCACCCTCAAATGCCTTCACTAACAATGGGCAGGGGATGTAACTAGATTTACATTTTCAAAGGATTCTTTTGTGATTTGATTATGGTTTTCTTATAAATCTAGTCACGGTAGAGCCAGTCATGTAGTTAAGATGTCTAACGTTTCCTCCTCAGTGTTTGGTTGGGATGAGGAAGCAAGTCATACCTGGCTGCCGCTGTTTCTGTTTCTATTTCAGATGAAAGGATGCAGAAAGCACTCCAGGTTGACACGCTGTTCCCTTTTGATGGTTTTTCAGACGTTGCGCTTATATATTTCCCCCTCCCAGAACCACTCCAGCAGATCAGAGCAGCTTTAAAACCGGCAGCTTTCCGCTCAAATCTAAAGCAGGCAAATTAACTGACTCACAGATTTGTGTAGTCAAATGGTTGTGGGATGTGGGGGATAGATGTCTTGCTAGAATCCGATCTATATCGTCGCGCCTGAACAGAACATTAGAGAGCTAGACTACCATACAACAAACCAATCACATCAGGCATCACGCCACCACCCAACAAAGTGAAGAAATAAATGAGAATTTGTGTTGTTTTTCTAATACTTATGGTAATTACTACTCTAAGATCTCAGAACTTTTCACTTTCAGGTTTTCCATTGCTGTTAGAAACATCAATTGGAGTCTGCCAGTGAAATGAGGTTATATTATGTGATATCTATGTCCCTGAGCTGACATATTCTATCATGTGAATATCTATATTAACCCTAAGCTGACACTGGGTGAGGTTTATGACGATGTCACTGTGTCCTTTGGTAAACCTCAATAGGGGCATTGTTCCCCTCCTGGAGCAAGGTGAGGCTTAAGAGGGGATTTGGGAGGTACATTAACACTCAACAATGGGCAGGTCTGTGAGGAATCAGGCCTTTCTTTGAATGTAGCAATGGCTTGCTGTCAGAATTCCCACATTTAAACCAGTATGTGCAGATGGAATCTAGAGTGTGTGTGTGTATGTGTGGTGTGGTGTTCATCCCTTGAGCATTGTTTGTACACTTCATATACAGATGACCTAAAACCAAACTAGATGTTGAAATTACGTCTGTGCCCACTGAGCAGGTTCTAGAGCCAGACTCATTACATTAGAACACTTTTGGCACCAGCAGTGTGCAGTGGGCTTCTAGCCTGACTAATGATTTAATGCTATAAGAGTTAATCTAACCATAATAGAGTAAACCTCTAAGTTGACTGTAAATGACTAGTGATTTACGCATATGTACCTTGGATGGTACCCACATGAATCATGTCCCCGCCTACAAAGATCTGGGCATTTGGATAGACGATAAGCTGTTTTTTAAAAAGTTAACTAAGAAGTTGAGAATAAAAATGGGCTTCTATAGAAATAAGTCATGCCGCTCACTAAATAGTAGAAAGCAGGTCATTCAGTCCACGTTCCTTCCGGTCAGTGTTGGGGATTAGTGAAATACATGTAGTTCAACGAATAATTTAATTACATTTTGCAGTAGCTTGGTGATAGTTGAACTAAATTATAATCTAGTTAGTGTTTTCACTTGTTTTTTTCAATGTACTGGTGTATCTAACTACTGGAACTAAACACAACTTTTTTGGCAAAAATAAAATATGGATGAAGTAGGAAATCATTTCCATTCTTTTTCGAGCATCAGACCTGCATAATGCTCACTTGAAACATAGTTTTGTGTTTAATAGGCTAAATTACACATTCTGTACAAGTAGGACCCCAAAGTTATCTGACCTAGCAATTTGTTGTCTGACATTTCAAATTTATAAAATGATAACTTATTAACTTCTTCCAGTATGATGTAATTGGTAACTTTTGAAACTATATTTTCAGAGTAGCTTCCCCAACACTGCTTTCAGTACTAGACTATGGCAACATCATCTACATGAATGCAGCTGCCACTTCATTAAAGCCCTTGGATGCAGTTTACCATAGTGCACTTAGTTTTATCACGGGTGACAGGCTTTGCAACCCACGTACAGAACAATCTTCAGAGTTCCCTACAACTGGATGCATTGGTGCCTTTCGTGCAGTTCAGTGTTGATTTGAAGACCTCTTTGAGGAATGGGATTGTTTTTCATGAGTGTGTTTAGTATTTTTGCATTCTCTTTGTATTGCTTTCTGGTGTATTTCCTATGTGTAATTTGTTGTGTAATTGTAAGATGCAGGGCTCCCTTGCAAAAGAGACCTTGGTCTCAGTGGGACTACCTGTTAAAGGTAAAATAGGTTCAGTTAGTCGCCAAAGCAGGGAAAACTTCATTTAAACTTTTGACAACTTGTGTAATTTGTTACTTTATTTTTAGCATTGTGCCTACGTTTACTGTAAAACAGACTTGTGATTGACGTTGTTGCCACTTAATTAACAAATGTCTCAGAATCCCATTTTCCGCCCATTGTGTGGTCTGCTCCTGGGCTCTTAAAATGCTCTTTCAGCTGAAATGGTTGTGCTTTGTTTGGCTCTCTCCTTGTTCTTATCACTGTGGGCAAAACACATCATTCGTAGTCCAGGGATTTTATTGGTGGGGGAACAGCTGCTAAATTGTGTTGCTTTTCCCTGATCATTTATTTGAAGCTAAACTAACGTCTCCCAGACTATGTCTCCCAAGCTAATTTGGTAGAACTTAGTCAATCTATGTTCTGTTACCCCCAAAATGAACCCATGATGTTAGAAGTTTGTAGGCTAAGTACTGTATGGTGTTGTTATGCGAGAGGAGAGATCATGAGTATTGGTTGGGCTGACTAACCTAACTTTTCCCCTGCATCCCTGGCTGCTGTTTGTGTTCTATCCTCACACAGTTCACTGACAGACAAAGCTCTGGATTGTTTCACTCTTGGTTGCATCTGCATAGGCCGTCCAGCCAGCTAGCCAGCCGGCCACAGCTGTACTGTCTCACCCTGTGACAGTGTTTGACTCGGACCGCCACGGTTAGTTTCTCTACAGCAGACGGGGGGGGGGGGGGATAAATGTCGAGCTGGGTCACTCTCTCACACACACAGGTGCTTACACACACACACCCACATACACACACCATTGCCAGTGGGTTATGTCAAAGGCCAAGCTGGATCACACACATTAAACCACTGTAAAGCTCTAGGCTGTATGTATTATTATTATTATTATTATTATTGTTATTATTATTATTATTATTAGGTTAAAGCAGGGCAGGGGTCGACCAGTGGACTGTACTCCTATATGACTTTCTCTCCCTCTCTCCCTATACTGCCCTCCTTGGTGTTCCCCACATAGTCTAGCTTTGCTTTACCACACTCACGGCAGCTGTGGGAAGAGATTACCTACATATGGGCACTGATACAGGTGGTAATTCTGGTCCCTGTTGCTGGCTGACTGGGCCTCCCCCAGCGCTGAGGCTGGGTGCTGGGGGCTGGAGCTCACTGTGACTGTGGCCATACTCCCCAAGGCCTGCTAGCACAGCAGCCCGTTCTCCTACCTACAGTACAGCCTCCACTCTGAATAATTGAACAGAGCATAGGGGGGAGGGAGAGGCAAGGAAGGAAAGAGGATCATCGCCATGAACAGATACCAGGAATTCGTTGCTGTGTGTACGTGTGTGTGTGTCTGTTGTGTGTTCGCGTGTGTACATACAGTATGTGTGCACTGTGTGTGTAAAGCAGTAAAGCTGATCGAGCGGGCATGATCGAAGAGGGGTGATTCCTCGAAACCGCTGCCTCCCCCAGGAGACATTTCATTTATTCATGTTGTGTACACTAACACCACTCACTCATTTACACCCACAGAAAACCCAGTCTTTCTTTCTTACTTTCTGTCTATGGCTGACTACAGTTAACCGGCTCTGCATTGTGGCTCAGGTGGGCCTCTAGAGGGAGACCCTGCAGAAACGATGAGGCATAGAGGCCTTTCCTGGGTCAATACAATGTCTTGACATTTCAGCCCACATATCCATTGAAAATGAGAGCCGTGATAAAACATTTGAATTGGTATTCTTGAAAGCAGCATTGTTGCAGGTATCGCTGCATATTTCCCAGTACGTGATGATGAATAAGCCTGTGGATAAAGTCAAGCTTGAAGCACAAAATGTTTAAGTGATTCGGTTTTAGTCCTGGACTAGGTTTTCCATAAATCCCAGTTGGGGGATTCAGAGATTTTCTGTTAATTCTCTCCTGATTCCAGCAATCTTTCAAACAGGATTTCTGGAAAACCTTGGAACTTGATGTAGTGAGGTAGCATGTTAGGTTGTGTGTACCATCCACAACAGCAACACACTACCTCTGCCAACTGTCTGTCTGTCTCCCTGTCCAGTCTATTTGTCTGCAACTTCCTCTCTAATTCCACGAAATGTTAGACATTGTAATATAGCGCAGCTCTGGACTCCAGTATAGTCCTGTCCTCATGTGTAATCATCTCTCATTGACATATCTGAGGCTGAGAGGAGATCTGATCTGTCCCATGCATAGCTGATGATGCCATTGCTATTATTTCTGATTCTCGAGAGGCGAAGAAGCAATTCCAGCTTTACACCATGTCCGCCTTTTTGCAAGGCTTGCTGTTTTCCCATTTGCGTGGGATTAAAGATGCTGCAAATCTTGTTTGCACTGCTGACTGTGTGTGGGTGAGGCTCTGTGAGGTGGTGTGTGTGGTAGAGGTGATGGGGTGGATAAGGAGAGGGAGGGGCGTGCAGCAGTCACCTATTGGCATCCCCTCCCTCCATCCCTAATTTCAAATTCTGATTACATGCCTCTATCAGTATGTATCGGTATTTGACAATATATTTGTGTGTGTGTGTGTGTGTGTGTATGTGCGCATCCAAGTGTGCATACATGTTTGGTACGTCAATAATGAATGAACTATGAGTGGAGGATCCTAATGGCTGTCCTCTCTCTCTCTCTCTCTCTCTCCTCTGCAGGTGCCCCTGGTTGACCAAGGCGATCTCCCCCGCTGTGCCTCTCTACAATGGCGTCGTCTTCCTCTTTGTGCTGGCCAACTTCAGCATGGCTACCTTCATGGACCCTGGAGTCTTCCCCAGAGGTCAGTGTCCCTTACCACTGACAGTATTGGTCTGTATGAGATAAATGGGTCTCTCTCTCTCTCTCTCTTTTTCTCTCTCTCTTTTTCTCTCTCATCTCTGTTTTCTCAGTACCCATTAGCTCAAAAAGACAACCTGTTGGAGAAAATAACTGTGCCCTCTCTGCACCAGGCTGTGCACTACATACAGGCCTGTGACTGAGCGACCAAGCCCTGGTTGAGGCTAAAGATGCCCGCTGCCGCATTAGGAAAATGACTGCCAGTACTTGATGTCAGTCAGCTGTTAGTAACAGTAAAGGAAGGGTAACACTGTGTGTGTTGTCCACTGTAGAGTCTGCGCTGTGGCACATCATATGTGCCCAATGCATTCTCCTGGGGGACAGCCCGGCCCCTATGTTTAGTAATGATCGTTGAATGCGGTCCATTTACACCTGATGGTTGTAACGTGCTTGTAAAATGATAAGCACGTGTCTTTAAGAAATTATCTTCCCCCCCATAAACAGGTAACAATTACTAGGGCATATATGGCACAGCCAGGTTACTGTTTATGTCCCTGAAGTGACAGTGTCCTTCTGGTCTCTCCTCACTGTGGTTGTTATGGAGATGGAGGGGAGAGCAGCAGTAGTTTTATAGAGAGAGGTCGAGTGTTACAGAGAGAAACGTATGCCCACTATAGTGAGATGCCTGTGGCCACATGGATAATCGTACTC
The DNA here is from genome assembly GCF_965601325.2 of Salmo salar. Lineage (NCBI taxonomy): Eukaryota > Metazoa > Chordata > Actinopteri > Salmoniformes > Salmonidae > Salmo > Salmo salar. The sequence goes on along the minus strand of NC_138314.1, from coordinate 13,633,499 downwards.
CTTCTGCCTCCACAAACTGCAGTCAAATCCCTGCTTCTAAGAGCGATGTGACCTTCTCTTTAATTGGTGTGACTCATGTATGACGTACAGTACCAGTCCAAAGTTTGGACACACCTACTCATTCTTGGGCTTTTCTTTATTTTGACTATTTTCTACATTGTAGATTAATAGGGAAGACATCAAAACTATGAAATAACACATATGGAATCATGTAGTAACCAAAAAAGTGTTAAACAAATCTAAATATATTTTATATTTGAGGTTCTTCAAATTGCCACACTTTGCCTTGATGACAGCTTTGCACACTCTTGGCATTCTCTCAACCAGCTTCATGAGGTAGTCACCTGGAATGCATTTCAATTAACAGGTGTGTCTTGTTAAAAGTTAATTTGTAGAATTTCTTTCCTTCTTAATGCGTTTGAGCCAATCAGTTGTGTTGTGACAAGGTAAGGGTGGTATACAGAAGATAGCCCTATTTGGTAAAAGACTAATCCATATTATGTCAAGGACCTCTCAAATAAGCAAAGAGAAACGACAGTCCATCATTACTTCAAGACATGAAGGTCAGTCAATCCGGAACATTTCAAGAACTTTGAACGTTTCTTCAAGTGCAGCCGCAAAAACCATCAAGTGCTATGATGAAACTGGCTCTCATGAGGACCGCCACAGGAAAGGAATACCCAGAGTTACCTCTGCTGCAGGGGATAAGTTCATTAGAGTTAACTGCACTTCAGAAATTGCAGCCTAAATAAATGCTTCACAGAGTTCAAGTAACAGACACTCAACATCAATTGTTCAGTGGAGACTGCGTGAATCAGGCCTTCATGTTCGAATTTCTGAAAAGAAACCACTACTAAAGGACACCAATAAGAAGAAGAGCCTTTCTTGGGCCAAGAAATACGAGCAATGGACATTAGACCAGTGGAAATCTGTCCTTTGATCTGATGAGTCCAAATTGGAGATTTTTGGTTCCAACCGCCGTGTCTTTGTGAGACGCAGAGTAAGTGAACAGATGATCTACGCATGTGTGGTTCCCACCGTGAAGCATGGAGGAAGAGGTGTGATGGTGTGGGGGTGCTTGGCTGGTGAGACTGCCAGTGATTTAGAATTCAAGGCACACTTAACCAGCATGGCTACCAGAGCATTCTGCAGCGATACACCATTCCATCTGGTTTGCGCTTAGTGGGACTATAATTTGTTTTTCAACAGTACAATGACCCAACACACCTCCAGGCTGTGTAAGTTCTACTAGACCAAGAAGGAGAGTGATGGACTGCTGCATCAGATGACCTGGCCTCCACAATCACCCAACCTTAACCCAATTGAGATGGTTTGGGATGAGTTGGACCACAGAGGGAAGGAAAAGCAGCCAACAAGTGCTCATCATATGTGGGAACTCCTTCAAGACTGTTGGAAAAGCATTCCAGGTGAAGCTGGTTGAGAGAATGCCAAGAGTGTGCAAAGCTGTCATCAAGGCAAAGGGTATCTACTTTGAAGAATCTCAAATATAAAATATATTTGTTTACCACTTTTTTGGTTACTACATAATTCCATATGTATTATTTCATAGTTTTGATGTCTTCACTATTATTCTACAATGTAGAAAATAGTAAAAATAAAGAAAAACCCTTGAATAAGTAGGTGTGTCCAAACTTTTGACTGGTACAGTGAATGTGGCTACCAAGTTGAAATATAAAGGCTGATATTATTCTGTAATATAAGGCCTTGAAATATAAAGCCTCATATTGTGTATTGGATGATAAAGCCTCTCATTACTCTGTCTGCTGAGGATTGTCTGCTGAGGATTGCAGGGGAGATGTTTTCATTCAGTTTCTCAGTCAGTTACCTTTTAAATCTAAAACTCATAACAACAGATATGTCTCCCAGTAGGATGTGTGTGTTCAGAGTGTACTTGTTCAGAAGGCGCTTCCTCGTCTCCCTCCAGGTATTAAATGGGGGGAGTGTAATATGTGTATTTAGATGGAGCCCCGTCATGATCCTCCTTCAGGTTAAATGGGCTCTTTGATGAAATGAAAGACATCACGTGTTATTTTCCATCTCTCTCCAGAGCAATACAATCCACATAGAAATATAAATATTACACTAAGCCTAAAGTGGCTAGTTGTGCAAAGATCCACTAAACCTGTGGAAATGTACTTTTTCCGAACGACCGCAGCGGTGCAATGACCAGCGGTGTGGCGTGAATGGGATTTTTAGTCATTCACTGAATGCCAGCCTCCTGGGCTTTAAACATTACTGTTTACTACCTTGTTTAAATGCCAAAGGTGTGGGCTACAAAGTGCATTGTGTCTATAAAATGTACATTTGTACAGACAGCTAACCATGGGAGCTAGCTTATTTAGGTCTACCTCCTGTTGCCTCTGTCAAATGGAATCATATAAATCAGATTTGTGCGTGTGTGTGTACTTTCCTGCTAATGATGTGTGTGTGTTCTCTCCCTGCGGCACAGCGGAGGAGGACGAGGACAAGGACGATGATTTCCGGGCGCCTCTCTACAAGAACGTGGAGATCAAGGGAATTCAGGTCCGGATGAAGTGGTGTGCCACCTGTCACTTCTATAGACCGCCCCGCTGCTCCCACTGCAGCGTGTGTGACAACTGCGTGGAGGTAAGCCACACGCACTCAAACGCCCAGTAATCAGCTGTTCACAGTACAATGTGGTGTTAGCCTTGTTGCTATTTGTGACCACTTCAACTGACTGGTATGTTTTCACAGATAAGACCTTTAAATCAACTGTCTGTGAACAATATTATTCATTATTGGATTTCCATCATATTTTACACCATATCCAAGCAGTATTCGGTAATGTAGAATGTTGGTTTCATAACTTTTTTCCCCATTTGATGTCGTATTCTCCAGCTGTGTCGCTTACCCCAGTAACCTACTGATGTGGCTCTGCCTCGCTCTTTCATGTACAGTCTAACACTCCATGAAAGAGGTCAAATCTGACTTTGAACTGAAGGTTGTGAGGTAGCCTACTATATGTCAGCCAAACTTCTTCCACTTCCACCGATGCTGTGTTCTTCAGTAGATACTCAACTGCAACCGAAAACGACATCAAAGTCAGCTAAATTAGATGTTCGTAAAAAAATCCCTGACCTCAGAAATCTGACTTGCAATCAGAGGTGATGGAATTGATCGAACCATCTCTGTTTAGTGTTTGAATGTACTGAAGAGCTTTATCATGTAGTATAGACTCTGATCCTGTTCATCTCCACTCTGCCCTATGACCATCGCCTAACACCCATCCATCTCTCTGTCCCTCCTCAGGACTTTGACCACCACTGCCCCTGGGTGAACAACTGCATCGGACGCAGGAACTACCGTTACTTCTTCCTGTTCCTGCTGTCGCTAAGCATCCACATGATCGGCGTGTTCTCCTTCGGCCTGCTGTTCGTGCTGCACCACATGGAGCGTCTGGGCATGCTGCACACTACCATCACGTATCCTTCCACACTGCCGCCAGCCAGGTCTTATTTCACCCGTAACAAAACTAGTGCCTTTTATGTTCTGTTCTGAAGGGCCTGGGGAAAAGTGTGTTTAATAACCTGTTAGGGACAGACGTTCCGCTAGCGGAACGCCTCACCAATATCCAATGGTATAGCGTGGCGCGAATTACAAATACCTAAAAAATGCAAAAACTTCAATTTTTCAAACATATGACTATTTTACACCATTTTAAAGACAAGACTCTCCTTTATCTAACCACATTGTCCGATTTCAAAAAGGCTTTACAACGAAAGCAAAACATTAGATTATGTCAGGAGAGTACCCTCCCAAAAATAATCACACAGCCATTTTTCAAGCAAGCATATATGTCACAAAAACCAAAACCACAGCTAAATGCAGCACTAACCTTTGATGATCTTCATCAGATGACACTACTAAGACATTATGTTATACAATACATGGATGTTTTGTTCAATCAAGTTCATATTTATATCAAAAAACAGCTTTTTACATTAGCATGTGACGTTCAGAACTAGCATACCCACCGAAAACTTCCGGTGAATTTACTAAATTACTCACGATAAACGTTCACAAAAAACATAACAATTATTTTAAGAATTATAGATACAGAACTCCTTTATGCAATCGCGGTGTCAGATTTTAAATTAGCTTTTCGGTGAAAGCACATTTTGCAATATTCTGAGTAGATAGCCCGGCCATCATGGCTAGCTAATTTGACACCCACCAAGTTTGGCCCTCACCAAACTCAGATTTACTATAAGAAAAATGTTATTACCTTTGCTGTTCTTCGTCAGAATGCACTCCCAGGACTTCTACTTCAACAACAAATGTTGTTTTGGTTCGAAATAATCCATAGTTATATCCAAATAGCTCCGTTTTGTTCGTGCGTTCAAGTCACTATCCGAAGGGTGACGCGCCGGCGCATTTCATGACAAAAAAAATCTAAATATTCCATTACCGTACTTCAAAGCATGTCAAATGCTGTTTAAAATCAAATTTTATGCAATTTTTCTCGTAAAATAGCGATAATATTCCAACCGGGCGACGTTGTATTCGTTCAAACACTGAAAGAAAAAAATGGAGTCGTCTCGTGCACGCGCGCTCCAGTGTCATTGTTCTCAGAAGGACCACTCACAAAAACCCCTGCTGTTTTTCGCCCAGAGACTGGAGAGCTCTCATTCCACTTTCTGGCGCCTTCTGAGAGCCATTGAAAGCCTTAGAAAATGTCACATTACAGCAGAGATGCTGTATTTTTGATAGAGATGCCCTAGAAGGAGAACAAATGGTCAGACAGGGCACTTCCTGTATAGAATCTTCTCAGGTTTTGGCCTGCCATATGAGTTCTGTTATACTCACAGACACCATTCAAACAGTTTTAGAAACTTTAGAGTGTTTTCTATCCAAATCTACTAATTATATGCATATTCTAGTTTCTGGGCAGGAGTAGTAACCAGATTAAATCGGTACGTTTTTTATCCGGCCGTGAAAATACTGCCCCCTATCCCAAACAGGCTAAGCACTAAAATGGACCACTAGACTGGAACCCCTCATTTTGTATGGATGACAGACGATCACGTCCCTGCTGGTGGAGTATGCAGATGTTTGATTGTTGTATATAGAAATGCCTGCTCCTCGTAAATGGTTGTCTGAATGGCTCAGTGGCAGCCATACAGTCATTGGTTGCAGCCATACGGTCATTGGTGGCAGCCATACGGTCATTGGTTGCAGCCATACGGTCATTGGTGGCAGCCATACGGTCATTGGTGGCAGCCATACAGTCATTGGTTGTAGCCATACGGTCATTGGTGGCAGCCATACGGTTATTGGTGGCAGCAATACGGTCATTGGTGGCAGCCATACGGTTATTGGTGGCAGCCATACGGTCATTGGTGGCAGCCATACGGTCATTGGTGGCAGCCATATGGTCATTGGTGGCAGCCATACAGTCATTGGTGGCAGCCATACGGTCATTGGTGGCAGTGCTGGTTGGTTTGCAGCTGCTAAAATGAGTCCAGAAAATGTTGTGCATCCCTTGACTGTGTGTGCCCAGTCTGGTGGTGATGTGTATAGCAGGGCTCTTCTTCATTCCAGTCATAGGCCTGACAGGCTTCCATATGGTCCTTGTCGCCAGAGGTCGCACCACTAACGAACAGGTGAGAGGGGGCCCACCCAAGAGCAACTCACGGAGACACAGACTCACACTCACGTACAGTACATTATATCATGTATCGTACAGGACAAAATATCAGCATTGCATCTTCACTTGCCAACTCAAATCCTCTAGCTAGTTCTAGGTGTGTGTGTGTGTGTGTGTGTGTGTGTGTGTGTGTGTGTTCTGGCCTTGGGTCTCCTCTCCCTCCCACTCTAACAACGCATTCTGTTCCTCAGGTGACGGGCAAGTTCCGCGGAGGAGTAAATCCCTTCACGCAGGGTTGCTGTGGCAACATCAAGTATGTCCTGTGTGCTCCCTTGGTGCCCAGGTAAGGAGGACATGGATTCCTACGTGAAGGGGGTGTGGGTGGTGGTGGGTGCTGGACAGACTGACCATTAAAAAGTCGACCAGGGGGATGCCACGGTACCAATTCTGCTGTAATCATTCTGAGTGGACTGCTGAGATAGATCTGCGACAATGTCCAAAGCGAGACGCTTGTACGTGCTTTTGTACGTATGTGTGTGTATGTGTGTGGAGGTGTGTCCTGTTCTGCCTGGATGAAGCCAGCTACCCCTGGGGGAAGGCAGATGGCTTGGAGTATTGAATCACTTTGTAGAACAACAGTGAAGGGGAAATCAAGCACAGCACAAACACACTTTCGCATATTCGCATATTCAGCAGCCAGATTAAAAATACCTTTTGGGAGATATTACACTGCTAAAATGAACGGCGTAGATAGCCGCAGAGAGACGATACCCAGGTGGGGATGAAACAGTTTTGGTATAATCGTCATCAGCCATCGATGCCGCCCCCATTACCCCCGTATAGCCTGAGTCCCAGATCTGTTTGTGCTGTCTTACCATATTCTGTCATTATCGCATAACTCTCATATGATAAGTCAACTCTTATCTCTCCTCTCCTCTATACAGGTACACAGGTGTGGACCCCAGGAAGAAGCCCCCTGTCTCCATCCAGCCCCCCTTCATCAGACCAGACATCTCTGACAGACAGATCAGCATCAAGGTCAGCGACAACGGGACCCACACCAGTATCCTCCGGTCTAAAGTAAGATTCAGTACATTCAGTAGACACAACAGTCTGTTCTATCCACAGTTTTATTCCCAGTCCTATTCTCCATCTTTCCCCTAGTCATCTTTCCAGTCCTCTTCAACTGAACTATTCCTAGTCAGTCCCTTTACTTAATTCCTAGCCTTATTCCCTGTCCTGTCCTGTACCCTGCCCTGTCCCCAGTCCTATCCCTAGACCTATTCCCCATTATGTTCCTCCACCTGCTGTTGACTTTTAAGACCACATTAAACCCCTCATCCCCTCGTCCTCTCCCCTCTCCAGTCCAAGATCAGTCTGGATGGCCTAGCCTTGGATGACAAAGGCCTAGACACCCAGCCCCCGCTGCCGCCCAAAGCAGACCGCTACAACCAGCTGAAGAGCCAGCTGACGTTCAGTGAAGGCAAGGAGCCCGTAATGGGCACTCTACGCAAAATCATCACATTCCTCTCTCTCTCTTTTTCTGTGTGTATCTCTCTCTCTCGTTCTCCCTCTCTCTCGCTCTCTCTCTCCCCCTCTCTCTCGCTCTCTCTCTTTCCCCTTCTTTCCTTTCTCTCTCTGGTGTTTTGAACCAAACTGCTCTCTCTGGCCCCTTAAAAGTGCTCCATCTCATTTGAGTGCTGGAGTCATGACTTATATAGATAGTCAGGGCTTGATGAATGAACTCCAGTGTGGCAGGACTCTATGGCTCTTCATCAGCGAGGAGAAATTAGGTGTAATTTGTTGTGAGTGGGCCTGGTTCAGTGAATCTGCTCCAGACTGTGAGTGTGGGGGGAAGAGGGGGGGGTGAGATGGGTTCAGGGGAATGTGAGGAGATAATTACAGCATGAATCACTCCCTCTCTATGTTACTGTATTCTAGGTGGAATTCTGCCGTAGAAGAAGGTGAAAAGAATATGAATATTTATCTGTAGGACCCTGTCCATATGAATGACTGCCTTTTTGTGCGAAATCAACCTTTTAAGTGAACAAGCTATTGAGAGTGGGTTCTAGTAAAGGTTTGACCGTTTTGCCTCTTGCTTCTGTTACCATTGTATAAGGATTTGTTCTTAACCGACTTGACAAGTTAAATAAAGGTTAAATTCTAAATAAATTAAAAAGGAGATGGGACACCACAGTGTTAGCTTTAGGTACAACAACCTCTCCCTCACTGTGAGCAAGACAAAGGAGAGGATTGTGGACTACAGGAAAAGGCGGGCCGAACAGGCCCCCATTCACATCGACGGGGCTGTAGTGGAGCAGGTTGAGAGTTTCAAGTTCCTTGGTGTCCACACCTATTATGGTCCAAACACACCAAGACAGTCGTGAAGAGGGCACGACAACACCTTTTCCCCCTCAGAAGACTGAAAGGATTTGGCATGAGTCCCCAGATCCTCAAAAGGTTCTACAGCTGCACCATCGAGAACATCCTGACCGGTTGCATCACCGCCTGGTATGGCAACTGCTCGGCATCTGACCGTAAGGCGCTACAGAGGGTAGTGCGTACGGCCCAATACATCACTGGGGCCAAGCTTCCTGCCATCCAGGATCTATATACTAGGCGGTGTCAGAGGAAGGCCCAAAAAAGTGTCAAAGACTACAGTCACCCAAGTCATAGACTCTTCTCTCTGCTGCCGCACGGCAAGCGGTACCGAAGCGCCAAGTCTAGGTCCAAAAGGCTCCTTAACAGCTTCTACCCCCAAGCCATAAGACTGCTGAACAATTAATCAAATGGCCACCCGGACTATTTACATTGACCCCCCCCCCCCCCCCCACTCGCTTTTTTTATCTATGCATAGTCACTTTACCCCTGCCTACATGTACAAATTACCTCGACTAACCTGTACCCCCGCACATAACCCCTATATATAGCCTCATTGTTATGTAATCTTATTGTGTGAATTTGTATTTTATTTTTTACTTTAGTTTATTTAGCAAATATTTTCTTAACTCTATTTCTTGAACTGCATTGTTGGTTAAGGGCTTGTAAGTAAGCATTTCACAGTAAGGTCTACACCTGTTGTATTTGGCGCGTGTGACAAATAACATTTGATTTGATTTGAACACATCTAGTAAGATAAACCGGATATAGTTACAGAGCATTATGGGTACTGTAGTACAACATGCTACAAAACATGACATACACTGCAGTTTTTTTTCCATGCACTGCAATGGTATGTAAGGCTACATCAGCACTGAGTGTCAAAAACATTAGGAACACCTGCTCTTTCCATGACATAGACTGACCAGGTGAAAGCTATGATCCCCTTATTTATGTCACTTGTTAAATCCACCTCAATCAGTGTAGATGAAGGGGAGGAGACGCGTTAAAGAAGGATTTTTAAGCTTTCAGAAATGGATTGTGTATGCGTGCCATTCAGCAAGACAATATTATGTTTTGTACACTCAGTGAATGTCATGTTTCCTTGTATGGACCTTCCTGTTTCTTTTTTCCCTCACTGTAGTTCTACTGCCACTTGGTGGGGTTTTATGTTGCTGCGTTATTTGCAATGACAAAATCATTGCCGGAGCCACAAGACTAACCTGAAAACATTGGTAGGACATATCCAGTGTCTGTTGTGCTGAGAAAATAAAAGCAAGGATTTCAATGCAAGGAGGATTTCTAATGATTTTTATCTGCATATTGTTAGTTGCTGAATGTCTATTCTTTCCTCCGTTTGCCTTTCCAAGTTCCTAGCTTGAACTGAGGGAAAGACTTTCACAGGGTAATGAGCCGTGAAAGGCTCTGATGATGACAGCACTATCAATTCTAACACCATAAATTTGGATGCTTACGTCATTTTAACAGACAACAGGCTGATTGTTGTGCTGGGATCTGATGACTGTTTGGCTCTCTCTCACACAGTAACATTGTCCTCTCCGTCCTCCCCTTCCAGATAGTTCCCTAACTGGCAAGACCCACCCCTCCACCCCAGCCATGTACAAGTACCGGCCCTCGTTCGGAACCATCCCTAAAGTCCACTACAACGCGGCAGGGGAGAAGGTCAGACTAAATGACTGAATTTGATAGTAATCGCAAACAGGCTTACCCAGTATTTTACTGTATTCCTGCACGGTTGCGAATGTGACTGAAATGAAGTTGACAGCCTGTAACGATTTGTAATAAAACCCTTTTTATTATAATATGGCTAGTCAAAATAATAGTCCAGTCATATTTCTCACTACTTCTGTGTTGTTTTGTCTTGTCAGATTGTAATGCCAGATGACCACCGTAAGGCATCAGCCATCTTGGAGGAGGGCCGTTGCCACGTTGACTACCGCTCAGAGCCCAACCTGGACCTGCCTGACTACCACAATGCCCCTCTCCACCGCACCTTCCAGTCCTCCCCACTGCAGCTGGACTCCTACCTCATCAACTCCCGCTCCCTCAGCCTGAAGCAGGCCCACCAGCGCAGGGACAAGGGCCAGCTGCCTACCCTGCAGCCCGAGACCGTGACCTCCACCCCCTACAAGAGCGTCTTCTCCCCCAACACACTGTCCAACCGCAACGGCAGCCTCTCCTACGACAGCCTGCTCAACCCCAGCATTTCCCCAGCCGCAGAGGCAGAGTGCATGGCCCACCCCGGTATGCCCTCTATGGGCTTCCACACACCCTACCTGCCAACCAAAATGTGCCATGTGCGGGGGCCTGAACTGCAGAGCCAGAGGCAGCAGGTCCCCCCTAGCTTCAGCCCCATGTTGGGCTCCAGGGGGATAGGGATGAGCAGGAGCAGGCAGTCCCCCCAGGACCGGGACCCGTCCCCGGTGCGCTACGACAACCTGTCCAAAACCATCATGGCATCCATCCAGGAGCGTAAGGAGATGGAGGAGAAGGAGAAGCTGCAGCTGCTGCACCACGGGGGACACTCCCAGGCTCAGGCCTATAATCAGGCTCAGGACTCAGGCATGTTTGACAGCCCTGGAGGGTACGGCCTGCCTCCCAGCGCCTGCTACCCTGACGGGCCCCGGGGCCCTAGCTCCAAAGGCCCCACACCCCCGGCCTATGGAGGCTCCAGGGACAACCTGATGGGGGTGGTGAGCTACGGGCCGTGGACCCCCGTGCTGCGCTCCTCTGGTGGCTCCTCTCTGGTACGTGCCCCCAGGACTTCCTCCAGCTCCTTGCACACTGACAGCAGCATGCAGGGAGGCAGGGCCCCTGAGCCCTCCTACCGCTCCCCAGCCCACCAGCCCCACCACTCCCCCACCATGCCCCAATCCCCCTCCTACACCCACCAGAAACTCTCCTTTATCCATGCCCTGGAAAGGACAGACTCACCCCGCCTGGGTGTCCCAAGGTATGAAACCTAACGTCCTCCTAACGTCTCCTGGGGTGCATGAAATTAACTAAGGGGCTGGGTACAGACCTCAGTCTCCACAGGAAGCCCTGCTGGCTGACTGGGCAGAAACTAGCAGTGTATGGGCTCTAGTCCCCCCCACACAGGATGAGTAATGAGCCTCAGAGAGCTAAGGCTAGGTGATAACATGTAGCTTCTGTATACCACAGGAGGTTGGTGGCACCTTAATTGGGGAGAACGGGCTCGTGGTAATGACTGGAACGGAGTAGGTGGAATGGTATCAAACACATCAAACACATGGTTTCCAGGTGTTTGATGCCATTCCTTTTTGCTCCGTTCCGGGCATTATTATGAGCCGTTCTCCCCAATTAAGGTGCCACCAACCTCCTGAGGTTATTATTATTATTGTTATTATTATTATTATTATCCCCTCAGCAGCCTGCTGTGCTGTGTACATACAGTATCTTTGAGATATTATACCCTTTTATCTAAATGAAGTACTGTGTATGTCACTGGATTTAAATGTTTTGCCTTCATAGGAGTCCACTTTTGTATTTTTCTAAATGATCTGTCTTTCGGATAAATAAAGTTCCATTACCCCACTATCATTTCCTTCTGTTTGCATGCTTATTTCCCTCCTGTCCCATCCCTTCCATCTGGGAGGGCAACATTAACATTTACGTCTCTCTATGCATGTTTTCACCACCTACAGAAACTCCTACAAGCCTACAATATCACTAACAACACACTATTGGTTTACCCCTTATTTCTTTTTTATAATATTTTATTTAACAGGAAAAGACACCACAATTCATACACAGTCTATTTCCTATCAGTCTATTTCCTTCGGACTTCTTTTTAAAACTAATTTCCAAAGGGAAAAATTTGGTAACGGAGTAAAACCGAAACAAAAGACGCACATAAACACAGAAACGGCACAGCTTCCATAGAATTCATTTCATAATAATAATGTAGAACTCTCTTTCTTCCACACAAATGTAGCTGTGTCGCCACTACATGCCCCGCGAGGCCCACCGCGCACCACGCAACCGCGCTCTAACCCAACCCACCTTAGCCCTTATTTCATAACATTTCATACAGATTTTGGGGTCATGAATACAACCATCATGGTCATTTACTCTAGTACCAGCAGGTACACTGGCATGTGTTTCATTACTCTAACTAGTGTCATGGTCATTTCCATACTGCATGCTCCTGGGACATAACACCATCTACTAACACCACCAGACCATGCATGCAAGTACAATACACACTTTCTGTGTTTTATAATCCATGTGCATGTATTAAGATGGGGGGAGATATTATATCTGAAGCAAAGCTAGTTCTCACTTCAATTAACTGTGCCCTCTCTTGTTTTTCTCTACCCATTCAGAGAGGCCATGATGCAAAGTAAAGTGAATGGGCAAACGGACTGCCATCTAGGGCCCAACAGCTCCAGTGCCCAGGGCACCCCTCTCAGCCCTAGCCGCCACAGTAATGTCAAAAAGGTGACCGGGGTGGGTGGCACCACCTATGAGATATCTGTGTGAGAGGGCTGGGGCGCCAAACCTTTAAAGGAGAAGGCAGCATTGTCATGGCAACCACCTCCAATGGCAACAACATCCACAACCGCGCTAGAGAGGATTCTCTTCTTCCTTTTACCTTTTTTAATTCGATATTAACCAATCAGGGGCGCAGAGCACTTCCTCATTGTGAATTATTGTCCAATCAGAGGACTTCTGCTCATTCCGGGCCAGCCCCGGTCTCTGTGTGTCTGTACTGGAGGAGTGGATCTTGATCAGTGTGTGTTGTGGGAAAAGAGCAACTTCAACCTAAAGAGTGCTGATGTTTGTACAGAGTGTTGTGTTGTTGAATTCTGTGGCTTGTTGTGTTGGTTATCACTGAAAAGTCTGAATCAGACAGATCTTAAATGTATTGTTTACGGCGTCTCTCAGTTGCGGTCTATCTGCTGTTATAAATTGGGTGGATCGAGCTGATTGGCTGAAAGCCGTGGTATATCAGACCATATACCACGGGTATGACAAAACATTTATTTTTACTGTTCTAATTACGTTGATAACCAGTTTATAATAGCAATAAGGCACTTTGGGGGTTTGTGGTATATGGCCAATATACCACAGCTAAGTGTTGTATCCTAGCACTCTGCGCTGCGTTGTGCATACGAACAGCCCTTAGCCGTACCGCCCTTAGCCGTGGTATATTGGCCGTATACCACACCCCCACGGGCCTTGTTGCTTAATTATGTGTCATCATCACACTCACTACACACCCACACAGACCACAAGATGTTAACAGCCAGACACACCAACTTATACAATTGATGTCACACATCTTTGTTCAGTCACATTCTTTAAAATAGCAGTGGTATGGATAGCCATCTCCAAACCAATAAGTCATGCATACAGCAGCACCCCATTGGATTCAAGCATACAGCATCCCTCTTAGGTATTCAAAGTGCTTCACATATCCTGTCCAAATGACCATGTCTGTCTGGTCCATCAACAACATGTTGGCCATTACTGAGCGGAACAGAGAGAAGATTACATTAAACCAGTGAGTTTTAGATCAATACAATCTTTAATAGGTTGACTGTTCTGAGCCAAAGACAACACAAGATAGGCTGAATGGATATGCAATGGCAATACAACGGTGCTGTGTTGCACTCAGAGACACAGGTCTTGAATGTCTCCAACTCTACATTTATCCTTTGAGTTTTGAGGAGGTGTTTTAGGGCTTACAGTACAGGAGCATATTAATCTAAACTCTAGCTGAGCTCCAGTATTTACCTATACAGTATACCATAAGCTACAGTCTGTACGTTATCAGCAACATATAGTGCATTTGGAAAGTATTCAGACACCTTGACTTTTTCCACATTTTGTTACAGCCTTATTCTAAAATTGATTAAAATAAATGTTTTCGAGACTCGAAATTGAGGTCAAGTGCATCCTGTTTCCATTGATCATCCTTGAAATGTTTCTACAACATGATTGGAGTCCACCTGTGGTAAATTCAATTGATTGGACATGATTTGGAAGGGCACACACCTGTCTATATAAGGTCCCACAGTTGACGGTGCAAACCAAAGCAAAAACCAAGCCTTGAGGTGGAAGGAATTATCCGTAGAGCTGCAAGACAGGATTGTGTCGAGGCACTGATCTGGGGAAGGGTACCAAAACATTTCAGCTGAATTGAAGGTTCCCAAGAACACAGTGGCCTCCATCATTCTTAAATGGAAGAAGTTTGGAACCACCAAGACTCTTCAAAGGGCTGGCCGCCTGGCCAAACTGAGCAATCGGGGGAGAAGGCCCTTGGTCAGATAGGTGACCAAAAACCCAATGGTCACTCTGACAGAGCTCCAGAGTTCCTATGTGGAGATGGGAGAACCTTCCAGAAGGACAACCATCTCTGCAGCACTCCACCAATCAGACCTTTATGGTAGAGTGGCCAAACGGAAGCCAATCCTCAGTAAAAGGTACATGGCAGTCCACTTGAAGTTTGCCAAAAGGCACCTAAAGACTCTCAGACCATGAGAAACAAGATTATCTGGTCTGATGAAACCAAGATTGAACTCTTTGGCCTGAATGCCAAGTGTCACGTCTGCATGGTGGTGGCAGCATCATGCTGTGGGGACGTTTTTCAGCGGCAGGGACTGGGAGACCAGTCAAGATCGAGGGAAAGATGAACGGAGCGAGATCCTTGATGAAAACCTGCTCCAGAGCGCACAGGACCTCAGACCGGGGTGAAGGTTCGTCTTCCAACAGGACAACGACCCTAAGCACACAACCAAGACAACACAGAGCTTGAGAGGATCTGCAAAGAAGAACGGGAGAAACTCCCCAAATACAGGTGTGCCAAACTCGTTCATACCCAAGAAGACTCGAGGCTGTAATCGCTGCCAAAGGTGCTTCAACAAAGTACTGAGTAAAGGGTCTGAATACTTTCCCAATGCACTGTATATATAGTCCAACATCATATCTATTAGTTTGAATATTATGTTAGAGTGACCTCCGACACACACCAGTGCTAAGCACATACATAAAAGCCTGTGCTACTGAGTGTTACAGTGGTAGCTGTTGTCTGTGATCAGTTCTGAATACCCAGTCAAAACAGTCCTCTCCATATTCAGTACAAATCCCACCAGCTTGGCAGTCAGCCATGCACAGCCAAAACATCTGACAGGCAATTTATTTCTTTTGTGACTTAGTCGTTTTTTGTAAAATAGGTCTACCCATAATAAGTTATGTTAATGCCATGTATAATTGTGTTTTGTTATGATTCAAATCAAGTGTGAAAAAACCTTGAAAATCAAAGAAGTCTTCAGCTGTGTTATAAAATAAAGAAAACTCACCATTTTTTTTCACAATTATTATTATTACATTTTTTTATATATATACCCAACCTTTGGAAAATGTTTGCAACATCTTGCTTTTTATACAGATGCTCAAGCTTGGAATGGATGTTTGTATTTTGAATGGATTTTTGTGTTGATAATTTATAACTTAAGTGAATAATAAATAACATAAGGCATACAGAGAAGGGGGTATACTAGTTTGTTGTATTTTACAGTGTAAAAAAAAGTTACTGATGAAACTGTATGATGAAGCAATGAAAGTCATAGGAAGCAGATGTTGTTAAAAAATAATTGGTTAAAAAGTGCCAAAAGGCGGCTACTTACCCTGACTCTGTTAACGCTCAGGGTAATCATGACTGTCAGTCTGTCTGTCCAGAACATCAACAGGTTTCAGACTGAAGACATGAAATCCATCTTTCAGCAGCTGTTTGGTACAGCAAACCAATTGTATTACGTAAGACGTACGGAAAGTCATACATAAAACTATGGGACTGTTTTTTTTTTTTTTTTCACTGGAGAAAATAAGATATATTTGGTCTATTATTTTTGTTCATAAAAAAAAAATCACTGTACACTGAACAAAAAGATAAACGCAACATGTAAAGTTTCATGTTTCATGAGCTGAAACAAAAGATCTCAGAAATTTTTCATACACAAATTTGTTTACAGCCCTGTTAGCGAGCATTTCCACTTTGCCAAGATTTTTTTTATCCTTTATTTAACTAGGCAAGTCAGATAACAACAAATTCTTATTTACAATGACGGCCTACCCCGGACGACACTGGGCCTATTGTGCACCACCATTACGGACTCCCAATCACAGCTGGATGTGATACAGACTGGATTTGAACCAGGGACTGTAGTGACACCTCTTGTACTGAGATGCATAGCTTTAGACCGCTGTGGCACTCGGGAGCCCAATATAATCCATCCACCTGACAGGTTTGGCATATCAAGACGCTAATTCATCCGCATGATCATTACACAGGTGCACCTTGTGATGGGGACAATAAAAGGCCACTCTAAAATGTGCAGTTTTGTCACACAACACAATGCTACAGATATCTCAAGTTTTGAGGGAGCGTGCAATTGGCATGCTGACAGCAGGAATGACCACCAGACCTGTTGCCAGATCATTTTATGTTAATTTCTCTACCATAAGCCACCTCAAACGTCGTTTTAAGGAATTTGGCAGTACGTCCAACCTGCCTCACAACTGGGCAGGCATGAGCTACGGACAACGAACACGATTGCATTTTATCGATGGCAATTTGAATGCACAGATACCGTGACAAGATCCTGAGGCCCATTGTTGTGCCATTCATCCGCCGCCATTACCTCATGTTTCAGCATGATAATGCACAGCCCCATGTCACAAAGATCTGTACACAATTCCTGGAAGCTGAAAATGTCCCAGTTCTTCCATGGCGTGCATACTCACCAGACATGTCACCCATTGAGCATGTGTGGGATGCTCTGGATTAACGTGTACGACAACATGTTCCAGTTCCCGCCAATATAGAGCAACTTCGCACAGCCATTGAAGAGGAGTGGGATAACATTCCACAGGCCACAATCAACAGCCTGATCAACTCAATGTGAAGCAAATGTGTCCCGCTACATGAGGCAAATGGTGGTTACACCAAATACTGACTGGTTTTCTGATCCACACCCCTACCTTTTTTTTTTAAAGGTATCTGTTACCAACAGATGCATATCTGTATTCCCAGTCATGTGAAATCCGTAGATTTGGGCCTAATTTATTTATTTCAATTGACTGATTTCTTTATATGAACTGTAACTCAGTAAAATCTTTGAAATTGTTGCATGATGCGTTTATATTTTTGTTCAGTGTAGTGTTTTGCATCTTTCTTTTCTTGTTTGTAAAAGGCTGTCTGAACATGAGGTGAAAAATGTCACCTGGACATTTGCCCGTTCTGTGTTAATGACAGAATATACAGTGCATTCGGAAAGTATTCAGACCCCTTGACTTTTTCCACATTTTGTTAAGTGACAGCCTTATTCTAAATTGGAATAAATTGTTTTGTTTCCTCATCAAACTACACACACTACCCCATAATGACATAGAAAAAACTGTTTTTTAGAAAAACGGAAAAATCACATTTACATAAGTATTTAGACCCTTTCTTCAGTACTTTGTTGAAGCACCTTTGGCAGCGATTACAGCCTCAACTTGGGTATATCGCTACAAGCTTGGCACACCTGTATTTGGGGAGTATCTCCCATTCTTCTCTGCAGATCCTGTCAAGCTCTGTCAGGTTGAATGGGGAGCGTCGATTGCATAGCTATTTTCAGGTCTCTCCAGAGATGTTCGATTGGGTTCAAGTCCGGGCTCTGGAGAGACTTGTCCCAAACCCACTCCTGCATTATCTTGGCTATGAGCTTAGGGTCGTTGTCCTATTGGAAGGTGAACCTTCACCCCAGTCTGAGGTCCTGAGCGCTCTGGAGCAGGTTTTCATCAAGAATCTTTCTGTACTTTGCTCCGTTCATCATTGCCTCGATCCTGACTAGTCTCCCAGTCGCTGCTGCTGAAAAACATCCCCACAGCAGGAGGCTGCCACCACCATGCTTGACCGTAGGGATGGTGCCAGGTTTCCTCCCGACGTGATGCTTGGCATTCAGGCCAAAGAGTTCAATCTTGGTTTCATCAGGCCAGAGAATTGTCTGAGAGTCTTTAGGTGCCTTTTGGTCAACTCCAAGCGGGCTGTCATGTGCCTTTTACAGAGGAGTGGCTTCCGTCTGGCCACTCTACCATAAAGGCCTGATTGGTGGAGTGCTGAAGAGATGGTTGTCCTTCTGGAAGGTTTTCCCATCTCCACAGAGAAACTGTAGAGCTCTGTCAGAGTGATCATCGGATTCTTGGTCACCTCCCTGACCAAGGTCCTTCTCCCACCGATTGCTCAGTTTGGCCGGGCAGCCAGCTCTAGGAAGTCTTGGTGGTTCCAAACTTTCTCCATTTAAGAATAATGGAGGCCACTGTGTTCTTGGGGGCCTTCAATGATTTTTGGTACCCTTCCCCTGATCTGTGGCTTGACACAATCCTGTCTCGGACCTCTAATGGACAATTCCTTCGGCCTCATGGCTTGGTTTTTGCTATGACATGCATTGTCAACTGTGGGACATTATATAAACAGGTGTGAACTCAAATGAAGTTGTAGAAACATCTCAAGGATGATCAATGGAACAGGATGCACCTGAACTCAATTTCGAGTCTCATAGCGAAGTGTCTGAATACTTGTGTAAATAAGGTATTTCTGTTTTTTATTTTTAATACATTTGTAAAAATGTCTAAAAACCTGTTTTTGTTTTGCCATTATGGGGTATTGTGTGTAGATTGCTGTGGATTTGTTATTTATTTAATCCATTTTAGAATAAGGCTGTAACGTAACATAATTTTGAAAAAGTCAAGGGGTCTGAATACTTTCCGAAGGCACTGTACATGGATGAAAGGTATTCTATTTGCTTGCAGCTACACAACTAATCAATTATATTGCCATTGTGGCCTTTCAAGAGGACAATGATGTTTACTGCACAAAGACATCTGATGGAATTGATTGAGATTGAATAGAACAGATAGCCAGGTTGCAGGTTGACATTAAAAAGTCCAAACATGCTTGTGGATGAATGGTCCCACTTATGGATGGTAGAGTCCTTTTTAATAACATCATTTTTAAAGCCAAAATAATTGTACCTTTTTATCGAGATACTCACTTTACTTAAAGTACCATAATTCTACATATACTGTAATAAATGTATGTATATATTGTGCACACAGTGCTGTTTCTAGGCACAATTCACATAAGCAGCAGCTTAAAAAGAGGGGGCCACTAAAATGTTTTACTCGCGATGTGGGTGGGCCCCCCAACCAAATCTCGCTTAGGGCCCCCAAATGCTAGATTTTTGCTACATTTTAATTTATCAGAGACAGAGTACACAGGCAAATGTGACCCTCGCATTTTTATTTTTTATCTTTTTTATTTCACCTTTATTTAACCAGGTAGGCTAGTTGAGAACACGTTCTCATTTACAACTGCGACCTGGCCAAGATAGAGCAAAGCAGTGCGACACAAACAAAACGGAGTTACACATGGAATAAACAAATGTACAGTCAATTACACAACAGAAAAACACAATAGAAAAATCTATATACAGTATGTGCAAAAAGTATTCTTTTTTTTTGCATTGAAGACAGTACAGAAGAGAATACCCCGTGCCAGGTAATGTTATTTTAGGCTCTTGTTTGTGACACATGCCATTCCAATTCTCCATCTTATCATATTATCAGAGCATTTGCAGACCATAAGCTTAAAATATGAGGTTACATATTAATAGCAACTGGTCTGACCCCATAGCAGACCCTGATTGTAATATATTAAACGTGGCAATGGCAGCTAAATAGGTTACTATGCCATACATATTTTAAGTTGAATGTACATATTGGGTCACTTGTCTCATAATACTTTCAATTTAATCTTGAGATGATCACTTGTTTTATGGGAATAAAAAGATTTAACTCAAATTCACCTGTGGTTCTTGCAGGTGACCCAACATTGTTTATACATACTTGAATCATCCCCCTCAAGCACACACTTATGACGAAAGGGATTGTTATTATTCTTCCTTTAGATGACTGACATTTATTTATTTATTGCTGTGTTTTGTCTGACGAACATTACACCAAGTCACCTCACCTGAACAATATGGACTAGTGCAGAATACCTGTTGCTGTTTGTCTTGCTTATCATAATCAGATGTAGTATTTTTTTTTTTACATTTGTCATATGAATAGAAAAATAAAAGATGTACAGTCCATTTGGAAAGTATTCAGACCCCTTGACTTTTTTCCACATTTTGTTACGTTACAGCCTTATTCTTAAATGGATGAAATTGTTATTTATAGAAAACAGATATTTATAGATTTTTGCAAATTTATAAAAATTAACAACTTAAATATCACATTTACATAAGTATTCAGACCCTTTACTCAGTACTTTGTTGAAGCACCTTTGGCAGCGATTACAGCCTCAAGTCTTCTTGGGTATGAACGAGTTTGGCACACCTGTATTTGGGGAATTTCTCTCCTTCTTCTTCTCTGCAGATTCTCTCAAGCTCTGTCAGGTTGGATGTGGAGTGTCTCTGCACAGCTATTTTCAGGTCTCTCCAGAGACGTTCGATCCGGTTCAAGTCTGGGCTCTGGCTGGGCTACCCAATCAATAGAATTTACCACAGGTGGACTCCAATCAAGTTGTAGAAACATCTCAAGGATGATTAATGGAAGCAGGATGCACCCGTGCTCAATTTCGAGTCTCATAGCAAAGGGTCTGAATAGTAAATAAGGTATTTCTATTTTTAATACATTTGCAAACATTTCTGAAAACCAGTTTTTGCTTCGTCATTACGGGGTATTGTGTGTGGATTTATGAGGATTTTTATTGATGAGGATTTTAGGATAAGGCTGTAATGTAGCAAAATGTGGAAAAAGTAAAGGGGTCAGAATACTTTCAAAATGCACTGTATATGTACAGGTAACTACTAAAATTAAGGAAACACCAACATAAAGTGTCTTAATAGGGCATTGAGCCACCACGAACCAGAACAGCTTCAATGAACCTTGGCATAGATTCTATAACTGAATGGAACTCTACTGGAGCGACACCATTCTTCCACGATAAATTCCATAATTTGGTGTTTTGTTGATGTTGGTGGAAAATGCTGTCTCAACCGCCGCTCCAGAATCTCCCATAAGGGTTCAATTGGGTTGAGATCTCGTGACTGAGACAGCAATGACATATAGTTTACATTCTTTTCATGCTCATCAAACCATTCTGTGACCACTCGTGCCCTGTGGACGGGGGCGCATTGTCATCCTACTGGGGCATAGCCATGGTAGCCAAAGTAACGGCCTGCCTAGGATTTTTATACATGACCCTAGGCATGATGGATGTTAATTGCTTAATTAACTCAAAACCACACCTGTGTGGAAGCACCTGCTTTCAGTACTTTGTATCCCTAATTTACTCGTTTCCATTATTTTAGCAGTTACCTGTAAATGCTTAATAATTATTTTTGTTAAAAGTAAATATTTGCCACTTGACAGAATTAGAATAAAGAAAATGTTGTCAAGCCTAAGGATGAACTATACTGAAAAATGATATGTAAAGTGTTGGTCCCATTTTTCATGAGCCGAAATAAATTAGCCCAGAAATGTTCCATATGCACAAAAAGCTTATTTCTCTCAAATGTGGTACACAAATGTGTTTACATCCTTGTTAGTGAGTGTTTCTCCTTTGCCAAGATAATCCACCCACCTGACAGGTGTGGCATATCAAGAAGCTGATTAAACAGCATGATCATTACACAGGTACACCTTGTACTGGGGACAATAAAAACCACTCTAAAATGTGCAGTTTTATCACATAACACGTCACAGATGTCTCAAGTTTTGAGGGAGCATGCAATTGGCATGCTGACTGCAGAAATGTCCACCAAAGCTGTTGCCAGATAATTTCTCTACCATATGCCACCGTCGTTTCAGAGAATTTGGCAGTACGTCCAACGGGCCTCACAACCACAGACCACGTGTAACCACACCAGCCCAGGTCCTCCACATCCGGCTTCTTCACCTGCGGGATGGTCTGAGACCAGCCATCAAGACAGTTTATGAAACTGGATTATTTCTGTCTGAAATAAAGCCCCTTTGAGGGAAAAAACTCATTCTGATTGGATGGGCCTGTTTCCCAAGTGTGTGGGCCCAGACCCCAACCCAGTCATGTGAAATCCAGATTAGGGGCTAATTAATTTATATTAATTGACTGATTTGCTTATATGAACAGTAACTCAGCAAAATTATTTAAAATGTTGCATTTATATATTTTTTCAGTATATTGGATGTTGATTTGTTTCAGGGACACATGTTGATCAAAATGGACGTATTTGTTCAATGACATTTCAGCTCTTTGTAAAATCAATAATATGCCTTCTCTGCAACAGCACCATCAGTTGGAATTTATTAGAATGCATTTCACTAGTCACAACAGTACTGATACAGTACGGAACTTGAAAGGTTGGTGAATAAGCATTGATTATCAAACAAATGTAATCAACTGATGAACATTTTAATAGTTTACTGAATGTGTAACATTAGATGATGTATCAAAATTTCAACCCTCACCATCTTGCAAGGCAGCCTGAGATAGCCTTGACTTTCCCTACCAGATTGGCTCTACTGCTCTTCCCACTTAGCAATTCCTCACCCTATGCAACATAGACAGACAAAAGGGTCATTGAGAGCTTTTATTGGAAGGTGGAGGAAACATCTCAAACCATTTGAGTGCAAATGAAAAGCAACATTCCATCCTGTACATGTATATACAGATGCACGGGCACGTCGATGCACCTAAGGGGGTCAACTCAGTGGGTACAGGTTAGGATGGTGAGCACACCTGATACCGCATCATTACACTCTTGCACTATACATTTTCTACATGCTTTAGTTTCAGTTTGAAGGAATATATTATGACCTAAAAACAGACTTGAGCCACCGGGAAGAGTACCCAAGCCAGGAAGTACTGTAGCCTATACCAAAGTCTGATGAACCATCGTCTTACATTTTGATTGGGTGTGATTGGTCTTCAACAACTAAAAATGAAACAAAAAACACCTTTGTGATTTGATGAATTATGTGCATCAAATCATCTGCAGTTGAACATCTTAAGATACGAGTCACTGATAACTGATCCAAGGACTACAGTCCCCAAAATGCACCCGATGTTTAACACGTTATGGCTACGTCTCAATGGTCCAAAGTGTCTTTCTCCATCAATTTCCTCTCCTTCATCTGAACCTCACAGCAGATAGGTGAAAGCAAACTCCTGCCTGGTAAGCGCCTACCACATTTCTCTGCCTTTATGTACAAATCTACCTCAAATATATCACACCCCTGCACATTGATCTGGTACTCCCTGTGTAGAGCTTCATTCTTGTGTATTTTATTCCTCTCGGGTTGCCATTTTTCTCCCTGCATCGTTGCAAAGGGCAGTAAGCATTCCACTGTAAAGTGTACACCTGTTGTATTACTGTGACAAATATTAGGGGTTTCATCTTGTCTCTATTCAGATCAGTAAAGACGAAGGAGAGGAAGCCTCCATATTGAGATGCATACCAAGACATTACAGCTCCTCTCTGCCTGTTTCCATTATAGGTGTGGCACTAACAAGCAGTCCTGTTCCCTATAAAACTAACTTTGCTTCATTCAGAAAAACAAAAAAAAAGACTTACCCAATGTGGGAATTATCAATATCACAAGCCTCATTTCACAGTATGTCAAGTTGACACAGATGAGCAGTACAAACAACTTGTTTTCCATGATGGAATGGAAAATGAATGGATACTTTTTTTTAGAGTGGCACCAAGGTCTTGTGATCTCTCGAGGCAAACAAATCATAAAAAAAAACTAAATAAATCAATATGCAAGAGTCCAAATTCAGTTTCTTTAGAGTCTATTGTAGAAAAAGAGGGAAATGACAAGTTGAAGATCAGTAAAGCAAGTTCCTGGATTCATTTCTTCTCTTCTGCTTTTTCCTCTTTCTTTTCCTCAGGTGTCTTGGTCTTGTTGTCCTTTACAGAAAGTGCCTCCAGTTTCTCTGCCACTTTGTTTGCACGGTCAACGTTTCCTCCTGCAGAGAAGTACAGAAAGATGAGACATTAACTCTTTGTCAGTGTGGTGTCACGGTGGCCCAATGTACGAGCCAACAGGATGGACAAGATGAGGC
Source organism: Salmo salar (assembly GCF_965601325.2). Lineage (NCBI taxonomy): Eukaryota > Metazoa > Chordata > Actinopteri > Salmoniformes > Salmonidae > Salmo > Salmo salar. The sequence continues at coordinate 13,609,350 of NC_138314.1, read as the reverse complement.
TCCACACCATCAAATGTATTTAGAAAGCCATTTTTACATCAGCAGATGTCACAAAGTGCTTGTACAGCAACCCAGCCTAAAACCCCAAACAGCAAGCAATGCCGATGTAGAAGCAGGGTGGCTACACATCAACAGTGCACGGTAACAGTCCTCTTCATTTAAGAGCATTGGGGATGTCTGCCATTTGAATGACTAAGAATACTCCAGCTTGAGTGTTTCGCAAGACTTCTCGTTCCACCGATACATTACATAAGGTTAATCTACTGGGTAGTGATTAACATGTGACCTGCTCAACAATGGTTGTTCTTTGTAATTAATATTACAGAGAAAACAATTAAAAAATTAAAAAGTGTGCCAGAACATACTAACATTAGCCTAACAGTAGGCCAGCGAGTTGTTACATTCTGCATGTTAATTTAGCAGACATAAAAAGTTCCAGGCTGGAGTGAGCAGCAGAGAACAGAGTATTGTCTGCATACTGACTGAAAGAATGTGTGAAAAAAATGATTGTACACCAACCTGATCCATCTTGAGATTTTCGGACTTCCTCCTTGCATTCATCGAACTTCACCTTAAATTTCTGAGCGTCTGAAAAGGACAGAAGTTATTTTAAACCCCAGCCACACTTTTTGCATGAGAAAGCCGACTGAATTGTTAAAAGCGAAACGCAGTGACTAAAATAGACGTGTTGTCACGCTCACTTTCTGCATTGAGGAAACGGATTGCCAGGAGTTCAGGTTTGGGATGCTCATCAGCGAAGTCGGCGAGTGTGTTCCATACCCAGGCCCTGTCGCTGCCGGCGTTGGGCTTCAGCTCCATCACAGGAAAAACTGAAAGAGCAGAAGATGAAAAGGAATTAGGCCTCCGACTCAAGAGTCCCATCTATAATGACTTGTTTTGCTTATACCTCGCCATCATCTCATACTTACAATGGTAATTCAGTAGACAGGCAACATGCATGGGTTAACGGAAAAGTTTCAGTCCAACACACACACACGCTAGACAGCAGTGATAAACGCTACTGGTTGAGACAGGGGGTCTTCTGTGACTCACTGTTGTGATTGGCACAGATCTTCAAGGTCCGGTCTCTCCTCATCAATAGGCGGATGGTGCCCTTCTCTTTGTGTTTCAGGAGCTTGACGTCGCCTGTGCCGCGCTCCTTCCACTCTGGTGGGTCGTTCTCAGAGGCAAAACGGTAGAGCTTCGCACGCCTGAGGGGAGAGACAATATGGGTAGAATGATGAAGCTGTGGATGGACTCAGTGACAATACCTGGGTGACAGAGGCAGGGCTCTATGCCAACCTTTTATCACAAGGAGCATGTGTGTGCCTAAGTTGAAAAATGTATGCACACACAAAGAAATTTAGGAGCAACACGAAAATTATTTGAGGTAATGTTTCCTAGGTGCATTGGGGCTCCTAAATTAAAATTCCAGGTCACACAGCAAACTATTTAGGAGCATAGGAGAGTAAAATGTTCCACACTGTAGAGCCCTGAGAGGGCTGGATGGTTTCATAACACTTGAGGCGAATCCTCACTTCCAATTTAGTAAAACAAATGACTTAGTCTCCCATTGACAGTGCCTGGCTAAGTGAAAATATCAAAGTTAAGTTCGATATAAGGATTCGGCCCTAAATGAATTACAAATTAAGTATTGCGCAATGATTTAGGCTATTCAAGGCTTTCAGCATCAGCTTACATTTTGAACAGTTCCTCCTCGTCCTCCTCTAGCGTCTTCACATCCTGCTCTGGAAGAGACACGATGGGCTCATAATGGGGATCGTGGTTTGATTCTTCTGCATTGTCTGTTGAAGTCTCCTGCTCTTCTGGTGTTTCCTATGAAACAAGATTTACACACACGTTAACCCCCTAAGGTAGACGTTTGCGCCCCCGCTGAAATCTAATTAGCACAACTTTTTTAAAGCTAGAGATAAGATATATTTTTGCATCGGATGCATCTCAATCCACCGCAACCGCTTATGTAACCCTTCCACATCAGTGGTGAAAGGTGACAGAGTGGCGTTTGTCAGACCATGAGACATCCCGAAAAATCAATCTTCTCACAAAATTTTTTGTATCGTCCGAACAATTTAGCCTACAAACTATTATGACACCTCTATGGAAAGATGACTCTCACGATGCCATTCTCAGTTTTGCTCAATGACTGAAGTCGGTACAGCCAATCTGCCAACTTCTGTCTGTAGCGTCAGAAAACAGTTTGGGCTACACACTAACATGACCCCTCTGTGTAAAGGTGAGACTCTCACAAACATGTCTGTTTTGCTCTAGGATGCCCACAGGCCTGACAAGACACTTTTGATGGTCCCCCGGTACCAGTCGAAAAAATGGATTGAAGTATATTTTTTATTGAACCTTTATTTTACTAGGCAAGTCAGTTAAGAACAAATTCTTATTTACAATGATGGCCTACTCCGGCCAAACCCTAACCCAGATGACGCTGGGCCAATTGTGCGCCGCCCTATGGGACTCCCAATCACGGCTGGTTGTGATACAGCCTGGAATCAAACCAGGGTCTGTAGTGACACCTCTAGCAATGAGATACAATTCCTCAGACCGCTGCACCACTTGGGAACCCTGTTACGTGACAAAAATTAAATACATGTAAAAATAAAATAATGTATATCTTTCTTGTACTGTAGCTCTCAGATATACGAGACACTTTCAGAACAAACTTCTTTTAGATTTTTTTGGGGGGACTATCTGTTATTCAATGCGTTTATATGGGCTAATAGGAGTCCAAATAATTTTTTTCATCAAATATTGTTTGATACTACAAGGGAACTTGTTATTCAAAAATCAAATAGCAAAATTATCCTTGGTATGAGCTTCTAAAAAGCTATTCCATATAGCTTAGTAGAACCCCCCTCCCAGCTTAGACTCTTAGTTTCACCTGGATTGTCATCTCGTTTCAAGTTAGTGAAATGTACTTTACTAGTCAATGTATTTGTCTGTAAAAACAGCAGGCTCCACCAACTAACTGCAGAGGGAGGTGAATAGAGGGATTTGAGAGATCAGGCTTCGAGGTTATCTTTTGTGTGCAATTTGCTGTGGCAACTGAACTTAGTGGTGCTGAGCCAAGCATCTTTGCTGCTGGATGGCTTTATAAAAGGCCTTGCAAATCCATATGATCTCACACTTAGTACAGAACATGGTAATATGGCCTAACATTACATAAAAACGCTCAAGAAGAGAGGAAGAGAAAAGTGAAGCAAGTGGACAATAAATCACAAAACAATAACTTTTATGTTAGCTGGACAACTAGGCCCAATTTAAACTAATAACTGACGTTAGTTCTGTTTGTACATGAGAGTTAGCCAAATTTGCAGTCAGCTACCAAAAAACTGACTCGACACAAATATCAGCAAGCCATCTTGCTAGATACTGCCTTATGATTAATTGATTAACGTTAGCTGCCTGAACAAAATGTATGAAAGGGGCGCGAGGCTCCATGCGTTCCGATTAACGTAACTGTATGGCTAGCAACATGTCTCCATACAAGACTAGCAAGTCATTTCAATCGTTGTCTTGTTACGTTAGCTAATGAAGTTATCCGCTTGATTATATAGCTAACAGTGCCATAACTCAGACAGCATGTCAATGTTCACTTATTTTCTATCTAGCTAAATGGTAAACACGCACTGAGAAAGTTGACATTCATTTCGGCCTGGTGTTAGCAAGTCAGCCAGCTAACGTTAGCTAGGCCATTCAGAAAAGTACCAAGCTAGCAAGTTAGTTAACTAGAGATGGAAAATAGGTTTAGCCGTCGTGTCAATGACATATAGCTAGTTAAATGCAATTATCCACTCTTAAATAAAATGCAAACAAACATTGTAAGCTCAGGACACTTCTACAATATTGCCATTTAAAAAGATGCTAACGTTAACTGGCTTTTGTTAGCTAACGTGTTAGCTAGCTGGATAACCATTACTGTCAGGATAACATACAACTCGGTTCAAAGCCAAATATTGTACATGGATGTCTCAACCAAATACATATTGGGTTTAAAATGATCATTTTGAAAGTAGTGGTTGCACGATTATACCACAGATATAATCAAATATTTAGATCATTGTTCTGTTAGCTAGCTAACTAGATGGCTAATGTTGGCTAGTTAGCTATAGTAGCCAGCCAGTTAGCTATGGAGCAGATATAAAGGGCGGCAAAAGTATCGAGTTACCCACTTTTCTGACACATACAACAAAGGTATAACTGATTGACCATTGCCAGTAAGTCATTGTTTTGAGACCAATTTACACTTTAGACCTTCAATATTGATGTTTAACGAGGTTGTTAAAAAGCAGCATCCCTAGCCGGCATTATCTTCCCGGGCACAACCCTAGCAAGATAAACTTTGAGAATGCCAATCAAAACATCACCATTGAAATTAAATGTACATTTAATTAAATGCACGGCACATACATATGTTCAAAAGTCATAAACTCACATTCGGATCTGCCATGTTAATGTAGATGTTTGTCGATTACGGAATTTAGTTTGATTGATTCAAAACCAAACTCTCCGTTCGCCTTGAGTTCCTCTCTCTTCGTGCTATAGATTTCGCGCGTCGAAATGGCCCACTCGCGTTTCCTCCATCCCAGCACCCCCCCCCCCCCCCCCCCCCTTTTCGACACTATTTTAAAGGGATTTAAAACGTATAAAATGCTCTACAAATATCATAATGGTATGTGTGATATTATTTTACGAAACATGAATACACTCGGTGTATTATTGTTTTCTTTATTAAATATGGTCATTTACATTTACATTGCAATACACTAGAGTACTGCAGACATTTCATTCTGTGTTGTAAAATGGTAACTGTGAAATGTTGTTACATATCTCAAAAGTGGCATGTGTGGTTAAACATCAGATAGATAAGTAACTAGCTAGAAACAATTTCAGTGTCAACAAAAGTAACAACCTGACAGTGGCTAACACCAACAACAACCCATTCACTTTTTTGTAGATTTAGCAGCTTCGTCGCTTCCTGTGTCAGAAAAATTATTTTATTTTTATACAATTATCATCCCACTATTACACAATTTACAGCAATCATGGAGAACATGCATCTTCTTCTGTTGAAGTATCCAGTAATGTGTATATATATATATATATATATATACTGCATCGTGTCGAAGTTCATATTTGCACGTGTCCCACAATATGGCAGCCCGTTGTTTATTCTAGTTATAAATTGAATTGCCCATAAAACAAATGTTCTTCATCAGAGAAAAAGTGAAGGTAACTTGGATGTTTGCTTTTATGTATAGTAATGTCCTAGGTTAACTTTATTTTCAGTGCTAAATTAAGTTCCTGCTTTTAAAAATGTGCTTTGCTAAATCTGCTTGACAGCCACTTTGCTACACTAACTGTAACAAGAACAGGACAGACATTGGTGACATCCCAGTGATTGTTTCTCAGGCACTAAAAGAGGAGAATGCTTCTGACCCCAAAGAACATTTAATATAGGGGGTGACAAAAGAGCCAGTAGATGTGACGGACGGACGGGGTGAAAACAGATGAACCCAAAGCTGAAGGAGGAGGAGAAAGCAGCCTCTTTTCCGACCCTAATAATATGTACAGCTACGTCCAAGTGGACCTCTTCACCTCTGACATTTTCAAAGAATGAGGAGGAGAGGGACAAGGCCATGAAGAGGGTGCACGGCATGCAGTGGAAAGGCTGGGTGCTCACTGTGCACCTGGCCAAACCCAAGGCTGACCCAATCCTCAAGAAGAGGGGGGGATGATGCCGGGCAGCAGGAGCCAGAGGAGGATGGGGCACCCCTCAGTGTGCAGATCGCCAACGTGGTGGCGCCACTGTGGAAGTACTTTATGAGAAGAAGCAGAAGGTGGAGGGGGTGCTGCAGAGACTGGTCAGGTACAGGGACATGTATAAACCCATGCCATGTGTGGCTTTGGTTCACTTACAAAGAATGGCCTTAAGTGGGGCATTGATAGGATTACTGCAGTCGATTGCATTATATCCTGTCTATTATTATATCCAGTCATGAAAGACACCAAAGAAATGTACTAATGAGATGACTTTATAGCCAAAGTCCTTCCTTTGGTCTAATGAACAGAACAATTGGATGTCTTTATATGAGTATGTCTTTATTAACAATTGGTAAAGAGGAAAAGTGTGTAACTCAAACCAAACACAGGAAAACTGACTACATCATGTTGTTTTTATGTCCTCCCCTTTCCTGTTCAGATAAATGGGCAACACCAACAAAGCGATGCTGCTCTGGCTGTTTATTCAGAAGAAGAAGTTTCCCTCTGGAAGACATTCACCCATGTCCATCTCAGGTACAATGCCTACTGTAGAATTGCTCTTTAGAAATTCCTACAGAACCTCTCTCTGAGTGCTGTTGTTTTGAAACCCCCAGGCTGTTAGGCCTATATCTGGCTGCAACCCCCAGGCTGTTTATTCAGAAGAAGAAGTTTCCCTCTGGAAGACATTCACCCATGTCCATCTCAGGTACAATGCCTACTGTAGAATTGCTCTTTAGAAATTCCTACAGAACCTCTCTCTGAGTGCTGTTGTTTTGAAACCCCCAGGCTGTTAGGCCTATATCTGGCTGCATGACCTGGCAACCTGGGATGAACCTTTGCAGTTGCAGCCTGTACAGGTTTTCTGTAACCACATCAAGGAGCTGAAATTAAATCCATATGCACTCTGACATTTTGGTCATCCTATTGAATGAGTGAGTCTCTCAGCAACCAACAAGGGGTTTGACAACCTAGTGTCTTAAATACATACACTGACTGCACTCCCTGTCTGGGTATGCACAACTTTGACCCTAATCCTATTTCCCCTACTCTTATCATGCAGACTGAATACAGGAACAAGTGTGAGTTCGTCATTGGTATTGGAGCGAATGGATAAGATAAGACCATAGGCTTCAGACTGGGGAAGTACAGAGGGGGCTCCTGTGCCATGGTGGGATCCTCAGACAGCATCCACATCACCACTAAGGCCAAGAGAGTGGTCTGCGAGTTCCAAAAATGTGTTTGGTATTAAAGACATCTTACTGACAGGGAGGCCTCATCTCTGTCCTGCACTGATCCCTCCCTGATCACAGGACTCAATGTCACATCTCAGTGAAAGATTCTGTCCACGTCATCGGATCTGCCCAATACGCTATTTGACCTACAAACTGGTTTTAGCATGCAACCAGAATGAATCAATAATATCGTCGCACACAGCAATACAGTAGCCGGGTGGTCTCAAATCAGTTTGCTCTGTATAGCCAACTCTTACTTCTTTTGACCCATCATTTGGTATTTGTTTATCTATATAGGACAACCTCATACTCCATGTATAGGCCTGAGGCATACGAGTTCCACTGGAAGTCGCAAACAGTGCAGACCACAACAAGGAACCAAGCAGGCCGTGGCGGTGGTGTTCTTTAACCCACAGGTGCAGAAACCAGGTTTCAATGTGGTTAATACTAAAGTAATACAGATGGTAGTGATTCTTAGATTAGAACGCATACATGTGTACATTTCTGTACCACAGCCCAAGCTTGTATTTATCGCATGATTCTATAACTGAACAATGTGAAAAAGTGTAGTGACTCCTTTCAAATCCCGTCATTCATTTAACTGTTTATTAGGGATTCTCTTGCCTTTTTCTACTCTGCAGAAATCAAATACCCTGAAGAGTATTTCACCGAGGATGACAATAAAGAGTGATGTAACTGCTCTGTACTTTGTGTCAGCAAGACAAAGGTAAGATCATCAGAAAAACAACAAGTTAACGGTGCAATAATGCACATGGGAATGTTGTGATTGACAGATAATGTTTGGTTCACAAAGGCAATCCCCTAACCCAGAGGACTTGCCGTGTGAGCTAGTAGCTGGAGAGAAGTGTATTCATGAGGAGCTTCTTGGCCTGGAGTTCAGGATATCCCCTTATTATTTTTTTCCAGGTGAGTATCCCATGTCATGTATCATAGCTGTGGACTCTTCATCCTTTTTACCCACCATCTTCGGTCAATTTGGCATTATTATATTGAGCTCCAGGAAGTTGTATTTCCTCAGCCATTTTAAGAGCCTCTCATCCAAGTTAGTGTCTCTGAAGTATGGCATTACTCTGGTTTATAGCTGTATAATATGTCACTGAGCAGGTGAACACAGGGGCAGCAGAGGTACTGTACTCAGCTGTAGGAGAATGGGCCCAGCTGGACAAGGACAGCACTGTGCTGGATGTATGCTGCAGAGAAGGAACTATTGGCATCTCCCTGGATAAGGTACTATAGAGCAGGGTTTCCCAAACTCAGTCCTGCCCCCCCCCCCCCCCCCCCATGGGTGCATGTTTTGTTTTTTGCCCTAACAATACACAGCTGATTTAAATAACCAACTCATTATCAAGCTTTGATTATTTGAATCAGCTGTGTAGTGCTGGGGGGGGGGGGGGCTGAGTTTGGGAAACCATGCTATTGAGAGCTGCAGGGAGAATGTTTTTTTACTTTTAAATAAGGAATCATGGCATCGTACATACAGTTGAAGTCGGGAGTTTACATACACCTTAGCCAAATACATTTAAACTCAGTTTTTCACAATTCCTCACATTTAATCCTAGTAAAAATTCCCTGTCTTAGGATCACCACTTTATATTAAGAATGTGAAAATCACATTCCTAGTGGGTCAGAAGTTTACACTTACTCAATTAGTGTTTGGTAGCATAGCCTTTAAATTGTTTAACTTGGGTCAAATGTTTCAGGTAGCCTTCCACAAGCTTCCCACAATAAATTGAAGGAATTTTGGCCCATTCCTCCTGACAGAGCTGGTGCAACTGAGTCAGGTTTGTAGGCCTCCTTGCTTGCACACGCTTTTTCAATTCTGCCCACAAATTTTCTATAGGATTGAGGTCAGTCTCTCCTGCAGTCCCTCCTACCCCCACAACATGATGCTGCCACCCCCGTGCTTCACGGTTGGGATGGTGTTCTTCGGCTTGCAAGCCTCCCCCTTTTTCCTCCAAACATAAATGGCCATTATGGCCAAACAGTTCTATTTTTGTTTCATCAGACCAGAGGACATTTCTCCAAAAAGTACAATCTTTGTCCCCATATGCAGTTGCAAACCGTAGTCTGGCTTTTCTATGGCAGCAGTGGCTTCTTCCTTGCTGAGCGGCTTTTCAGGTTATGTCGATGTAGGACTCGTTTTACTGTGGATATAGATGCTTTTGTACCCGTTTTAGCATCTTCACAAGGACCTTTGCTGTTGTTCTGGTATGGATTTGCACTTTTCGAAACCAAAGTACGTTCATCTCTAGGAGACAGAACGCGTCTCCTTCCTGAGCATTATGACAGCTGCGTGGTCCTATAGTGTTTATACTCGCGTACTATTGTTTGTACAGATGAACGTGGTACCTTCAGGCGTTTGGAAATTGCTCCCAAGGATGAACCAGACTTGTGGAGGTCTTGGCTGAGATCTTTTGATTTTCCCATGATGTCAAGCAAAGAGGCACTGAGTTTGAAGGTAGGCCTTGAAATACATCCACAGGTGCACCTCCAATTGACTCAAATGATGTCAATTAGCATATCAGAAGCTTCTAAAGCCATGACATTTTCTAGAATTTTTCAAGCTGATTAAAGGCACAGTCAACTTAGTGTATGTAAACTTCTGACCCACTGGAATTTTGACTAAGTGAAATAATCTGTCTATTAACAATTGTTGGAAAAATTACTTGTCATGTACAATGTAGCTGTCCTAACCGATTTGCCAAAACTATAGTTCGTTAACAAGAAATTTGTGGAGTGGTTGAAAAATGAGTTTTAATGACTCCAACCTAAGTGTATGTAAACTTCCAACTTCAACTGTACATATCAAGCAGGGTTGGAGTTAAATTACATTTCAATTCAGGAAGTAAACTGAAATTGAAATGATATAGACCACAACCCTGATTACAGCAACTGTATGGATTAATCCGTCTGGTAATGTGTGACAAAGAAAAATACATTTACTCTGTTGACACTGTCTTTCTGTTTCCTGCAGAGGGTGAGGAAAGTGATTGGGATAGAGATGTTTCAGGAAACAGTGAAGGACACCAAAGTCAACGCGAAGATCACTGGTAAGAGGCATAATCAGATTGGTCAAGCTGCACCAGTCGCAGGCACCAATGTGCCTAGAAAGAGTTATTCAGTCCTCAATAATTTTGCAGTAGCGGTATGAGAGCAAAAACCTTACTGTGACTGAAACGTTTCAGGGCTGATTAACATTCAGTTCCACTGTGGAAAGGCTGCTGAAGACATGTCAAATGGTGCTCAGCACTGTCATATCCCCAAACATCACAGCCATCGTGGACCCACCCAGAGCAGGCCTACGTATGCTCAAAAAGATACTGGAGCCTCTCTGCCACACATTCTATCAGTTTGTCAATGCACTGTATTGTTCAATTGAGTGGAAGGAGAAACACTAATTGATCAACTACCTAATTCCTAGATCCCAAGGTCATTCTGGCGATCAGAGCATGTGAAGAGGCTGGTTTATGTGGCGTGCGACGTTAAGGCTGCCATGAACAACTTCATTGATTGAGGTATAACATCCTGCACTAGCAGGCCATTCATCCAGTATGGTGTCTCCATAGGGATTGTGAAACTGATTCTAAATCTGATCTCTTCTGTGTAGTCTTTGCAGGGCTCCCTCTAACCGTGTACGTGGAGCTCCATTCCGTCCAGTTCGGGCCATGGCTGTGGACCTCTTCCCCCAGACCACACACAGATGCTGCTGCTCTTTTAGATGGTGAACTAGTTACGAAGTTACGAAGAATGCCTGTATTGATACACCATCCAAAGGGATATTTAATGTATGCTTTTTAAAAACGTACACATCTACCACTAGGTGCCCTTTGCGGTTGAATCTTTTTGAAATTCAATGCTCCACTGAGACCTTACAGATAATTGTGTGGGGGTAGAGAAGGTAGTCATTCAAAATCACATGAAACACTTATTGCACACAGTGAGTCCATGCAACTTACTATGCGAGATGTTATGCTTGCCATGAGTGAATACTTAACTCAAGGCTTTTCATTTAATGTGGGTTCTCTGTAGATATCTTATAGTACAATTTGGGGCAGGATAAAAGTGAATTTCAGTTTAATTGCTCCTTGGTTGACGTCTTGATGCATCTATGAATTACAAAATAAAAATACCCCCCCAAACAAGCCCTGGTTAATTTGGGGACACTAATTCAGGTAGGGGTCATTTTAAGCAGGAGCCAGCCTAAGTCATGACAATTTTATTTGCATAAACCAATTTCACTGAAAGTCAGCGATCCCAAGTCGCTGTTACATACTTCATTTTCTAGGCAGCAATATCTCTAGCAAACAACTTGTTACAACTCTAAAAAGTGTAAAAGGCATATTTTCTTTACACACTAACACTTGGCAAGACAGAACACGCAAATATGTGGGCGGGGGGGGGGGGGGGTCATTCAATACAACAGCATTGTGCCCATGTACAATGGTGATTTCTGATCAGATGCATTTAACATTCAGGAAAAGCGCACAAACCGAATACTTAACACAATGAATGCACATCAGTTTATATTTTGTTCCAGCAGGTATTGCATCTTTATCCTTTCCTGTGTGTGTAATATATATATTTACGTATTGTATGCAGCAACCTACAGTATTCTATAAAAATGCATAAGACTGTATTTAAGCTTTGGTTCACACTGCTTCTTTAGCTATCGGATTTAATTATAATGACATGATCATATTTTGTTCGAGGTAAAGTGTGCCAACTTAATTTCCGTAGATTGCCTTATGCAGAGAGGATCGCAGTAATCCTACACAATGCTTGAAAACGTGATTGATCAGAACACACACACACACACACACAAACAATGATGGCAAACAAACCTTGTTATAGACGACCAACCCATTAAAACAATTCTTAATTAAAATCTGTACATGCTAAAGGCAATTATTCCAGAGCATCAAAATTAACGTCTTGTCGCATTATGACATCTTAACTGACTAAAGAAATGCTGTATCAGGAGGGGCTTGGTCAATCCATTTCCCTTGAAGGGGGACTTGGGCCCTGTGAGTTCTCTGGCATGGGAACCCTTCCTGGAATGGGTCAACTAAGGCAACATGTAGCCAATTGTTCTCCCATCTGTATATGGGTCCTTAAATTAATGCCTAAATAGTAAGTGTCTGCATGTTGTATTGTTTTGCTTTAGTTAGTCTAAAACAATTATGAAGCAGCTAACACCTAATTACAGAAAGAAAAGTCCAAAAGTATAGGCCGCCTTAAATATGTAACAACTTTACCTTGTATATCTCCTCAATGACTACAGTACTTCAAGCCCTTGTGCTTGTGTTGTCTGCAGTGCTAACGTGGAAACAAGATCTTAGCTAGACAGACCAGCCTTATCAGCTGTCCATTGATATGTTTCATCCTGTATATCCAGAACACAAAGGCAATTCAAATTAGTCCCTCTTAATGTCCATTCCATAATAAATTCAAAATGCATTTCTCATACTAAGAACATGAGCATGTAACAAGAAGTATGACTGGACTCACTGGAGTTGTGCAGAAAACTGCTTTTTTTTTTTTTCTTAACAGGTAAATGTTTCACGTGCAAATGAAAACGTAAGCTTGTCATTCTTTAGACGAAGCATACTCAAAAACCCTAATCACCATCCAAATTATACACATCAACAATATCCAAATTACAACAGCATATAAATTGGTTTTCCACAGCGTACCAGAATAGCAAAAGCAGACTGCAAACGAATCCCTTTGAATAGGCTATGCTTTAAGCATACAAGGAAACCTGCTCGAAATGTTCAGTGTGTCCAAAAAGTATGGAGTGTATTAGAAATTAAATGGCAACTATAAAACAGGGGGGGGGGGGCTAGTGATTTTCAGCAGTCATTACTACACAGTAAACAGGCTGACATGAACCATTGCTGTGGTTCATAGATACATGTCAAGTCATCTCAACCGGTCTGTCTGCAACCCCTGTGGTTCAATTTATAGAAGCGCTGCTGCGTAGAGATTGCATCAAGAGGTAGATGGTGCTCACTCTACTGTCAGTCTGCCTGTTAGTGCATTTGTCCTATTCTTACCCGAGCCACTAACAATGAACCATAAACACCTTGGGGGGGGTCAAATAAAACAGCTTGGAGAAACAGTGCTAAGATGACCACCTTTATAGTATAAATGTGTTGTATTGCCCTTTCACAATGATGCATAATTGGATGATAGTTTGGTGGTGTGACTTTTTATCTGACAGTGACTATGGCTACCATTGGTCAGTGACATGTTAGGTTGGTTGCAGTGATAGTCCCTAGACGTCAACAGTACAGAGCGGCTGACTGCCAGGCTGGGCTGACTCCATTATGGTCATCTTGGGCTTCTTCCTGGTTTCCGCCTGAAGCACAACAAAGACATCAGGGTTATATTTATTAGGGCACACCGTAGAAAAATGTTTTGCACCAGAAAAAAATACATTTACAATGAACAAATATATATATATATATGCAACAATTTCAAAGGTTTTACAGATTTACAGTTTATATACTGTAAGTAAATCAGTCAATTGAAATAAATAAATTAGGCCCTAGTCTATGGATTTCAAAAGACAGAGAATACAGATATGGGCGTGGATCAGAAAGCCAATCAGTATCTGGTGTGACCACCATTTGCCACATCTCCTTCGCATAGAGTTGATCAGGCTGTTGATTGTGGCCTGTGGAATGTTGTCCTACTCCTCTTCAATGGCAGTGCGAAGCTGCTGGATATTGGTGGGAACTGGAACACGCTGTCGTACACGTCGATCCAGAGCATCCCAAACATGTTAAATGGGTGACATGTCTGGTGAGTATGCAGTCCATGGAAGAACTGGGACATTTTCAGCTTCCAGAAATTGTGTACAGATCCTTGCATTATCATGCTGAAACATGAGGTGAAGGAAGAATGGCACGACAATGTGCCTCAAGATCTCTTCACAGTATCTCGGTGCATTCAAATTGCCATTGATAAAATGCAATTGTGTTTGTTGTCCGTAGCTTATGCCTGCACATACCATAACCTCTCCGCCACCATGGGACACTGTTCACAACGTTGACATAAGCAAACCAACTTTAAGAGTGGCCTTTTATTGTCTCCAGCACAAGGTGCACCTGTGTAATGATCATGCGGTTTAATAAGCTTCTTGATATGCTAAACCTGCCACATGGATGGATAATCTTGGCAAAATGAAAATGCTCACTAAAAGGGATGTAATCAAATTCGTGCACAAAATGGGAGAAAAGCTTTTTGTGTGTATGGAAAATTACAGGGATCTTATTTTAGCTCATGAAACATGGGACCAACACTTTACATGTTGCGTTTATATATTTTGGTTCAGTGTATTTCGAATTGGACAATTCAGGTAGTCCTTTTTGTCAATTCTCTACCATTTGGTGCCTAATGAATACACCGCAGAAATTGTCCTAACAGTTTGAACTGCTGCACCGAACTGAGGAACTTGCCTCGATAAAACATAATTCAAGACCATAATCCAGGCCACACTTACATACAAACATGATTTATGACAGCGTCTGAAATAAGGTACGGCTGGAGCAACCATACGAATTAGGAGTAACACGACAGTGCAGAGATATCGCAAACGGAGCAAAGACCAGAAGAATTTCAAGAGTGTCAGAGATCTCCCTGTTAGGTACCTCCATGTCCAACACTGGAGTCAGTGCAGCTTAGGAACCTGACAGGGTTATCAGACAGAGGTAGAACTCTAGTAAGAAAAGGCTCTGATTACACGCAGAGGTACCCAGAACCGTCTAAATTGGAGGTCCTACACTTACCCTCTCCTTAGCCAGTTTCTTCATCTCCTCTTGCAGTTTGTTCAGGATGTGAAGATTTGGCCTGTTCTTTTTGGCATACTGTTGAAGTTCAATCACACTCTTGTCTGAATTTTCCTGCGAAACCCCCCCCAAAAAAACAAGCCATCAGTTTATAGAAATGAGAGGCGCACATCTGGTTGAAAGCGAAGCAGCATATGCCATCAAATCAGTTTTGCTTCAGATGTGATGAAGTCTATACGACCCTAACTGACCTATGGGCCTCCAACAGCAGAGGAGCAGCTGTGCTGAGGTACAGTATGAGGTGTACAGGTAGTACCTACCTTCTTCACCATCTTACTGCTCTCTCTGCCGTACATGCGGAGCAGTGACCCCCAGTTCTTTACGTGGGGGTGCAGCATCTGTAGGATCTTCTGCGACGCCAGCTGCTTCCCCACACGCTTATTCTTGCCTGGAAAACAGGACATTTACATACAGAGCAGCAGCCATTAGTAATGCTAACTAGATTTACACTGCATTAACACAGCTCGGCTTTGAGCAGGGAAATTCTTACCCATATATAGTGTAGATACCCAAAGGCGCAAACATGGTGTTCAGAGTAAAAGTTTTCTGAATTCTCTATATATGGCTCTGACAAAAAACAAAGCATTTGCAATTAGTAATGCTGCTTTTACACTACATTAACACAGAGCGGCATGGAGCATGTTAGGTCTGGGACTTGCCGTGGTGACTGGAGGGTCAGTGTGGGGTAACTTACACCATCCACGCACAGTGTGCTTGCCACACGTCATCACATATTCACTCTTCTGGTTCTTCCCTGGGATCACCTCAAACTTGATGCTGGTGTCACCCATTCCATGGTTTCTACAGGGCATAAGAGACCGTTGAAATTCAAGGTTAACAAATGAATTTTGATCATGCTTACACCTCATGTCTCGAGTCTTACCTCTTAAGGCACTCGTGTAGAATCTGATATGGCGAGAGTAAGCCTGCTTTATTGGTCAGTTCGTACACCCTAGAATCTTCAATACTGATATGATTAAAATACTGCAGGAAACAAAAACACATGAATGGACATTAGTATTCAGCCAAATGATCAACTAGCTAGTAAAGTACAATGTTATAAAAGAGACATGTTATCAGACCAAACACGAAAAGAAGATAGATTTAATTAAAGGGCCTTTCCAATGATTGGCAGGCTGATACCTCCAGTTCATCCCCTTCTACAAGCTTCTCCTCAGATGTCTGCTTCACAAAGTCAGGGATGAGGATCTCCAGTGTGGCTCGAGCTACAGGGGAGACATCACTAAATAACCGGTTTCTGATTCTTTTTATTTATAGCTCACAGACAGCCTTTGCAGCTGCTTAAGAGGATAGAAATTCAAAGAATGATATGAAAGTACTGTACCAGCTTTATTCTTGGCAAGTTTTTTACTGCTTGCAGTTCCTGTGCCATATGTCACTCCGTCTATAATGACGGAGGCGCCAAAGGGTTCACTTGGGTTCTCTGGGGGAGATGAAAAAAGAGGACTCATTTGGTGCAAACGGCATAAAGGCCCTTTCTCAGGTTAGTGCTTTGGTGATGTGTTTTGTTCAAAGAACAACCTGTCACTTGGACAAGCTAGTTGAAAGTAAACATCATGGATGGGGAGAACAGAGACAAAAAGAGGGACTTACCACATTCAAAAAAGTTGTAAACAGGTCGGACCTTTAGGACACGTTGCATATATTCATGTAGGATGCAAACTTCAGACTTCCCATTTGGATTAATGACAAACTCTGAGAAAAATAAAAAAGGGGGAAAGAGTTGATGCAATTAGCTCAATACTCCACACTGAAATAGTTTGACTATGGATACATCCAAAATGACAACCTATTCCCGAAATAGTGTCCTACTTTTGGGAATAGGGTGACAATTCAGATGAAGCCTATGGTTCTTCTTCTGCATCCAGTACCTTTCTTGGTGGGGGTATCTGATACAGACAGAGTGATGAGCTTCTGGTTGGCAGGCAGAATGGGTCTCTCGGACTCAGCCTGCTTCCTCTTCATGTCCCTGTTGAACTGCCTGCGCTCTGCCCAGGTACGGAACTTCTTCACGGTCACTTGTTCAAAGTCAAAGCACTTCTCCAGGTAGCTGCGGAACTCCTCAATTTCTGGTCGGGGATTCAATTAGGGAGGGATATCGGTTATATTGTTGCTTTAGAAACCAAACTTGACGTGTTCTTTAGAAATACCCACCAACACACTATTATCCCCTACGTTCACAAGATATTAAACATACTATCCATCAGCCATGGCATTCAAAACTACTACCTGCTGGCAAGACAATTGCCCGTCATGGAGTGTGTTGACCCTTACCTATGGATTCATCTTTACACACCTCCACCTTGGCCCTGACCTGTCCCAGAGCCCCCTGGGCCATCTCAAAAGAGTGGGGCATCTTGCCGTGCGGGACAGGACACCTTTCTATGGTTCCTTCTGAGGCCAGGCCTGTCTCCAACTCTACCTCTCCATCCCCCAGGCTCAGACCAAGGGCCACAGTGGTAGGGTCCTCCTGGGCTGTGGAGTCAGGCTCGTCTGGTCTCTCCAGAGAGTCTGCCTCTTCCCCAGGCTTCACCGGAGACACCTCAGCGTTGGGTGTCACCTCTCCGTTCTGTTGCCTTTCCTCGTGATCCTTCATCTTCCTATAGTGCAAGCAAGGGATGCTACTGGTGGGAGGGTCGTGTTTCTGTACGCAGTGGCACAAGGGGTTTGGTTAGAAGTAGGTTGTTATCGTTGTTTGAGAATAGAGAAATAATGGACATTCATCCTTATTCCTTTAGTTTGATCATTCCTACCAAAATTGTAAATATTACACCAGTATTCAGTGTATAACAATGGGGTTCCTGACATGTTACTAACCCTCTAAAAGACTCAAATGTTAAGCAGTTTCCATCGGTCTTTTCACTTCCACGTCTTACCCTGATGCTCCCGGTCCCCAGGAAGTAAGGTCTGGACCAGGTCACTACTCTGGTCTCTCTGTGCAGGTAGACTGGAATGCCAGAGTTATGGAATGTCATGATCCATCCATCAGGTAGTGGCTCAGTGGGTGGACGCCCACGACCTGGGAAACACACACTCATCACTACACATCAGCGTCAAACACACACATCTGCGCCACACACAATACGACAACGTCTGCAGACAGACACGACTACACATCTCACACCATCAGTGTCCTCTCACAAACGTGATGTTATGCATTCATAAGATATGATATGAATGCATAACATCAATGTGTGTCAGGCTCAGATACACCGTTACCAAAGGCAGATCAGCGCCAGACATCCACCACTCACTCTTCAGGACTGTTTTAATTTTGGTCATCATGGGCTGAACGCCTCCCTCCCCGTCCGACGCGTGGTCACTGTCCGCTGCATACTCAGCAGCCCCCTCTGCCAGGCGCATCTTTTTGGGCATGGGCATGCCCTCCTCCAGCAGAGCGTCTACATCATTGTCGAAGTCCTCCTGGAAAAGACTGTGGTTGAGCGTGTGGGGGAGAATTGAGGGGTGGCGGCAGCACGAACCTGCCACGTTCTCCACTCAGTTAGGGCTACGCCATCTTGTCAGCACTTTCACAAGAGGGAATTTCAAGTCATGTTTGCAACCAATATCTGGCATGCATAACGAACAAAAGCTTTGGAAACAAAGTGGATGAGAGGAGATTCAAATCAGGTTGAACTTTTGAAGACACCAAGCATACCAACTGCACTACCGGTCAAAAAGTTTAGAACACATACTCATTCAAGGGTTTTTATTTGTACTATTTTCTACATTGTAGAATAGTGAAGACATGAAAACTATTAAATAACAGATTGAATCATGTTGTAACCAACAACAAAAAAAGTTGAACAAAAAATATATTTTAGATTCTTCAAAGTAGCCACCCTTTGCCTTGACAGCTTTGCACACTCTTGGCGTTCTCGCAACGAGCCTCATGAGGAATGCTTTTCCAACAGTCTTGAAGGAGTTCCCACATATGCTGAGCACTTATTTGCTGCTTTTCCTTCACTCTGCGGACCAACTCATCCCAAACCATCTCAATTGGTGTTGAGGTCAGATGATTGTGGAGGCCAGGTCATCTGGTAAACTTCTTGGTAAACTAGCTCTTACACAGCCTGGAGGTGTGTTGGGTCATTGTCCTGTTAAAAAACAAATGATAGTCCCACTAAGCGCAAACCAGATGTGATGCTGGTTAAGTGTTAAATTCTAAATAAATCACTGTCATCAGCAAAGCACCCCCACACCGTAACACCACCTGCTACATGCTTTACGGTGGGAAATAAACATGCGTTGATCATCCATTCACCCACACCACGTCTCAATGACACGGCAGTTGGAGGCAATCATCTCAAATTTCGACTCAGACCAAAAGGACAGATTTCCACCAGTTAAATGTTTCTTGGCCCAAGCAAGTCTCTTCTTATTATTGGTGTCCTTTAGAAGTGGATTCTTTGCAGCAATTCGACCATGAGCGCCTGACTCACGCAGTCTCCTCTGAACAGTTGATGTTGAATGTCTGTTACTTGAACTCTGAAGCATTTATTTGGGCTGCAAATGTTCCGGATTGACTGACCTTCATGTTTTAAAGTAATGATGGACTGTTGTTTCTCTTTGCTTATTTGAGCTGTTCTTGCCATAATATGGACTTGGTATTTTACCAAATAGGGCTATCTTCTGTATACCACCCCTACCTTGTCACAACACACTTGATTGCCTCAAACACATTTAGGAAAGAAATTCCACAAATTAACAAGGCACACCTGTTAATTGAAATGCATTCCAGGTGACTACCTCATGAAGCTGGTTGAGAGAATGCAAAGAGTAGGCAAAGCTGTCATCAAGGCAAAGGGTGGCTATTTGAAGAATCTTCAATATTTTGATTTGTTATATACTTTTCTGGTTAATACATGATTCCATGTGTTATTTAATAGTTTGTCTTCACTATTATTCTACAATGTAGAAAATAGTAAAAATAAAAACCCTTGAATGAGTAAGTGTTCTAAAACTTTTGAACAGTAGTGTATGTCAACCTCAATCTCAAGTAGAAGAGATATGGAATTTCTGCTGCTTCCATCAAGAATCAAAACTACGATGAACAAGCTGACATTTTATTCCGATGTCACCAGAAAAATGACTAGACACTATTACCCTTCTCACATTACAGAGCAAACCATACTGGGGTAACATCGTCACTAGAGCCTGACCGATATTATTTTGGCCCACCGACATCTGTTGATATTGGCTTTTTAAATCACTATTATCGGACAATAATTCCACCGATAAATAGGATAACAAAAATTAAAACTTATGATTATCTTAACACTGGCAGGCATTCTCATGATGCGTCACTCATTTCACAAAGTAAGAAATCAACAGTTGAAGCATATTTCTTGGACAATTGTTGGTTTGGATGGCAATTTATAAAAATGCAGTGTGGAAAATAACTATTTTTAATTTCCCCAGTGTTAAACAGTGTTTTAATTACGGCAGATATTTCAGTATCGATAAGTTCTCCCCACAAAAATCTTTCTGTATCGTTGTTACGCATCTTCCATAGTTGCTGGAACTGTGCTGGAAAGGACGATGTGAAAAGAATATCCAAGCCATTACGGTTTCGGGTCAGCCCTACAGTGTGAACAACGCACAAAAGATCAGTGAGTGGACAATGACAAGGCTCTGCAGAGGCAAAGACAGGGCCCCTTGGTTACATACCTCATATGAGTAATTCAGGTTCTCCTCGTCAGCATTCTCCGGTTGAACCACTTCCTCAGACCTGAAACCCCCCTGCTCCACATTCTCCGTATCCAGGAAGTCCTGACTGAAGTCCTCCAGCTCGTCCAAGACAGCAAATTCCACTTTGTTCTCCAGGTCTGCCTCCTCCCCTCTCCTCCCTGCACTGCCACAGACCATCCCGTTCCCCAGTCCTGAGCTACCCTCAACAGCCCCTAGCTCTGTATCGGCATCATGTAACTCACCATTAAGGCCCTCTGAGCTGGTCTCCCCTACACCACCACCCTCCTGACCGATCCCTGTGTACAGCACCTTCCTATCTTTGCTCCTGCTGCTATCTACAACGCTGACACTGATCTTAATGTCTTGTAGTAACTTAAGCTCTGGTAGGAACTTGGTGACAGGGGGCGCATGGCGGGCTGTTCTAGGGCACAGTGCGCTGGGTTCGGCCTCATCTGACAGGTTATTACTGAAGGTTATTGAGTCCTTGGCGAGGAGCCCCAGGTCCACTGCTGGGGTGTGTGTCTGTCCATCACCACCAGAGCTAACGTCCATTTCCTCTGCGTCACTGGACGTTTGCAGGGGAGGTGGTGGAGGCTGCGCTTTACCATTAAGGCCCTCCGAGTTTAAATCATCAGGTGGCTCCAACGGCAAGGGGGGTAATATTTCATCTATCTCCATGTTGATGATCTTATGAATCACTAAATACAACAAATTCTCTATGAGTCACCCTGACTGTTTATGCAACCTGTTCTTATAAGTATTTAGCTAAAATGCATGCAGAAGCACATTGCACAAGATTTCGAACAAAACAACTTCCCTGTGTTGATCATGTACCAGTGTTGAATATGCTAAGCTGACTACATTGTTCTTTTCATTAATGTAGACAGCTTTTTAGAATCACTGTCTCAATTATTGGAAATCACAATGCATTCAGCTTATATTACTCGGATCTAGGCACTGCGACTCCTCCACTGGCAAATCCTCCGTCAGAGCTAGAAAAAGAGACATGTCAGTCAATAATTGATGCCAAGAGAGCAACATTGCGGTGCAAAAACATGTAGCCAAGGCAGCTATGCACATTATGCAGCCTTTTTATGATGGCTTACTAATGCCAGCACCACAGGCCAAGCAGTGCAAGAAAAATCCTTCCTTGGTTGCAGAATGCTAACGTTGGCATGCTGTCTGTGCAATATATTTAGAAAACTGGATTCACCCTACAAAGTCATCTAATGCTAAAACTTTTGCTAATGGTTAGCAATATGGGGCACCTTCGAAACTGAACGATTTCAAAAGATGACAAATATGTACTGTCCTTCGACGCACTAGCCTAGCTAACTTTAGCTACCTGGCTAGCTTAGCTCAAACTTGAAGCTAAGCGGTTAAGCTACACAATTACGTGTCAAAATGACTGGGTTAAATATTAAACACAGAAACACTGAGCGCATTTGAACACTCACCTATATTTCATTTACGAAATGTTCTTCCCTCAGCTAGCTAACCTAAATTATTTTATTCTTTTAACGAGGCCAGACAGATCCCTTCCCCGTTCCGCCATCTTGCAGACAGCTGCAGAATTCTTCTGAAACACCACCCCCAATACCGGCATTTTGAAGATTGAGCGGTGAAGAGTCCAATCACCATTTAGTTCTACGTGGGCACACTAATCAACAACCGACAAAGGCAGGCCTTTGCCTCACTGCGGGAATAAATCGACCAATCAAACATTATAATGGATCACAGTTGACCAATGAGAACGGTAGGCACAATTGGGTTGCGAATTGCAGTGGCCACATACTGACACTGGGTGGCAATCATCTTCACCCACTGTCTTCACCAGTAACATTGTATGCAAAGTAGCGATCAGTGAAACAAGATAAATCATAATACATGAAACATTGTATGCAATTTTATCTGCATTATCTACTAAAATGAGAACCCTGCTGTTTCTAATCTGCATAGAGCCTCTGAACAACACTCATATATACCCATCGTGTTTACTGAAGATTCAAAAGTTTCAGCAAATTATATAAGAATCAATATTTAAACATAGAAACTGTGACAACCGTTGCAATGGCCACAGTTTTATTCAGCGACAAACCATACACGACATTGCGTTAATAAACTTGCGATTGTCTAATAAAATTGCCTGATCAGGTCTATTCTTGTAAGAATACATTACATTTGCAGTAGACCCTTTTCCAGTATACGACACTCTGACGTAACGCATAGATGCGCGCTACTCTTGGCGGCAGTAAGAAAGCCATCTGCGCCAATTCAACATAGCCTAGATTTACCGTTTTATTACTTGTAAACAAAATAACTTTTGGGGTTCTCATACGCTTACAATGATGCTTTGATTCTTGCTTTAACAATCGCTAAAATTATATTTGGTTGTGATCTTTGCAAAATAACTATTTTGGATGCAGCAATTGTTAGCTAGAATGCTAACGCTCATTGACATTGGCTAGCTTTTTCCTACAGCCTAAGAGCCATTTTACTGGTTGAAGTATAATCCAGTTGGTTTGCGATGATGACACCAACATTATATTACGCAGAACATTCATAAAAGCCTTAAAATCCAATTATAATCCAAAAGTTGTGTGAAATGCACTCATAAGCAACATGCAGCTAGACTTTTTTGCTGGAGTTCTATAACATCTCCCGTGTTCTGCAAACACAGAAAATGGTTGTATAAATACAGATTAAAAAGTACTATATTCACAATTTATATCAAGACACCAGTGATGTGGTAAACAGGTTTCTGTACTTCTATGGATACCGGAGGTCAGTAACATAAAACCATTGAAGGATCCTCATTGGCGGTACATCATCAACACAATTTGTAACAGTCACTCACAAATGTGAATAAGTAGGTAAGAAACAGAGACCGAACACTGCAGATGTGAGTGACAAAAATAATCATTTTAGTTTGTTTTCCTTGCTGTGAAATGTCTCTCCTATGCAGTATGTGGAACAAGGCAGGAAAACAAAGAAAAACACTTTGTTTACCACTTAGAAAAACATTTGAAGTGCTTTCCTGTGTTTTACTTAACAAGCAAACCTCGGTCGCAAAGTCAAAATCTGTGGCAATTATAACTATTATTCTACAAGGCAGGCTGTTACAATATGCCTTTATATTTCTGTCACAGGAAAGTTAAACGCCCGACTTGAGTTTAGGAAACCAAACCGGTCATTCTTATTACAGAATTTTAGAAGGATATTGATGGCTGCTGCTGCTTCTAAGAGTGTTAGCATTTTACACTTCAACTGAAGATACAAACAAACTTGGCTAGTTGAAGGCAGACTGAGCCACAAAGCCAGTGTTGAGAAAATAGATGCAATGTTAAACGTAAATAATTTACTTTGCTTATTAAATTACATTTGTTCTTTGGCAATACACTTAAGCACACACCTCAAAATAATATTTTAATCCAATTAACAAAATAAGAATAGCACCCATTATGTAGGATTTGATTAATTCACACTGTCCTATGTCTAAGTCAAGCTAAAACGTATTTCCCAAAGAAAATTGCATGAAAAGTGCAACAAATTATCCGAAAAAAAAGTGCAATCATTTGACTCTCTCCCACCTCCACCATTTTAAAATGGCAAATCAATCTTCATGTTCATTTCACTATTGTGAAGCCAGAGCTTGCTGTGGAAGAAGGAGGGATAGGGAGGCGGTTGGATGCAGAAAGGCACAGAGTGTGATTCCCATATAGCCCCATTTAGCTGTCTTCAGTTCTGGATTTTGAACTGGAAAGAGCTTGTGCTCCATTGGCTGACGTCACAGTTGAGCATGGTGCGCTCTGTGAAGGTCACGTTCCCTGATGCGTCTATTAGGATAATGGTATTGGTCCTGAAACAGGAAGACAAAACATCAGAAATAATAGAGGGGTGAAACAAGAGTGGCTTGTGCATTGCAAATATGGGGAAAACATTGTGATTCTGGAGTTCCCCAATCACCTTTCATAACCACACGACTGGAGGCCAGAGGGCAGGCTGGTTATAGATGAGATTATATGCACAAGGGGCTGTATGATGTATGGGGCATATTCATTATGCACCAAACAGAGCAAAATGGACAAACAAAAAGGTACTACCTGGATTTGTCCAATAAGAAACTCGTTTTCGTTCACAAAACGTTTCCCGTTTGCTACGCTGTGCACCAATGAATATGACAATAGATTTGTCAAATAAGAAACAATTGTTTTCGTTTTCCCGTGTACCCTATGAATATTACCCTGCTCTCACACCCCCCAGCACAGCCTTCCCCTCTGAGGGCAGGCCCCACATGACAAATGGGAGCGCTAATTGGTGAGACCATGACCACAGAATAAAATAACAACACTATGTAGGACATTGGCAAGGTTTATCACATAGGCCACTCTGTTATTATATTGTATCTCTGACTCTGGCCAAGCTAATTGGTGTCAGGGAGGACTGACCTTGTGCCGTAATGCGGGGAGCGAACACACACAGAGGACAGGGACCGGAGCATGTGGCTGCTGTACCCTTCACCCTGGCTCTCCTGGGCCGGGTCAGGGGTGTTCCTGAAGAATAGAGAAAGAATCCGTTCTCACTCAAACCTTCTCTTTACTTTTAAGAGTTTAGTAACAGAAAGAGTCAGGGATGTACAATGCATTCGGAAAGTATTCAGATCCCTTGACTTTTTCCACATTTTGATAAGTTACAGCCTTATTCTAAAATGGATTACATATACATACACACATACGTATATACAGTTGAAGTCGTAAGTTTACATACACCTTAGCCAAATACATTTAAACTCAGTTTTTCACAATTCCTGACATTTAATCCTCGTAAAAAGTCAGTGTTTTAGGTGTGTGCGAGCAAGGAGGCCTACAAACCTGACTCAGTTACACCAGCTCTGTCAGGAGGAATGGGCCAAAATTCACCCAACTTATTGTGGGAAGCTTGTGGAAGGCTACCCGAAATGTTTGACCCAAGTTAAACAATTTAAAGGCAATGCTACCAAATACTAATTGAGTGTGTGTAAACTTCTGACCCACTGGGAATGTGATGAAAGAAATAAAAGCTGAAATAAAATATTCTCTCCACTATTATTCTGACATTTCACATTCTTAAAATAAAGTGGTGATCCTAACTGACCTAAGACAGGGAATTATTACTCTGATTAAATGTCAGGAATTGTGAAAAACTGAATTTAAATGTATTTGGCTAAGGTGTGTGTGTGTGTGTGTGTGTGTGTATGTATATATATATATATATATATATAAAATTTATTTTTTTCTCCCCACACAATGATTCGTAATGAGCAAGCAAAAATAGGTGTCTAGACATGTTTGCTAATTTATAAAAAATGCAAAACTGAAATATCACATTCACATAAGTATTCAGACCCTTTACTCCAGTCTTCTTGGGTATGATGCTACTAGGTTGGCACACCTGTATTTGGGGAGTTTCTCCCATTCTCTGCAAATCCTCTCAAGCTCTGTCAGGTTGGATGGGGAGTGTCGCTGCACAGCTATTTCCAGGTCTCTCCAGAGATGTTAGATAGGTTTCAAGTCCGGGCACTGGCTGGGCCACTCAAGGACATTAAGAGGCTTGTCCCGAAGCCACTCCTGCATTGTCTTGGTTGTGTGCTTAAGGTTGTTGTCTTGTTGGAAGGTGAACCTTCACTCTGGAGCAGGTTTTCATCAAGGATCTCTGTACTTTGCTCCGTTCATCTTTCCCTCGATCCTAACTAGTCTCTCAGTCCCTGCCGTTGAAAAACATCCCCACAGTATGATGCCACCACCATGCTTCACCATAGGGATGTTGCCAGGTTTCCTCCAGATGTGACGCTTGGCATTCAGGCCAAAGAGTTCAATCTTGGTTTCATCAGACCAGAAAATCTTGTTTCTCATGGTCTGAGAGTCTTAAGGTGCCTTTCGACAACTCCAAGCGGGCGGTCATGTGCCTTTTACTGAGGAGTGGCTCCCGTCTGGCCACCACCATAAAGGCCTGATTGGTGGAGTGCTGAAGAGATGTTTGTCCTTCTGGAAGCTTCTCCCATCTTCACAGAGGAACTCTGGAGCTCTGTCAGAGTGACCATCGGGATCTTGGTCACCTCCATGACCAAGGCCCTTCTCCCCCGATTGCTCAGTTTGGTTGAGCGGCCAGCTCTAGTTAGAGTCTTGATGGTTCTAAACTTCTTCCATTTAAGCATGATGGAGGCTACTGTGTTCTTGGGGACCTACAATGCTGCTGACATTTTTTGGTACCCTTCCCCAGATCTGTGCCTCGACACAATTTAATTTACCACAGGTGGACTCCAATCAAATTGTAGAAACATCTCAAGGACGATCAATGGAAATATCATAGCAAAGGGTCTGAATACTTATGTAAATAAGGTATCTGTTTTTCATTTTTTATAAATATGCTAACACTGAAAACCAGTTTTCCCTTTATTATTATTATGGGGTATTGTGTGTAGATTGATGAGAAAAAATATATTTAATAAGGCTGTAACGTAACAAAATTTGGAAAAAGGGAAGGTGTCTGAATACTTTCCAAATGTACTGTACCAATAGAAAATACACTGTTTTCAACTTCTTTCTCAAACCTCCTTTTGGATTGGAACCAACTGTAAAATTATAACTCTTTAGCACAACTTTAATGTTAACAGGTGAATGGGGGGGAAAAAAACTGTACACGAAATAGAAAAATGAGTTATATAATACGTCAAAGTAAGTTTCGGAAGAACATGATGTTCATTGTGAAGCTGGAAAACCTGTTAGAGAGAAAGGTATGCGCTGTCTGGAGAGCAAAAGTTCACTGTCTAAAAGCTTTGCAATTATGTTGAGATAAAAGAGCAGGATTCCAGCAAAAGCAGTGTACTTATTTTTTTCAATTTCACATTCATGTAATGTGTGCAGGACTATACTTTCTCGAAGTCATATTGAGTGTTCACGTTTGTACCTCACGTAGCCATATTGAATGTCCACGTGTGGTACTTGCAAACCCATAATGAGTGAGCATATTTAGACATGTAGATGTCCTTGTTTGTTACTCTCAAATATGTTACGAGCAATAGTGATGTCTTATTTTGTCTAGGCAACTTAGAAACAAGATATGCTTCATAAAATGACATAAAACATACAGGTTTTAAACAATTAAGTTAATAATTTAGTAGTTTCAATATGCTGACCGCCTCCGCTCAGATTCAAGGTGGGTGATGTGCGGTGTGCAACAAGCACTGTCCTTTACTCTCCGGTCTTGTGACCATTTGAGCTGAACGAACCGTGCCTCAAATATGACAGAATCAAGCCTTATAACGTTAATGTTAATTATCCTTCATTATATATGTCAAACATGATGGGCGTTTAGCCTATATTTATGTAATTAAAAGTCATTAAAGTTGGGCTGCATTTTCTGGCGCCTCCCTCATGTCAGCACACACATTGACATGTAGGCTTTTTTAATTATGTGGATAAATTCCAATGTCGGCTTCTGATCCAATTCTGATTG
This sequence comes from Salmo salar, assembly GCF_965601325.2. Lineage (NCBI taxonomy): Eukaryota > Metazoa > Chordata > Actinopteri > Salmoniformes > Salmonidae > Salmo > Salmo salar. The sequence goes on along the minus strand of NC_138314.1, from coordinate 13,581,245 downwards.
GAATAATTGTTTGATATTTTGATTGTGTGATTTCTTTAACTTGTCCATTTAGGCAACTCAAATCTATATTCTTCTTGTCTGTCTGTCTTTTTTTTTTTTTTTACTTGTCCCGTCAAGAGGACAAGCGTTAATGTCGAGCGTTAATGCCACCCTTTACCTTGACAGCTTTGCACAATCTTGGCATTCTCTCAACCAGCTTCACCTGGAATGCTTTTCCAACAGTCTTGAAGGAATTCCCACATATGCTGAGCACTTGTTGAAAAACAACTGATAGTCCCACTAAGCACAAAGCAGATGGGATGGCGTATCGCTGCAGAATGCTGTGGTAGCCATGCTAATTAAGTGTGCCTTGAATTCTAAATCACAGACAGCGTCACCAGCAAAGCACCCCCACACCACCTCCTCAATGCTTCACGGTGGGAACCACACATGCGGAGATCATCCGTTCAACTACTCTGCGTCTCACAAAGACACGGCGGATGGAACCAAAACTCTCAAATTTGGACAGATTTCCACTGGTCTAATGTCCATTGCTCGTGTTTCTTGGCCCAAGCAAGTCTCTTCTTCTTATTGGTGTCCTTTAATAGTGGTTTCTTAGCAGCAATTCGACCATGAAGGCCTGATTCATGCAGTCTCCTCTGAACAGTTGATGTTGATGTGTCTCTTACTTGAACTCTGTGAAGCATTTATTTGGGCTGCAATTTCTGAGGCTGGTAACTAATGAACTTATCCTCTGCTGCAGAGGTAACTCTGGGTCTTCCTTTCCTGTGGCGGTCCGGTTTTTGCGACTGCGCTTTAAGAAACGTTCAAAGTTCTTGAAATGTTCCGTATTGACTGACCTTCATGTCTTAAAGTAATGGACTATCGTTTCTCTTTGGTATTTGAGCTGTTCTTGCCATAATATGGACTTGGTCTTTTACCAAATAGGGCTATCTCCTGTATACCACCCCTACCTTGTCACAACACAACTGATTGGCTCAAACGCATTAAGAAGGAAAGAAATTCCACAAATGAACTTTTAACAAGGCACACCTGTTAATTGAAATGCATTCCTGGTGACTACTTCATGAAGATGTTTGAGAGAATGCCAAGAGTGTGCAAAGCTGTCATCAAGGCAAAGGGTGGCAACTAAGAACCTAAAAAATGAAACACTTTTTTGGGGTTACTACATGATTCCATGTGTAATTTCATAGTTGACGTCTTCATTATTATTCTACAATGTAGAAAATATTAAAAATAAAAATATTAAAATAAAAAATAAAAATGGAATGAGTAGGTGTTTTAACTTTTGACTGGTACTGTATATTACGCTGTGTCACAATGATTGCATTAAAATGTAAACTAATACTACAGAGTGTGGTCCGCACTGGCAGGTTGATGTTTATTGGCATGAATCTTGTCCTGGAGGCAGAGCTGAGTGATTTCCACCAGCTGCAAAGTCAAAATTGGCTTTACATTGTTTGTGGCTGTGCCCGCTAGGGACTACCCTGTAGAGCTGCCTCCAGTACATGAGTCATCCCAATAAATGCCAACCTGCATCACACAGTGTACAAGAATGTGTCTTCATGTGAAGTGTTTTGATACAGTGTGCAGCATCATGAGTGTGCAGGTACATTTATTGATGAAGCATTTACAGTGTCACATTGATTTTATTATTGATACTGAGTGCGTGGGGAACTCACAGCTCCTCGTTGTTGAGGACGTTGAGCAGATCATGGACCAGGCTGTCACAAGGCAGTGTCTGGTTCACTACGCTGGTAAACAGTCTCTTCCCATGCTGCAGCTTCCTCCATGGGGTCTCCAACAGGGAGTTACTCAAACCATAGATTCCTGCTGGAGCATACACATACAGCATTGCTATAGAATAGAGATTGCTCCAAACGTTCGTTATCCCCAAAACATTCACTCACATACAGAGGTATAGTCTCATAGTCAAAACCCATCCTGCATACTTAAAGGTTTATAATTCAACAGCATGGCTTGTATGGTGCAATGATATAGAACAATAGTACAAGCAATTCCACATTAAGAAAAACAGACCTGGATTTAGACGGATGGGTTCGGCGCTGCCCCTGTTTCCATAGTAACACACAGTGTCTTCTTTGGCCCTGCGTTGGACACAATGAGAGAGGGAATCAAGTTGTTGACCACTTAAAGTTGTTTAATTGTGAGGGTCATCCTAAATCATCAGCGGTTTCGTGCCTGAACAATGCTTTGTACAGTTCGCTATTTCCTGATTAATGGAGCCGCTGCATTTGTAAAGGCAAATTGAAATGCCAAATAAAACAATGGTAAATAGATTTAGAGTAAGAAAAAAACAGTACTCTGATGCAAATCTTCCAGTCTTACTCGGCCTTTACACTGTTTAGCTCTCCGGTCCCCGGTACTGACTTAAAAAGAGATCCTACTTCCATTTGGCATCCCTCTCTGACATTATGGTCTTTTCAAATGCAGTACAGGAAACTGAATGAATCACGACCAAAATAAACAAAAAAAAGTGTTGAAAGTGAATTAATTGCATTGTCAGTTTCTGACAGCCATCAGTAGCATCATCAGTCAATGTGGAGACAGGTGCAACAATATCTCCTCGTCCCCTGGTGGAGAACGTCTAGCTAGAATTTATCCAGATACCTATGGCTGTGATCTGTAGGTGTCAGTGGCAAGGGTCAAAAGTCTGAAAACCATCAAGACTTTGATATAGGGAGGTCTCTATCCCTGAGGCGGGCTCCATCTATAGAGCCACACTCAGTGGTGTAAAGTACTTAAATTAAAATACTTTAAAGTATTACTTAATTTTTTTGGGGGGTACCTGTACTTTACTATTTCAAATCAAACTGTGTCACATGCTCCAAATACAACAGGCGTAGTAGACCTTACCGTGAAATGCTTACTTACAAGCCCTTAACCAACAATGCAGTTCAAGAAATAGACTTAATAAAATATTTACCAAATAAATTGAAGTAAAAAATAAAAAAGGGGGGGTGTCAATGTAAATAGTCTGGCTACCCATTTGATTAATTGTTCAGCAGTCTTATGGCTTGGGGGTAGAAGCTGTTAAGGAGCCTTTTGGTCCTAGACTTGGTGCGTCGGTATCGCTTGCCGTGTGGTAGCAGAGAGAACAGTCTATGGCTTGGGTGGCTGGAGTCTGACAATTTTTAGGGCCTTCCTCTGACACCGCCTAGTATATAGGTCCTGGATGGCAGGAAGCTTGGCCCCAGTGATGTACTGGGCCGTATGTACTACCCTCTGTAGTGCCTGGCGATCAGAGGCCAAGCAGTTGCCATACCAGGCGGCGATGCAACCGGTCAGGATGCTCTCGATGGTGCAGCTGTAGAACCTTTTGAGGATCTGGGGACCCATGCCAAATCTTTTCATTCTCCTGAGGGGGAAAAGGTGTTGTCGTGCCCTCTTCACGACTGTCTTGGTTTGTTTGTGATGTGGACACCAAGAAACTTGAAACTCTCGACCCGCTCCACTACAGCCCCATCAATGTTAATGGGGCCCTGTTCGGCCCGCCTTTTCCTGTTGTCAACGATCAGCTCCTTTGTCTTGATCACGTTGAGGGAGAGTTTGTTGTCCTGGCACCACACTGCCAGGTCTCTAACGACCTTCCTATAGGCTGTCTCATCGTTGTCGGTAACCAGGCCTACCACTGTTGTGTCATCAGCAAACTTAATGATGGTGTTGGAGTTGTGTTTGGCCACGCAGTCGTGGGTGAACAGGGAATACAGGAGGGGACTAAGCACGCACCCCTGAGGGGCACAAGTGTTGAGGATCAGCATGGCAAATGTATTATTGCCTACCCTTACCACCTGGGGGCGGACCATCAGGAAGTCCAGGATCCAGTTGCAGAGGGAGGTGTTTAGTTCCAGGGTCCTAAGCTTAGTGATGAGCTTCGTGGGCACTATGGTGTTGAACGCTGAGCTGTAGTCAATGAACAGCATTCTCACATAGGTGTTCCTTTTGTCCAGGTGGGAAAGGGCGATTGAGATTGCATCATCTGTGGATCTGTTGGGGCGGTATGCAAATTGGAGTGTGTCTAGGGTATCCGGGATGATGCTGTGAGCCATAACCAGCCTTTCAAAGCACTTCATGGCTACCGAATTGAGTGCTACGGGGTGGTAATCATTTAGGCAGTTTACCTTCGATTCCTTGGGGACCGGGACTATGGTGGTCTGCTTGAAACACATGTAGGTTTTACAGACTCCGTCAGGGAGAGGTTGAAAATGTCAGTTAAGACACTTGCCAGTTGGTCCACGCATGCTTTGAGTACACGTCCTGGTAATCTGTCTGGCCCCTCGGCTTTGTGTATGTGGACCTGTTTAAAGGTCTTGCTCACATCGGCTATGGAGAGCGTGATCACACAGTCATCCGGAACAGCTGGTGCTCTCATGCATGCTTCAGTGTTGCTTTCCACGAAGCGAGCATAAAAGGCATTTAGCTTGTCTGGTAGGCTTGGGTCACTGGGCAGCTCGCGGCTGAGTCTCCCTTTGTAGTCCGTAATAGTTTTCAAGCTCTGCCCCATCCGAGGAGCGTCAGAGCCGGTGTAGTAGGATTCAATCTTAATCCTGTAATGACGCTTTGCTTGTTTGATGGTTCGTCTGTGGGCATAGCGGGATTTCTTATAAGCGTCCGGATTAGTATCCCGCTACTTGAAAGCGGCAGCTCGAGCCTTTAGCTCGATGCGATTGTTGCCTGTAATCCATGGCTTCTGGTTGGGATATGTATGTTGTCATGATGTTGGCCTCTTTTGGTACAGGGAGGACAGTTGACCCCCTCCCCTTTGTACCATTTCCCAACCTACCTTCCCCCCACCCAGTCCCTGTGTGTAAAGGGTTGTAAAAACTCAAAAATTCCAGGAGAGTCTCTGGCCACATGGCCCATAGAGAGACACAGGAAATTCTTCCAACTCATAGAATTGGAGAGCCAAGCGACATTTTGTGTTCTGGAGAATGTATGGAAGATTGGTGAAGAATCCAGCTACGAACTGATCCGCTTGGTACAATTTTGTGATACTCAGAAGAGACAATATAGCCATATTACCATAAAACTGTTTATATAATAGCATCAGCTTGAGACTTGCATCATAATGGTTGTATAGAATGTATTAATAAGGATAAAGCTTTTGTAAGACATTGAGATGCTATGTACTGATGTAATGTGATAGAATTGTATTTCTGTAACCAAGTCTAGCTCAGTCATGGGCACGCCCCCAGGGACCCATACAGGACCAGGCGTCATTTGACAAGACTGTTCAAGGGTCACTATAAAACCCTCCCTGATTTACATTTCTTTAGACCAGGCCTCCACTCGATGGCCAATAGGTTTTACCATCCAATTCCTCTACTGAAAGTGAACCATACCACGTGGTTAACTTTTAGACTATTGATACCGACAGAATAAGAACAAGTCTTTGATATTAATTATTAGTCTGCAGCTAATTAAATTATATCATCGAACGCGAAGACCAACGAAACAACCATTCTATAACGACATTAATGAATGTCGCTTTGAAAGATCCATTCTAACCGAGAGAGAGACTCTCCATCAGAACGACGCTCGAACAAGGATCTCGACGACACATGAGCGTAAATATATATTGATTGCAATTGTTCCCGAATGAGCGAGCCTTCAATTGTCAATTGTTAATATTAATGAACTCTGTGTGCCACAGCTGACCTTTTATGATCCATTGTTCAACAGGCCGACCTGCCTGTTTAGCCCACAAGGGCACATTCCTCTACCAATCCTTTGTGACGATAATTACTGTTTGTATGTTTTCTGTTAATTACTTAGTGTAGTAAATAAATGATTTTAAGACAATTGATGTATGGATGATTTTAGTAAAGACTGGGTTCGTGCAGATTCAACAATTTACGACGTTTGGAATGAGACTGGACTCGAGGTAAAATGCACCATTTAAACCAGAAGATAATCGGCCTATACTATAATAGAATATAATATAGTACAGGAAAGTTATATTAGGAAAATTATAGCTTTGTAATCTGAATATTCTCCTTGGTGCCCCGATCTCCTAGTTAATTACAATTAAACGATTAATCAGTTTAATCGCGTGATAATAATTACAGGGAGCTAATTGATAAACATATCTTCAGTTTAATGGTACTCCCAAAGACACGACAATGTCGTCGATGCACCTATTGATGAAGCCGATGACTGAGGTGGTATACTCCTCAATGCCATTGGAGGAATCACGAAAATATTCCAGTCCGTGCTAGCAAAACAGTCCTTTAGCGTAGCATCCGCATCATCTGACCACTTCCGTTTTGAGTGAGTCACTGGAGCTTCCTGCTTTAGTTTTAGCTTGTAAAGCAGGAATCAGGAGGATAGAATTATGGTCAGATTTGCCAAATGGAGGGAGAACTTTGTATGCATCTCTGTGTGTGGAGAAAAGGTGGTCTTGAGTTTTTTCCCCCTCTGGTTGCACATGTGACATGCTGGAAGAAATGAGGTAAAACAGATTTAAGTTTGCCTGCATTAAAGTCCCCGGCCACTAGGAGCGCCGCTTCTAGTTGAGTGCGGTCTTAGTGCCAGCATCGGTTTGTGGTGGTAAACGGACGACTACGAATAATATAGAAAATAACTCTGTTGGTAGATGCTATGTTCTACAGCTTATCATAAGGTACTCTACCTCAGGCGAGCAATACCTCGAGACTACTTTAATATTAGACATCGCGCACCAGCTGTTATTGACAAATAGACACACTCCCCCGCCACTCGTCTTACCAGAAGTAGGTTCTCTGTCCTGCCGATGCATGGAAAATCCCGCAAGCTCTATATTATCCGTGCCCATCCAAGAAGGCTCAAGGTCATTGGCCACAGATAAAATGTCAAATCACACTATATGTACAGTAGCTTGGATTGGACTGATCATGTCAACATCATACTTTCAAAATCTTAGCTATCAGTCATCATTAATCAAGTCGACACTCTACTGGTAAATCCTTTTCAATCCTTGTCATATGAAGATAAATAATGAAGAGACATAGATTAAACGTGTCGGTGCCTATCAGCCATAAACATTCAACAATGAGTGGTTTGGAAGGAAGTGAGCACAGCACAACAAGGAGAGTCCAAAAATGTCTTGTATGCTGCTGCATAAATGTAATATGCCAGGGAGATATGTATGCTGTAGCTAAGAAAGTAATACTAAGTGTATGTTTTGTAGTAAGCTGTTAATAGCCCATGTGCCTCACCCTAATAATTTGGTCTATTTACCCCTCTTAATTTCGCCAACTGTTCTGACTTGGTGGTGCACGTGCACTTGTAGCATATAGCCTGTTTTAGAGATATGTAATCATCAAAACTTGTAAGAGCTTTCATTGTCTGCTTATATGGCGCCGTTATTTATCCTATTGTTCTGACTTGGTGTACTGTAAGAACGGCCCATGTTCTGAATTCTGTTGCTGTACATTTCAAAAATGCTTTACAAATAGTTATTGACAACGTCCGTCATTAATGTCTTAATCGAAATGACGATTGCCTCTTATCCGCTCGTCTTTCCCTTATGCCATAGTGTGAACATCTAAATTGTCAGAAGAAACCACATTTGTTTAAACAAGTCAGCTATGTTTTTTAAAAAGGCAGTAAATGAGGCTGAATGAACTGTTTCGCTGCCAGACAACGCACTGCTGATAGCCAGGTGTAGCAGTTTAAGGTGTTGGGACTGCTGTTGGGACTCTGCTATTAGGGCCTACATAAAGCTGTCCCAACAGTTTGTGGGCACTGTTTGTCACTGTTATAGTGCAATTAATGTATTGTGGTTTTGCTGGCATTTACATGCTAAAATCGCCCTACTGACTACATTCCCAAAGAAAATAAATGTACTTTTTACATTTTCCCTGACACCAAAAAGTACTCGTTACATTTTGAATGTTTAGCAGGACAGGAAAATTGTCCAATTCACGCACTTATCAAGAGAACATCCCTGGTCATCCCTATTGCCTCTGATCTGGCAGACTCACTAAACACAAAATTGCTTTGTTTGTAAATGATGTCTGACTGTTGAAGTGTGCCCCTGGCTATCCGTAAACTTAAAAAACAAGAAAATCATGCCATCTGGGCTGCTTAATAATAAGACATTTGAAGTGACTTATACTTAACTTTTGATACTAATGGTATATTTAAAACCAAAACTTTTGTACTTTTACTCAAATAGTATTTTACTGGGTGACTTTCACTTTTGTCATTTTATTTTTAGGCATCCTTACTTTTACTCAAGTATGACGAGAATTGGGTACTTTACACCACTGACTACACTATAGATACTAAAGTATGTGGACAGCCCTTCAAATTAGTAGATTCGGCTATTTCAGCCACACTCATTGCTGACAGGTACAGTGCCTTGCGAAAGTATTCGGCCCCCTTGAACTTTGACCTTTTGCCACATTTCAGGCTTCAAACATAAAGATATAAAACTGTAATTTTTTGTGAAGAATCAACAACAAGTGGGACACAATCATGAAGTGGAACGAAATTTATTGGATATTTCAAACTTTTTTAACAAATAAAAAACTGAAAAATTGGGCGTGCAAAATTATTCAGCCCCCTTAAGTTAATACTTTGTAGCGCCACCTTTTGCTGCGATTACAGCTGTAAGTCGCTTGCGGTATGTCTCTATCAGTTTTGCACATCGAGAGACTGAAATTTTTGCCCATTCCTCCTTGCAAAACAGCTCGAGCTCAGTGAGGTTGGAAGGAGAGCGTTTGTGAACAGCAGTTTTCAGTTCTTTCCACAGATTCTCGATTGGATTCAGGTCTGGACTTTGACTTGGCCATTCTAACACCTGGATATGTTTATTTGTGAACCGTTCCATTGTAGATTTTGCTTTATGTTTTGGATCATTGTCTTGTTGGAAGACACATCTCCGTCCCAGTCTCAGGTCTTTTGCAGACTCCATCAGGTTTTCTTCCAGAATGGTCCTGTATTTGGCTCCATCCATCTTCCCATCAATTTTAACCATCTTCCCTGCCCCTGCTGAAGAAAAGCAGGCCCAAACCATGATGCTGCCACCACCATGTTTGACAGTGGGGATGGTGTGTTCAGGGTGATGAGCTGTGTTGCTTTTACGCCAAACATAACGTTTTGCATTGTTGCCAAAAAGTTCGATTTTGGTTTCATCTGACCAGAGCACCTTCTTCCACATGTTTGGTGTGTCTCCCAGGTGGCTAGTGGCAAACTTTAAACGACACTTTTTATGGATATCTTTAAGAAATGGCTTTCTTCTTGCCACTCTTCCATAAAGGCCAGATTTGTGCAGTATACGACTGATTGTTGTCCTATGGACAGAGTCTCCCACCTCAGCTGTAGATCTCTGCAGTTCATCCAGAGTGATCATGGGCCTCTTGGCTGCATCTCTGATCAGTCTTCTCCTTGTATGAGCTGAAAGTTTAGAGGGACGGCCGGGTCTTCGTAGATTTGCAGTGGTCTGATACTCCTTCCATTTCAATATTATCGCTTGCACAGTGCTCCTTGGGATGTTTAAAGCTTGGGAAATCTTTTTGTATCCAAATCCGGCTTTAAACTTCTCCCCAACAGTATCTCGGACCTGCCTGGTGTGTTCCTTGTTCTTCATGATGCTCTCTGCGCTTTAAACGAACCTCTGAGACTATCACAGAGCAGGTGCATTTATACGGAGACTTGATTACACACAGGTGGATTCTATTTATCATCATTAGTCATTTAGGTCAACATTGGATCATTCAGAGATCCTCACTGAACTTCTGGAGAGTTTGCTGCACTGAAAGTAAAGGGGCTGAATAATTTTGCACGGCCAATTTTTCAGTTTTTTATTTGTTAACCTGTTAGGGCTAGGGGGCAGTATTGACACGGCTGGATAAAAAACGTACCCGATTTAATCTGGTTACTACTCCTGCCCAGTAACTAGAATATGCATATAATTATTGGCTTTGGATAGAAAACACTCCAAAGTTTCTAAAACTGTTTGAATGGTGTCTGTGAGTATAACAGAACTCAAATGGCAGGTCAAAACCTGAGAGATTCCTTTACAGGAAGTGGCCTGTCTGACCATTTATTGTCTTGCTTTGCCATCTCATTCAATTACAAAGGATCTCTGCGGTAACGTGACACTTCCCACGGCTCCAATAGGCTCTCAGAGCCCGGGAAAAAGCTGAATGTCGTCATTCCAGCCCCAGGCTGAAACACATTATCGCCTTTCTCAAGTGGCCGATCAAGGGACTGTGGGCTTAGGCGTGTGCACTGGCCGCCCCCGTCTTTGTGTTTTTCCCTCTGTTTCCCGAAAAGGAGATTCCCGGTCGGAATATTATCCCTTTTTTACGAGATAAATTGCATAAAAATTGATTTTAAACAGCGGTTGACATGCTTCGAAGTACGGTAATGGAATATTTAGAATTTTTTTGTCACGAATTGCGCCATGCGCACGACCTTGATTTACCATTTCGGATAGTTTCTGGAACGCACGAACAAAACGCCGCTATTCGGATATAACGATGGATTATTTTGGACCAAACCAACATTTGTTATTTAAGTAGCAGTCCTGGGAGTGCATTCTGACAAAGACAACAAAAGGTAATCAAACTTTTGTAATAGTAAATCGGATTTTGGTGAAGGCTAAACTTGCCGGGTGTCTAAATAGCTAGCCCGTGATGGCTGGGCTATGTACTTAGAATATTGCAAAATGTGCTTTCACCAAAAAGCTATTTTAAAATCGGACATATCGAGTGCATAGAGGAGTTCTGTATCTATAATTCTTAAAATAATTGTTATGCTTTTTGTGAACGTTTATCGTGAGTAATTTAGTAAATTGTTAGTAAATTCCCCGGAAGTTTGCGGGGGGTATGCTAGTTCTGAACGTCACATGCTAATGTAAAAAGCTGTTTTTTGATATAAATATGAACTTGATTGAACAAAACATGCATGTATTGTATAACATAATGTCCTAGGGTTGTCATGAAGATCATCAAAGGTTAGTGCTGCATTTAGCTGTCTTCTGGGTTTTTGTGACATTATATGCTAGCTTGAAAAATGGGTGTCTGATTATTTCTGGCTGGGTACTCTGCTGACATAATCTAATGTTTTACTTTCGTTGTAAAGCCTTTTTGAAATCGGACAGTGTGGTTAGATTAACGAGAGTCTTGTCTTTAAATGGCTGTAAAATAGTCATATGTTTGAGAAATTGAAGTAATAGGATTTTTAAGGTATTTGAAAATGGCGCCACAGGATTCAACTGGCTGTTACGTAGGTGGGACGAATTCGTCCCGCCTGCCCTAGAAAGGTTAAAAAAGTTTGAAATATCCAATAAATTTCGTTCCACTTCATGATTGTGTCCCACTTGTTGTTGATTCTTCACAAAAAATTACAGTTTTATATCTTTATGTTTGAAGCCTGAAATGTGGCAAAAGGTCGAAAAGTTCAAGGGGGCCGAATACTTTCGCAAGGCACTGTATGTAAAGATCGAGAACACAGCCATGCCATAGACAAACATTGGCAGTAGAATGGCCTTACTGAAGAGCTCAGCAACTTTCAATGTGGCACTCTCATAGGATGCCACCTTTCCAACAATTCAGTTCGTCAAATTTCTGCCCGACAAGAGCTGGCCCGGTCATCTAAGTGCTGTTATTGTGAAGTGGAAACGTCTAGGAGCAACAACGGCTCAGACGCAAAGTGCTAAGCCACATAAGCTCACAGAACAGGACCGCAGAGTGCTGAAGCACGTAAAAATCGTCTGTCCTCGGTTGCAACACTCACTACTGAGTTTGAAACTGCCTCTGGAAGCAACGTCAGCACAAGAAGGGTTGGTCGGGAGCTTCACGAAATGGGTTTCTATGGCTGAGCAGCTGCACACAAGCTTAAAATCACCATGCGCAATGCCTAGCGTCGGCTGGAGTGGTATAAAGCTCGCTGCCATTGGACTCTGGAGCTGTGGAAACGCGCTCTCTGGAGTGATGTACGAATCTGGGTTTGCTGGATGCCACGAGAACGCTACCTGCCCCCAATGCATCGTGCCAACTGTAAATAATAAATAATGGTCTGGGCTGTTTTTTTTTAATGGTTCATGGTAGGCCCCTTACTTCCAGTGACAGGAAATGTTAACGCTACAGCATACACTGACATTCTAGACGATTCTGTGCTTCGAACTTTGTGGCAACAGTTTGGGGAAGGCCCTTTCCTGTTTCAGCATGACAATGCCCCAGTGCACAAAACGAGGTCCATACAGAAATGGTTTGTCGAGATCGGTGTGGAAGAACTTGACTGGCCTGTACAGAGCCCTGACCTCAACCCCATCGAACACCTTTGGGATGAATTGGAATGCTGACTGTGAGCCAGGCCTAATCGCCCAACATCAGTGCCCGGCCACACTAATGCTTGTGGCTGAATGGAAGCAAGTCCCCGCAGCAATGTTCCAACATCTAGTGGAAAGCCTTACCAGAAGAGTGGATGCTGTTATAGCAGCAAAAGGGGGGACCAACTACATATTAATGCCCATGATTTTGGAATGAGAAGATTGACAAGCAGGTGTCCACATACTTTTGGTCATGTAGTGTATATAAGAGGAGAGAAGATTACTCTCCTGTCGTGAGATAGACTCGTTTGATAATAACATCTGCAAATAGCCGCGGACAGAGGGACTGACAGAATCACATTTGTCTGACATAAGGGGCTCCGCTGTCCGCTAAATGTTTATCTCTTACAATTAATTACAAGCTAATTTGCCTGTCTACTGTCCGAGACAGTACATTTGTTTATGCCACAGTAAGCAATTAAGCTGGGAAAAGAATAGGCTAAGGTTCTCTCTCTGTTGGTGTTACTGTTTCTCATATGGTGTAAATGTCCTGGGCAGAGGAATTTAAGTAGGCCAGTGTGTTAGGAAAATGACATAATGAATGCCATTTTGTTAACATTACACCATCTTCAAAACAAACCAAAGAATATCAAAACCCCAGAGCTTGATGGCATACCAGTAGAGGTATATCAAGCCTTTTTATATATATATATATATATATATATATATATATATATATATATATATATATATATATATATATATATATATATATATATATATATATATATATATATATATATATATATATATATGTATGTGTATGTATATACATATATATATACACATACATACATATACATACATACACATACATACATACATACATACATACATACATACATATATACACACACGAAGCTCCATTGCTACCTTGTTTTAACTACTCCTATAGAAATGGTAGTCCGTCAGGTACTCAGCAGGAAGGTATGATATCACTATTATTAAAACAAGACCCAGATGGCAAATATAAAGATCCAGTCTAAAAAAACTGAAGGCCTCTTACACTTCAATGTTGCGATGAAAAAATACTAGCAAAATGCATAGCACTCAGAATGAAAAAGGTTTTACCAGCTGTTGTTCATCCTGATCAGACAGGTTTTTACATGAACGATACATTGGAGATAATATACGACAACAACTAATAGAAATAATAGTACATCATGAAACATCTAAGAAGCCAAGTCTGGTATGTATAGCGGATTTTGAAAAGGTCTTTGATAAAGTAAGACTGGATTTTATTTATAAATACCAGGATTTTTTCAATTTCGGTGATACTCTAATAAAATGGGTTAAGGTAACGTATAAACAACCCCAGGTGTAAAATAGTAAATAGTGGCTACTTCTCAGAGAGTTTGGGATTGTCAAGAGGAGTTAAAATGGCCATCGAAATGCTAGCTATTAAAATCAGATCAAATAACAACATTAGAGGACTAGAAATCCAAGGCTTAAAAAAAGGTGTCCATGTATGCGGATGACTCACGTTTTATATTAAGTCCGCAAGCTAGACCCCTGCAATGTTTAATTGAAGATCTAGATAACTTTTCTGGACTAAAACCATATTTTTGATTAGTGTACAATATTACGTATTGAAATCTTTAAAAAATACAACTTTTACATGACCCTCCAGTCTACCTATAAAATGGGCTGACGGTGAAGTAGACATACTTGGTACTCATATCACAAAAGATATAAATGAGCATTCCACAATGAATTTCAGAAGTAAACTTGTAAAAATAGACAAGATCCTGCAACTACTTATGGGAAAATTGCCCCGATTAACGCCTTAGACATCTCAGTTTACTCACTTACTTATGGATCTGCCTACTCCTGAAGATTCGTTTTCAAATAATACGAGCAAAAATATTTTGCTTTATCTGGGACGCTGAACCAGACAAAATAAAGCATGCCTATCTATATAATGAATTGGGTGGGATTATTAAATATAAAAGCACTAAACCTCTCTAAAAGCTTCACTTATTAAAAAGTAGATTACTAAAAAAAGCTCATCCATTGTTTAAAAATGACCTTTTTGCCTTTTGTGCAGATTGCCATGTCTCATTTTGGATTAATTGAAAATGATGCTTGTTTGAGAAAAATAGATACTTTTTTCAAAGTATTGCAGAGCTGGCTACAATTTCATCCCCCTGAAAAGATAGAACAAATATTACAACAAATATTATTGCTGAACTCAAATGTGCTGGTTAATAAAATACCTGTATTTAAGGGAAAGGGTATTTTGTTTTGGAGGGCTAGCGGTTGAGAGCTTGGGCCGGAAGCTGATGGATCGCTGGTTCGGGTCCCCGTTTTTGACCTTGTGGGAGATCTGTCAACGTGCCCTTGAGCAGGGCGTTGACCCTGGTTGCTTCTGTGTGTCGCTCTGGATGGGAGTCTGTTAGATGACTAATGTGATGTAGTTGTTGAGCGGCTTCACTGCAAGTATATTGCATGCTTTAAACATTCAATAAAAAAATTATTATAATAATATCAATGTCTCCATGATTAAAGCCAAACAATATAAAACTTTCTGCAACGCAACTGCTGGCAACTACAGTAATGACATAAACCACCATCTTTTTGCTTTTGTTCATGTCAATGCCTTGTAGCTTCCTTCCATGGGTACAATATTTTCAGCTTCGCTGCCTGAAGTTGACTCTGGTTTGATATCCCTCTCCTAAATTGTATATAAAACTGCAACCCTGCAGAAAGGTGACCAGATGGTGCTATGGGCTCATTGGGCTGGGAAGAGATGGAGCTATGTAGATTCCTCTCAGTCCCAACCCAGAAAAACACACTGTGTGAAATACTGTTGAGACAGATTGAGGCCTAAGCTCAATAGTCTCATCCTGAAGCACAATGGCGACTTCTGAATTCTGTGGCGGGAATCAAATTTACTCATCAGAGCGTATGGGTATTTCTGATACCCATACGCTCTGATGAGAATATCAAAACCTCATCAGTTCTGCTGCAGGGAGATTTGGGCTGAGATGAGGAACCACAGGAGTTGGCTGCTAGCAATGGACAGCGTTAACTACCAACAGGAAGAGAAAGTTCTGTGAAGCTTTAGAAACAGCACTTTGAAGATCTAGCTGCCAGAATGATAATCACTATATGCAGCAGGATAGTATATGTTTATAAATGAAATGCAGTCCATTATTCTGAAGCTTTTAAGCAGTGCCTTATTTTGCTCCTTGCTGCTGTGTTGAGCGGCCTCAGGTTTGTTGATATTGGGCTGATGAACATTGAGAACCATCAGTGGGATTGGGAGGTATCGTTGCGAGTCCGAGGGTAAACAACAATTTCTCTGATGTAGTTTTACGCATTTCACGATCAGCTACACGCCAAAGTTGAGCAACAAAGCTAAAACGACTGATTAGACAGCAGCTCTAATCCCAACAGAAAGACCACCCATAACAACATCTGACCATCACGTCCTATAGTTCCTCTGTGAACAAGGAAAAGCCAGTCAACTTCAGCTGAGCAGAAAGGGCCGGGGTCTTTAAAACAATAGAAATGTCTCAGGTCAACTCAAATTGCAAGTATAAAAGTCAACATTCTCAATTTAATTACGTCTTGGTAAATTAGACAGTAGTAGGTGAAAGGTGAACGGATGCAGAGCAGATTTCTTTGAATACTGCCAATTTCCAAATATAATCCCAAACAAACATTTTCAGAGCCAAAATGAACTATTACTACTTTTGTAAGACATCTGACTTTACTCATGGGCACTGAAGTGCCATTCAATGCTCTAGACCAGGTATTCCCAAACTAGGTACACATTTTCAAACAGTTCATTTATATTTTCCAACGGGGCTATACATTTGGGTGAGTTTTTTTTCCTCACCTGGAATAGCCTCACTTCACTGCCAAAAATTAAATTAAACCATCCAGTGTTCAGTGAAATAACACCACAATGTCAAATACAGGTAGCCTAGTCAAATAATTAACATCCAATCACATTAACCGCTAGTCTCTCGCGGGAAACCTTCACTCTTGCGCAGACATTTAGAAACGAAATATGACAATTTGAATAATAAGCCACAGGACTTTTTTGAGCGAGAATAAAGGTGACTTTTGAGTAGTAAGACATGTATAAAAGCTACAGATACCATTAATAAGAAGGGGCTAGAAACATCTTATATGGTGAGCTACCGAGTGGCTAGGACAGGCAAGCCCCATACTATTGTGGAGGACTTAATTGTTCCTGCTGCCGTGGATATGGCTGGGACAATACTGGGGGAAAAGGCCAAAATAACTATACAGACAATGCCTCCATCAAACAACACTGTTTCACGACGCATCAGTTTACATGGCAGGAGATGTTTTGAAACAATTACTGCTTCACATACAAGCCAGTGAATTCTATGCGTTACAGCTGGATGAGTCAACAGACATGGCGGGCCTGGCACAGCTCCTGGTATATGTCCGTTACGTTTACGGGGGGTAAATTAAGGAAGATATCCTCTTCTGCAAACCACTGGAAACCAGGACATTTTTTTATTTTACCTTTATTTAACCAGGTAGGCAAGTTGAGAACAAGTTCTCATTTACAATTGCGACCTGGCAATGAGAGGATCTTTTTAAAGTACTGGACAGCTTTGTGACATCAAATGGACTTTGGTGGTCAAGATGTGTTGGTTTCTGTACTGATGGCGCAAAAGCTATGACAGGGAGACAGTGGAGTCGTAACGCGCGTGCAAGCAGTTGCTCCTGACGCCACTTGGGTACACTGCAACATCCACCGAGAGGCTCTTGCTGCCAAGGGAATGCCTGACAGCTTGAAATACGTTTTGGACACTACAGTGAAAATGGTTAACTTTGTTAAAGCAAGGCCCCTGAACTCTTATGTATTTTCTGCACTATGCAATGATATAGGCAGCGACCATGTAATGCTTTTACAACATACATGAGTGCGCTGGTTATCAAGGGGCAAAGTATTGACAAGTTATTTTTAATTGAGAGGCGAGCTTAAAGTTTTCTTTACTGACCATCATTTTCACTTGTCTGACCGCTTGCATGATGACGAGTTTCTCACACGACTGGCCTATCTGGGTGATGTTTTTTCTCGCATGAATGATCTGAATCTAGGATTACAGGGACTCTCCGCAACTATATTCAATATGCGGGCAGAAAATTGAGGCTATGATCAAGAAGTTGGAGCTCTTCTCTGTCTGCATTAACAAGGACAACACACAGGTCTTTCCATCATTGTATGATTTTTTTGTGTGCAAATGAACTCAAGCTTACAGACAATGTCAAATGTGATATAGCAAAGCACCTCAGTGAGCTGGGTGTGCAATTACGCAGGTACTTTCCCGAAAAGGATGACAACAAACAACTGGATTCGTTATCCCTTTCATGCCCTGCCTGCAGTCCACTTACCGATATCTGAACAAGAGAGCCTCATCAAAATTGCAAAAAGCGGTTCTGTGAAAATTACATTTAAATCAGAAGCCACTGCCAGATTTCTGGAATGGGCTGCGCTCAGAGTATCCTTCCTTGGCAAATCGCGCTGTTAAGACACTGATGCCCTTTGAAACCATGTACCTATGTGAGAGTGGATTCTTGGCCCTCTCTAGCATGGAAACTAAATACAAGCAATGAGTGTGTGGAAAATTATTTAAGACAGACTCTCTCCAAGAACAAATAAGGTTTTATATGTAAGATGGTTAAATAAAGAGCAAAATTATTATTATATTATTATTTGTGCCCTGGTCCTATAAGAGCTCTTTGTCACTTCCTACGAGCCAGGTTGTGACAAAAACTCACACTCATTCTGATGTTTAATAAATGTATAGTATAGTGGGTGTGTGTGGCAGGCTTACAATGATGGCAAAAACAACATTTGAGAGTGCACTGACCCTGGTGCTAGAGGGGGTACGCAGCTGGAGGTTGAATGTTTGAAGGGGTACGGGACAATAAAGCGTTTGGGAACCACTGCTCCAGCCAGAGAGATCAGCCCAGGGACTGAAGGCCTATTGCTACAACTGCCTGTTGTGGTTGTGATTGTTGTTGTAGTAGTTGGGTTAAGCACACTGGTTTTGGGGGGAGACAAAGAGAATATGCATTCATCAAAATGAAATAAACCATACACCACGGAAACCAGTTGAGAAATGCTGCTCCGATCTACTGCTGCTACCCTTTTTAAAAAGGAAAAACAAAAACCTGCCAAAAGCTACACCACCGTTGCAGACCACGCTAACAACCCACTTGAATGTATACTTTAAACATATGATCCGTTCCGGTGGGCATTAGGAAGGCTCAGTGAGGCTGGATGTTTTGAGATGACAGTTGACAGATTAAACAGATAATCTTCTACCACCACACAGACTTGAATGAATAAATATGTACACAAGATTGGATAAAAGTCGAAAGAAGCACAGGAAAAGTAAGATGGCTCGGTGTATGACAATACCGAGTGCTGCTTGGCTGTCATTGATAACATTAAATTGAGGGCATTTGAGATTAAAATTGAGAGATGATTGATTTGAACACCTTCCTGATATTGAGTTACACCACCCCTTTGCCCTCAGAACAGCCTCAATTTGTCATTGCATGGAATGCTGGCCAAAGTTGACTTAAATAATTCCCACAGTTGTGTCCAGTTGGCTGATGTCCTTTGGGTCGCGAACCATTCTTGATACAAACTGGAATCTACTGAGCGTGAAATACCCAGCAGCATTGCAGTTCTTGACACACTCAAACCAGTGCACCTGGCATCTACTACCGTACCCCGTTCAAAAGGCATTAAATATTTTGTCTTGCCCATTCACCCTCTGAATGGCACAAATACACAATCCATGTCTCAATTGTCTCAAGGCTTCAAAAACCTTAATTAACCCATCTCCTCCACTTCATCTACACTGATTGAAGTGGATTTTAACAAGTGACTTCAATAAGGGATCATAGCTTCACCTGGTCAGTCAATGTCATGAAAAGAGCAGGTGTTCCTATTGTTTTGTACACTCAGTGTACATCATTAGCTCCGACCAAGGCAAGGCTCAGTCAGAGGGGAAACGTATGCATGCAAATTCGTCAACTGGATTGAAAGTATTCAAACCCATCGAAAGAGCAATGGATTATTAATAAAAGCAATACTGGTTTAACAACCAACGTAATTAAGGGAAGGCATAATATAAATCATGCCAAACTTGAAGTCGAGAAATTTAGAGTTCTATTCAGTTGGATGAGTAACACACAAATGATACGCTTTTTCTATTACTGCATCCCCAATGACGTACACAATTACCGTATAACCGACAGTTATGGCTGAAGATAGCCATGAAAATTAACAGGTTTTTGGGGGGGGGGGGGGGGGGGGGGACAAACATTTGACTGAAAATGGGATGGCCGGTTGCATTTCCGTGGTTGAGTCCTATGCGATACCATGGAGTCATACAACGTGATGAAACTTACAACACCTTGCTTGCTGAAACAAGCAAGGTGTTGTAGCAAACAATTAATTGAATGGGCTTGGAACCCCTAATCCTGGAAATTTGACTGGTAAACTCATGGGTACAGTCGCAATGGCTGCCTGGCATTGTGGACTAATTAGAAAAATAAAAGTAGTACTTTCCAATGCGTGAGCTAAAAGAGTGTCAAATGCGTGTTCTGAAGACCAATGCGTGAGAGTTTGCAGCTCTGCTTTCAGTCGTAACATTACTCCCTCCAGTCACAACCCATATTGATGGCTTAATTTCCTGGTTTGCTCACAATGGCCACCAGTTCACCCATTATGCCATCATTGACTTGACTGGGAACGCCAGTTCTACTTGCAGTCAGGAGCGGAGAAAAGGAGAAAAGGTTCAAAAACATTCATTAAAAAAATTGCTATTCGAACGGTTATTACAGAGACCGCGGTCATTTGGCTGGCCAATTACAGTCATCCAAAAGTCTGACCGTCACAGCCTTAATATAAAGTAATGGACAAAATAAAGTAAACACCAACATAAAGTGTTTTAATAGGGCGTGTGATATAAAAATTACATATTTACCTCATTTGTTTGCTATTAATAGTTAACGATTATATACTTAACTAATAGTAAGACATTTCTGTCCTGTTAAATGTCTGTGTGAACTGAGAGGAGCCCAAAAACCTACAGCTGGCATTCCATAGATAAGACGTGGTGGGTGTAACAGAGAAAGAGAGCCTGGAGGAATAGAACAAAACCCTCTGTCTCATCCTAGCATCTGGGAAACTAAGCTGGGTTGGGGGTTAAGAACACCCCCCATGCAGATGACCACAGGAGATGAACCCAACGTGGCTTATGGTGCCCCTCAATCTATAGGGGAGGGGTGTAACCAGCCATGACTAAGCATTCATGGTATCAGTTATATAAAAACTCTGCATTTTTTTGGTAAAGGTTAGGCTCGTCTCATTATTGCAATAATGAAATCAATATTAAATAAAGATGATTGTTTGAAGAAGTGAGTCTCTCTCAGTACTGTGTGTTCGGCCACGACAAGCCGCCAGAAGAGTTTCAATGCGCCTTGGCATAGATTCTACAAGCGTCTGGAACTCTATTGGAGGGATGAGACACCATTCTTCCAACAGAAATTCCATAATTTGGAGTTTTGTTGATGGTGGTGGAAAACGCTGTCTCAGGGGCCGCGCCAGAATCTCCCATAAGTATTCCTTTGGGTTGAGATGTGGTGACAGGCACACACTTTAAAACCCCTGTGCTCCTTTGAGACCCCTCTTTCAAAGTCACTGAGATCTCTTCTTCTTGCCATGGTGGCCAAAATAATGGGCAACTGGGCATTTTTATACATGGTCAGAATTTCCCCACTGATTTGTTTTACCACAACGTCACTGTTTGTGTTTCCTTTATTTTGGCAGTTGCCTGTACATTATACAACAGGAAGGAATACAGAAGATGTTTAAAATGGCCACCACACATCTTGTCCCACATCACCATCATATCATAAATCATCATGTTGGTTAAGGATGAGATGACAAATCCACTAATTGTAATATAGGGCCTCCTCTGTATCCACGAGACAAGACGTAATTATCGATTCGGAAACAGAGCAGCAGCAGACAGTATTTCCTCTGGGTAGTCTCTAACCAACACACATCACTGTTGTTTCACTGTGCAGAGAGGGAAAACGAATAGCTCTATAATGAGCCTGTTTATGTAAAAAAAAAAAAGGTATATAACCAAATACATTACAGTCACAGCAGCTGCCATCCAATGTCTGTTTTTATTATGCCGTTGCGTACCGCAGGGACCTATCTGTCAGCATCCATACATCTTGCTGTGAGTCGACAGGACGCCCCATGGGCCCATGCAGACAGAGAGGGATGGAGTGATTTCAGAACCAGATGATTGGCCAGGCCAGAGCATACATCAAAGAAACACATATTACTTGTTGCTCTCTCTCGGCTGACATCTCACGGTGTGTGTGTGTGTACACGCATTTCTGGTGGCAGTGAGGTCTCCTTTCGTTAAGTCTCTTGCCGCAGGGGTGGCAGCAGCAGGAGCCATACAACACGTACATAACTCCTGGTCTTAATGAGGCCATTTGCATTCCTGAAAGGCTCTGCTGTTAACACATAACAGAACACAACCCACGGAGATCTCTACCTGCTATAATACACACACAATGTAGAGAGAGGGGAGAGAAACTTGTAGGTGGGGAGAAAGAACAATACCTGGAAACAACGGAAGAGGAGGATTAAACGAGAGATCTGCTCACACACTGTGCCGTTCCTGCTATAGGCCACATCAGCAGGATATATTGATCAGGACCCCTCGATCCACAGGGAAAACCCTGCTTCCTCTGGCAGGAAGTGGGAAAAGTTGTTCATGAACCCCCTGACTTCCAAAATGAGACCCGAAACTCTGTTGCCATGCCGATGGCATGTCTATCAAGCCCCCTTCATGACAGAGGCCTTAGTTTCAGAGGGACCCAACTCTAGTCCACATCGCAAGGCCATCAAATTAAATCACAATGTCTGCTGCAGAGAGTGAGAGAAAACAGAAAGAGAGGGGAAAAAGTTCCCGACATTAAACATTGTCTGGGTTCCCTTTGTCAAAGACTTCTTAGAGCTTTTGACTTGCCCTCACAAGCCTGACTGGTAAAGGAAAAAAAATGTACAGGTGTTCTCAGAATTCTTATGACGGTTTCTTCAATTCAAGGTTTCTTTTGTGTTTGGAGAGAGACAGGGACAGAGAGAACAGGTGGCTGTAGCTCATGCCTCTGATGGACCCTGGAGATAAGGCACTATCATCCCTGATTCATCATCAGCCAGTCCAACAAGAGACGGGAACAGAGAGAACACATGGTAACAGACACTTATGCCCAATGTCAAATCGATCCCTAGCCCTAGGGTCTGAAAAGGAATATGCAATATAGAAATAGCTAAACCTTAAGGTCTGAAAGGCTCGGTAGAAAATCATCTGAGAACTACATGTGCCTTGGACTAGGGGTTGATTTGCAACTGGGTGGGCATGTCTTGAATGTACCTTAGGAAATGAAAAAGTTGAGACAGCATTGTCTGCCAGAACTCTATAAAAACTAGAAGATAGTAATTAAAGAAGCTGAAGTGGTAGTAACGGCAATAGTAATGATAGAAGTAGTAAAAGGGAAAGGGGAAGACTGAAAAGATTTGGCATGGGTCCCCAGATCCTCAAAAGGTTCAATAGCTGCACCATCGAGAGCATCCTGACTGGTTGCATCACTTCCTGGTATGGCAATTGCTCGGCCTCTGACCGCAAGGCACTACAGTGGGCAGTGCGTAAGGCCCAGTACATCACCGGGGCCAAGCTTCCTGCCATACAGGACCTCTAAACCAGGCGGTGTCAGAGGAAGGCCCTAAAAATTGTCAAAGACTCCAGCCACCCTAGTCACAGACTGTTCTCTCTGCTACCGCACGGCAAGCGGTACCGGAGCGCCAAGTCTAGGTCCAAGAGGCTTCTAAACAGCTTCTTCCCCCAAGCCATAAGACTCCTGAACATCTAATCAAAAGGCTACCCAGACTATTTGCAGTGCCCCCCCTTTTACGCCGCTGTTACTCTCTGTTATTATCTATGCATAGTCACTTTAATAACTCTACCTATATGCACATACTATCTCAATAACCTTGACTAACCGGTGCCCCCTGTATATAGTCTCGCTATTTAAACTGCATTCTTGGTTAGGGGCTCGTAAGTAAGCATTTCACTGTAAGGTCTACACCTGTTGTATTCGGCACATGTGACTAATACGATTTGATACCTAGTCAGTTGTACAACAACGCATTCAACTGAAATATGTCTTCCGCATTTAACCCAACCCCTCTGAATCAGAGATGTGCGGGGGGCTGACATAATCAACAGGAAGGTGAACCGTGGATTTGATCTAGCAACTTTTCGTAAATTGTAGTAATAGGCTATAGTTACAGTAACCTCGCCCCAAGGCTACTGCGCACAGCACATATAAGCCTGGGATATCAAGCTCTCAAAGTTGGCCTTAGTGGGAGTCAGTGGCGGATTTAGGTACAGGCGACATGGGCAGCCACCCAGCGCAGCATCTAGCCGGGGGTGGCACAGGGGCACCCGCACAAAAAAAATCAGAATGGTGGCATTTGCGCGATCGGTTTTCTATCGTTCATTTGCACATCACGTCAATGATATCATGCCACCGTGTGGGACTGTGGGTCAAATAACCTTGTCGGAGTGGGCGCCCTGATTCTAGTTTGTGAGCAAGGCAGGCTACTGCCTGGGAAAGTCTCCCACTCAGAAGTACGAGCTGGGAGGGGGGGGGGGGGGGGGGGTAGGTTGACCTCAGGTGTCCCCACTGGAAGGGGGAGTGGGGAATCTATCAAATAGCGCACCTCTAACTTTGAACAGTACTAATGCAATTAGTAGAAATCAGTCACACTACGAAATGCTACCAACTACACCACAATTCATTCATAATACTGTGAATATATAGTTTCACAGACATGTTGTTGCATTTTTTTCCTGGTTTGTGCAAAATCGTTAAGAATAATATAAAACCAGTCTGCACACCACCAAGGTGAATTGGTTTAGTCTTGACTCTTGGTTGACAGTGTTGGGGGATGGGTAATGTATTGACGCTCGAGTGCCAAATCAACACAAATTTGTTTCCATTTGTCTTTGTTACTTATTTTTTATATTTATAAGTCTTATTTTTTTTATAGTTTTAAATGTTATGATTATTTCTTTGTGTTGTTCCAAATGTCTGAATAAAAATTAGTTAGCGCAGAATGGGGGTTTGCCCAGGGAGCCATACAAGCAAGAACCGCCACTGGTGGGAGTGACCATAGAAATCTATGGGAGGCGTGGCTCTGTGCTTGTGGTGTGCTAGAATGCAGGGAGGGTTAGGGGGAAAGTATTGTGGGAGATGATTGGTTGAGTTGTGGGAGATAATTGGTTTAGAGCGTCTCCTGGCTCTCTGTATTGGCTAACAATGGTGAAGTTTGACGTATTGGTCCACCTAGAATGTTTGCATATTTGGAGCTACAAAGTGTGGACCAGAGCTAGCTATATCCTGGACCAGAGCTAGTTAGCGCGGACCAGCAACTCTGGTCCGCTAGTAGTTGTCTTCAAGTATATACATTGTATTTGGAAAGTACTCAGCCCCCTTGACATTTTATTACGTTACAGCCTTATTCTAAAAATGATTAAATCATTTTTTCCCCCTCATCAATATTCACACACACACACACACACACACACACACACACACACACACACCACCCCCCCCCCCCTAATGAGAAAGCCAAAACAGGTTTAGATTTTTTTTTCAAATGTATTAAAAATCAAAACATAATTACCTTATTTACATAAGTATTCAGACCCTTTGCTGCGAGACTCGAAATTGAGCTCGGTGTATCCTGTTTCCATTGATCATCCTTGAGATGTTTCTACAACTTGATTGGAGTCCAGCTATGGTAAATTCAATTGATTGGACATGATTTGGAAAGGCACACACCTGTCTATATTAGTACCACAGTTGACAGTGCATGTCAGAGCAAAAACCAAGCCATGAGGTTGAAGGAATTATCCGTAGAGCTGCGAGGCCGGATTGTGTCGAGGCACAGATTATGGGGAAGGGTACCAACACATTTCTGCAGCATTGAAGGGCCCCAAGAACACAGTGGCCTCCATCATTCTTAAATGGAAGAAGATTGGAACCACTAAGACTCTTCCTGGAGCTGGCCTCCCAACCAAACTGAGCAATCGGGGGAGAAGGGCCTTGGTCGGGGAGGTGAACCCGAACCCGATAGTCACTCTGACAGAGCTCTACAGTTCCTCTGTGGAGATGGGAGAACCTTCCAGAAGGACAACCATCTCTGCAACAATCCACCAATCAGGCCTTTATGGTAGAGTGGCCAGACGGAAGCCACTCCTCAGTAAAAGGCACATGACAGCCAGCTTGTAACTAAAGGACTCTGACCATGAGAAACAAGATTCTCTGGTCTGATGAAACCAAGATTGAGGAAACCATCCCTACGGTGAAGCATGGTGGTGGCAGCATCATGCTGTAGGGATGTTTTTCAGCGGCAGGGACCGGGAGACTAGTCAGGATCGCGGGAAAGTTGAACGGAGCAAAGTACAGAGAGATCCTTGATGAAAACCTGCTCCAGAGCGCTCAGGACCTCAGACTGGGGCGAAGGTTCACCTTCCAACAGGACAACGACCCGAAGCACACAGCCAAGACAATGCCGGAGTGGCTTCGGGACAAGTCTCTGAGTGTCTGAGGGACCTAGCCAGAGCCCGGACTTGAACCCGATCAAACATCTCTGGAGAGACCTGAAAATAGCTGTGCATTGACGTTCCCCATCCAACCTGACAGAGAGGATCTGCAGAGAAGAATGGGAGAAACTCAAAACACATTTGTGCCAAGCTTGTAGTGTCATACCCAAGAAGACACAAGGTTTTAATCACTGCCAATGGTGCTTCCACAAAGTACTGCGTAAAAGGGCCTGAAGGACTTATGTAAATTTGATTTCAGTTTATTTAAAATTTGCAAAAATGTCCAAAACCTGTTTTTTTCTCTCGATCATTATCGCGTATTGTGTGTAGATGAGCAAAAAAACGATTTAAATAATTTTTGTGTAAGGATGTAATGTAACAAAATGTGAAAAAAGTCAAGGGTTCTCAATACTTTCTGAATGCACTGTAGCTACAAGTGAGATGCCAGTTGTTGGAAGGATAATAGTTCACCTTCTCAAAACAGATGACCAAATGTTTTAATTCCTTTGTTTAACCAAGAAATTGTAATACCATCTGAGGGCTTTGTGTAAGATGGGGATAATTATTATAGAAAGGTGTTTGTTATATATAGATATACAAACACCCTTCTGTTTACAGACTTCCACATATTTAGTGTTTTTAATTAAAGTCGTTTGTAAGACCCATCAAAGCTTTAGGTGGGCTAATATAAAGTACAGATGCCAATGAAACAGGAGAAAGACACTTCACTTCCTCTGTCTGTCTCCAAGAGGGTGAACTTGTTGTTGATTCTTGCCATACCCACACAGCCTTGAACAGAAACACAACTGGAAGTCAGAGTAAGCCCTCCTCCTGAGTATAGCTTGAATAAAGTTTTGAGTTTCACTCTGGGAGGTCTCCCCATCGACTGAAATGAAGAGACCTTCCTATTAAGTTGTTTGAGAAAAAAACTGTCTGTAATAGGAAAGGACAAGGTTATAAAAAGGCAAAATAATTACACAATTAACCAAACCAATAAGAGCAATTGGTAAATCCAGCCATCTATCCAACTCTTCCCCAACCTTTTTGAGAAGTGGAATATAATTCAGTTGATAGTTCTTATTCATTTCAGAAGGAATTTGCAATCCCAGATGTGTCATTTTCTGGCGTCTCCAAGAAAACGGCTGGTCTAAAAAAATTAGGTTCTGCATAGCCGTTCGGTTAAAAGGCATGATTATACTATTTGATAGGTTTATTTTATATCCTGAAAAGGTCCCATATATATATTTCCATTAGTCAGGATCTGAGCTACCGTACATTTGTACAGTAATCTAAATCAGACCGACATACTTAGGTCCAATATTCATCCTCTGTAAAACTTTAAACAAGTAGTTTCATTCTATGCGGTCAAAAGCTTTTTTTCGCATCTTATGAAGCCACCACTACAGATTCCTGGTCATTCTCTACATAATGCACTATGTTAAATCATCTTCTGATATTAAAATCAGGAGAAGAGCGGTTTCTTACTAAGCTGGTTTGGTCCATATCAACCAAGTCAGGAAGAACCTTATCTAGTCTAAGAGCTATGAGTTTAGCAACAATTGTATATGCAGTGTTCGATAAAGATATTGGTCTATATGACCCAGAAAGCAGAGGATCTTTCCCAGGTTTTAACAAAACTATGATCAGTGCTTGTTCAAGTGTATCTGGGAGCTTATCTGTCTCTATGGCATGAATAAATATATTGCAAAGAGGATGAATTCGTTTGGATAAAAATGTTCTATAGATTTCAACAGGGAATCCATCTAACCCTGGTGATTTTCTCCCAGCAGTGTTGAAAATGGTTTCCCTAACTTCTTCAGATGTAATCTCTTTCTCCAAACCCCTTTCGATCCTCATCAGTTAAAGCTTGTCAATTGAGTTTGTTCAAAAACTCATGCATTGTGGCAGGGGCATCCCTTTCAGACTTGGACAGCGTTTCATAAAACGCTCTAAAGACTAGATGAATTGCCTCAGGACCCTGAACAACTGTTATTGGACATCTTAATAGAGCTAATAACTCTACTAGCTTCCTTTCGCCTTATCTGCCAAGCAAGCAACTTTACTTATTTATCACCATGTTCATAGTAGGTTTGTTTTGTTCTCCTAAATGTGTTTTCTGCTTTATGGGTGGTCATGTTATATTCCAATCGTTTTGAGTCTAATTTTTGTAGAGTTGAGTCGTCAAACGTTATACTATGTTCATTTTCCAGATCTCACATTTTTTCTCCAACGAATCTACTTGAGCCTTATACAGTGCATTCGGAAAGTATTCAGACCCCTTGACTTTTCCCACATTTTGTTACATTACAGCCTTATTCTAACATTGATTGTTGTTTTTTCCCCCTCACTCTCACTCACACACACACCATAATGACATAGCAAAAACAGGTAATTAGACATTTTTGCAAATGTATTAAAAATAAAAACCTGAAATACACATTTACAAAAGTATTCAGACCCTTTACTCAGTACTATGTTGAAGCACCTTTCGCAGCGATTACAGCCTCGAGTCTTCTTGGGTATGACGCTACAAGCTTGGCACACCTATATTTGGGGAGTTTGTCCCATTTTTCTCTGCAGATCCTCTTAAGCTCTGTCAGGTTGGATGGGGGGGGGCGTCTCCGCACAGCTATTTTCAGGTCTCTCCAGAGATGTTCGATAAGGTTCAAGTTTGGGCTCTGGCTGGGCCAATCAAGGACATTCAGAGACTTACCCGAAACCCCTCCTGCGTTGTCTTGGCTGTGTGCTTAGGGTCGTTGTCCTGTTGGAAGGTCAACCTTCACCTTAGGCTGAGGTCCTGAGCGCTGTGGAGCATGTCTTCATCAAGGATCTCTGTACTTTGCGCCGTTCATCTTTCCCTCAATCCTGACTAGTCTCCCAGTCCCTGCCGCTGAAAGAAAATCCCCACAGCATGATGCTGCCACCACCATGATTCACCATAGGGATGGTGCCAGGTTTCCTCCAGAAGTTACGCTTGGCATTCAGGCCAAAGAGTTCATTCTTGGTTTCATCAGACCAGAGAATCTTGTTTCTCATGGTCAGAGTCCTTTAGGTGCCTTTTGGCAAACTCCAAACCACAAACACAACCTCCTCCCGAACTGAAAGTTAAAAATCCCATACCCATTAGACGCTAGTCTTTAAAATAGATTAACCTGCTGTGCATAGCATCACCCGAATTAGGTTCAATCTAAATTATACGTATAGTGCATGGATCCCTGTAACATGAAAATTATGTCAGTTGAGACAAAATAAAATGTGAATCAAAGTGACAAACATCGGCAATAAAAAAAGACAGGATTATTTAGCCCCACTTGAGCATGTCTCTGAAAAGAAAAAGAAAACTGGAGGATGCGTTCATGGTCACCCTCAGCCGCGTCTACCAGTACACTCAAATGTCAACCAATCGGCATTCCCCAAGGTGCCCCGAAACCTGTGTCGCGTAGCAGCAAAAGCGATGACCACAAACGCACCCAAGCAGCCCAAGAAAAAAGACATCAAGCTATGATGAATAAATGAAAACCTCTACCAGACGATGACAATCATCCCTCAAATATGAAATAGGAATAGGGACAATTAGTTAAACAATCCCCATCATCCTGATTACAGCACTTCCACTCTTGAGCTCTCCCTTTGCTCAGGCAGCAGAGAAGGGGGTAGATCCAGGATTTTGGGAATCCATTCCTGTTGAAAAGAGATGGCATTTCTTCCCTCTTCCCTCTTGCAATCTAAAATTTGAGCACCTTTGAACATTTGTGAGAATCTAATTTCTCCTCAAGTTTCGAAACGTCGTCTTCCAACTTCTTGTGCTTTTGATCCACGTACTCACGGACGTCCAGAATTGCAGCGTGGTCTTTTTCTAACTTCGTCAGTCGTCTCTTTGTGACTTTCTGGTCTTCATGGAGTTGATTAAACAGCAAATCAATTTTGATTATGCGTTCAGAAAGCGTCTCTACAATTTTTGTTATACCCTTGTCCATCTCCATTCTGAATCATCATGGGGTGGTAGGGTAGCCTAGTGGTTAGAGCGTTGGGCTAGTAACCGAAAGGTTGCAAGTTCGAATCCCCGAGCTGACAAGGTACAACTCTGTCGTTCTGCCCCTGAACAAGGCAGTAAGCCCACTTTTCCTAGGCCGTCATTTAAAATAAGAATTTGTTCTTAACTGACTTGCCTAGTTAAATAAAAGGTTAAAAAAAAACGTTGGCAATAAAAGAGACGTATTAACTTTCAACGAACAGGTAAACTGTCAAGATACCTAAAAAGTGTAAAATGTATAAAGTTCGATGACACTAAGCAGACGAGTCTTGTTAGAGCTTCGCCTTTGCCCGAAATACCATCAACAATATTTTTACAAGCAATCTATGTTGTGTCTGTTCATGTCAAAGTTGGTTTGGTGTTTGTAGCTTTAATGGTTCAAGAGCAGTTGCGAATCCATTCAAGCCTATGGAGCTTTATGCACATTTAAAACGGTTATAGTTCAACAAGTACACATGGTATCAAAAAGCTGTATACAAGCAACCTATTCCAGACTGGCCTGCGAGTTCCAAAGTTTGCATAGCGTTTCTCGCTTAAACGGTTGAAGACTAGTTCACTGCATAGTTTTCCCATTCAAGTCTACGGCCAATGAAATGCATTGGGATTTATGCAAATATGGTTGTAGTGTGAAAAGTATCAGTAAGTTTTTTTTTTTAAGCACACTGACCAGTGGTAGTCTTCACGTTTAAGTTGTTTTGGAGTCGGTAGCTTTAACAGTTTTGGAGCTAAAGGTTCCAGCGGAATAATAATAACTATGAACAGTTTATAAAGTCATGCTTTTTTTCAGCAAGCACACATAACAAAATAAAAACAATGCAGAAGGTGTGTATTGAGTAGTAAGGCCAAACCTCACCAAAAATATGAATCAACCCATCCCATGGTCTTTTGTTTTGCTCAGAGCTCCATCAAACCCAGACCACCTCTCCTGATCAGTCTGCCCAAACCCTTGACTCACTTGAACTCAGCGGTGAGGAGGTTGAAGCCATTGTAGAGATGTCCCTCAGATGACACCCTCTTCAGGTAGGAGTAGCTGTCCTGGCTCTGATCGGTCAGGAAATTGGACACCAGGAACCCTACAACACATAGAACCAACATTATTCTTACTTTCACGCTAAATGCACACTTTCAGAGAGGTTACAGACCAGTTAGGCAGGCCCCCTGGACATAGCAAGAGTAGATTTATCAGTTGGCTGGCTATTTGGTTTTGTAACCACAAACACATTTAGTTATACTATCCAATATGATCGACACAACACCGCTTATTGGTCCAGGTCTCTTTTGAAAACAAGACTAACCTGGTTAAATAAAAACAAATTGAGCAAATTGTGACGCAGTTACGGGGAGGATATTTGAGGTAAAATATGTAACATAGGTCTTGGACTGAGTGACATTCGAGATGGTGTCCATGTTACGTAGCACTGTGAGTTAGCTGTTAGGAGGACAGGCTACTGCCCGAGATGGGGGACCTGCAGTACAGCAATGAAGTGTGTCAGGAAAAAGCCTGAAATGTGGCCTTGAAGAAAATAAAACAATTTGAAAACTGCTATTACACAAGGAGGTGTTTCCCTTGTGGGGCTGAGTATCGGCAGTAGACAGCTCTGATACAGAACGACGGTGGAGAGCCACTGTAGCATGTAAACAGAGGAGGCGAGGGAGGCTGGCTGACACTACTATTCACTTACTGTGGCGCTATTGCTAGTGAATGAATCCTTCAAAAAGGGGTTCATTTCCATCCATTCGACCATTCCAGCTCCAAGTTAGCTGCGGCTTTCTAGGAACAAGACTTTTTGAGGAATTAAATATTAACACTACAGTGCAATCAGAAAGTATTCAGACCCTTTGACGTTTTCCCACATGTTGTTACGTTAGTCTTATTCTAAAATGGATTAAATTGCTTTTCTTTCAATCTACACACAATACCCCATAATGACAAAGCAAAACCAGGTTTAGATATTTTCACAATTTTATTACAAATAAAAAACTGAAATATCACACTTACATAAGTATTCAGACCCTTTACTCAGTACTTTGTTGAAGCACCTTTGGCAGCGATTACAGCCTCAAGTCTTCTTGGGTATGACGCTACAAGCTTAGCACACCTGTATTTGGGGAGTTTCTCCCATTCTTCTCTGCAGATCGTCATGAGCTCTGTCAGGTTGGATGGGGAGCATCACCGCACAGCTATTTTCAGGTCTCTCCAGAGATATGTTTGATTGGGTTCAAGTCCAGGGTCTGGCTGGGCCACTCAAGGACATTCAGAAACTGGTTGTCCTTCTGGAAGGTTCTCCCATCTCCACAGAGGAACTCTGGAGCTCTGTCAGAGTGACCATCGGGTTCTTAGTCACCTCCCTGACCAAGGCCTTTCTCCCCCGCTTGCTCAGTTTGCCCGGGTGACTAGCTCTAGGAAGAGTCTTGGTGGTTCCAAACTTCTTCCATTTAAGAATGATGGAGGCCACTGTGTTCTTGGGGACCTTCAATTCTGCAGACATTTTTTGGTACCCTTCCCCAGATCTGTGCCTCGACACAATCTACGGACAATTCCTTTGACCTTTGGCTTGGTTTTTGTTCTGACATTCACTGTCAACTGCGGGACCTATATAGACAGGTGTGTGCCTTTCCAAATCATGTCCAATCAATTGAATTTACCACAGGTGTACTCCAATCAAGGATGATCAATGGAAACAGGATGCACCCGAGCTCAATTTCAAGTCTCATAGCAAAGGGTCTGAATACTTTATATAAATAAGGTATTTCTGTTATTTATTTAATACATTTGCAAACATTTCTAAAAACCTGTTTTCGCTTTGTCGTTATGGGGTATTGTGTGTAGATTGGTGAGGAAAATAATCAATTGTATTAATTTTAGAACAATGCTGTAAGGTAATACAATGGGGAAGAAGGGAAGTGGTCTGAACACTTTCTGAATGCACTGAATATTAATACACTGCCTCATAAAAATGTACATATCGGGCTGCTCAGTGGGTATATTCTCGTCCAAGTTGATCCTAACCTCTTCCTTGTGCGTCTGGATTGGGCCTTCCCTCCAGGTAATTGGTCAGTGCGGCCAGCTTGCCCCTCTTGTTGATCCCCAGCCATGACCCTCCTTCCTTCCCCTCCTCCAGGTCCAGCCCTGACAACACACAACAATCACATCACACTCCATGTCCGTAACAAAACACCTACATTAATTTTCTTCCCATTGTAACACCTCTGACTGAAAATAGAACAGGTGTAGGCTTAACTGACTAGTGAGATTGAATGCTATACTGAACAAAAATAAAACGCAACATGCAATAATTTCAACGATTTTACAGAGTTACGGTTCATATAAGGAAAACAGTCAATTGAAATAAATAAATTAGGCCCTAATCTATGGATTTCATATGACTGGGCAGGGGCGCAGCCATAGGCCCACCCACTGGTAAGCCAGCCAATCAAAATTATTTTTTCTCAAAAGAGCTTTTATTACAGACAGAAATACTCCTCAGTTCCATCAGCTGTCCGGGTGACTGGTCTCACACGATCCCACAGGTAAAGAATACGGATTTGGAGGTCCTGGGCAGGTGTAGTTACAAGTGGTCTGCAGTTTTGAAGCCGGTTGGACATACTGCCAAATTCTCTAAAAAGATGTTGGAGGAGGCTTATGGTAGAGAAACGAACATTACATTATCTGGCAACAGCTCTGGTGGACATTCCTGCAGTCAGCATGCCATGTGCACGCTCCCGCAAAACCTGATATGTCACTGGTTGTGTGACAACATTTCACATTGGCCTTTTATTGTCCCCAGCACAAGGTGCACCTGTGTAATAATCATGCCGTTCAATCAGCTTCTTGATATGCCACACCTGTCAGGTGGATGGATTATCTTGGCAAAGGAGAAATGCTCACTAACAGATGTGTGCAATTTTTTGGGGAGAAATAAGCTTTTTGTGCGAATGGAAAATTTCTGGGATCTTTTATTTCAGCTCATGAAATACGGGACCAACACTTTACATGTTGCCTTTATATTTTGTTTAGTATATATTCACTGTGAATCAACAATGGCAATCATGTATTGCTGAAAATAATGCTGCCAGTCAACACTCAAAACAAGAGTTTGCTTATAATAAATCTATTCATTCTAGAAGAAGCACAAAGAACAAATGTTTCACCCTCCTCCAAGCCATCGCTGACTGCCTAGTTTTACTCCTTTGTGAGTTACAGAAAAAAATCCTGACAAGAAGTGCATAAAAACAAAAACATTCAAGGAAGAGGCGATTCTGTACTTTATGCAGTTAAGGCTGAGCAGTGGGATTCTGAGAAACAGACAGGCCTCTCTGCCTTGCATTCATCATCATGGGAGCCTCATTACCATGTAGAGCACGGAACTCTGAAAACGCTGAATAGATTCATTCTACTCATACATTGTTTGTCTGGACGCGGAGTGAAGCGATGCCCTTACGCGACTCATAGTGAATACGACAAGCAGTGGAGCGTTAAGAGATATATAGATAATTTTATTACAACCAGTGTGACTTGCTAGTCTCTTACCATTTTGCACTTGTATTGCACTTGGAAGAAATGAACCCACTGAAGAATGAATACCAAGTTGTTAATACTTATACTATACAAAAACTTGAATAAACGTCTAGAGGCAAAGGGCCATGCGATACAGGCGGTTCATCCTGACCTAAACTGTCACTTAAACTTAAAACACTGAGATAGGCTATGTGTGTTTCTATGAGAGAGGGGGTAACTAAGGGAAGCATATGCAGAGGCAAGATGGTAAGTCTACACTTCCACCTCATTAATACAGGTGCACTGAGACAGCCAGGGAACAGAGGTGAGGTACTCTGCTGCAGAGAAACCCAGCCAAGGCCTGAAGCCAATAGGGACAGGTAGAGATGGAGCTGCTGGAATCCCAGAGCTTATTCTCCCAGGGTGATGGTAGAGCAGACAAACATGATGACAGTCAGTGCTACTATGCATGTGCTGTCCTTGAAAAAGGTTTCAAAAGTCCTCAGTTCTGCTCTCCCTGTGAGGCAAAGATGAATAAATTGGCAATAAAACATCAACACATTGTTTAGCTGTAAGATCAGGCTGAGATTGACTTGTGTGGACTCACTCAAACAAACATCAACATATTCCATCCCCTTCAATCAGAGGCCAACCACCGTCCCTCCACCCACACACCAGATAAGAGCCTCACTTGGCCACACACTCACTCATTTCTGCCACACCACATAGAATCAGCCATCAGTTGAATGGCTGCTACTCAAGTCCGACCCATAAAGCCCGTGTGTAATGAAAAAAAATGAATAAACAGTTGACTCAGAAATACTATAAAGAGGCTGTTGAACAAAACAACTTCCTAGTCTGCTGTGAGAGGGAGAGGAAATGAAAGGAATCACTCAGAAACAGAGGAGAAGCAATGCTCTATGACAGGATGCTTACTGTAATCCCACTTCTTAGCCTTACACCCGGTTCACTTTTTAAACAGCCTGAACACTCAGAAATGCATTTTTTTCCCAGTCGATGCTCTATGCTCTTAATAATGAAAAAATGGAATGACTGGGACACTCAGTGCATTAAATTCCTCTCAAAAAGTATTACCGTCACATCGGCAGTCATGAGTCATGACCGCAGTCAAATTCCACATGACCGTGGTCACGGTAATCTCTTACGCATCAGGTTGTTAATGGCCTGGTACTCAGGGCTCTATTGCTCCTCTAACCACTCTGACATCAATACAAATACAAATCACATCAGCAAAACAGTATCATGCTTTTAAAACTCACAGTTAGGCTACACTTTTTGACCTCGCTGTGATGATCAATTTAAAGAAAGAAGTTCAACAATGGGTTGAAATCGGATGTTGTTTCAAAGCCAAACAATGAACTGGACAGCGCTTTCTAAGGTGATGATTAATTCAAAGCATTTCAAAATGTTGCACGTGAAACATCCATAAGCATATTAAAGCTCATGCATAGTCCTATATATGAGCCTAAGCCCTCCCACCCCCAAAAAACAGAATCCATTTTTTTGCATTGTGCCGTTATACACTACATAGCCTACTGCATATTATACATGGCAGAAAAACAAAACAAAAAAGATAAGATTGTCTTTGGTACATAATTGGTCTAGCCAATACTCCAAAATTAAACAAATTCTAGTAATCACCGTTGAGTGTGGACTGTATTAATATGCATACTGGATGGACTGGTTACCTTATGCTACGCTCCAAACTTTCTATCCATGAGTCTGGAAGAGAACGTTTAGACCTAGGCGATCAAATCACATTTTATTTGTCTCTTGACATGGAAACCAATATCTGGCTCATGAATGCATTCTAGCGGAGTTGAAATGAAATGGGTTGTGGTGAAATAAAAGGCTCTCAGAGAAAGACAGAGAGGATACAGAAGGGACTCCTCTCCAAAATTCTCTATCGCCCCACAGTGTGGCTCTGCCACTTCACCGTCAAGTGCAGATACTTACCACTGAGGATTTCGCTGTTGCTCGCCCAAAAGTCTGCAGCTTTGGATGGCCTGTTGTAGAACTCATCTCTGTTTGCAGCCAAAATTAGCCTGAGGGAAAAAGAGAAAGAGAGAGAGGACTAGAGTTATGAGGGAGACCATGCTAGGCCACTTAAGGTAATGTACTTTAGCGGCATAACCTAGTGGTGGTATCCATCTTGACCTTTTATTATGTTTTGGGTCGCATCTCTTTAAATCGAAGAGACTGAGCCCTGGCAGTGTCTTCTGCGGCCCAAATCACACCCTATATAGCGCACTACTTTAAACCAGGGCCCATAGCACTCTGGTCAAAAGTAGTGCATTATAAACGGAATAAGATGCCAAGTAACCTGTGCTCATTTGCCAGGCTGCATTCTGCACCAATGAGTGAATCAAGGCGTCAGCACGCTTCAGTTAGGCTTGTGCCTAGCCGAACTTGGCTAGCCAAACGAGTGTGCTCGCATACTCCCTTAAAAGACCGTCGCTTGGCTTGAAGAGAGAGAAAAAAGAAAAAGTGTGCCCCAACAGCCCCCCCCCCCCCCCCCCAAAAAACTCACCGAAGTCCAAAACGAACCCCCCCAAAAAATGACTGTCATAATATATGCAGGAATTCTACTGAACTGTTTCGGCTGGGAAGCATGCGGACGCCTGAGCTGTGACAGAGAAAATGAAGAGCTGTGCAGTGCCTTGCTGCAGACCTGATTGAGCTGAGCTCCTGACTGAGGTTGCATGTTCCCTAATTGTCTGTGTGTGCACTATTCCGCACCTCAGGGCACGGCAAGGTTTGGCGCCGCACCCCGGGTCCGCATCAGCTGCAGAAGAAAGCTGATGTGCTGTCACTATGCAACATCATGCTTGTATCCCAAATGGCACCCTATTCCCTATGTAGTGCACTACCTTCGACCAGAGCCCATGGGTACTGGTCAAAAGTAGTGCACTATATAGAAAATAGGGTTTAATTTGGTACGCACACCATACCTCTGCCTCTCCATGTAACTTGATTACCTTAACGCAATAACATTACAACCCCTGCCGACTTTCTCCACCCAGCTTGGACTGCTGCACAGTGTGCATAGACAGATCACAAGAGATGGGCTTTTTCAGACACCGCCCCACTGCAAACATCACATCAAATCCATAATACAACAGCAGGTAAAAAAAAAGAACATATTTTCTCATCCTTCAGAGTTCCAAAAGGGCCATGTCAGAGAGAGGCTGAGGCTTCTAAAGGCCAGGGGAGGTGCAAATATCAGATTGATCCAGTGCAGCGGATGGAGACAGAATACATTTGCAGCTTTCTCCTGACAGCCCTCTAAAGCCAAATCGGCTCCAATGGCAGCTCTCTTAAATCAGACTAACATTTCCACAACGCTAAATATTACGACAAGTCTGGCCACAGAATTCTACGCTCAATCAGACCAACGTTTGGACAATGATGTTAATGTTAAGGCCAAGTCTCCGGCTAAAGAAATCCCTCTTCACATTCAGCCAGGATTGTAGACTATCCATGTACATTTCTCACACAAAGGGGAGCAAGAATGACATGATCCCCCACCCCTCCTCTCCCCCATATCAGCTCTCTTACACACTCAGCTCAGTTGACCATCTCTCCATTCCACAGACTGGATAGACATTAGTTCATTATGAGAATGAATTGGTCTTGAATTGTTTGCCGACGCCAGTGATTTGAGCAGTTAGAACTGGTGTTTTAACCCCCACTGCTATGCTGCTCGCGCCACAGTGTCTCCAACAGAGAGAACAAGATATTGAAGATGGGGGAAGGGAAGGACATCCTTTGATGAGGATCCATAGGATCAGAAGAAAATACTCTTAAAAAAGAAGACCTGTCAGACAGCACACATTGGAGGAAGGAGCTCAGTGAACTGGAACTGTTCCATAGGCTAGACTATATGAAAAAGATTGGTATGAGGCTCACAAGTTAAACATGAGCATTTAACTGATAGTGAAACCTCGGCCTTACACAGTGCCAGCACCATCCCACCTACTGAAATGTTCAGTAGTTATTCCATAACAAATGGGCCTTAATGTGCCACTCATCACACTGACAGACTATCACTGCTGTAGCTAATGCTGCATTTGACATTAATCTCTGGCGACTTTTTACTAGCACTGCACAACTGTCACTTATTTAGCAAGGCAACAGTGCATGACTTAGTGACTTCACATTAATGTTCAGCTACTGTCCAATGAATCATCAGCTAGCCCAGAGCGAACGCACACGCACACACACCACCACACAGCCGCACACACGATTGTGGGGTTCTTCCTCCCAGTTTGGCTGCCCTATACGAATAGGCAACTGATGCTGTTGTCGATCCGTGGCGTTGGGAGAGAGGTGGGCTCGCAGCGGGACCTGTGGGCCCTAAGTGATGAGGTTTGCAGTAGTAGCCTATATTGAATGTCACAGGGAACACCATTAAGTTCCTTGTGAAACTTAGTCTCTCTTGACTTCTTTTGTTCTGGCTCTACGAGACAATGTAGGGTCAATGTATTTATACAACATGTGTTGGCCTATAATATAACCTACAGTTGTAGCCAGGGCTCTAAATTAAAATTACATTGGTAGCAATGGTGTTTAAATTTATTTAGATGTTGTTTTTTTTATCGATTAGAGCCTTCAGAAAGTATTCATACCTAGGGCTGTTGTGGTGACTGTATTACCGTCACATCGGCAGTCATGACCGTGGTCACGGTAATCTCTTACGCATCAGGTTGTTAATGGCCTGGTACTCAGGGCTCTATTGTTCCTCTAACCACTGACATCAATACAAATACAAATCACATCAGCAAAACAGTATCATGCTTTTAAAACTCACAGTTAGGCTACACTTTTTGACCTCGCTGTGATGATCAATTTAAAGAAAGAAGTTCAACAATGGGTTGAAAACGGATGTTGTTTCAAAGCCAAACAATGAACTGGACAGCGCTTTCTAAGGTGATGATTAATTCAAAGCATTTCAAAATGTTGCACGTGAAACATCCATAAGCATATTAGAGCTCATGCATAGGCCTATATATGAGCCTAAGCCCTCCCACCCCCAAAAAACAGAATATTTTTTTGCATTGTGCCGTTATACAATACATAGCAGCCTACTGCATATTATACATGGCAGAAAAACAAAACAAAAAGATAAGATTGTCTTTGGTACATAATTGGTCTAGCCAATATTCCAAAATTAACTAATTCTAGTAATCACGTCACACGCGCCGAATACAAAAGGTGAACCGTACCGTGAAATGCTTAATTACAAGCCCTTAACCAACAATGCAGCTAAGAAAATTTATATTTAAAGAAAAAAAGATTTAATAAAAAGAGCAACAATAAAATAACTATAACGATGCTATATACAGGGGGTACCAAGTCAATGTGCGGGAGTACAGATTAGTCGAGGTAATATGTACATGTAGGTAGGGGTAAAGTGACTATGCATAGATAATAAACAGCTAGTAGCAGCAGCTTAAAACAAAAGGGTGGGGGTACAATGCAAATAGTCAGGTAGCCATTTCATTAGCTGTTCAGCAGTTTTATGGCTTGGGGGTATAAGCTGTTAAGAAACCTTATGGTCCCAGACTTGGCGCTCCGGTACCCCAATATAGTTAATATAGTTGGTTCATATTTCAACCTGCGTGTCCTGATTGCGCCAGATGAGGGTGGACAAAAATCAACATGCACACATGGACGTACGCGCGCGCCCGGTCTGGTCAGCATGTAAGGTGTTGAAAGTTTCCAAGAGCAAAGTGGTCTCAGTCATTGGGAAAAATATGGAACTACCCAGACTTTGCCTAGAGCTGGCTGTCAGAACAAACTCATCAACCAGGCAAGGACTTTGGTCAGGGAGGTGACCAAGAACCCAATGACCAATCTGACAGAACTACAGAGTATCCCTCTACAGCACTACACCAATCTGGGCTTTAGGGAGAGTGGCCTGACAGAAGCCAATCCTGAGAAAAATGCACAACAGCGCTCTTGGAATTTGCAAAAAGGCATGTGAAAGATTATTTGGCCTGAATGCAAAGCGCTATGTCTACAGAAAACCAAGCACAGCTCATCACCCGTCTAACACCATCCCTACCGTGAAGCATGGTGGTGGCAACATCATGCTGTGGGGATGCTTTCAGTGGCAGGGGCTGGAAAATGTTTTCACTTTTTCAGTATGTGGTATTGTGTGTAGATGGGTGAGATAACAGCAACAATTTAATCCATTTAGAATTTAGGCTCTAACACACAAAAAATAAGGGGTATGAATACTCCCTGAAGGCACTGTAGCCTATATGAATTATCGCTACTTCTGAAGCACATGTTGTCCCCTAGAAACTAATATAGAACCCTGTAAATACATGTATTTATTCTGAAAAGCAAAAATGTTGATACAAATAACAGTCATTGAAATAAAAAAAAAGTAACATGGAATATTAATTAGTTTGACATTATGTTAAAGCACTATTTTCCTACTAACATGCATTACATTGAAAAATGTACACCGTCTCTTCAAGAGCGTAACGTTTGTGTAGACAACTGGCTAATGAGGTTAAAAAAAAACATGACTGAACAAAGTGTAAAACAAAATGGTTAAAGGCCTGCGAAAAGATTTAGAATGGCCCACAACATGGTTTAGGAATGTAAAATGCGGCAACCCAATCCTCAACAGGAAGATAACAACATTGCGCTGGTTAATATTGGTCAGATCTTTTGAACTGTATGTGCTAGAAGTAAACAGTAGCAATGGTGCAAGCATGACACTAATCAATCTGCACTCAGGAAACAACAGCACAGCAAAGCCTTATCATTACAACAATTATTCTAAAAAGAAATACAAATATTGGTCACTGGTGCTCACAAATTATAACTGCAGGTCACACAGAAAAATATTTTGTCGCATACGTGACCCAACTGACCACACTTTAGAGCCCTGGTCGTAACAGTATCTAACCTGAGATAACAGCAATATCCAGTCAGGTATACACACGGTTCCCAGATAATGATATGCATTCATTAGACACACAGAACACGCACCACGCATGTTTGTTTTCCACTACGTCCCTCGTCAAAGCCAACTACCTGAGACACATTAGTTGCCATGACAGGGTCACCGGTCAAAGCGATGAGGATTAAATAGTTCCACTGAGAGAGGCATTTATTCGCGGAGTACGAGTACGGAACAGAAATGAGTCACTGAACTATAATGACATACGTAGTAATTGTATCCTTTCTTCTGGGCCTTCACGGCAGACAGCGTCTCCTATGAATCTTGTTCAGAGGGAGGTGGATTCTTTAAGAACAAATTGACCTAATCGGGGTCAACCTCTGTGCATCAAAGGCTAATGATGCAAAGCCGGTTGCGGTGACACGTGTGGCCCAGGAGTCTACGACGCTGTCCCCGAAACAAAGCAAGCACTAATGATTTTACACAGGAGAGAGCAGCGCATCCATCTGTTTATCCATCTGAGC
The DNA here is from genome assembly GCF_965601325.2 of Salmo salar. NCBI lineage: Eukaryota > Metazoa > Chordata > Actinopteri > Salmoniformes > Salmonidae > Salmo > Salmo salar. The sequence continues at coordinate 13,539,201 of NC_138314.1, read as the reverse complement.
CTATGGGAATCACTAGGAGAAAAACAACAAGAAAGCCAACAGGGTCCAGCCATGCAGAGTGCAATTGTAGAGAATGATTACACAATTTATTCATGTAAATTATTCCTTACTTACAAAAAAGGGTATACGTTTGAGACAAAGTCAATGGGAATGCTAAGCTAATATTTCAGCAAGATACCTCCCATCCATGATAGTCATACTCCTATATTGCCAGGGAAAGTACTAATCATGATGGTGATGCAATACATAGGCCTAATTGGAATTCAAAACAGAACATTGTTGTCAGGAAGGTATGTTGGGGGCATTGGGTGCATGGAAGAAAACCAGTTACTCAAGAGGAATTTAGCATTCTTGCATTATTTTGCCATTCCCCTCACTGACATAACCTAGGCCTACATGCACTATTTCAACCACAACAAGGATGCTAGGTCTATAAGTTACACGTATCTTGTGACTCCAGAGTGAGTCATTGTTAACACACCTCCACTGTGATTGCCTTAGGCTAGGGCAATCTCCCAGAGGCAAAGGCAGAGATAGACCCTGGTCAGGTAGAGAGAGCTCCACAGATCCCAAGGGATTATTATAAACAGGGCTTTAAATTGCATTGACTGCTCCTCTACCACTGGCCTTCAAGGACATTCACTGAGATAAATCAGCAGTGACTGTAGTAAAGGTTAGCCGATGGTAGCCCATGATGGTGTTCCGCAGAGCTTTAGACCAACACGGAAGGCTTTGAATTTGCCTGCGTCCAAACTGAATTGTTCCGTTTCATTGAAATTGTGAAGTGAAACGGAGCAATTCAATTTGGATTCAGGCTAGCTTTGAAGACCTCCAGTGAGACAGCACCACAGATTCTCTAGGGCTCTTATCATTGCTACTTTGGGTGCTACATCAGATTGGAGATGCTACACTTCAGCACTAGCCTAACGCATCTTCGAGGGAGCAGGGTATAATAATTGAAAAAAAAATGTATGAAGAGATGGGAAGAATGTCCCCTGCATCTTACTCAACGCTACGATTCCTTTTTAAATTCAATTTGAGCTCAACATCTGGAGGTGTACATCTTTTTAAACCACCGTCTGAATATAGGCCTAAAGTTATGAGGTAAAATGAGAGCAGTCCAGACTAGGCTATATGAAAAACGTGTGGTAATTTATACAACGGGTGGGTCTAATCCTGATTGGTTAAAAGCGCATTCCAGCTGGTGACTATTCCACAAGTTACCACCGGCTAAATCTATGACGTTAAAATGCCTATTTACTCTGTTCCATCTGACTGGACAATCCACTGTCTCATCAGACCATCCAGGCAATTTATAAACTTGATCTCCACTATAAAAAGCATCTAGACACCATCACCCATTTCTTTTAGATTAACATTTAGTTTTCAACAGTGGAGATTTGTATAAACCCTAGTGTCTGTCTCTGACATTTGCAACATTGTTTCAATATTCAAATTCGATCTCCAACTGTCCCATAGTAATGAATGTATAGGGGACGAGAGAGAGGAATCAAATCAAAAACAAATAAAATTGTATTAGTCAAATTCGTCGAATACAACAGGTGTAGGTAGACCTTACAGTGAAATGCTTACTTACTAGCCCCTGACCAGCAATGCATTTAAAAAATATATATGGACAAGAATAAGAGATAAAAGTAACAAATAATTAAAGAGCATCAGTAAAATAACAATATTGATACTATATACAGGGCGGGTACCGATACAGAGTCAGTGTGCGGGGGCACCGGTTAGCTGAGGTAGTATGTACATGTAGGTAGAGTTATTAAAGTGACTATGCATAGATGACAAAAGAGGGTAGCAGTGGTGTAAAAAGGGAGTGAGTGGGGGGGGGGGGGGGGGGGGGGGGGGGGGGGCACTGCAAATAGTCTGGGTAGCCATTTGACTAGATGTTCAGGAGTCTTATGGCTTGGGGGTAGAAACTGTTTAGAAGCCTCTTTGACCTAGACTTGGTATTCAGGTACCGTTTGCTGTGCGGTATTAGAGAGAACAGTCTGACTAGGGTGGCTGGAGTCGTGGACAATTTTTAGGGCCTTCCTCTGACACCGCCTGGTATAGAGGTCCTGGATGGCAGGAAGCTTGGCCCCAGTGACGTACTGGGCCATACGCACTACCCTCTGTAGTGCCTTGCGGTCGGAGGCCGAGCAGTTGATGCAACCAGTCAGGATGCTCTCGATGGTGCAGCTGTAGAACATTTTGAGGATCTGAGGACCCATGCCAAATCTTTTCAGTCTCCTGAGGGGAAATAGGTTTTGTCGTGCCCTCTTCACGACTGCCTTGGTGTGCTTGGACCATGATAGTTTGTTGCTCTCACCTTGCTCCACTGCAGCCCCGTTGATGAGAATGGGGGTGTGCTCGGTTCTCTTTGTCCTGTAGTCCACAATCATCTCCTTTGTCTTGATCACGTTGAGAGAGAGGGGTTGTTGTCCTGGCACCACATGGCCAGGTCTCTGACCTCCTCCCTATAGGCTGTCTCGTTGTTGTCGGTGATCAGCCTACCACTGTCGTGTCATCGGCAGATTTAATGATGGTGTTGGAGTCGTGCTTGGCCATGCAGTCATGAGTGAACAGGGAGTTCAGGAGGGGACTGAGCACGCACCCCTGAGGGTCCCCCTGTGTTGAGGATCAGCGTGGCGGATGTGTCGTTACCTACCCTTACCACCTGAGGGTGGCCTGTCAGTAAGTCCAGGATCCAGTTGCGGGAGGTGTTTAGTCCCAGGGTACTTAGCTTATTGATGAGCTTTGAGGGCACTATGGTGTTGAACGCTGAGCTGTAGTCAATGAACAGCATTCTCATGTAGGTGTTCCTTTTGTCCTGATGGGAAAGGGCAGTGTGGAGTGCAATAGAGATTGCATCATCTGTGGACGGGGGCGGTATGCAAATTGGAGTGGGTCTTGGGTTTCTGGGATGATGGTGTTGATGTGAGCCATGACCAGCCTTTCAAAGCACTTCATGGCTACAGATGTGAGTGCTACGGGTCGGTAGTCGTTTAGGCAGGTTACCTTAGTCCCTGTGCCCAAGAACACTATGGTGGCCTGCTTAAAGCATGTTGGTATTACAGACTCGGACAGGGAGAGGTTGAAAATGTCAGTGAATACACTTGCCAGTTGGTCAGCACATGCTCGCAGTACAGGTCCTGGTAATCCATCTGGCCCTGTGGCCTTGTGAATGTTAACCTGTTTAAAGGTCTTACTCACATTGGCTACGGAGAGCGTGATCACAGAGTCATCCGGAACAGCTGGTGCCCTCATGCATGTTTCAGTGTCATTTGCCTCGAAGTGAGCATAGAAATAGTTTAGCTCGTCTGCTAGGCTCGTGTCACTGGGCAGCTCTCGGCTGTGCTTCCCTTTGTAGTCTGTAATGGTTTGCAAGCCCTGCCACATCCGACGAGCGTCAGAGCAGGTGTAGTACGATTTGATCTTAGTCCTGTATTGATGCTTTGCCTGTTTGATGGTTTGTCAGAGGGCATAGCGGGATTTCTTATAAGCTTCCTTGAAAGCGGCAGCTCTAGCCTTTAGCTCAGTGCGGATGCTGCTTTTAATCCATGGCTTCTGGTTGGGGTATGTACGTGCGGTCACTGTGGGGACGACATCGTCGTCATCGATGCACTTATTGATGAAGCCAGTGACTGATGTGGTGTACTCCTCAATGCCATCGGAGGAATCTCGGAACATATTCTAGTCTGTGCTAGCAAAACAGTCCTGTAGCTTAGCATCTGCTTCCTCTGACCACTTTTTTATTGATCTAGTCACCGGTGCTTCCCGCTTTAATTTTTGGAATCAGGATAGAATTATGGTCAGATTTGCCAAATGGAGGGTGAGAGAGAGCCTTGAATGAGTCTCTGTGTGTGTGGAGTATAGATGGTCCAGATTTATTTTTCCTCTGGTTGCACATTTAACATGCTCATAGAATTTTGGTAAACAGATTTAAGTTTCCCTGCATTAAAGTCCCCAGCTACTAGGAGCGCATTTTCTTGTTTGCTTATGGCGGAATACAGCTCATTCAATGCTGTGTTAATGCCAGCCTCTGACTGTGGTGGCATGTAAACAGCTACGAAGAATACAGATGAAAACTCTCTTGGTAGGTATGTTAAAGCATGTAGTGTGGTCTACAGCTTATCATGAGATACTCTACCTCGGGCGAGCAATAGCTCGAGACTTCCTTAGATATCGTGCACCAGCGGTCATTTACAAAAATACATAGTCCGCCGCCCCTTGTCATACCAGACGCCGCTGTTCTATCCTTCCGGTACATCGTATAACCGTATATTGTCGTTGTTCAGCCACGACTCCGTGAAGCATAAAATGTTTCAGTTTTTAATGTCTCGTTGGTAGCTTAATCTTCCGCGGAACTCGTCAATTTTATTCTCCAAAGACTGCACGTTTGCTAGCAGAATGGACAGAAGTGCGGGTTTATTTGATTGCCTACGAATTCTCAGGAGGCAGAATGGCCTCCTCTTCACGCAGATCACGGGGATCGTGGCCTGTTCCCGAGGAAGCAGTATATCCTTTGCGCCGGGCTCGTCAGAGTCATGAAAGAAAAAAATATATCATTCTGCTAGTCCGTGGTGAGTAATAGCAGTCCTGACGTCTAGAAGTTATTTTCGGTCATAAGAGACGGTAGCGGCAACATTATGTACAAAATAAGTAACACAAATAAGTTACAAACAACGCAAATAAACAAACAAAAAAACACAATCGGCTGGGGTAAAACGTCTGCCTTCTTCTCCGGCAGGCATTTCTTAGCCAGTCGAAATCATGAATCAGTTGGCATAACTTTATGGATATATACATAGAAATGTCAATGAAAAAAAGTTTAACAAAACAAAGTGTAGCTAGTTTGCAATCTTTCCAGCTTCAGTTTGAAGTTGTGTTGGCTAGCTCCTCTGAACAACAGTGTCCTAACGAGAGAGCACATTTTCTATGCCAGGCGAAATCGTGCCTCATTAGCTCATTGTTATGGATGTATCCAAATAAATGTCACTTGAAAGCAGCTTAAACAAATGCAAATGCAGATACTTTGTTGTTAATCAGTCTGCACTGTTTGATGTGACTAAGTTGGCCGTAGCTGGCTATCTAGCAAGCAAGGGATAAGAACTTTGCCAGCCAGTATGGCAATGGAACATTTAAAACAAACAACTGGGTCGCGTCTCTGGCAACCGAACCAATAGAACGAACGACCAGCCGGCTTGGGTAGCAACCCTAGATTTGTTTCAGGACCATATCTTGTGGAAGGATGAAATAGTATGAATAGATTCTTCAAAATAAAGTTCATGAAAATGTGTCAATCATTATTTGAATATGTTTGTAACCCTCAACTTCGTTTCGGGCCTAACAACACCCGTGCCAATATATCCCCCAAACACCTGCTTCTCGGGCATTATCACTTAAATATAGTACAGAGGCAAGGAAAAGAGGCCTTACCTGTAGGCATTTTTGGATGCAGGCCGAGGGTCGAACTTGAAGAAGATGATACACATGTGGCTGTTAGGGGTGGGGGACGCTCTCTTACACTGGGCACGGTCAATTTCAAAACTTGGACATGTTGACAAGAGCTGGAAGAAAATTATAGTATAGTGAGAAAAGCAGTAAAGTGGGAAGGGGTGAGGGGGAATTGCTGCAATTGACCAAATGCTTGGTTAATAAATTAAATACATTTTTGCTCCAACACCAACCTGTCCTGAGCAATGAGAGAAGATCTGAAATAGACAATATGGCGGCGTACACAATGTTGGATTACCTCATGGAGCAAAAATATATTTCATTTAATTAATGGAGCATTTTCTAAATTCTTACATTCCTCTTGCAACTAGCGATGGGAGATGAGAAGACACTGGTAACTTCCACGTTGAGAGGAAGTAATGTTCTCGCTACGTAAATGTTAGTTGAAAAATTGCTGCCGCATTTTTACACAAGCTAACAATTCTGTAGCTACTGTATGCTAAGATCCTAACCTCATCCAAGTGGTAGGCTAATCCTGAAATATTCAATACAGGACAGCAATATTGTTGACAAGCCCTCATTTGTGTCCACACACTATATTGTAATCTGATAGAGAAGTGATTAGATAGGTCAAATGATGTGAAACAATGGACTTTGACCTAACACTTTTCCTCTTGTCCTGAAAAAGTAAAAAATAAATCACAATATCAAACAATTACTCCGATCAGAATTGCATCAGAGGCCAACATTGGAATAATATTTATATATTTTTTTCATGTAGGCCTACATAAATAAAAAGGTGTCAAACCCTAGGTGATATGCATACAGCCTCATGTCCAAACCGTGCTGACATGTGGGAGGTGCCATAAAAATGTAGCCAAACTTTAATGAGACTTTTAATTACATAAATATAGGCTAAACACCAGTCATGTTTGACAAATATAAATGGGATAATTAACATTAAAGTATAAAGGCTTGATTCTGTCAACATCCTCGAGGCACGTTCATGGTCACAAGACTGGAGTGTGAAGAACAGTGCCTGTTGCGCACCGCACATCACCCACCTTGAATTTGAGCGGAGATGGTCAGCATTAAACTATTTATTTAACTGTAAAAATGTATTTGATTAAAACCTGGACGTTTTATGAAGCATGTCTTACTGTGATTCAAAGTTGCCTAGCCAAAATACAGCCATAGAAATGTTGAGGGAATTATTTTATAAACACTTAATATGCCATTGAAACAAGCATTTTCCTCATATTCTATTGGTTTTGAAAACAACATTATTTTATTGTCAAGCAGCCAAAGGCATAGTCCTAATCATACTAGTAACCCATGTTAGTTACAGCATCTTTAGAGCTCCCTCTTTCTAAATTTCTAAAATATATTTTAATCTCTGTCACATGAAACAGCTTGTGTGTGCAGTGCGCTTTTGAGAAGTGTTGTTTTCCACTAAATGCATTTTGGAAAGATTCGCAGGTAGCCTGCAGACATGTGCGCATTGTTGAGTTTATAATATGAAGAAATAAAACTTGATCAACATTATAAGCTAAACGGTGTGATCTGTTGCATCAGCCTCATAGATTTAAAAAAAAATAAAAAATCTAATATGTGCAGTGATTGTATGAATTTTGGATCTGTTGTCTCAGAGTCCGTTTTAAACCATATACTTATTTATCATAATCCCGGGGATGACAGGATGCCAGGATGCCCTTAATTTCGAGCCCTGGGAGGGAAATATTTAATAAAGACACTAAAAAGTATTTGGTTGTAGGATAATTGTAATGTTGCAATATTTTATAGGCTACCAAGGGTGGGGTGGGTATAATTTGTGTAACGTTCCAACAACTTTGTAAAGTACAAGTTAGCCAACAAACAATGCATACAAAGTAGTCTGATCAATTCACCTAGCTTACTAGCTGCCGAATAGGCATCGCAGCTGGCTGTGCCAGAGCCTGGACTCGAACCAGGATCTCTAGTGGCACAGCTAGCACTGCAATGCACAGCTAGACCACTGCAGCACTCGGGAGGCCCACTTATTCTTAATGTTTGTCCATAGGCTACCAGAGTGAGGACAGACATTTTTCTGAATAAACTTAATTAAATAGCCCACTCCCTACCCGGTATCTTGTTCTGCCGCTATACAACTTTGTATGCGTTGTTTGTTGGCAACCTTGTTATTTACTACGTTTTTTAAAACAGATTCCTGTTGGAAAGTTTTACAAATTAAACCCACCCCCAAGGGTGGCCAACCATCCTCCAGAGTTGTATTTTGAGACATAGGAAGAGTGTAACCTACATTTGTGTCTGATTATCTATGGGGGGGAAAGATAGTGATGCATTTTATTTTGTAAACTAACTCCTTGCATCATAAAATGAAGTAAAATTTTTGTTTGGACTACACACACTTTTTTTTTGGGTGGGGGGGGCGACGACAACAAGTGACTTGAGCTTTTGGACAAGTAAAAAAAAACAATATGTTTTACAAGTAGCTCAAAAAGTTCATGTCAAGGCCTGATCAGCAGATTCTTTAAAAAAAAACTCACCTGACACATGAGGTCAGCACCTGGTGACCACTAAAGTGTGTGCAGGCTTTTGTTCCTACCCAGCACTACAGCAACACACCTACTTCTAGAATTGGCTTCCTATTTCGCAACAAAGCATCCTTCGCTCATGCTGCCAAACATACCCTCGTAAAACTGACCATACTACCGATCCTCGACTTCGGCGATGTCATTTACAAAATAGCCTACAATACCCTACTCAATAAACTGGATGCAGTCTATCACAGTGCCATCCGTTTTGTCACCAAAGCCCCATATACTACCCACCACTGCGACCTGTACGCTCTCGTTGGCTGGCCCTCGCTTCATACTCATTGCCAAACCCACTGGCTCCAGGTCATCTACAAGACCCTGCTAGGTAAAGTCCCCCCTTATCTCCGCTCACCATAGCAGCACCCACCTGTAGCACGCGCTCCAGCAGGTATATCTCTCTGGTCACCCCCAAAGCCAATTCCTCCTTTGGCTGTCTCTCCTTCCAGTTCTCTGCTGCCAATGACTGGAACGAACTACAAACATCTCTGAAACTGGAAACACTTATCTCCCTCACTAGCTTTAAGCACCAGCTGTCAGAGCAGCTCACAGATCACTGCACCTGTACATAGCCCATCTATAATTTAGCCCAAACAACTACCTCCTCCCCTACTGTATTTATTTATTTATTTTGCTCCTTTGCACCCCATTAGTTCTATTTCTACTTTGGACTTTTCTACTACAAATCTACCATTCCAGTGTTTTACTTGCTATATTGTATTTACTTTGCCACCATGGCCTTTTTGCCTTTACCTCCCTTATCTCACCTCATTTGCTCACATTGTATATAGACTTGTTTTTCTACTGTATTATTGACTGTATGTTTGTTTTACTCCATGTGTAACTCTGTGTTGTTGTATGTTGTCGAACTGCTTTGCTTTATCTTGGCCAGGTCGCAATTGTAAATGAGAACTTGTTCTCAACTTGCCTACCTGGTTAAATAAGGGTGAAATAAATAAATAAATAAACAAACTTCAACTAATAGTTATTTATTATGAAGTGGCCTAGAGAAGCAGAACACATAGCTAGCAAGTAACTTCTTATTTCTAGTTGCAAACAACATTAAGGTTAGCTTGTTAAACCAATCTTTTCTCTAATATCTCTGGTTAAGCTAGCTGACTAACGTTACAATGATTAGAAATCTAACGCTAGCTAGCTATAGCAATAGTGAGCAAAAATGTCCAATCTGAGAACCAAGACAACAAAATGCCAATTATAGCCTTGCTTATAATGTTACCTTTAGTCAACAACTTTGATCAAACACAGATTGCAGCGAGTTAGCAAACTAGCCAGCTAGCTAAAAGCAGCAGTCTTGCACTAGATAGCTGTCACAACAAGGACAAAACAGGCAAGTCTACCGGTCTGTTATGCAACACAATACAAAATAAGAATATATTACAATTAACCTGCCTGGTTACCTACTTTGAGTAAAGTAAAACGTACTCACTGTTACACTTGCTTCTGAAGATCAATTCATTCGGTTGGCTAATAAAAAATAAAAAAAACGTATTCGCACATATAGGTTGCATTTGATTTAGTTTGTCAGTAGGCTAGACCGGAACTTTCAGTTCAATGTCACTGGACGAATGAGAACTCCGCTCGCCCCGTGGATGGTTCCAGAATGGCCCGGGTGTAAATCGGGTGCATCCACTTCGATGGCGACCATCGAGCAACACACACTGTGATTCGCCGATACTAATGTCGCGTTCATATCATGTCATGTCGGGAACTTGTAAATATGACGGGGAAAAAAACGTGTACATTCGATGGGGAAAATGCACGTGAACGCTCATCCAATTTGTAATTGGTAGTACAGTATGAAGACAGGCAGAAACAACTTCTCCAATCGAAGTCCCCGATCACACCTGTAGGCGATGTCATTGTTACGTTAGCTCGCTAATGCCACGTTAAAACCAACTGGGAACTCGGAAAAATACGAACTCCGACTGGGCATAATCGTTTTGAATGGTCATCCAACTCGGGAATTCGTGCCTCTTTCTAGAGCCCAGACTTTCCGACCTGAATTTCACTGACGTCATGATTTACCTCGTAAATTCCCAGTTGTTTGAACACACTGGAGTCGGAAATCCGAGCATCCGAGTGCCGAGCACCCAGGTGTTTTGAACTTAGATCTCGATCTGAAGTCACGCACCACTGAAAATGGCAACAAACATGGCCGCGGTTTCGGCTGTAAATTCATATCGGCATTGGTCAATGGTTTTTGCATTCCCTCAGCACTCCGCCAAGATGTGAACGTGGCATAACCCTGAGAAGACTGAGGAGATTGTCCAGATTTCTCATATCATTATTTGTAAAGTTAATGTCAGTTTTATCATTTCAATTAGTTGATAGACCATTTAAATTAGTTGATAGAACATTTCAATTAGTTGATATTAGTATTTTTTGGCAATGCATGTGACTGGGTAGGAACAATTTGGTCGTTTTGGTCAGTGTTTCCTATGGGGACACAATTAGTGGGAAACGTGTAAAAAGGTATAAACAAAGATAGTGGATAAATGAAGAGTTCACGCTGTCGTTTACGTTTGGAAAAAAATGACCAGTTCCTGTTTACTTAAAGGTAAAGGTAAACTGCACCCAAAAACTATATTTTGGCATTTGTTTCATTAGTCCATTGTTGACATAGTCCCAAAATGTGTTGCTTGTCAGCACTCAAATGAAGATATGTAACTTTCAAAATACAGAAATCATATTTTGCATCATATGATGCTGTATTTCAAAAGTTACATATCTTGAAAACTTGAGTGGATAGTCAAATTAATTTAATAGTTCATTTAAAACGTTTAAATGCTTTGCAAGAATATCAATTTCCCTACAAATCCTGTTTTAGATGGACACATCTGAAATCAGGCTACCTGATGGGACTTAAATAAATCCATAAAATCACCAGACAAAATAAACGTTCTACCACATGTTATTTTTGATAAGCCTATTTGAGTACGGACATATACAATTTGGACGTGAAAATTATTTCTAAGATGCATACTTTCAGTTTTTCCAAACTCACTTCACTCGTGCATAAGAAGGAGGCTGGCACACGTGCAGATCAAATACACCACTAGAACCCAGATTAAGATGTTTACATGTCATAATTATTGTTTGATATTGTTCCATCAATTCCATTCCAGCCATTACATTGAGCACGTCCTCCAACAGCTCCCCCCCACCAGCCTCCTCTGATGTAAATGTCCAATGAAACAGAAAAAATTAGGAAGTGGGATGTCTCGCTTCCTCTTCATCTCTGGTATAAAAGCACACCTGTGGTGATAATGATGGTTTCCCAGGAACTGATGGCTTCTACAGTTGTAGCTAGATGGGGCATAGCGCCATCTAGTTGTGTCGGGGGCAACTGTAGAATTTGAGCTAACTCTAACCCTTTTCCTAACCTTAACCTAATTCTCCTAACCTGCTACGTAAAGTAACTTCTGTCCATAGCTGTACTCCATCTAGCCACAACCATAGAAGCCATTGAAAGCTCGGAAATCTCTGACTTCCAACTTCAGTGCGTTCAAAACCACTTGGAAATTGGAAGAAAACTAGCTCTGACTGGATCATCCAACTCAGGCCTCTTTCTAGAGCTTCGACATTCTGACCTGAACGTCACTGACGTCGTGATTTGACCTTGTATTTTTCATAGTTCCTAGTTGTTTTGAACACGGCATAAGAAACCATCAGTGTCACCGCAAACCAAAGCCCTGTCCGCAAATAAGAGCTTTGTACACAAGATGAAGGTCAGTAGGTGCTCTGTCAGGAACCATGCAGTCTGTTTGAGAATACATTTTTGGTGCATGGTTGATTGATTATAGGCTACTGAGAAGGTTCCATGTGTTTGGAGAGGCTTTGGGGGCCAAGCAGTTAATTGAAACCACCCTTCTTTAAAAGTATTGTCATTGTTTTTGTCATAGTTTTGTGAATTCTTGAAAGCACTGTTAGGCCTAGGTCTACCGTAGGATGTTTCAGAGTCATCTACTGAATAGGACTTCCTGAGATCAAACCAAATGTTTTTGGTTACATGTGCCTAATACATGTGTAGACTTTACAGTGAAATGCATACTTACGAGCCATTCCCAAGACAAATATTTGCACAAAAAAAGGAAATAGTAACAACAAAAAAGGTTATATACAAGGAGTACCAGTACCGAGTCAATGTGCAGGGGTACGAGGTAGTTGAGGTAATACAGTATGTACATGTGGATAGGGGTAAAAGTGATTTTTTTGGGGGGCCTTCCTCTGACACGGCCTGGTATAGAGGTCCTGGATGGCAGGAAGCTCAGCCCCAGTGATGTACTGGGCCATACGCACTACCCTCTATAGCGCCTTGCAGTCGAATGCCGAGCAGTTGCCATACCAAGCGGTGATGCAGCCAGTCAAGATGCTCTCAATGGTGCAGCTGTGGAACTTCTTAAGGAACTGAGGGCCAATGGCAAAATCTTTTCACCCTCCTGAGGGGGAAGAGGTGTTGTTGTGCCCTCCTCATGACTATGTTGGTGTGTTTTGACTGTGATATGTCCTTAGTGATGTGGACACAGAGGAATTTGAAGCTCGACGCGCTCTAATACAGCCCAGTCTCTGTGAATTGGTGCGTGCTTGGCCCTCCGTTTCCTGTAGTCCACAATATACTATTTTGTCTTGCCAGCTTTCCAAGAGAGGTTGTTGTCCTGAGACCACACTGCCAGGTCTCTCACTACTTCCCTATAGGCTGTCTCATCGTCGTTGGTGATCTGGCCTACCACCGTCGTGTCGTCTCAAAACTTAATGATGGGGTTTGAGTCGTGCACGGCCACGCAGTCATGGGTGAACAGCGAGTACATTAGTGGACTGAGAACGCACCCCTAATGGGCCCCCATGTTGAGGGTGAGCGTGGCAGATGTGTTGTTGCCTATCCTCACCACCTGAGGGTCCAGGATCCATTGCCAGAGGGAGGTGTTCTGTCGCAGGATCCTTAGCTTAGTGATGAGCTTGGAGGGCACTATAGTGTTGAACGCTGAGCTGTAGTCAATGAACAGCATTCTCATGTAGGTTTTCCTTTTGTCCAGGTGGGAAAGGGCAGTGTGGAGTGCAATAGGGATTGTATAATCTGTGGATGTGATGGAGCGGTATGCAAATTGTTGTGGGTCTAGGGTTTCTGGGATGATGGTGTTGATGTGAGCCATGACCCGCCTTTCAAAGCACTTCATGGCAACAGATGTGAGTGCTATGGGTCTATAGTCATTTAGCCAGGTTACCTTAGTGTTCTTGGGCACAGGGACTATGGTGGTCAATTTGTTCTCATGCTGTTATAGGACCATCCCCCATGAGGAGCTGAGCATAGGCCTAAACCATCCATCCACGCCTCTAGCGAACTCGACTTTGTTCCATGTCGTGTGTTTACTGAATATAGCCTACAACAACGTATGTCAATGGTAGCCAAGGTCTACCTTCATACATACAAATTATGAATTTGATCATGTTCAGGTGAGTTAATTTGGTCAAAGTAGGAAGCTTAGTATAAATGGCCGCATATTTGAATTTACCGCTGACATTATGCAAAGATAGACGGATTTTAAACCAACCACGTTGGAGATACTAAGTACGTTCACCCAATCAAAATAAATATTTCCTCGAAGGCCCTGCGATAGGGGCGGGATTCAATTGACGTTTGTTCTGATAGTTTTGTTGTACTGACGCTGTTTGTTATTTGATAGATCAGTTTGGCCAGGCAATTCTTTTCTCTTGAAGTAGGGTATACTATTTGCTATCGAAACTCATTTTCTACGCTAGGATATTGAAAGTTTGCGACTTTTCACATTACTTTTTGTTTCGGGCTTTAAATGGAGAGGGGGGCAGGCTATTTACCAATAGACTAACTTGTCTTAATTCCTATTAAATAAATAACGGACTGATTTTTTTTTTTTAATGGAAGGAAACATTTCACCACAGGTTGTTGATTTGGCCCCTATTACCGTCCAGATATTGAGCAAATAAGTATTAGCTAAGCAAATCACAGACTACACAGTATTATTCTCGGGCACCGTACGAGAATAACTGTAGCCCTGTCGTTTGCTACAAATAATACTGAAAAGAGAAGAAATCATTTTTCGGATTGGTTATAAATGTATATTAAGTGTTGTCGACGTTATTTGAGGTGCAATTCAAAGACGACGGAGAAGAATAGAAGTGTCAGGTGATTTCATCAACGCGAGGAACCATCTGGTGATTGCATCGCTAAGTTTACCCTGCTCCTGCGTGCTATCCCTAAACTCCAGTGGAAGGGAGGAAGAGAAGGTAAGAGCCGCTATAATGTAACGTATCAATGTGCTATAATGATTTTTGGTTAAGTAAACGTCAATTTGATACGAGTATTTTCATTTTATCAGCCCGAACAAACAATATATTATTCCTACGTAGTCGTAGGCTACACGCGACGCAAACGCTTTTCAATGGTTATAGAAGGATTTGTGTGCCAGTGTGGTGGGGATTTTACGGAGTTGGTGTTCTTTGATGGCACTCAATTGTAGACTAGTAAAATGTATATTTTATGTAAAATGCATTCGATTAACAAATTATTTGAGTAGTCTAACGACATCTATATATTGCAATAGAGTAACGTTAGCCACAGATTTGTCCCCTTGAATGACTAATGTTTCATAAAGTATGCAAACCCATGTCGTGTGTTTAATGAATATAACCTACAAAAAAGGATATGTAGTTCACTGCCTCCTGATTCTGCATATATAAGAGCACACAAGTCATCTATTGTGGAAAAGTTAAGTGCCTCAGTCTGCCCGTGGCACTAACAATAGGCTACCTACAGGTAACTGCAAACATAGTGTCTTAATAGGGCGTTGGGCCACCACGAGTCGCCAGAACCGCTTCAATGCTCCTTGGCATATATTCTACAAGTGTTTAGAACTCTATTGGCGGGATGGGTCACCATTCTACCACGACGAATTGCATAATTATTTTTTGTTGTTGATGGTGTCTCGGGTGCTGCTCCAGAATCTCCCACAAGTGTTGATCTGGTGACAGATGCACAACCTTTAAATCCCCAATGCTCATTTGGCTGTGTTTACACGGGCAGCTGAATTCAGATCTTTTTCCATTAATTGGTCTTTTGACTAATCACACATTTTTCAGAGCTGATCTAATTGGTCAAATGACCAATTAGTGAAAAATTATCACAGATCTCTTTAGCCATGATAGCCAAAATAATGGGGGACTAGGCATTTTTAAAGGTGACCCAAAGCGTGGGATGTTAATTCAGAAACCACACCTGTGTGGAAGCACCTGCTTTCAATATACTTTGTTTCCTGTATTTACTCATGTTAACTTTATTTTGGCAGTTACCTTTACCATCTTTGCAATAATTCTAAATAATAATGTTTTCATGCTAACCTTTGGCAATGCAAAATACAGTGAAGTGACTTTATTTATAGTAACAAATGTGGTGGTAAACTTTGGATATTTATTAGACGGATAATAATGTAAAGTTGATAGGCGTAATCAATCATCTTATTTAACAATAACATATTTTATGGCATGATGTTGGTATTGACTTTATGAAAGATGAGCAGCAGGATATGTCATATTCGCCACAGGACACCTGCCATGGTATTTTTGAGATGCCTTAGGACCTCAGTTTTTCCAAGATGTAACACATTAATGTGTGTTTTTATTTTATTTATTTTCATATTTTTTGCTGCTGTGGCTTGAACTGTCAATCATTTCCCTCTACTTTTGTTTTTCCTTATTGAGTGAGTGTGTATCCATGGAGTCTAATTTCTTCTCTTGTAATTACCCAGTATGGAATAGGGGGCACTTGCGAGTTGCTGCTCGAATTATTTGTGAGGGGGTTTATTCCCTCTTATGTGGCTCTCCTCTTGAGGCCTGAACACTCTTTATGAACACTGATAGGCCTAATATAATGAAATGCGTGCGTATCGCCATAGAGGTATTTGATGTGTTCAATTCTGTTGATGTTACTGCTGTAGAGAAAAGCGATTCAGTTTGATGGAATAGACATTTATTGGCCATGCAGTGTTGTATGTATGAATGAATATAAATAGCTTTTGCAGTCAATCACAAGGTCGTGCTCTCAGTATTAAAATGTAAGAAATTCTCATAGATTTATAGTCTGAAATTATTGACACCCTTAATAAAGATGAGCAGTAATGATATAAAATAAATAATTCAAATACTGAGCTACATTATATGCTAAAACAAATGGGGACATTGTTTTATACGAATACAATTGCTCAGAGAAATAGATGTTCTTTTAACAAGATCAATGGTAGGCTTCAAAATGATTGCTACCCCTAAATATTTTTATAAATAAAGCATTTGCAAGTTAAGTATTTTGTCCTATATTCTTAGCACACAATGACTACATCAAGCTTGTGACTCTACAAACTTTTTGGGTGCATTTGCAGTTTTTGGTTGTTTCAGATTTTGTGCCGAATAGAAATGAATGATGCATAATGTGTTGTCATTTTATTTTTATTGTAAATAAGAATAGAATGTTCCTAAACACTTCTATGTCAATGTGGATGCTACCATGATTACAGATCATTCTGAATAATGAGTGAGAATGTTAGAGGGCCTAAGATCATACCCCCAAACAGTGCTTAACATGTCATCGCACATTTGCTGGTGTCATAGAGTAGAGGCACTTTATTGAATAAAAAAAAAAAAATGTGTAGCCTAGGTACTGGGAAAAATGTGCGGTTTTTAATAAATGCGTCTCATGCAATTTTACTTCATTTTACATGACTAGAGACTTTGGCTGAATCTTTTTTAATACCGCACAAATTATCAAAATGGCAAGCTACTTTGACACTGAAAATCTGAGCGAAATAAAAACGACCTTGTCTGGACTCCATCAATAGCCTATGTGTGGAAACCGATATTGAAGGCTACATTATGACGAAATTATAGTCCTAAAAAATGCTTTACAGTTTAACTGACTCACCCAATGATGCTCAGCTGACTTGCTGGTGATGGCTGATGAGCTCATGCCAAAAGCCGATCTGTCTTTTGTAAAACAATATTTAGAATTTTATCAAATATTTTGGTAGCCTACAGCATAGTGTTCTATTTTCAGCAGGAGCCATTTGCTTTGCAACCTGTGTTTTCCCTCGGTTGTATTTGAAATATTGTGAATGGCCTGTTGGTCTGTGTGCTGTTTTTTCATTGACTGATTTGCTGCGCATTCCCGACTAGGCTATTCCTTGTTATTGGGCTACAATCCACGACTAGGCTATTTTAAAAAATAAGCTATTGATCCTTTATGGATAAATTATAAGCCTTCTCGTGGTGTTTGGCAAATGTATAGTGCATTCGGAAAGTATTCAGACCCCTTACCTTTTTCCACATTTTATGTTACACCCTTATTCTAAAATGTATGAAATAACCTAGGTAAAATAACCTAGGTAAACGAGCAGTCGGTGGGAGAAGGGCCTTGGTCAGGGAGGTGACCAAGAACCTGATGGTCACTCTGACAGAGCTCTTCAGTTCCTCTGTAGAGATGGGAGAGCATTCCAGAAGGACATCCATCTCTGCAGCACCCCACCAATCAGGCCTTTATGGTAGAGTGGCCAGACGGAAGCCACTCCTCAGTAAAAGGCACATGACAGCCAGCTTGTAACTAAAGGACTCTGACCATGAGAAACAAGATTCTCTGGTCTGATGAAACCAAGATTGAGGAAACCATCCCTACGGTGACGCGTGGTGGCAGCATCATGCTGTAGGGCTGTTTTTCAGCGGCAGGGACTGGGAGACTAGTCAGGATCAAGGGAAAGATGAACGGAGCAAAGTACAGAGATCCTTGATGAAAACCTGCTCCAGAGTGCCCAGGACCTCACACTGGGAGAAAGGTTTACTTTCCAACAGGACAGCGACCCAAAGCACACAGCCAAGACAACGCAAGAGTGGCTTCGGGACAAGTCTCTGAATGTCCTTGGTGGTGGCAGCATCATGCTGTAGGGACTTCAACCCAATTGAACATCTCTGGAGAGACCTGAAAATAGCTATGCAATCGACACTCCCCATCCAACCTGACAGCGCTTGTCAGGATCTGCAGAGAACAATGTGAGGAACTCCCCAAATACAGATGTGCCGAGCTTGTAGTGACATACCCAAGAAGACTCAAGTCTAATTACATTTACATTTTAGTCATTTAGCAGACGCTCTTATCCAGAGCGACTTACAGTAGTGAATGTATACATTTCAATTCATACTTTTTCCCCCCCGTACTGGCCCCCCCCGTGGGAATCAAACCCACAACCCTGGCGTTGCAAACACCATGCTCTACCAACTGAGCCACAGGTTGCTTCAACAAAGTACTGAGTAAAGCGTATGAGTACTTATGTAAATGTTTTATTTGTAATACTTTTGCAAATGTGTCTAAACCTGTTTTTGTTTTGTCGTTATGGGGTATTGTGTGTAGATTGATTGGGGGGATTTAATAAAAAAATAAACCTTTTTTATTTTTTAGAATAGCCTGTAATGTAACAATGTGGAAAAAGTCAAGGGGTCTAAATATTTTCAGAATGCACTGTATTTCAATTCATAAGGGGTGCTGCTGTTCCTTCAGAACCCTTCGCGCGGCCATAATTCTATCAGGAAATAAATGAAGTGCAACACTGGAGAGATGACTTGCAGGCTCATGTCTATCAGAGCAGAGAGGGATCGTAGAAAGTGAATCTCATTTTAGTTATGTGAGAGATACTGGCACGTTTCTCACACAGACACGCTTTGGTCTCCAACAGGTTACAATGTTGCGTAAACCCAGGCCGGCCCAACCCAAATCAACTCTTAGAATATTAGGCCCGGGCTGAAAATCTACTTTTTCATCTTTTTGTTAATTCTCCTGCCCCCCCAAAAAATGTGGAGGGAAGTCTTCTGAAATTTGATCTATTCTGTGAAAATAATTGTTCATGACTTGAGGTACCGGATCTGGCCAAATAGGTGCCGGAACCAAGCAGTCCAAAACGGAGAGGTGCAGGATCCGGCTCAAATTAAGCAATGGCACCAAGACATGCTAACCTCGCTCCATTACCAATAACATGGGAGGTTAGCATGTCTTGGGGGCATGATCTTTGGCCATCTAACTTACTCATCATTATTCACGCTTCGTTCAGAATTATTTTAATTTCTATTGAGGGGGGGGAATAATCTGAAACGCAACCAAAACGAACTGCAAATACATCCAACATGTTTGGAGTCACAAGCTGGATGTAGTCATTGCGTGCTAGGAAAATGGGACCAAATACTGAACTTTTGACTACTTAAACAAATGTTTAGAGGTGTCAATTTTGACCCCTAACTTTATTAGATTTGTTTATTTCTTGTTAAAAAAATTCTCTGAGCAATTTGTATAACGTAATTTCCCTTTTTTTCAGCTTTTTTTTTGTTTATTTGAATTATTTTATACAGTCATTATTGCTCATCTTTATCAAGGGTGTCAATCATTTCGGACCCACTGTATGTGCAATGTGACTACTCCAAATGCATGGAAATGACAGTGTTTTTATTTTTTTATGTCTGTCACAAGTTCTACACATGGATTAGAGTACTCGTATGCAACCAACAATGGATGGATGTTATTGGTTCAACTCGAGTGCTGTCTATTTATTTAATAGATAAGCATGTGCTACATTAATCATTTCTCCAAAAGGACCCATCAGCAAAATTATTGTTTTTGTTGTTTGCCGTATATCTAGCAGTGAGTGACAATATCCTGGAGACTTGGCTTCCATGGATCCTAAGTCTGCCAGATTTGACAACACAATGCCTAGCTCCTGTCAAGGCATCTGTCAGTATTCAGCTGCCATATCTGACCCAGTGATATCTCATCCCACATAGGCCTACTATGTTTCACTTTGTCAAGGTGATTCTATTAATATTTACTCCATTGATGCAGCTGTCGGTTGTATCATCCCTGATTTACTAAATATTCTATTTACCTTGTTTTGATTTCGATAGGCTATATGCTGTTCAGTGGGAACGTTATGACTGCATCAGTGTCCGGGTTATAATGAGACTACTTGATTCACATTAGAATGGTCTTTCAGCCTGGGCTGTGAAGAAGTTCTAATTGAGATAGAAAAGAGAACCCTAATGCTCAGTGTGATCTCCCACGCGTGGCCTACTTGGCGACAGCTATTTTGAAGTACTGTGAATGTTGAATGGGGAAGGTGGCCGAGTTATCAAATTTTGTTGATCACACATGGTTAGCATATATGTTTGTGCTTCTAGTTCCGACTATGCAGTAATGTCTAACAAATTCACAACAACTACCTTATAAACACAAATGTAAAGGGATGAATAGAATATGTACATATAAATATATGGACGAGCGATGGCGTGCGGCATAGGCAAGATGCAGTAGATGGTATAGAATACAGTATATATACATATGAGATGAGTATTGTAGGGTATGAAAACATTAAAGTGCCTTTTATTTAAAGTGACTAGTGATACCTTTTTATTAAATCCATTTATAAAAGTTACAAGAGATTTGAGTATGTTGGCAGCAGCCACTCGGTTAGTGATGGCTGTTTAACAGTCTGATGGCCTTGAGATGGAAGCTGTTTTTCAGTCTCTCTGTCCCAGCTTTGATGCACCTCTACTGACCTCGCCTTCTGGATGTTAGCGGGGTGAACAGGCAGTGGCTTGGGTGGTTGTTGTCCTTGATGATCTTTTTAGCCTTCCTGTGACATCAGGTGCTGTAGGTGTCCTGGAGGGCAGGTAGTTTGCCCCCGTTGATGCACTGTGCAGACCTCACTACCCTCTGGAGAGCCTTGCGGTTGAAGGTGGTGCAATTGCCTTACCGGGGGGTGATGCAGAACGACAGGATGCTATCGATTGTGCATTTGTAAAGGTTTGTGTTTTTAGGTGACAAGCCAAATTTCTTCAGCCTCCTGAGGTTGAAGAGGCTCTGTTGCGCAGCCTTCACCACGCTGTGTGTGTGTGGGCCATTTTCAGTTTGTCCGTGATGTGTACGCCAAGGAACAATCCACCTTCACTACTGTCCCGTGGATGGGGGAGGGTGCTCCCTCCGTTTCCTGTAGTCCACGATCATCTCCTTTGTTTTGTTGTCGTTGAGTGAGCGGTTATTTTTCTAACACCACACTCCGAGGGCCCTCACCTCCACCATGAAGGCCGTTTCGTCGTTGTTGGTAATCAGGCCTGCCACTGTAGTAGTGTCTGCAAACTTGAGGATTTAGTTGGAGGCGTGCATGGCCACGCAGTCATGGGTGAACAGGGAGTACAGTAGAGGTCCCGAGAACACACCCTTGTGGTCAGTTGATCAATTAGTAATGGGGATGCTTTACCGAAATCAACGAATAGCGGGAAACAACGCAATGATGCATTCTCAGTATGCGAAAATAGGATGTTCAATAGTATGCAACATTTAGAAAATGTAAAATGGTTTAAATGCCAGGATGTTATTTATACTCGTTTTGGCTCTAAATATAGTAGATTTCTTTGCTCACTTTTCCACAATGCATTGGGAGGCTGTGAGTGATAGGCCCTAGTTCTTTTCAAGTTACCCCCAAACACAACTATGCTACTTAATTGGGAAGATACCTGAAGCTTCTGCAGTGGTGTTCAAACGTAAGCTGTCGTTTTTTTCTTGTTCTTAAAGGATCACAAGCATTGCCTCTTGCATTGCATTTTATGCTACGTTTTGTATAGTCCATTTATTTAGCCTACTTTCTCATATAGCGTTAAGTCTGGTGGTGGATACTGTGCTGAATAGCCTGTATGAATCCTACTCTGACGTGAATCTGTAACTCTGTATCATTTTTTTGTATCCTTCTGTAGCTATTGCTTAATGGTAAGTCCATTCCTGGGAAAATGGTAGTGCCAAACAGCAACTATTTTTGAGAGGCTTCATAGAATGTGTAATGGAATTGATTTGTGCAGGACATTGACTCGGTACTGGTACCCCCTGTATATAGCATCGTTATGTTACTTTTTGATATTTAATTTTGTTAGTTTATTTAGTAAATATTTTATCAACTCTTTCTTGAACGGCATTGTTGGTTTAGTGCTTGTAAGTAAGCATTTCACGGTACAACACCTGTTGTATTCGGCGCATGTTACAGACAGGATTGGATTTGGAATGAATCCTGCATCAAGCAAGTGCTTTAGCCCTTGGCGGTTATAAGGGGGACCTCGCCTAAAGAGGTTCATCCTTGAAAATGATAGAAAGAAAAGCCACCTATTACTATGAGCCAGTGTCTACGTAGCTGGCCATCTACTCCAATAATATTGTAAATGTCTGACCTAAAAGCAAAATCATGTCGATTTTATTAAATTGCCTCAACTTGCATGCACATTTGGATGAATAAATAAACTACATTAACACCACACTCTGCTGCTCTGTAGTTTGATGGATTGATCAAAGTACAGTATCTTACTGGGGAGATGAAAGTCAGTCAGTGCTGTGGGTAAAGGTTGCTGTGATGTGACTGCCTGTGTAGTGCGAGAGGGAGGCCAGGTCCAGAGTGAATGCCTCTTTATGCTCCTGGCTGACACCTGCTAGGCTGAGGGGTGGGGGCAGAGCTGTGCTTCTTCCCCCTGTCCTACTTGCTTGGTATGCTCCTTCAATAAACCCTTGGCACTGGTCTCCTCTCCCTCCTGCGAAAGGGAATAACTCTTTAGGTCTTTGTCTGGCCAGCCCCAGCACACACAGCATAGCCCCAGGACTGTGTTAAGGCTTTTTTGATTGTTAGCTGTCTTGGGTTAAATATAGAAGTTTATGAAGGATAGGAAATATGTGTCTATGGGGGTTACTAGCTAGGGAATTATGAAGTACTGTGTTGTTGTAGTCTTATGTTTTTTTTCAAAATAATTTGGTGTTATTTGACAAGTTCCCTCCAGTTAATAAAAAAACACAGAATAAAAATCAATATGTCAAAAATGAAAATTAACTTCAGCCTAAAGGAGAATTGCTGGCTCTTTCTATTAACCGTACTATATAAAGTGTTCTTTGTTTATTTTGTCCAGTGTTATTCTTGTATTTCCATAGCCCTGTGATATAGTGATGGTATGTACTGAAATGCGATGCCAGGGCATGCTTTCAATCATCTCTTCGCAGTCAGACACAAGATGACGTCTGTGCCAGAAATGGTTTTTAAACAAGATTTCATGGCATTATTCATTATTCCCCTCAGTGCAGGGATCTTAGGTGGTGATGTGTAATAGAATAATAGTGGGCCTGTTCCACTGTGACATGTTGACTAACCATTAATCTGCCTCCCTTGCCCCCCCCCCCCCCCCCCCCCTCCAACCCACCCCACAGTGCATAAACATAGAGCAATTACACTGAAATCCCTCTGCATCGAGAAATGAACAAACCATTTTTTGGGGGGGGGGGAAATACTGTAAATTCCCTGGCTGATCCCCCCTCCACCCCAATCTGAGGATGACACTGGCTACAATCAGCGGTGTTAGTGCAGTCAGTCACTGTGCCCTAACACCTTTTCCTGAGGACTTTACCCAAGATGATCTCTGCAGTTGACAACTTCAGGCAGTGGCCTGGATTGATCTTAATTACATCCCCCATGACCTGCTAGTCAGTGGATTGAAATCTCAGCAGCACATCTTTTAGTCCCTCACCATGCAGAACAGTCAACATCTGTGCTTAGTGTTGTATTCATTTAGGGCTCGCTGAAGCAAAATGTTTTACAACGGAAAATTAAAATGCAAATGTTTCTTGTGGTGTTTTATGTCTGGTTGCAACCTGAGACAATGACCAAACCACTAGATCAAATCAGCAGTGAACCATCTCCTGGTCCCTGCTGTATGGAAGATTAACCCTGCTGGGCCCTGCCCTGCTTTGATTATGTCCACGAATAAGAGCTGCTTAATTATAATCACTGCAGGGCCATCCTGGGAGGGTAAACACAGGCACGGGTGTGTCTGTCCATCAGCCCAGACACCACACTGCAGCTGAATTTGGAATGTGTCGGTCTCCTGCCCAAGTCCACACCTGCATGAGAGCAGGTACGTTGCCACAGACAGTTCAAGTTCTGGACTACCACAATGGTGCCCTACAGTGAACCATAATGTAGCATTGTTGTTGATTTTAAATATGAAATAGCAAATGGACCATTTTTTGGAGGAATAAATATAGCAGCAGTCCATTTTAAAATGGTATTTGGTTGTGGCTTGTACACTTGCATCTCTCCTATTTGTCAGTTTCACCAGAGCTTGAAAGAGTGAAATTAAGTAGGGAAATCATTAAATGGTTTGAGGAGAAAATAACCTTTTTCATTTGTTTATTTGGGTTAAAAGTGTAAAAAAAAAAGTACAGAAGAGCGAGGGAGAGCTTCATAAGTCTGCTTTAATGCTCTGCTCTACCATCTCTTTCTGCTCTGTGCATGTAGAAAGAGGGGCTGTGGGAAAGATCTGCCCTGTCTGTGTGGACCCGCTGGCCCTGTCCTCTGGAGAGTAGGGGCTTGATCCCAGCTCGACCCTAAAGGACATCCACTGGTAAAGACACTCCAGGAGATGCTTCCAATGTAAAACAGGAAAAGCGCTTATCTAGTCTTGCTGGTGTAGCCAGGGCTCTAAATTGGTAATGCTCTGTGTGACCAGGAGTTGTAATGACGAGGCTTCGCTGTACCGTTGTTTCCGAGTGCCCTAGAG
This sequence comes from Salmo salar, assembly GCF_965601325.2. Lineage (NCBI taxonomy): Eukaryota > Metazoa > Chordata > Actinopteri > Salmoniformes > Salmonidae > Salmo > Salmo salar. Next base: position 13,514,491 of record NC_138314.1, on the reverse strand, counting down.
AAAAACGCGAGTGTAGATTCAACATCGTCATGGTTGCACTATTCCTACAGTGAAAATGTCTCGTTTCTATCCAAACCAGGTCAAAAGATTTTACCTGTATTACCGCCGCAACATTTTTATTTTCCGATAGGTCGTTATTAATAAAATGTCACTGGTTCAGAACGTTCCATTTGGCTGCTGGGAGGCAAGGACACTCCCAGCTCCGCTAAAACCATCGACAACTACGTGCCGTTTTCAAGGGATTGTTAAATAAATGTTAACTATTTGGTTTTATTATCGTCACCTCTTGAAGAGCGTAGTCATAACTACATTTCCAATTTATTCCACATTTTAGTTCCATCAGTTGTACAGCATGTAACGGTATGCTTTTCATCAAACATCAGTTGATCATGTCAGACACTTGAGGGTAGCTTGGTTGTTGATCATTGCTAGATAACCATTTTCAGGTCTTGCCATAGATTTGTCAAGCAGATAAGTCAGAACTGTAACTCTGTAGCGCAGGAACATTCACTGTCTTGGTAAGCAAATCCAGTGTAGATTTTGTCTTGGGCTTTAGGTTAATGTCCTGCTGAAAGGTGAATTAATCTCCCGGTGTCTGGTGGAAGCCAGACTGAACCAGGTTTTCTTATAGGATTTTGCGTAATAATTTATTTTCTTTATCCTGTAAAACTCTGCAGTCCTAAATGATTACAATCATACCCATAACATGTTGCAGCCACCACTATGCTTGACAATATGGGGAGTGGTACTCTAAAGTGTTGTATTGGATTTGCCCTAAACAAAACACTTTGTGTTCAGGACAAAAAGCTCATTTCTTTGCCACATTTTTTTGCAGTATTACTTTAGTGCCTTGTTGCAAACAGGATGCATGTTTTGGAGTAGTTTTATTCTGCACAGGTTTCCTTTTTACTCTGTCAGTTAACTGAGGATGACATTGTATACTAACCTTTCTCCTATCACAGCCATTAACTGTTTGTCACCATTGGGCACATGGTGAAATCCTTGAGCGGTTTCCTTCCTGTCAGGCAACTGAGTGAAGAAGGATGCCTGTATCTTTCTTGGGACTGGATGTATTGATACACCATCCAAAGTGTAATTAATTTCACCATGCTTAAAGGGAAATTCTTTATTAAAAATCTATTTTTATCTACCAAGGTGCCATTATTATTCCCCTTATTTGCGAGGCATTGGAAAACCTCCCTGGTCTTTATGGTTGAATCTGTTTGAAATTCACTGCTCGATTGAGGGACCTTACAATTATATTTGTGTGTGTGTGGCACAGAGATTATGTTAAACACTATTATTGCACACAGAGTCCATGCAACGTACTGTGACTTGTTAAGCACATTTTTACTTAACTTATTTAGGCTTGCCAGAACAAAGGGGTTGAGTACTTATTGACTCAAGGCATTTCAGCTTTTCACTTTTGTAATTAATAAAAAAATCATAATTCGAATAAAAGTTTTTTTGTCACGTGCGCCGAATACAGGTGTAGACCTTACAGAGAAATGCTTACTTACAAGCCCTAACCAACAGTGCAATTTGTAAGTAAAAAAATAGATATTAGGTAAGATAAGTAAAGAGGGGGGGGGGGGGGAAGAGAACTAATAGAATGACAGTGAAAATAACAGTAGTGAGGATATATACAGGTGGTACCGGTACAGTCAATGTGCGGGGGCATCGGTTAATCGGGCTAATTGAGGTATGTATATGAATATGTACATGTAGGTATAAAGTGACTGCATAGATGATAAATAGAGTAGCGGCAGCGTAAAAGAGGGAAGAGGGGATGGCAGGATACAATGCAAATAGTCCGGGTAGCCATTTTGATTACATGTTCAGGAGTCTTATGGCTTGGGGGTAAAGGCTGATGAGAGGCCTTTTGGTCCTAGACTTAGTGCTCCGGTACCGCATGCCATGCAGTGAGAACAGTCTATGGCTGGCGTCTTTGACAATTGTTAGGGCCTTCCTCTGACACCGCCTGGTGTAGAGGTCCTGGATGGCAGGAAGCTTGGCTCCAGTGACGTACTGGGCTGTATGCACTACCCTCTGTCGGAGGGAGGCCGAGCAGTTGCCATACCAGGCAGTGATGCAACCAACTCTACTTCAGGCGAGCAAAATCTGGAGACTTCCTTAGATTTCGTGCACCAGCTGTTGTTTAGAAATATACACAGACCGCCCCCCTAGTCTTACCGGAGTGTGCGCTTCTTTCTAACCAGTGCAGTGTATATCCCGCCAGCTGAATGTTTTCCATGTCATTCAGCCACGATTCGGTGAAACATAAGATTGTACTTTTTTTTAAAGTCCCGTTGGTTGGATATTCGTGATCGTACCTCGTCCAATGATTGTCCAATGATTGTACGTTGTCAAGTCATATTAATGGTAAGGGCAGATTTCCCACTCGCCATCGGCTGAACCTTACGAGGCACCCCGCCCAATGTCCTCTCTACCTGCATCTCTTTCGGCCTTGGTGGCGAGATGGGATGGCGTATCGCTGCAGAATGCTGTGGTAGCCATGCTACTTAAGTGTCCTTGAATTCTAAATAAATCAGTGTCACCAGCAAAGCACCATCACACTACCTCCTCCTCCATGCTTCACGGTGGGAACCACACCTGCGGCGATCATCCGTTCACCTACTATGCGTCTCACAAAGACACGGAGGTTGGAACCAAAAATCTCCAATTTGGACACATCAGACAAAAGGATAGATTTCCACTGGTCTGTCTGTTTCTTGGCCCAAGCAAGTCTCTTCTTCTTATTGGTGTCCTTTAGTAGTGGTTTCTTTGCAGCAATTTGACCATGAAGGCCTGATTCACGCAGTCTCCTCTGAACAGTTGATGTTAATGTGTCTCTTACTCTGTAGCATTTATTTGGGCTGCAGTTTCTGAGGCTGGTAACTCTAATGAATACACACATACATGTAATAGTGCCAGACATGCACACAAACATATAAAGTAGGCATTGCTGTTATGATTTCAGTTGTCCTTGATGTCCTTAGTTTTTTTTGCATTGTTTGCAGTTTTCTTTTCTTTTTTTCTCTTTAGTTCATTCTCTTGGTTGTTGGTACATTGGGGGGTTCTTGGGTGGGGAATGGAATTAATTGTATTTAAAAAAAAAAAATAAAAAAAAATATTTGGGGGCTTCTCGAATGGTTGAGGGACAGCTATTGGGGAACTGTGGAGGGATCTTGGAGGGTTCGCGTTTCACTAGATTGTGATCATTAAAAAGGAAACTATGACATATATTTTATATCACTATCATGCACACGCACCCTCACACAAGGATGGCTCTGTTGCGGAAAGACTGATACATGTTTGATAGTGTCTTGATGCTGTATTGTTTGTCCTTCATGTTCTAATAATTTAATGTTACCCCTTCCTTGTGTTTTTTGTAATAAATAATTATTTTTAAAAAAATGTATTAACTAATGAACTTATCCTCTGCTGCAGAAATAACTCTGGGTTTTTCTTTCCTGTGGTGGTCCTCATGACAGCCAGTTTCATCATAGCGCTTGATGGTTTTTGCGACTGTACTTGAAGAAAAGTTCAAAGGGATTTACACTTTCTGGATTGACTGACCTTCATGTCTTAAAGTAATGATGGACTGTCATTTCTCTTTGCTTATTTGAGCTGTTCTTGCCATAATATGGTCTTGGTCTTTAACCAAACAGGGCTATCTTCTGTATACCACCCTTACCTTGTCACAACACAACTGATTGGCTCAAACGCATTAAGAAGGAAAGAAATTCCACAAATGAACTTTTTAACAAGGCACACCTGTTAATTGAAACCTCATAAAGCTGGTTGAGAGAATGCCAAGAGCATGTAAAGCTGTCAAGGCAAAGGGTGGCTACTTTGAAGAATCTCAAAGATAAAATACATTTGATTTGGTTACTACATGATTCCATGTGTTATTTCGTAGTTTTGATGTCTTCACAATTATTCTACAATGTGAAAAATCCTTGAATGAGTAGGTGTGCACTTTTGACTCGTACTGTTGGTAAGCAATACTACTTCTGTGAGCGGTGTTTATATTGCTCTTATAAGTTCATAGGTTATATTAACTCCATGGGTAATGGTGTTAAAGTGATTATTGACTATATTATGCATTTACTTCATGTAAATCAGCGTTAATAGCTAGCTCTGCAGTGTCCTTGTATGGTTAGCGAATGCCTATGTTAGTGCCTTTCATACCTCAAGTTTGTATAGCATACCGCAACACTTAACAATGTTATCACTTGTATGACACTGTTTCATGTGTAGTCTTTAAAAAAAAAAAATTTAAGAAGTTTTTTTCACTGTAGAAAAGTGGTTGTCTGTGTATATGCAAATGAGCTGTTCAGGTGTTTTAGGCATGCTGCTGAGACAGTCGCATCCTTGCTTATCGTACATTACTGTGCTTCAAAAACGGCGCATAGTGCTGCTGCCGACGGCACTGAGCTGAACTGTTCGTGGCCTGTTGCAGAGTTCGTTGCGCTGACGCGTCTGCATGTGTTCTCGGCGCTGCAGTCTGCTTTGCTCTTTGCCGTGGAGCTGAGGACTGACAGTGGGTCCCCTTAATATTGTCTCTGAAGTGTGCCTTTTTGATTTTTTTTTTTAGATTACCTCAACAGTACTGCTCAGGGTTATTCATTGTTACATTTATTTTATTGTATCCTCGGTATGTTTGAATGTCAATTTTCAAACTCTTATTCACCAAACAATATCCAAACCACTTTGTTGTCTGCCGAGTTGAGGAATGTGTAGACCTTTTATTATGAGAACATCTTTAGAGACTTAATTAAGATAATTGAAGGATCACGTACACATTTATTAAAGTTACTTGTGTTCAATAACAGTATGTACATAGACCAAAGCAGTCTTTAAGGTGCAGTGTAGAGCACACTGTGGTAGCCGGCTAGTAACGGTAACTAGTTCAGGGTAGGGTACTGGGTGGAGGGCCGGCTAGTGATGGCTGATGGCCTGGAGATTGATAAACGGCTTCAATCTCTTGGTCCCAGCTGTGACTCTCCTGTACCGTCTCTGCCTTTTTAGATGGTAGCGCGGTGACCAGGCTGTGGCTCAGGAGGCTGAGGTCCTTCATGATCTTCTTGGACTTCCTGTGACACTAGGTGATGTAGATGTCCTTGAGGATAGGCAGTGGCCCCTGATGCGTTGACCTGACCTCACCACCCCCTGCGGTTGCAGACGTTGTACAAGGTGGTGATACAGCCCAACATGAAGCTCTCAATGGTGCATCTGTCGAAGTTTGTGGAGTTCTTGGGTGCCAAGATGAATTTCTTCAGCTTCCTGAGGTGTAGTGAAGGCTGTTGTGCCTTCACTACACTGTCTGTGTGAAGGGACCATTTTGAGGTTGTCAAGCTTTTGACCCCCCCTCCACTGCGGCCCCACGGATGGGGGCGTGCTCTCTCTGCTTTCACCTGTAGTCCATAATCAGCTCCTTCGTTTTTAAGTTTAGTGGAAGGTTTTCCTGGCACCACTTCGCCAGGGCTTTCACCTCCCTGTAGGCCGTCTAGTCATTGTTTGTAATCAGGCCTACCACTGTTGTGTCATCAGTATACTTGATTTAGTTGGAGATGTGCATGGCCACTCAGTCATGGGTGAACAGGGAATACAGGAGGGGGCTGAGCACCCGCCCCTGTGGGTCCCCTGTGTTGAGGAGCAGTGTGGCGGAGGTGTTGTTGCCTCCCTTCACTTGTGGTCGGCCTGTCAGGAAGTCCAGGACCCAGTTGCACAGGGCTTAGTGATGAGAAGTTTCTAGGGCACAACGTGTTTCAAAAGTAGCTTGAGTTCATATAGGCTGTACCTCAATCAATTTAAAAATATATGTATTTTCTGGTGCTCCTTAATTTCATGTGGTGCTCCTACATTTTTAAATTGGGACCACCAGTGCTACCAATGTTTTGTTTAGAGAACTGGGTGTATCTGTTCTAGCTGAACAAATATTTTTGTGTCATTGTTGGTCGTCTGCCTATACCACCCTCTCAAACATTCTTTATTCTTATTTTCTAGTTCTGCTATTTGCTCTTCTCACAGTGGACTGATACTATTACCAGGAGGGCGAGTGGTTTTGTAAGGGACTTTTTAATTAGCATGCACAGGAAGGAACCTCAGGACTTTATTGTGGCGCGAGTCTCCCCCCCCCCCTCCCCCCCAGAATGTGCTGCCAGAATGACTGGGGATTAGCAGGAGCTTAGACTGTTTTGAATACATTTCAGAAACCTAGCACTCCAAAAATGACTTTGAGAATAATGAGGTTTAGAGACCAAGGAACTCCATCCTCCATTGTGCATATGCAGAAAGAAGGTAAAACCTTTTATTTTGGGCAAAGGGAAGATGTTCGCCCCAGGTGTTTCACCTTACACCTGTAAAATGGTCAATAGTGAAGAAAAGCGACACTGATGCGTTGTAGCTCTTGATACAATAGTGAGGAACGATCGCATAGTATGCCTATCAACTCATTCATCAGAGTGCTTTTCTGGTCTCAATAAAATGGTCTTCTCAATACACATAGAAACCCATTTTTCGCAGCCGGCCGCGACAGGGAGCCCAAAGGGGCGGTGCACAATTGGCCCAGCGTCGTCCGGGTTAGGGGGGGTTTGGCCGGCAACAATCTTCTTGTCCCATTCCGCACCAGCAACTCCAGTGGCGGGCTGGGCGCAGTGCACGCTGACATGGTCGCCAGGTGTATGGTAGTTCCTCCAACACCATTGGTGGGCATTGTGTCAAGAAGCAGTGCGGCTTGGTTGGGTTGTGTTTCAGAGGACGCATGGCTCTCGAACTTCGCCTCTCCCGAGTCCCATCGCTGCAACTCCCGTACGGACAAGACTGTAACTACCGATTTGGAAACCACAAAGGGGCTTTAATTTTTTTTTTTTAACAAAACATAAAACTTTTTATTTCAGCATATACAGCAGATCTGTAACAGTTTTGCACCTTTATTCTCTTTATAGTGCACTATTTTGACCAGGTCCCATTGGGGGAATAGTGCATTTCATATAGGGGAGAGGGTTCCATTGGGGGAATAGTGCATTTCATATAGGGGAGAGGGTTCCATTGGGGGAATAGTGCATTTTATATAGGGGAGAGGGTTCCATTGGGGGAATAGTGCATTTTATATAGGGGAGAGGGTTCCATTGGGGGAATAGTGCATTTTATATAGGGGAGAGGGTTCCATTGGGGGAATAGTGCATTTTATATAGGGGAGAGGGTTCCATTGGGGGAATAGTGCATTTTATATAGGGGAGAGGGTTCCATTGGGGGAATAGTGCATTTTATATAGGGGAGAGGGTTCCATTGGGGGAATAGTGCATTTTATATAGGGGAGAGGGTTCCATTGGGGGAATAGTGCATTTTATATAGGGGAGAGGGTTCCATTGGGGGAATAGTGCATTTTATATAGGGGAGAGGCTTCCATTGGGGGAATAGTGCATTTTATATAGGGGAGAGGCTTCCATTGGGGGAATAGTGCATTTTATATAGGGGAGAGGGTTCCATTGGGGGAATAGTGCATTTTATATAGGGGAGAGGGTTCCATTGGGGGAATAGTGCATTTCATATAGGGGAGAGGGTTCCATTGGGGGAATAGTGCATTTTATATAGGGGAGAGGGTTCCATTGGGGGAATAGTGCATTTTATATAGGGGAGAGGGTTCCATTGGGGGAATAGTGCATTTTATATAGGGGAGAGGGTTCCATTGGGGGAATAGTGCATTTTATATAGGGGAGAGGGTTCCATTGGGGGAATAGTGCATTTCATATAGGGGAGAGGGTTCCATTGGGGGAATAGTGCATTTTATATAGGGGAGAGGGTTCCATTGGGGGAATAGTGCATTTTATATAGGGGAGAGGGTTCCATTGGGGGAATAGTGCATTTCATATAGGGGAGAGGGTTCCATTGGGGGAATAGTGCATTTTATATAGGGGAGAGGGTTCCATTGGGGGAATAGTGCATTTTATATAGGGGAGAGGGTTCCATTGGGGGAATAGTGCATTTCATATAGGGGAGAGGGTTCCATTGGGGGAATAGTGCATTTTATATAGGGGAGAGGGTTCCATTGGGGGAATAGTGCATTTCATATAGGGGAGAGGGTTCCATTGGGGGAATAGTGCATTTTATATAGGGGAGAGGGTTCCATTGGGGGAATAGTGCATTTTATATAGGGGAGAGGGTTCCATTGGGGGAATAGTGCATTTTATATAGGGGAGAGGGTTCCATTGGGGGAATAGTGCATTTCATATAGGGGAGAGGGTTCCATTGGGGGAATAGTGCATTTTATATAGGGGAGAGGGTTCCATTGGGGGAATAGTGCATTTTATATAGGGGAGAGGGTTCCATTGGGGGAATAGTGCATTTTATATAGGGGAGAGGGTTCCATTGGGGGAATAGTGCATTTTATATAGGGGAGAGGGTTCCATTGGGGGAATAGTGCATTTCATATAGGGGAGAGGGTTCCATTGGGGGAATAGTGCATTTCATATAGGGGAGAGGGTTCCATTGGGGGAATAGTGCATTTCATATAGGGGAGAGGGTTCCATTGGGGGAATAGTGCATTTCATATAGGGGAGAGGGTTCCATTGGGGGAATAGTGCATTTTATATAGGGGAGAGGGTTCCATTGGGGGAATAGTGCATTTCATATAGGGGAGAGGGTTCCATTGGGGGAATAGTGCATTTTATATAGGGGAGAGGGTTCCATTGGGGGAATAGTGCATTTTATATAGGGGAGAGGGTTCCATTGGGGGAATAGTGCATTTTATATAGGGGAGAGGGTTCCATTGGGGGAATAGTGCATTTTATATAGGGGAGAGGGTTCCATTGGGGGAATAGTGCATTTTATATAGGGGAGAGGGTTCCATTGGGGGAATAGTGCATTTTATATAGGGGAGAGGGTTCCATTGGGGGAATAGTGCATTTTATATAGGGGAGAGGGTTCCATTGGGGGAATAGTGCATTTTATATAGGGGAGAGGGTTCCATTGGGGGAATAGTGCATTTTATATAGGGGAGAGGGTTCCATTGGGGGAATAGTGCATTTTATATAGGGGAGAGGCTTCCATTGGGGGAATAGTGCATTTTATATAGGGGAGAGGGTTCCATTGGGGGAATAGTGCATTTTATATAGGGGAGAGGGTTCCATTGGCGACGCTGCCGGTGTCTGTGCCCTCACTACCTCCTGGCTCTGGTGTCATTTCAGTAAAGTGAAAGCTGATTAATGTGGAGGTCAGGCGGCATCGCCTCATAAAGGACTAGTCAAATAAAGGCAGGAAAATGTTTTTTTTCTTCCTCTACTTAAGTGCTGGCAGGAAATATAAAGGGACACTGTCAGAACATGAATGTGGAAGAACAGAGGAAGGGATGCCAGCAGATTCATCAATGCAGGGCTTTGTGTGTGGGAGGGAGGGTTTGGTGGAGGTTACTAAGGAGGCTGGGACTGGGGAGGGTTTCTATGGGGTGTTAGACTGGGGTCTTGACCAGCTGTGATTGAATGATGGTGGGTGCAAGCTGCCTTTCCTGCCTGGACTGCCTGCATTAGCTGCTTGCTGTAGAATACTTCTCCAGGAGAAAGGAGAGAAACTACCGGAATATGGCACATTATGTTGTCCAGTGTAAAGGGAATGGAGGTGGTTCTCGTTGTCTGTGACTAGGTTAATGAGATGTCCTCTCTCATGGATATGCTCTTCATTTGACTCACTCATCTCCCTTTTTTTTCTCTTTCATCCTCTTTCAAAAAACAAACATCTATCGGTCGATCATCTTTCTAACCCTCTAATTTAACGGTGATGTGTGTAAAGTGTTGTCTTGACAGTATGTGATGCTCTTATCTTATTTTCTATCTTATGTTTTCTAAAACTGTTCTGTTCTCCCATATTTAACGTTTTGTGTGGACCCAAGGAAGGGTAGCTGCTGGTTCTACAACTGCTAAATGGCGACCCTAATAATTTAAACTAAAGTTGTTGTTTTTTTGTTCTCATGCGTCCTAGTATATATTTGTTCAGTTGCTGCCTTATGTGTTTAGGCATCTGGCACTCGACTGGAAATCCGCTTCTCCATGCCACCCTATGTTATGTCTGTGATGAAATCAATTTGGTTGCTGCAGAGCTATGCAGCATAGACTGCAGTGCTGCAGTGTCGGAGCGTGTGCGTTTCCACGAAACCAGATATTCTGCACCAGCGTACACAGGCCAGGCATGGGAAGACTACACACACACAGTTTAAAAGTAGATGTGCTGAATGAGGTTATTGGACAATTGGAGCTTAGTCATCACTGGAATTCACATGTATTAATTTGCCTAAATTGACAGGGTTATATTTGTAAAAATAAATGTGGCTTATTTTTGAATATGTATTTAACCCAGTACAATTTAATGCCCACATTTGTGTCCAGGCCTCGTATTTTAAACATACAATACACCTTACTGCGCTTCACTGTTTCCAGAATTCACACTGTAAATTGGGGACTCTCAAGCAGGCTTTCGCAAGGTTCGCTTGTACATGCTCCCATTTCTGCTGTGGACGGTGTTTGGGTTAGCAGTAGCACTGCCTCTGGTCTCCAGTGAGTGCACAGAGGCAGGCAGCCCCTTATCAGCAGAGCTGCCTGCAGCAGCAGTAGGGGCCACAGGCTGTGTTCGAGAGCGTCAAAACCATGAAGTATCATTTGGTAAATAATGACTGACTGAACGACAAATAATCTGGAGTAGTTATTTATGAATCAAGGTGATGTCTTGCCTTTTTTTAAAGTTGGCTGCAATATTGAATGTGCCCACAGAATAGAGCAGACATGTAACCATCGAACCCCAGCCAGCTACTGTGACATAAGATCATGATGAGCATTGATCTGAAGCAGTGTGCCTGTTCTTCCACTCCTATGTAAATGAGCAATTCCAGTCTCGCAGATGAAGCCGCTCTCTCCCCTGCGAAGAAACATACAGCCTTCCCTGGCTCGATCAGAACTGTTTGATTGTGGCGCGAGCCTGTGCAGGGGGTTCGGTTTGGGAGGCAGGGGGAGGGGGGGGTTGTAGCCATGAAAACCCCAACGCTCAGCCACAAACCCAGCGGGAGCCCTCCGCTACTGTGGGCCCCGGGGAGATGACAGGAGGGAGAGAAAGGAGATTGGGAGAGGCAGGGCTGCACTGGTGTCATGGGAGCTAGGATGGATTTCATCATTCCTTTCCCCTACGCTCTGAGAGGTGGGGGGGGGGGGGCTTTTCTGGGAAAGGGGCTCCGCATGATGAGGGAAGAGGCGGGGTGGTAAAATGCTAGACAGTCTTGGTGCCTCACCGCTCCGGCACACTGCAACAAGACCATGACAGATGGGTATGGTGTGGACATGTACTCCACACTGGCTTGACGTGATCTCCATGTGTATGGAGTCCACACAGCGCGTGTCTGTAGAACGTTCTGTTGTGTAGCTTGTTCATTAAATCTCCGTGACAGTGTGGTTTTAATAGCATCAGGTTGCTAATTCTCCTGATGCTGATGACTGACGTGTCCCTCTCCTTTCACCACCAAGAGCCTTTTTTCCCCTCACTGATTCGCCAACAAGCCGATGGTGTCACCATGAATGGACTAACACGCTGAATAAATCGAGACCGAATGCCATGCCGCAGCCTCAGTGTAGGAATGTGCAAAAGCATATTCACATAAATGCACCAAACCTTCCCAAAGAAGGAGTTTAGCTGAAAGGGATTCAATAGTTACAGACTGATCCCGCCGTGCGTGGCGGCAAAGCCCATTTTCTGCCCCCTCCCCTCTCCCTTTTCTGGGTGTCAGCCAATCCCAAAGCTTTTATTATTGCGACCCATGACATTCTGTGAAATAATGTAATGGGGCTCTATTAAAGGCTCTGTGTGTGTCTCACTGTGTGTATTAAAGGGGTGGGTGTGTGTGTGCATTAAAGGGTATGTGTGCGTGTATTAAAGGGTGTACATGTGCACACAGCTTGGTGGAGGATCTGCATTCCCACATGACTGAAACAGGGAGGGGGAATGCTTGGTCTTGTCCAATAAGAAATGCAAATTGTCATTTTCCATTTCAGACTTTTTTACAACGGTGTGCCCTGAATACGACACATCACTTTTTGAACCATGTAATGCTACATCCTCTCAGTGCAACAGGAGCAAGGGCAGTGGATGTGAAGGCCCTTCTGTTTTCTAGCGTGCTGTATTTGTATGATGGGACTTCATTGCTTTTCATGTTGGCACCAACTGAGTTGTGATATTTTCCTGTTGTGTTTTGAGATGAAATACTCCTTTTTACTGGCAGCACTTTTGTCTGAAAGATGTTTCTGTTCCCCCGTAGATGCCACATCCATATCAGATATCACTTGGTAGATAATTAAACGGCGGTAGACCTAGTCTCCTACAGTGAGGGGGGAAAAAAGTATTTGATCCCCTGCTGATTTTGTAGGTTTGCCCACTGACAAAGAAATGATCAGTCTATAATTTTAATGGTAGGTGTATTTGAACAGTGAGAGACAGAATAACAACAAAAAAATCCAGAAAAACGCATGTCAAAAATGTTATAAAATGATTTGCATTTTAATGAGGGAAATAAGTATTTGACCCCCTCTCAATCAGAAAGATTTCTGGCTCCCAGGTGTCTTTTATACAGGTAACGAGCTGAGATTAGGAGCACACTCTTAAAGGGAGTGCTCCTAACCGCAGCTTGTTACCTGTAAAAAAGACACCTGTCCACAGAAGCAATCAATCAAATCAGATTTCAAACTCTCCACCAATGCCAAGACCAAAGAGCTCTCCAAGGATGTCAGGGACAAGATTGTAGACCTACACAAGGCTGGAATGGGCTACAAGACCATCGCCAAGCAGCTTGGTGAGAAGGTAACAACAGTTGGTGCGATTATTCGCAAATGGAAGAAACACAAAAGAACTGTCAATATCCCTCGGCCTGGGGCTCCATGCAAGATCTCACCTCGTGGAGTTGCAATGATCATGAGAACGGTGAGGAATCAGCCCAGAACTACACGGGAGGATCTTGTCAATGATCTCAAGGCAGCTGGGACCATAGTCACCAAGAAACAATTGGTAACACACTACGCCGTGAAGGACTGAAATCCTGCAGCGCCCGCAAGGTCCCCCTGTCAAGAAAGCACATATACATGTCTGTCTGAAGTTTGCCAATGAACATCTGAATGATTCAGAGGACAACTGGGTGAAAGTGTTGTGGTCAGATGAGACCAAAATGGAGCTCTTTGGCATCAACTCAACTTGCCGTGTTTTGAGGAGGAGGAATGCTGCCTATGACCCCCAAGAACACCATCCCCACCGTCAAACATGGAGGTGGAAACATTATGCTTTGGGGGTGTTTTTCTGCTAAGGGGACAGAACAACTTCACCGCATCAAAGGGACGATGGACGGGGCCATGTACCGTCAAATCTTGGGTGAGAACATCCTTCCCTCAGCCAGGGCATTGAAAATGGGTCGTGGATGGGTATTCCAGCATGACAATGACCCAAAACACACGGCCAAGGCAACAAAGGAGTGGCTCAAGAAGAAGCACATTAAGGTCCTGGAGTGGCCTAGCCAGTCTCCAGACCTTAATCCCATAGAAAATCTGTGGAGGGAGCTGAAGGTTCGAGTTGGCAAACGTCAACCTCGAAACCTTAATGACTTGGAGAAGATCTGCAAAGAGGAGTGGGACAAAATCCCTCCTGAGATGTGTGCAAACCTGGTGGCCAACTACAAGAAACGTCTGACCTCTGTGATTGCCAACAAGGGTTTGCCACAAAGTACTAAGTCATGTTTTGCAGAGGGGTCAAATACTTATTTCCCTCAATAAAATGCAAATCAATTTATAACATTTTTCACATGCGTTTTTCTGGATTTTTTTTGTTATTTTGTCTCTCACTGTTCAAATTAACCTACCATTAAAATTATAGACTGATCATTTCTTTGTCAGTGGGCAAACGTACAAAATCAGCAGGGGATCAAATACTTTTTTTCCCTCACTGTAAGTAGGCTTAGATGTTTCAGCACAAGCTGTAGCTGAAATAATTATAAAATAAGAAATTACCTAATGCATTAAAATGTGTATAATTATATAAACAATGATTGGAGTCTCTGCATTGAATTGCCAAATGTGTTTAATGTGAAATAAAAACAAATCTACTTCGTGCTAGCACCATGGTCTTCCGTATAGTCTGTGATCCGGTAGATACTATGCTTCTTGGTTCCTAAAATGAATATTTACAGGAGGCGGGACAAAGGAGAGCATCTAACTATTGGAAATCAGAACTAAAGGAAGTAAACAAAGATGGTATCTAGTGCTTAGTAATCTCTGAAGTAAACTAAGTCTTGGCAAATAATGTTAGGAGTAGATGAGTGACATTGTCCAAAATGAAGTGCACTATACCCAGGTGCAATTATGTTCCAGTCAGATACAAATACACTACACATTTCCACCCCTTTCCTGACTACGATGGAGCTTTGTGTCAGGCATGGCTGCAGGCCATCTGACATCCTGCTTATGGTGGCTATATACGACGCCTGAAGTCATTCACCAACTGCGGTTGACAGTGTCCAGTGATCACTTTATGCCCACTGACTACAAGGAGGAATGGTTGAAAACGGGTTCTGTTCCCAGTCTTCACACCATGGACAGGAAAGCTCCAACCATCCAAGGTATGTTGCTAGCTCACGAAGTTGTGAAAACCTGTAGCTAGTCACCCTAAAGTAATTTTTAAAACGGTATTTGTTTGCCGTTCCCTGAACCAATTTGTGGTTTTACCTTAGCTACTACTGTACTGGTAACATTACTGACTGCTTCGTGACGCAATTCCCTTTTTTATTAGAACATTATTGATAAGAAATAATATATTTTCTTCTAGGCATTAGTTTTCTGTAGTGCTGTTGATTTGCATAAAATTACATGCCCAAGTTAAGGTCCATGAATCGGACACAGTCCTAGCCAGAGACCTGTAGATAAACACATGGCTCTGTCACTAGCTGGTGCATGAGTTGTAATGACAAAAAACTATAGCCCAACCTTTTTACATTATTTCAATTAAAACATTTAGAATATCTGCTCATGCCCTTTAATTACTGACTCTGGTGATGTTGCTGGTATAAAACAATCACTCTCTCTTTCTACCTGCCTAGGAGGGAATGGAAGAAAGGGAGGGGTGGTGGAAGAGGCATGATAAGACAATGAACCATACTGTCTCGGATTTTTATCTTTGTTCAGTTTCTCTTCTTTTGTATACTTTACACACCCTTTCCAAAGAGGGAACCCAATGTACCTCCACTCAAATCACCTCCAATAATTCTAAAGGAGGATGCAAGGAAGGACTAATTAGGATGCATTTCAATTTTTTTTCTCTTGTTATTCTGTTTGCTCTTTCAGAAGATCAGAGAAGCTGTGTGGAGTATTCCAAACAGGCTAAGGACTGGGTAGAGAAGAGTGTCTGAACAGAACACATTCAACTTTAGAACCTGATAGGTCCAGCAGGCTGTCAAGAGGCGGGAAGATAAACAGATCATATACAAAGACCCAGACTTCAAAGTTGACACACCAGACCTACCTCCCAACATCGCCCCGGTTGAAAAACCAACCAAGGAGGAGCTGCTGACAACTTTACAGCTTCATTTTGCGACTAACTTTAGGTAGCCAAATGATGGCAGTGTGATTTCTGTGGAATGCCATAAATTACCTGCATGCCATGCGTTCATTGGCGGATGCGTGTAATGTGACTGCTATGTAGAGCACCTAGAACAGCACCATTCTCTACCTCTGTATTCATTCTGGTGAAGTCATGGGCGTAGAAATAAGAATTAATAGAACGGGCTTGGAACCTCTAACCCTAGCAGTTTGACTGGTCAACACATGGTACACTTGCAATGGCTGTCTAGTGTTGTCATCAAATGTTATTTGTCACATGCTTCATCAACTGTAGACGAACAGTGAAATGCTTACTTACGGCCCTTCCCGATAATGCAGAGGAAGTAATAATAAATACACACGTAACAATAACTTGGCTATATACACAGGGTACCAGCATACACCTTAGCCAAATACATTTAAACTCAGTTTTTCACAATACCTGATGTTTAATCCTAGTAAAAATTCCCTGTCTTAGGTCAGTTAGGATCACTACTTTTATTTTAAGAATGTGAAATGTCAGAATAATAGTATAGAGTGATTTATTTCAGCTTTTATTTCTTTCATCACATTCCCAGTGGGTCAGAAGTTTACATACACTCAATCAGTATTTTGTAGCATTGCCTTTAAATTGTTTAACTTGGGTCAAACAAATTCACCCACAATAAGTTGGGTGAATTTTGGCCCATTCCTCCTGACAGAGCTGGTGTAACTGAGTCAGGTTTGTTGTCCTCCTTGCTCGCACATGCTTTTTCAGTTCTGCCCACAAATTTTTATATTATTGAGGTCAGGGCTTTGTGATGGCAACTCCAATACCTTGACTTCGTTGTCCTTAAGCCATTTTGCCACAACTTTGGAAGTGTGCTTGGGGTCGTTGTCCATTTGGAAGACCCATTTGCGACCAAGCTTTAACTACCTGAACGATGTCTTGAGAGGTTGCTTCAATATATCCACATACTTTCCTACCTCATGATGCCATCTATTTTGTGAAGTGCACCAGTCCCTCCTGCAGTAAAGCACCCCCACAACAAGATGCTGCCACACCCGTGCTTCATGGTTGGGATGGTGTTCTTCGGCTTGCAAGCGTCCCCCTTTTTCCTCCAAACATAACGATGGTCATTATGGCCAAACAGTTCTATTTTTGTTTCATCAGACCAGAGGACATTTCTCCAAGAAGTACGATCTTTGTCCTCATGTGCAGTTGCAAACCGTAGTCTTTTTTTTACGGCTGTTTTGAAGCAGTGGCTTCTTCCTTGCTGAGCGGCCTTTCAGGTTATGTCGACATAGGACTCGTTTTACTGTGGATATAGATACTTTTGTACCTCTTTCCTCCAGCATCTTCACAAGGTCCTTTGCTGTTGTTCTGGGATTGATTTGCACTTTTCGCACCAAAGTATGTTCATCTGTAGGAGACAGAAAACATCTCCTTCTTGAGTGGTATGACGGCTGCGTGGTCCTGTGGTGTTTATACTTGCGTACTATTGCTTGTACAGATGAACGTGGTACCTTCCGGCATTTGGAAATTGCTCCCAAGGATGAACCAGACTTGTGGAGGTCTACAATTTTTTTGAGGTCTTGTTTGATTTCTTTTGATTTTCCCATGATGTCAAGCAAAGAGGCACTGAGTTTGAAGGTAGGCCTTGAAATACATCCACAGGTACACCTCCAATTGCCTCAAATGATGTCAATTAGCCTATCAGAAGCTTCTAAAGCCATGACATAATTTTCTGGGATTTTCCAAGCTGTTTAAAGGCACAGTCAACTTAGTGTATGTAAACTTCTGACCCACTGGACTTGGGATACAGTGAATTATAAGTGAAATAATTTGTCTGTAAACTATTGTTGGGAAAATGATTTGTCATGCACAAAGTAGATGTCGTAACCGACTTGCCAAAACTATAGATTGTTAACAAGAAATTTGTAGAGTTGTTGAAAAATGAGTTTCAATGATGCCAACCTATGTAAACTTCCGACTTCAACTGTATAACTAGGTATAAAGTGAACGATAATCAAGAGTAACGGCAGCGTGATGACTCAAAGTTGGTTCAAAAAGGGTCAGTGCAGATATTAGAAGGTAGAAGCTGTTGAGGGTCCTGTTGCTTCCAGACTGGGCACATCGGTACTGCTTGCCGTGCGTGATGCAATCATTTCCTTGGTAATGTACAATGTTCATTCAAATGATGGTAACTGATGTGCCTCATGCAATGGAATGTATTTTTTTTGATTGTCAGTTGAGTTGATTCAACAAATCACAGCACATACTGATGGGTACACTTTGATTTTGCATCCTGCTTTGCTTCTGTGGGTATAGTCAATTGCCGGCAGTCCACCCATTATGCCCATTCTCTTGAATGGGAACACCCTTTCTATTCAATGAGGTGTTTCGATTAATCTGGCCCTGGTAGGTGTATTTTTGCACCGGTTGACAATTTGGAACCGGGCTGCCTCACAGGCGTGAGGCAGAACATTGGCTTGATTCATCCCTCCAGAGAATGTGTTTCCACTGCTCCAGAGCCCAATGGTGGCACGCTTTACACAACTCCAGCCGACACTTGGCATTGTGCATGGTAGTCTTAGGCTTGTGTGCGGCTGCTCGGCCATGGAAAACCATTTTGTGATGTGCCCAACGAACAGTTCTTGTGCTGACGTTGCTTTTAGGCCGTTTGGATTAGAGGTCGACCGATTTCATCGTAATGGCCGATTTTTAATTAGGGCCGATAACAACCGGTAATACACCTATTTTTATTTTTTATATATACAGCTTTATTTAACTAGGCAAGTCAGTTAAGAATACATTCTTATTTTCAATAACGGCCTAGGAACGGTGGGTTAACTGCCTTGTTCAGGGGCAGAACGACAGATTCTTACCTTGTCAGCTCAGGGATTAGTTTTTGCAACCTTCCGGTTACTAGTCCAACGCTCTAACCACCTGCCTTACATTGCACTCTACGAGGAGCCTGCGTGGCAGGCTGACTACCTGTTACGCGAGGGCAGCAAGAAGCCAAGGCAAGTTGCTAGCTAGCATTAAACTTAACTTATAAAAACAATCAATCTTAACATAATCACTAGTTAACTACACATGGTTGATATTACTAGTTTATCTAACGTGTCCTGCGTTGCATATAATCGATGCGGTGCCTGTTAATTTCTCATTGAATCACAGCTTACTTCGACAAACGGGTGATTTAACAAGCGCATTTGCGAAAAAAGCACTGTCAATGCACCAATGTACCTAACCATAAACATCAATGCCTTTCTTTAAAATCAATACACAAGTGTATATATTTTTAAACCTGCATATTTAGGTAATATTGCCTGAAAACATGAATTTCTTGTAACTAGGGATATTGTGTCACTTCTCTTGCGTTCCGTGCAAGCAATCAGGGTATATGCAGCAGTTTGGGCTGCCTGGCTCGTTGCGAGCTGTGTGATGTCCATTTATTCCTAACAAGGGCCGTAATTAATTTGGCAGAATTGTACATAATTATGACATAACATTGAAGGTTGTGCAATGTAACAGCAATATTTAGACTTAGGATGCCATCCGTTAGATAAAATACGGAACGGTTCCGTATTTCAATGAAAAAAATAAAAGTTTTGTTTTCTAAATGATCGTTTACGGATTCGACCATATTAATGACCTAAGGCTCGTATTTCTGTGTTATTCTGTTATAATTAAGTCTGATTTGATAGAGCAGTCTGACTGAGCGATGGTAGGCAGCAGCAGGGTCGTAAGAATTAATTCAAACATAACTTTAGTGCGTTTGCCAGCAGCTCTTCTCAATGCTTCAAGCATTGCGCTGTTTATGACTTCAAGCCTATCAACTCCCGAGATTAGGCTGGTGTAACCGATGTGAAATGGCTAGCTAGTTAGCCGGGTGAGCTCTAATAGCGTTTCAAACGTCACTCGCTCTGAGACTTGGAGTAGTTGTTCCCCTTGCTCTGCATGGGTAACGCTGCTTCGAGGGTGGCTGTTGTCGATGTGTTTCTGGTTCGAGCCCAGTGTAGGAGCGAGGAGAGGGACGGAAGCTATACTGTTACACTGGCAATACTAAAGTGCTTATAAGAACATCCAATAGTAAAAGGTATATGAAATGCAAATCGTATAGAGAGAAATAGTCCTATAATAATTACAACCTAAAACTTCCTACCTGGGAATATTGAAGACTCATGTTGAAAGGAACCACCAGCTTTCATATGTTCTCATGTTCTGAGCAAGGAACATAAACGTTAGCTTTTTTACATGGCACATATTGCACTTTTACTTTCTTCTCCAACACTTTGTTTTTGCATTATTTAAACCAAATTGAACATGTTTCATTATTTATTTGAGGCTAAATTGATTTCATTGATGTATTATATTAAGTTAAAATAAGTGTTAATTCAGTATTGTAATTGTCATTATTACAAATAAATTTCAAAAAATCGACCGATTTTAATCGGTATCGGCTTTTTTGGGTCCTCAAATAATCGGCATCGGCGTTGAAAAATCATAGTCGGTCGACCTCTAGTTTGGATCTCATTAGTGAGTGTGGCAGGACAGACGATTTTTACGAGCTACGAGATTCAACACATGGTGGTCCTGTTCTGTGAGCTTGTGTGGCCTACCACTTTGCAACTTAACCGTTGTTTGTACTACACCTTTCCACTTCACAATAACAGCAATTACTGTTGACCGGGGCAGCTCCTACAGGGCAGAAATTTTACTAACTGACTTGTGGGAAAGGTAGCATCCTATGACGGTGCCACGTTGAAAGTCCCTGAGCTCTTAAGTAAGGCCATTCCACTGCCAATGTTTGTCTATGGAAATTGCATGGCTGTGTCCTTGATTTTTATACAACGGTCAGCAACGGGTGTGGCTGAAATGGATGAATCCACTAATTTGAAGGGGTGTCCCCATACTTTAGCCCATGTAGTGTATGTGGAATATTTTTTTTTCTTAAGCCATCTGAAGTATTTCAAAAGCACTGTGGTATTCAGAAAATGTGAATGTTATTTTAAAACCAGTTTTTATTTAAAGAATCTTTCAAAAGATACCCTTTCAAAGGAAAAGATATGTCTGAGGTTTGTCCACTAGCTTTCATTTCATCTACTCTATCTTGGAATAATAATCTTAACTGGAATCGCCATTGCTTACCTTTTTGAAAACCTTGCAAAGTCAGAGTGAAATCAAGTGACAATCGTGATTTTCATATGATTTCCTCCTTGTTCGACCTTGGACTACATTTAATCCAACTGCCCATCCGTTCTGTAATAATCTTCCCCCATTTGGCATTTTGCCAGCCTTGTACTCTAACATACATTTCTCCCCACAGCTATTAAACTCCTAGATGTTTTCCTGTTGATGCTGTTTAATATGCAGGAAGTGGATCAGAAAATAATTTAACTCCTCGACAAGTGATGTGACCCCAATTACCGCATTCTAACAGTGGTGACCGAGCAAATCAATCAAAATGTATACACTGGGTACCAGTACCGAGTTGATGTGCAGGTCTACAAGGTAATTGGGGTAGACATGTACGTACAAGTAGGGGTAAAGTGACTAGGCAACAGGAAAGATAATTAACAGAAGCAGCAGCGTATGTGATGAGTCAAGAGTTAGTGCAAAAAGGGTATATGCAGCTAGTCCAGGGTAGCTATTTGGTTAACTATTTTAGTAGTCTTAGGGTAAAAGTTGTTCCAGACTTGGTTTATCTGTGCCGTGCGGTCGCAGAGTGAGGCAAGGACTTCGGGGGCTGGAGTTTTTGACAATGTTCCTCCTCTGACACCGCCAGGTAAAGAGGTCCTGGATGGCAGGGACCTCGGTCCAAGATACTTCCTTTTGACCACATAGTGGCAAGCCTTTTTCTAAGAAATAGGCCTACTCATTCAACAAGGGACCAAGATGTTTTCTAAAGCACCATTTTCTAACAGCACCTCAAACATGAAGGACTCATAAAATGTTGTTAGTGTAAAGTATGTTGTGTGATTATTTTATATTTGTGTTACCTAACCAAGGCATGTTTGACGCCTACAGACTGCAAACTTGATTTCATTCACTATTGGACTGTTTCTGTGAGTGTACGGTACATGAAGAACAAATCCCACATTTTTCCAATTGGCACAAACATGCCAAACATAGATGTTATGGGGAGGCTTGGATGACTCTCTCTCCCTTCTTCATACTGGAACCAATCAGCAGGGTCGAATGGTTTGGCGGGATATTTCGAACACTTCCCTTAGATGGAGGGAGTTAAAGAACTGCGGTAGGTTTCACACCTCAGTTCCAGTGAATGTTTTCTGTCAACTGGACGAACCACCCAAGGACTTTCTCTTGCGAGTTGTCCTTTTTACATTTGAAGTTGAGCGAAGGATTCGGGATCACCAACTTTCATCCCACTGAGCCTGTCTAGTTCTGTCGTCGACGGCGAACACTAGCATTCCTCACCAATCATACGTTGGACCCTGTTCTGCCTTGTGTAGCCCATGACTACCTGGCAGCAGCGTGCATCTCTGGCTCTTGAGCCTCGCAGAACCCCCATCTCGCGTGAAGCCGATTCACCGTCCGTGCGGTCGCACTGTCTTCTGACCAAAGCTATTTGCCCTTTTTTCTCCCCAGCATTGGCATAATGTGTAGCTGTTTGGGTTCACTTTAAGTAACTGTGTGACTTTTAACATTAGAACTGTACTGCTACCTGCCCTTAAGTTGCTTTTGCCATTCATAGACCATACTCTGTCGCAGTATGCACCCGCGTGACCTGTTATGGCTATTCTTGAGTGTGTAAATGTTGCTCCATCCAAATTGAGAATGTTTACCAGTAATTTGTTAGAGGATGATAATCTATTGCATTAATATTTTTATCCTGTATCGATCATATGCCATTATTATTCATCCTGTAACCATTGGTTTATTTGACTGTTTTAATAATAAACTTTAGTCAAAACACATTTTATTGGTCACATGTTTAGCTTTTTGTTCCAACAGTGCAGCAATATTTAACAACATATACCCAATACACACAAATAAGTAAAGGAATGGAATTAAGAATATATAAATATGTGGACGAGCAATCTGAGCGGCATAGACTAAGATACAGTAGAATAGTATAGAATGCAGTATATACATATGAGATGAGTAATACAAGATAAGTAAACATTAAAGTGGCCAACGATTTCAAGTCTGTATATTGGCAGCAGCCACTCTGTTACTGATGGCTGCTTAACAGTCTGATCGCCTTGAGATAGAAGCTGTTTTTCAGTCTCTCTGTCACAGCTTTGATGCACCTTTATTGACCTGGCCTTCTGGATGATAGCAGGGTGAACAGGCAGTGGCTCGGGTGGTTGTTGTCCTTGATGATCTTTTTGGCCTTCCTGTGACATCGGGTGCTGTAGGTGTCTTGGATGGCATGTAGTTTGCCCCCGGTGATGCGTTGAGCAGACCGCACCACCTTCTGGAGAGCCCTGTGGTTGCAGGCGGTGCATTTGCCCATACCAGACAGTGATACAGCCCGACAGGATGCTCTCAATTGTGCAGGGGGGTTTAGGTAACAAGCCAAATTACTTCAGCCTCCACACTGTCTGTGTGGGTGACCATTTCAGTTTGTCAGTTGTGTACACCGATGAACTTGAAGCTTTCCACCTTCTCCACTGCTATCCCGTGGATGTGGATAAGGGAGTGCACCTACTGTTGTTTCCTGAAGTCCACGATCGTCGATCGATTTTGTTGACATTGAGTCAGTATTTTCTTGGCTCTACACTCCCAGAGCCCGCACCACCTCCCTATAGGCTGCCTCGTCGTTGTTTGTAATCAAGCCTACCACTGAGGTGTCGTCTGCAAACTTGATGATTGAGTTGGAGGCGTGCATGGCCACGCAGTCATAAGTGAACAGGGAATACAGGAAGTGGCTGAGTACACACTCTTGTGGGGGCCCCGGTGTTGAGGATCTGCGAAATGGAGGTGTTTCCTTCCTTCACCACCTGGGGGCGGCACATCAGGAAGTCCAGGACCCAATTGCACAGGGCGGGGTTCAGACCCAGGGCCTCAAGCTTATTGATGAGCTTGGAGGGTACTATGGTGTTGAATGCTGAGCTGTAGTCAATGAACAGTATTCTTACATAGGTATTCCTCTTGTCCAGATGGGATAGGGCAGTGGGCAGTGTGATGCCGATTGCATTGTTTGTGGACCTATTAGGGCTATAAGCAAATTGGAGTAGGTCTAGGGAGACCGGTAAGGTGGAGGTGAAATAATCCTTGATTAGTCTCAAAGCACTTCAGGATGACTGAAGTGAGTGCTATGGGACAATAGTCATTTAGTTCAGTTACCTTTTGCATTCTTAGGTACAGGAATAATGATGGCCACCTCGAAGCATGTGGGGACAGCAGACTGGGATAGGGAGAGATTGAATATGTCCGTTAACACTCCAGCCAGCTAGTCTGCGCATGCTCTGAGGACGCGGCTGGGAATGTCGTCTGTGCCGGCAGCCTTGCGAGAGGGTTAACACGCTTTAATGCCTTACTCGCGTCGGCCACGGAGAATGAGAGCCCACAGTGCTTAGTAGCGGGCCGTGTCCAATGCACTGTGTTATCCTCAAAGCGGGCAAAGGTGTTTAGTTTGTCCAGAAACAAGACGGTGGTGTCTGCGACGTGGCTGGTTTTCCTTTTGTAATCCGTGATTGTCTGTAGACCCTGTCACATACGTCTCGTCTGAGCCGTTGAGTTGCGACTCAACTTCGTCCATGTACTGACGTATTGCCTTATGGAGGGAATAACTATACTGTTTGCATTCTGCCATATTCTCAGTCACCTTGCCATGATAAAATGCGGTGGTTCGCGCTATCAGTTTTGTGCGAATGCTGCCAACTATCCATGGTTTCTGTGTCATCGCTTCCTCATGAACTCCGTCACCGTCTCGGTGTATACGTCAATATTATTCTCAGAAGCTACCCGGAACATATCCCAGTCCGCGTGATCAAAACAATCTTGACGCATGGATTCCTATTAGTGATGCACCGATATGATATTTTTGACCAATATCTGATTATTCAATTTTAGGGACCTTTTTTTTTTAAGCTCTCTAGTACAGTTAAATAGTTAACACACACACAGTGGTCTAAGGCACTGCATCTCAGTGCAAGAGGCGTCACTACAGTCCCTGGTTCGAATTCAGGCTGTATCACATCTGGCCATGATTGGGAGTCCCATAGGAAGGCGCACAATTTGGCCCAGTGTCGTCTGGGTTTGGCTGGGGTAGGCCGTCATTGTAAATAAGAATTTGTTCTTAACTGACTTGCCTAGTTAAATAAAGGTTACACACACACATTTTTTTTATTTTTTGGGGGCATTTACGTATATCCCCATTACCAGTAAAATGTAATCAAAACGTGTTTCTTTCACTTACTTGCTGTTCATTTGTTGTCGTTTCATTCTCAACCAGGATTTCTATGGAATGCCGTTTTGGGTCTTCACATGTTTGACGTGTTAAATAAGCTTGTTGACCAATCAGGACCTGAATATGACTGCACGTCACAAAATAATTTAATGCTGTCATTCATTTTTTTACGTAGTTATTACACAATCACTCGTATTTCATGTCACAACGATTCATCGACACGTGTGCTGTGATGCTGGTAAAGTTGTCTCGTGCACCTACAGTGTTGGTCCTTCCCCAAAAACATAGCAAAATGACATCTGTTTCAGTAGCTATTGTTAGCTAACTATATTTAGGTGTCATCTAAAATAAACCTAATTTATAAGACAGTTATTATTTGATTAGTGGTGGTCGGACCCATCTGTGTGAAGCTAGCCACAATAAGGATTAGCCACAATAGTGGACTTTGCGGCTAGCCTTCAAAATAAAAGTATGTCATTGACTGACAGTGATGCAAATTAATACAAATAGTCGAATTATGCCATAATTAAATAGATCATGCTAAATGAGGTTGGAATGTTTATATAAAATCAACAAAGGACAATTTTGTTAATTTGACAAATCTGAAATCACACTGCATGTATTATACTTTAGAATTGCATTGGGGGTGTACTTATTTCACTGTACAGCCTTACCCCATGTCATGGATCCACAATTCATAGGTATCAGTCTACTCGGTGACACCCAGAGAACATTAGCATTGGAGCCACATTTATTGTCAACCTATGTGTATTGAGCACAAAACATGGCGTTGACGGAGATGGTCGCCTCACTTCAGGTCCTTAGAAAACTATGCAGTTATTTGTTTTATTATTTCTTACTTTGTTACCCCGAAAATCTCAAGTGTTATTACATACAGACGGGAAGAAGTATTGGATATAATAGCGATGTCAATTAACAACATTATGACCAGGAATACGTCTTTCCCGATGCTGATCCTTTGTTCGGACCTCCACCCTGGACATGGGATCTTATCCAAGAGGCCGACCGTAAACAATGCAGTAGCCGCAGGCGAGGCAGACGGAGCGGCCTACTGCTCAGACTTAGGTGAGCACATCATACACAACCTCCGAGCATATTACTCACATATGTCCACTCTCTAGACAACAAGGTGGACGAAATTATGGCACGAGTTGCCTTCCAGAGAGACATCAGAGATTAACATTCTCTGTTTCACGGAAACACTGCTCACTCAGGATACATTAAGTCGGTACAGCCACCCGGTTTCTTCACGCATCACGCCAACAGAAACAAACAACTCTCTGGTAAGAAGGGCGGGGGTGTATGCCTTATGATTAACGATTCATGGCGTAATCACAACAACATACAGGAACTCAAGTCCTTTTGTTCACCTGACCTAGAATTCCTTACAATCAAATGCTAACAGTATTATCTACCAATATATTTCTCTTCGATTATAGTCAGAGGTGTAGCTATTCCCTCCAAAGCAATCAAACAAGCAAAGCGTCAGTATAGAGACAAAGTAGAGTCGCAAATCAACAGCTCAAACACAAGACGTATGTGGCAGGGTCTACAGTCAATCACGGATTACGAAAAGAAAACCAACCCCGTCACGGACATCGATGTCTTGCTCCCAGACAAATTAAATAACTTCTTTGCTCGCTTTGCGGACAATACAGTGCCACTGACACAGCCAGCTACCAAAGCCTGTGGGCTCTCCTTCTCCGTAGCCAATGGGAGTAAAACATTTAAACGTGTTAACCCTCAAGGCTGCCGGTCCAGACGGCATCCCTAGCCGCGTCCTCAGAGCATGCGCAGACCAGCTGGCTGGTGTGTTTAAGGACATGCAATTAAAGTCGGAAGTTTACATACACTTAGGTTGGAGTCATTAAAACAAGTTTTTCACCCAATCCACAAATTTCTTGTTGACCAACTATAGTTTTTGCAAGTCGGTTAGGACATCTTTGCATGACACAAGTCATTTGGTTTACAGGCAGATTATTTCACTTATAATTCGCTGTATCACAATTCCAGTGGGTCAGAAGTTTACATACACTTAGTTGACTGTGCCTTTAAACAGCTTGGAAAATTCCAGAAAATTATTTAATGGCTTTAGAAGCTTCTGATATGCTAATTGACATCATTTGAGTCAATTGGAGGTGTACCTGTGGATGTATTTCAAGGCCTACCTTCAACCTCAGTGCCTCTTTGCTTGACATCGTGGGAAAATCAAAAGAAATCAGCCAAGAACTCATTAAAAAAAAACTTTGTAGACCACAAGTCTGGTTCATCCTTGGGAGCAATTTCCAAATGCCTGAAGGTACCACATTCATCTGTACAAACAATAGTACGCAATTATAAACACTGTAGGACCACGCAGCCATCATACCACTCAAGAAGGAGACGTTTTCTGTCTCCTAGAGATGAACGTACTTTGGTGCGAAAAGTGCAAATCAATCCCAGAACAACAGCACAGGACCTTGTGAAGATGCTGGAGGAAACGGGTACAAAGTATCAATATCCACAGTAAAACAAGTACGATATCGACATAACCTGAAAGGCCGCTCAGCAAGGAAGAAGCCACTGCTCCAAAACAGCCATAAAAAGCCAGACCACGGTTTGCAACTGCACATGAGGACAAAGAAAGTACTTTTTGGAGAAATGCCCTCTGGTCTGATGAAACAAATACAGAACTGTTTGGCCATAATGACCATCATTATGTTTGGAGGAAAAGGGGAGCCTTGCAAGCAGAAGAACACCATCCCAACCGTGAAGCACGGGGGTGGCAGCATCATGTTGTGGGGGACCTTTGCTGCAGGAGGGACTGGTGCACTTCACAAAATGGATGGCATCATGAGGCAGGAAAAGTATGTGGACATATTGAAGCAACATCTCAAGACATCAGTCGGGAAGTTAAAGCTTTGTCGCAAATGGGTCTTCCAAATGGACAATGACCCCCAAACATACTTCCAAAGTTGTGGCAAAATGGCTTAAGGACAACAAAGTCAAGGTATTGGAGTGGCCATCACAAAGCCCTGACCTCAATCCTATAGAAAATGTGTGGGCAGAACTGAAAAAGCATGTGCGAGCAAGGAGGCCTACAAACCTGACTCAGCTACACCAGCTCTGTCAGGAGGAATGGGCCAAAATTCACCCAACTTATTATGGGAAGCTTGTGGAAACATTTATCCCAAGTGAAACAATTTAAAGGCAATGCTACCAAATACTAATTCTGTGTATTTAAACGTCTGACCCACTGGGAATGGGATGAAAGAATTAAAAGCTGAAATAAATAACTACTATTATTCTGACATTTCACTTTCTTAAAATGGTGGTGATCCTAACTGACATTAAACAGGGAATTTTTACTAGGATTAAATGTCAGGAATTGTGAAACTGAGTTTAAATGTATGTAAACTTCTGACTTCAACTGTATTCAATCAATCCCTATCCCAGTCTGCTGTCCCCACATTCTTCAAGATGGCCACCATTGTTCCTGTTCCCAAGAAAGCTAAAGTAACTGAACTAAACAACTATCACCCTGTAGCACGCACTTCTGTCACAATGAAGTGCTTTGAGAGACCTGTCAAGAATCATATCAACTCCACCCTACCTGATACCCTTGACCCACTCCAATTTGCTTTACGCCCCAATAGGTCCACTCACAATGCAATCGCCATCACACTGCCCTATCCCATCTGGACGAGGAATACCTATAAGAATGCTGTTCATTGGCTACAGCTCAGCATTTAACACCATAGTACCCTCCCATCTCGTCATTAAGCTCAAGACCCTGGGTCTCGACCCCGCCCTGTGCAACTGGGTCCTGGACATTGACGGGCTGCCCCCAGGCGTCCAACTCAATCCTCAAGTTTGCAGTAGACACTACAGTGGTAGGCCTGATCAACGACGAGACGGCCTACAGGAAGGTGGTGAGGGCCCTCAGTGTGGTGTAAGGAAAAGAACCTCACTCAACGTCAAAACAAAGGAGATGATCGTGGACATCAAGAAACAGCAGAGGGAGCTGCTCCCCATCCACATCGACGGGACAGTAGTGGAGAAGACGGAAAGTTTTAAGTACACATCACGGACAAACTGAAATGGTCCACCCACACAGACAGCTTGGTGAAGAAGGCGCAGCAGCGCCTCTTCAACCTTAGGAGGCTGAAGAAATTCAGCTTGACACCAAAAACACTCACAAACTTTTACAGATGCACAATCAATAGCATGCTGTTGGGCTGTATCACCGCCTGGTATGGCAACTGCTCCGCTCACAACCGTAAGGCTCTCCAGAGGGTAGTGAGTACCGCACAACGCATCACCGGGGGCAAACTACCTGCCCGCCAGGACACCTACACCATCCGATGTCACAGGCAGGCCAAAAAGATCAAGGACAACAACCACCTGAGCCACTGCCTGTTCACCACGCTATCATCCAGAAGGTGAGGTCAGTACAGGTGCATCAAAGCTGGGACCGAGAGACTGAAAAACAGCTTCTATCAGACTGTTAAACAGCCATCACTGACAGAGTGGCTGCTGCCAACATACAGACTCAACTCTCTGGCCACTTTTAATACATTTTATAAATGGATTTAATAAAGGTATCACTAGTGACTAAGTAACGACACTTTAATAATGTTTACATATCCTACTTTTCTCATGTCTATACTGTATTCTATCTACTGCGTCTTGACTAAGCCACACGGCCATCGCTCATCCATATATTTATATGTACATATTCTTATTCATCCCTTTACAATTGTGTGTATTATGTAGTTGTGAATTTGTTACATTACTTGTTAGATATTACTGCACGGTCGGAACTAGAAGCACAAGCATTTCGCTACACTCGCATTAAAATCTGCTGACCATGTGTATGTGACCAATAAAATTTGATTTGATTTCTCGAGGAAAAAACTTTGGGAAAAAATATATTGGGTATTGAGTAGACTGTTACTCTATTTCATTGATCCCCAATCCTTAGGTAAGTCTGTACAGTGCAATATGAATGTCAATACACTCAATAGGCTGACTGGGGAGGTGATTTCACACACTCAGTTCCGCGATAAGAGCTACAATGCTCATATTTGCGGAAACTCTTTACTCAGTGACACCCACAGAACAGTGGACTGATACCCCATTTCATTGCTTCACATTCCAACCTTGTTTAACATTATCTAATTGAAATATGGCATGATTCCACCAATTTTGTATCCTTCTGCCTCACTTTCAAAGAGGTACTTTTATTTTGAAGGCAAACCACGAATTCCACTATTTTGCTTTGTCTTTACTTTGGCTTACTTCATAACCCAGTCCGGTCGAACATCACTAGCCAGATGAAGCTAGCTGGCTGCTTATAATGTTAGCTTAAGGTAACAGGTTTAAGTAGCTGGCTATTTATTTTCATTAACTGAAGTACAATTTCAATAGTCTATCAACAAGTGGCTTCCTAGCTAATACTTACTCTGAAGGATTCCATTATCATTGCAAAGAATAGTGAAAATGACTGCAGTTTCTACGGGTCATTGTTTTCAGGCTGGTTGTATTGGCGCTAGCTAGGTACCAAGCTAAAGCTAGCTAGCTAGCTAGCTAGCTATCCCAGAAGTTGCGGTCGAACAAATAATGCTTTATTTCCAACGCGGTATTGTATACACATCGTTCGTGACTGGTGTTGGCTTGTTTGCAGACTTTTTTTGTACAGCTTTGACAGTGCTACTGATATTAGTGGGGGCGCTTGGCTTGCATGTGCAAATTCGGCGTGCAATTGTTGACTGCTCAATCCACACAGCAGACATTGAGCTAGGTTAGGAATGCTGTGTTGCATGTGTAGTGCAAAATTTTACGTGGTGTCATTACGTTGTGTACCTACGTTATATAGCTATGCATGTCAGCTTTGACATCAGTTTTGCACATCGGGGCGTTAAACTAGACATCGGCCGATACCGATGTTGGCATTTTTAGCTGAAATGTTCACCGATATGTTCATTCATCCCTAATTCCGATTGATCAGACTAGCGTTGGATAGCCCTTACCACGGGTCCTGTTTTGAGTTTCAACCTATAGGAAGGGAGGAGCATAATGGAGTCGGTCAGATTTGCCGAAAGGAGGGCGGGGGAGGCCGTTGTATGCATCCTGGAAGTTGGGTTAACAGTGGTCAAGCGTTTTAACAGCGCAAGTACTACATTCAATCTGCTGCTACAATTTAGGCTGCCTTTTTCCTCAATTTGGCTTTGTTAAAATCCCCAGCTATGATAAATGCAGCCTCAGGATATATGGTTTCCAATTTGCATAAAGTCCAGTGTAGTTCATTGGTAGCCGTTGTGATATCGGCTTGTGGGGGGATATACACGGCTGTGACTATAACCGAAGAGAATTCTCTTGGGAGGTAATACGGTCGGCATTTGATTGAGGAACTCTAGGTCGGGTGAAGAAAAGGACTTGAGTCGTTAATCATATAACGTACACCCCCGCCCTCCTTCCCGGAGAGATGTTTATTCCTGTCGGCACGATGAACTGAGAATCCAGATGGCTGAAACGACTCCGACAGTATATCCCGGGAGAGCCATGTTTCCGTCAACAATCCCTGATGTTTCTCTGGAAACAGACCCTTGCCCTGAGCTTGTCAAATTTGTTATCCAGGGACTGAACATTAGCGAGTAATATATCGGAAGCGGTGGGTAGTGTGCGCGCCTCCGAAGTCGGACTATATAAGACCGCTCCGAGTACCCCTCCTTCGCTGGCGTTGTTTTGGTTAGGCCTCTGAAATCAGTTGAATTGCCCAGGGTGGTACGAACAAAGGATCCGCTTCGGGAAAGTCGTATTGCTGGTGAGTTACAGCCGCTCTGATATCCAACAGCTCTTCCTGGCTGTATGTAATAACACAGCATTTTCTGGGCTAACAATTTAAGAAATATGTAAAAAAAAAAAAAAATACTACAACATTTCCTAAGAACTAGAAGTGAGGCGGCCCCTTATGTCGGCGCCGTCTTAGTATTTTACCTGTCTCTGATACAAAACACACTGTAGAAAATAGTACGAATTCACGTATCTGTTATAAGACTCATTAGATATACCTTCAGATAATCAATTACTATTTTTATATTGTTGTTAAGATGACTCAAGTCAGGTCTTCTTAGATCGTTTTTGTCCAATACTGATCTGGTACCCTGATGGATAACAAATATTAATTATCCTTAGATACATTTATAATAATAACTTAAGCAATATCCCCTACACACTCTCTGCTCTAAGCTGCATGCTATGCTAATCGGGGAGAAACCAACAGTTTTGATGTTGAAGGGGATTGAGAATTAGATAATGCCATTATCATACATCCCTGTGCGGCCCACAACTGAAAGACATCCAAGTGCATCATTTGATGGAGATTCCAAATGGCGTATCCTCTTCCTGTATCTCTTTCATTAATGTCTCCCACTGGGCTCGGAGTCATTGCGCATTCAGCTGTTAAGAGCAACATGTGAATATTCTGAATCTGAGCGGCTCCCTTGCATACAGAGCAAAGCTTTGGAGCGAAAAAGTCTACCTCTTAATTGTGCTGTTTGCTAGAAAAGGCTGTGAGATGGAGGGGGATGGTGATGGTTGACAGAAAGGAATCCAATTGTGTCAGGCAGGCAGTGCCTCTACCAAGGGAGACATGTTTCTGCATGGACAGACTCAGATCTACGAGGCAACAGAACAGCCAGGCCGTTCCATATAGAGGTGAAAGATTTATGCACCTTCCCCCATCCGTCCTGCCATGCTTATCTGTTCTCTGGGTTTTAGCCCCAGTGCTTGGCATCTTGAACCCTTCCATCAACAGCTGCTGAACACTGGGAGGTATAGAGCGATTAAAGGAGCCTCAACACCCCTATACTGCATGTTGCCAGGGATCTGCTCTGCGGGCTCCATGGTGACTGGGAGCTTATCAATGTTGTCCGTTCAGGGAAGATAATACTGTGGCTTTCCTTAGCTGCCAACACTAATGGTTTTGTATTAGAGTCTGTGCCTCTAGTTCTGTTTTTAAAAGGCAGCGTGTAGAAAGCTGTTTTTCAAAGAGCTTGAAAGACTCCTTTTCCTTGTATAGCAGCAGCGTAGCGCTTAGGGCCCCCAACTGTGCCGTGATTTTTATTTTTTATATTAAAGATCTGCATTGGCTGAATGGTACATTTATCATATGCAGTATGCACTGTATCTTAACCGACCCATACAAGTATAACTAAAGTGCAGCTTTGAATGGATGTGCCTGCTAGACTTAGCCAAACTTGAACCAAAGTGAAATCTGTAAGGCAGTCGTGGTTGCGAGATGGGTCTGACCTGATGTCCCATCCCCTGGGAAAGCTTGCCAGTTCTCATTAGGCCTGTGTAATTTATGAGTCGAAGGCACCGCACTCCCAACTGGAATGACGGTGTATTGTCCCGCGCTTGACCTTGTCTTAGCAGGGAAACCCAGGGACCTGTTTTAAGGGCATAGCTCTCTCGCTCATATTCTAAATTTCACTTTTCTTTCTCTCTGTCTCTTGTATGTTCTGCCTCTGACACTTACCTCAAGCCCCGCAGGCCCACACCCTCATGCATGTTTAATGCAAATGGACACTATAGAAGCATGCTAATGAGTACACTGCACAATGCAATATGGAGACAACCCATGAAGGCCATATCATATTACACTAATGCATTTTGGCATATTTATGATCTCCTCTGGCAATAAATGATTTTCTTTCTCCCGTTGTTTGTGTACAACATTTGACTTTCCGTTGATCCCTTGCTTAGATCGGTTTATGTTCCTCGGCGCTGTTTTAAGTCAAACCTATTGAAAATGCCACTGCATGGAGTAACGGCCAGTTGGGGGCCTTATATTGGTAAATGAGGCGGGAGAGAGAGAAGACTCATGTCTGCTAGCTGATGTAACCTTGGCAACAAGAAGAGGGAGAGTTGGGATGGATTAATCTCGGTGACCATCAGCCAAACTAACATTTCCACACAAGTGGTTTGTTTGCAATATTTGGGATGGTCTTTCTCCAACAGCCAGGGAATTTATCACAGGTTTCAGTGAGGCTTAATGTTTCAGCATAATTGGTTACTTTACCGTGTGTGTTCACATAATGCAGCTGGGATATTACGTTATCAAGAGTGTCCGTTGTCCGTGACTGTCTGCTTTTTTAAAAATTGGGCAAGTGTAACTCTTAGCATAATCAAAAATAGAAAAATGCATTCTCTTCCCTTCCAAGGTCTCCATGCAGTCCCAGTGTCTTTGTTGTGCCAGGAATGTAAGACCTTCCACGCCGCCTCTGACTATCTGAGGCAGAGCTGGCTTTTTCCTTACCTGAGAATGTTCAGATGGGCAGCGACAGATGTAGACCACCTGGGGTGGTGTGTGTTTGCTTGTGTATTGACCTGTAGCCTATGTGACACTGTTTGATGTGTCTGTGCCGTAGTAGATTACTCTGAGGTAGTGAAGACTCCTCTTATCCGTCTGCATCCTCCTGGTCCTGTGAGTGGGAGAGTTTTCCGTCTCAAATGGCACCATGTTCTCTGTATAGTGCACTACTTTAGACCAGCCCTGGTCAAAAGTAGTACGCTAAGGTATCGGCTGCCATTTGGGATGCGGCCTTCCATCTCCTTGCCTGAGCCCCAGCTCTCAGCCTTCATTACACTAAGTGCAAAAATACATTAGTGCTTATTAGGGGGCAGTAAGCTTGCTTTCATCTGCTCCTCTCTAAGGGACTAATTAAAATGGCTCTCCCTGGCCAACACACAATACAAACTACCTGGTTATAGACCTACCTTAGTTTTCTTCCACTCTTTCCATATGAAAATGGCAGGTTACCATAACATTGTTGTTTTTTAAAGGTTTATTCTAAGTAGCTAGGTCACTATTTGCGCTTGATCTCATGGCAGCAAGTGCAACATGAGCTTTTAACTATTGAAATCGGACCGCAGGTGTATCAATCTATACTGGGTGGTGGCGACGACACGAGGCCATTATGGGAGTGCAGGGCGTGGAACTCATAATGTGGACCCATTTTAATAGTAATTCGCTGTTATGACAGCTGCCTTTTATGGAGGTCAATAACAATCATGTCTATTTATCCGAGTCATTGCTGACTCCTCCTCGATAATCCTGGCAGCTGCTTTGTGTTTTGCTCTGTATCAGGTTGATAGTAATATAGTCAGTTACCCTTGTCTGCCAGAGAATTCTCACTCCCTGTATGTAGTAACATTCTGTTATAGATCCAGTCCAGCCATGTTTTTCAGAAGCCGGCTGGTCTGTACATACATTTTACCATCCTGCTATATAAACCTCTCTATACCAGCCAGCCTGATATAAAGTCTGCGCTGTGTGAGCCCTAAATGGCACCGTATTCCCTTTGGGCCCTGGTCAAAAGTAGTGCAGTGTAAAGGGAATAGCATGCGTTTTGAGACGCGCTCTTTATTTAGATTCCTTTAAAGGCTCTCGTTCGTGACATAAGGGCATTTAAATGGCAGCCAATTAGTTATCACAGGCCATTACCTATGTGAGCCAGAGCAGCCAGGGATCCTGCTCCTGAAGAAGGATGTTACTGGACTCTGTGATTGAGGTCACTTGGTCCCAATGAAGAGGATGATTTGTGTGGAGTACCATTCACTGTTTATTACTGAGAGTAGAACTAGCCTATATGGATTTCTGGAAGCAAGGTGGGTAATGGTAACTTTCTATAAGGCGGGCACACACACAATGCCTTATAAGTGCATTTAATGCGTTATGATAAACTTAAAGTGCATTATAACACAGCTCAGTCATTTATAACATCTGTATAATACATCACTATGATGCATTGAAAGATCAC
This sequence comes from Salmo salar, assembly GCF_965601325.2. Lineage (NCBI taxonomy): Eukaryota > Metazoa > Chordata > Actinopteri > Salmoniformes > Salmonidae > Salmo > Salmo salar. The sequence continues at coordinate 13,478,683 of NC_138314.1, read as the reverse complement.
AAAGTGGATAGGCCGCCTGCTACAGATGGATACATTTTGTTTTACCCCTCTGAAGGAAAGTGGGAAATTTAGCCAGCAAAGTGAGAGAAATGTCCTTGAGGGGAATCTTCCAGAGAAGTGCAGAAAGGGAATTTTACAGTGACTGAGCTCAGAAATTACAATACGGTAGTATCTGAACGCAAGCGTGTAATTAAAATTTTGGCTTAATTTGATTTGCGTTCCTTTTGGAAGTCCTAATTTTCCCCAGTGGCCACAGAGCTGGAAGTGGAACCACCATGGGGTGAGAGATGGACAGTTGGGTCCCACACTCCACACGTGACATGATGGCGTCAGTCTTAAATCAGGGGGATACTGTGAGTGGTTGTGTGTTCACCCACTGTAAGAGGGGAAAAACCGTTAGACAGACAATAGTATGGCGATGGACACCTTTTCTACCAATTTCATGTTTGACCTACTTGTGTTTTGGACCACAAAAGGTGTGTGCATCTCTCTGTCATGGCCCCCGTCCAAGAGTGAAAGATTAATGGGGTTAGTGAAAAGAGTACTAATTATAGAGGAGAGGCCAACACTGAACACGCTGTCCGCAGTTCAGATGTTCACCGTTCAGAAGTACCCCAACACATGGAACAATGTTGTTTTTCCTGTCATTACTAGTGTAGAGCACAGGCTTATAACCAGACATGGGATATAGGCTATGCTAGAGAGAGAAGTACAAGTGGGTTACTCTACTCTCCAACCACCGTTGGCGTGAAACCAAATCTCTGTAGTGTAGAGAAGTTGTGGTCAGTGCGTCTCTGACCCTTGTGCGACGGTGAAGTGTAACACGTGCGTCCCAAATGGCAAACTATTCTGTATTGCACTTCCTTTGACCAGGGCCCATAGGGGCCGTTTTTATTTACTGTAAGTATATTCATATGTTTGCAGCAAGGCATTACGTTTTTAGAGAATTGATTGAGAAGATTGTCTGCAAACCGTTAACCCGCTCAAAGTATGAAGATCATTTGATAAATAAGCCTCTGTCAACCAGCAAGCAGGCAAAATTAAAAGGCAAGAAGCCAAGCAAAACCTCAACATTTCTCCTCTGTATTTGTCTGTTTCCATTTCCTTGTTGATAGTCTGGGTGTGACTCAGTTTGGTTATCATTCACTCACTGGACTGGTTTCCCAGACACCGATTTTACGCATGAAGAATGTCAATGGACACAATCCGTATCAGGGACACCGGCCCTCTAAATTTGCTTACCTTCCCTTAACAGGATGACCCCCACTTACCTTCTAGACCACTAGATTACACAAAGTCCCGCTGTCTTTTCACTGTGCGGCGTGAGAGTACCATGACCTTCCCATAATCCTGGAGCCATTGACCAGCCCAATCCAGTTAACCAAATTAACCAGTCCCCACAACTGTCCCAGCCCCCACCATTACAAGTCCCCACCACAGCTGAGAGCTCAGCCCAGTCACCAAGGCCTGCACACCCCTAGTTCCTGGTTACTGATTAGGATTCTCCCCCACGTCGTCTGTCCAATGGTCTATTCTCCCCGCGGTCATCAGTGTGCCCTGGAAATATCCAGGTCATTCCCCAACCACCGCAGCGCTTTGTAGGGCACGACACACCGACCGACCGACACAGGCTCACTGTGCTGCGCCAAAGTTGAAATCTTACTATAGTTCAAATAGCAGCTGGAGGTTAGGTGGTGTTAGTGAGGCTAAATCCCCCCCAAACACTCTACTGAGTCCCTCTACTCCCACATGGTACTACTATAAAACCCAAATGGAGAGCCTGATGCTCATCTCCCAGTGCATGTCAAATGGACCTTCTGGAAGCTACATGCACCGTTATGGCCGTGGTTAAGCAGTGCTGAGGGATTAGACCTTTCACAATGCTATTTGACAGCAACCACGTGCATTGTAATGAAAACAGGCAGGCTGTGAGAGTGTCAAGCTCTTTTTTTTTTCTTTTTTTTTAGATCCGCGCATGGATGAGCTCCTCTCTGTGTGCGTTGGCCACCTAGGTTGTTCAGCTGTTTTAAGCTCCTTATGTCCAGGCTGACTTTTCACCTCGGCGGCCTAGCCTCCCTGTTTTTTTGCGCTTTTTTAAATAACACAAACAGCTTATTTTTTGTCATATCATGCGTTCCTGTTCAGTGAGACTTTTGTTTTTTATTTGACAAGGCTTCATGTACCGGTAGTTATTTAACAAGATGGAAAATAGTTTGTTTTTTTCACAACTTAAATTGTCATTTTTTACAAGTGAAAGAATGACATGCCTCTTTTAGTGTGGTGAGGCTGTACTATATAGATTTAATCTGTGATATTCTTGCTTTGAGGAGAGAATAGCCTTGAGGACATGAATGTCCTCATCCCTCCTTTCTCTGCCTGTGCTGGGCTGGTTTACCAGCGAAAGGCTACAAATCAATACTAGTCCTGGCAGAAAATTCCAGCTTTTTATTGAATGGAAAGCTCTCTATAAAATGATGGTCCGTAGTCGTTCTCTTCCTCTGGTGCTCTTAATGTATACTGAACAAAAATATATAAATGCAAAAATGTCATTTGACTGTTAAAGTTCATATAAGGAAATCAGTCAATTGATATAAATGCATTAGGCCCTAATCTATGGATTTCACATGACTGGGAATACAGATATGCATCTGTTGCTCACAGATACCTTAAATAGTATGGGAGTGGATCAGAAAACCAGTCAGTATCTGGTGTGACCACCATTTGCCTCATGCAGCGCAACACATCTCCTTCGTATTGTTGTTCAGGCTGTTGATTGTGGCCTGTGGAATGTTGTCCCACTCCTATTGAATGGCTGTGCGAAGATGCTGGATATTAGCAGGAACTCTAACACACTGTCGTACACGGTAATCCAGAACATCTCATACATGCTCTATGGGTGACATGTCTGGTGAATATGCAGGCCATGGAAGAACAGACATTTTCAGCTTCCAGGAATTGTGTACAGATCCTTGCGACATTTAGTGCATGTTGGAAACACGAGGCGACGGCGGCGGATGAATGGCAAGACAATGGGCCACAGGATCTCGTCACGGTATCTCTGTGCATTCAAATTGCCATGGATAAAATGCAATCGTTCGTTGTCTGTAGTTTATGCCTGCCCATACTGTAACCCCACCACCACCATGGGGCACTCTGTTCACAACGTTCAGCAAACCGCTGTGAGGCCGGTTGGACGTATTGCAAAATTCTCTAAAACAATGTTGGAGGCCACTTATAGTAGAGAAAGGAACATTACATTTTCTGAAAACAGCTCTGGTGGACATCCCTACAGTCAGCATGCCAATTGCACGCTCCCTCAACTTGAGACATCTGTGGCATTGTATTGTGTGACAAAACTGCACATTTTAGGTTGGCTTTTTATTGTCCCCAGGGCAAGGTGCACCTGTGTAATCATCATGCTGTTTAGTCGGCTTCTTGATATGCCAAAACCATCAGGTGGATGGATTATCTTGGTAAAGAAGAAATGCTCACAAACAGGGATATTAACAAATTTGTAAACAAAATTTGCTGAAAAAGCTTTTTGTGCGTATGGAAAATGTGTGGCATCTTTTTTATTATGCTAGATGTGCTTCTCTGAACCTGTAAAATATCTGCAGTTTGGCATAACATCGGCTACCTGGGGAAAAAGCACAGTGGATCTATTTCCCCCCCCCCCCCCCCCCCTCAATTTTCTCGCTCTCCCTTTACTTCCCACGCCCACCCCCCTTGGTTCGCACCCACCTTGTCTCTCACTCGCTCTGGCTTATCCTCTTCCTTTTCCCTCTCACTCGCTCTGGCTTATCCTCTTCCTTTTTCCCCTCCCTCCCTCCCTCTACTGTCTCTTGCCTAGGTTGTTGCCATAGACACGAAATCTACTTAAGAGGAGCTGCTGCAGACAGTGATCACATTTACAATAATGTCCTGCTGAGATGGAATTAAGTTTCTCCCCCGGTCTGTGTAATGGTTGCATCCCTTCAGCTCTACCGTTTTAATTTTTCTATTTTGTTAAAGGTAAAAAAAAATATTCTGTCCTGTTCTTGATAGGATCCCTTGAATCTTTCCAATGGTGTTATTTGAACAGCTTAGTAGCATATTTTTGCAAGGGATACTCTATTCATGTGGTCGGTATTTGCTATTTGTCTGATCCTTTTTAAATGTAAATATTGCCATGGATTGAGACATACGATGACTCCTGCCATTTGAGCTGAATCTGCTGACCCGGGGGGGGGGGGGGGGGGGCACGTTTCAATCGGCTTGAACTCTTCTCCAACCTCCTCATTCAATTTTGAAACAGCCAGCAAAGAACATAATTTGCCTTCCCTCAACCTTTTGTGTGATCCATTTGGCAGCAGGGCCTTCTCCCGCTCTTTCCCTCACCCCCCTCTCTCTCCAAGGCCAGGCAAAGAGGACAGGTGTAGGCAAGCTCTAAAGTGCGACAAAATATTTTGTGTGCGACCAGGAGTTTTTTTAGGGGTGGGGGGGCACTGTGCTACTAAGAAAATAAAATATTCCAGATAATTGTTGTAGTGATGAGGCTTCGTTATACCCTTGTTTCAGAGTACCTTGTGCGGCTGGTCATGGGGCCGGAATATAAAAACAAATAATTTGTAGACTGCAAAAATGACCTCGAAGCACAAAGATATAATATTTGACTAAAACATAATTTCAGACCTTGGTTACGTTTGTATATACACTGTGGCCAGTTTGTTTACCCCTTTCACTAAAATGGTTCGCTCCTGCAGACAGTGAGTCACAATGCTGTGGCTTGCTATATAAAGCAGGCAGACGGGCATCGAGGCATTCAGTTACTGTTCGATTGAACGTTAGAATAGGCAAAACGAGTGACCTAAGCAACTTTGAGCGCAGTATGATCGTCGGTGCCAAGCGCTCCAGTTCCATTATCTGAAATGTCCGGCCTCCTAGGCTTTTCACGCATGACAGTGTCTAGAGTTTACAGAGAATGGTGCTATTAATTTTTTTTTAAAGAAAATCCAGTCAGTGGCAGTTCTGTGGGCGAAAACAGCTCATTGATTAGAATTTGAAGGAGAATGGCAAGAGTCGCTCAAGCTAACAGGCAGGCCACAAACAGGCAAATAACGACGCAGTACAACAGTGGGGTGCAGAACAGCATCTAGGAATGCACGTCGGTCCTTGTCACGGATGGGCTATTGCACACGGGGTTTCACTCCTAAAAACAAGAAGTGTCTCCTGTGGGCAGACGATCACCAACACTAGACAATTGAGGAGTGGAAAAACATCACATGGTCCGACGAATCCCGGTTTCCGTGCCCCGACCCAGTACAAGATTGGTGTACCTAATTGGCCACTGAGTATCTATTTTGGTATACTTTGGAACAGATTTCCAAAATTAAAATCACTTGGTGCTGATTTGCTGGTGTTTGTAGTTATTAAAATCACCTGCCTATTAGGGAACCCTGTCCTTGAAAAACAAGCGAGTGCAGATTTGATAGCATCATGGTTGTACCACTAACCAGGTCAATAGATTTGATAGCATCATGGTTGTACCACTAACCAGGTCAATAGATTTGATAGCATCATGGTTGTACCACTAACCAGGTCAATAGATTTGATAGCATCATGGTTGTACCACTAACCAGGTCAACAGATTTGACCCATATTACTAGCGCAACATTTTCATCTTCCCATAGTGGATCACCTGGACCGCCTTTTATTCATAAACCATGTCGTGGGCTGTTCTAAAACTACTCTTACGTTAACCATTTGATTTACACTTTTGTTCAGTCATGTTACCTCATTGGCTGGCTAGCTAACAACCTGTTAACTTCACCAGTATATCCAAACATTTGGGGGTACAGAAAAAAAGGCATCGCTTCTTCAGGAGATCAATAAATATAATTCAGATTTTGGCATGTGGTGCTGGGGTATAATAAGAATTTGAGACTTCATCCAAAATGTCAGACTTTTAAAAAAAAAAAAAAAAAATTTTTTTTTCAAGGTATTCTGCTCCCGTTCGGGTTGCATCCAGTTTATACGGACCAATGTCGCATGTACTGTGCGTAAAGGGAGTAGCAACGAGATCATCACTTCATCCAAAAACATAGACATTGGAGGAATATAAAATGTTTATCTTTAGCTGGGTGTGATGGAAAATAATCAGCCTCAGCGACCAATTATTTTCATTAATGAATGTTTTGTGCACAGGTGATGACTAAAGTGTCTTATTAGGAATTTTCAAAACTGACTTCTATGTGACTGTCTATGGAAATTGTCTTTCTGGCCTGTGTCCAGTTAAACTGCAGTACTGATGAAAAACTGTAGGAGCAGTCAGCCGTGCTTCTAGACCAGAACCCTGGCCCCTTGGCATGTGGTCACCACAAACCTTTGCTTTTAAAGAGTGTACAATTTTCAATAAGAAAATGGAGCTTTTCACAATGTAGAAACCTAATTTACCTCGAATTACTTTGCAATTTCATTTGAAAGGCATACCTATCAACATTTAACTTTTATAATAACAAATGTATTTAAAGTATTACATATTAGTTTGAATTAATATAGGCTGTTTCTCATGCGCCTAACTACAAGTTGGGAGCACTCGTGCTACCAATGGGATGTTCATTTAGAGCCCTGGGTGTAGAGGAGTTAGGAGAGCCACAGTTAATTTGGATGAACTGCTTGCTGCTGAAGTGTAGGGATTTTCATGGTGCTTTATTCTCCGCCCAATTCTTCACGGAGGATTTGGTAGTGCTGTGTGACTCTTTCAAAATGTAGACTCCAGGTCCCTCCTCTCCTGCCCTCCCTCTGTGATGTGAAACGTCCACTACCCCCTCTCCTTCTGACATGACCGACGCAGTCGTCACGGTAACAGGACATTGATGAGATTGGGTGGGGAGAGTTGTTGTTGTGTTGCTAGCTGCAACAGACAGGCAGAACATGCAGTCCTGACACCACTCCTGTCAGCGCACCTGGAGAAGCATAATGGGGGAATGTATTGGCTGGCCTCTGTTTTCACACCCAGACAGATCATGCTCTTACTCTTAGTAGCTTTTTCCACGCACTCTACTACGGATGTCATGATGTGAATTATTTCCTTTGCATGGGTTTTATACATGGGATTTCTCTTGTATGATCTCAAGCTCGTTTTTCAGGAGGCAAACTGTCATGCCACATTTGAAGGAGTATTCGTACTATTTGATGGGTGGGACTGGGTATAGGCTACGCAGCCCTGCCATCAGATTCTCCATCTATTCCTCTTCCATGTATAACGATCAGAGTGGAAGGTGGGGGTGCATACCTGTGTTGGAAGTGAAAACAGAGTAGCCTCTCTTTTGTGTCCAGAATGGCACCTTTGTCCCTATATAGTGCACTACTTTTAACCTGAGCGATATGGGGACTTGGTCAAAAGTAGTGCACTGTATAGGGTGCCATTTCAGATGCAGCCTCTGACTCATCCATCATCCCGTCAGCTTGCCTGCCTGTCAGTCCAATCCTCTCCTCCGGTTGTCCCAAGCACCTGTTCCTGTATGCAGAGGCCTGAATCCCACTCCTCCTGCCTGCTGCATATTGGACACTACTGGGGCCTGACAAATGATCTCATTCCTCAGCACCTCATCCAGACGGCAGTGTGGACCTCTAAAAAGCAATCACTCCATGGCCACAGCCTCACAGCCCTTGGGTTGCTCCTAGTCACCCAGGCAGACCAGACAGGCAGACATGCTCACTACTGCAATAATGGGTTTTTCTAAGGGGGTGTAACACAGGAGAACACATGTTGGGTAAACAAATGCCTTGGTTTACTTACAGAAATATGCAGTGAAACAGGGTTTTTATAACCCTATGAGTTAGTGTATACTTGGTGGCGCTTTCAGGTGTTGTCTGTCTGTTCCTTGTTGGTTTCACGAAAGATGCCTGCTGCAATTCTGACATTCAGGTTCTGAAGAACCTAAGACTGAAACGCTGTCATATTGTAAAGTGTGACATTTGTACCGATGTTTGGATCTGGAAGTTGTACACCGAGGCACACTGGGAAATGATTACTTTGTCTTTGAAATGTGACTTGATGGTGGCTATTCAGGTGGGTTTGCTTACATATTTTTCAGTTGATCATTTTACTCATTATTTTTATTAGCTGGGAGACAGTAGGAATGTAAGGAATTCAGGTCCAAAGAATGCACATTTGCTCATGGTCTGAAACGGACCGTTAGTTTGGCCAGGGGGCCAGGAAATGGCTCAATGTTTTCCAGGAAGACTATTGAATCTGAATCACCCAGTCTTTACGTGTGTATGTGTGTAGAGTACCAGTCAAAAGTTTGGATACACCTACTCATTCCAGGGTTTCTTTATTTGTACTATTTTCTACATTGTAGATTAATAGGAAGACATCAAAACTATGAAATAACACATGGAATTATGTAGTAACCAAAAAAGTGTTAAACGAATGAAATGTATTTTATATTTGAGGTTCTTCAAATCGCCACCCTTTGCCTTGACAGCTTTGCACACGCTTGGCATTCTCTCAACCAGCTTCATCAGGTAGTCACCTGGAATGCATTTCAATTAACAGGTGCCTTGTTAAAAGTTGATTAGTGGAATTTCTTTCCTTAATGTGTTTCAGCCAATCTGTTGTGTTGTGACAAGGTAGGGGTGGTATACAGAAGATAGCCCTATTTGGTAAAAGAACAAGTCCATATGTCAAGGATCGCTCAAATAAGCAAAGAGCAACGACAGTCCATTACTTCAAGACATGAAGGTCAGTCAATCCGGAAAATTTCAAGGACTTTTGTAAGTTTATTCAAGTGCAGTCTCAAAACCATCAAGCTATGATCAAACTGGCTCTCATGAGGACCGCCACAGGACAGGAAGACCTAGAGTTACCTCTGCTGCAGAGGATAAGTTCATTTTACCAGCCTCAGAAATTGCAGCCCAAATAAATGCTTCACAGAGTTCAAGTAACAGACTCTCAACATCAACTGTTCAGAGGAGACTGTGTGAATCAGGCCTTCATGGTCAAATTGCTGCAAAGAAACCACTACTAAAGAACACCAATAAGAAGAAGAGACTTGCTTGGGCCAAGATACACGAGCAGTGGACATAAGACCGGTGGAAATCTGTCCATTTGATCTGATGAGTCCAAATTGGAGATTTTTGGTTCCAACCACTGTGTCTTTGTGAAATGCATAGTAGGTGAACGGATGATCTCCGCATGTGGGGTTCCCACCATGAAGCATGGAGGAGATGGTGTGGGGGTGCTTTGCTGGTGACACTGTCAGTGATTTATTTAGAATTCAAGGCACACTTAACCAGCATGGCTACCACAGCATTCTGAAGTGATATGCCATCCCATCTGGTTTGCGCTTAGTGGGACTATAATTTGTTTTTCAACAGGACAATGACCCAACATGCCTCCAGGCTGTGTAAGGGCTATTTGACCAAGGAGAGGGATTGAGTGCAGCATCAGATGACTTAGCCTCCACAATCACCTCACCTCAACCCAATTGAGATGGTTTTGGCTGAGTTGGACCGAGGAGGGATGGAAAAGCAGCCAATGTGGAAACTCCTTCAAGACTGTTGGAAAAGCATTCCAGGTGAAGCTGGTTGAGAGAATTCCAAGCGCGTGCAAAGCTGTCAAGGCAAAGGGTGGCTACTTTCAATAACCTTACATCTAAAATGTTTATTTCATAGTTTTGATGTCTTTGCTATTATTCTGCAATGTAGAAAATATAGAAAACATTTAAAAAATGAGGGAACCTTGAATGAGTAGGCGTCTACTTTTAGTTATTGAATTTTGAGAAGCGCACACCATATTTAGAAGTCAAACACAGTAAATCAAATGTACAGTGCCTTGCGAAAGTATTTGGCCCCCTTGAACTTTGACCTTTTGCCACATTTCAGGCTTCAAACAAAGATAAAACTGTAATTTTTTGTGAAGAATCAACAAGTGGGACACAATCATGAAGTGGAACGAAACAAATAAAAAACTGAAAAATTGGGCGTGCAAAATTATTCAGCCCCCTTAAGTTAATACTTTGTAGCGCCACCTTTTGCTGCGATTACAGCTGTAAGTCGCTTGGGGTATGTCTCTATCAGTTTTGCACATCGAGAGACTGAAATTTTTGCCCATTCCTCCTTGCAAAACAGCTCGAGCTCAGTGAGGTTGGAAGGAGAGCGTTTGTGAACAGCAGTTTTCAGTTCTTTCCACAGATTCTCGATTGGATTCAGGTCTGGACTTTGACTTGGCCATTCTAACACCTGGATATGTTTATTTGTGAACCATTCCATTGTAGATTTTGCTTTATGTTTTGGATCATTGTCTTGTTGGAAGACACATCTCCGTCCCAGTCTCAGGTCTTTTGCAGACTCCATCAGGTTTTCTTCCAGAATGGTCCTGTATTTGGCTCCATCCATCTTCCCATCAATTTTAACCATCTTCCCTGCCCCTGCTGAAGAAAAGCAGGCCCAAACCATGATGCTGCCACCACCATGTTTGACAGTGGGGATGGTGTGTTCAGGGTGATGAGCTGTGTTGCTTTTACGCCAAACATAACGTTTTGCATTGTTGCCAAAAAGTTTGATTTTGGTTTCATCTGACCAGAGCACCTTCTTCCACATGTTTGGTGTGTCTCCCAGGTGGCTAGTGGCAAACTTTAAACGACACTTTTTATGGATATCTTTAAGAAATGGCTTTCTTCTTGCCACTCTTCCATAAAGGCCAGATTTGTGCAGTATACGACTGATTGTTGTCCTATGGACAGAGTCTCCCACCTCAGCTGTAGATCTCTGCAGTTCATCCAGAGTGATCATGGGCCTCTTGGCTGCATCTCTGATCAGTCTTCTCCTTGTATGAGCTGAAAGTTTAGAGGGACGGCCGGGTCTTCGTAGATTTGCAGTGGTCTGATACTCCTTCCATTTCAATATTATCGCTTGCACAGTGCTCCTTGGGATGTTTAAAGCTTGGGAAATCTTTTTGTATCCAAATCCGGCTTTAAACTTCTCCACAACAGTATCTCGGACCTGCCTGGTGTGTTCCTGGTTCTTCATGATGCTCTCTGCGCTTTAAACGGACCTCTGAGACTATCACAGAGCAGGTGCATTTATACGGAGACTTGATTACACACAGGTGGATTCTATTTATCATCATTAGTCATTTAGGTCAACATTGGATCATTCAGAGATCCTCACTGAACTTCTGGAGAGAGTTTGCTGCACTGAAAGTAAAGGGGCTGAATAATTTTGCACGGCCAATTTTTCAGTTTTTTATTTGTTAAAAAAGTTTGAAATATCCAATAAATTTCGTTCCACTTCATGATTGTGTCCCACTTGTTGTTGATTCTTCACAAAAAATTACAGTTTTATATCTTTGTTTGAAGCCTGAAATGTGGCAAAAGTTCAAGGGGGCCGAATACTTTCGCAAGGCACTGTATATTTGGCCTGAAGTAATGTAGCATGGCTTCTGGGGTTTTAAACATTTTTAAGATATGGCCTATAATACTAAGGTATGTTTGCATTTTGATATCTTTTGAGGGCCGTTTGTTAGAATAGCCATGTTTGATTCTGCTGTGGTTGCGACGCTTGTTACTGATCTCTTGTTATCCACTGCTTTTGTAGCTGTTTTATCATTGTTCGAGAACGATGAGCCACTACTGTTTCACTTTCTTTAATTTTTTTTTTTATCAGGCTCTGTTATAGTATGCTGTGTTTGGTTATGCATCAGCGAGAGCATAAGCAACATGCTTGCCCTGAGCCATGGCTGTGGAGTAGATCACATAGGTGTCTCCAGCCATATCTCAGGGCAAGTAACAATCAATGTAGCTAGTTATGTAAACTCCTTTTCTCGTGGTAATTGATATGCACTAGCTAAAATGCTTTAGCTGTAAAATGTCAGTATAGATGAATATAGCCAAAGAATCCTTGATTATAAACCCACTTAGGTCTAACATTGCTCACATCGTGTCAAGCTGGTGCCTTGTGCATGTTGATAAGGATTATTGACCGTATTCAATGCTGGTAGCCTCTGGCCAGGCCATACCAGTGCTCTTGTGGTTGTTAATGTGATTGCAGGCATGTTTCTTTATAAAACCAGACAGACTGACAGGGAGAGGTGCTGGCCATGCAGGGCTAGGCATGCTGACACTGGTGTTCCTTCAGACATAAGGGAGATATTTAAACCCCTACTAGTGTTATTCACGGGTCCATCAGACCCAAAATTCCGTGATCAGACCCGGGACCAAAGCAGGACTTTTGTCTCGGATCTGGGTTGCGTCTAATAATTGTCACTAGTATGTGCAATTAAAATTGATTTACCAACTGGACCCGATTGGACAAGTCCTCTGTTAATTTAATGTGTGTGAGGTGATGAGAACTGCGCAAACTTATTGGTGTTAGCCAATTGCAACTCAATAAAACGTATAGCTTATTACAAGCTGAAACTGGTTTGGTCTGCTCACCTCGCTTGCGCCTACTGTTGACGAGAGAGCGAGTGAAAGGAGCCTTGGCCTAGGCTACTGTTGATTGCGAAGGTGGAGGCCTTTTTCATTGAAGTAAAATAAAAGTTAGGAGACTGGGTATGGTGAAAAGAATCCAAACAATGGGTATGTCCTCGGCGACATGTTTTAATATTGTAGAGGACAAAGATGAGAACGTAGCCGTAAAATGGACTGCATGTGTGCAACTCGCTATTTGGGTTTGATGCAATTTTTTAACTTTAATTGAGTTTATTTTGTATTTGTTTTAGCATTATTGTTTTTTATTATTATTGGGCTATTTAAGATGTAATATTTTTTTTTCATTGAGACATTTTTGTTGGCTAAATTAAGTTTGAACTATGTTTTCAGACATATTTTTTTTTATTCATTTTGGGGGTAAAAGTAGGCCTGGTAGCGTTAGCCTGCTGCTGTCATTTGTTGGATAGGTCTACGGTAAGCACTTGCTTTCGTTGGTTATTGCTTCAATATAAGCCTGCTCAAAACGTTTGATTTAAACCAGTTCTTTAAATATAGAATAAGTGTTTTGTTTCATTCTGTTGTGCCATTTTCTTTGTCCAAATTAAGTTCCAACTGTTTGCCACAATATAATTACTGGTAGGGCTACTCTCACTCAAACCATGAAAAGGAAAAACCAAAGAAGGCGTGATGCCAAACTTAATTTAATGCCGCAATATAATAACCTGTTCGTAGATTCCCTGAAAACAATCACTTACTTTTGATATTACTTTAATTAAGTTATACTTTTGGCTGTTATTAGGCTTAGCTAGTGCAGGCTTATGAAGGCAGTGCACACCAGCGCTCCAACTGACTCGGCAGTTGAAGTTGAGGTGAGAAAGACTGTTTGTTTTAGGCCTACCAGAGGATTGGGTCAAGGCATATCTAACAAAATAATTATCTTTTTATAAAAAATATTCATTTGGAAAAATGTGTCAAATTAGCCTCCTTCTGTGCACGTATCTGTGAAGCAGTAGTAGCTTATCTGACAAGTATTACGAAATACATGGCGTCGGAATATCTTCATCTTTCTCTAGGGCTCGACTTTAACTTCTCTTTTTTATATTTAAAGATGAATATCGTCCACGCCTACAGCACCTTTGGGAAGTATTCAGACCCCTTGACTTTGTCCACATTTTATGTTACAGCCTTATTCTAAAAGGGATTTAAAAAATGATCCTCAAATCTACACGCAATACCCCATAATGATAAAGCACATTTGTTATTAACAATCAAAAACAGAAATACCTTAATACTTATGTAAATAAGACCCTTTTGCTATGAGACTCAAAATTGAGCTCAGGTGCATCATGTTTCCATTGATCATCCTTGAGATGTTTCTACAACTTGACTGGATTCCATCAGTGGTAAATTCTGTTGATTGGACATGATTTGGAAAGGTGCACACACCTGTCTATATAAGGTCCCACAGTTGAAATTGGGTGTCAGAACAAAAACCAAGCCATCAGGTCGAAGGAATTGTTGGTTGAGCTCCGAGACAGGATTGGGTCAAGGCACGGATCTGGGGAACGGTACCAAAAAATGTCTGCAGCATTGAAGGTAACCTAGAAAACAGTGGCCTCCATCATTCTTAAGTGGAAGAAGTTTGGGAACTGTGCAATCGGGGGTCAAGAGCCTTGCTCAGGGAGGTGACCAAGAACCCAATGGTTACTCTGACAGAGCTCTACAGTTCCTCTGTGGAGATGGGAGAACCTTCCAGAAGGACACCCATCTCTGCAGCACTCCACCAGTCAGGCCTTTATGGTAGAGTGGCCAGACAGAAGCCACTCCTCAGCAAAAGGCAGATGACAGTCCGCTTGGAGTTTGCCAAAAGGCACCTAAAGACTCTCCAACCACGAGAAACAAGATTCTCTGGTTTGATGAAACCAAGATTGAACGCTTTGTCCTGAATGCCAAGCGTCACGTCTGGAGGAAACCTGGCACTATCCCTACTGTGAAGCTTGGTGGTGACAGCATCATGCTGTGGGGTTGTTTTTCAGCGGGGGAACTGGGATACTAGTCAAGATCGAGGCCAAGATGAACGCCGCAAAGTACAGAGATCCTTGATGAAAACCTGCTCTCAGGACCTCAGACTGGGGAAAAGGTTCACCTTCCAACAAGACAATGCCTCGTAGCACATAGCCAAGACAACGCAGGAGTGGCTTCGGGACAAGTCTCAATGTCCTTGAGTTGCCCAGCCAGAGACCGGACTTGAACCCAATTCGAAAATCTCTGGAGAGACCTGAAAATGGCTGTGCTGCAACGCTCCCCATCCAACTTGACAGAGCTTGGGAGGATCTGCAGAGAAGAATGTGAGAAGCTCCCCAAATACAGGTGTGCCAAGCTTGTAGCATCACCCAAGAAGGCTCGAGGCTGTAATCGCTGCCGAAGGTGCTTCAGCTAAATACTGAGAGGGTCTGAATACTTATGTAAATGTGATATTTCATTTTTATTTTTTATGAAGTTGCAAAAATGTCAGTGTTTTTGCTTTGTCATTTATGAGTTCATTGATGAGGAAGAAAATAATTTAATCAATTTTAGAATAAGATTGTAACGTATCAAAATATGGTACACTTTCTGAATGCACTGTATATGCACTGATGCATTTAACACTCAAATCTCTGACAGCTGAACCATTGAAAGAATAGGCTATAAAGTTTTGAATATGCTACACACATGAAAATACGTTTTTTAAATGTTTGTATTAGTCATAGGCAGTTTAAGAACAAGACTGGATCATTTGGCCAATATCGCTTGTTTTATTGATGGCACTGACAGTCTTGAGTTTACTTTCTCTATCGTTCTGATCTCGGATCCGAACCAGCACGGGTCTGACTGTCCTCGGGTCCATTCCAAATGGGTCTACATTTTGAAACGTTTTATTGATGCATATCTGGTCAGGTGGGAAAGCCACGGATCAACCGTTTGGACCCGTGAAGACCTCTAACCCCTACTAGTGCAGGAATCTACTACACCTAAAGATGCATCAACATCTATCTTGTTACGGAATACTAGATGGCTAGGGCTTAGCATGCTGACATTGTTTGTGGTGAAGGGGAGAAATGGAGCCGCTGCTAATATACTGGAGTGCACCCGGCCCCCACTACTGCATATAGCCCGTACTGTATTGGAGTGGACAACACCCTGCCCCCATTCTGCCAAATGACACTCGTCAACATGACAGCCATCAAGTTCACTGTGAGGCACACCAGTGGTAAAATGGCTGCTGCCTCGTTCTCACAGTCGCCCCCCTCCCCCCAGGGTGTGCTTTCATATTTCCTGTGTTGTGATGACAAGGGAAATATAATCATCATTAGTACTTTGTCTTCTAAGAGGTTCCCTAATTCCTTTGGTGTCTAGTGGTCTACTTATAACTTGATTTAATTGTGACAGTGGGTTGTTTAAGATTTAGTTGCAGGTTCGAGCTGCATTGGAGCCGCTGTTGCTCTTAGATGCCTCATGTTATGACGTGTGTGTGTGTGTGTGTGTGTGTGTGTGTGGGGTCTTTCTCTCTGTGTGGTTTGTTTGTCTGCTTGCTTGTGTGTTAGAGAGCACCAAGGAGACCCCAGGGGTATGTGTGAGGGCTGGGGGGGGGGGGGTAGGAGCCCCCCTACTCAGACTCCATGCTACAGTGACCGCGCCCCAGCCCGGCCTCACGTTTACTTGTTGAGAGCCGTTGAGGTCCTCGATAGGTTTTCTCATCCACGGATGAGGTGTTCTAGGAGAAGCCGGTGGAGGGCTCCTCTCGTTCCGATATCTGACTCCTAGACCTCTAATGGGGGAATTTATTCAGCCTTCATGACACGAGGGGAATTTGCTCCATTGCCACTTGGCTCGATATGCAAAACAGTCTGGGGAGGTGCCAATTTACATTTGCTTCCTCATCTATTTCTCTTGGACAGAAGAGTAAGTCTGTCTTGCGATGCTTATGTCCACACACCTTGTGGTAATTATGCACTGACCCCTGATCAAAATATTAATGGAATGCCATATTGAACTGTAATTATTGTGCTGTATTGCAGGGTTTCATATTCACATGCACTGCTTGGTAATTCCTTTAATGCGTTTTTATTTCTATCTGTACACTAATATGTTGAATTTCATTGTTTTCAAGTTTAATATTTAAAAACAAAGAAAATATCTCTCCTGCTCCCGCACTCCCTCTTAATGTCTTTCTTCTTTCTTTCCATGTTGAACTTGGCACACGAAACAATGGATTTTGACACCAATAGTATCTGGACTACTGTGCGTGGGCATGGATGGATTTAATTTGTTTTCCATGAGGGGGAAAATAGGTTAACGAATTCCAAATACCCAGCATTACGTCCACTCACTGTGCTATGTGAAAAAATCACTGACTCTCTTTTTGTGCTGCAAGACTGAGCAGCTTTTGATGACTGAGCAAGAATGGAGTTTTGCAAGATAAGCTGGCTAATTAGTGCTGCATACACACCTGAGCCTAACAACTTTCCTGCAAGCCTTGACATTGTAGAGGGAAAAACCCACTGTGTGTGTGTGTTGGATTTATTTACACCCATAGAGGGCAGCTGTGCTCTCCTCAGCCCTGCCTCTCTGTCTAATGGAGTTGGGGGAGCAGAACTGAGTAACACAGCACAGGTCACTGACAAGGATGGCATATGTTCTCCTTTGTGGCCTGATATTATAGCAGTCCCAAAGCAAATATCCTCTCCTCCGCTCTCTGTCGCGTTCTTCCTTCAGCCGTGTGTGAAGTAGCATGGACGTCCCTAATGACGTTTAACATCTGTTGCTGTTGGAAACCATGGAGCTTTTGTTCATGCCGATCTCGCGCTCCACGGTTCCATTTCATACAGGCTCTTAATTAACCCTAACCCAGGAAATGACTACTGGCACTCAGACTTTCAGTGCTGACCTGGCCGTCAGACAGTGGCTGAAATTGACATCTGAGAGTTTCTGTGCACGCTGTGGCTTCGGTTGGGCACTCGTTTGAAACTCTTGTGTGTCTGTGAGCGGGTTGTACGAATCGAGAATTAAAGATGGAGGGGGAGAGACAGAGAGGGAGGGAGCTGGCATCACATCAGTCAGTCTGGGATCTCAACAGCAGGCAGGGCCCTGGCACACACCAGCACATAATGTGATATTGTTTAGTTTATTAACACCGAAGATCTGCCAATAACTGGCCCCAGCGTAGGCAGAGAGCTGGCTGTTGCACTGTACACCACGCAGTAAGTGCTCTCTCTCTCGCTTTCCTTCTTTCCTCCTTTCCTTCCTTCCTTCCTTCCCTGATAACGCTATAATTCTGTTGCCTCTGAAAATTATTGAGTTGTCAGCACCCATTAATTTATACTGTGTCATAAATGAAATGTGCAGGCTATGTTTTTATCTTGTTTCACTGGAGTAAAATAAATCTCAACTTTAGAGGCTAAAGTCTGTACCAAGACTTACTGTCTCTACTGTATGTCACACATTTACTTTTTTTGTTGTTACGTGCCCTCATTCACAGGCCTGGTTGAATAGACCACATCAAATAGGCACAGTCATGTTGGTGAGTCCTCTGGAAATGGGACGTCTAATCTGAACCGCACTTTAGCCTTGCCTGTTACAGAGAATGTAGAGACTCCAGGGAGTTCGAGCATGGCTCAATCCCAATATCCCCCTCTCGTTTTCGAGTGTCCCTCGGAGGGGGATTGGCACTCAAACGCAGCAACTAGTGATAGTGAGAGGTAAATTAAGCCTAGCGAATGGGACATCACTACATCACTTGCACATATCCGAAACTGCCATTGACTACGAGCTTTGTTTTTCACACTGTCTGTACTGGTGGCAGTAATAGTTTTCCTTATTTCTCATACTACAATTACGTATTTACGATAATGCAACGAATGAGAACAGCAGAACAATGTTCCCGTTATGTACCCATCCTCTGGCTGTTTTAATGTTGTAGTACTGAAGCAGGACTTTATTTCCATAGCCGTTTGACATGCAACACGTCATTTCCTTCACTCAGTCATTTTACCAGTGAACGCATTGTAACTAGAACAATAAAAACCAATGTTCGAAATAATGTTTATACCAAACATACACGTATCGGCTACATAGCTAGTTACTTAAGCAATGAGGTTTATAATAGCAGTTTATAATAGCAATAAAGCACCTCGATGGTTTATGGCCAATATACCACGGCTAAGGGCTGTTCTTAGGAACGACGCAACGAGGAATGCCAGGATACAGCTCTTAGTCTTGGTATATTGGCCATATACCACAAACCATCGAGGTGCTTTATTGCTATTATAAACTGGTTTCCAACGTAATTGGAACAGTAAAAATGTTTTTGTCAGACAATTAACATTCATGGCTCGAAACACCCAGTCTCTAAACATCCATAGCATACAGGTATTTTTAACCTCCACTAAACAATAAGCAAGAAAAGCGTTCACTACGCTACATTACCTCGGGCTCCCGAGTGGCGCAAGGCACTGCATCTCGGTGTTAGAGGTGTCACTACAGGCCCTGGTTCGTTTCCAGGCTGTATCACAGCCGGCCGTGATTGGGAGTCCCATAGGGCGGTGCACAATTGGCCCAGCGTCGTCGGGTTACGGTTTGGCCGGGGTAGGCTGCCATTGTAAATAAGAATTTGTTCTTAACTGACTTGCCTAGTTAAATAAACCTGTATTGGCAAATGTACTATATATACAAAAGTATGTGGTCACCCCTTCAAATTAGTGGATTTGGCTATTTCAGCCACACCCGTCGCTGACAGGTGTTTAAAATTGAGCACACAGCCATGTAATCTCCATAGACAACCATTGGCAGTAGAATGACCAAAGAGCTCAATGACTTTCAATGTGGCACCGCCATATGATGCCACCTTTCCAGCAAGTCAGTTCTTAAAATTACTGCCCTGCCGTAATTGACCCGGTCAACTGTAAGTGCTCTTATTGTGTGGTGGAAACGTCGAGGAGCAACAAGAGGTAGGCAACACAAGCTCACAGAATGGGACCGATGAATCGTGTAGCACGTAAAAATCGTCTGTCCTCGGTTGCCACACACACTACCGAATGCCAAACTGCCTCTGAAAGCAACGTCAGCACAAGAACTGTTCGTTGGGAGCTTCAAGAAATGAGTTTCCATGGCCGAGCAGCCGTACACAAGCCTAAGATCACCATGCGCAATGCGAAGCGTCGGCAGGAGTGGTGTAAAACTTGCTGCCATTGGACTCTGGAGCAGTGGATACACTTTTTCTCTGGGGTGATGAATCACGCTGCACCAGCTGGCAGTCCAAAGGATGAATCTGGGTTTGGCAGATGCCAGGAGAATGCTACCTGCCCCAATGCATCGTGCCAACTGTAACGTTTGGTGGAGGCTGAATAATGTTCTGGGGCTGTTTTTCAAGGTTAGGGCTAGGCCCCTTACTTCCACTGAAAGGAAATGTTAACGCTACAGCATACAATGACATTCTAGATAATTCTGTGCTTCAAACTTTGTGGCAACAATTTGGGGAAGGCCCTTTCCTGTTTCAGCATGACAATTCCCCTGTGTACAAAGCGAGGCCCATACAGAAATGGTTTGTTGAGATTGGTGTGGAAGAACTTGACTGGCCTGCACAGAGCCCTGACCTCAACCCCATCGAACACCTTTGGGATGAATTGGAACGCCGGCTGCGAGCCAGGCCTAATCGCCCAACATTGGTGTCCGACCTCACTAATGCTCCTGTGGCTGAATGGAAGAAAGTCCCTGCAGCAATGTTCCAACATCTAGTGGAAAGCTTTCCCAGAAGAGTGGATGCTGTTATAGCAGCAAAAGGGGGGACCAACTACATATTAATACCCATGGAATGAGATGTTCAAGCAGGCGTCCACATACTGTTGGTCATGTAGTGTATAAGAGGAGAGCAGATTACTCTCCTGTCATGAGATTGAGACTCGTTTGTTAATAACATCTGCAAATAGCTGCGGACAGAGGGACTTACAGAATCAAATTTGTCTGACATAAGGGGTTCCGCTCTAACGTTTAACGTTTAATACAATAAAGGACAATGACAAGTGATTGACGTTTGAGATCTTTTTCTAGAAATAGAAAGGCAAGCTTCATAATTGTACATTAAATTTACCCCTCACCCCTGAAATCACACTTCTCCCAAACTGACTGTCTGATTGCAGAGCGGCACAACATTTCAGATTTATGTGGACGTTGGAACTCTCTGTGGCTTGATACACAACGCATACTGAAAGTGACTCGAGTCATATTTATCTCTGGGCTATGGAAGATGTTGAGTATCACTTCCCAGTCATAACAGAGAGATGTCAGGCTGTTTAGTGAAGCACAGTGAACAGTTATGGTCTCTTTCATTTAGATTACTTCCACACAGCCTCTCGCATCATTTCCTGTGTGGCGCGGAGGGAGATGTACAGGAAGGATCAAAAGCTTGTCTGGAGAATCCATCTATCGTCACTGAGGTCACTGCTCTGGCTTGTAGATTTGGCTGTGCGCCACTGACTGCTTTATGCATCTTGACACGCCCGACAAAGGATACCTGTCAGTCACAGAGAGTGCTACCGTATACCCATCCATCTATGTATTCAGTCAGCCGTATTCATTTCTGGATGCCTCAGGGAAGAGGTAGTGTGCGTCAATGAAGACTATTGTGGACCTGCTAATCCTACTCATAACACTGCATAAATCTACTGCAATGGCTGACTTCCTGATCTGTGCGTGATCTATTGCACTCTTGGATATACAGTCACAGAGCATTGAACCGTTGAATGGTCTTTTGAAAGGAACACTCACCCATAGTGAGGCCTTGATGATAGGCCGCCTTGCATTTTGGTTTTGAGTACAACTAGCAAAACATAGGAGTTTGATTTGAGGTGAAAAACCACGAGAAGTCACATGGTTCAGATGGAGACTGAGGGTGATACATTTGGACAGTTTTTTACAGATGCACACTTCCTGAAAACAACTGCCAAATGAGGGAGGACAGGGAGATGAGGTCCATTACCGGCAACTCTTTCTTCCGTTGTCTGGAAATCACACTTCTGAATGCAGTGCGGCACAACATTCAGATTTAAATTTCATGTGGCTCTCTGGCTTGATACACAACGCATACTGAAAGTGACTCGAGACATATATTTATCTCTGGGCTATGGAAGATGTTGAGTGTCACTTCCCAGTCATAACAGATGTCAGGCTGTTTGGTTGAAGCACAGTGAACAGTTATTTACCTTCTCATTTAGTTTACTTTCACACTGCCTCTTTTTAGGTTTGGGGTTAGGGTTTGTCTTAGAGGTGTTGGTTATGGGTTAGGGGGAAAATAGGATTTTTGAATGGGAATACATTGATACTCAAGTCCTGAAATGTAACATCAATAAAAATCTGTGTGAGAGTGAGTTACTGTAACTTAACACCGTCAGGCTTTCTGTTGGCAGGTGAGAAATGGTTGAAAGTGTACCGAATGTGCTTTAACGGTCACTAGGCATCACCTGTACATGTACACAGCACATAACAGTCATTTATGATCCAGCGGCAATAAAATGCACTGCTCGATTTGAGATGGTGCCCTATTTTTCTCTTCCATTTTCTTTCCTCTTTTACTGTTTCGGCGGGGTTTTTTTGTATTTTCAATGAGGTCTATCCAGCACACAGGAGGCTGCTGAGGAGAGGACGGCTCATAATGATGGCCGGAACGGAGCAAATGGAATGGCATCAAACCAAATGGAAATGTTGATACCATTCCACTCTTCCTGCTCCGGCCATAATCACGAGTCCGTTCTCCCCAATTAAGGTGCCACCAACCTCCTCTGATCCAGCACGCTGTGTCACTCATTCTCAAGGCTGAATAAAGCAGACCATATTAACTTATCCTTTTAGTGCGCACTCCCTGTCAATCGACCCACCCTTCTTCAGCACGTCACACAGATACTATTCTGCCTATTATAGGATTGTTTACTTTGATTAAAATAGTCTCGGCTATGTGGGTCCCCCATTCGGAATGAGGCTATTTCAATACCATTGCCCATGTTTCACCACACTGGGCTGTGTCTGTCTGCATCTTCATGGGCATTCTGCTACTGGATGGGCTCCAGCACTAACAGCCTGTAGATGAGTGTTTTAATGGCTTTAGAGAATTGGGTGCCATTTGGTGACGCATCCACTGAGACGGACTGGGGAATGAGGGAGAAGGGGGGCTTCCGCCAGTCTGAAACCTCTTTGGCACAGCTTCAGGAGAATACACAGCCCCCCCCCCCCCCCCCCAACACACATTTTTCCAGTGTTACAGATGCACTTAATGTGCCACCGTCAATGGCACTAAGTGTTTCTGAATGGGTTTTCTCACTATATCTGCTGTAGTTTTAGTTAACATAACAATTTGAATCACCGTTTCCATCCGTTGCCATGTACGCTTAAGTCTTTCCGTGGGTGTATGTTCACGCTCTTGGAAGCGGTGTGGTTGTCTGCGGGTGAGTTGGCTGGTTAATCTGTAAGCCATTAGAGACTGTACCTAACACTGTTGTAATGAATGGAAGTGTCTGTGGTCGTGCTTCAACAGCTAGCAGACCTACTTTTCATTGTAGGTGTGCGATACGGTGCTCTGGAGCTGCCTGTCCCAGACCAATGGACACCCCTCACATACTACTTATTAGAATACATTCGTAATCGTTCTTCCGTACCAGTTGATTGAGTCTTCACTGATCTTTCTCACTGTTCAGTCACGGAACAGTGCAGCTCAGCTGTATATAATTTATCCCGTTTCTTGTAAATTATGGATCTATAAGTCAATAGTTTATGTATGGACAGTCGATCAAAGCTGAAAGTATTTGAATGTCGTCAGAAAAGTTTTCTTTTTATATAAATATTTCAAAGCCGTTGAGTCCCATAGCCTCAAATCGGAGCGCTCACTCGCTGTCGTTCTACAATTGTATCGACGACATTGCTTATGTTTTTGAAGTGGTATATTTGGCTAAAACGTTCAGCAATGTCTCAATTATGAAGTTTGAAATAGTTAGGCAGGTACTGACGAAATATTCAAATGCATAAAGGACCCCCTCCGCACTCCACCAATCAGACCTTTATGCCGGAGGGGCCAGACGGAAGCGACTCTTCAGTAAAAGGCACATGACAGCCCGCTTGGAGGCCCTAAAGGACTCTCAGACCATGAGAAACAAGATTCTCTGGTCTGATGAAACCAAGATTGAACTCTTTGGCCTGAATGCCAAGCGTCACGTCCGCAGGAAACCTGACACCATCCCTACGGTGAAGCATGGTGGTGGCAGCATCATGTTGTGGGGATGTTTTTCAGTGGCAGGGACTGGGAGACTAGTCAGGATCGAGGGAAAGATGAACGGAGCAAAGTACAGAGATCCTTGATGAAGACATGCTCCACAGCGCTCAGGACCTCAGACTGGCGCCAAGGTTCACTACACGGTATTTAAAAGATTAGCCATTTAGACCTGTGGTTGGTTCTGGAGATGGATTTGTCATAAGCATTGGTTTAGGGTAAACATTGCCGATAGGCCAGTGGTTTCTATCTTCATCTTCCATAAATTGCATTTGAATCTGCCATTAGAAATAATGACTCTCTGGTTATATGGATAACTATTGAAAACTAGTTTGTATTCTCTGCATTGTAATGGACACGGTGCAACCTTTTCATAGATGGGCTGCTGGCAGGCATGACGGGCTACAATGACTGCTCATGATCATGCGTGCTGCAAATGACATGCAACTATGTTTCTTGGATTTTCATCATAGACAATTTGAGTTTTGGTGTAGTGAAACAGAACTTGTGGTCAAAACCATTCATCCAGTGTTGGCAGCTATTTTTCAGCTTCTCCCACTCTCGTTGCTACATAATTGAGTGGGAAAAGTCGCTAAATGCTATCAAAACCATTGAAATCATCGCTGTCAACTCCCAAAGGCAGCATGAAAAGTAGCTTAATTTGTCGCTATAGTCTTGTACCAATAAAAGCCGCTGGAGGGGTCAGATTAAGCTACTTTTCAATGTGGTGACACTCTAAATTGGCAACACTGCATTCATCTTGGGACAACGGGGAGCATGTTTGCAAAATGCTATCATATCACAGTTATACCATTTTATAAAATGGTCAGATATATAGACTGTGTACAAAACATTATGTACATTATGCTTTTTCCATGACAGACTGACCTGGTGAAAGCTACGAACACTTATTGATGTCACTTGTTAAATCCACATCAAACAGTGTAGATGAAGGGGAGAAGATGTGTTAAAGAAGGATTTTTAAGCCTTTAGACAACTGAGTCATAGATTGCATGTGTGCCGTTCAGAGGGTGAATGGGCAAGACAAAAGTGCCTTTTGAACGGGGTACGGTAGTTGGTGCCAGGTGCACCGGTTAGTGTCATGAACTTCAACGCAGCTGGGTCTTTAACGCAGGTCTTTCAACAGTTTCCCATGTGTATCAAGAATGGTCCACCACTCGAAGGACATTCAGCCAACTTGACAAAACTGTGGGAAGCATTGGAGTAAATATTGGCCTGCATCCCTGTTGAAAGCTTTTGACAGAGGGGGACAGGGGTGCAACTCAATATTATGAAGTTTATTATTATTATTATTTTTATTTTACTGTTCTTTATACAGACTACCCCAAAAAAACAAGTGAAAAATGATTATGATAATTTCCAGGTAAAAACATTTGTAGGTGATGTTTGCATCCCCTATTTTTAATTTGCTCCATGGTTTAATTGGACACAAGGCTGTTTGGCTCATCACCTGAAGAGGATTAACTGCGCAGCTGTTTCTGATTGAATAAACAATGCCATGCTGATGGGTGTTAACACTCAAATAAAGAGAGCATGACACAGATTTTATTTGCAAATATTTTCTAATTGCGTTGTTGGTTAAGGGCTTGTAAGTAAGCATTTCTCAGTAAGGTCTGTTGTATTCGGCGCATGTGGCAAATATAATTTCATTTGAAGACATCACATTCACACTGATTTGCACAAAGTGGGCAGTTTGGATTTGTCACAAGTTTTCTGAGCTAAAAAAAGAAACATTTTACAAAAAACCTTGCTCTCTGTGTTGCGCTCTCAGAGTACTTAGTGTTCACTGTGGGCGGGGGGAGCCCAGTGCTGAGGAGAGACAGTGTTAGAGTTCAGTCACCTTTTAGTTCTTTAAAGTCAACGGTAGTACTACCCATGGCCATGTGGACAGGACACGAGCATTTGTCCAAGCAAACATCACACGGAATGGCAGTCAGAGCTGTTTGTCCTGACAGGCAGTAAGATTTAATATCATCTGAATGTCTCAACACGACCAACCTGTCCATCTGGTTCTCCCCTGGACTCTCCTTACCCTGCACCCTCCACTCTCCTCACCCTTACCCCTTAACTGAGATATCTGGCTCAACGCCCCTCCCCCTCCCTCCACGCTCACAGCAGGTGACTAAATATGTTGCACACATGCAGTATGTTTGAGGTCAGCTGCAGGTCTGTGATACGTCACTAACTGCTAGTGAGGCTTGGCTGTCTGGGCTGTGTCTGCCATACAGCTGTCCTAGTCCTGCTTCTCCTCTCTTTCTCTCCTCTCCCATGTCGAAGGAGTGTGGTGTTGATGGGGCAGTGAGATCTGGGTCAGGAAGGCCTGGACTGTCTGCCAGAGATGGAGGTTTCTGCATGGGTGCTTTCCAGGTGCCTAGCAGACTGTGACAGAAGCTAGGGAGGAGGGGCTGGGGCCCAGGCTGGGCCACTCTGACCCCTCCATATGGCTCTGTGGGGCTGTCATTTAGGAGTGTAGGCCAGGGACGGGACCTGAGGAGCAAATGGCTTTTTAATCGATTATAGGCACCAGCAAATGCCACCCCTTTTACATTTCCATGGCTGCATTCGTCTTGCCCAGCCCACTCCCATCTCTATTTAAGGAAGCTGCCTGTCTGTCTGAGTGTGTAAAGGGGGTGCATGCATTTACTCTCAATGGAAAAATAATGATTTCACTTATCCAGAAAGGCTTGGCTAACATGCAACATGGAAAAACAGAAGTGTATGTTTCCGTGTGTCATTCTGTGCTGCGTTATTTCTAGAAACAGGACTGCTATAGAGATCTCCTTGTAACAAATGTAAAAAAAAAGAAAAAAAGACCATAACGTATTTAAAGACTGTTCCTTTGTGTCTGGAGGCGGCAGGGGTTTCAGGCTAGTGAAACACGAACCTCCTCTCTGGTCTTTGGGCACAAAGATGCTGCTTCCAAAATGGCACCCTTTTCCCTATATAATGCATTATGGGCCCTTGTCAAAAGTAGTGCATCAGTATGTAGGGAATAGGATGCAATTTGGGATGCTGTCGCTGCCTCGTGGAAACTCCCTGTCCCACAATTTTAAAGCAGTGATTTGGTACATTCTAACAAGTCATATACCCTGTGTTATTATTCCATCACTCTCCCTCCTGTATTCCTTTTGATCAAGGAATATTGTTTTAATACAACCGGCTGATGTTTCTAGTAAAACTAAGACGCCATTGTTCCTTGATAATGGGTCAGTCTGAGGTGATTTGGAGCCATTTTCTACAGTGCCAGTCTTCTTTAACGTATCCCTCAGGACCATTAAAAGGAAACTTTTACTCTGCTTGTTATTAACACTATCCGTGATTAATTTTTAGCATTGAGTCACCCCCTTTAAGTTAGCTAAAGTGCTGTTGCATGAAAGATTTGTGTGTGTGTTTGCGCACCTCAGTGAATGAGGCCGCTGCTGTCAGTTTGCCTGTACAGGCCTCCCAGGAATTGTAAATGTCTTTTTGTTTTAGACAAGGCTGGCTTTTTCACTGCAAGTGACTTTCTGCATATGCACTTTTTACTGCAGCTAACCCTGCATTCATTACTATTTAATTTGACATCAGGGGAGCAACCAAACCAGGAATTAAATGATTTGGTGCAACCGGATAAAAAATAGGATTCTTTTTTCCCCCCTCTCTTTAGTTTATTGGGAGCATAATCTTTTTTAAAGATCTAAATTCCTGCAGCAGATGACAGTGGGATTAAGCCCTGGCAGATGTGCTGGTGGAGCGAGGGACTGGTGTTGTCTCTGGTGTGTGTCCTGTCCCTGTTCGCTCTCTGGGTGTGCTTGTGACCTCTCGTGAGACAGAGCGAGGGAAAGACGGAGAAAGGAAAAGAGATGGCAGGTGCTCAGCTGGAGGTGCTGTCCTCTCACAGCCAGTATCTCTCTCGTCTTCCTCTGAACAGCTAGGGCAGCAGACCCAACACGGAACCCTGCTACCCTGTCACATACAGTCCAGTCTCCATGCGCCGCTGGCCTCGCTCACAGCCCTCATAGTGCTCTTTTATAGTCCTGCTCAGTCAGTCAGTGACTCAACACACCACCACTGTGTGTAACCAGGGTCCGTTCCCTGTGTGTTTGGAATGTGGTGGGAGTCGGTGTGTGTGGAACCTTGGCTAAGAGGGTAAAGGTCACCAGTCTAGTGGCTACGGCTGTGTTGACATTTCACTGTATAGACTTAGATGTTCGTTTTTCAAGTTCCCGAACAGTGAATATCATGTTTTTCTTCAAATTTGGATGAAACCAGCTCATAATAGTTTTATCAATTGTGGAGGATATTCGATGGGTTTTTCCAGGAAGCAAAAGAAGGCGGATGCTGTACCGTCATTGATAGTTGATCAGTGGATCTTGCAAGTGCTGATCATAATGGAAGTATGAAGTCTGACACGGGGGCTGTAACTGTGGCTGTTTGGAGTTGTGAACGGCATATTTTCCTGTAACACACCTGACAGTCACTATATGGTTTTGGTTCTTCCATCCCTAAGCCCCCTACGTTGAGTTTGAGAACTGCCAGTGTAACCGGTGTGAAATGGCTAGCTAGTTAGCGGTGGTGCGCGCTAGTAGCTTTTCAATCGGTGACGTCACTCGCTCTGAGACCTTGAAGTAGTTGTTCCCCTTGCTCTGCAAGGGCCGTGGCTTTTGTGGAGCGATGGGTAACGATGCTTCGAGGGTGGCTGTTGATGTGTGCAGAGGGTCCCTGGTTCGAGCCCAGGTAGGGGCGAGGAGAGGGACGGAAGATATACTGTTACACCAGCACACAGCTGACATAAAGGAATGTTGTCAACTATAGGAGTGTGTATAGTATTTGTAATTTACCCCTGATAATCATGTCCTCCCGATTAGGGGCGGCATTTTGACAATTGGCTGCCACCCTCCGGCGCCCCTGATCGGCTACTACACCGCCCGCGGCACCCCAGCCACCAGCTCATAGCGTTGCTGCAGTTCCCGCCCCATCCCCTCTTCTCCCGAAGTTCACTCCTACTATCCTTGGTAGCTGTGGGGATGTGTGTGTTTTAAGTGGGATTATCCAATTGTGAAACATTATTAAAAATGAATCTGCTAATGTTTTTTTTTTTTTTTTTTTGTGTGTGTGACAAAGATGATTGGTGATTAAGGCAGAGGCCTAGTCTATTAGCTAGCTACTACTAGTGGATATAATTTTAGCTAAAAGTAATCTATAGAGTTTTTGAACAATTTGCTACCGTGTCTAAGACAAACTATCAGGAAGCGAATATTTTTAAAAAATGAGAAAAGAGGCACAATCTCTAAACCAAAGAAATTCCCTGGTGAAATGTATCAGTGTGCAGCAATGTCCATCAGCTGTTGTGGAGAATGACAAGCCTGCGAGGACAGGCCAGTCATTCGCCGAGAACAACGAGCATCCGTTCGCTGACTCTATTAGCGATGAGGGCAAACCGGAGGAGTCCAAGCCATGCACTTCCACCGATGACCGCTCTCTGGCTGGACAAGAACAGGTGGTCGCACCAGGCCTAGCCACATCTCCAAACAATGCCGACGAAGAACCTACTATCTTGGACCCAGACTCAAATTCGTCACTCCCCGATGACGGTGGTGGTGGTGCTGCTGCTGCTAAATCAGACTCCCAGACAAAAAACATACAATATCCCGGTGAGTGGCCAAAATATAGGAATGTATCTTTACAGGATATGTTGGTGCAGGCTGGGCCACATCAGGATAAGGAGGGGAATTTCCCACGTGGTGTAACTAAAGTTTTGGGTGACCCACTACAATAGGAGGATGGTGAAAGAACAGAAAGTGGAGAGACCTAGGTTTGTCTATTCCAAGCAAAATGATGCAGCCTTTTGTTTTTGCTGCAAACTTTTTTTCACATGAGTACAAATCTGCACTGGTCAGGGATGGAACCAGGGACCGGATTAATCAGTGCCACTTCAGCTCGCATGAGAAGTCTCATGACCACCGAGAGTTTCCAGAGGTGGAAGGAGATGGAGATCAGGCTGGCGTCCAAGCAAACGCCGACGATTTCATGACCGTGGACAGCTTCCGAGAGAGAACATCGCTGACTGCGATGCAGCACCACAGCAGAGGGATGAGGCCACTATTGGTTGAGAAAAAATAAATGCTGATGTGGGACAATCAAGTTCAATATGTAAATGAACTAAATTCGTTAAGGCTGGTGTCATTGACATAAAGCTTATTTTACACTGCTCCGGCGAGGCCCCGCCATGCATTTATGATTGGAACTCATTTCTTCATTTTCCAAAAAAACAAGTGGTAAGCCTACCTGTTTGACAGACACAATTATCCTATCCATAGATGTCGGTATAATGGGGGTGCAGTTATTATTTCACTTTCCATCTCCTTTTGTCTTTCCACTATCATCAAGCTGTAATGATAGACATTTTAGAGAATTCAACATCTACTGTCTGCACAGCTTCCCAGGCAACCACCGCAGCAGGAATGCTGTGATACAAAATCAGCTTTCCCAAGTCAAAAGGGGGGTGGGGGGTGAAGATAGACCCAACATATACTGTAAGTCATAGTTATTCATTTCAAATCAATTGAGCATTTCAGGCACACACACGTTCAAATTACAAACATTAAAGTTTCACCAAGTACCTAACCAAATATTGCTTATTTCAAATGAAGTACTTCAAAAACACCAGAAAACACATTGTACAATGAGTAGATCCCTACATCCAACGAATTGATAGCTTCAAAACTCAGAACAGTATATAAAAGGGAATTAAATTCACTACCCATTTTAACAAATATTTCCCTTTTTAAAAACGTTACAGGCGACAAAGACAGGCTCCTGGATCTTGTCTTCAAGGTCACCCTTGATCCAGCACCGTACGTGGGGAAGCTGTGTGAGCTGTCCATCCCAGGATCCCTGTCTGTCCAGTGTGAGGCTTGACAAGGACGCCAAAGCTGGATTTTTCTCCCGCTTCAATCTTGAGGGTGACTGAAGCCATGTGGGTGACTGAAGCCTGCTTGATTGAAGCAGGGTACATGGGCTCCCCTACCTATCAATCTCTGTAGTTGGTTGCATTTTCTAAAGCCTATGTAATTCACTTTTGCGTGATATATCACATTTTGTTACTTGTATAGTTAAAAAAAAATTCAAGCATTCGGACTGGATATGAGTATAGCAAATTGTACAAATCAATGGAGTCCTGCACACTGTAGGGCCGCTGGGTGCCTATATTAGGCTTATGGTTGTAATTATTTGTTCATGTCA
Source organism: Salmo salar (assembly GCF_965601325.2). Taxonomy (NCBI): domain Eukaryota; kingdom Metazoa; phylum Chordata; class Actinopteri; order Salmoniformes; family Salmonidae; genus Salmo; species Salmo salar. The sequence continues at coordinate 13,447,729 of NC_138314.1, read as the reverse complement.
AATTATTTCTCACCTTTTATTTCTCATGAGTGTTTGTTGATAAATATTTTGGCTGTGCTGGCTTATTGTAAATGATAAAAATAAAATTCTGATCAATACATACAATTCTGAGCATATTGTCGTTTATTATGCTAATGCCGAGGCACCATAAAATTGTCCACTAGACTTACTGTATGCTGTTTATGTATATTTCCTTATGTCTAAGCTTCTAAGGCTAATTTTTCCAATGTAATGTACAGAACGGAGGCGTTTATCCCGTGTATACCACAGTTGCCAAATATGAAAGCACACATTTACTGGTAAAAAAAAATACTTTTTACATTTTTTATTAACAAATTCATACTTTCATCTTTAGGTTGCTAGAAACGCGAACCTGTCATTTGTTCGATATTTATGGACGCGACCCTGTTCTAAGTACCATTGCCATGCTCAGTGGCAACGTTCTTATCCCTTGCTTGCTGCAAGCTAGCCAGCTAGCTACACAGTCACAACCTCTGCAGACAGAATAACAGCAACATTATTCCGCTTATACCACAGTTGCCAAATAAAACAATAATATAAGCACACATTTACCATTAGAAATAAAAAATATTTGATATTTAAATTCATATAAGCAAATTCATACTTTCATCTTTTGGTTGCTAGAGACACGTCCCAGTCGTTCGTAATTTGTTTCGTTGCCAGGCTCGCTGGTGACTTTCTTATCCCTTGCTAGCTAGCTAGCTACGGCTTACACAGTCACGACCTCTGCAGCCAGAATAACAGCAACGTTTGTTTTGTTGCGTTTGTTTAAGCTGTTTATCCCGCTTATACCACAGTTGCCAAATATAACAATACTAGTAGCTGTTTATTATTGACATTTTATTTGGATACCACACAATTTCCCCCAATTTTTGCCTGGCATAGCTAGAAAAGTTTTCATTCTCATCAGGAAACTCAATTCTGTTTATTACGAGGAGGAACCATTTGCATATCAATCACTAGGCTAGAAGCTAGCTAAATAGTTTATTGCTGGAAAACCTGCCAATATAATAACCAAATGAAAAATATCAGTTAAACAGCTGGTCAAACTAGAAACTTGGGAGGATTTCACAGCATCGTGCCATGTGCGTCATGACTGCAACAGTAGGGACCAGAGATTCATTTTCATCACGTTAGGTCATCAGACGTTCCATCAAACTGTATCCGTAAAAACAAATCAATGCTAGCTCGATAAGTTTTTCCCCACTCATTCAACCTGTGTTTTATAATGTATCCAATTTTGGTTTGTGTGGTTTAGCGTTCTTTTAACTTTTGTAGCAAGTACGGTCTAAATGTGTAGGCGCTTATTACGTCATGATTACAAGGTGTCCCGATATCTTTTCCAACTGTCCCGATATCTGGTTTAAATGTCCATTCTAGAATGCCTTTCTAACCAATCAAACGAGTATTCAACAATGCTTATGTAACCGATGTGAAATGGCTAGTTAGTTAGCGGTGGTGCGCGCTAATAGCATTTCAATCAGTGACGTCACTCGCTCTGAGACCTGAAGTGGTTGTTCCCCTTGCGTTGCAAGGGCCGCGGCTTTTGTGGCGCGATGGGTAACGATGCTTCGTGGGGTGTCAGTTGTTGATGTGTGCAAGGGTCCCTGGTTCGAGCCCGGGTTGGGGCGAAGAGAGGGACGGGACCTACACTGTTACACTTAGTATAACATGAATATAAGCTCCCCGTGACTGAGACTGTGTCAATGGTGAACTGGCTGGTTGGAATGAATGATCATTTTGAAATGTGAGAAGACATGGAAGAAGTATCTTACTGGGTTTAGCAGCCAGACAACAGATCAAACATGTTGTATAATAATTTGTCTCAGCTTATCTGTTGTATAGTGACCTACCTACTTCAATAATATTTCAAGAAAGTAAAGTACATGATTTGTGCCAGATCCTAAAAAAAGTATCTTATTTTGTCTTGTAGGTGTAGCAGCACCGGTGCAGTGGCCCTCGAATGATAAATGTCTACCTGCGCTGACATTTTTATGGGTCTTCATCATCAGCCAAAGGTGCGTTTATCCACGTTTCCTAATTGCAATAATGTAACCAATAGATACTGTATGTCACAGGCTGTAGTGTCTGGTCTGAACAGCTGTTCTATGTTGGCGTCCCAAATGGCACACTATACAGTGCACTACTTTTGACCAGAGCCTTATGGGTCCTGGTCAAAAGTAGTGCACTATTTAGGGAATTGGGTGCTATTTTGAGAACGCAGCCTATGTCTTTGGGTTTAGCGTGCGCTCATATTTCCTTTCCAATTGTATCAGATGGACAAACAGGCTAGTATTCTTATACTGTACTTTACTGATCTATTAATATAGCGAAATGAATTGCTATAAAAAGTGTTGATTTGTATCCTGATTTAATGAATGGTGTTTTCTAAACGTGAAATAACGTAAAGTATAGGCCACCACTCAAAACGCAATGACAATAAATATTCCCCTCCCCCGGAGAATTAGATTAGCTGAAGTGACGCACCGGCAGGCCAAGATGCATGCGTCTGTCTAAGATCATACTCTGGAAATCAATGGATATCTAAGATCATTTTCAGCCCTGGGTTAAGGATGCCTATTCAATGTAATGTGGAACAAGCCTATTCACTTTCAGGCACCAATGAACCTGTGCTCATGAGCAAACACTAAAACCGTCTCATGTAGACCGGCTAGTAGAAATCATCATTGGCCTAGTAGCAATCAGGACTAGAGGTTGACCAATTAATCGGAATGGTCGATTAATTAGGGCTGATTTTCAAGTTTTCATAACAATCGGAAATCGGTATTTTTGGATGCCGATTTGGCAATTATTTATTTTTTATTTCTATTTTTTTATTATAAAAAAATATATATATTTATTATTATTTTTATTTTATTTTTACACCTTTATTTAACTAGGCACGTCAGTTAAGAACACATTGTTATTTTCAATGACGGCCTAGGAACGGTGGGTTAACTGCCTTTTTCAGGGGCAGAACGACAGATTTTTACCTTGTCAGCTCAGGGATTCAATCTTGCAACCTTACGTTTAACTAGTCCAACGCTCTAACCACCTGCTTTACATTGCACTCCACAAGGAGCCTGCCTGTTACGCGAATGCAGTAAGAAGCCAAGGTAAGTTGCTAGCCAGCATTAAACTTGTCTTATAAAAAACAATCAATCATAATCACTAGTTAACTACACATGGTTGATGATATTAGTTTACCTAGCCTGTCCTGCGTTGCATATAATCGCTTAGGTACATGTTGCTCCAACCATAAACATCAATGCCTTTCTTAAAATCAATACACAAGTATATATTCTTAAACCTGCATATTTAGTTAATATTGCCTCCTAACATGAATTTCTTTTAACTAGGGAAAATGTGTCACTTCTCTTGCAACAGAGTCAGGGTATACAGCAGTTTGGGCCGCCTGGCTCGTTGCGAACTGTGAAGACTATTTCTTCCTAACAAAGACAGCCGACTTCGCCAAACGGGGGATGATTTAACAAAAGCGCATTTGCGAAAAAAGCACAGTTGTTGCACGACTGTACCTAACCATAAACATCAATGCCTTTCTTAAAATCAATACACAGAAGTACATATTTTTAAACCTGCATATTTAGCTAAAAGAAATCAAGGTTAGCAGGCAATATTAACCAGGTGAAATTGTAATTTCTCTTGCGTTCATTGCACGCAGAGTCAGGGTATATGCAACAGTTTGGGCCGCCTGGCTCGTTGCGAACTAATTTGCCAGAATTTTATGTAATTATGACATAACATTGAAGGTTGTGCAATGTAACAGGAATATTTAGACTTAGGGATACCACCCGTTAGATAAAATACAGAACGGTTCCGTATTTCACTGAAAGGAAAAACGTTTTCTTTTCGAGATGAGTTTCACGATTCGACTATATTAATGACCAAAGGCTCGTATTTCTGTGTGTTATTATGTTATAATTAAGTCTATGATTTGATAGAGCAGTCTGACTGAGCGATGGTAGGCAGCAGCAGGCTCGTAAGCATTCATTCAAACAGCACTTTAGTGCGTTTTGCCAGCAGCTCTTCGCTGTGCTTCAAGCATTGCGCTGTTTATGACTTCAAGCCTATCAACTCCCAAGATTAGGCTGGTGTAACCGATGTGAAATGGCTAGCTAGTTAGCGGGTGTGCGCTAATAGCGTTTCAAACGTCACTCGCTCTGAGACTTGGAGTAGTTGTTCCCCTTGCTCTGCATGGGTAACGCTGCTTCGAGGGTGGCTGTTGTCGATGTGTTCCTGGTTCGAGCGAGGAGAGGGACGGAAGCTATACTGTTACACTGGCAATACTAAAGTGCCTATAAGAACATCCAATAGTCAAAGGTATATGAAATACAAATCGTATAGAGAGAGTCCTATAATTACTACAACCTAAAACTTCTTACCTGGGAATATTGAAGACTCATGTTAAAAGGAACCACCAGCCTTCATATGTTCTCATGTTCTGAGCAAGGTTCTTAAAAGTTAGCTTTTTTACATGGGACATATTGCACTTTTTACTTCTCCAACACTTTGTTTTTGCATTATTTAAACCAAATTGAACATTTTTCATAATTTATTTGAGGCCAAATTGATTTTATTGAGGTATTATATTAAGTTAAAATAAGTGTTCATTCAGTATTGTTGTAATTGTCATTATTTTTTTTGGGGGGGGGGGCCCTCCAATAATCAGCATTGGTATCGGCGGTGAAAAATCATAATCGGTCGACCTCTAATCAGGACTCTTGTCACATCCTTTATCTTCAGCGGATTGTGGGATTTCTAGTTAAAAGTTTTATAAATCAGCAACAAACGTATCCTTCATTATTGTCTGTGAAAGTTTGACTTGTTGTTGTGGGTTTGCTTTTATTCCTCTGTGGTGACGTCCCTGGTCTGAATCAAGGTGGTACTCTTCTGTTGCCACCCGACAAACATTTAGCAGCCTTGGAGCTCGCAACTAAACCTGAACCTGTTTAGTGCAGGGTACTTTACTTTGATGCCAGGAAAAGTCCCAACGGTTATCCTATTTCTCGCTTTTTCTCTTTAGCTGTTAATTTACCGGTACATTGAGTTTAGATGTTGTTCTCAAGTAATTAAAGTTAATATTTTTTCTGGCTGCTGAGACTGGTCTGCTGGGGCTAGCTGGCATGGACTGAATGACAAAAGTGTGTGAAAGGTAACCACAGTGGACAATGCTGAATTAGTTTATTCTGACCTATACATTTGTCAAGCTAGGGAGGGAATAGCTGACTGTGGTGGCTGGATCGTTCACACACCTTGTGAAGGAGGTGGTACATCACTGGAACAGAATCTGTGCATCTCTCCCAGGAGTTATGACCCAGCTCTGGATGGGGATATCGTCATCGGGGCTCGCATTGTGCAGGAGAGGAGAGATTTAAAGACCGCTTTGCTCTTCCAGAGATTTAGCTCCTCTGACTGTGACGTCTTGTTTTTGAGAGCATTGGGCCCCGATGGAAGATACTGGCTGTGTGTCAAATGGCACCCTATTCCTTATGTGGTGCAGTACTTTTGAGTGTCCTGGCCAAAAGTAGTGCACTATATAGGGAATAGGTTGCCATTTGAGACACACACACACACACACACACACACACACACACACACACACACACACACACACACACACACACACACACACACACACACACACACACACACACACTGTAAACCTCACCTGCAGTCTAGCTATTTTACCCTCTGCTTCTGCATTCACCTCAGGCTGCTACGGTAGACTCTGAGAAATGGAGACAAGGCTGCTGCTGTAGACTGAGAAATGGAGAGAAGGTAGGAAAAATACCACGTCTGTTGGTGGTGGAGTTCTTGTAATTCATCCCTTCGTCCTCCTGCTACTGTACAGCGTAATGCGACCTCTGCCCATCTGAGTTCACTCCAAACACAAATATTGTTATTCTGCCATTTAAGCCGCACATTTTCAAGCCTGCACTGCCAATGACTCCTCAAAATGGATTTTTCCCCCACGCTGCTGGGAGGTGTACATAGCCATCTGTGGGGATTGACTTTGAGGCAGGGTCAAGGCATCGCCTCTTAGTCAAGTCAATGGCTCCTAGAGAAACACTGCACTGTCTGCACTTCAACTTAACCTGGAGCACTGGGTGACCTTTTTCTACACTTGTTAGCACTGCCTTTTATTTACTGAACCAGCTGTTAGTCATTGTGAGAGACCTTGTTAACCCTTTAAACGTGTGGGAATTGGCCTGTATGGATGGGGCTAAATTCAGATATTTCTTACAGAAGAAATATGAAAAGCAGATGCAGAACCATGGTGGCAATCAAAGATTATGGGAAAATGATCAGACCGGTGGAGTTGAGGGCACAACAGTTCACCTGACACGACTGAATCTAAACATTACACTGTTCATTTTGTTTTACAGTTATTCTACTTTTCCCACAATTTGTTAATAATGAAATCTGAAGATGCACTGGATACATTCAGTAACAAGAATATTCCTGGAAAATGCGGGCTAGGTGAAAAGTAAGATAAAAAAAAATGACAAGGGTTTGAGTGAGAGGACTAACTGGTGTCTCCAAGTGGCCACCCAACTCTCCAAAGTGTGTACGGTTCCATCAATGTAATTTTGACTAAAAGAATAATCTAGCAACATAACTAGCTAAATTATAAAATACAATATTGTTGTGCTTTCACAGGGCAATTACAGAGACGGATTGCTATATTGATGGTCATAGAAAGTGGACATGCCGCGTGCGTTCAGGTGTGTGTTCTGCTGTGGATTTTCTCCACAATAGACGAACATGGGCTCATTCTGTTCAGAACGACCCAGGGTATGTGCCGTGTCATCTTGTAACTGTACATCAAACATGATGGTCATAAAGTTTGACACTGTAGCTAGCTATGTTTCCATTAACTTGTCCTGTGATTATTTTTTTGTTGTTGTTGACATTTAGAAAGTTTGCTTTGAAAATACAGTAGATGCAACGATTCCTTGCTAGAGTGCGTGCGTTTCCAGTTAACCGCCTTTTGTCGATTTTAAAAACAGCTGGACGTAATGATGTTGTATGCTGTTGCGTTAAGATTACCCTTCAATGGAAGTAAGGGGCCTAGCCCGAACCATGGGGGGAAAAAAATAAAAATGCCCCAGACCATTATTCCTCCTCCACCAAACTTTACAGTTGGCACGATGCATTGAGGCAGATAGCGTTCTCCTGGCATCCGCCAAACCAAGATTTGTCCGTAGAACTGCCTGATGGTGAAGCGTGATTACTCACTCCAGAGAACACATTTCTACTGCTCAAGAGTCAAAGGCGGCGAGCTTTACACCACTCCGGCCGACGCTTGGCATTGCGCATGGTGATCTTAGGCTTGCGTGCGGCTGCTCAGCCATGGAAACCCATTTCATGGAGCTCCCATCAAACAGTTGCATCCAGAGGCAGTTTGGAACTCGGTAGTCTGTGTTGCAACCGAGGACTAATGATTTTTACGTGCTTCAGCACTTGACGTTCCCGTTCTCTGAGCACTTACAGTTGACTGGGGCAGCTCTAGCAGGGAAGAAATTTTATGAACTGACTTGTTGGAAACGTGTCATCCTATGAGAGTACCACGTTGAAAGTCACTGAGCTCTTCAGTAAGGCCATTCTACTGCCAATGTTTGTCTATGAAGACTGCATGGCTGTTTGCTTGAATTTATACACCTGTCAGCAACGGGTATGGCTGAAATAGCCAAATCAACTAATTTGAAGGGGTGTCCACATACTTTTGTGCATGTCGTGTATGTGGCTCCAAGCTGATAATACATAATGGAATCTTACCCAGGCAGATTTTCTTTACCTTGATGAATATCCACATGCGGTGTGACCTTTTTAAGTAGTGCTATGCTTGCTGTATAAAATATATTAAACTGCCACAGCTCCCATATGATACTTTTTAAAATCTCAACCTGAAAACAAGGTTAGGATTTGAAAGTCCTATGCTAACGATTAAGAGGGGTTTAACTTCGAGTACATTTTTGAGGTTAGGAGTTTTAACAGTACTGGTTTCGATAAGGGTAGGATTTCAGAGTGCGGTGCATTAGAGCTTTAACTTCCAAGCCTAACCTTTATGAATAAATTTGAGGTTAGCGCATCTCAACTACAGTTTGTGCTCACAACCAACTTTGAAAATAACAATCAAACTTTGTAAAGAGGTGAATGGTCGAAACTAGATGTCAGTTTTATTCTAGCGAATTCAAACTTTTGACATGAATGTTTGCTAATTGTGTTAGTGGTGCTGCTATTAAAATGTGCAGAGGAGGGTTTCTAATGAGGCAGTACCAGCCAGGCGTGGATAGGAAGCTCAGCTCTCACAGGCCTGTAGCCACAGGTACTCTCTGCCACCTTTACACAGTTTCTGTTCAGTTTTGATTTCATTAAAAGAGGAAGAGACCTCTCTGGCCCACAACCCAGTGAATCGCAACTGACTGTTTAAAAAATAATTAAGATGGAGGGGGATTTATTAAAAGTTTAATCACTCTTTTAAAAGTGCCTATATGAAGGCCCCTAAATGTATTTGGGTGCCGTCAGTTGCGGGCTGTTTCCCATTAAAAATTGGGGGGTGATTAATAGCGACAATTTCATGACAGAATTATTTTTACCCCTCGTGACATTTGGGGCTTGGAGTCTCTGAAATGATTTCTTGTCATGCAGTCCCTGGTCTTAAAGTATTGTTTATAACTCAGTTTGATTTATACTCTGTCAGAAATACCTAGAGGTTGCTGTTTATCATTTGGGACACGGAGGCCATCTTAATGGACCTCGGAATAAGACTTTAATAAGTTAATGGACAGCGAGGGAGACGAGCTTCTTTTACAACTCCTCTTGGCACTCTGTTGGAAGCCAGTCAGTCAGCTTATCAAAGGAATGTAAATATTGCTAACACTTTATAATGAGTAAGCATTAATATTCAACTATTTGTAAACGATTAGTATATATAAGTATTTCATCATGGACAGCGAGTGCGATGAGCTTAATTTTACGCCTCCACTTGGCACCCTGTTTGGAGACAGATATCAGAAGAATGGAAATATGCCTCCCGAGTGGCGCAGCGGTCTGATGCCGTGCTTGAGGTGTCACTACAGCCCCGGGTTTGATCCCAGGCTGTGTCACAGCCGCCCGTGACCGGGAGACCCATGAGGCTGCACACAATTGGCCAAGCATCGTGCAGGTCAGGGAGAAGGGTTTGGCCGGCCAGGATTTCCGTGTCCCATTGTGCTCTAGCGACTCCTTGTGACGGGCCAGCTGGACGGTGTGCGGCTGGCTTCCATGTTAAGCGAGCAGTGTGTCAAGAAGCAGTGCGGCTTGGCAGGGTCGTGTTTCGGAGGACGCATGGCTCTCGACCTTCGCCTCTCCTGAGTCCGTAGTGGAGTTGCAGCGACGGGACATGTGTAGAAACTACTGTAACTACCAATTGGATATCATGAAATTGGGGAGAATAATTGCCCAAAAATTAAATGATTATGGAAATAGCTGTGCTGTTATTCCTGTTGAAGATTAGGCCTATCAACGTAGTTACCAAAGTGTGTGAATCCTGACGCTTTCCGTTCCACTTAGTTGAGCCAGACACCTGTAACATATCATTTCCCACAACAACCTACAAGGAGAGATGCTCTTAGATAAAGAAAAGGTCTAAGAGATATCTGCAGCATTTACCAGTCTGTTGACGATTTCCTGTTCCTTAGAGGAAGCACGGAGTAGACTAGCAACACACAGAACCAGACTACAGCAGTTATTATTGCACAGAGCCAACTGATTAAATGGGAGTTGACTTCCCTGCCACGCATCTAATGCTCTCTATCCGGTCTCTCGTTTCCTGTTAAATTCATTCTAGATAAAGGGTTTGGAAAGCACATTAGGCCTATTGTAGCAGTAACACTGTGGTAAGTTCCTCAGCTCCCTCCTTTTCCACCTCGTAAACTGTGAAGTCATTTAAGTCACTGCTACACCAAAGCCAAGGGCTCTGTGTATTTTCTGTGCTCTCAACTTGCCACTTCAAATGACTTCACTGTATCACGGTCAGAGCACTGCATTGAAAAGGGGATATGGAGAGTTTGTGGAGTTCAGTGTCTACCACCATTTCCCTGGGGTTGGACCAAGCACTTCCAGTTAGGTTATTTGTGGCCATATATTGATCATTGCTCGAATGAAAGAAAATGCTAATTGTCACATGATTTGTCAATGACAGTGAAATACTGAACAAAAATATAAACCCAACATGCAAGAATTTCATTGATTTTACTGAGTTACAGTTCATATGAGGAAATCAGTCAATTGAAATTCTCTGGCAACAGCTCTGGTGGACATTCCTGCAGTCAGCATGCCATGTGCACGCTCCCGCAAAACTTGAGACATCACTGGTTGTGTGACAACATTTCACATTGGCCTTTTATTGTCCCCAGCACAAGGTGCAATGATCCGGCTGTTTAATCAGCTTCTTGATATGCCACACCTGACAGTTGGAGGGATTATCTTGGCAAAGGAGACATTCTCACTGACGGATGTAAGCAAATTTGAGCACAAAATGTGAGAGAGGTTTTTTGTGTTTAAGGAACATTTCTGGCATCTTGTATTTCCAGCTCATGGGACCAACACTTCACGTGTTGTCTTCATATTTTTGTTCAGTGTAGCTTGCAGCTAAGCTGTACATTGTTTAATTTTTCTTTGTGTGTGTGTGTACTGTCTCTTTAAAGGCTATATATACAGCAATGTGTCTTTTTATGGTTATAATTGTTGTCATTATAGTTGTTAATGTGGCTGTATTGTTACGTGCTGTTACAGTACTCTGTATTGACGTGTTATTGTATTTGCTCTGCGGTTGTGTTGGTGGAGAGTGGCTATTATTGGTTTAGGCCTGTATGTGTGTGGTCTATTGTTTCTGGTGCTGTGTTGCACTGCCCTGGTGGTGGTGACTTTGGGCTGTATTTTTGTCTGCTGGCGGTCTATAGCTCCATTATGTGTTCTGTATGGTAATGATGTGGTGGCGGGGATTGGGATGCATAGCGGGAGTGGTGGCGGTGCTGTGAGGGGCGTCGGTGAGCAGCGTGGGGCCTTGGAGTGTGACTAATCCAGGGGATCTCCTATGCTGTCGGTGGCTGCATGGCTGTCCTTCACGCATCATGCCTCCGCTGATGGGACTACACGCACAGCACAGAGCTTCATGCCCCAGCCACTAATGCTCTTCTAAAGTCAAACTGCAGACATTTTGGGGAGTGATATAGGAAGTAGTATTAGGCCTACTATACGTTTTCTCTATTTTTGTGTCCAGTAAGCCAACATTATGATGGGGAGGTTGTATTTGCACAACACACAGTTCCGTTTGACTCGTCATGTTCAAGTTCCTGCAATGAGGAGAGGAATCAACGTCTATGGTTAACTTTAGTCTTACTTCTAAGCCTCCTATATTACCGAGATTTCCACTGGCCTGTATGTACAGACATCTTTCTACGGCTTATCTACAAAGTCTCACCTGTTCCCCTGACTTATTTAAGGTCCTGTAAGACACGTGTGATTGGATAGAATTTGAACCAAATCTATTTCTTTATATTTTAATACTGTTACTAATTCTGACTCTAATCATTACATTCTAATCAGTGATCTTGGGGCAGCAGGTAGCCTAGTGGTTAGAGCGTTGGGCCAATGTTGTGTTTACAAAGGAGTAAAACAAGCTTACATTTTGGGTTCTGATTGGGTAAGGCAATTGAAACTAAGCTCATAAGGAATGTAGAAGTTATATTCAAGAATCAATTGATGTACATCATGAATTTAAAAGCGAACGAAAATGGGTGTGGCAATCACAGATTGCACCTTCAACTTCCTGAGTATGAAAGGAGAGAAGTGGGGGATGTATTATCTAGTGTATGAAGTAAATTCTACTCTTTTGTTCTCCATAAGCAGCGTTGGAAACATTCTAGTCACCTTCTCAAATTGTGTCCCGATAGGATTTCACTCCTACAAGTTCCATGTTGCTATTGGTATGCTAATTAATTGTTTGTATGTGGATGGGGGAAAATAGGGTTATTTACAATCAAATTGATTTAGAATATTTTCACACAGGCAGGTTTGAAGGACTACTAATTAGGCTTCTAGTGTGCTTAGTGAATACTATGTCTGTTGTTGGTTGTGGGTGCGCTGTTCTTCCCTTTGTGATTTGGAATGTTTCTCAAGGTACCAACCAAGTTCCACGAAGTCTGCCAAAAAGTGAGAATGTCATTTTTACAGCCATGTCTTCTCTCTCTCAGCTGCCAAGACATGAGCTATTTAAATGTTTACCACTCGGACAGGGGTACAACTGTTTTTCTGTTTTGTCTTTTTCACCCCCAATAAAAAGAGGTAATAACTGAACTCAGGCCAGTAGAAATGCTTAAGTGTCGCCTAAGAGTAATCATTCACAGAAGTTTGATTCATGATTTGTATTTTTCTCTTGTTGAGAACCAAAGCTTTGTGTTGTAACTGAAGCTTAGTATTGATTTCCTGTGTGTGTGTGTGTGTGTGTGTGTGTGTGTGTGTGTGTGTGTGTGTGTGCGCACACGTATTTGAGTGCTCTTATGCGTGTGCGCACGCTTGTGCATGTGTGTGTGACTCTGTGCGTGTGTGTCTGTATGTTCTCGTGAGAGAGACCGAATCCTATTCTCAGATGGTTGGAAAGTGTATAGGAATGTTAATTCGTGTGACTGTGCTGCTTTGGAGATAAGATTAAGGTGGGGGGCGTCAAGCATGTATGACGGGCCTTCTTTTAATAGATTCAAGATCAGGTTGACCCACTGCTTCCATACCACCATGAAAGGTGTTTTTTTTTCCCCACTAAAGGAATACTTTATGACCAGCCTCCAGTCACAGCAAACCAGACCTGTCTTTTGTCCCCCTGATCGAATCACAATCCCTGTCTCCTCTATTCTTAACAAATGGAGATATTTCATCTCTTCAAATGGAGATATTATAGAGAGCAAGTGAATTCAACTGCAGACTGAAGATGCATGTATTAGGGCTTAAGAAGGAATGTTTTTTTTAAACTTATGCAAATTAACTACCGTTCCTTTGCAGTAACAAACAACGAACACACGCACACACACTTTTCCCCTTCCCTCCCTCTCCTCCCTACCAGAGTCACACTTTCAAGGGCATGGAATTGGCATGAAGTCTGAGAATCCAGCAGAAGGCAGAGAGAGATGGTTACACACGAGCTACACAACCCCCTAGCAACCTCTGACTGCAGGCTTTCCCTCACAGGTGCACCATATGCATTACAAGTTAGATTTTTTTCCTCTGTGTGTGTTCTCTCCGTCTCTCTCGCTGTGTGTGTGTGTTCTCTCTATCTGCGACACCATTTTTCCCACGAGAAATTTCAGCATTTGGTGTTTTGTTGGTGGTGGAAACCGTTGTCTCTTGGCGCTGCTTCAGAATCTCCCATAAGTGTTCAATTCAATGGATGGGGTCATTGTCATCCTATGGGGTCATAGCCATGGTAGACAAAATAAGCCTAAGCATGATGGAATGTTAATTCCTTTACTCAGGAACCACACCTGTGTGGAAGCACCTGCTTTCAATATAGTTTGTATCACTCATTTCCTTTTATTTTGGCAGTTACCTGTACATTCATCCATTACATCAGCACATTTGAAACCCCCGTGGTGTGTGTGTGTGTGTGTGTGTGTGTGTGTGTGTGTGTGTGTGTGTGTGTGTGTGTGTGTGTGTGTGTGTGTGTGTGTGTGTGTGTGTGTGTGTGTGTGTGTGTGTGTGTGTGTGTGTGTGTGTGTGTGTGTGTGTGTGTGTCTTTAAAATAACTCTCTCTGCGGTGTCGGCGTGCGTCAAGCTCTCCCAGTCGCGGACGAGACTTGGCTAGCTGCTTTCGGAGTCATTGTGGAGAGAAAGAGAGCCTCAGTTCTGTCTGAGGTTTACAGTGGGGTAGTATTGATTTATGACTGCCAAGGAGGCCTGGGATTGGCTGCGTCCCAAATGGCACTCAATTCCCTACATATATAGTACACTACTTTTGACCATAGCCCTATGTAGGGAACAGGACGGCGTTTGGGACAGCCGCTGTAAACACCAGGTGGGAGGGGAAACGGACCATTTGTTGGGTATGCCTGCCGGACAGCAATTGGCAGCATTAAATCGTTAGTGGTGGTGGTAATAATAAGCGTCGGAGGGAGGAACTCTCCAGAGATGAGTAGTAGTGGTGTGTAATATCAAATATCCTCCGTTTCTCTATCTTTGTTCTCTGCTGCCACCTGTAACCAGGCAACCCCGGCTTTAATTGGTAATAAAAGGAGGGAGTTCCACTTGAGCTGATTTCACATCGGATTTCAACAGGTCAGACCTGTTCTGTTTACCAATGCTCTCTACAGAGAGATGTTATCAAAGCAACTTGTGTGTGGTGAACCAATAGTCTGGAAAATCAAAGGGCACGTTACCATATTACAATTAATTTTAATCTAAGATCACAGATAATTCTTTTCCACAAATACTGTAAAGTATGGTCTCACTTCATCGATTCACCCATTTAGATTTGTTGATTAGGTCAGATTTCAGGGGTCTACACACGACGCAGATCAGACAAATTCAGGGCTTCCAGTCAAGGCTGACCTGGTTAGATCTTCACTGGACCGAGTCACTACGGGGCCACGAGGGCCACGGAGACCACCCATTGAGGGGACGGGGGTCCCTGACTCTGACTCGTAGGTCCATTGATCCTTATCTCATTCTACAAAGCGCCCGTGAGGCAGTTGGACTGCTGCACCCCAAACCCTGGCCCTATGTCTTTCAGTCTGTGACATACCAGAAGTCATTTCTACTCCTGAAGTCTAGCCGCCCATCCTCCTATCCTCCTATCTGCCCACTCCCCTTCTAAGGGCACCATCTAATTGACCTTCCACCCATAGCTGCAGCTAGCTGCCTGTATAAGGCTGCCTGACTATGTAGCTACAGCAAAAGAGTAGTGTGTATAGAAGCCAGGTTTCCAGCCAGCCTCCCAGCTGATTATGAAGGAGCAGCAGACAGAGCTAGATGAGGTTGGGAGGTGATGGAATGGAACTGCTCTGCTCCCCCCAGTCTAAATGAAAGGGCTGGGTCAGTCAGCAATTGAATGGCTCGCTCTCTGCATGGGAGATTGTGATTTTGATTGTGAGAAGAGCGAAGCTAGCAGATCTCTGCTGCAAGGTTGACTTGTCCCTCTGTTTCCCTCTTGCCATTGTCCTCCCCCTGTCTCCAGAGCCCTATTCTGTTCTCACTACTAAACCACAATGGCTCGCATAGACCCCTATGGACTCTGTCTCGCTCACTGTCTCAGAATAAATACCCCACAAAGTTGGGAAGTGTTACTTCCTCCCTTCATCTACCAGGGAGATTCAGATGGGGATCAATACTTTCTTTGTTCTTCTTTAACCTGTTTTCTTCCTGTGAAGTAATGAGCAGGGCCCCAACCTGAGGTGGGTGGTGTGCTGTGGCACAACATTTGCTGGCACTGACTGCTCTGAAAGTGATGGAGTCGGTGGGACTGTAGTGCATGAAAAAGACCTTTGTCTGTCTACACTGGAGCCAACCACGGTGTCTCTTTCACGCACGGAGTGACGTTGTTGTACCAATGTGTATTGCTACAGTATAGCCTTCTCTATCCAGTCCATAGTGTAACAAATGTAATCATTTGTTCCGCATGGGCTTGAATCGGACCGTACAGACAATAGAGTGGCCTTGGTGTTTTTTTTTGTTTTGTTGCAAAGGCATACTAGGGTTATTGTGCTGTGCCTGATTACTAAACACACAGGAAACACATTTCTTTGAAGGTTCTTCCCAAGCATTTATTTGGCTGTGTGTACTGAAGATATATTAAGTCTGTTTGTACTTTATAATCACGATTACCTGTGTTAGTGTTGCCAAACAAGTTTACTGTTATTGTCGTAGTCTTTTTATAGTGATTGCAATGCACTGGACTTTTTAAAATACCTCTGCGTTCAGTGTTGCTGTTTGAATTGTCTGCCTGAGGAGGCTAGCTAGATAGATCTGAGGCCCCAGATGCTCTGGGAGTGGAAGAGAAGGTCTATTTCATCAAACAGAACCACATATGGATCAAATCATATGATGCCAAGATGAAAGTAACTCTATGTAAAATGAGTACAGCAGGTAAGTCTGTTCTATACTTCTAATAGCATGAGATCAGATGATAGTAAACGTGAAATGGAAAGGTCATGACCACAACAATAGTTGTGAATGTATTAGCCGTCTGTATGCAAAGGTGCGTAGTGGAACACACCCACTTTGCACAGTATGTGTATGAAATGTTGATCTCTGACCACAGTCTTATTGTTTTATTGTGTAACTTCTGATTAACCATGGTATGTATACGTCAAATTGTAGACTGTGCAGTATAGCGCAGGTGCTGCAGTTGACGAATCCTCAAGACATGCCTCGTTTGGAGAGGCGAGAGGAGGAGTTTAGTATTTTATTTTACTGCGGTATCCGTGGTGCCCCGAAGGAAGTGCCAGAATAAAGACATGTTATCTTGGCCTCGACCCTACTTGACCTGATGCCACAAATGGCTGATGCTTCAAAAGCGAGTGGAAATCTAACGCTAAAACAACGGTTATCGCTGTCTCAAATTCTACAGTTTGCCATTTTGTCCCCATACTCAGGCTGAGTGACTTTATGTTATGTTAAGTAGCCTACTTAAAATTTCATAGCCAATTTCAGTGCGATTTTGTATTGCGGCAGGAAGTAAAAGGGTAGACTGTTGGTGGATGTTAACGAACCCCTGTGAGCACACTTTCTTTTTTTTTGTCTGAACACAATCATATCCCTTTCCCAGCTATGATACATTGCTAATTGGGTTTTTATATGCTGGGTTTTAACTCACTGAAGCTCCTAGCACCAGTGGCGACGCGGCCACAGATATTGGAGGAGCAGAATGCATTGGCTGGTACATGAACTGTACATCATTGAGAAATTGGATCGGTCTGTCTATTCCAAGTTTGTCTCTGGATGCTCTATAATTGCGATTTCCCCCAAATGTTCTTCTGTTCCCGTTACCGTCTGGGTTTGATGCCATTGACTTTATCTATGCCAGGAATCATTTGGCACATTTACCTTACAAAACAATGTCATTGTACACTCCAGAAATTACCATCCCTGCCTGTTTGATTTTACAATTATATTTATTATAGATATAATAAGGGCTCAAAAATGATCTCATGAAGAATGCATGAACCCCATTTAAGAGCAGAAATATGGGACACTCGTTGACCATCATATGAATGAGGCAAGTTGTATCCGCTTTCAGGTCCCTCTTGTAACAAGGGCGTTGTTCTTTGGTTGATAACCCCTCCTTTTGAAAGGAAATCTTTTCTCTAGTCATTCTTTTTGGCACTCATTCAGATCGTAGGTCAGTCTCTCCCCCTGACGGTCTCTGTCTCTGTGTGTTCTTCCAAAGGTGTGTTTTTGCTGCCGATTGCACTGCAGCAGAAGACACTATTCTGATCAACACTGTGCAGTTTGTGTGCATGGGTGTGTATTGGAGGAAATATGGCAGGGAATATCTCTCTGAAAAGCCGCTAATGGATATGAATCTCTTGTCCAGTGAACAGTCAATAATCAGGGCGTAGAATCAAGCATGGCGAATCAGTCAATCTTTCAACGTTATCATCCACTGCTCTCCTATCAAGGCTTTATTTTGGTTAATAGACACTTATTAGAGTGCGCTCGCAGGTGAGATCAGCTCCTCTTGCCGCTGCACCTGCATTCCTCAGTGTCATTGAGACAGAGTTCCGAACAAGCACGGCGGATGATTTCGGTTGATGGATGGTGTGCTGGGGCTGGTTGGGTGTGTCACAGCAGTTTCCTGCTCTGGCTCGGTTTCCTCTCCATCTCCAGGTGCCTTAACATAGTTACTCTGACGCCATAACAAGTCAATCTCCGGTGGCGGGAGGGATGAGGAGGAGGATGAGGGGGGCGGGCGGGCCATGTCAGTCCTCCTGACGTTTTGTTAAAACCAAATGGAGAGCGAGTGAATCGTATGCGAGTAGAGAGAAAATGTGTGTGCAGGTGTTAGAATCAGTGTCCTGGCCACACGCAGCCTGAAGCTCTCCTTGAAGAGCACAGCAGCACTTTATCCTGTCGGGCACCAACAGTCAGACCCCACGGGACCCAAAGGCTCAGCAGGGTCAATAGAGATGCACTGCCCTATCTGGGGAATGTGACAGGACCTAATTCAGCTATTTGTAATGTTCTTTATATCCCCAACGGAGCAGGAAGGGAATGGCTGGTCAGGTGGTATGAGCAGTGTGCCGCTGTTGAAAGCCATCACTTTGAAAGGATACCTTCTTGGTGCGAACCATATATTAGCCTGTGAAGTTTGTGGTTGTAGTGTTTTAAGCTCTTCTTTTACATAATGCAATCGATTAACTGGGAAGTTTCTAACGCTGAGTACTTTGTGCTCCGGAAATAATCCCCGCATTACAGTTTTTAATGTGTAATAGATTTGGCTCTGTCGAACTTAGAGAAATCACAGAAGTATGTGAAATGATAAGGTTAGATTTGGTCGTTAGCCAAGTTGGCTTGTTATTGTAGTGTCCGCATGATATCTGCAGTGGTGTAGTTGGCCTTGGTAATTAGACAGTACCTTCACTCACAATCAGGATGTCTTGGCTCCTATGCTGTGTTTTGCTGCATTGTGAGTGAATATCACCCATCCCACACCTACACTGATTCCAGGCAGCATCACTGAGGTGTGTCGTAAGGGCTCGGGGGAACACAGAGTACAAAGTCTTCCTCATATCTGATTTTAATACCAAGGAATAGAAATTGGCAGCCGAATTGGATTTATTTTTTCTAAAAACAAGTAATGACATTGTGTTTTGAACCGATGAATTCATGTAACCCATAGAGATCCTATTATAGGATCTCTGATGTTGTGTGTGTGTGTGTGTGTGTGTGTGTGTGTGGTATTCCCCATGCTGTCCCTGTGGCCTCTCCTCAAAGTTTCTCCTCTCCGTCTTGGGACGAGGCAGAGTTATTAATTGGTGTTCCTGAGCAGACCGCCTGCTCCACCCCACACGACCGAGCCAAGGGTTTGCTGTAAAATCTCCAAGATGGCTCCGAGTAATTCTCCCATCTTTGAATAGATTAAGAGGGAATTGTTGTGAAAGATGAGAGGGAGAAAGTAGTCTGTTTTATAGACTCACAGGAGATCTCACATTTTCTCATGCTGTATTCAGCTGTGTGTTTTCTGTATTCAGCTGTGTGTTTTCTGTATTCAGCTGTGTGTTTTCTGTATTCAGCTGTGTGTTGGATGTATTCAGCTGTGTGTTGGATGTATTCAGCTGTGTGTTGGATGTATTCAGCTGTGTGTTGGATGTATTCAGCTGTGTGTTGGATGTATTCAGCTGTGTGTTGGATGTATTCAGCTGTGTGTTTTCTGTATTCAGCTGTGTGTTTTCTGTATTCAGCTGTGTGTTGGATGTGTTCAGCTGTGTGTTGGATGTGTTCAGCTGTGTGTTGGATGTGTTCAGCCGAGCGTGGCACATTGTTGTTGTCCTGAACATTCTGTAGTGGCAGCCTGTCTTGTCAACCCGTGTTAAAACCCTCAAATGGCAGTTTGCTGTTATGTTGCACCTGACGTTTGGTTTGAGCACTTGAGGTAATTCCAGGTTTGTCTCATTTTAATGTCACAGGGAGAGGGAGCGGTGCTACAGAAATCACAAACGTCTGCCAAATGGATATGGCCTCTATCTCGAACACTCTCCCTCTCTCATGGATGTGTCTTCTCCTTTTCAATGCCTGCTGTTTGTCAGCTCTGATGTACCTGCCGTGATATCTGTTGAGTAGTCGCCAGCTTTCCATCAAACCACGACCACGAGAACCACAGGACAACATGACATGGAACGTAATTACACCAACATTCTAGTACATTCTCGTGACTTTGCATTGCCATCACTGTGGTGGATACAGTATTTATTTTTCAATGTAGGTCTATAGTGTTGTTATTTATCACTTACTTGGCCATCTTCACAATAGCTCTTGGAATACAAAATAGCATTGTAGTCTGTTTGAATGAAAACAAATATATTGTCGTTGGCATGAAACACTGAATGATTCTATTGGGAAACAAGGTTTTGATTGTTGGTGTGTCCAGGCTAAGTCCCAAAGCCCTGACACTGGCTGTAAATTGTACCTATAAAACTCAGGCATTACTGAAATGCATTGGCAGCCTCAAGTTGGCCTGGACTGTGGGTTCTACTCAATCTAATCCTGTAACAGGGAGTTACCGGGGTAAGGCACAGAATAACAATCTTCCCACATATTCCGTTTGTCTCTTAACAATTCATATGAATTGCACATTCATGCATGGCCTCCAAATATGTAATAAGAAAATTGCAACCAAAAGCACAGAGTCTGTTCAGTAAAGGAGCGGGATGATGAAATCTGTCTGACTCAGACTGACTCAGTAAGACTGTGACGTGACTATCATTAATGTGATGACTGTTATTTATCAAATAATTACCTACTATGTTTACTTGACACTCGATTTAAATTAATAATGTAACAATTAACTCATGGGGGATGGTCTGGCTATCCTCAAACATTTGCCTAGCCAATGGGTGTCCTTTTTGATCCTCACCAAGGAGAGTCATGACAACTGGTTGTCTGTCTGTCAGTTAACCCCCCCCCATCAACCCACCTCAACCTCCTCCCCTCTCCAGAGAAGAACCACAGTGCCTGGAAGAGAAATAATATCCATGAAACATTAATGAGAATCCCATTACCTCCTACATCTTTTCCCTCGGTCTTCCCTTCAACCTCCCGCCTCTCAGAAAGCCCATCTCAATTGGTTTCTGTCACATTAACCTTTTGACATGTACCAACACACATGTGCAGTGGTCCCTGCAGCGGACGCTTAAACCGGTGTGATTAGAACGATTATTTGGAATGTCCAGTTTTGATTGACGCAACAGTCAGCATTTTAAATGGCAACATCCTTTTTTTTCTCTCACAGAAACAGTTTGTCAAACACAGTCCTATTATTTGTAAGGAAAACAACAATGAAGGCAATGCGAGTGCCAGCCAGGGGGGAAAGCTTTGCGCTAGACTGTGCAAATGCCTGCATACTTGATCATGGGAAACACTTGGGAGGTTCTTGGGCTCTCATTGAAGAGAGAAGTTTGTCAGGTACAGTAAAGCCTCAAACATAAATTCTCGGCAAAGTGAAATGGCCTACTTCTGTGTGAATCAATGAGGAGCTGGAACACCTCAATTCAAACTCTTATAAAATAATTTCTAATTGACAAGTTGAAATATAGCCTATAGATAATTAGCATGAAGTGTGTCGTGGTTCGAGGGCAGTGCGGGTTAATTGTCCTGTTGCGTAACAAACACATTTTGGAACAGTGAGAGCATTCTGACATCACACATAAAAAACTAACGCTGCTGGGGGGGCGGGGGCGTTAGAGATAATTGGAACTCACATGTGGAAAGGTTATTAAGGCATGTGGTAGAGACTACAAGTGCCCAGTGTCTCGGAGCAGGGATGCTGATCTATGAACAGTTTTGCCTTTTTGATCATAATGAATAAGACGGGATACCTGAGTACCCCTACTCTGAGACAATTGGTGAATACAGGCCCAGGATAATTAATAATACTGACAAACTATAGATTACATTTACACTGAAGTCTGTGGCGTGTAGAGGGACGGCAGACCTAAATACTTAGACCATCTGAAATATGCCCTAAGCAAGCCATACTCTGGATCTATGAATACTTAGAACTCAATGAAGTCTAGTGTGAGCATTTCTATTTAAAGGTACATGGGGTTCATTTGGCTTTAACACTTACCTGATTTTAGTTTTTATGAGGCCTGATATTAAGACACAGTTTCAGCATCAGTGAACTGTGTTTTCAGGGTATATTTCACTAGGATATGCTTTTTAGAAACTACTGTCGCTGTGTGTCAAATATTGTTACCCAATTCCCCTTATAGCGCACTACGCCCACAGGGCGCAGGTCAGATGTAGTGCACTAAAGAGGTAATAGGGTGCCATTTGGGATTCAACCTCTGGCTCCAGCTATCTGAGTAACGTATAATGCGTTCTATTTAAGCCTCAAATTCTTTTTGAACTCCTATTTGGACGAGGAGGTTCATTTTTCCTCCTGAATGACTGACGGAATGGAAACTCTGAATTCAAATAATTGAATGTGCAGCTACCTGGATTTACTTCTGGGATAATCTGATGAGGACTTTATTTTTTTCTGGCTGAACAATCACATGTGACTAGAAGAACAAAACAGGAAGACCTACAGCGTGTGGTTAGAAATCCATACAGCCAGGGCTGTAAAGAGCAGTACGAACCGAGTAGCCGTAATCTTGTTTTGTGCTCAGTCTCCGGTGACCAGTGGTTTGCAGTTAATGACAGTGGAGCTGCCTCTCCTTTCCGTGGCCAGCTCAGGAAATGGTGACTTACCCAGCGTTCTATAAATACATCTTTTTTTTTTCTTACTGTAAAAGTTGTGGTTAATTACATTGGGCTGACTTCTATAGCTTCCGGCTGTATGCGCTAGCCCTGGGATGAAATGCAGTAGTTGACTTGGACAGCATCACTCAACTCCTGTTAAAGGGTTCATTGGTGATTAGTAATTGCTTTCTCAGTAGGCTAGAGATTTCAACGTTTTGTAAGATGAGGAGAAAAGTGGAGACACGCACTACATGATCAAAAGTCTGTGGACACCTGCTCGTCAAACATCTCATTCCAAAATCATGGGCATTAATATGGAGTTGGTCCCCCTTTTTGCTGCTACAACGGCCTCCACTCTTCTAGGAAGAAGATGATGTTGGAACATTGCTTCCATTCAGCCACGGTCATTAGTGAAGTCAGCACTGATGTTGGGAGATTTAGGTGGCTCGAAGTCGGCATTCCAATTAATCCCAAAGGTGTTCGATGGGGTTGAGGTCAGGGCTCTGTCCAAGCCAGTCAAGTTCTTACACGCCGATCTCGACAAACCATTTCTGTATGGACCTCGCTTTGTGCACGGGGGCATTGTCATGCTGGGCCTTCCCCAAACTGTTGCCACAAAGTTGGAAGCACAGAATTGTCTAGAATGTCATTGTATGCAGTAGCGTTAAGATTTCCCCTCACTTGAACTAAGGGACCTAGCCGAACCATGAAAAATAGCCCCAGACCATTATTATTCCTCCACCAAACTTTACAGTTGGCACTTTGCATTGGGACAGATATTGTTCTCCTGGCATCCGCCAATCCCAGATTCGTCCGTCGGACTGCCAGATGGAGAGGCGTGATTCATCACTTCAGAGGACGTTTACACTGCTCCAGAGTCCAATGGCGGCACGCTTTACACGACTCCAGTCGACGCTTGGCATTGCGCATGGTGACCTGAGGCTTGTGCCGGCTGCTCAGCCATGGAAACCCATTTCATGAAGCTCCCGACGAACAGTTTTTGTGCTGACGTTGCTTCCAGAGGCAGTTTGGAATTCTATAGTGAATGTTGCAACCGAGGACAGATTTTTACACACTTAAACACTCAGCGGCCCCGTTCTGTGGGCTTGTGTGGCCTACCACTTCGTGGCTGAGCCGTTGTTGCTCATAGATGTTTCCACAACAACAGCACTTACTGTTGACCGGGGCAGCTCTAGCAGGGCAGAAATTTGACGAACTGACTTGTTGGAATGGTGGCATTCTATGACGTTGCCACGTTGGAAGTCACTGAGCTCTTCAGTAAGGACATTCTACTGCCAAAGTTTGTCTATGGAGATTGCTTGGCTGTGTGCTCAATGTTATACACCTGTCACCAAGGGGTGTGGCTGAAATAACTGAAACCACAATTTTGAAGGGCTTTCCACACACTTCTGTGTGTGTGTGTGTGTGTGTGTGTGTGTGTGTGTGTGTGTGTGTGTGTGCGCGCGTGCACATACATATTAGTGTTTAAGTGTTCCCTTTATTTTTTTGAGCAGTGTATATATGTGTGTGTGTGTGTATTTATATGTATGTATATATATTTGTGTGTGTGTGTGTATATACATACATGCATACATATTAGTGTTTAAGTGTTCCCTTTATTTTTTTGAGCAGTGTATATGTGTGTGTGTATATTTATATGTGTGTGTGTATATATATATATATATATTTGTGTGTGTATCTCACCTCGTCTCTGTCTTATATGTAACCGCCACCCTACCCCCCTTTCTTCTCCTCTGAGTGGTCTGAAGCTAATTAGCAAGGCTGGCTGATTTAAACGATGACAGGAGATGTCATTGTCTGTGTCATGGTCTTTATAACGACCTTCACCACACACACACACACACACACACACACTCACTCTGCACATGCAGTATAATGCCCTAGAGCTTATAGCTCCACTGTCAGGCTCCAGTTTCCTTTACTTCATTTGTTTGTTACAGTGATTAGACTTAACAATTCCCACCAATTTAATATGTTGTTTCTTCCCTCAGCCAGTGCTCTTATTTGCTCGCCAACAATATGTCCTTCTTAATTAAATTATAATTGGTGTGAAACATGTTCATTGTCGTCTAATGAACTGTAACCCCCCCCAATCACCTTCTATGTAATGTTATGACAGCGTACCAGTACCCTTGTCCTCACTCTGCACAACCACAGCCAGGAATAGACCTAGACTTTAACCCAAATGGACCCATGTTGCCTACTGCCTATATAGTGCACTACTTTTGACCTGGGCTTTGGTCAAAAGTAGTGCAGCGGATAAGGTATCATTTGGGGGACAGCCTTAGAGACGATAATGTCCTCTCAGCAGCTTTTGATCTCCTGGCTGCCGATAAACACGTCTCTCATCCTAACCTGAGATCAAGTCCTGCTTCCCTCCGTGGTTTCTCTGGATGGATTCCGATGAGAGCAGAGCCCTGCACATGCCTTCCTGGGTTGCAGTACTTGGTGTTACATAATTGAACAGTACAAGGTTTAGGCTGCCCTGTCAAGCACAAATCCCAGCGCGGATCTTTTATTCAAACTGGCAGCGTGTAAACTCCTACCTGCTCTAACTTCTGTTGCTCCATCAGGTAGACTGATCATCCATATGTTCTAGATGAGAACGGGGCGCTGGGATGAATTCACAATCAGCCTCCTGGGGTCGGACACGCACACATGTAAGCGCACAGAAGGCTCCCGAGTGGCACACAGACCCTGGTTCGATCCCGGGCTGCATCACAACCGGCCGTGATCGGGAGTCCCATAGGGGGGCGTACAATTGGCCCAGTGTCGTCCAGGGTAGGCTGTCATTGTAAAATAAGAATTTGTTCTAACTGACTTGCCTAGTTAAATAAAAAAATCTAATGTGTACACACATACACACACACACACACTTGTTTTACTATTCTTGTGGGGACCAAACAATTGATGCCCATTCAACATTTTATTTTCCCTAAACCTAAGTCTAATCTTAACCCTAAACCTAACCCCTAAGCCTAAAATAGCCTTTTTCCTTGTAGGGACCGGCAAAATGTCCCCAGTTTTTTAGACATTTTCATTGTTTTACTATCCTTGTGAAGACTTTTGGTCCCCACAAGGATAGTAAACACACATGCATACTGCAGTGAGTTAGTCTCCTACCACTCCTGTCTAATCACTGTCTGATCTGATTCCCAGTGCTGTCTTTGAAGTGTGTGTAATAATGAACACTGATCTCTTTCCTGGTTTTATACTGTAACTGTTGCGGTCCGTTTCAGGGACAACGTTTGACCCTTTTTGCCAATTTTTGTTGTAACTTATCGTCCTCCACAGAACCTGGCCGGAGTCCAGATTTGGTTCTGTGTTGCCGACATTGGCCCCAATATAATGTTTGATAATTAATTTCAATAATGATATCAAAGTATACTTTTCTAGAGTAAAATAAAAAAATGGAGGCAAGTGGTATTTTTGTAGGCTGTATTGTAGGTCTTGAGTTGTTGCTTCGAAGCAAATTGAACCTTTCTTCACAGTGGAACTGTTGTCCCAACTAGGAATAGAATTAATTCCCCTTTAGAACTAGAGCCTCCAGTGTTCTTATAAAACTCCTTCACCTTAGAACCAGAGCTTCCGGTGTCCATATAGAACTTTCACCTTAACTAGAGCCTCCAGTGTTCGGCTGTTTCTCCCCTGATTCATTCTGTGTGCATGAACCTATGAGGAGTACAGATGTATGTGGCAGAGAGGTGAGGTGTGCTGTGATGTAATCAAACAGCAATCTCAGACAGTGGCTTAAAGTGCAAACATCGATTATTCTCTCTCTGCTACTGGGGCCATGCCAATCCCTATGAAGATCATAGAGGGGAGGTTGAGGGGTGGGTGGCATCTGATGAAATGCCATCTGGTATCTGATGAAATAAGATGCAGAGATGCTAAAACCTCACTGTTTTGGGGCAGACACTGGCCCTGTTGGAGTACTTTAGTAATGCATCCATTTTCCCAACCTTTAAGTATTCACAGATTTTGAATTAGCTGGATTGGTGGAAATAACAGGGTGGTAACCTTGCCTCAAGGAAACAAGGAAAGAATGATGCGGTATTGGAACAGGGTCATGGAGAAACTCCTCTGCTGTCCTCTGACACTCTAAGGGCCTCCGGGTCCACAAACATCCCTGTTAAGTCAGCTTTCTCTTCCTTCCCACAATCCTTCAGATATTAGAGCGCTCTGCCAATTTGTTTTGGCAGGAAATCTTTTCGCCGGTGGGGCATTTTCGATCTGTCTCCCTGTCGCTCTCCACCTCAGTCTGAGTTTTGATGGGCCTGCCTGGCTGCAAGGTCTTTTTTTTCCTCCCTGTCTATAAATGAGGGAGGGGAAAGCTAGCTGGCGAAGGTCAGCTCTGGGATGAACGCTCAGCAGCCTCAAATTGAACCATTTCTTTCTTTCTTTTTTTTCTGATGTTGGCAGCCCCGTCAGCCGGCTGCACCTAATGATGATGGGCTGTAATTTTCAGCTGGAATACTCAATTAGCTGCTCAGGTCTGCAGGAGCTTGGATCTCACTGGCTTCACAATGGGAAGGACAGACATTTCTCTGTACAATATTTCGGCGTTTTTTTTTTTCTTTCATCAGCGCGAGGTGAATGGATTACCTGGATACATGGAAATGTGGTAGGCTTTCTCCTAACCCCTCAAGAATAACGTCCGGATCAGGGGGATCAGAATGTCATTTCTTTCCGGCCCTGATTATGCCCTTTCCTGACGCTTGACACAGAGGCACAGGGGAGACGAGAGCCGTGATGATGAGTAGGACAAATACGTAATACCCAGGGTATTACGCATGCAGCACCACGTCTGAATGGGATGACGGTTAAGCCCAGGCTTTCAATAAAGGTCGTCTCACCTGAATGAGGTTTGGGGGGGCCTCTCCATAAGACTCCACCTGTAGGCAAGTGAGAAGCCTGCTGGATTTAAGAGCACATTGTAGAGGTCATAGTTATTTGAATTCAAAGTTAATAGACTACTAGTCTTTGAGGAATATGTAATATGTGAAGGTTGTTTGTTATTGGCACACATGGACTGTATCCTTTTGGAGAGTTTGCTCGATACAGTTTCACCATACATTCCTTCAGATTGGACTGGTCCTATGCAGCGGGCTCAATCAGAGCAAACTGAAGCAGACAAAGTCCATAAAAGCCATGAGGCTTCCGTAGAATGGTATTTAAGTCTTGGTACAGTACATGGTAATAGTAGATGTGGTCTAATGTGCCAGTCAGCATGCTATTCACACTGGTATGTAGTTACTCAGCCCCTTGGACACAGTTAGGGAGAACATTTTAGGTGTGTATGGTTACATTTACTGTATTAGATAGATAGGGGCCTGCATCATTGCCTACCTGGTGACACACACACCTCTCTGCCTCTCCACTGATATCAGGGAGGAGGAGTGCTGGAGGGATGAGGAGGGTGGAGGATATTTTAACTTGGCCACTCATACCTGCCAGCTCCCCTCCCAGAAAACACTGCATTGCCTTGGTGACAGCGCAGAGAAGCGACCAGATCAATCAGCCAATCCCCAGATGGGATGTGTCCCAAATAGAGAGCACCGTGTTCCCTATATAGTGAACTACTTTTAACCAGAGCCCAATATAGTGCAGTATCTAGCCATTTGGGATGCACCACCATCTGTCAGCCAGGCCCCCAACCCATTCATTATTAATTTGAGAATTACACTGGGGCCTCCTCCAAATGGTGCGGGGCGTTGTGACAAGTTGTGATAGAATATGCAAGGTTCTGAATAATGTAGGATTGAAATACAGTAGTCAGTACAGTATCAGGAACTAACATTTGCATGATATTTCTTCAGTTAGCTGCAGTGCCGGGATAGTGATGTTAGGGGTGACACTTAGTCATGCTGGTGGTGTGTCATAGATGGACTGACTGACGTCTGGCGGGAAGGATTTTAACAGGATAGGCTGTATAGCATTGATTTATTTTTTTTGTATTTTTTTAGGGATCACAGTAACTTGATTCCCTCTTCAATCATTCTTTTGTCTGCATGACGAAACCTGGAGAGATTGGGGCACGTAAAGGGAGTTTATCACATTTAGTTTAAAAGGCGTGTTGCCTAAGTGCCACTTTGTTGCGTTATTGTGTGCATTGGGTATAATCTCCTATTTTAAAGTTCTCCATCGGGGGCTTGCCGTGACTGGAGAGGGGTGAGTGGTGTGGTAACTAATGCAGCCTGGACACAGGCTTAGCGCACTTTTTTGATGTTTGTCCCAGAAATCCAAGGTGCTCTAAGCATAAATGTCCTTGAAGAGAAAGAAGCAGAGATTCCCTGGAGAGGTAGAGATATTCTAATCCTGCACAGAACGAGGAAGTTGACCAAAAAAATAAATGCAGGATTTACCTGAGGGCCTTGCCGATCATAGTTAATGAAACATAACGTTACCTGGCTGATTGTGTACCGTGAAGCTTATTTGGCCTGGAGTCTAAAAAGCTGTTTTTAGAAATGCTGACGTTGGGTTACAAGAAATGATGCATTGGTGATGGGACCAGCTACAGTGATAAACTCCCCTACAAACAGAACCGAAGACAAACCAGCAGGTTATGGCAGTAAGGAGCAGTTGTGCAGTTTGTCTACCCATGTCACGGCTTGTCTGATTTCATCAGTACTGAAACCTTTAAAGACTCTTTGCCCAGCAGTAGCAGTGCCCTCCTGTCCTGTCAGGTTATTAGACCCACTGCTAGAGGACACTCCCTAATCTGTTAGACAGGTTCATGTCCAGTGGCTCTTCAACAGAAAGGGATAACCATTTACTGTACAAATTAGGTTGTTGGAGGGGGGGAACTAGGTTAGCACACTGACCTATTCTGTTACAGGGGAGAGTGACAGACTGAGGTGTGTGTGTACATGCCAGTGGCGGTCAGTGCCGTTTGATGGAGGACGATTTAGTTTATTCATGAGCATGGCCTTATTTCTCTTACAGCATATTGGATGACTCATTCATATTCCATTCACCCAGTTCAATGTTACAACGATAGATTTAGGCAACTACAATATAATCTCATTTTTCTCTATACCCGTCATGAGGTTGCTACAACCTAGCCAATGAATGAACGTTTACAACGTAGGTGCACACAGGTTGAGAGAGAAATTTGAGATGACAGTGACACATGGACAGACAGTGACACATTCAATACCGCCTCGCACACTCTTGCCTGCTGATAGAGGGTGTAATCATTAGTCCAACAGTTGCAAAATAGAGTTTCTATTGGACAAATTCAGGTATGTTTATCCTTGTTTTGTTCCGTTTTAATCCGAATTGTCGTAATGAATACACCCCTGATCATAACAGCCACGTTGTATTCCTTCTCGCATCTATGCGCTCTCCTCCTCCTGATCTTTTCCCTTCGTCACTTGTGGACTTCAGTGCACAACACATCAGCTGTATGTGACCAGGCGAGGGAACCTTTCCAAGCCAAACCATATAACTGCTACACACAGCCTACATCGTTGTCACCATATTAGCTGAAGTAACGTCATCGTCAACATAGCTAATAGAACTAACGCGTTAGTAAACATGCTAGAATCATGCAGTAACATTAGTGTACAGTCAGTAAGCAGTTTAGCACTGACACCGGTGGGCCCCGGTTGCATTAAATTAGTAAAACGAAAAGCTTACCTTGACTTGGAAGAGTTCCAGTGTTGTTGGATAGTCATAGCCAGCTAGCTAACATAGCATCCTTGTGTTTGAGTAGGCTAAACTAGCTAGCTGCATTTGCTAGCTAAGTAAGTGAAACGAAAGTGAAAAAAATGACCTCTTGCTTCTCAATTTTGGAAGAGATTATTTTCTTCACATCTGTTCAACTATTGTCTTTCTCTCTCTTTGACTCAACTACTCACCACACTTTATACATTGCAGTGCTAGCTAGCTGTATCTTATGGTTTCAGTACTAAATTCATTCTCTGATCCTTTGATTGGGTGGATAACATGTCAGTTCATGCTGCAAGAGCTCTGATAGGTTGGAGGACGTCCTCCGGAAGTTGTCATAATTACTGTGTAAGTCTACGGAAGGGGGTGAGAACCATGAGCCTCCTAGGTTTTGTATTGAAGTCAATGTACCCAGAGAAGGACGGAAGCTAGCTGTCCTCCAGGTACAGCGTGGTGCTACCCTACAGAGGGCTGTTGAGGCTACTGTAGACCTTCAATGCAAAATATTATGTTTAAATCAATTATTTGGTGACTTGATTTATATTTAGTATAGTTTTATCTAAAAAGGATAACTTTTTAAATGTTTTACAATTTGTATTTTTATGACAATCACTGAGGAAGATGCTCCTCCCCTTCTTCCTCTGAGGAGCCTCCACTAGTACCTGTGTGTGTGAACCTGCAGCGGTTGTATTATGTAAAGGGGTATGGTTGTTTTGGTTGATTATTTATTTCCCCGTGTCCTTGTTTTCTCTTCGCTGCAGCTGCTGTGTGAGGCAGATCTCCCAGGTGGATCGTAGCAACGCGTCAACTCTAATAGAGCTTCCCCCAGTCCACTCCCCAGCCATCTGACAGACCCAACAAACATCAAAGGTAGCTACCCCACTTCGCCACTCCTCTCTCCGTCTCTCTGCCTGCCTGCAAAAATGTTCTATTGAACACATCATTGAGTCTATTACCTGACAGAGGGGCTTTTTTGTAATCTGAGGAATACAGTGTACCTTTTTTGCTGCTGTTTTTTCTCTTTTTGATACGACTTGCCTTCATTCTGTTGTTATTTCTGATGTTTGAAGCAGGTAGTGTGGTTTTAGATGCTTTAAGTTGACAGTAATTGCAATGTGGATTTCGTGCACTTCTTTGAAAGATGTGCTCCTTTTTTTCATCCCGTTTTTTTCTTTCATCTTGGCTGTAAATACCGGCATCACATGTATTCTCTCTAATTGAGTGTAATGTAACAGATATAGAAAAGACCCTTATTTGATGCCACACTGTAACATTCTGGCTAATATGATGAACAAGCTTACTGAAAATACTGTCCAGAGAGATGATGTATACAATGTTGGTCTACGCTGATAAGAGGTAGACCTAGCTTTATCCTTTATGTTGAGAGACGAGCTTTTCTGGGAGCCCACTCTCTCTGTGAAAGCATGAGCAAAGACTTATATGTGTGTGGAAATACGAGTAAAAATACCAGTGTGTGTGTGTGACTGTGTAGGTCTCAGGGTTTCCACACAGAGAAGAGCTTCGAAGATAAAAGGTGGAAGTAAATCGATGGTAAACAATTACTTACTTTCTTAGCGCTTGAAACTTTTCAGCAATGGTTCGCCACACTCCTCGCTAAGCTTTGCTTATCCTGGCATTGCTATACCCAACAGTGGATTATCATTCACTTTACATTTCCATAGAGGACAGGCGCTTTGAATCCCAAATTGGAGGGTGGATACTGAGGATTGGGTGGCTGAATTTTTTATTTTTTTGTTGGCTCGATGAGAGACAAAAAAGAATCTGTGTGGAAGCCCTGAGACCAAGGCAGTCACACACACACATCTTTAAAGTCCAACTAGATTACCTGTTCTGTTACCAAGCTATTTAAAATGGGCTGATAGGCTATTGTTGGTACCGTTGCGTTTTTAATGCCTTTTAGAATATTAGGCATTAGAAGTGACTGTGTTCTTGGTAGCTAATGGCCTGCTGCGTTGCTAGAGCCAATACCTATTAATCGCTAATGCTAGCCTTTCTTCATTCTCACTCCGACTGCCATTTGTGCAGCGCGCAACTCATAATGAAGCACTCTTCTCTCTCCATTACCCTTGTTTTTCTCTGGAAATGTTTTCCCAGCTCAGAGTGGATGATGATGAGAGCACAAAATTAAATACTACTCTTTTTTTATTCAGTCTCAAATATTTTGTCCTTTCATACTTTCTCAGTTTTTCGTAGACGAAATGTTGAAAAACCCAACACTGAAGGCATAATGTAAAAAAAACTGTCATGTTTAACCACAATTCCATTCAAAATAGGGAGGTTTTCTTCAAGTTTGGGAATAAATCCAGCAATTTTCTGGCCATTCAACATGCTAAAAGACTCCTGAAGCCTAAACTGAATTTCTGACATTAGGATTAATCACTACTAGACTCAGTCATTCCCACATAAATGCTTTGACATTTTGGACAATCTGAAAGAAATATCACCAGTTGCATCCCAAATGGCACCCTATTTCCTACATAGTGTGCTACTTTTACCAGAACACTATGGGCCCTGGTCTAAAGTAGTGCACTATAAAGGGAAGAGGGTGCCATTTGGTATTAAGAATAAGGGCCAGGAATTCAGTGCTTGTTTACATTTCTGAATGATGCCTCTTAATGTCTCCAATTTGGCGGCTAATTGTTTGAATGTATTATCCATCAGAGAGCTCAGGTGGGCTGAGGGGCAGGCTGACCCCAACAACACACACACACACACACACACACACACACACACACACACACACACACACACACACACACACACACACACACACACACACGGATCAGGTGTTTTAGGTAGCCCTTTGTGCCATTGAGACCTCCCTTCTCAGATGGGCATCAGATGGGTTTAGACAAGGAATTCATTTAAACTGCAATTATAGGCCCTTGAAATGGGGGACTTGACAGTCAGGTTTCCAGCCTATCCCTTTTAGCTCCATCAGGATACCAGGCACTGCTGGTCTCACTCAATTACCCTCAACAACCCTCCCCCACCACTCTCTACACCCCACACACCATTTCCCCTGCACTCCTTCCCACTCAGCCCACCCCACATCTGGGTTTTGGGGGGGGGGGGGTGCCTCTATAATGCAATATAAAGCCAGGCTCTATCTCTTTGTTCCTGGTTGAGTCCTCTCAAAGTGGGTCATAATTAATTTGCACTGAACGTCTTAATGTATCATTCAAAGCTCTTTTGGAGGAGGCTATAATGCTAATGAGGCAATACTAATCCAACCTTGGTTTAAATTCTGACACTTTTTAAGGAAGTTGGGCTGAGGCTCAAAAGGCAGTAGCAGCGATTTGATTATATTTGTCCTATGTTCTCAAGGCAGAGTTGGGGTGGATGTGGGTGGCTATAGGTGTATTTGAATGGCCAAGGCTGTACACTGAACAGTGAAGGGCCTCATCAAGATGTTTACTGAAATGACTGGAGCCCTTGTATTGCCATTTGACATTCCATTCTAAAATTCCAAAAGACCTGGGCCCGGTTGCATAAAACATTTTAACTTAATTTCCCCCTTTTTTTAATTAAGTGAAAAAGTTGAGTGTGTACATGAGCTCCTTAAGTGCTTCATTCAGTATGGATATCAATGTAAACAGCATTTGTGGAGGTTAGTGTTGCTTTACTATGCCCTGGTTGCAAAAGGAAAACACCAAGGCACAATTTGTGTTGTGGGCATTGCATATACTTCCTCCATAATCCCCACGATGCGTATTAAAGTAGTGGAGTGGAGGTATACGCCATATCAGTTAATAAGGCTGATGGAACAGATCAGAATGTTTAGCATAAAATGTAGATCAACTCTTATTTCTTCACATTTTAAGCTTAGCAATGTGCACTCAGCGTTAGGCCTCCAAAACGCAATTTGCGACAAAACAGCATTCTAAAATGTGCACCACACATGCGAGGTTTCATGGACATATGGAAATATCCGTTCGAAATTTTGGAAGAGGGAAGATCTAAAGATGCGACAACTATCACGGGTTGCTAATATGACTAGGATAATGCCTTTGGCTGCTAGACAATGAAAGCTGGTTAATAAAAGAAAACCAATAGAACAGGCGAAATCGTACAGTATAAGGAAGTCTTTTATAAAATAATTGCCTTATTTCTATGGTGGGATTTTGGTTAGGCTACTTTGAAGCAAGGCAAGACATGCCTCATAATATGAAGTAAAACATCCAGGTTTCAGGAACAGGGAAAATATCGCGGTGCCTAATGATAGGCATAACTGTCTGATGGTAGATGGAAAGGCTTTACAAAAAACTTAAAATACATGTTAACTGCAAAGTAGCTTATCATGATTATTTGCATCAATCCAGTGGCCATTAATTGCTCAAACTCCATCTCATGTGTGGTAAAGAAATGCTGCTAACCAAACAACAGTGCTATATGCCAGTGCACTTGAATTAAAGGGTAACTACGCTCAAAGATGAACATTTCCTTGATTTTTCCCAGACCTCAGTGGGCTCCTGATGTGGTTTAACCATGGTTCTGGACTTAGAACATCAAATTTTGTTTTTGACAACAACAAAAACATTTACTGAGCAAAAAAATACAAAATAATCTATAACTTACATGTGAATTTCTGAGTCAGTCATTTATCAGCCTCATTTATCAGTTTTAATAGTGGGCATACTATCACCCTACTTGCACAATATAGCTTGGGTTGGCGTGACTGAAAGACCAATATGGGATTAATCATTTTAGGTACCGCCACCGTTTCTCATTTTTTACACAGGGTGCCTTTCCTTCACTGGGCACGCCATTTGGGATTTTTTGGGGCAAAATTGCAGAATACCCACTTCTCCAGGCATGGCTCACTACACCACTGGTGGGGAGGATTTCTAGCTGAGTTCTCCTGGGGAGGGGAGGGCTTTGAAGAGTGCGGCTGGCTGGCTGGCTGGCTGGCTGGCTGGCTGGCTGGCTGGCTGCATCTCCCCGTCAGGACCACCACCATGCTGGAAGTGTGGGCGTGTGATTACATTTATTACCAGGCTATTTTGAGCACAATACAGGCCCATGTTTGTGCTGTTAACACATTTATCCTTTAGGAAAAGCTCCGCACCGGCATAACTGGGACTCAGGACTCGGCCTCAGAGCAAGTGCTGCATTCTGCGTTCCCTCTGTGGTAGAACAGAATATACACTGATTTTCCCTTTGAGTGGTTACCTCATTAGAGCAGTCAAATCTATCACATCATTTGTGGAATTAAGTTAATTACGTTTTAATCTTTCAGCTTTGAATGTTATGAAAATGAGTTACACCATTTCTTCAATAATGTTATCACCACACAATGCCATGCTTGGCATCCCAGTGTGTTTTGGACTTAGTGGCGTGGATAACAGGGGTGTTGGTGATTGGTGGATGGTGTTAAGCAGGGGGAGACATTGGCGTGATCTCTTCTCCCTGTCCCTTCAGCCCCAGACCATTAGCAAACATCTGCTGTGGTAAAGTCTTAAACCAGTCCTGTGTTTTGAGGGGGGAATTCTTCAAATTCACTGCCTGGGTACTCTGGGCTATTTTCAGAGTGGCCAGGAGTTAACGGTAATGATAAGCTCTCTGGGTGTAGCTCACATGCCTTCCATATTCCACTTGTGAATCAGGAGGGGAGCAGCTAGCTAGCGCCCATGGTCCCTGCCCTGGCACCTGTCCCCCTCTCTAGCCCCAAGGGAGGGTGAAACACTGGACTTACCCTGTCCAGGAGTCTATCAACTGTGTCCAATCAACATGGCTCACGAACTATCACTTTCAGCTGTCTCAAAACGTAGATAAAATGGTGGCCGCTAGGCTAGACAAGTACTATACTATATTTACCATAGACCAGAACCACAATTTTGATGTTGAAAGCGGTGACAAACATATCCAGTAAGCCCCCCCCCCCACCACCACCCGATCTCTTTGAAAAGGAATAGTCCTGAAAAGTACAGATTAGGATTTGTGATTGTGGGCATAGCCTTTATCAGGCCTCTCAGGTTTGTCTGTGTGGAGAAAGAAAACGACAAGGAAAAAGCCCCCGTCAACACCAAACTACCACTGCACCACCACACCCCTCATCCCATCGCATCACTCCCTGACCCATCACCGGCTCAACTTCAAGTGACATGAGCTCCTCCATTCAGCTTTACTTTGAGTGGTGTCAGACCATTCTCCATTCTGGATAAATAATTGATCAGCCAGAAACAAACATCAAAGGGGATTGTTCGCTTCAAAGGGAATAGGGGTCTCTCTCTCTGACTCTCACCCTCTAGTTCCTATATGGAGAACAGGGAGTTTTTTATACATGTGCGCATATGGACTCACACACTCACACCCGCGCACACACATATTGCAATCCAACCTGCTCAGGATTCTAATCAACATATCTGCATCTCCTGCCATGCTAACTCTCTTTCTCTCGCTCTCCTTTTCTCTCGCTCTCCTTTTCTCACGCTCGCTCGCTCTCCTTTTCTCACGCTCGCTCGCTCTCCTTTTCTCACGCTCGCTCGCTCTCCTTTTCTCTCGCTCGCTCGCTCTCCTTTTCTCACGCTCGCTCGCTCGCTCGCTCTCCTTTTCTCACGCTCGCTCGCTCGCTCGCTCTCCTTTTCTCACGCTCTCCTTTTCTCACGCTCGCTCGCTCGCTCTCCTTTTCGCTCGCTCGCTCTCCTTTTCTCACGCTCGCTCGCTCGCTCGCTCTCCTTTTCTCACGCTCGCTCTCCTTTTCTCACGCTCGCTCTCCTTTTCTCACGCTCGCTCGCTCTCCTTTTCTCACGCTCGCTCGCTCTCCTTTTCTCACGCTCGCTCGCTCACTCGCTCGCTCTCCTTTTCGCACGCTCGCTCGCTCTCCTTTTCTCACGCTCGCTCGCTCGCTCTCCTTTTCTCACGCTCGCTCGCTTGCTCGCTCTCCTTTTCTCACGCTCGCTCGCTCTCCTTTTCTCACGTTCGCTCGCTCGCTCTCCTTTTCTCACGCTCGCTCGCTCTCCTTTTCTCACGCTCGCTCGTTCTCCTTTTCTCACGCTCGCTCGCTCTCCTTTTCTCACGCTCGCTTGCTCGCTCTCCTTTTCTCACGCTCGCTCGTAATCCTTTTCTCACGCTCGCTCGCTCTCCTTTTCTCACGCTCGCTCGCTCTCCTTTTCTCACGCTCGCTCGCTCTCCTTTTCTCACGCTCGCTCGCTCTCCTTTTCTCACGCTCGCTCGCTCTCCTTTTCTCACGCTCGCTCGCTCTCCTTTTCTCACGCTCGCTCGCTCTCCTTTTCTCTCGCTCGCTCGCTCTCCTTTTCTCTCGCTCGCTCGCTCTCCTTTTCTCTCGCTCGCTCGCTCTCCTTTTCTCTCGCTCGCTCGCTCTCCTTTTCTCTCGCTCGCTCGCTCTCCTTTTCTCACGTTCGCTCGCTCGCTCTCCTTTTCTCACGCTCGCTCTCCTTTTCTCACGCTCGCTCTCCTTTTCTCACGCTCGCTCTCCTTTTCTCACGCTCGCTCGCTCGTTCTCCTTTTCTCACGCTCGCTCGCTCGCTCTCCTTTTCTCACGCTCGCTCGCTCGCTCTCCTTTTCTCACGCTCGCTCGCTCGCTCTCCTTTTCTCTCGCTCGCTCGCTCTCCTTTTCTCTCGCTCGCTCGCTCTCCTTTTCTCTCGCTCTCCTTTTCTCTCGCTCGCTCTCCTTTTCTCTCGCTCGCTCGCTCCCTTTTCTCTCGCTCGCTCTCCTTTTCTCTCGCTCGCTCTCCTTTTCTCTCGCTCGCTCTCCTTTTCTCTCGCTCGCTCTCCTTTTCTCACGCTCGCTCTCCTTTTCTCACGCTCGCTCGCTCGCTCTCCTTTTCTCTCGCTCGCTCGCTCTCCTTTTCTCTCGCTCGCTCGCTCTCCTTTTCTCTCGCTCGCTCGCTCTCCTTTTCGCTCGCTCGCTCTCCTTTTCTCTCGCTCGCTCGCTCGCTCTCCTTTTCTCTCGCTCGCTCGCTCGCTCTCCTTTTCTCTCGCTCGCTCGCTCTCCTTTTCTCTCGCTCGCTCGCTCTCCTTTTCTCTCGCTCGCTCGCTCTCCTTTTCTCTCGCTCGCTCGCTCTCCTTTTCTCTCGCTCGCTCTCCTTTTCTCTCGCTCGCTCTCCTTTTCTCACGCTCGCTCTCCTTTTCTCACGCTCGCTCGCTCGCTCTCCTTTTCTCACGCTCGCTCGCTCGCTCTCCTTTTCTCACGCTCGCTCGCTCGCTCTCCTTTTCTCACGCTCGCTCGCTCGCTCTCCTTTTCTCACGCTCGCTCGCTCGCTCTCCTTTTCTCTCGCTCGCTCGCTCTCCTTTTCGCTCGCTCGCTCTCCTTTTCTCTCGCTCGCTCGCTCTCCTTTTCTCTCGCTCGCTCGCTCTCCTTTTCTCTCGCTCGCTCGCTCTCCTTTTCTCTCGCTCGCTCGCTCTCCTTTTCTCTCGCTCGCTCTCCTTTTCGCTCGCTCGCTCTCCTTTTCGCTCGCTCGCTCTCCTTTTCGCTCGCTCTCCTTTTCTCACGCTCGTCTCGCTCGCTCTGCTTTTCTCACGCTCGCTCGTCTCGCTCGCTCTGCTTTTCTCACGCTCGCCTCGCTCGCTCGCTCTGCTTTTCTCACGCTCGCTCGCTCACTCTGCTTTTCGCTCGCTCGCTCGCTCTGCTTTTCTCACGCTCGCTCGCTCGCTCTCCTTTTCGCTCGCTCGCTCTCCTTTTCGATCGCTCGATCTCCTTTTCGATCGCTCGCTCTCCTTTTCGATCGCTCGCTCTCCTTTTCGATCGCTCGCTCTCCTTTTCGATCGCTCGCTCTCCTTTTCGATCGCTCGCTCTCCTTTTCGCTCGCTCGCTCTCCTTTTCGCTCGCTCGCTCCCCTTTTCGCTCGCTCGCTCGCTCCCTCTCCGCTCGCTCGCTCGCTCCCTCTCCTTCGCTCTCCTTTTCTCACGCTCCCTCTCCTTCGCTCTCCTTTTCTCACGCTCGCTCTCCTTTTCTCTCGCTCGCTCTCCTTTTCTCTCGCTCGCTCTCCTTTTCTCTCGCTCGCTCGCTCTCCTTTTCTCTCGCTCGCTCGCTCTCCTTTTCTCACGCTCGCTCGCTCTCCTTTTCTCACGCTCGCTCGCTCTCCTTTTCTCACGCTCGCTCGCTCTCCTTTTCTCTCGCTCGCTCGCTCTGCTTTTCTCTCGCTCGCTCGCTCTCCTTTTCTCTCGCTCGCTCGCTCTGCTTTTCTCTCGCTCGCTCGCTCTGCTTTTCTCACGCTCGCTCGCTCTGCTTTTCTCACGCTCGCTCTGCTTTTCTCTCGCTCGCTCGCTCGCTCTGCTTTTCTCTCGCTCGCTCGCTCTCTTTTTCTCACGCTCGCTGTCCTTTTCTCACGCTCGTCTCGCTCGCTCTGCTTTTCTCACGCTCGTCTCGCTCGCTCTGCTTTTCTCACGCTCGTCTCGCTCGCTCTGCTTTTCTCACGCTCGTCTCGCTCGCTCTGCTTTTCTCACGCTCGTCTCGCTCGCTCTGCTTTTCTCACGCTCGTCTCGCTCGCTCTGCTTTTCTCACGCTCGTCTCGCTCGCTCTGCTTTTCTCACGCTCGCTCGCTCTGCTTTTCTCACGCTCGCTCGCTCTGCTTTTCTCACGCTCGCTCGCTCTGCTTTTCTCACGCTCGCTCTGCTTTTCTCACGCCCGTCTCGCTCGCTTTGCTTTTCTCACGCTCGTCTCGCTCGCTCTGCTTTTCTCACGCTCGTCTCGCTCTCTCTGCTTTTCTCACGCTCGTCTCGCACGCTCTCTACCTCCCAACTCTCTCTACCTCTCCAGCTCTCTCGCTCGCTCGCTCGCTCTCTCTCTCTCTCTGTTGTAGTTAGTTCAAAGATGAGTTGATAGATGTCCTTGTGTGGTTTCAGATGGAATACAGCATGTGTTATGAGTTTGTTATTGCTCAGTGATGCATCTCTTTCCCCACTTGACTTTCTGGACCTTGAAAACAATGCTGTCATATCTGTTTCAACCCGTCTGATCTAAAATCTCATTCTCTTCCCCTTTCTTTTCCCTTTTTTCCCAGCTTTTCTTCCTTCTAACCATCAGGCTCTTCCACTCCGTTTACTGTCTCTGCAGAGGGGGATGACTGTTATCTAACTGCTCTGTCTACCAATCTACTAGGTGTGTATTCATAACACCCTGTGCATGTGTGAGTTTGTGTGCACAGTTGTGTGTATGACACTTGATGTACTGTATCCTTACTCTCATTTGTTACGTGATCAACTCCCTTGATATCGTTCCACCATCCATTATTGATACCAGTGTTTGACAGTGACATAGGCTATACATCATTTTGTGTCTGTTTACGGAAGCTGGTGACGGGAACAGTATCATATAGGCATGGTTGGCAAGTCAAGTTGTGGAGCATGCACGTCTTGGGTGTATGCCTGTGGAAATGTACTGTGGGTCTCTTCCACATGCATCAATGCTGGGCATGTGCATGTACTGGAAATGAGCAGTTGCATTGATAGCGCTACCAGGTGAAGTAAGACACAGACATTTGTGGAGGAAAATCACCTCATCCTGAACCACCGCCAATTGTCTATTTGAAGATTGTTTGCAATTGTGTGCAATGCTCATCCATGTTTTGACATGTATGTGGGACTGTGTATTTGGCGCACTCTGTAAGTGTTTTTAAAAGAAAATGTTATTCTTCTGTCTTCATAGGCACCTTCGTGTTTAGTAGAATACAGCCATCAAGCAACCATGTCAGACAGGTTGAGTGTCGGTAATGACCCGGTGACCCCCTCCTTCTCTCTGATCTACCTATTAAAGCTCAGCTCAGTCCAACCTAGCCCTGCTCCCCTGACTCAACATCCGGCCACCCTCAGCCATGGAGGACTATGAGGTGTGCTCGGCCGCCAGTATCCTGGCTTCGGTGAAAGAGCAGGAGGCGCGTTTCGAGCGTCTGACCCGGGCGCTGGAGGAGGAGCGACGCAACGTCTCCCTGCAGCTGGAGCGTTCCAACATAACAGCCGACAGGCTGGGAGGGACTGGGCCTAATGCTAACCTGCCACCCAACAGCCAACCCCTGGCCTGGCAGCAGGTGGTGATGCAGGTAAATCATGCCAGCACGCCCCGCCTGCCCGTCCCCCTAACTCCCTGCTTACTCCGACTATCCAATCCCCCTCCATTTGAGCTGCTCTGGCCGCTCTCATTCCATCGCTCTACACCATCATATGTATTTGGCTCATTGCACTCGAGGCGACGTGTGGTGACGCCATCTCTTTCTCCTGGGCGGCTGGCAGCTGATCCAAGCCCTTATGTTATTCCTGATCTGTTGTGCTGCCTGGATGGTGACGTAATCATTACAATGTGATGTGGTGATCCCATCGCCTTCTACCCAGTGCTCTTTTGATATTGTTTTGTGGTCTTGCTGTTGATTGGATTGTGTCTGTTCATCCGGTTCTGTCTGTGGCTGAAGGAAGTTTAGGTCTTGGTCGGGCCTTGGCTGGGCCTGGGAGTGGAGTACGGACCTCTCTGGCTGGGGGTGTGTTAAAGGAGATGTGAAGTGAGGCAGACATGATCCGCTGAAATGTCATCGAAATGCCCGTTTGATTTATAGTACAGAGCAAACTCCCGCATGAACAGACCAAGGGAGGGAAATGTTACTGCCGCAATTTCCTCTGTCATTAAATCGTAAGGTCAAGTGTTAGATCTTATACAGAAAGAACACTATTGCTCACGGTGTTGGTTTTAAAACCAAATGATTGGGAACAGGTATGTGTGTGTACTAAGCCTTGCGGATGGGCATTTCCATGCATGCACTGCTTTTAGAATTTTCCTCCCAAAATGTATTTCTTCTTCACAGATTGTGCCAACGTTAATTTCTCTGGCTCGTTGCCATTTTAGATGACATAAGAGATGATTAAGTCTCAAGCGTGGCAGCCCAGCCCATCACTCACGGCTGGCTAACTGCTATGGCCCGTCACCTGTCTCTCTGCATCGTGGGGTCAATTGTGTGGAACGGCCCGCCACACACAGGCCCGCTCAACGTTTTACACACCCCACTGCTCTTTAAACGTAGCTCATTCACAATGAACCAGTCTGGACCGCTCGCTCCAAACCGCTCGTAAACACTGCAGCAAATTGGCTGGGCCGCAATTAATTGTTTTGTAAATTAAAAAATATATATTTTGTTGTACTGTTTCGGTGAATAACCATGATTTATTCATCCCCGTGTAATTACCTGATGGAGTGTGGAGTGGATGGCAGGGACGGGGATGTTGATCATCATTGTGGTTCGCCTGCTCCGCCGTCTGCCCCAAGGGCTGCAGAAGGCACCTGCATGGTTGGCTTAGCAGCAAAGCTGGCTCATCATGAGGCTCTCTATCCTACCTATCTATCTACCTATCTATCTATCTATCTATCTATCTATCTATCTATCTATCTGGACCATGGACGGAGCCTACGTTACACCATGAGGTTGTACAGTGCGTTCGTTAAGTATTCAGACCCTTTGACTTTTTCCACATTTTGATTATTCTAGAATTGATTAAAATGTAATTTTTTTTCCTCCTCAGTCTACACACAGTACCCTATAATGACAAAGTAAAAACAGGTTTTTAGAAATGTTTGTGTATTTATTACAAATAAACTGAAATATCACATTAACATAAGTATTCAGACCCTTTACTCAGTACTTTGTTGAAGTACCTTTGGCAGAGATTACAGCCTCGCGTCTTCTTGGGTATGACGCTACAAGCTTGGCACATCTGTATTTGGGGAGTTTCTCCCATTCTTCTCTGCAGATCCTTTCAAGCTCTGTCAGGTTGGATGGGGTGTGTTGTTGCACAGCTGTTTTCAGGTCGCTCCAGAGATGTTTGAGCGGGTTCAATTCCGGTCTCTGGCTGGGCCACTCAAGGACATTGAGACTTGTCCCAAAACAACTCTTGCATTGTCTTGGCTGTGTGCTTAGGGTTGTTGTCCTGCTGGAATGTGAACCTTCGCCCTAGTCCGAGGTCCTGAGCGTTCTGGAGTAGATTTTCATCAAGGATCTCTCTGTGCTTTGCGCTGTAAATCTTTCCCTCTCCTGACTTGTCTCCCAGTCCCTGCCGCTGAAAAACATCCCCACTGCCACCACCATGCTTCATCGTAGGGATGGTGTCAGGTTTCCTCCAGACGTGACGCTTGGCATTCAGGCCAATGAGTTCAATCTTGGTTTCATCAGACCAGAGAATCTTGGTTCTCATGGTCAGAGTCCTTTAGGTGCCTTTTGGCAAACTCCAAGCGGACTGTCATCTGCCTTTTACTGAGGAGTGGCTTCTGTCTGGCCAATCTACCATAACGGCCTGATTGGTGGAGTGCTGCAGAGATGGTTGTACTTCTGGAAGGCTCTGCCATCTCCACAGAATAACTGTGGAGCGACCATTGGGCGCTTGGTCACCTCCTGAGCAAGGCCCTTCTCTGATTGCTCAGTTTTGCCGGGTGGCCAGCTCTAGTA
This sequence comes from Salmo salar, assembly GCF_965601325.2. Taxonomy (NCBI): domain Eukaryota; kingdom Metazoa; phylum Chordata; class Actinopteri; order Salmoniformes; family Salmonidae; genus Salmo; species Salmo salar. The sequence goes on along the minus strand of NC_138314.1, from coordinate 13,404,155 downwards.
AGAGTCTTAGTGGTTCCAAACTACTATTTAAGAATGATGGAGGCCACTGTGTTCTTGGGGACCTTCAATACTGCAGAATTATTTTTGTACCCTTCCACAGATCTGTGCCTCGGAGCTCTACGGATAATTCCTTCGACATCATGGCTTGGTTTTTGCTCTGACATGCACTGTCAACTGTGGGACCTTATATAGACAAGGGGGTACCTTTTTTCAAATCATGTCCAATCAATTGAATTTACCACAGGTGGACTCCAATCAAGTTGTAGAAACATCTCAAGGATGATCAATTTCAAGTCTCATAGCAAAGGGTCTGAATACTTACGTAAATAAGGTATTTCTGTTTTTTATTTTGAATATATTTGCAAACATTTCTAAAAACCTGTTTTCGCTTTGCCATTTTGGGGATATTGTGTGTAGACTGAAAATAATGTAATCCATTTTAGAATAAGGCTGTAATGTAACAAAATGTGAATAAAGTCAAGGGGTCTGAATACTTTCCGAATGCGCTGTATATATGAGGATGGAGGAATGTACCCGGCTCTCTGTTGGACGAAGTAAGGCATCCGACTCTCCTTACCTTTCTGCTCACACACACACACACACACACACACACACACACACACCCTCTTTCCTCCCTGCATGATGGATTAAATGGTCCAGGGGTCAGCGGCCTTTTGCTCGGGGGCTCCCAGTCGTCAGCGTAGGGGTAGCGATCGATGGGCCCATCTGTTATTTAAAGTTGGGGTCAGAGAGGAGAAGCAGTCGGTCTGATTAATGGAACAGCGAGTAGGTTCTTAATAAAATTGATTTAGACGGAGCTCTATAGCTAGCAGCTGACACTGTTTTCTGTCCTGCCTTGTTGTTCTCTAGTTCTGCTGTTTTGGATGCAAGCCTTTGACAAGGTGGTTCCAAAACATTCCAAAATTCATGACCAAAATGGTTTATACCCCTCAAACGCAACTCTTGTTCTCAAAGCCAGTTCCACTGCAGTTTTTTCATTTGTTCCCCTCTAATCAGGGTCTGATTTAGACCTGGGACACCAGGTGGGTGCAATTGATTATCCGGTAAAACAGAAAAGTAGCAGGCCTCTGGACCTCTTAGGGTAAGAGCTGAAGCTTGTGCGAACACAATGTCAGCAGTGGGTTATTGGAATCCCCAGAGTAGACGGAGGTTTGTAAAGACAGTCTGATCATTAGGTGAGAGGGGGAGGAGATCCACCCTGATCCTGCTGTTCACAGGTGTGTTTGAGCGTCCTGACTGGGGTGTGTGTTTGAGCGTCCTGACTGGGGCGTGTGTTTGAGCGTCCTGACTGTGGCGTGTGTTTGAGCGTCCTGACTGGGGTGTGTGTTTGAGCGTCCTGACTGGGGCGTGTGTTTGAGCGTCCTGACTGTGGCGTGTGTTTGAGCGTCCTGACTGGGGCGTGTGTTTGAGCGTCCTGACTGGGGTGTGTGTTTGAGCGTCCTGACTGTGGCGTGTGTTTGAGCGTCCTGACTGGGGTGTGTGTTTGAGCGTCCTGACTGGGGTGTGTGTTTGAGCGTCCTGACTGGGGCGTGTGTTTGAGCGTCCTGACTGTGGCGTGTGTTTGAGCGTCCTGACTGGGGTGTGTGTTTGAGCGTCCTGACTGTGGTGTGTGTTTGAGCGTCCTGACTGTGGCGTGTGTTTGAGCGTCCTGACTGTGGCGTGTGTTTGAGCGTCCTGACTGTGGCGTGTGTTTGAGCGTCCTGACTGGGGTGTGTGTTTGAGCGTCCTGACTGTGGCGTGTGTTTGAGCGTCCTGACTGGGGTGTGTTTGAGCGTCCTGACTGTGGCGTGTGTTTGAGCGTCCTGACTGGGGTGTGTGTTTGAGCGTCCTGACTGTGGTGTGTGTTTGAGCGTCCTGACTGTGGCGTGTGTTTGAGCGTCCTGACTGTGGCGTGTGTTTGAGCGTCCTGACTGTGGCGTGTGTTTGAGCGTCCTGACTGGGGTGTGTGTTTGAGCGTCCTGACTGTGGCGTGTGTTTGAGCGTCCTGACTGGGGTGTGTGTTTGAGCGTCCTGACTGTGGCGTGTGTTTGAGCGTCCTGACTGGGGTGTGTGTTTGAGCGTCCTGACTGTGGCGTGTGTTTGAGCGTCCTGACTGGGGTGTGTGTTTGAGCGTCCTGACTGTGGCGTGTGTTTGAGCGTCCTGACTGTGGCGTGTGTTTGAGCGTCCTGACTGTGGCGTGTGTTTGAGCGTCCTGACTGTGGCGTGTGTTTGAGCGTCCTGACTGGGGTGTGTGTTTGAGCGTCCTGACTGGGGTGTGCGTTTGAGCGTCCTGACTGGGGTGTGTGTTTGAGCGTCCTGACTGTGGCGTGTGTTTGAGCGTCCTGACTGTGGTGTGTTTGAGCGTCCTGACTGTGGTGTGTTTGAGCGTCCTGACTGTGGTGTGTTTGAGCGTCCTGACTGTGGCGTGTGTTTGAGCGTCCTGACTGTGGCGTGTGTTTGAGCGTCCTGACTGTGGCGTGTGTTTGAGCGTCCTGACTGTGGCGTGTGTTTGAGCGTCCTGACTGGGGCGTGTGTTTGAGCGTCCTGACTGTGGCGTGTGTTTGAGCGTCCTGACTGTGGCGTGTGTTTGAGCGTCCTGACTGGGGTGTGTGTTTGAGCGTCCTGACTGGGGTGTGTGTTTGAGCGTCCTGACTGGGGTGTGTGTTTGAGCGTCCTGACTGTGGCGTGTGTTTGAGCGTCCTGACTGTGGTGTGTTTGAGCGTCCTGACTGTGGTGTGTTTGAGCGTCCTGACTGTGGTGTGTTTGAGCGTCCTGACTGTGGCGTGTGTTTGAGCGTCCTGACTGGGGTGTGTGTTTGAGCGTCCTGACTGGGGTGTGTGTTTGAGCGTCCTGACTGGGGTGTGTGTTTGAGCGTCCTGACTGTGGCGTGTGTTTGAGCGTCCTGACTGTGGTGTGTTTGAGCGTCCTGACTGTGGTGTGTTTGAGCGTCCTGACTGTGGTGTGTTTGAGCGTCCTGACTGTGGCGTGTGTTTGAGCGTCCTGACTGTGGCGTGTGTTTGAGCGTCCTGACTGTGGCGTGTGTTTGAGCGTCCTGACTGTGGCGTGTGTTTGAGCGTCCTGACTGGGGCGTGTGTTTGAGCGTCCTGACTGGGGCGTGTGTTTGAGCGTCCTGACTGGGGCGTGTGTTTGAGCGTCCTGACTGGGGCGTGTGTTTGAGCGTCCTGACTGGGGTGTGTGTTTGAGCGTCCTGACTGTGGCGTGTGTTTGAGCGTCCTGACTGGGGTGTGTTTGAGCGTCCTGACTGGGGTGTGTGTTTGAGCGTCCTGACTGTGGCGTGTGTTTGAGCGTACTGACTGGGGTGTGTTTGAGCGTCTTGACTGGGGTGTGTGTTTGAGCGTCCTGACTGGGGTGTGTGTTTGAGCGTCCTGACTGTGGCGTGTGTTTGAGCGTCCTGACTGGGGTGTGTTTGAGCGTCCTGACTGTGGCGTGTGTTTGAGCGTCCTGACTGGGGTGTGTGTTTGAGCGTCCTGACTGTGGTGTGTGTTTGAGCGTCCTGACTGTGGCGTGTGTTTGAGCGTCCTGACTGTGGCGTGTGTTTGAGCGTCCTGACTGTGGCGTGTGTTTGAGCGTCCTGACTGGGGTGTGTGTTTGAGCGTCCTGACTGTGGCGTGTGTTTGAGCGTCCTGACTGGGGTGTGTGTTTGAGCGTCCTGACTGTGGCGTGTGTTTGAGCGTCCTGACTGGGGTGTGTGTTTGAGCGTCCTGACTGTGGCGTGTGTTTGAGCGTCCTGACTGGGGTGTGTGTTTGAGCGTCCTGACTGTGGCGTGTGTTTGAGCGTCCTGACTGTGGCGTGTGTTTGAGCGTCCTGACTGTGGCGTGTGTTTGAGCGTCCTGACTGTGGCGTGTGTTTGAGCGTCCTGACTGGGGTGTGTGTTTGAGCGTCCTGACTGGGGTGTGCGTTTGAGCGTCCTGACTGGGGTGTGTGTTTGAGCGTCCTGACTGTGGCGTGTGTTTGAGCGTCCTGACTGTGGTGTGTTTGAGCGTCCTGACTGTGGTGTGTTTGAGCGTCCTGACTGTGGTGTGTTTGAGCGTCCTGACTGTGGCGTGTGTTTGAGCGTCCTGACTGTGGCGTGTGTTTGAGCGTCCTGACTGTGGCGTGTGTTTGAGCGTCCTGACTGTGGCGTGTGTTTGAGCGTCCTGACTGGGGCGTGTGTTTGAGCGTCCTGACTGTGGCGTGTGTTTGAGCGTCCTGACTGTGGCGTGTGTTTGAGCGTCCTGACTGGGGTGTGTGTTTGAGCGTCCTGACTGGGGTGTGTGTTTGAGCGTCCTGACTGGGGTGTGTGTTTGAGCGTCCTGACTGTGGCGTGTGTTTGAGCGTCCTGACTGTGGTGTGTTTGAGCGTCCTGACTGTGGTGTGTTTGAGCGTCCTGACTGTGGTGTGTTTGAGCGTCCTGACTGTGGCGTGTGTTTGAGCGTCCTGACTGGGGTGTGTGTTTGAGCGTCCTGACTGGGGTGTGTGTTTGAGCGTCCTGACTGGGGTGTGTGTTTGAGCGTCCTGACTGTGGCGTGTGTTTGAGCGTCCTGACTGTGGTGTGTTTGAGCGTCCTGACTGTGGTGTGTTTGAGCGTCCTGACTGTGGTGTGTTTGAGCGTCCTGACTGTGGCGTGTGTTTGAGCGTCCTGACTGTGGCGTGTGTTTGAGCGTCCTGACTGTGGCGTGTGTTTGAGCGTCCTGACTGTGGCGTGTGTTTGAGCGTCCTGACTGGGGCGTGTGTTTGAGCGTCCTGACTGGGGCGTGTGTTTGAGCGTCCTGACTGGGGCGTGTGTTTGAGCGTCCTGACTGGGGCGTGTGTTTGAGCGTCCTGACTGGGGTGTGTGTTTGAGCGTCCTGACTGTGGCGTGTGTTTGAGCGTCCTGACTGGGGTGTGTTTGAGCGTCCTGACTGGGGTGTGTGTTTGAGCGTCCTGACTGTGGCGTGTGTTTGAGCGTACTGACTGGGGTGTGTTTGAGCGTCTTGACTGGGGTGTGTGTTTGAGCGTCCTGACTGGGGTGTGTGTTTGAGCGTCCTGACTGGGGTGTGTGTTTGAGCGTCCTGACTGGGGTGTGTTTGAGCGTCCTGACTGTGGCGTGTGTTTGAGCGTCCTGACTGTGGCGTGTGTTTGAGCGTCCTGACTGTGGCGTGTGTTTGAGCGTCCTGACTGTGGCGTGTGTTTGAGCGTCCTGACTGTGGCGTGTGTTTGAGCGTCCTGACTGTGGTGTGTTTGAGCGTCCTGACTGTGGCGTGTGTTTGAGCGTCCTGACTGTGGCGTGTGTTTGAGCGTCCTGACTGGGGTGTGTGTTTGAGCGTCCTGACTGTGGCGTGTGTTTGAGCGTCCTGACTGGGGTGTGTTTGAGCGTCCTGACTGGGGTGTGTTTGAGCGTCCTGACTGGGGTGTGTTTGAGCGTCCTGACTGGGGTGTGTTTGAGCGTCCTGACTGGGGTGTGTTTGAGCGTCCTGACTGGGGTGTGTTTGAGCGTCCTGACTGGGGCGTGTGTTTGAGCGTCCTGACTGTGGCGTGTGTTTGAGCGTCCTGACTGTGGCGTGTGTTTGAGCGTCCTGACTGTGGTGTGTTTGAGCGTCCTGACTGTGGTGTGTTTGAGCGTCCTGACTGGGGTGTGTTTGAGCGTCCTGACTGTGGTGTGTTTGAGCGTCCTGACTGTGGCGTGTGTTTGAGCGTCCTGACTGTGGCGTGTGTTTGAGCGTCCTGACTGTGGCGTGTGTTTGAGCGTCCTGACTGGGGTGTGTTTGAGCGTCCTGACTGGGGTGTGTTTGAGCGTCCTGACTGGGGTGTGTTTGAGCGTCCTGACTGGGGTGTGTTTGAGCGTCCTGACTGTGGCGTGTGTTTGAGCGTCCTGACTGGGGCGTGTGTTTGAGCGTCCTGACTGTGGCGTGTGTTTGAGCGTCCTGACTGTGGCGTGTGTTTGAGCGTCCTGACTGTGGCGTGTGTTTGAGCGTCCTGACTGGGGTGTGTTTGAGCGTCCTGACTGGGGTGTGTGTTTGAGCGTCCTGACTGGGGCGTGTGTTTGAGCGTCCTGACTGGGGCGTGTGTTTGAGCGTCCTGACTGGGGCGTGTGTTTGAGCGTCCTGACTGGGGTGTGTGTTTGAGCGTCCTGACTGGGGTGTGTGTTTGAGCGTCCTGACTGGGGCGTGTGTTTGAGCGTCCTGACTGGGGCGTGTGTTTGAGCGTCCTGACTGGGGCGTGTGTTTGAGCGTCCTGACTGGGGTGTGTGTTTGAGCGTCCTGACTGGGGTGTGTGTTTGAGCGTCCTGACTGTGGCGTGTGTTTGAGCGTCCTGACTGGGGTGTGTTTGAGCGTCCTGACTGGCGTGTGTTTGAGCGTCCTGACTGGGGTGTGTTTGAGCGTCCTGACTGGGGTGTGTTTGAGCGTCCTGACTGTGGCGTGTGTTTGAGCGTCCTGACTGTGGCGTGTGTTTGAGCGTCCTGACTGTGGCGTGTGTTTGAGCGTCCTGACTGGGGTGTGTGTTTGAGCGTCCTGACTGGGGCGTGTGTTTGAGCGTCCTGACTGGGGCGTGTGTTTGAGCGTCCTGACTGGGGCGTGTGTTTGAGCGTCCTGACTGGGGTGTGTGTTTGAGCGTCCTGACTGTGGCGTGTGTTTGAGCGTCCTGTCTGGGGCGTGTGTTTGAGCGTCCTGACTGGGGTGTGTGTTTGAGCGTCCTGACTGGGGTGTGTGTTTGAGCGTCCTGACTGTGGCGTGTGTTTGAGCGTCCTGACTGGGGTGTGTGTTTGAGCGTCCTGACTGGGGTGTGTGTTTGAGCGTCCTGACTGGGGTGTGTGTTTGAGCGTCCTGACTGTGGCGTGTGTTTGAGCGTCCTGACTGGGGTGTGTGTTTGAGCGTCCTGACTGGGGTGTGTTTGAGCGTCCTGACTGGGGTGTGTTTGAGCGTCCTGACTGTGGCGTGTTTGAGCGTCCTGACTGTGGCGTGTTTGAGCGTCCTGACTGTGGCGTGTGTTTGAGCGTCCTGACTGTGGCGTGTGTTTGAGCGTCCTGACTGTGGCGTGTGTTTGAGCGTCCTGACTGGGGTGTGTTTGAGCGTCCTGACTGGGGTGTGTTTGAGCGTCCTGACTGGGGTGTGTTTGAGCGTCCTGACTGGGGTGTGTTTGAGCGTCCTGACTGGGGTGTGTTTGAGCGTCCTGACTGTGGCGTGTGTTTGATCTACAGAGCTCCTCCGTATGATTCATGGGTCTCCTGCAGAGCGTTAGATCAGCATGGTGGTCAAAACAACACAAACATTAAATAATTCACTGCTTTTGGTTTAGCTAGCATCAACATCTCTGTTTAGCTGGCTGGCTTTAGCTGTTCACTGCTACATTAAATCAAATCCAATTGTATTGGTCACATCCACATATTTAGCAGATGTTATTGCGGGTGTAGCAAAGTGCTTGGGGTAATGGACAGACAAAACAACATGATCCAGTGTGGTGAGTTGTGATTTCATGAAGATTTAATGTTACTGTCGATGCGGATCAGGAACGTTATGGATGGAAATATTTGTTAACACCCATCAGCCGATTTTCCCAAGACATATTTCCGGAGACTTTTTGATCCTCACTCATCATGATTGAACTCTTTACTGAAGCACTATGTGCTGTGTTTTTAATGGTTTCTTCTCAAGAATATCAAGACAATGCGTATAATGGAATCATCGACTAGGAATCACTGACACGAAGCATGTCTTTCAGTCCTCTCTCACATGTTCGACCAGGGACACACTAAAACCATGTGTACTTCCCAAATGGCACCCTATTCCTTTCCTAGTACGCTACTTTTGACCAGGACCCTATAGGCCCTGGTAAAAATGTGTGCGCTATATAGGAAGTAGGGTGCCATTTTGGACGCAGTCCATGTCTGTTTCTCCTGCTTTGGTAAATAGATATTTGCCTGGAGCAGTCTAATCGAGGCGTGAAAGGTCAAGTGGTGACACATGGAGACCCTCTGAGAATGGTGCCTGTCAGACAGCACTCAGCGCCCGCCCCTTCTTTCTGTCTGGCCAAGTCTACAGAGGAGATGGCCTCATTTCACTAATACTATACTATGACCCTGAAGAAGGCACAGAGATGCTGAAAAGTTGGTGTTTTACTGGGATTTTATTTATATAGTGTGTCACTCATTTATTTTTAAGACTGATACCAACGCTAATGTCCAACACAGAGCTCATCTCTATACACACACCCCAATATCACAGAAATACTGAAGATGATGGCTAAATCCCAGATAACGTTAACATGTACATCATTTTGCTATGTAGTGTGTGATCTGGCTTAGTATTAAGACGGTATAGCTAGTGAGATGGGCTGGGGCAGGGTGCACTACTGACTACCCTGCAAATGTTGTGAAGTTTTCAAAGGCATGTGAGGTTCCTTTAGAGCAGGTGGCCAAACCTTTTACAACAATATCTATGGGCCATTTTTTTTAAATAAGTAAAACAATTTAGCTGACATGGGCTAATTGATCTGGACATTCCTAACTAGTTATAAATAACTCTCTACGGTCTGCAATGACTAACATGACAAGAGGAACTGATGATGCACTTCCCAATTTATAAATTGCTCCTTGTGCATGCTACTATTACAACTTTCAGGAGTACCGTAATTTCCGGACTATAAGCCGCAACTTTTTTCCCAGGCTTTGAACCTCGCGGCTTAAACAATGACGCGGCTAATATATGGATTTTTCCAGCTTTCAAATTTTTTTCTAAAAAAAAAAAAAGCATTCTGTGAGGTCAGTTTTTTGGCAGCATGAAGCTTTCATTAGACCAATGAAATTGCCGAACGGGTTACGGTCAAACAACTTTTTTGTTTACTGTTTAGATTAAATCGAGTGCTCTCAAACTTCCCATCATTCTGATTACGGTAGTCATTTTGTCACCCTGATTCCTGGGGGCACAACAAAGTATTTGCAGCAACTCGACATCAGTGTAAATCGTGCATTTAAGGTGGCGCTCCGTGTTCAGTGGGAGGCTTGGATGACAAGTGGAGAGAAATCCTTCACTAAAACGGGCCGCATGCGAAGATCAACTTATGGTCAAGTCTGCCAGTGGGTCCTGACAGTGTGGAGCATTGTCAAAAGTCCACTATCATCAACGGGTTTCGAAAGGCTGGACTGCTGCGTGTTGAAGAGGGCTCAGCGGGGGATTTGCCTCCGGATGAAAGTGACGAGAGCGACAATGAAAACGATCCAATATCGGATGAAGCAATTCTGAGGCTATTCAACTCCGACACCGAAGGAGATGACTTCAGTGGTTTCAGTGCACAGGAGGAGGAAGATAGTGACCAATTACTTTCTTGGTAGGCTACTGTTTACTGCTAATTTTACATTTTTTGTTACAAGCCGTGTTTCGTTAAAGCCTATTTATTTTTGTTACAAGCCGTGTTTCGTTAAAGCCTATTTATTTTTGTTACAAGCCGTGTTTCGTTAAAGCCTGTGTAAAGTTAATTTGTTTCAATGTACCGGTAGGCACCTGCGGCTTATAGACATCTGCGGCTTATTTATGTTCAAAATAATATATTTTTTTAAATTCAGTGGGTGCGGCTTATATTCAGGTGCGCTTAATAGTCCGGAATTTACGGTAAGTTTAAAGCCGGACTGAGTTACTTAAATGTTTTGTTTTTTATTTAAAAAATTCGGGGGTGAATTGGGGCACGCCCCACAGTTTGGGTACCACTGCTTTAGAGGAACAGCACACCCTTTGATCTCAGTGTGGTCTGTGGGTGAGATACGGGCCTCAGTCTGGTTCGGTGATGGCGCCGCACCGCTCTTCACACACAAACACATACACACACACACCCTCACTGGCCATGCCACAATGGACACAAAGGCCCTGAGCGCAGTCCTATAGCGTTCGCAGGCAGATATATCCCTCACTGGCAGAGCCTAGGAGCCCCCCATTACTTCTCGTAAATCACATGCCTAACAATGAACCTCAGTCCCCCCATACCGTTCCTCCTACCTTTTTCCCCTCTACCCCCCTCTCCCTCCTTTCTCCTCCCAGTGTCATTAGGAACATTCTCGCCTCCCGTAAATGCGTAATTACCTCTGTGTGAAAATGCCTGAGTTGTTTTGTTAGTTTTTTGCTTCCCGGCTGCACTGTTTCTGTATGTGGCCCCCATCCTCTGGGGCTGTTATCTCTGTCTGTAGCCCGGTTGTAACAATCACATTGTACTTCTGTGTAGAAGGACATTCCGACTCCATTGGGTTCACAGTTGTAAACCCATGTACTAGTTTATCACTTTTACTTTTTCCGTTTTTTTCTTCCTGGCTACGCTTCCTAAATCTAAGCATAGAAAGAAATGGGCCCTATACTTTGCCTAGCAACTCAGTGAGTTCTTCCACTGCTCTATGTTCGCTACATACTTCAGTCTGAGACTGCCATCGTTGAAGTCCTTTGTGGTGACGTCAAAATGAGGGGTGTTGTACAAAACAAAGTCATCAGCGGTCGGATCGTCTCTAACCAATCAGAGTATCAAAACACTGCTTTACCCATGTGTGTTTTGGCTCTGGCCCAACGAGTCAGTTTCTGGGACCAATCAGACCGTCTAGAAATCGTCGGAGGTACTCCGATCCAGACTCATTGAGGAGAAGAAGCTAACGTTCGTGGGCGTGGCATAGCGTTTGCAACAGGACAAGGAGTTTTGGTAGCCAGGCAACACTATACTACCGTGGATACTGTATTTTATCCCCTCCCCCCTCAACACTTGAGTCGCTGGTCCATGAATTACAGTGTTGATTGCGGAGGGGCTAAGCCCTCTTTGTATCCCAGCTCAATGCATGGCTAACATAGGAGGACATGGGCACATTCCTTGTATTCATGAGAGACAGGGGGAGGGAGAGGGAGAGAGAGAAAGGAAGATGGAGAGATGCCTTTTGTACGGCAGGCTTTTTATGTTCCTGTGGTGAGCCTCAGACCTTCATCCTTCTGATCAGCCCATCAAGCCTTTCTGTCCTTGTGCACCTCGATGCCATTTGATCACAATCCATTTAACTATTACATTCACTAGCATAGTACTTCTAAAAACTGCCTCAATCCCCCCCCCCCCCCCCCCGCTGGAGCAGCGACGCCTCTGTCTGGTGTCTCTGTTGGAGCGATGGTCATGATTGTCTAAACCTGGAGTCGGAGTTGGTCACAACGACCCATGTGTTTAAAATAAGGGGGTGTCCTCTCTCCTTTATTAGATCCCCGTGCCACTCCAGGAATGTGACCTTTTGCCTCTGACTAGCTGGGTATATAACCAAACAAGGTTGGAAACTGACCCCCACCACCCCTTGATTGGAGGACTAAATTGAAACCAGTCGGAAATGCTCCGCGTGCTTTGTAGTTTAGAGGTGTTTGGCTCTTCAAAGCCTCGATTTAATTATGCTCATACGTTTCAGGTACTTGTGCGACGTTTTTACTACATGAGTTACAAGCATGTAAATTACACAGCAAACCAGCAACAGAAGTTGTATTCCATCAATATGTTGGGTTCAAGAAGTACACATGCAAGACAAATGTTGGTGTCTGCCTCGACATGAAGCCTTGACACGATGTGAAGGCTTATAGGCCTAGCCACTACCATGGGGGTAGACTAACTGGACCACAGAGACTGGCAGTGAATGGATTCACAGTGACGGCAGCTTATATGCACCAGGAGCTCGGTATACCCCACACATCAGTCATATCACTCATGTCATTGCAGCCCAGCCCCATGTACCACTTCCACCCACCCACCCAGCGGGGCCTGGCCTGGTGCTGGGGCCTGGCCTGGTGCTGGGGCCTGGCCTGGTGCTGGGGCCTGGCCTGGCCTGGTGCTGGGGCCTGGCCTGGTGCTGGGGCCTGGCCTGGTGCTGGGGCTGGTCTGAGTGAGAGAGTGAGTTATGTGCTTCTCTTGGCCAGCAGCAAACCCTGGGCCTCTTGACTTAGCACGTTAAGGCGTTACTGCAGGGCAGAGTGGTACAAGTCACGTCTGGCATGTGGACACATGCCGTGTCTCTCACGGGGTCTTTGAGTTTAAGGTTTGGAGGGATGGAGAGAATAATTTTTGCCAGAGGAAGAATGTTGCAACGAATAGGAGCTATGACTGTAGTCTCTCTCGCTCTCTCGCTCTACGCTGCGCTCTGCGCTTTCTCTCTTGCGCTCTCACAGGGCCTCGTTTTGCCAGACCTGGGTTTTGTGGCCGCCTGGGGACTCCACCACCGACACACACAATCAGAGAAAGAAAAGGCACAAAGAGAGCCGGCAGAATGAGGGAGAAGGAGAGAGAATGGAGGAAGGAAGACATTTGGAAGGAGTTTGATTGTATAGGCTTGTTCAAAGAGTGCCATAATCATTCTATTCAACTATCAAGGTATTGGATTGACGAGTGTTAAAGGCCCAGTGCAGTCAAAAACGTGATTTTTCCCGTGTGTTATATTCAGTGAGTATACCAAACATTAGGAACACCCCCCCCCCCCCCCCCCCCCCCCCCACCCATTTGCCATCAGAAATGCCTCAATTTGTCGGGGCATGGATTCTACAAGGTGTTTGAAGCGTTCCACAGGGATGCTGGCCCATGTTGACTAATGCTTCCCACAGCTGTGTCATGTTGGCTGGATGTCCTTTGGGTGGTGGACCGTTCTTGATACACACGGGAAACTGTTTAGCGTGAAAAGCCCAGCAGAGTTGCAGTCCTTGACACAAACCGGTGCACCGGACACCTACTACCATACCCTGCCCATTCACCCTCTGAATGGCACACTCACACAATCCATGGCTCAATTGTCTCAAGATTTAAAAATCCTTCTTTAACCTGTCTCCTCCCCTTCATCTATACTGATTCAAGTGACATCAATAAGGGATCATGGATTCAACTGGTGAATGTTTTGTATGTTCAGTGCATTTCCACACTGAGGTTGTAATAATACTGTGAAATTGTGAAAATGATAATGCCCTTTTAGTGTAAGATCTGTTTGAAAAGACGGCCTGAAACGTCAGCCTGTTTTGGTGATTAAATGAGTTAATAGACCAGTAAGAAAGAGCGTTCCAAACCCCTCTGCCATTAACAGCAAATGTTCTGTTTTCCCCGACCTCTCGACAGCCCCAACAAAAGTCTTGCTTGAGAAATGACCCTTGGCTTCGAAGCTTTTGTTTCTTTTTGACCGTTTGAATTGAAAGCAATCACAGTAAGGTACTTAATTGTTACCCAGAAGTGATTTGATAATGAGATAAAAATGGCTGCATTGGACCTTTTAACACGAGAACCGCTAAAGCAGCCATTTTGACTGCTCATGAATGACAAAATTCCTTGACTTTTCCTAAATAAGTCTATATAACACACTGACGGTGTTAGAATCTTAACATCACAAACAGAACTGGAGTTATAACCAGTTCTGGGAGGGCATGTCATTTGTTTTTTAATGGTTTTCTCCATTGCCCCTCCTCCCAACAGTAGGGCCTGCTTCACTGCTTCTCCCGACAGTGCCCAGCTGATTATCAGGGTGATTACTGCCTCGAAACTGAACCTAAACTATACCACAACTAATTTAATTCATTTAACAGATTAAATAAATTAAGTAAAGTATGATGGAGAGAAAGGGGGAGAATGGGCATTCTAGTTTGCTCATTTTTTTTGGCTAATTCTTTCCAACGTGTCAAGTAATTATCGTTTTGTTTTCTCATGATTTGGTTGGGTCTAATTGTGTTGCTGTCCTGGGGCTCTGTGGGGTCTGTTTGTTTGTAAACAGAGCCCCAGGACCAGCTTGCTTAGGGGACTCTTCTCCAGGTTCATCTCTCTGTAGGTGATGGCTTTGTTATGGAAGGTTTAGGAATCACTTCCCTTTTAGGTGGTTGTAGAATTTAACGACTCTTTTCTGGATTTTGATAATTAGCCGGTATCGGCCTATTTCTGCTCTGCATGCATTTGGTGTTTTACGTTGTACTCGGAGGATATTTTTGCGGAATTCTGCATGCAGAATCTCAATTTGCTGTTTGTCCCATTTTTTTGGAATTCTTGGTTGTTGAGTGGACCCCAGACCTCACAACCATAAAGGGCCATTTGTTCTATAACTGATTCAAGTATTTTTTTTTACCAAATCTTAATTGTTATGTCAAATTTTATGTTCCTTTTGACGGCATTAAAGGTCCTTCTTGCCTTGTCTCTCAGCTCGTTCACAGCTTTGTGGAAGTTACCTGTGGTGCTGATGTTTAGGCTGAGGTATGTATAGTTTTTTTGTGTGCTCTAGGGCAACAGTGTCTAGATGGAATCTGTATTTGTGGTCCTGGCAACTGGACCTTTTTTGGAACACCATTATTTTTGTCTTACTGAGATTTACTGTCAGGGCCCAGGTCTGACGGTATCTGTGCAAAAGATCTAGGTGCTTCTGTAGGCCCTCCTTGGTTTGGGACAGAAGCACCAGATCATCAGTAAACCAACATTTGACTTCAGATTCTAGTAGGGTGAGGCCGTGTGCTGCAGATTGTTCTAGTGCCCTCGCAAATGTGTTGATATATAGAAGGTGAGGCTTAAGCTGCATTCCTGTCTCACCCCACGGCACTGTGGAAAGAAATGTGTTTTTTGCCTATTGTATTTATTTATTTCACCTTTACTTAACCAGGTAGGCTAGTTGAGAACGAGTTCTCATTTGCAACTGCGACCTGGCCAAGATAAAGCATAGCAATTCGACACATACAACAACAGTTACACATGGAATAAACAAAACATACAGTCAATAATACGGTAGAACAAAAGAAAACAAAAAAGTTAAGGCAATAAATAGGCCATGGTGGAAAAGTAATTACAATATAGCAATTAAACACTGGAATGGTAGATGTGCAGATGATGAATGTGCAAGTTGAGATACTGGGGTGCAAAGGAGCAAGATAAATAAATAAATACAGTATGGGGACGAGGTAGATAGGTGGTCTGTTTACAGATGGGCTATGTACAGGTGCAGTGATCTGTGAGCTGCTCTGACAGCTGGTGCTTAAATCTAGTTAGGGAGAGATGAGTCTCCAGCTTCAGAGATTTTTGCAGTTCGTTCCAGTCATTGGCAGCAGAGAACTGGAAGGAAAGGCGGCCAAAGGAGGAATTGGCTTTGGGGGTGACCAGTGAGATATACATGCTGGAGTGCATGCTGCTATGGTGACCAGTGAGCTGAGTTAAGGCGGGGCTTTACCTAGCAGAGACTTGTAGATAACCTGTAGCCAGTGGGTTTGGCGACGAGTATGAAGCGGGGGCCAACCAACGAGAGCGTACAGGTCGCAATGGTGGGTAGTGTATGGGGCTTTGGTGACAAAACGGATGGCACTGTGATGGACTGCATCCAGTTTGTTGAGTAGAGTGTTGGAGGCTATTTTATAGATGACATCACCGAAGTCGAGGATCAGTAGGATGGTCAGTTTTACGAGGGTATGTTTGGCAACATGAGTGAAGGATGCTTTGTTGCGATATAGGAAGCCAATTCTAGATTTAATTTTGGATTAGAGATGCTTAATATGAGTCTGGAAGGAGAGTTTACAGTCTAACCAGACACCTAGGTATTTGTAGTTGTCCACGTATTCTAAGTCAGAGCCGTTCAGAGTAGTGATGCTGGACGGGCGAGCAGGTGCGGGCAGTGATCGCTTGAATAGCATGCATTTAGTCTTACTTGCGTTTAAGAGCAGTTGGAGGCCACGGAAGGAGAGTTGTATGGCATTGAAGCTTGTCTGGAGGTTAGTTAACACAGTGTCCAAACGGGCCAGAAGTATGCAGAATGGTGTCGTCTGCGGTGGATCAGAGAATCACCAGCAGAAATATACTGTTTAGGTTTTCTACTGCTAAGTTTACACCTTCACTATTACAGTGGAATGTTTTGTCCAGGAAGTTGTCTGAAAGGGATTGAATTTGTTGTTGCCTAATTGTTTTTTGGTAGGTTTCCACACTACATTCCTTCCATCTATAGCATTTCTAAATATTATTCAGTTCCTTTGGCTTTGATGCCTCATAATTGAGGATTGCTCTGTTCAAATACTGTAGACTGTGATTTTGCTGTGATCTGATAGGGGTGTTACTAGGTTGACTGTGAACGCTCTGAGAGACTATGGGTTGAGGTCAGTAATAAAGTAGTCTACAGTACTACTGCCAAGAGATCAGCTTTAGGTGTACCTACCTCTGCTTCTCTCTCTTTCTGCCTCTCCCTCCGCCTCTCTTTCACTACCTCTCTTCCTTTTATTCCTCCTTCTCTCACATCTTGAGGGAAGAAGAAAACAACATGATTTTACCAGATGCAGCTTCATCTGCGGTGTCTGTCAGTGTGAGGCGTGTTTGCTGTGCATTAACCCTTTCTCCATATGTTCCCCAGCCTAATACTGACAGACAGACACGAAAATAACTAAGTGGGTTTGATTGCCTGCGCCGCAAAAACGTATAACTCAGTGTTTGCGGCGCGCCTAGCACTGTGCCACGGGTTATATGAAAATATTATGAAGGGTATGTTGTCGGGTAAATAATTAAGTGTGTTATTTGAGGATTATAAATGCTGGGGCATGGTGGTGCAGGCGGAGGTTTGATGTAAAACCATCTCTCTTTTAGACTAACTCAGGTGGTTCATCATAGAGAAGTGAACTAATATAATGCTAGGCAGCTTGGGGAATGCAAACCTCAGCCATTTCCTTTTCTCCTGAGGATTTCGGGTATATTTTTTTCTCTTGGGTTTTCTTTCCCCAAAGTGTAGTCAAGCCTTCACAAAGTTGCCCCCCCCCCCAAAAATGGCCTCGCTTGAGCTCCTGTCTGAGTCTTGGCCAAGTACATTTACTTGATTTAGAGTAACTTTCTTCCTCACAGTGGGTCACCGTATTATAGCTGAATTCTTTCACGCAGGCAGTTTCCCCCCCTCGTATGAAGTGCAGTGAGTGAAGGAAACACAGAGTTTGGAGAGAAAGGTGGGGAGTGGAAGGGGGAGAGTGGGGGTTGATAATGTGTGTAAAAACTTGCAGTGTAAGGTGCCCTCTCCTCTTTTGGGGGCCGAACTCTGATTTCCCTCTTTCTCCTTCTCTCCTCTGGTCGACGGGGTGGCGTCAGAGCAGGGCTCTCTGTATGTGTGTGTGCTCCAGCTGTGTCTGTCTCTCAGCCCCCTGCCCCTCCTCCTCCCACTTCCCACTCCCCTGTCAGGACCCTCGTTTGCATAGATGCTGCAAGAGGGAGTGAGCGAGAGTCGGAGTCCGAGGGAGAGCAGCGTGTTGAAGCTGCTACACTCAGAACACAGGGCAACTGCTGCCTGTCTGGAAACTATTCTATTCACCAGCACCCCTCCTCCTTCACCATTTTCTCTGAAACTCAGGGTTTTGTTCCTCTCTCTGGGTAACTGTTGTGCTGTTTTGTTTCTTCCCGTCCTTTACAGTAGTCTGACTCGTCAGAGGCAAAGGGGAGTTTTTAGTCTCTTTGGTTTGTCCAGAGCGGCTGTAGTCTACTGTCCTGAACATTTCAGCGTCTCTGCTGAGCAGAGGATAGACTAAGCTTTTTTTTCTCCCTCCCCCTGTGAGCGGATTTGGAGTGTGTGTGAGAGAGGGAGGGGAGCGTGCGTGTCAGCGAGCGACAGCGTGGGGAAAGGATGGCTGCCTGCCTCTGAGCTGCGTCTGCGCTCACGGGTTAACTCGCGTCAATAAGGAACAAGAGACAAGCGAGGAGAAAGAGAACTTTTTGGAAAGAAGGAAATTGCTTTGCTTTCTTCGAGGTTTAAGAAAGGGATTTGAACAATGCCTGCTGAAGTGAAACAGGTTAGTACTGTGATTACCCAATTAATCTGTCTCTTTCCTCCTCTCTCAGCCTTCATTTTTCCTCTCTCTCTCTCTCTCTCTCTCTCTCTCTACTTCTCCTGTGTTTCCCTCTTATATGGTCGTTGTGCTGTCTGGTAGATGGTTAGATGTTTCATGTTTGCTAGGTGAGGCTTTGTTGTCGGAAGGTCAAATGATACAGCCGCTCCCTAAAAAACATCTTCAGTAGCTGGCAATAGAATCACTTTCTTGCATTCTTGTCCTTCAGGAGGAGCATGTCCATCTCTGTGTGTGTGTGCTAGTCTCTCTACTCCCTACTGGGTTCTTCTCTTGCTCCTCCTACGTAATTAACTATTTATTTACACTATTTGTAGGCTGTAGTGCATTCTGAGAAGCGCGAACCGGTATCTATAGATGGGTCTTCTGTCTGGTGAGCAGTCATCGGTATGATATATGGGTAACCCACCCACGTTGCCACAAACTTCCAGTCTGTCAGTAACATTCTGATTCTCAGATGATACACATATCGACTTCCGTTGATGACAGGCGGTTGCCCTATGTAATGTCTTGGATCACATTTAGGGTGAGCGGTGGAAGTTTCTCTGTAACGATTGGTTGTGAGAGGCAGGGTGACCCCCGAGACTGGATTTATAACCTCCCTGTAAAGGCCAATCGAAGCTGTGGTCGGGAGAGGACAACTATTTCAGCCTTTTGGTTTTCACAACGAGGCTTCATTTCAAGTTACATTTTATTGTCACATGCAGTTGAATGCCTTTCTTGCGAGTTCTTTCCCAACAATGCAGTACTCTATCAGTAGTACTATAAAATAAATTAGAACAAAACACACGAGTAATAAGAAGTAAGCTACCCTGTATACATATACAGGGTCAGTGCCAATACCATATTTCCAGTGTGCAGGGAGACTGGGGTATGGTTACGCCTTCCCTGTGGCTCAGTTGGTAGAGCATTGTGTTTGCAACGCCAGCATGGTGTGTGCAATGCCAGGGTTGTGGGTTCAATTCCCACGGGGGGGCAGTACAAAAAAAAATGCATGAAATGAAAATGAAATGTATGTATTCACTACTGTATGTCGCTCTGGATAAGAGCGTCTGCTAAATGACTAAAATGTAAAAAAAAATGTAATGTATGATAAACAGAGTAGCAGCAGCGTATATGATTGTGTGTAAAGTCAGTAGGAATGTGTAAGCAAATTAAGTGTGTGTAGTGTAGTGGGTGTGTAGAGTCCTGTGAGTGTGCTTACTCAGTGAAAAAATAAAAGGCTCAATGCAGCAGGGTTGGGGTCAATTCCTTTTCAATTCCAGTCAATTCAGGAAGTATACGGAAATGTCAATGCTTTTCAATGAGGACAATTTGGAATTTGGTTTGCTTGCTGAATTCAAATGGAATTGACCCCGATCCTGCAATGCCGATGGTCCATGTAGCCATTTTGTTGGCTCCGTTACCAGAGGAATGTGCTATTTCTTAGTGTGATTTAAAAAAAAAAATTTAAGTGCCTTTGTTGGTGTTTTATAATATATTATTTGAACGTGTATCCTACGCTGTGAGAACACGCTTTTCTCTGCCGGGCTTGGCAGTGCTCAGATGATTAAAAAAAAGAAAGAAATGAAAGTAAAAATACTAGATTGAGATTCAAAGAGAGGAAGGCTAGCTTTTAATAAAGTAAACTAGTCATAGTCAGCTCTTCTCCTCCCAGAACCCTGTACATATTGGGATGGGGTAGAGGGTGGAGATAAAAAAAAAACCTGGCCTGGCGGAGAGAAACATTCTGTCAACTATCCACTTTGCTGTGATAATCTGTTAACGCCTGCCCTGTGGATGGCGGATACTTGATAACGGGCTGGAGCCAAAATGAAAATCATTTAATTTTCTTTCTAGCCTTTGCGTTCTTTTCACCTTTTGACTCCCTTGTTTCTATACTGTGTGTGTGTTTTTCCAGTAATCTTACGGGGGCGTACTCATCCGTGACACCCAAGTGTCACCAACGTGTGACCTCTCTAGGGAGCGGTCCTAAAATGGAGTGTAGATGTGCGGAATGCTGCGTGTCCCTGACCGCTGTTGCCGTCAGAGAGGCCTGTCATGCTTAAGGGTGCGCTGGCATCATCACCCACCTCTGCCAACCTTTTCTATCCTTCCGACTTCAAATTCCTCAGTGAGAAGAACACCTGCTGAAGGGGGGGGGGGGTTGTCCCTGTCACATACACCCTCTCCCCAGGCACTAAATGGATGGGTTACCTAGGGGTCAGTGTTGTTTTTGTTATGGTGTTTAAGAGACGTCTGCGTTTTTTTAAGGGCAAGCGGTTGGCGGTCTCTGTAACCCCTGACCTCCACACCCATCCCTGAGCTTCAGCTGTGATGTAGCCTGTGGGGATCTGGTATCTCAGAATCTATTTCTATACGTTGAAGACGTATAGTTCTGTGATGGTCTGGTCAGGCTACACAGGCTGTAGATCACAGTGCAGAGAGGGCAGAGGGCAGGCATGGGGAGTAGAGTACTACTGCACAGATGTTCCCGTGCCCTGAACCCGTCTTAAAGCAGCAGTAACTGCAGCAGGGCTTATGTTAAATGAATCCCGGTGAAGATTACTCCCTCAGCCCTCAATTACTACTGAGGACTTGGTCGGTCTGACCATGTCGGAGTTATATTTAAACTTGCCTTATTTAAAAGTTCTCTGCAGACCAAAGGGTTGCTCCCTCCCTTGGAATAGCCTGTGCTTGTACAGGCGTTACGTCTCACCCTGGTGGAGAATGGGAGATTTCACCTTGAAGGAAAATAAAAATATTCAGAAAAGCAAATAGTAATTATCTTCCTCTGAGATCTACAGTTGCAGAATCTCACTGTGTCTTCCAAATGGCGTCCTATTCCCTTTATACTACACTTCTTTTGACCAGTGCTCTATGGGCCCTGGTCAAAAGTAGTGCATTATAAAGGGAATAGGGTGCCATTTGGAACACAAACCAGACTTTTTTTTCCTGTCAATGGCTGAGTGAGGAGAAACCGCCGGAGTGACAAAATAATTCATCTAGAATTCAGCCAGAGACGTAGTGTCTGGTATTTAGTGTTGTGGACTAGAGGTCGACCAATTAATCGGAATGTCCGATTTAATTAGGGCCCATTTCAAGTTTTCACAACAATTGGTAATCGGTATTTTTGGCCACTGATTTTTTTTAATAAATTTTTTTAAATTATTATTATTTATTATTTGATATATATTTATTTATTTATTTTCAATGACGGCCTAGGAACGGTGGGTTAACTGCCTTGTTCAGGGGCAGAACGACAGATTTTTACCTTGTTAGCTCGGGGATTCAATCTTGCAATCTTACGGTTAACTAG
Organism: Salmo salar; assembly: GCF_965601325.2. Lineage (NCBI taxonomy): Eukaryota > Metazoa > Chordata > Actinopteri > Salmoniformes > Salmonidae > Salmo > Salmo salar. The sequence goes on along the minus strand of NC_138314.1, from coordinate 13,383,078 downwards.
TCCAACGCTCTAACCACCTGCTTTACATTGCACTCCACGAGGAGCCTGCCAGTTATGCGAAAACAGTAAGAGGCCAAGGTAAGTTGCTAGCTAGCATTAAACAATCAATCAATCATAATCACTAGTTAACTACACATGGTTGATGATATTACTAGTTTATCTAGCCTGTCCTGCGTTGCATATAATCGATGCGGTGCGCATTCGCGAAAAAGGACTGGCGTTGCTCCAATGTGTACCTAACCATAAACATCAATGCCTTTCTTAAAAGCAATACACAAGTAAATATTTTTAAACCTGCATATTTAGTTAAAAGAAATTCATGTTAGCAGGCAGAGTCAGGGTATATGCAGCAGTTTGGGCCGCCTGGCTCGTTGCGAACTGTGAATACTATTTCTTCCTAACAAAGACAGCCAACTTCGCCAAACGAGGGATGATTTAACAAAAGCGCATTTGCGAAAAAAGCACAATGGTTGCACGACTGTACCTAACCATAAACATAAATGTCTTTCTTAAAATTAATACACAGAAGTATATATTTTTAAACCTGCGTATTTAGCTAAAAGATATCCAGGTTAGCAGTTCTCTTGCGTTCATTGCACGCAGAGTCAGGGTATATGCAACAGTTTGGGCCCCTGGCTCGTTGCGAACTAATTTGCCAGAATTTTACCTAATTATGACATACCATTGAAGGTTGTGCAATGTAACAGGAATATTTAGACTTAGGGATGCCACCCGTTAGATAAAATACGGAAAAGTTCCGTATTTCACTGAAAAAATAAACGTTTTGTTTTCGATATAGTTTCCTCATTCGACCATATTAATGACCAAAGGCTCGTATTTCTGTGTGTTTATTATATTGTAATTAAGTCTATGGTTTGATAGAGCAGTCTGACTGAGCGGTGGTAGGCACCAGCAGGCTCGTAAGCATTAATTCAAACAGCACTTTCGTGCATTTTGCCAGCAGCCCTTCGCAATTCTTCAAGCATTGCGCTGTTTATGACTTCAAGCCTATCAACCCTCGAGATTAGGCTGGCGTAACCGATGTGAAATGGCTAGCTAGTTAGCGGGATGCGCGCTAATAGCGTTTCAAACGTCACTCACTCTGAGACTTGGATTAGTTCCCCTTGCTCTGCATGGGTAACGCTGCTTCGAGGGTGGCTGTTGTCGATGTGTTCCTGGTTCGAGCGAGGAGAGGGACGGAAGCTATACTGTTACACTGGCAATACTAAAGTGCCTATAAGAACATCCAATAGTCAAAGGTATATGAAATACAAATCGTATAGAGAGAAATAGTCCTATAATTCCTATAATAACTACAACCTAAAACGTCTTACCTGGGAATATTGAGGACTCATGTTGAAAGGAACCACCAGCTTTTATATGTTCTCATGTTCTGAGCAAGGAACTTAAACGTTAGCTTTCTTACATGGCACATATTGCACTTTTACTTTCTTCTCCAACACTTTGTTTTTGCATTATTTAAACCAAATTGAACATGTTTCATTATTTATTTGAGGCTAAATTGATTTTATTGAGGTATTATATTAAGTTAAAATAAGTGTTCATTCAGTATTGTTGTAATTGTCATTATTACAAATAAATAAAAAAATCGGCCGATTTAGTCAGTATCGGCTTTTTTTGGTCCTCCAATAATCGGTATCGGCGTTGAAAAATCATAATCAGTCGACCTCTATTGTGGACTGTCCGTCTCAGGCAGCTTATGGGGGTTTCACATGTATTATCGAAGACTTCCCTCCTCAGACTCTGTATGGTTCCTGGGTTAAATTAAAACCAACCATCCTTCTATTGATTTCCATTCCTCTCTCTGTCTGTCTGCTCAGGCTGCCTCTGGTGGAAGGCAGCGCTCCTCTGTCCTGTCTTCTCACACCATCCTATAGATTTGAAGACGTGTAGAGCATGAGGAGCGCCATTGTTCCGCCACAATCGTACACAAAAATATCAGTGACCCGAATGTGCAAACAGTGAATGGCTGGAGGAGATGGAAGATGCCCAGGGATGTTGTTTGGTCATAAGTGCTGTTCTAGCAGGAAGGGGGAGTTTGGGAGGGAAAGGGGAGGCTTGGAGCTGCCTGGTGACTCCTTCCAGGTGGCATGGCCCAGTGTGCCCCCCCCCCCCCCCCAATACTGCCCATGTTTTCCATACCCCTCCCACACCTACTCTTATCGCACAACCCATATGACATAAACTTCACCCCATCCCTCCACTCCTCCAACCAACCCCGCCTACCTACTTGGCCTGGGTTGAGTGAGTGCCAGGGCTGGGTAACCGGAGCTGGACTTATGGGAACAGCTGACCCTCTCCCCACCCTCCCGTTTCTGGTACAGGCATTTAGAATGAACATGCTGCTGGCCTGGCCATCAGGTATCTGGAGTGTCCTGTGATGTTGCAGGAGGGTAGGGGGACATGCCATGCGCTTCTCACCATACCCAGGGGGGCGCCACAGAGGCCACGGCTGCGCTCTCGTAACCCATTTGGCAGGCTGACAAGGTGACCGATATAGCCTAGCCATGCCTGACCTGCTCTCGCTCGCTCACTTACTACCCCACTCACTCTCTCGCTTACGGACTCCCCTGGCATATATCGTCTCTTTGGAGCCTGGTCAAAAGTAGTGAATAGGGTGCTATTTAGGATGCAGACTTCTACGGCCTCTGCTTCTCCCTGCCGGCCTCTGCTTCTCCCTGCCGGGCCTCTGCTTCTCCCTGCCGGGCCTCTGCTTCTCCCTGCCGGGCCTCTGCTTCTCCCTGCCGGGCCTCTGCTTCTCCCTGCCGGCAGCTGCCAAGCTTTCGTCATTGCCTGATGGAATTAAAAAGGTGAGCAATGAAACAGGCCTGGAGATGGTTCCTTTCATATCCGTCCTTGTGTTTGGGAAGAAACGGTGTCGGGGGATGAAAGATGCAGCGCATGAATGAGATTGTTCGTTTGCCTTATTATCTGTCTGTTTTCCATCCACCAAACTAGAGCAGGTCTGTTCAACACTGTGTGTGTGTGTGTGCGCGTGCGCTGTATGCATGCATACATTCATGCAAAGCCTACATTACACATTGCACTGTGTTTTGTCGGTTACACTTTGAAAAGCTAAGCCTGCAACCTCCAATGGCTTGTCAATGGGCACTGGGTGATTTACATTTTACATTTTAGTCATTTAGCAGACGCTCTTATCCAGAGCGACTTACAGTAGTGAATGCATACATATCATTTTTTTCTCCGTACTGGTCCCCCGTGGGAATCGAACCCACAACCCTGGCGTTGCAAACACCATGCTCTACCAACTGAGCCACACGGGACCAAGTGTTTCTTTCTCTCTTTGACTGTGAAATAAATCATTAAGATGAGGCCACAGAGACTGAGTCAGCTTACACACACACATTACTGAAGGAGAGTGACTGAGGAGCAGCCGTTGTCCCCTGCAGTGTTTATATACTTAGTGCGTGCCTGCTCTGGGGATGGGGCTAGCCCTGTTTCCGTGGGAATGAGAGTAGTAAGTTCCTCCTGTAATCTCCTCGCCTCCAACACCATAAACACTCTAATATGTGTGTGTGTGTGTGTGTGTGTGTGTTTCGGGGAATAAGTCTTCCTCCATTCCTTTCTCCACCCGTCAGGCTGGCTCTATCTCTCTGTCCTGTCCTGCTGGATCCCTGCCTGTGACAGACTTGTTTTAGATCCAGCAGATAACAGCCCAACAATCCCCAGAGTATACAACCACAGCAGGCAGAGAGTGGGCAGGCAGATGGAGGCCCCATCGTAGCCTACCTCTGTCCTGTAGACACCAGACAGGGAAGGGGGGTGTGATGGAGCTCTGTGTCTCTTCTTTGATGACAGGTGACGAGGCTGGATTATTGGGCCTCGATTGCTATCTGGATTGTTGTTAAATTCTCCTTACTTCCCATTTCCCCAACACTATCTGCACCACTATGCAGAGGCTGATAAAGAACAGATGAAAGGTTTCTCCGTATGTGTGTGTAATTGGTCTATGTGGCTGAGGGAAAAGGTGCATATGTGACAGTTTTTGGGCAGAGCCATTGCTACAGGAATGGATGAGGACCTCAACCCTGAGCTCCGTGATTAATGACACTAGCAGGCTGCAGGAGTTTGCTAGCCAGAGTCCTGTGTTTACCTTGTTTCATTAGCCCCTCCCCATCTCTCTCTAGCCCCCTCGCTCTCTCTCCCAGAGAAAGCAGTGGGTGCATACCAAATGGCACCCTATTTCCTATATAGTGAACTACCCTCTGGGCCCTGGTCAAAAGTAGTGCACTATGAAGTGAATAGGGCTAGGGGGCCAGTTGGGACACAAGCCAGTGTTTACTCCCTATCGTGGGGAGCTACGGTCGAGGAGCCAATGGTGATGTATCGTTGTACGGTCAGAAGAATCTGACGCTCATTGACGTCATGCTGACATCCAGATTTTCCTCAATGCACCACTTACGTAGCCCAGTACTCAAACTCAAGAAAACAGTCAGGAATGAATGTCCCGGCTAGGAAAAAGGCAATCTTCAAGTGCATCAGAGGGACCCTGAAAAGACAAACATATCCGGAGGTAGCCTATATGGAATTAGCAGGGGATTGATAGATTGATGTGATGTGTGCCACTTGTCCTGAGGAGAACATTAGCGTTGCCATTGACCACAGCAATCGATTCCGAGATTAAGTAGAAGTTTATCTCTCCCCCCCACCGGTTCTGTTCCTCCCTCTGCAGTCAATAGCCTACTACTTCCTCCTCATACTCCCCCAATCTGTTAAAGTATTGCCTTTTTGAAAAGAACTGGGGCTTCTTTGACAGTTATTTATAGGCCTTTTGAACCCCCTCCCTCCTGCAGCTGGGGACCTTTTTGAGAGGGTCCCTGAGGGGGGAGGTCAAAGTCCTCATATGGCTCCCTTCAACCAGAAACATGAGGACAAATGCTTACCCCCAGCTCCCCCCTCTAGCACCAACCACCACATACAACACGCCTCCCGGGGTTTGAGACCTGACCAGAACTAGAGAAGAAGAAGCTCCGCTTACGATCATGTTTCGTCTGGAATTTTTGGATGATCCGTGCGATGCACTTCCTGCCTCTGTCTGGGATGACGGCTCCCGAAGGAAGGTAGTGAGTAGGGGGGCAGGTACGGACCATCGATCCATCCCTCCATCCTCCATCAGGCCATCTGTCTTCTGGCTGCTGTCTTCTGGGATTTAATGCTCCCCTCTGACAGCTCTTTAGCGGGGCTCTGTAAGCCTGGCCTGGCACTCCAGATTAGCACAGAGCCATGTGGTGGAGCACAGCATCGGGTGAGCGAGGGAGGGCTCTCTACTCATTTCTGTGTATAAGTAGGTAGTGTTTGGAATGATCACAGCAGCCCGACTGTCTCCAGGCTATTACTCAGTTCCAGTCACCAGCCTGAAAGGGTTTTGTAACGTCCATCGTTGGCACCGACACTCAAACTGTCTTGACGGACTAACTCAACCCATAGCTTACAGCGGTTGGTTTTGTAACGTTGGCCTGCCTGGTCATTATGTTGGAATGCGGACGTTTTTTTGTCAGTTGCAGACGGAACAGAAAGGCAGTTGATGTGTTGATTGGTTCCGGTGGTTCATTAGAATGCTGTTGGAAACGTCCCTCCCCTTTTAGACCCAGACAATGAGGCCCGTTACTGGTGGCAGAGGTCCAGAGAGTCAGAGGGCGAGAGAGAGAGAGAGAGAGCGAGAGGCAGAGAGATGAGGGGGAGGCCACAGAGTCAGTGTCCCCAGGCCCCCTCTCCCCTTCAGCCAGCCGCCCCAGCCACTTCCACCGTTCAGTCGGCACAAACACATGCTAATTAATTAGTGGCAAGAGTTCAGCCTCAGTCAGCCAGTGGAAAAACTGCCTTAAAAGGGAGAAAGATCAAAAAAAAAAAAAATCCTCATTTCTTTAGCATACGGATACATTACAATGGTTCCTACAGTCGTAACAATAGAGGCATCCAGATTCCGGGCCAGCTGTCATATGTCATTACGTGTGATGGCACTGCATTGTTCCTCATCTCCTTATCTTCTCTTGATATGGGCGCGGCCCGTGCCCAGAGGGCCCCCGCAGAACAATGGAGCGACGTGCCAGTCACACATTCCTCAAGGGATCTATTGAGTTGTCTAATGAAGGCAGACTTGCATGCTTTGCTCTGTAATGGCTGCCGGGTGGATGATTCCTGGTTGGGCTACAGTAAATGCCGCCACCTCCCTTAGTTCAGCCCTCCACCCTCCATGTTTTTAATTTGTTTGAAATCTGTAATGGAATGTGTAGTGGAGCATGGTGCAGTTAGTGGCGACGCTGGTACTGTGCCAGCCACAGACAGGTCTGTCTGCTGAAGTGAAGGGGTAGACAGAACGGGTGGCGGCGCGTAAGTTAAGACCACCCGGCCCAGGCTGGGTTGTTTAGAGACTGTGGGAGATGTCGGCCCACTCATGGCATTTGTTATGTCTGTCAGTAAGACTTCCGTTAGAGCCAACTTCTTAAAAGGGGCACCCATTGTTGTTCCACAAGTGAATCACGGTATTGTTCCGTATTCACCAAAATAGCTTCAAGTACTTTCATGTCTGGCAACTGCATTGTCTGTACCCAGGCTCAGTCTGTACCCCTTTGACTGAGTGGGAGAAAATATGTATTAGAAGAATGATATTCCCATTTTATCTGCGCTGAAACAACATCCCTGTTTAGACAGCTTATATTTTTGTAGCTGGAGCTTTTGGCTGCCGCCGTCACTACAGTCTGAGCCTGTATTTATTTCCCTATGGCTGGTGCTGCTCTGGGTTGCCGTGGGTTACCAACTGACATGCTGAGACATTTTGGAGGCCCTCGGTCCATTTGGCGGGTCAGGGGCCGGACAAAAGGCGCCTTTCCCTCCAAAATGTGGACGTGTCGATGAGTTCGCACGCAATAAACCCAGCTAAGGTCCTCGAAGTTAAGCAAACAAAGCGTGTTGACACAGACCACCTAGAGTTTCCCCAGATTCTTTCCATCATACTTCAGTATAGTTAAGAGACGCTTTAATCCAATAAGACTCACTTTTCATCCCGGCAAGCCCCTCCCTGTCCATCTGGGGGTTTGTTCCTGTCTGTGAAGGAGTGGGAAGTGAGCTGGTGTGTGTGTGTGTGTGTGTGTGTGTGTGTGTGTGTGTGTGTGTGTGTGTGTGTGTGTGTGTGTGTGGCGCGCGCGCTCCTCCACCACTTTACTGTTTCTCTGGCCTAAAGGGCCTGCAGGGAGTGTTAGGGGGTCACCGAGCAGCCAGCTAACATTCCTCAGTCTGGCTTCCAAGCATTCTAACTCTGCCATCACCTCTCCCCATCTCTCTTCCTTTCTTCCTGTCTTTTTCAAGTCTCCCATTCTTTGCTCCGCTATTTCTCTCTCTACCATCTCTCCTCTGCAGCCCCTGGCGCGCCACGTCTCTTAAAGGCCATTAGGAGCTAATTGAGGCTGGTGGTCTCCTGGACATGGTCTGGAGTAGGACATGTCTGGAGTAGGACAGGTCTGGAGTAGGACAGGACGCGTATGAATGCCCCCTTGTACATGGTATTAGTGTCATTAGCCGTCCAGCCAGGAGTCACGGGAGACGGGAGTAGAATCTCTCTCTCATGTTCTCACGTCACTCATGTTAAAGCCTAACAGGCTGATAATGGCCTCTAGCACTAATGAAGGGTGTAGGATTCACCCAGTTTTGGCTGGATCTATTCTGTCTACTGTATAATGAGAAGAGGATTTCTCATCGCATCTTTGTCTGGAGACATTAAACAGACACTTGTGTTTAAGTGCAGACTTTTGAAACGGGGAACGTTGAGCTACTGTATAGTCTGTGCGTCTCTGTGGAAGTGTTTTTGTTTGTCGTACTGCATGTTGTGCGCCGTTATTTCCAGACTCATGCCTCACTCTTCAAATGTCCCAACCCCGCTTTACAATAAAGCCTCAGTAGAACAGCTAGATAGATCTATTTAGTTATTTACACTACTCCTCAGAAGTAGTCAGAACAACTCCAGAGACGAGACCGACCAACTTAGACGGGAAGCTTTCAAAGAAAAGCTATTGTCCACTCACCATGTTGTGGTGTGGAAATGACTTACTCAGAGTGGCTATATGTCCGTGGTCAGAACAAGGCATTGGACACCTGTGAGACAGTGCACCATGGGCACTCGCTCACACGTTCTGTACGCACATGGACCTGGGCTCCCCAAGATGCAGGCTCAAATTATAGCTGGGCCTCTCCTGAGCAATCACAAGCATACAGTCTGCAGGGTTAGGTCATGCCAGCTCAGAACCCAGAATCCCCACAGCACGGCGTCTCTGTCCGTCTCTCTGTCGCTCTGTCCGTCCGTGTCTGTCGCTCTGTCCGTCCGTGTCTGTCGCTCTGTCCGTCCGTGTCTGTCGCTCTGTCCGTCCGTGTCTGTCGCTCTGTCCGTCCGTGTCTGTCGCGCTGTCCGTCCGTGTCTGTCTGTGTGTGTCTCTCTCTCTCTGTCTGTGTCTCTCTCTGTCTCTGTGTCTCTGTCTCTGTGTGGCTAACATGGCTCCTGTCTTCTCTCCCCAGAACACACCACCAGAAAACCTAATTAGCTCTTCTTTTCCTAGCACACAGATGTGCCTCTTTTCGATTCCACAGCCCCCTCGTTTGTTTTGAGAAGCACTATACTGTGGTGAGTGCTCTCATGCTGAGTATTTTGGAAAGTAACGGAAGGGGGGGGGGGGGAACACTTCACAGGGTTTTTCCCCACGTGAACTGGGGTATACTGTGTTCCGGGTTGCCTCCTTGGGAGGGGAGGTGTGGAAATAGTTTGCTGCAGATGATCCACCCGACAATACTACTGCAGACAACACCTTCAGGGCTGAGCCAAAGCCTGGGAGATGGGATGTAGCAAGCCATGGATTCTATAGATGTTTCATAGAATATGTTTGTTGTGCAAAGTATGGAGTGTGTATGCATTGTGTAATTTGTGCGCTCGGATGCAGATGGAATGTGTATACGTGTGTGTGTCAGTGCGTGAGCGTGTATTAGTGGATATCTATCTACGTGTGTGTGTGTGTGTGTGTGTGTGTGTGTTGTAGACACAGCGAGCTGCGCTAACAGCAGCGCAGGGGACAGCTTGTTGTGGATCTGAAGTGGGTCATCTCGCTACAGCTTCAGTAAAGGCTAGCTCTCGTTCTCACACTGAGGGGAGAAGCTGCTGTTCCACAGGCTGGGATTCTCCTCCAGAGTAGGGCTTTACCATCAGGATAGGTGGGCTGGTTGCACACCTCCCCGGATAGCTCTACCCTCACATCTTATAGCATGACACAGTGAGTCCCATCAGGTTCATTTGTTGTGGCTTATATTGTGGCTTCTGATTTTATTTTGAAATATGTCTTTTTTTTTCTTGTGCGTCTTCTCCTTTCTCTTGCTCTACCGTCGGAGCGTGCGTTTCTTCTTGATCAAGCGTCGCACCTGTTATGACACTGACGTACAAAACATTTTGCCTTCGTGTGGCGTTTGCTGTTAGATCAGAATGATTTGTCCTCATCTAACTGTACGGAGATCAGTCATCTCATATCTGGCAGGCGAACACTCTTATGATGCACGTTTCTTCCATCAAAGAGCCGTCTTTGGGATTGTGTTTATCTACTGGGCAGGAGTCCCATGGTTGAGACTCTGGCTGCTGGGATATCCTCCGTAGTTGAAATGAGTAGGACAGCCTTGATGACGCAACGGTCCTCTGCGTTGTCGACGAGCGCTTCTGTGCTTTTGTGACAGGAGGGTGCTGTGAAGGAACCGATCTCTTTCATGCCCTTTTCAGCTCTGTGAGATCAAACCCTTGTATCTGCGCTCCAGGACGTTTCATGTCCAAACGTCTGCTGTGTGTGCATGCGTGCCCCGCCTCAGCCTAGCTCTCTGAAGAAGCAGGATGAATCGATGTGACGGGTCGTGATTCCAAACACTTACGCAGACTAATTTCCCTTGTTTTGATACATGGGGAAGCGTTTTTTGGTGGTTGCCTCCGGGATTTGTCGTCAACATATGTTTTGATGAAACTCTGATGAGGATAGCATGAGGTCACTGCTTTTACCTCAGAACTCTCTGGATTCAATTCAGATTCAATTCAGGGATTACCTTTTTATTCTAATAAAATAATCCAGGGCTGACTAACGTATTTCTTTTCTTCGCGGAAATCTGTTCAGAGTTGAGGGGGGTACTAGAACAGCACTAGGAGTTTAATACCTCAAATGAGTCATGTGTGATTCATGTGACGCGCTCTTTCTCTTTGCTCAGTCATATGTCTGGAAGCTTCTATTGGATGGTTGTGCTTAGGGGTATGCCAATGAAAAAGGCTTCAAACATCCACCACCCAACCAGTGCTATGTAGTGTCCTTACTCTGTTGCTGCATACTGTTAGGAATCCCCCTGTCGTCCTGTTTCTTCTTTTATTTCTTGTGGGTTTAGAAGGGGCACTATAGACATGCTGGCAGCGTGCAGGCAGCAGCCTCTCAGTAATGTGAGAGATCTGAGCACCCTGTAGCCATATGGGGCTTGGAATTCCACTGAAGTGTTCCCTAATCTCCACAACATGGGAGGAATTTGGAGGCGTTGTTTTTTTTCTTCTTTTCGCCAGACAATATCAACCTGTGCTTCTGCTGCGCACCACGTGGGTCTGGGTCTGGCACGCGGTGTTGATGTTGCAGATCTGGCTCCTGTAGCGCCGGCTTGTAGGGAAAGGGGGTGGATGGTTGGGGGGGGGGGGCGGACTGGAAGGGCTTGGAAGCCCTCCTCCTCAGAATGTCGAAGTAAAATGGAGAGCGTGTGTCTGAGTTTGTCTCGCTGCTATCAGTGATGTGATTGGTCTCCTGAGAGTAGAACAGTTTAGCGGCCTAGTGTAGCGGCGCTGCTGTGTTGGGAAGGAAGTCCTTGAATGAGTTGCTAAATGGCTGCTGATGGTTCAAGGCTAACGGACATTAGCTGGATTCACGGTACTGTTTCAGCTCTTTGTCTCTGTGGTGTCTGCTGTAATTATTGGAATCTGCTGTTATCTTGGCAGAGAAATGATTTGTACATGGATGCCCAAGCATAGAAATGGATTGTTCAGTTAGTACCCTGGGATTAGATTTAGCAGTAATCCAACAAACTAATGCAGGGTAGCCTAGTGGTTAGAGCGTTGGACTGGTAACCGAAAGGTTGCAAGTTCAAATCTCCGAGCTGACAAGGTAAAAATCTGTCGTTCTGCCCCTGAACAGGCAGTTAACCCACTGTTCCTAGGCCGTCATTGAAAATAAGAATTTGTTCTTAACTGACTTGCCTAGTTAAATAAAGGTAAAATAAAAAAAATGCTGTACTCACCCTGAGGACGTATTGTTGTAGCTTCTGTTGTTGTGGTGTTCTTGGTGTGATTCTTATTACCTTTGAGCAAAAGTTACAACTCTGTTTTTCACTTTAAGTTGGTGAAGATACAGGTTTTGTTTATTTGCTATTGGCGAAAGTCAATAACGATATCCTCAACTCTTATTGTACAAGGTACCTTTACTAGGAGTGTTGCCATATTGTTGTTTATTTGACTGTTATTGTTTCTGGCAGAGATATTTCCCAGGGAGATTTGATGGTGAGTCAAGATCAGAGTACATGGCATAGCTACAGTGCATTCTGAAATTCAGACCCTTTTGCTTTTTTCCACATTTTGTTACATTAGACTTATTCTAAGATGGATACAATCATTTTTTCCCCTAATCAATCTACACACAATGTATAAAAAAAAGACCTTATTTACATAAATAAGTATTCAGACCCTTTGCTATGAGACTCAAAATTGAGCTCAGGTGCATCCTGTTTCCATTGATCATCCTTGATATTTCTACTTGATTGGAGTCCACCTGTGGTAGATTTAATTGATTGGACATGATTTGGAAAGGCACACACCTGTCTATATAGGTCTCACAGTTGACAGTGCATGTCAGAGCAAAAACCAAGCCATGAGGTCAAAGGAATTGTCCGTAGAGCTCCGAGACAGGATTGCGTCGAGGCACAGATCTGGGGAAGGGTACCAAAAAATGTCTGCAGCATTGAAGGTCCCCAAGAACACAGTGAGCTCCATCATTCTTAAATGGAAGCAGTTTGGAACTACATTTTTTGTACATTTTAGTCATTTAGCAGACGCTCTTATCCAGAGCGACTTACAGTAGTGAATGCATACATTTCATACATGTTTTTTTTTCTGTGCTGGCCCCCCGTGGGAATCGAACCCACAACCCTGGCGTTGCAAACATCATGCTCTACCAACTGAGCTACAGGGAAGGCCAAGACTCTTCCTAGAGCTGGCCGCCCGGCCAAACTGAGCAATCAGGGTAGAAGGTCCATGGTCAGGGGGGGGGTGACCAAGAACCCGATGGTCACTATGACAGAGCTCCAGAGTTCCTCTGTGGAGATGGGAGAGCATTCCAGAAGGACAACCGTCTCTGCAACACTCCACCAATCAGGCCTTTATGGTAGAGTGGCCAGACAGAAGCCACTCCTCAGTAAAAGGCATATGACAGCCTGTTTGGAGTTTGCCAAAAGGCACCTAAAGGACTCTTCAACCATGAGAAACAAGATTCTCTGGTCTGATGAAAGCAAGATTGAACTCTTTGGCCTGAATGCCAAGCGTCACGTCTGGTGGAAACCTGTTAACATCCCCACGGTGAAACATGGTGGTGGCAGCATCATGCTGTGGGGATGTTTTTCAGCAGCAGCGACTGAGAGACTTGACAGGCTTGAGGGAAAGATGAACTGCGCAAAGTCAATAGAGATCCTTGATGAAAACCTGCTCCAGAGCTGGGGTGAAGGTTCACCTTCCAACAGGACAACGACCCTAAGCACACAGCCAAGACAACACAGGAGTGGCTTCGGGACAAGTCTCTGAATGTCCTTGAGTGGACCAGCCAAAGCCCGGAACCCAATCGAACATATCTGGAGAGACCTGAAAATGGCTGTGCAGCGACGCTCACCATCCAACCTGAATTTAGCTTAAGAGGATCTGCGGAGAAAAATGCGAGATACAAGCTTTGCACACCTGTATTTTGGAGAGTAATGTCATACCCAAGAAGACTCGAGGCTGTAATCGCTGCCAAAGGTGCCTCAACAAAGGTGGATTTGGATGCAATCATTCTCCGCTACCCTTGGATCATAGGCTACTCTAGGAAATTCACTAATTTTGTACGTTCCAGTGGTTTCGAAGACCACTTGCATAAGCGTCGATTTTCTAACTCTTTTAAATTGAACTGTTGTGGTCTCTGAAATAGACATATTTTCATGAACTCCTGAGGCTATTGTTCCAATGTTCTCCGACCCCTGGGCTCCACTCCTGTGTTCCCCCCTCATTGAGGCCCCAGTGGTTTAGACAACAATAGGATTTATAAACATTCACCATGATTGGCTGTGACTGAGGCTGGGGCATTCCACCACCCTAGCAGAGCAGTCCATCTGTCCAGAGTAGTTTAGTGGTTAGATACTAATCTGCACTGATCGAGGAAAAAACAAAATCATTCTGACCCCAATGTTTCCAGAAAATACAAAAACAAGATTGAGTGTTCTCCTAGTATTAGCTAGCGCTCATTTTGTAATTTGGATGGTGCCTGGCCGGTATGGCTTCCATCCCAGCTAACCAGTTGCTGGCATTCAATGTTGATGCTCTCTTTCTTTGTTCAAGTCAGACTTTCAGCTTAATGAAATATAGAGAGAATATACGGACAGACAACTGAAACTTGTCACTGAGACAACTGATGGCTCTATGGTAGCATTGCAATGGCGAAGGGGTATGGCTTGATTGACACTTGGTCTGTGCAGTCAGTCAGTCAGTCAGTCTGGGTGGTTTGGGTGGGTGGTTTGTTGTTCAGGTGATTGGGCCCTGGTCTGGCGGGCGGGTGGTGTAGTGATCAGGTAATTGGGGCCTGCGGGTGAACAGATGCTCAGAGTAATTGCAGTAAAAACTAGGAGAGCTGAGGAGTGTCTCTGAGGGGAGGGGGCGTGCAATGCGGATGGATCTCTGAAGCACTGAGGATGAGCTTGGCTCTCTCGGGTCTAAACCCTGCTGGAGAATAGAGGATGTGTCTGAAATGTCATCCTTTTCGCATACCGCCCCAACAGATCCCCAGATGACGCAATCTCTATTGCACTCAACACTGCCATCTCCCACCTGGACAAGAGGAGCACCTACAGTGTGTGAGAATGCTGTTCATTGACTACAGCTCAGCGTTCAACACCATAGTGCCCTCCAAGCTCGACACTCATGAAGTGGCACCCTATTCGCTTTGTATTGCACTTTTCACCAGAGCCGTAGGGCATTGCACTATAGGGAATAGGGTGCCATTTCACACACAGCCCTAGTCTACCTAGCCTATTCCTGATTTACAGAGTAGGAGCAGCCTGCGTGCCCTACGCCACACTGGGCCTCCGTAATGATGTCAGATGGTGTGTCAATCCAGCCAGGGATTGGCAAAATGGCTGCCACATGGCACCGTTGAGGAACGGTCTGTTCAGCCTCTCCAAAGATGATTCGGGCAGTAGTTTTTACAGGACTCTCCTTATTGCTGAGGTGAGAGTCGGGGGGATATCCTAATTCTCCTGTGTCTGGATACTCTGACTAGCATCCAGTGAAATATATCAAGAGTCAAATTACTGACGCCATTGAGATTCCTCCTTTTCTTGCTGCTCTGTGGGGAATTGGCGCAGTCAGACCAAGACCCCTTTTATTTATGTAGTTTACATTCCTGCCGAGGTATAAAGGAAGAGGGTTAATACCAAGGCTTCAATGGGACAGGATGTGTGAGTGTGCAATGAGTCATTGCCGTGTTTGTGTAGTGTGTACAGTAATTAGCCTTTTCCCCTCCAGTCACGTCACTGTGCTTTCTGAACTACTGCCTTGATTTGAGAAAAGCTGAATTGGGTGCTTTTGCGAGAGCGTGTGTCTCTGCTTCTCTATTGGCTCGTAAAGCAAACAAAGAACTCTGAAGTTGCATTCCGTTTCCCAGAAACCTTTTCTGCCTCCAAATGTGCCACTGCTCATATCTAAGCCAACCCCCTAGCAGTTGTTCTCGTGGTTGAGGGGGTTATGGTTGGAAGAGCATCTCTTCTAAGTAGTGAGAGGGGTTGGCAATACAGTAACCCCACTGGGCCAAAACTGGCTGAATCAACATTGTTTCCACATTATTTCAACCCCAAAAATCGATGTGATGATGGTGAATCAACGTGGGGAAATTAATTGGGTTTGCGAAAAGTAATCAACGTAAGGGTGTTTCAGTATTTTTTTCGACCAACTTTTCAGGAATTATTTGTTGACAACTCAACCAAATGTAAATCAAAACAAGACGTTGAACTGACTTCTGTGCCCGGGTGGGACGTGTGTGTGTGTGTGTGCCCGGGTGGGACGTGTGTGTGTGTGTGTGTGTGTGTGTGTGTGTGTGTGTGTGTGTGTGTGTGCCCGTGTGTGTGTGTCGTGTGTGTGTGTGTGTGTGCCCGGGTGGGACGTGTGTGTGTGTGTGTGTGTGCCCGGGTGGGACGTGTGTGTGTGTGTGTGCCCGGGTGGGACGTGTGTGTGCCCGGGTGGGACGTGTGTGTGTGTGTGTGCCCGGGTGGGACGTGTGTGTGTGTGTGTGCCCGGGTGGGACGTGTGTGTGTGCCCGGGTGGGACGTGTGTGTGTGTGTGCCCGGGTGGGACGTGTGTGTGTGTGTGTGTGCCCGGGTGGGACGTGTGTGTGTGTGTGTGTGTGTGTGTGTGTGTGCCCGGGTGGGATGTGTGTGTGTGTGTGCCCGGGTGGGACGTGTGTGTGTGTGTGTGCCCGGGTGGGACGTGTGTGTGTGTGTGTGTGTGTGTGCCCGGGTGGGACGTGTGTGTGTGTGCCCGGGTGGGACGTGGTGTGTGTGTGGGGGGCCCGGGTGGGACGTGTGTGTGTGTGTGTGTGTGTGTGGGTGCCCGGGTGGGACGTGTGTGTGTGTGTGTGTGTGTGTGGCCCGGGTGGGACGTGTGTGTGTGTGTGTGTGTGTGTGCCCGGGTGGGACGTGTGTGTGTGTGTGTGTGTGTGTGTGCCCGGGTGGGACGTGTGTGTGTGTGTGTGTGTGCCCGGGTGGGACGTGTGTGTGTGTGTGTGTGTGTGTGTGCCCGGGTGGGACGTGTGTGTGTGTGCCCGGGTGGGACGTGTGTGTGTGTGTGTGTGCCCAGGTGGGACGTGTGTGTGTGTGTGTGTGTGCCCGGGTGGGACGTGTGTGTGTGTGCCCGGGTGGGACGTGTGTGTGTGCCAGCCCGGGTGGGACGTGTGTGTGCCCGGGTGGGACGTGTGTGTGTGTGTGTGTGTGTGTGTGTGTGTGTGTGCCCGGGTGGGACGTGTGTGTGTGTGTGTGCCCGGGTGGGACGTGTGTGTGTGTGTGTGTGTGTGTGTGTGTGTGTGTGTGTGTGTGTGTGGGGCCCGGGTGGGACGTGTGTGTGCCCGGGTGGGACGTGTGTGTGTGTGTGTGTGTGCCCGGGTGGGACGTGTGTGTGTGTGTGTGCCAGCCCGGGTGGGACGTGTGTGTGTGCCCGGGTGGGACGTGTGTGTGTGTGTGTGTGTGTGTGTGTGTGTGCCCGGGTGGGACCGGGTGTGTCGTGTGTGTGTGTGTGTGTGTGTGTGTGTGCCCGGGTGGGACGTGTGTGTGTGTGTGTGTGCCCGGGTGGGACGTGTGTGTGTGTGTGTGTGTGCCCGGGTGGGACGTGTGTGTGTGTGTGTGGCCCGGGTGGGACGTGTGTGTGTGTGCCCGGGTGGGACGTGTGTGTGTGGTTCAGGTCTGATTTGCACATATACTGGATTAGTGGCGTTACTATAGAGCCAAGCTTGCCCCAGCTGAGCATGATATCGGTGTGAGTGTGTCCTGATCCAGCAGCATTGTAGAAGGGAGGGTGGGGGGAGTTATTTTGGGCTCCCCTCTAGTACTGCAGAGCTCATTGCAGAGAAAGGGGTGAGCGGAGAACACTGCACCCCCCCACCCAGAGCAGAGCCAGTCTAGCTGCAGTGCTCTCTATGCTCTCACACCCTCCACTCTATTTTTAGGCTGCAGACAGCGTGTACTGCTCCCCCCCGCTCAATCAACCCCTATATCTCCCTGTATGGCCCAGAGCATGTGCCTCGGTCCCAACGGACATTCACACACACAATGAAGCTTCTACAGTCCTGACCTGCCAGCTAGTTTAAAGGTGATACTACTGACGACCTCCATAGATAAGGAAGTGGAAGTGATACTGTAAACTTCAGTCAGACAAGGCCAGTAGTTAGGCTACGTTCTCTTCAGTTTGTTTCTGTACAGTTGGAAGTGGTTGTGTATTGTAGCCCATACTGTTCAAGTTTCTCTGACTTCCTTTATGGTGGACTACCAGGCCGCCGGGCCCATCTGCATTCCATAGTGGGCGGAGTCAGACACCAGGAAAGCAGAATGACTCTTCTGCATTTCCTTCCCATCTAGATAGAGGCTACGTTCCAAATGGCACCCTATTTCCTACCTAGTGCACTACTTTTGACCAGGGCCCGCGCTATATAGAAAATGGGGGGCCATTTGGAACGCGCCCAAACAGTAACAGCCCAGATTCTCATTGCCGTTGTTCATAAAAATGCTGCACAAGCGATAAAGCGCTTCACATTTGCAACGCTTTTCCCCACTACAGTTACGTTGAGGGAAATGTCCGCACGAAGAGGCACTGTTGACGTTATGTGGTTGTTCTCTGTACTCCTCGATGACCCCGTAACTTCTGCGTCTGTCACGCGTATCTAGGATCAGCCAGTCTCATGGTGGGCGTACCTCACAGCACAGGACTGTATGCAATATCTAGAGTATCTATGCAGGTCAGATGAGGTGTATTCACTGGTGAAGTAGCAGATGTCGACGTTGGAAAGTACCCATGCTTGAGCCAATTGGAGGGTCCTAAGGTGGAGATGAGACTAAACTGATTTGGCAGCTGCTCGGCGGCGGCAGCGGTTAGTAGGACCCTTGTTCCAGGAATTGTGGGTAATTACCCTCGGAGCACACCGGACGTCTCTGTCTAAGGGAGACAACGAGCCCTTCAGCCCTCTCTGCTGCGCCTCGGTTGGTAATCACAGAGCTGAGACATTGGGACGCGGACTGGGACTGCTCCGGTACAGGGTTTTATTCACTAGGGGACACCGCTCGTTTTCTTCCATGTGGTGCTTAATGAACACCACCAAGCTTTTCATCTGTGTCTCTTTCTCTGTTTGGCTGGAGGACTGCTCTTCCGTTGCTCAGCCAAGTGCTTGGTGATAATCATTATTCTACGTATAGTCCTTGTTTAGCACACTGTTCCCAAGAACACCAAGGTGTAACCTGTCTAAATGACGATTGCCCATCTAAATGATGATCAACACCATCATCCTGGACACCCTGGTCCCACTCCAATTCTTATACCGCCTCCACAGATGACGCAATCTCTATTGCACTCAACACTGCCCTCTCCCACCTGGACAAGAGGAACACCTAAAGTGTGTGAGAATGCTGTTCATTGACTACAGCTCAGCGTTCAACACCATAGTGCCCTCCAAGCTCATCACTAAGCTAAGGACTCTGGCACTGAACACCTCCTTCTGCAACTGGATCCTGGACTTCCTGATGGGCCGCCACCAGGTCGTGAGGGTAGGCAACAACACATCCACTGTGCTGACCCTCAACACGGGGGTAACTCAGGGGTGCATGGGACGTACTCCCTGTTCACCCATGACTGCATAGCCACGTACGACACCAACACCATAAATAAGTTTGCTGAGGAAACAACAGTGTGGTGCCAGGACACCAACTCTCCCTCAACGTCAGCAAGATAAAGGAGCTGACTACAGTAAACGGAGGGCTGAATGAGTAGGTGTGTAAATACACAGTACCAGTCAAAAGTTTAGACACTTACTCATTTTCTTTATTTTGACTGTTTTCTGCATTGTATAATAATAGTGGAGACATTACAACTATTAAATAACATATGGAATCATGTAGTAACCAAAAAAGTGTTAAACAAATCAAAATATAGTTTATATTTGAGGTTCTTCAAAGTAGCCACCCTTTGCCTTGACAGCGTTGCACACTCTTGGCGTTCTCCTAACCAGCTCCATGATGTGGTCACCTGGAATGCATTTCAATTAACAGGTGTGTCTTGTAAAAAGTTAATTTCTGGAATTTCTTTCCTTCTTAATGTATTTGAGCCAATCAGTTGTGTTGTGACAAGGTAGGGGTGGTATACAGAAGATAGCCCTATTTGGTTAAAGACCAAGTCCATATTATGGCAAGAACAGCTCAAATAAGCAAAGAGAAACGACAGTCCATCATTACTTCAAGACATGAAGGTCAGTCAATCCAGAAAGTGTAAATTCCTTTGAACGTTTCTTCGAGTGCAGTCGCAAAAACCAAGCACTATGATGAAACTAGCTCTCATGAGGACCCCGCCACAGGAAAGAAATACCCAGAGTTACCTCTGCTGCAGAGGACAAGTTCATTAGCGTTATCAGCCTCAGAAATGGGCAATTAACTGTACCTCTGATTGCAGCCCAAATAAATGCTTCACAGAGTTCAAGTAAGAGACACATCAACTGTTCAGAGGAATCAGGCCTTCATGGTCGAATTGCTGCAAAAAAAACACTACTAAAGGACACCAATAAGAAGACGAGACTTGCTGTGGCCAAGAAACATGAGCATTGGACGTTAGACCAGTGGAAAATCTGTCCTTTGGTCTGATGAGTCCAAATTTGAGATTTTTGGTTCCAACCGCTGTGTCTTTGCGAGTGACTACCTCATGAAGCTGGTTGAGAGAATGCCAAGAGTGTGCAAAGCTGTCGAGGCAAAGGGTGGCTATTTTGAAGAATCTCAAATATAAATATTTTGATTTAACACTTTTTTGGGTTACTACATGATTCCATATGTATTATTTCATAGTTGTGATGCCTTCACTATTCAAGAATGTAGAAAATAGTACAAATAAAAACCCTTGAATGAGTAGGTGTGTCCAAACTTTTGACTGATACTTTATATGTACAGCCACCAGACATGACTTTTCTAGGCCTTTCATTCTCTACATTCCTGGATGCGACTGGTGCAAGAACTTCAGTAGCATACCCTGCTCTTGTGGTGGGATATCTTCTCTTGAACCCCACAGAACACACCCATCTCCAACCCTCAAGGCCAAGTGGCGAGTGTAGTAAGGCATGATCTAAGGCTCTGGGACTGTAGGCCATCCTTTCAGGATAAATTGATACACTTGTGATGGCGTCACATCTTTTGTAGTCCATTGCCTGATTTGTGCTGTGTTCACCGTTGCGTCGTCATCCAACACATTGATCATCAAGACTTGGTCATTTTGTTCCTGATTGAACGATCATTTCTGGAATGGGCAGCCTACTCAGAGTATCAGCGTTCCCATGGTGTCTACCTGTCTTGTAGATTCTTCTGTACTCGTAGGCCCTGAGCCACAGCCCAACGTTGAACTCTCGGCGAGACCATTTGTGGTACTGGCTTTTCTTCATGAAACAGAGATCATAGGCTTATGGTCAGTCACAATAGTGAATGTTCTGCCGTATAAGTACTTGTGAAATCTCTGTATTCCGAATGACAGCCAATCCTTCCATGTCCAGCTGGGAGTACTTTTTCTCTGCTGGCAACAATGTTCTTGACATGAACCCGATAAGTTTCTCTGTGCCGTTCTCCATCCGGTGTGATAGAACCGCCCCCACACCATGCGATGAGGCATCACACGATAAGATGAGATCTCTGTCTGCTGAGTAGTGCGCCGGCACTTCTGATTGCAGTAACTCCTTTTGACTTTGCAAAATCTTCTTCTTGTCTTTCTTACCATTCCAGCCCCGTCCTTCCTTAACAGTTGATGCAGTGGAGCTAAGAGGTTAGGGAGGAAGAGATTTGTAATAGTTCAGTAACCTAGATAGGCTTCCAGCTCTGTAACGCTTGTCGGAGCTGGAGCTTCCACGACAGCCCTTACTTTAGCTTTGACAGCGTGTAACCCCTTGGTGTCCACCCTGTGACCCAGGTATTGCACTTCATCAGCTAACAGTGTACACTTGCTCCTCTTCCATCCTCCTCAAAACTTCACCCACCTATCTGATTGAACCATCTGATTTGTGTATGGGAACAACTGGTGCTGCCCACTCAGAACTTGACAGGAATAATTATATCCTCTGCAAAGAGTATCAATTTCCACATCCACTCTAGGCTTCATGGCATATGGAACTGATCTTGGCCTGTAGAATCCGGGAGTAGCATCTGCAGCAACATGAATGGTAGCTTGGACCCCTATTGATGTCTCTTGCTGCTCTTTGAAAATGCGCTCATGCTTTGAAAGCACCTGCTTCAGTGTCAATGTCTTTGTGGTGACATGTTTGATTTAATCCCAGTTCAATTTTGTTTCCTTCTACCACCCTCTCCCTCGTAAACTGGGGCCAGTACCTTCCACTACCAAGAGAGGCAGACTTTTTTATTTTGTCCTTGATATTCCACCTGAACATCAGCAACTCCAATCAGTGATTTACTCTCCTGTGTACTTTTTTAGTTTAATAGGTGTCTCTCAATTTAGGCACTTTTCCCCCCACTTCTCATTGAATTGGGACCTGTTCATCAATCACTTTTTATTACTTTGAGAGGAGAGCGTCGCAAGGTATTTGGTGTTCTGTCATTTTTCCTTTCTGTAGCCTGTTGCTATTTCTTATTGCGCCACGCGATCTCGATGTGTCCTATTATCCCACATGCATAACACTTTCCATGTTTTCAATTTACAGTCAAACACTGCGTGTTTACCTTTGCAACGATACCGCTCTCTATTGGCTGCTTTCCCTTCTTTGAAACCCAACGCGCTCAGAGCTGCTCTCTTTTACTGTATGGCACGCAGTAGCGCCCCTTTCCTGCAAATCCAGTGCATTTCTATTCGCGGACTCCATGGCCTGGGCCAGTTTGAGTGCGTTCTCAAACGTGAGATTAGGCTCAGATAACAAGCGTATTTTGTATCCTGTCATCATTAATCCCACACACCAGCCAATCAAGTAGCATTTACGATAATGTATTACCGTAGTTACAGTCCAGTGCTAATTTTCTCAACTCGGACACATGTTCCGCCACTGATTCGGTAGGTTTTCTCATGTGTGAATCAAACTTCAATCGTTGCACTATTTCACTGGGTTTGGGAGTTGAAGTGCTATTTTAATAGATCGACTAGATCTATGAATGACTTTTCTCCTGGTTTATCTGGGCTCAACAGGTTTCTCATTAAACTGTATGCCTGTGCACCGACAACGAGTATGGATTTCTGTATAGTAGCATCAGTTATTTCATTAACAGCAACAACAAAAAAATCCATTATTTCACAATACATCTCCCATTCCTGATTTTTCTCTTGGTTCAAATGGTAGTGGCGAGCTTATTGTTGCCTAAGCCATCTTTTCCGATTCCCTCTACCCTCACACAGTCAATAGTTTGTCCTACCCGTATCCAGGGAATCAATCATTCAGTATATTCCTCTGCTCACTTCAGTCTCACATCCAGCGTCACACGAAAAACACTCCAACAAATCCAACGCAGTCATCCTCGTCGACAGATATGTAGTTTCTTAGGATGCTTCTTAGATCGATGAGTTAAATAGTTAACCAAATAGCTTCCCGGACTGTCTGCGTTGACCCTGTTTGCACCAACCTTTTTGACTCGACACGTAAGCTGCTGTTGCAGTTTATTTATCCTGTTGCCTAGTCACTTTAATCCTAGTTGTATGGATATATGAACCTCAATTACCTCGTACCCCTGCACATCTACTCAGTACTGGTACCCCGTGTATATAGCCAAGTTAACATTACTCATTGTGTATTTATTATTCTGTTTATTTCTCTGCATTGTTGGGAAGCATTTCATTCTTAGTCTACTACTGCTGTTTACGAAGCATGTGACAAATAAAATTAGATTTGATTTTCCTCACTCGCTACTGCCCCTTTCTCTCTCTCTCTCTCCAGCGCTCCGGCCACAAGGAGGTAGGCCCTAATGGTTAAAGCAGAGTTATGGTTCGTTGGTCCCCCAGGATCTAAATGACCCTGCATTATGTCAAATTTGGCCCTCTGGCTCATGGACGACACAGTTCTATGTTTATTTTTACAAGGTCTCTATGGAGTTATAGGGTATGTCTGAAATAGCACCCTATTCCCCTTCTTTGTGCACTACTTAGGGAAGACGGTGCCCCTATAAAGTCGTGGACTGTATGGCGAAAAGAGCACGATTTCAGACAGTGTCTGAAGGGGAAAGAAGAGAAAGAATGGCGTCTTTCTGGGAATGGTCTTTAGGCCAGTGACCTGTCTATTAATGGGATGTCTGGAGCCTGGCGGCTGTCATTCCTCCCTGCTTGTAGTGGTTGTTTTAGGTTCGTGTTTACTGGCCCTTTATTGGGGCCTAATGATTTTGCGTTCCTCTGCATTTCCTTTTGCGCAAAACTAAGGCTCGGGTCAGAGCGGGAGACTGGGAGGTGGGAAGGGGAAGTACTTGATGGCTCGTCTCCAGATGCTAAGGCCTGCAGCTGGACTGTGGTGTTGGAGGAGGGAGCTGAACTAACTGTGAAAGGGAGTGGGTCTAGCTACAGCAGCTATAGCACAGGGGCTTAACCACTCAGACTCATAGAGGAGATAATCCATACTTCATCTGTATCAGTGCTGCCTACCACACTCCCCTCCCCACTGCCTCCCTGACCCAGCCAAAACTCAGCCTCCCGCAGAGCTACACAACAGACTCCGAATGAATAGTGCAAGACTTTGAAAATAAAGATTTGAGAAGTGCATATCCAAACCCAGTGTAAAATATCTTTCATATCCAATGCCTGGGGACCTGGGAGCTCTTCTGAGCTGGGGAAAAGCTCTATTAGACATCGCTATTCAAAGACGACCTTTATTCACAGCCAGGCAGCAGCTCGGCAGGCACCTCTTCAATCTCAAAAGGATTTACTGTGTTCGTAGTATATGCTCACAGCTCGATTGAGCACAATCCGTATCGTACAAAATACATTTCTTGGATATTTTTAATTTGTCTAGCAAGTGTATGTTTTTGAGTAAAAAAAACCCAAAAAACTCGCTTGTACGAGCCAGGGCTTCAAATAAGGCATTTAAGGCACTTGGTGGTTAAAACGTTGACTCTTTCGTTCTAATTTTAAATGCAGAAAAGCACACCATCAAAACTATGCCGTGGAAATCTTGTTTAAATATTCATTATGAGCTTTCCCCTTGGAGTGTGATCTTTGAAGACACTCACTCGCGTGCGTGCGCACGCACGCACACACACACGCGCACACACCCGCACACCATCACAAAGACCCCTACTGTTTTTTTATATTTTTTATATCACTTCACCACCTCAGTGTTCAGAGAAAGTAGACCTCCCCTCTTTTCTTTAGGTATTAGTGAGAGGGGGGGTGTCATGTCTTTAATTAAAAATGATTATAGTAATTAGTCTTGTTAAAAGAGATCTAGTAGAGTTCCTGTTCCAAACAGACGGCTCTACTACATACCTCTCACAGTAGAAATGAATGGCACGGCACTGAGGCAGAATGTTGCCTTTAATGATGGCACGCTCTCTTTGTCTCTCTCGCTTTCACTCTTTCTCTCTCTCTCTCTCTCTCTCTGTGTCTTGCTCGGAGTGTCACTCTCCCTCGCTTCCCCTCCCTGTCTCTCCTCTTTATCTGTGTGTGTTTGTAGTCTCTGTCCTGAATGATGTTTCAGAAGCTCTTTGTTGTGTCTGGGCCCAGTGTTTTTTTTCTTTCTACGACAGTGTGAGAGATGAGAGGACCTCTGTGTAGACAGGGCGTGATGGCGAGAGGTAGTAATGGAGAAGGAGAAGGTAACAGACTTGTACTCAGGGTGAACCCACTGAGAACCCAGGTCTCTGGCATGGTTACTGTAGTGGTTACTGTAGTATGCCTACAGCTACTGAACTTTACTACAGCGAAGGACCCTTTTCTTCCCATATCATAATGGAGTCTGCATACCATATCAATGGCTGTACCGTACTATATAATTCTATATCATAATGGAGTCTGCATACCATATCAATGGCTGTACCGTACTATATAATTCTATATCATAATGGAGTCTGCATACCATATCAATGGCTGTACCGTACTATATAATTCTATATCATAATGGAGTCTGCATACCATATCAATGGCTGTACCGTACTATATAATTCTATATCATAATGGAGTCTGCATACCATATCAATGGCTGTACCGTACTATATAATTCTATATCATAATGGAGTCTGCATACCATATCAATGGCTGTACCGTACTATATAATTCTATATCATAATGGAGTCTGCATACCATATCAATGGCTGTACCGTACTATATAATTCTATATCATAATGGAGTCTGCATACCATATCAATGGCTGTACCGTACTATATAATTCTATATCATAATGGAGTCTGCATACCATATCAATGGCTGTACCGTACTATATAATTCTATATCATAATGGAGTCTGCATACCATATCAATGGCTGTACCGTATGGCCATACTATATAATTCTATATCATAATGGAATCTCAAATCAAATTTGATTTGTCACATTGATTTGAAATGCTTACTTACAAGCCCTTAACCAACAATGCAGTTTTAAGAAAATACCTAAAAGAATAAATAAAATAAAACATTTACAAAAGAAAAGATAAGAATAACAAATAATTAAAGAGCAGCAGTAAATAACAATAGTGGGAATATATACAGGGTGTACCGGTACAGAGTCACTATGCGGGGGCACCGGTATTGAGGTAATATGTACATGTAGGTAGAGTTATTAAAGTGACTATCCACAGATAATAACAGAGTAGCAGCAGCGTGGGGTGGGGTTGGGGGGGCGGCAATGCAAATAGTCTGGGCAGCCATTTGATTCAGGAGTCTTATGGCTTGGTGGTAGAAGCTGTTTAGAAGCCTCTTGGACGTAGACTAGGCGCTCCGGTACCGCTTGCTTTGCGGTAGCGGAAAGAACAGTCTATGACTAGGGTGGCTGGAGTCTTTGACAATTTTTCCGGCCTTCCTCTGACACCGCCTGGTATAGAGGTCCTGGATGGCAGGAAGCTTGGCCCCGGTGATGTACTGGGCCGTACGCACTACCCTCTGTAGTGCCTTGCGGTCAGAGGCCGAGCAGTTGCCATACCAGGCAGTGATGCAACCAGTCAGGATGCTCTCGATGGTGCAGCTGTAGAACCTTTGAAGATCTGAGGACCCATGCCAAATCTTTTCAGTCTCCTGAGGGGGAATAGGTTTTGTCGTGCCCTCCTCACAACTGTCTTGGTGTGCTTGGACCATTTAGTGTGTTGGTGATGTGGACGCCAAGGAACTTGAAGCTCTCAACCTGCTTCACTACAGCCCCGTCGATGAGGATGGGGGCGTGCTCGGTCCTCTCTTTCCTGTAGTCCATAATCATCTCCTTTGTCTTGATCACGTTGAGGGAGAAGTTGTTGTCCTGGCACCACATGGCCAGGTCTCTGACCACCTCCCCTATAGGCTGTCTCATTGTTGTCGGTGATCAGGCCTACCACTGTTGTCATCGGTAAACTTAATGATGGAGTTGGAGTCGTGTCTGGCTGTGCGGTCATGAGTGAACAGGGAGTACAGGACTGGACTGGGCACGCACCCCTGAGGGGCCCCCATGTTGAGGGGCAGCATGGCAGATGTGTTGCTACCTACCCTTACCACCTGGGGACAACCCATCAGGACGTCCAGGATCCAGTTGCAGAGGGAGGTGTTTAGTCCCAGGGTCCTTAGCTTAATGATGAGCTTTGAGGGCACTATGGTGTTGAACGCTGAGCTGTAGTCAACGAATAGCATTCTCATCTGCATACCGTATCAATGGCTGTACCATATGGAAAAGCCATACTATACAGTCCTATATCATGGTATTATCTCCTATCTCCAGCCACAAGTCCTGGTCACAGGGACTTCCAGTTAGAACCGAACATTCAAGTAGAATCACTCAGGCAGCAGGCTGACTTCCTTTCCTTTCCTCCACTATCTGGGCAGGCTGGAAGATTAGTCTGTCTGGTCGTCTCGGTCCTCTTCTGTTTATACTGTCTATTCGTTTTTATTAGGAATCCCCATCTTCCTGGGGTCCAAACACACCAAAGCACCCACATTACATATAAAACAAAAGATAAAACAGTGAACTATGTTTGTGCTGAATGAGCTAAAGAGAACTGTACATCATATAACATGAAGCGCTGTAGATATATTCTCTGTCCACAGGGAGGGCTTCCAATTGCCCCGACACAGTGAGTTAGGACCATTCAGCCTGTCCATCCACTATCAGCCCTGCCAGGGTATGACTCCCAGTACAGTCTCACACTTAGAGAGAGTAAAGTGGAACTGAACAGAGCACTGCCTCTCCTCTCTAATATCTTTAATCAGCGAGAGAGGAATAATAAATAAAAGTGGCTGGGCCGAAGCACCACGGTCCTGCTAGATTTATCCATGTGGCGTGCTAGATTTATCCATGTGGCACAATAGCTCTATGGTTAAGAGACACAGATATTACACAGCCCCCTTATCTCACCGCCTAGTTGAAGGTTGGCTGTAAATCTGCTGGGCATTTTCTGATGGAGCCCTGGGCCTTGCCTGGTTCTAAGTCTTGATGCCAAACAACTGCCTACTATATGGCTGGGGGGCTGTGTGTCTGCGTCTTTACACGAGCTGTAAAAGGTCGGGCAGCGGCCGGCGGCTTAATGGCATCACACTGAGTGCATATTTGAAAAGCGGTGGCCGTTAACTTGATGTACTGCGTGGCCGCTGCGCTATGCGTTGTCGCGACTGGCTAGAGAAATATGTTAGCGTTTTGCTGACATCTTGGCCCTTTTGTAAAGGAGCCTGTCTCTCAGGGGACGGTAGGTATCTGTGGTAATAGCCAGAGGCCCCCGGGGGCCCGTTATGAGCGCTAAACTGTATCTGTCTGCAAGTCTAATGGTTCTCTCTCACACAGGGGGTTATGAGGTTGGGCTGTTTTCTTCCTCTCTTGTCTGTAAATTCCATGAAATGGGTTATCCCAAGGCAGCCGAGCACAGCCGTGTTTTAGCGTGGAGGGGGGGCGGTGAGCGCTTGCCTGGCCTCGTAGCATTACTAGCTAGCAGGAAGTGGAACACATGTCCCTCCAACCCTCCGGAGCTCACACAGACCTCACATGAACTGAGCTTCTGGCAACAGTTGCTCTCTTTTCCCCCGGTCCTCCCTTCCTCCACCCCCCATCCCTCCTTCCTCCCCTCCCGATACAGTCAGGCAGCCTGCGAGGGGGGGTCTTACACTCCTCTCGCTACAGGCCTAAAGTTAGGCCATAATTACAACCCCCCCCTCATCCTCCATCATCCATTCCCTGCTACCGCGGAAGACGAATTCCTCCCGTGTCTCTCAACTGCGCCGTGCCCCCTATCCAAACAAACAACCCCACTACGAACACTCTCCTACCAGAAGGCCTGGCCCCATTGTTTTACCTCTGTTACCGTCATGTCATACCACAGCTCTAGTTGGAGCGTCCTCATCCTTTCCTCCTCTCTCCTCCTGTCTTCTCCTCCTGTCCTTATCTTCCCCTCTCCCCCTCTCTTCTCCAATCTGTTTACTGAAATCTGGATCTCTATAGAAGTGATTTATCTTCATGCTGGTTAGCCTGTCTGTGTTTGACAGAGCATATTCAGTGAGAACTGTCAGCATGGAATGCAACCCAGAGCCAAGTCTGACTGCAGACAATGAAGTGTGACTTTAGTGTGTGCAGGTGTCATGTATAATTGGGCCATATGTGAGAAATGACAAACAAGGTTTTCGAGAAAAAGAATTCTCAGCCAATGAATCAGAATGAACATCAGCCCTGGAGACATTGGAATCATATCAGATGTTGCTATTTTGTTGGATTGCGTTTCCATTAGGAGTTAGCTGGTTCCGTCACAGCCAGGTTTTTAAATTAGACTCATCGTTTCTTGAAAGTCGGAGGTGGCCTCTGTGTCTCGCGGCCAGCCCATCAACATGTCCAGTCAACCAAGTTTTATCCGGACTCACTCAGGGCTTTAGCACAAAGGAACAAAAGAGGTGGCCAGATGGGGATGGTGGTGAAGGAGCTTCTGGGAAGCGGTAAGGAAAGGATGTCTTGGGCTGGGCAGGGAGGGGGAGTGATGCAGGGCAGGCCTGTGAAACGAGGAGACTATGCATGAGGAGAGAGAAAGAGATTTGGCTCAGGATCACTCGCCAGAGGAGGGCAGATTAAAGGAGGGCAGATTATGCCCGGCTGCATCGTCAGGGCTTTGGCCACTGTTGCGCGTGTGTGTGTGCGTGTGTGTGTGTGTGTGCGCGTTACCTCCTGTCCCAGTCGCTCTACTGGGCTGTGCGTGTATTTGTTGCTCATTTCACTCTAATGGAACAAGTGTGTGTGTATCTATAGATCAGAGTCTGTGTGTGCTACTTCACGTCCCAGTCCCCTGGTCTGAGTGTGTTTGTCTCCACTTCCAGCTCCAAGTCGTCACCAGTCCACCAGCGGGACGGCCTCGTCCAGCCACCGCGGATTAGGTCTCCTCTCCCGTTCGTCTGTTCGCTCCTCCACTTCCTATCATTCCAGTCAATTAGGACCCAGCCGGGCTGTCCCTGCCCTGCCTGTAACTGAGCCGGGGGCTGACTGGGGGGGACCTGGCTCTGTGTGCTGTTGGGCCACTGCCACACATTGTCAGCCCGTCACCCTGGTTTCTCTTCCTCCTCCTGTTGACTTCCCTGCAGCTGCCGCCCCTCCAGACCTCCAGGCCATTCCACAAGCAGCCCTTGTTTTGGCTGGCGTATTCCATCACATTACTCTGTTTTTTAATGTTTTGTAACGGGCAAGGTAGTATAATATAGTGCATGGTTTCACATCTGTTCCCTCAAAAACCCTTGTCATGTGACCTGAGTTCGAGTCTGGTGGAGGGGTGCCGGGAGGGCAGCCGGTAGTTCAGAAGGGATGATGGGAAATTAGACGACCCAAGGTTACCCAAGCAGTCTTTGCTGGGGGATTAATTGTGTAATGATTGCTGGCAAGGATTCCGACCTAAATCCTGTTACCCATGCTGCACTGGGGCAGGGAAGGAGACCGAGGTCCTGGAGAGGCAAGGTGACACTCATCACAGGTAGTCTTAGCCTGCTAGGAAACAAATGAGCTCGGTCTTAACTGGAGGTACAGTAACCACTCCAAAACTAACCACATGGCCTCAAATGATTTAATCTTGCAAGTCTACGGTATAATTCCTTACTGGTGCATACTGAGCAGTTACTGCACATTAGATGTACAGTATTGGATTAAGACTGGAGGAATCCATCTTTGTCTTTTTACCTGGGATATTTAGAACCAGGAAGTGTTATACACAGTGGTCTACACAGGAGAACAACTTGAGACATTTATCACGGGTTTTGTTACTCAATTCTTTCTCTTGCAACCCCAATGCAAGGACTTCTACATTAGACTTAGCGTTTCATACATAATTCAAGAGGGAAGATTGACACTGAAGTGCAGCGTTTTAGGCCTAGCTACTTGGATCATTGTAACACTTATAGTTTCACACTGAAGCATCAAGCACAGAGGCTGCCCTCCCTTCACTCCTCTCTCCCCTCCTCCTCACCTCCCTCCCCTCCTCTGCTATCTCCTAGCAGGGACATGCCTGATGGTTGTGTGATGGATGACTCAGGGCTTGATAGAGATAGGAGGCTGCTGTTAATTAACATCCCCTGAATCTCTACATCTCCCGCTCACTACTTTTCTCACCCACCGTTTCATCCAGAACAACCCAAATTAGTACATCTCGGAATGATGGGAGCGGTATTCTCTATAAAGATGCATTACAATGAAATATAATACTCGAACTACGCAGATTCTGTATCACAGCAAGACTTTGAAAAGGAAACTGAACAGGATCACATTTACGTTGTCAAATAATATTGTTTCTCGGCATTTTGTTACGTTGCTGTTCAATGTAAACAGGAGATTCATTCATATGTTCATAGTCATATACAATACCGTGAAGATTTCTCCCTCTTCTAGGCATGGTTCTATTGTGTGATCTTGTGTCAATCTGTGTGTGAGTCCCTAATGGCACCCATTTCCTACGTAGTGCACTTTAGACCCGAGCCCTATTGGCACGGTCAAGAGTAGCGCACTTCATAGGGAATAAGGTGCCATTCAGGACACAGCCTGTGCATGTTGCAGGGGAATTCCATGACTCACTGACTAGTGGGCTGTGTGGTAGTGATTCAGACCTGCCAGTTTTTACAGGCCTGTGTTAGTGGAGCACAGGGCCATCTTATAGGAAACTGAAACTTTTCAAATATTTTTTTGATGATCGTCAATTTGGATTTTGAAAGTCCAATATCTTGAACTTGACTGCTGACAAGAAAAACATTATGGGACTGTGTCAACGGTGGACTAATGAAAAAACAATTGTGGAGTTTTCCTTTAACTCAGCCTAACACACGCACCCACATACACCTGGTGTCAGGAGTTCACCTGTGTGTAAGCGTCTCCTCTTAAAGCTGTCAGAGAGGTAAAGCGTCTCCTCCTCTTGGAGCTGTCAGAGAGGTAAAGCGTCTCCTCCTCTTGGAGAGCTGTCAGAGAGGTAAAGCGTCTCCTCCTCTTGGAGAGCTGTCAGAGAGGTAAAGCGTCTCCTCCTCTTGGAGCTGTCAGAGAGGTAAAGCGTCTCCTCCTCTTGGAGCTGTCAGAGAGGTAAAGCGTCTCCTCCTCTTGGAGCTGTCAGAGAGGTAAAGCGTCTCCTCCTCTTGGAGAGCTGTCAGAGAGGTAAAGCGTCTCCTCCTCTTGGAGCTGTCAGAGAGGTAAAGCGTCTCCTCCTCTTGGAGAGCTGTCAGAGAGGTAAAGCGTCTCCTCCTCTTGGAGCTGTCAGAGAGGTAAAGCGTCTCCTCCTCTTGGAGAGCTGTCAGAGAGGTAAAGCATCTCCTCCTCTTGGAGAGCTGTCAGAGAGGTAAAGCATCTCCTCCTCTTGGAGAGCTGTCAGAGAGGTAAAGCATCTCCTCCTCTTGGAGCTGTCAGAGAGGTAAAGCGTCTCCTCTTGGAGAGCTGTCAGAGAGGTAAAGCGTCTCCTCCTCTTGGAGAGCTGTCAGAGAGGTAAAGCGTCTCCTCCTCTTGGAGAGCTGTCAGAGAGGTAAAGCGTCTCCTCCTCTTGGAGCTGTCAGAGAGGTAAAGCGTCTCCTCCTCTTGGAGCTGTCAGAGAGGTAAAGCGTCTCCTCCTCTTGGAGCTGTCAGAGAGGTAAAGCGTCTCCTCCTCTTGGAGCTGTCAGAGAGGTAAAGCGTCTCCTCCTCTTGGAGCTGTCAGAGAGGTAAAGCGTACACTCCTCTTGGAGAGCTGTCAGAGAGGTAAAGCGTCTCCTCCTCTTGGAGAGCTGTCAGAGAGGTAAAGCGTCTCCTCCTCTTGGAGCTGTCAGAGAGGTAAAGCGTCTCCTCCTCCTGGAGAGCTGTCAGAGAGGTAAAGCGTCTCCTCCTCTTGGAGAGCTGTCAGAGAGGTAAAGCGTCTCCTCCTCTTGGAGCTGTCAGAG
Source organism: Salmo salar (assembly GCF_965601325.2). Lineage (NCBI taxonomy): Eukaryota > Metazoa > Chordata > Actinopteri > Salmoniformes > Salmonidae > Salmo > Salmo salar. The sequence goes on along the minus strand of NC_138314.1, from coordinate 13,350,541 downwards.
AGGTAAAGCGTCTCCTCCTCTTGGAGCTGTCAGAGGTAAAGCATCTCCTCTTGGAGAGCTGTCAGAGGTAAAGCGTCTCCTCTTGGAGAGCTGTCAGAGGTAAAGCGTCTCCTCCTCTTGGAGCTGTCAGAGAGGTAAAGCGTCTCCTCCTCTTAAAGCTGTCAGAGAGGTAAAGCGTCTCCTCCTCTTGGAGCTGTCAGAGAGGTAAAGCGTCTCCTCCTCTTGGAGCTGTCAGAGAGGTAAAGCGTCTCCTCCTCTTGGAGCTGTCAGAGAGGTAAAGCGTACACTCCTCTTGGAGAGCTGTCAGAGAGGTAAAGCGTCTCCTCCTCTTGGAGAGCTGTCAGAGAGGTAAAGCGTCTCCTCCTCTTGGAGCTGTCAGAGAGGTAAAGCGTCTCCTCCTCTTGGAGCTGTCAGAGAGGTAAAGCGTCTCCTCTTGGAGCTGTCAGAGAGGTAAAGCGTCTCCTCCTCTTGGAGCTGTCAGAGAGGTAAAGCGTCTCCTCCTCTTAAAGCTGTCAGAGAGGTAAAGCGTCTCCTCCTCTTGGAGCTGTCAGAGAGGTAAAGCGTCTCCTCCTCTTGGAGCTGTCAGAGAGGTAAAGCGTCTCCTCCTCTTGGAGCTGTCAGAGAGGTAAAGCGTACACTCCTCTTGGAGAGCTGTCAGAGAGGTAAAGCGTCTCCTCCTCTTGGAGAGCTGTCAGAGAGGTAAAGCGTCTCCTCCTCTTGGAGCTGTCAGAGAGGTAAAGCGTCTCCTCCTCTTGGAGCTGTCAGAGAGGTAAAGCGTCTCCTCCTCTTGGAGCTGTCAGAGAGGTAAAGCGTCTCCTCCTCTTGGAGCTGTCAGAGAGGTAAAGCGTCTCCTCCTCTTGGAGAGCTGTCAGAGAGGTAAAGCGTCTCCTCCTCTTGGAGCTGTCAGAGAGGTAAAGCGTCTCCTCCTCTTGGAGAGCTGTCAGAGAGGTAAAGCGTCTCCTCCTCTTGGAGAGCTGTCAGAGAGGTAAAGCGTCTCCTCCTTGGAGCTGTCAGAGAGGTAAAGCGTCTCCTCCTCTTGGAGCTGTCAGAGAGGTAAAGCGTACACTCCTCTTGGAGAGCTGTCAGAGAGGTAAAGCGTCTCCTCCTCTTGGAGAGCTGTCAGAGAGGTAAAGCGTCTCCTCCTCTTGGAGAGCTGTCAGAGAGGTAAAGCGTCTCCTCCTCTTGGAGAGCTGTCAGAGAGGTAAAGCGTCTCCTCCTTGGAGCTGTCAGAGAGGTAAAGCGTCTCCTCCTCTTGGAGCTGTCAGAGAGGTAAAGCGTCTCCTCCTCTTGGAGCTGTCAGAGAGGTAAAGCGTCTCCTCCTCTTGGAGCTGTCAGAGAGGTAAAGCGTCTCCTCCTCTTGGAGAGCTGTCAGAGAGGTAAAGCGTCTCCTCCTCTTGGAGAGCTGTCAGAGAGGTAAAGCGTCTCCTCCTCTTGGAGAGCTGTCAGAGAGGTAAAGCGTCTCCTCCTCTTGGAGCTGTCAGAGAGGTAAAGCGTCTCCTCCTCCTGGAGAGCTGTCAGAGAGGTAAAGCGTCTCCTCCTCTTGGAGAGCTGTCAGAGAGGTAAAGCGTCTCCTCCTCTTGGAGCTGTCAGAGAGGTAAAGCGTCTCCTCCTCTTGGAGCTGTCAGAGGTAAAGCATCTCCTCTTGGAGAGCTGTCAGAGGTAAAGCATCTCCTCTTGGAGAGCTGTCAGAGGTAAAGCGTCTCCTCTTGGAGAGCTGTCAGAGGTAAAGCGTCTCCTCCTCTTGGAGCTGTCAGAGAGGTAAAGCGTCTCCTCCTCTTAAAGCTGTCAGAGAGGTAAAGCGTCTCCTCCTCTTGGAGCTGTCAGAGAGGTAAAGCGTCTCCTCCTCTTAAAGCTGTCAGAGAGGTAAAGCGTCTCCTCCTCTTGGAGCTGTCAGAGAGGTAAAGCATCTCCTCCTCTTGGAGAGCTGTCAGAGAGGTAAAGCGTCTCCTCTTGGAGAGCTGTCAGAGAGGTAAAGCGTCTCCTCCTCTTGGAGCTGTCAGAGAGGTAAAGCGTCTCCTCCTCTTGGAGAGCTGTCAGAGAGGTAAAGCGTCTCCTCCTCTTGGAGCTGTCAGAGAGGTAAAGCGTCTCCTCCTCTTGGAGCTGTCAGAGAGGTAAAGCTCCTCCTCTTGGAGCTGTCAGAGAGGTAAAGCTCCTCCTCTTGGAGCTGTCAGAGAGGTAAAGCGTCTCCTCCTCTTGGAGAGCTGTCAGAGAGGTAAAGCGTCTCCTCCTCTTGGAGAGCTGTCAGAGAGGTAAAGCGTCTCCTCCTCTTGGAGCTGTCAGAGAGGTAAAGCGTCTCCTCCTCCTGGAGAGCTGTCAGAGAGGTAAAGCGTCTCCTCCTCTTGGAGAGCTGTCAGAGAGGTAAAGCGTCTCCTCCTCTTGGAGCTGTCAGAGAGGTAAAGCGTCTCCTCCTCTTGGAGCTGTCAGAGGTAAAGCATCTCCTCTTGGAGAGCTGTCAGAGGTAAAGCATCTCCTCTTGGAGAGCTGTCAGAGGTAAAGCGTCTCCTCTTGGAGAGCTGTCAGAGGTAAAGCGTCTCCTCCTCTTGGAGCTGTCAGAGAGGTAAAGCGTCTCCTCCTCTTGGAGCTGTCAGAGAGGTAAAGCGTCTCCTCCTCTTAAAGCTGTCAGAGAGGTAAAGCGTCTCCTCCTCTTGGAGCTGTCAGAGAGGTAAAGCGTCTCCTCCTCTTAAAGCTGTCAGAGAGGTAAAGCGTCTCCTCCTCTTGGAGCTGTCAGAGAGGTAAAGCATCTCCTCCTCTTGGAGAGCTGTCAGAGAGGTAAAGCGTCTCCTCTTGGAGAGCTGTCAGAGAGGTAAAGCGTCTCCTCCTCTTGGAGCTGTCAGAGAGGTAAAGCGTCTCCTCCTCTTGGAGAGCTGTCAGAGAGGTAAAGCGTCTCCTCCTCTTGGAGCTGTCAGAGAGGTAAAGCGTCTCCTCCTCTTGGAGCTGTCAGAGAGGTAAAGCTCCTCCTCTTGGAGCTGTCAGAGAGGTAAAGCTCCTCCTCTTGGAGCTGTCAGAGAGGTAAAGCGTCTCCTCCTCTTGGAGAGCTGTCAGAGAGGTAAAGCGTCTCCTCCTCTTGGAGAGCTGTCAGAGAGGTAAAGCGTCTCCTCCTCTTGGAGAGCTGTCAGAGAGGTAAAGCGTCTCCTCTTGGAGAGCTGTCAGAGAGGTAAAGCGTCTCCTCTTGGAGAGCTGTCAGAGAGGTAAAGCGTCTCCTCCTCTTGGAGAGCTGTCAGAGAGGTAAAGCGTCTCCTCCTCTTGGAGAGCTGTCAGAGAGGTAAAGCGTCTCCTCCTCTTGGAGAGCTGTCAGAGAGGTAAAGCGGGGTATATGGACAGAGCCAGCCCTCTGCTCCATACTGTGAGACGGATCCAGACAGACAAGGCTGAATAAAGTGCAGGTTTGGCTAATCCTCGAGGCCAAATCCTTGTCTGTCTGACACTTCAGTCTCTCCTCTCTATTCCCTTCTCTCTCCAAAATTGGTTTACCACCGAAGCCTTTCTCAGAAGTTTCGGTCTTTCACTCTGTGGAGCTGTAATATGGCATCTGCTGACCTAACTGTAATTGGGGAATTTGCGGTTTGCACAAACTATATTGCGTTGTCTTGTGTTCCTCCCGAGCTATGATCTTGTTCAATATGTGTAATCCTTAGGTTCATTAAGTACACAGTAATTTGCAGTGCGTTGGGAAAGTATTCAGTCTCCTTGACTTTTTCCACATTTTGTTAGGTAAATTCTCATCAATCTACACACAATATCCCATAATGAAAAAACATTTTAGATATGTTTGTTAATGTATATAAAAAAAGGAAATCTCCCATTTACATAAGTATTCAGACCCTTTACTCAGTACTTTGTTGAAGTACCTTTGGCAGTGATTACAGCCTCGAGTCTTCTTGGGTATGACGCTACAAGCTTGGCACACCTGTATTTGAGGAGTTTCTCCCATTCTTCTTTGCAGATCCTCTCAAGCTTTGTCAGGTTGGATGGGGAGCATCACTGCACAGCTATTTTCAGGTCTCCAGAGATGTTCGATTGGGTTCAAATCTGCGCTCTGGCTGGGCTACTCAAGGACATTCGGAGACTTGTCCCAAAACTACTGCGATGTCTTTTTTGTGTGCTTTGGGTTGTTGTCCTGTTGGAAGATGAACCTTCGGCCCAGTCTGAGGTCCTGGGCACTCTGGAGCAGGTTTTCATCAAGGATCTTTCTGTACTTTGCTCCGTGCATCTTTCCCTCGATCCTGACTAGTCTTCCGGTCCCTGCCGCTGAAAACACAGCATGATGCTGTCACCACCATGCTTCGCCGTAGAGATGGTGCCAGGTTGCCTCCAGACGTGCACTTGGCATTCAGGCCAAAGGTTTCAATCTTGGTTTCATCAGACCAGAGAATTTAGATTCTCATGGTCTGAGGTGCCTTTTGGCAAACTCCTAGCAGACTATCATGTTCCTTTTACTGAGGAGTGGCCACTCTACCATAAAGGCCTGATTGATGGAGTGCTGCAGTGATAGTTGTCCTTCTGGAAGGTTCTTCCATCTCCACAGAGGAACTCTGGAGCACTGTCAGAGTGAACATCGGGTTTTTGGTCACCTCCCTGACCAAGGCCCTTCTCCCCCGATTGCTCAGTTTGGCTGGGCGGCCAGCTCTAGGAGGAGTCTTGGTGGTTCCAAACTTCTTCCATTTAAGAATGATGGAGCCTGCTGTGTTCTTCAGGATCTTAAATGCTGTAGAAATGTTTTGGGTACCCTTCCCCAGATCTGTGCCTTGACACAATCCTGTCTCGGAGCTCTACGGACAATTCCTTCAACCTCATGGTTTGGTTTTGTTCTGAAATGCACTGTCAACTGTGAGACCTATATAGACAGGTGTGTGCCTTTCCAAATCATGTCCAATCAATTGAATTTTTCACAGGTGGACTCTAATCAAGTTGTAGAAATATCTCAAGGATGATCAATGGAAAGAGGATGCGCCTGAGCTCAATTTTGAGTCTCATAGCAAAGGGTCTGAGTACTTATAAGCCGGATGTGGAGGTCCTGGGTTGGCGTGGTTACTCGTGGTCTGCGGTTGTGAGGCAGGGTTGGACGTACTGCCAAATTCTCTAAAACGATGTTGGATGCACTTTATGGTAGAGAAATGAACATTCAATTCTCTGGCAACAGCTCTGGTGGACATAGCTGTAGTCAGCATGCCAATTGCACACTCCCTCAACTTGAGACATCTGTGGCATTGTATTGTGACTAAACTGCACATTTTAAAGTGGCCTTTAATTGTCCCCAGCACAAGGTGCACCTGTGTAATGATCGTGCTGTTTAATCAGCATCTTGATATGCCACCTGTCATGTTGATGGATTATCTTGGCAAAGGAGAAATGCTCGCTAATAGGGATGTAAACAAATTTGTGCACAATTTGAGAGAGAAACCTTTTGTGCGTGTGGAATATTTCTGGATTTCTTTTTATTTCAGCTCATGAAACATGGGACCAACACATAACATGTTGCATTTGTATTTTTGTTCAGTATAGTTATAGGATGTGTATCATGGCAACAGTACGTATCACTTGGACACGCATGTGTGCACGCATTTGTAATTTTTTTTATCCCAATGAAAGTTCACCTTTAGATGACAGCCTCCCCCATCTCTTCCTAGTATGCGTCTTCTTCTCTTTCGTTCTTTCTTTTGCTCTCTTTAGTTCTTTTTTTTGTTGCTCTCTTTCTTTCGCTCTCTTTCGTTCTTTCTTTCGCTCTTTCGTTCTTTTGCTCTCTTTCGTTCTTTCTTTTGAAGGGTGAGAGTGGCTTAAAAGAGGGAGGAAACAGGCAGGAAGAGAGAGGGGGAGGGAGGGAAGAGGCATTACTCTGGGATCAAGCAGCTGGTTAGTCAGCTAGTAGGCCTCTGAGTTGCTTTGCTCTAGCCACAGCTTGCTTGTCAGTCTTTTAAGCGGCGGCCTTTGATTACATAGTCCTGTTTTGATGGTATTTTCTGGCGTTCAGGGATGTGGTGTCTCAAGTACAGCCAGGAAGAGCTGTCCTGGCTGTTGGCTGGCTACCACGGCTGAGAATTCACTGTACACAAATGGATGCACTCTCTTGCACAGTTGCCGACTTCTAAACTCGCACGCCATAGTTCAGTCCTCTAGTCAGCCTTCAAGCCTGTGAGTTCCCTGCATCCCGGTGAAGGGATGTTCTAACTGACAGGTCTGGCCCATGTCAGACATACTTTACTGTGTGTACAGTACCGGAGATGGGGACAATTTCTGAATACAGCAGGTTTTTGGTCTCATCCTACACAAAGAACAACCAAGTATTACATCACATTGAAAGGTAAATAAACACTCTGTTCTGAGGACCGTTACAAAGAGAGCTTTCATCCCACACTACTTGATTAACCAAAGGTCAATTGCTTTTTCAAACGTCCCACAACAGTTGACTGAGAAAATGACTCTCTGTACCTCAGCTTTTCTTCCCAGTCATTAGTCCCAATAACGGAGAGCTGACACACTGCTCCGAGGGAAATTACTTAACACACAATTGACTTCACTAATTGACTCTACTGCTGTGACGAGGAGAAACTTTCTTTGACTTTGTCCCCTGAAAACAATGTCCAGAATCCCCCTCCCATCCCTGTACACACACGCAAACCTAACAGCCCGGCCCATAGGATTAGGGAGGAGAAGATCCCCAACATGAAAGCGGAGTCTTCTGACTGATCAGCAAGACGGACGGGCAGCAGATCAATCAGGTTTCAATGAGACAGAGGGTCTTTGAAGCGGCTAGCTAACACTGCTTGGCTAATCAATGAAGAACTGCCCGCTTGTTAGCACCTTCAAAGACTCATAGAAAACAAACAGTCCCTCTGGCATCATCAACTCTGTGCCTGCCTCACCCAGTCCTCCCTCCCTCCACGCCACTTTGCTCAACCCACAATGCCACACACAACTCATCTCTCCCTCTTGCTCTTATTCTGTCTTTAGTTCTTTCTCTCACTCTCTCTCCCCCTCCGCCTCTCGCTCTCTCTCTTGCGCTCGCTACTTGGTTGTTGATGATTAAATGCAAATGGCTTCCTTCCTACATTCCACATTAAGAGGGTGTACAGTAGTTTGTTGATGTTAATTGTCTTTGAGTATGGAAGCAGAGTGTTGGTACAGTAGTGGATGACCTCATGGAACTACCTGTGGCAGGAACAGGAAGTTCTTTACACGCACGCACACTGACGCAATATGGATCAAATGCAATATGCCTGATAGCCCTCTAGGCTTTGGTTTCATTGAGAGTGCAATGGCCACTTCTGACTGGATAAATATTTTCTGATGATGAGGGGATATTGTAACTGCGTATAAATTGCATCCTCAGACCTTGTATGTATTGTGTGTGAGTTCAGTTCCAGAGTCCAGACTACATACAGTATACCCCAGTGATTACAGATCTGCTATCAGTCTGACTGTGCTATCAATAAAAAAAATGCCCGACACAGATCTCGTTAAAAAAAAAAAAACATCACTTTGTATATTATGGTCCACTCCATGTCCACTAGTGTCCTCTCCTTCCTTCCCTCCCTCCCTCTCTCTCCAGGAGCAGAGCCCCAGTAACCAGACGTCTCTGGCCATGATGCAGGAGCCCCAGGAGATGGTGGAGGAGACGGTCACCATTGAGGAGGACCCTGGCACGCCCACCTCCCACGTGTCCGTGGTCACCTCCGACGACGGCACCACGCGACGCACAGAAACCAAGGTACTGGGGGAAGCAACGTTGTCACACATCACATCAAATTAGGTAGTAGGTACCTAGATGCAGGAGGAGAAGAAACTCACACACTATATTGAAACTTTTTAATGAGGCAAATTGTTTGGGTTGCTTACAACCCTGTGAAATGTATGTGGCAGGTTGCTGCAGTAAAGCAGCATGGTAATTGTTTTATTGCAACTCAGCAGCCTAAAGTGACGGTCTCTAATAGAGGTCGACCGATTATGATTTTTCAACACCGATACCAATACCGATTATTGGAGGACCAAAAAAGTCGGTACCGATTAATCGGACGATTATTTTTTGTAATAATGACAGTTACAACAATACTGAATGAACACTTATTTTACCTTAATATAATACATCAATAAAATCAATTTAGCCTCAAATAAATAATGAAACATGTTCAATTTGGTTTAAATAATGCAAAAACAAAGTGTTGGAGAAGAAAGTAAAAGTGCAATATGTGCCATGTAAGAAAGCTAACATTTAAGTTCCTTGCTCAGAACATGGGAACATATGAAAGCTGGTGGTTCCTTTTAACATGAGTCTTCAATATTCCCAGGTAAGAAGTTTTAGGTTGTAGTTATTATAGGAATTATAGGACTATTTCTCTCTATACGGTTTGTATTTCATATACCTTTGACTATTGGATGTTCTTATAAGCACTTTAGTATTGCCAGTGTAACAGTATAGCTTCCGTCCCTCTCCTCGCTCGAATCAGGAACACATCGACAACAGCCACCCTCGAAGCAGCGTTACCCATGTAGAGCAAGGGAAACAACTACTCCAAGTCTCAGAGCGAGTGACGTTTGAAACGCTATTAGCGCGCACCCGGCTAACTAGCTAGCCATTTCACATCGGTTATACCAGCCTAATCTTGGGAGTTGATAGGCTTGAAGGGGTGGGTATAATTTGTGGAACGTTCCAACAGGAATCTGTTCCAAAAAACGTAAAGTAAAATGTTGCCAACCAACAACGCATACAAAGTTTTTACGAAGTTTTTGGAATAGATTCCTGTTGGAACGTTCCACAAATTATACCCACCCAGGTTGAAGTCATAAACAGCGCAATGCTTGAAGCACAGCGAAGGGCTGTTTGAATGAATGCTTACGAGCCTGCTGCTGCCTACCACCGCTCAGTCAGACTGCTCTATCAAATCATATACTTAATTATAATATAATAAACACACAGAAATACGAGCCTTAGTTTCCGGATTCGACCATATTAATGACCTATCATCTCGAAAACCAACGTTTTTTTTCTTTCAATGACATACGGAACCGTTCCGTATTTTATCTAACGGGTGGCTAAGTCTAAATATTCCTGTTAGGCATTGATATTTATGGTTAGGAACATTGGTGTAACGACAGTACTTTTTTCGCAAATGCGCTTGTTAAATCAACACCCGTTTGTCGAAGTAGGCTGTGATTCAATGAAAATTAACAGGCACCGCATCGATTATATGCAACGCAGGACACGTTAGATAAACTAGTAATATCAACCATGTGTAGTTAACTAGTGATTATGTTAAGATTGATAGTTTTTTTTATAAGTCTAATGCTAGCTAGCAACTTACCTTTGCTTCTTGCTGCCCTCGCGTAACAGGTAGTCAGCCTGTTAATCCTTGTGGAGTGCAATGTAAGGCAGGTGGTTAGAGCGTTGGACTGGTAACCGAAGGTTGCAAAAACGAATCCCCCCTGAACAAGGCAGTTAACCCCCGTTTCTAGGCCGTCATTGTAAATAAGAATGTGTTCTTAATCTGACTTGCCTAGTTAAATAAAGGTGTAAAAAAATATATATATATTAAATCGGCAAATCAGTGGCCAAAATACCGATTACCGATTGTTATGAAAACTTGAAATCGGCCCTAATTAATCGGCCATTCCGATTAATCGGTCGACCTCTAGTCTCTAAGGCCCGTGATCCTTTAGCCAGATGCCCAGATTTTGTCTTACAGTTTGGTTACTGTTTCAGTATTGCTCCTACAGTATTTTGTGTTGCGGGTTCTTTTTTCTTGATTCCCCTCTATTGTGTTTTGTTGTTTCTATATAAGGATATGTCAACTAACCTGAAGGTGAGTTCGAAAAATTTCCCCCCTCATCACTTTACTATCAACTCACGACACCATTTTGTGTGTGCCCATGTCTGCCGCGTGCGGCCACACCCTTCTGTCACACAGGCAGTCTCTCTTACCGCATCACAGCCAGCCCAACGCTCCACAGCTCCAGTATTGTTCCTCTTACTGTCCTTCCTGAATGTAGCTCACAGCTTTCCCCCTTCAGTCAGGCCTGCTCCACGCCATGCACACTACCGCTCCAGACAGTGTCTCAGTGCAGTGTGCTTCCTGATGGAATGGGGCTCCCAAAATGGCACCAAGTTCTATAGCGCTCTGGTCAAAACTAGTGCATCATATAGGGAGTAGGGTGCAATTTTGGATGCAGCCCCAATAGAGCGGAGATGTTATTTTCCCAAAAGTCTGGTTCCCTAGGGAGGGACCCAAGGGAAGGACCCTGGCTAGAGCTCTGGTACACTAGACACACAACAGAGTCTGCAATTAAACAGCCCAGCTAATCCCTCTGTTTCACTGTGTGTGCTGCTATCCTATTGTAAGGGATTGGACACATGTACACTAAAGCGAACAGGCACACACACGCACACACACACACACAAGCGCACGCACACCGCTAAGTAAAACATTAATCAAGGGCTTGGGGAGTCAGGGAGTGAGGGTCACTGATTTTAAGGACACAATTCCATAGGGATGAGAGAGGATGCTTTTTGGAAGTCATTTTGAGGGGAAGAAGCAGATTAAAAGACGGTTTTGACCGTTCCTTTCTAATTGGTGTCATCGGTTGGCCAGCCAGCTTGTGATGGAAGCCTGCATACGTGACATTTCCGGACTTTCATCCCTCTCTCTCAATCGCTTTCTCTCCCTCTCTTTCTTTCTCTTACTCCCCCTCGCCCTCGCTCTCACTCTTTTCTTATCTGTTGAATTTACAGTATGTGTAATTGGGTTCCTTTGAACAGGAGGCTCCAGCTGGCTACTTACTGCTAATGCATTTCCTTTCATGTATTCTGAGTATCCCCTCCAAGCACAGTGAGATTTCACACTATTGCTTTTGGGAAAAAAAACATGTTTTTTAATGCTAAACACATATGCAAACAAGGCAAGCAGCAGTATAAGCAGTATCAGTAGCCAGCCACCACACTGAAATAAACAGACCAAAACAAGGCCTGGGAATAAGTTAATGTGGAGTGGCGTTCGCTGTTTAAAGGCTAACTATCTAACCGCTCCAGCTGTGAAGGAGTGAGTGAGTCAGTCAACTGGCTGGCTAGTATGTGGTACTCGCTAACTGCACGCACGTACACACACACACACAGGGAATGGGCGTCACCATGTCCATCCTCCATCTCCCTCCCAACACACTGTGCTTTTCTGTGGACATGGTCCAGTGATACACTCACACTGTTCTTTTAAAGGAGGTAAATGAAAAGCTGTAAAAAGCAGCAGCGTTCCTTCCGTGTCCTGTGGATGGGAGTTAATGAGGGTTAAGGCACGCCACAAACGCAAACAACACAACAGGCCTTAATACACAACAGCACACACGAGGGAGAAAGGTCTCAATGGAAAGAACGAAACCCACACGGATACAAAATGCTCAGCTGTAGCGTCAGTCAATTTTAATATGCTGTTTTGGTGGGGTTTTTTTTTCCTGTTGTTGAATGGGTTGAATCAACAGGCTCGTCCATGTACCGTGTATGTGCAGACAACTGCCAATGTGATGCCGGGTACTACTTACTGACCACCTCAGCCATCAACACTTTCCCATAGGTGACCAAGGTGATCAAAACCATCACCCGCCACACTTACCTGCCAGTGACCATCATCGAGACCCTGGTGGTTCCGGAAGGTTCCATCTCACCGCAGTCCAAACCCAGCACCCCGGCGCCCACCTCTTCTCCCACCCCATCACAGACAGACACAGTAAAGAACCCCAAGGCTGTTTTTTTTGTCTTGAAGTGAACCCCTAACCCTTCCTGCTCGTATCTCCTTAAACCTCCCACTAACTCCAGTGCAGTTGGTGTATCAGTTTGAGCTCTCCGTCTATAAAAGTTGAATGCGGCAGAGATCGTGAAAGTTTTACGGCGCTATAAAAACGGCGTGGGATGCCTGCCCTCCCTCCTCCTTTAACAGCCTAACACTTGGTAAACATAGGCTCCGGTTTGACTGCAGGCACCTTTCATTAGAGCGAGGGAGCGCACTGCCTTAGCCACATGGCCCTGACAAATACATACAGACCCACACACACACACACCAGCGTTTTAGAGACTCTCGTTTAGCCCGTTTACAGTAGTCTAGATGGGTCTATTCTGTAGCCCTCTGAAGCACCATCCCCAGCCCCCACGTCTGCTTGTTTTTGCATGTTGTGATCTATAGCGGATCAAAGTTCTGTTTGAAACCTGTGACGGTTTCTCGTGCCGTACCAGCGAAGGCTCTTTAGAAGTCATGTTAGTACAAAAACGTGGTGTTCGTCAAGGCTTCTCTCCCTGGCTGAGTTGGAAGACGGGCTCGTCAAAGATGGCAGATGTTTAGCCTGTGGTGGTTATTCAGTTTTAGGGCCAGAATCAGGATTGAAGAACACTGCTGAATAGTTCCTGGTAGTGGTCCTCAACCCCAGGCCTAAGAGATCATCTCCACATTTCTGCACAGTGTAGGAGGCATCGGGTATTTTTGAGTGAAGAGCGACCCCCGTTCAGACCAGACCTGCACTCAATTACCGTCACCACCTGCATTTGAAATGAATGGCAATAAAAGTCCTCTAATCAAGCAGCTGAGAAGAGAAAGCCAGCCTGTTATTTCAAGGCCAGCGGTTCAAGCTGTTTCATTAAGTTTGGAATCTGACAAAGGCTTTATTTTTAACATGAAAGGGATGATTGTATGCGAGTTACACTCAAAGGGAGGGGGAGCAGCTCTGCCAGCGTAGTATGAAGTAGCAAACCAATGGATGGCAGTGAAGGGTGGTCTTTAGATGTTACCGAAGCGCCATAATTATTCACTAACATGACTGGGAATAGACCGTTTCTTGGCCGATTTGAATTTAAAATACCTCACAGTTGGGGACAGGGTGTGAACAAACTAAAGGCTTTGTGAAAATGGGATCAAGATTTCAAGTTCTCATATGTAATGACTGTGAACGTTTAACATTTATGATTCACGTTTTGTTCCCTGCTTTCTCTTGAGATGTTTAGGACCTTATTGAGTTTCCTCGTTATCGTTTCATGCCTTTGCTTCAATTCTTGTGGGAATGGACCCTCTCCGTGCACCTTGTCAGGCACACCGCGAATTGCATCAGACATGGGGCCCCTCCCAATGACCATTAATTTTCATCAATCTCATTAATTCTGAAAATGAATTTATAGCCGCGGACAAAATAGCCAATTATCGCCACTGCAGAATTCACTGGGCAGCAAATTGGTTTCTGTATCAGTGCTGAACCTCAGGCTGAGGTTAGATGCAGCTAACCCTCCCTGACTGCCAGACGGCTTCAGCACTCAGACAAGTAGGAGTGTGATGTAGGAAGTACAAGATGTATCGATATACAGTAGATATAGTTTACTAGTGCTCTATAAGACAGTCAGTCCCCAGTTATGACTGTCACCTTCCGAAATGGCCCCCTATTCCATATGTGGGGGGGGGAAGACATGTCACAGAAACTCACCCTTATTTCCAACACAACCTAGCATTGTTTTTTTCTAATAGAAATGGATGAAAAGCAATGGTACGACCCTACCTCCTTCAGCGTTTCCCAATGCATGACCTTCGACCTGTTATTGACAGTGCCTGCCTGCGGTGTCACTCTTTAAAGGAACAATGTTGTCCTCATCTCATTCCTCAGCACTCTCACTGTGTGGCATCGGCATCCCACTGGCCTGTCTGTGATTCAACAGGCTGCATCGGTGTGCGTGTGTCCATGCTGTCTCTCACTGGGTTTATCTGTAGGTAACCTCCTCCCCAGGCTGACTTACTACAATATAGAGAGAGCTGTCTGGGGACGGGATTAATCTGTAGTCTGTCTGTTTGTCTGGTGGGACACCTGAACATACTGTTAAGTACAGTCATGTCAGGGTGATCAGAATGTTTCAACATTGTCCTCATCAACTGTTGTGTGTGTGTGTGTGTGTGTGTGTGGCCCATACACACAAATGACTTTCAGGATTGGGTAGTAACTGATTTAACTTATAATGTAATCAGTCTAACTTTGTCTTTGTGATCTCCTCTCCTCTAGGTGACGAAGATGGTGAAGACGGTGACCACGCGGACGGTTCGACAGGTGCCCCTGGGCCCCGACGGCCTGCCCCTGCCCGAGGGCTCCTCCCCGCTGGGCAGCTACACAGACTCCATCGACCGGCGCTACCTGAAGAACGGCGAGCGCTACATCACCACGCCGCAGGCCACCTCCACGCTCACGCGCTCCTACAACAACTACAACGACTCCTACACCGACACGCTCCCCCCCGATGCCGGCGGGAGCCAGTACGGTGGGCGCCACTATGGCCTCCACGACGGCTACGGGATTGGAGACATGACAGACAACTACGGCAGCCTGTCGCGTGGCGTCAACTTCCGGCCGCCCCGCTATCCCTACGCCATGGCTAACAGCTATCGGACGGAGAACAGCTACGGGACTTTACCCATTCGGAAGGATGACTACGGCCACGTGGCCCAGCCTCAGGTGCCCATGGGCAGCAGCAGTGTGGACCTGAACCGGTCCCAGCCAGAACGCTTCCAGCCAGAGCCCTACGGACTGGAGGACGACCGCCGCAGCCTGTGCCCCGAGGAGGAGGAGCCCTATGACCTGGACCCTGACTACTCCACCGCCAGCCGACGCCAAGGCACGCTGCCGGGCACCAACCGTGGCAGGACCGTGAGAGAGCCGCTTCGCGACGGGCCACGTGTCAGGTGAGAACGATAGACGTGACAGAACGTAGTCTGGTTTTAGTCGTCTGAAAATGTTTAAGGTGACCTGGAAGATAGGATTGGACTGGTTTGGTCTGGTTTAGGTTGTCTGAAAAAATGGATGTGAGCTGCTTTCTTGACCAGGTTTATCTTGAAAACAAGTCTTTCTTGTTACATAAAGATAAAGTATAGTTAGGACTCAACTTTTGAGCAGGGTGGCGATTGGAATCTTTGCTGTGATTTGTTTGAGTGGATGTAGCAACCTGTATCATCCTAGCTGTATCCTAGCTACGCCTTGGTGTGTCTTAGCTGCAGGAGACCGATTCTTTCCTCGAAGTGATGCACAATGAGGACTAGTTTTATGCATGGCTACAGGCGTTGTCTGAGACGTGAGAAGAATAGTCTTCTCAAGATGAGGAAAATTAAGAATACATGTCTTATTCTTCTGGCATGCGTGAGAAACAAAGGTGTGTGTGTGTGTGTACATATGTGAACAGATGTGTTTTCTCCTTGAGAGATTCCTTTTCTCCTTGAGAGATTCGGCGTTGAAGGGAAGAGGCTTTGATATCCGTTTTCATGCAAATGGCGGTTGAACATGTGTTTATGTCAGAAGGACAGACTGTTAGACATGGAAAAAGAGAGGGAGGGAGAAGAGACCGTTAGGCAGAGGAAGAGAGAGAAACAGAGGCAGATATACAGAGGGAGGGGGAGAGAGAGAGGCAGTTCGACAAAGAGACCGTGAGAGACGGACAGTTCGATAGGGAAACAGACCGAGGGAAAGTGGAGATTGTTAGACATAAGAAGAGGAGAATGAGTGAGAGCTCGAGTGAGAAAGAGAAGCGTTGAGACAGAGGGAGAGAGACTGTGTTGTCTGTCTCTCTTCCCTGAGCCGTATCACTCTGGGCGACTTTCATTAACATGTCTGTAACCTCTGGGTCCATCTGCCAGAAACCAGCCAGGTAGCCTCTGACAAAACCCCCATAATGGGCCCTTAGTCACATATACACCTTCCAAACCAGATTTTTCCGACAAACTTTGGCATCCCACCAACTTTTTTTCTTTATAACTGAACGGTGTTGCTGTTCCGCGGACCGACCTAGTCATGATTGCGCTTAAGTTCTGCATATGGCTTAGGATGAAATGTAGCCATAATGCTGAGGTGGCATTGGCACAAACTTACTAGACTTTTAACACATTGGCTACACACATACTGCAATGTAAACTGGCTAACTTGTCTGGACCGCTACCTCCGGGTGGGGTGGCGCAAGACACTCGCATGACCGTTGCGACCAAAAAGCCTGTGACTTGTCTCAATCCATCAATGGGATTTTGTTTAACTGAATCTCCGTTTGTATATTTGGTTAAGTCTGTCTGGGCGGATAAGTGGTGGCGGTATACCTCCATTTATCAATGATCAGAAACATTTAGCATGCAATAATGTTGCCTAGATCAAGTGTAGGACTATTTATTTTCCTCGATGGCATATGGGCAACTCCAGAAGCCCGCGGAGGTTGTGGCAGACCCGACGCCTGCTCCCTAACGAAGCAGAGTGAGGGTAGGAAAGAG
The DNA here is from genome assembly GCF_965601325.2 of Salmo salar. Lineage (NCBI taxonomy): Eukaryota > Metazoa > Chordata > Actinopteri > Salmoniformes > Salmonidae > Salmo > Salmo salar. The sequence continues at coordinate 13,334,297 of NC_138314.1, read as the reverse complement.
ATTTGAACATGGATTTAAAAATAAACCACCATAGGCTCGGGCTCTGTTTTCCAAATTTCACACGTTCCCTTGACGCAAATAATATTTGTATTTTATTCTGTTATGTTCCATTATATTATTAGCCTACCATAAAATGTGTGTTTACTGTGATCAGGGTAAATGTGTCTTGTCTGTTTTAATGAACAAAATAACTATTGATTTAATTTTCATGGCGCAGTCATGTTTCCCTATAGGCTGCACAGATCCAATAATAATGGATTTCTTTGATGTATTTAAAAAAAAAAATGGATATCTACCCACATCGGCCCACGTCTACTGCCTCTCCTACTTGCCGGTATTGTGTGCGGGTAATATAAAAGGCTTATCCCGGCAAGAATGTGGTAAAAATGGGGACTGTATGAATTGGGTTCTTAAAAACATTGCCAGATAAAAAAAATTACAGGCAACATTCCGTAAAGTCTGTCTGACAAGGCTACAATTAGTTCCACATTATCTCCCCTTTCAGGCCACACAATGTCCACTTTTCCTGTACTCTGTAGCACAAGAAAGAAACCTCAAGCAAATTGAAGGTGATGTTTGACGTGGAGCAGTGTGTGTTTAAAATACTTATTTTTTTGACCAGTGATCTGTAACAGATGGATTTATTCAAACTTCTATATTCTCTTTTTTTTCTTTCCATCGGAGAAGAATAAAATATGGGCCCTAAGCCAGTTTTAAGGGACGTGAGCTGAGGAAGTTTGTGAGGGAGGAAGAGAGGAATCCTGTGTGTCTGTCATGGAGATGTTCAAAGGGGATGCAGAATAGCATTGTGGCAGCCTCTGACAGTGCTGGGCTGCATTTCGGGGACATTGTTAATCAAGCGCACATACACACCCTGGAATGTAAACACAGAGTGGTGATGTGTTATATTTACGTCCTTGCTGTCCAGGGTCCTTGGGACGTCCCTACCCCATTGAAGTTGCCATTTTTAATGGTTAAAGTTGCACTATAGCACCAACGGTTATATTTATGCCCAGTGCAGGGGTGGGAAGTACAGATGGATGGTGCCTCCCTTTTAATCAGAGCTTCTGTCTGCATGGAACACACACACACACACACACACACACACACACACACACACACACACACACACCCCCCCCCCCTTCCAGATGCAAATGTACCCAATATACATACACACACACACACCCTGCCAGACAATGAGTCACTCTATCAGCTTGAGGCGGTTGCTGTGACAGGCAATTTGTACTGTACGCTACGTTTCACAACATACTAACGCACACACACACACGTGATTAGGCAATTAAGATGGCTAGCTCGCTGATTAATTTTCACAATGCGATACCTTATCGACGTGTACCTTGCATTTCGTCTTTTTTTTTCACCCAACTTTTTACCCAAGTCCAATGACATGGTGACATGTTTAGTTGATTTGACGTTAGTTGACAGCACTACCAAATGTTCATCAAAACGAAGTGTTGAACTGACGTGCCCAGTGGGTGAGTCCTTTCTTTGGGGAAAAACCTCACATACCGTCTTTCCATCATGCTCCATCACTTCCTGTATCACCTTTCAAACAAACAGATCTGATGTAACACATCTGGAGTCCAGTTATAAAAATACAACTGGATCTAGAATTAGTATGGCAAGGAGCGCACCTCCCAGAGCCCTCGTCTCTCCACACAAAACACGTTATGTAATTCTATCCTAAAATGTATTTGCGTTCAAAATCCTTTTTTCCCTAACCTCTTAAACCTAACCCTTACCATAATCCTAAACCTAACCCTTACCATAACCCTAAACTTAACCTGTAACCCTAAATCCTTGCTTGCTCACGCTCTCGCACGCGCACACGCACGCGCACACACTCATTAGTATCCCTCCATTAATAGTATGATGTTGAGGCTGCTGTATAAATGGCTGTAATGAATGTGTCAGTTAAAGCATTTTAATTACAGCTTATCGTCTAGTCGCTTTGAAAACCCTCTTATGGGAAAAGGAAAATTAAGATGTTTAGTGCAATATGGCTTCCTGCGCTTTCACTGCGCATGGTGGTTATAGTAATCTGTTACAGGATAGGAGGGTATAGTAATCTATTACAGGACAAGAGGAAAGAACTGTGTCGCCCACGCTCCTAGTCTTTAGTAACAAGTGTGTGTGTGTGTGTGTAGGTGTGTGTCAGGGTTCATCAACTAGATTCAGCGGATGGTCAGGAGGCCGGAACATAATTACAAATTTGTGGACTGTGAATTGACCGCAAGAAGCCCAAGCAGATATACACTGAATACAAATTTAAACACAACATGTAAAGTGTATGTCTCATGTTTCATCCCAGAATTGTTCCATGGGCACAAAAAGCTTATTTCTCTAACGTTTTGTGCACCAATTTGTTTTCATCCCTGTTAATGAGCATTTCTCCTTTCCCAAGATAATCCATCCACCTCACAGGTGTGACACATCAAGAAGCTGATTAAACAGCATAGACGTTACACAGGTGCACCTTGTGCTGGGGACAATAAAAGACGACTCTAAAATGTGCAGTTTTGTCACACAACACAATGCCACAGATGCATCACGCTTTGAGGGGGGTGCAGTTGGCAGGCTGACTGCAGGAATGTCCACTAGAGCTGTTGCCAGAGAATTTAATGTTAATTTCTCTACCATAAGCCGAGTCCAATTTTGTTTTAGAGAATTTGGTACTACGTCCAACCGGCCTCACAACCGCAGACCACGTGCAACCACACCAGCCCAGGACCTCCACATCCGGCATATTCACTTGCAGGGTTTTCTGACATTAGGCACCCGGACAGCTGATGGAACTGTGGGTTTGCCCAACAAAATAATATATTCACAAACTGTCAGAAACCGTGTCTGGGAAGCTCATCTGCATGCTCATCGTCCTCACCAGTGTCTTGACCTGACTGCAGTTTGGCGTCGTAACCAACTTCAGTAGGCAAATGGGTGCTCTTCACAGGTGAGTCCCGGTTTCAACTGCACCGGGCTGATGGCAGGCGTTGTGTGGGCGAGCGGTTCGCTGATGTCAACGTTGTGAACAGACTGCCCCGTGGTGGCAGTGGGGTCATAGCATGGGCAGGCATAAGCTACGAACAACGAACACGATTGCATTTTATCGATGGCAATTTGAATGTGCAGAGATAATGTGACGAGGCCGTGTGTGTGTGTGTGTGTGTGTGTGTGTGTGTGTGTGTGTGTGTGTGTGTGTGTGTGTGTGGAGAGAGACCGCTTTTAGCATGATTCTCCTGTCAACTTTGAGGTTTCTCATAAGCAGTTGGCTAAGTTGGGGAAAGGATGGGATGGGAAAGGATGGGGAAACTAAGTTCTCAACAGTCATGCTTTTTTTCCCGCACTTAATTGAAATAAGGAACAAACACTAGTTGTAAAAACAGATAATGACATCAAAACAGCTGAAGCAATTAGATTTTATTTTTTTAAAGCAACATTTGCTTATGCCTGCTTTGATTTTATTTCTTTGTTTTGTCTTGTGAGTCATAAAGAAGTTATTGCTCATTATTCAAAATGAGCTATCTGTTTGTATAGTGAAAAGTCACAGAGCTCATAAGCATGTGGGAATGTTCCTCCAAACAGAGATGGAAACTTTCTCAGCTGCTAATCCTTTGAGGTTCGACTTCTCAGGGAGAAGACCGGAGACCACAGGAATGGAGATTTGATCGACATAATTGGCTGTCACTCCTACACACTCACTTGCTCTCTCGCTTTCGCGCGCTCTCACACACATTCAAACACACACACACACACACACACACACACCCAGAGGAACACGTAGGATATTTAGCAGCTTCATTACCATGAAGAGTGTGAGCTGCTACTGTAATCATCCTGTGAGCATCATGTCTGGCGGCTGTGGTGGCGAGGGCCTTTCCCATCCCGTGAATAACCCGCCCCCTCTATCAACACAACGCCGCCAATTTAAATGCAAATCCTGACATTCCCATCACTCAGTCCGCAACCCGTTTACCAACCCTGGCGTCAGTTGTATTCAAATGAGTTCCATTTCAAACCCAACTGTACACTGATTGTCAGTGTCTGTGAGACCGTTGATGTAGTCGCATGTATCTGATAGTAATGAAGATATCATTTGGCAATACCCCATTCGGTCTTTTTTTCAGAGGGTATTCACAGCAGTGTTGTTTTTGCTTGTCTTTTCCTTTTAGCATTTGAATCGTCTCGAACTGTAGGTCTGAACGTGTTTAGACGAGACCGGGTGTTCACTAAGGAAGTGTCGGGTGCTGTATATCCTCGACTCGCTCGCAGCCATTTCTTTTTCCATGGTATCTATCATGCAGCTGTGAGGTGGCCTGGTTAAACGAGACTGAATGGTGAGCACTGGGTTCAGGCTGGTTGACCTAGGTTAACTGAGATGCCCTCGGGCCAAAACCTCCGCGTAGCAGGCGGACTAGCAGCCCTGGCCCAGTTTGGCCTTAATGACTGGGGCTTAATCGGCTCTGGGCCCTCCTATCCTTCATTACCAGACGAGGTTTGTGGTGCTTCACGTTCAAGTCCACTTTCACCCCTTCCTGTTAGAATGGTTCTTGTGCACGTTTCCTAGACTTGAAGGAACCGTTCTAAAACAGGAGGGGGTGATGCTATGCTGGACTACGCTGTACCATTCAGATGTAATGTCCTCAGGTAGCTGTGTGTGGAGCTTAAAATGCCACCCTTCAAGGATGTAACAAAGTCATTTTTGAGACTGGAGCTGCAGACACCTGTTTCAGGAGATGCTTGGCCACGATACCTAAACCTAACCTCGTACCACAATACCAAAACCGTGTTGACGCCTTAGAAACTTAGCCTAGCCACAGCCTGCGTTATCTTTCAGCTTAGCCTCTGTTTGTGGTTCACCTTTCAGTGCAGCTGCTTGCCTATCCACACCCAGACTCTGGCCTTGTCTTTGCTATGGCAGTGGTGGTTGGTTTGTTTTGTCTTTCGATACCAGCCAAACCCTAGCCTTCTGAATATATAAGGATTCAGTGTGTAGTTACATTGCTGCTCGGGTCTGAGCTTTTTCTCCCAGTTTGTGTTGATTTCTCTGGCAGTAAAATGTATAAAGTGATGCTATAAAACATGATATATGTTGTTTATTTAAACCCGTAGAGTAATGCACCCGCGAACACACAGCGATATCCTGATGAGATTCTCCCCCCTTGCAACGTGCGGCAGGGAGACATTTTTATGCACATAATTAACATAAAACTCATTCAAATTAAAGCACATAGTGGTTGTCTCTGACCGCTAGCACTCAGTTAGGGATGTCGCCCGTTTTGTTGCACCATACATCAAAGTTGCTCAAAACAGACCGGCCAGTTGTGTATGATAAACTAGCCTTTCTCTCTTGCTCTCGGTGGTAGGGAGGAGGGGAGGCTACAGGCGGTGGCGCATGGTGGGCAACATTAATTAGATTCCCCACTCTCACGTCCTTTCTCTGCCTCCTCCTTTGTTCCCATGAAAAGACACCAGAGGACAGAACAGAGCTAGTACAAGACAAAGTAGTGTCGTTCCTACCCCCAAATAAAGGGAAACCCCCTTGGGATAGTCCAACTATGGTTACTTTGTGACCATCCTCTCGGAGGAGAATAAAGTGCATCTCTTATCATCTACACGATGACCAAACCTGCTCCGTGCATCCGCCATCGTGCGCATGTTGAGTTTGTCTTCCCCACCAGACACGTTTAGGACACGCAGGTTGAAATATCAAAACGCACTCTGAACCAACTATACTGAACAAAAACGCAACATGTAAAATGTTGGTTTCATTAGCTGAAATAAAATATCCTCCTTACCCACAAGGGCATATGCTGTTAAAAACCAATGAGGCGGCGGGAGAGGCGGGACGTGCTGTGTCTAAAATGGAACCTGCCTATGCAGATGCTTGTTGACGCGCTCCACCAGTTTTGGATGACATTATTGAATAACATGCATGTGTACATTTCATTTTGCAACGCTCGCGCAACACAGGCGATGTGGTCAGCATATTACCCTTACGCGTGTGGAACAAGTAAAATCATCTTAGGATGTCTCTGTAAAAGCACCATAAATAACCTTTGGATAACAACAAGTTATCATGTTAAACCCCCTCAGTATCTAGATACAGTTTGCTTCAGAACCCTGATGATCTGTCAGTCAGGAGATCTCCTTGTACTCCGCAACTCTGACAGAGGAAAGGAAAAGTATGCGAATACACCAGGCTGACACAAAAGGCCCAGTCCCAGGAAGGCAGCCAGACCAGGCCAAGCAGGGCATTAAGCATCGTCGTTGGTGCTGCTGTGACCAGAAGGAGCCAGCCTGCGGGCCCTGAGGCAGTGTTGGGGCAGAAGCCTCCCTGTGGGCATGGTGGAGCGTCGGAGCTCGCTTTGCTGCTGCCTCTCCTGGGGGCCACACCACACCAGCCCCTCTGTGAGGGAGCCCAGAAAAGTTCAGAGTTTCTTTTTTCAATTTCTGCCTGGACTTTGTTGTAAGAGTCCCTTTTGCTCTTGGCTCTACAGGGCTCCATCTCAATCTTTCTTACTCTTTCTCTCTAGATCTCTTTCTTCCTTTGCCCCTATTCTCCTTTGCTTTGTCTTTACTCTCCCCCTCCCTACCTCCTCCTCTCTCTCTCTGCGCAAACGCCAGCACCCCCATTATTAATACAAGAGAAAGGCAAAAGAGAACATGGCTCCGAGACGATAGAGATGATTAATAAGTGGCGCCTGTTTCTTATCGACGGAGCTGTTTTTCCGGGCCTCACCGGCTGGGAGGCCCTCTGACAGAGTTAATAACAGAGCAGCCTTGTCTCTCCCCGTCGCTGTCCTCTTATCTCTCGCCCCTGTCCTTTCACCCCTCCTTCACCCCTTCCTCTATCTCCTTTTTCCCTCCATCATTCAATCTTTCCTACCTCACTTGGCCTTCATCAACTCTTATTCCCCCCTCTTTCTCTTGTAATCCCTCTCTTATACAAATTCCACTAAATGCTCCCTCCATCTGTTGTAGTGGTTGATAGTAGTAGCAGTGTTAAGCTCACTGTCATAGACAGTGAATTGTAAACCATTGTTCTTGTACAGAACATATCCAACTACAAATCCACACAGCAAGATGTAAAAATCCTTCAAACAATGTTACATGATCTTTCCTCAAACTTCTCCCTCTCTCTCTCTCTCTCCCAGGGGGTACGAGGACCCCATCGAGGCAGAGCTGGTTGAAGAGCGACACCCCTACATCCATGGCATGTACGCGGCCCCCCTGGCCCAGCCCGAGAGAGGGAGCATGGCCAGCCTGGACCGCCTGGCTGGCCGCCGCTCGCCCTCCATAGACAGCATCCGCAAGGACCCGCGCTGGCGTGACCCCGACCTGCAAGAGGTCATCGCCATGCTGGGCCACCCCATCGACCCGGTCAAGTCCAACGCCGCCGCCTACCTGCAGCACCTGTGCTACGAGAACGACAAGATCAAGAAGGATGTGCGCCAGCTGAAGGGGATCCCTGTGCTGGCAGGGTTGCTGGACCACCCCAAGGCTGAGGTCCACCGCAAGGCCTGTGGAGCCCTGAGGAACATCTCCTACGGCAAGGACCACGACAACAAGGTGGCAATCAAGAACTGCGACGGTATCCCAGCCCTTATCCGCCTGCTGAGGAAGACCAACGACATGGAGGTCCGTGAGCTCATCACAGGTGAGGAATCCCAGTGTACCCTCATGGGAAGAATGGCTGCCCCCCTCTGTCCAGAATTAATCCAGTCACTAACCAAAACTAGCTGCAGCTCATCTGTAAATAGTACAGTAAATATTAGGCATACTAGCCTTTTATTTGTAATTTACAAATGCTTTTTGTCCTCCGAATTAAATATGTATTACTCAGGTACGTTGTGAAAACCTGCATGACCTGGGGAACTAATGTACTGTTGTAGAATGACATTTCTTAGTCATGTCCTGTTATTCAATAACCGTATTCTCTGTTAGGGCATTGTGCTGTTGTGGTCTGGAGGTGTTATTGAAGCAGGTCCTGTATACTGTACGAGACGGAGAGAGAGAAATGTTCCATATGCACAAAAATATTTTGGCCACAAATTTGTTTACATCCCTTTTAGTGAGCATGTCTCCTTTGCCAAGATAATCCATCCACCTGACAGGTGTGGCATATCAAGAAGCTGATTAAACCGCATAATCATTAAACAAATGCACCTTGTGCTGGGGGCAATAAAAGGCCACTTTAAAATGTGCAGTTTTGTCACACAGCAAGCCACAGATGTCTGAAGTTTTGAGGGAGCGTGCAATTGGGTTTCTGGCTGAAGAAATGTCCACCAGAGCTGTTGACAGATAATATTATGTTAATTTCTCTACCATAAGCCGCCTCCAACGTCGTTTTAGAGAATTCGGCAGCATGTCCAACCAGCCTCACAATCGCAGACCCAGGACCTCAACATCCGGCTTCTTCACCTGCAGGATCTTCTGAGACCAGACACCCGGACAGCTGATGAAACTGGGTTTGCACAACCAAAGTTCTCTGCACAAACTGTCTGAAACCGTCACAGGGAAGCTCATCTGTGTGCGCGGCGTCCTCACCAGTGTCTTGACCTGACTTAAGTCGGCAAATGCTCACTGTCGATGGCCACTGGCACGCTGGAGAAGTGTGCTCTTCACGGATTAATCCTGGTTTCAACTGTACCGGGCAGATGCAAACAGCGTGTATGGCATTCTGTGGGCTAGCGGTTTGCTGATGTCAATGTTGTGAACAGGGTGCCCAATGGTGGAGATGGTATGGACGGGCATAAGCTATGAACAACAAACACAATTGCATTTTATCAATGACAATTTGAATGCACAGAGATACCGTGACGAGATCCTGAGGCTCATTGTCGTGCTATTCATCCGCTGCCATCACGTTTCTGCATGATACTGAATGGCCCCATGACACAAAGATCTGTACACAATTCCCTCCATGGCCTGCATACTCACCAGACATGTCCCCCATTGAGCATGTTTGGGATGCTCTGGATTGACGCATATGACAGCTCGTTCCAGGTCCTGCCAATATCCAGAAACTTTGCAAAGCCATTGAAGAAGAGTGGAACAGGCCACAATCAACAGCCTGATCAACTCTATGTGAAGGAGATGTGTCACGCTGCATGAGGCAAATGGTGGTCACACCAGATACTGACTGATATTCTGATCCACACCCCTACCTTTTTTTAAGGTATCTGTGACCAACAGATGCATATGGATGAGGGTTGATTTGCCTTTACGGCACAATGCGACTTGAAATCCCAACAAAAAAATAACCTCCCACCACAAGACAGGGGAACGGAGGGAAAGCCCTCCCCCTATATCTCCATCTCTTTCTCTGTCTCTCTAGTGGTCTATTCCCCTCTCTCTCTTGCTCTCTTCTCCCCGCTCTCTCCTCTCCTTGCTCTCTTCTCCCCGCTCTCTCCTCTCATTCCTCCCCGCTCTCTCCTCTCCTTCCTCTCTCTCTTGCTCTCGTGTTCTCCCCGCTCTCTCCTCTCCTTCCCCTCTCTCTTGCTCTCGTTTTCTCCCCGCTCTCTCCTCTCCTTCCCCTCTCTCTCCATCCCAGGCTAGAGCAAATTGGGCGTGTTTTTCAAAAAATATATATATAATATGGGGGCTTAATTTTGCATTATAAGGTTTTGTGCTGCTGTCCCCCGAAACCACAGCCAGTTCAGTTTTTTTTTGCAGGGAAAGGTTGACGTTGTTTTATAGGCACACAAGAAGTGGTCTCGTTCTTTTGTGTTTCCCTATGTGTTTCTTCTTCCTCCTGGATAGGATAGGCTTATGGCTATTTGTGCCCTCGAACAAAGACGGCGCTCATTAACGAGAATATCGTAAATTGTCTAATTTTCCATTCATAGGTAGTTTTGAAGATAGATTTGTAGGCGAACAGCTGCTAAACAGGTGTTCATTACACTTGTTCTCTACTTCAATAACAAATGCATAGAGATGCCGAGCGTGCTGGCAAGGTAAAAAAAAATCTGTCGTTCTGCCCCTGAACAAGGCAGTTAACCCACTCTTCCTAGGCCATCATTGACAATAAGAATTTGTCCTTAATTGACTTGCCTAGTTAAATAAAGGTAACATAAAAATAAATAGTCTGGCGGCGTTAGTATTAGTGCATCAGCATACCTCTCCAGAGGAAAAAGCTGTTGTGATGTGGTCCAGGTAAGCAGGGCCAGGGGAGTGAATGGGGAGAGGAGGTTAACAGGGGAACGAGAAGGCCAGCATTCACAATGCCACATGAAATGACCAACCACTGACTGCTCTAAAAGGATTCAGCTGCATTCCTCCTGCTTCCCAACTCGGCATTTAATGGATATATAAACCCACCACCACCATCCATTCCAGTCGGGATTTATTATATATAAGCCCCCTGTGTGGTAGGATGAGGAGAGGGGAGAGTGTAAGGGCTCAGGCGGAGACTTGGAGTGGCACTTGAGTTCACTTTGTGGCCCAGGAAATGGTACTGCTCTTTTTGAAGTTGGTGAGGAAAGAAATGTGTGTGTGTCGGCCGCTGCTGCCTGGCCCAGGGTTGCTTACACAGTTCTGGGTCTGGCACACACTTCTGTGGATTGGTGCTGCTCGTGGCCTGGCCACCCTACTGCAATCGAGGCAGGGGCCAGCTGTTCATCTCTATCAGCACACAAACACCCACTCTCTAGACACAGCCGTACACCCACTCTCTAGACACAGCCGTACACCCACTCTCTAGACACAGCCGTACACCCACTCTCTAGACACAGCCGTACACCCACTGTCTAGACACAGCCGTACACCCACTGTCTAGACACAGCCGTACACCCACTGTCTAGACACAGCCGTACACCCACTGTCTAGACACAGCCGTACACCCACTGTCTAGACACAGCCGTACACCCACTGTCTAGACACAGCCGTACACCCACTGTCTAGACACAGCCGTACACCCACTCTCTAGACACAGCCGTACACCCACTGTCTAGACACAGCCGTACACCCACTGTCTAGACACAGCCGTACACCCACTGTCTAGACACAGCCGTACACCCACTGTCTAGACACAGCCGTACACCCACTCTCTAGACACAGCCGTACACCCACTCTCTAGACACAGCCGTACACCCACTGTCTAGACACAGCCGTACACCCACTGATCTAGACACAGCCGTACACCCACTGTCTAGACACAGCCGTACACCCACTGTCTAGACACAGCCGTACACCCACTGTCTAGACACAGCCGTACACCCACTGTCTAGACACAGCCGTACACCCACTGTCTAGACACAGCCGTACACCCACTGTCTAGACACAGCCGTACACACTCCTACATGCAGGCATATGAGCAGACACGTGGCCCCCTGCCTGTCACTGGCTATTCTACTTATTTACATGACCTATCTCCTCCTGTAACGGCCCTTCATCCCCCTCCACTACCAACCACCCATCTCACTCACTCACTCACTCACTCACTCACTCACTCACTCACTCACTCACACACACACACACACACACACACACACACACACACACACACACACACACACACACACACACACACACACACACACACACACACACAGTTCCATAACTCCCCTCCCAGCTGCCGTGGCCACCGCCTCCACTCTCCTGGACTCTGTCATCTCTACTCAGCAATTAGCCTGTGACGCATGTGACAGCAGTAGGAGAGTTACAGCCCAGCCCCGCTGCATGGCTAGTATGTATGTTAGTCCCAAATCACCCCTCTCTCGCTCGCTCGCTATTGAATGGCAGGAGGGAGGGAGAGAGAGGTGTAATGGGCAGCTCTAAGTGAATGGGCCTGTTAGAGCAGCATGTCGGCAGTAGCCCGCACCCAGGAAATTGAATTAGCCGCCCAGGGCCCTGGGAGGGAGGAAAATACTGGTCCGCCTCCCATTTCCCCCGGCCCTTTCCCTGGCCTGGCCTGCCTCGGCTTGGCTTTCATTACCATCCATTACCTTGGGATTTGATTACGGAGGTTGAGGGAGGCCAGGCCAGGGAGGCTTCAGGTTCTTAAGGGGAAACGGGGAAAGAGAGTGAAAAAACAGATTACTTTAGAATTGGCACTGTGTTGGAGGTACAGGCCCACATGAAGTGATGTGAAAGAGCGGGAGTCGGTGCCCCAAGACTTATTTAAGATCCTCTTCAAAGAGGTAGTAGGGTTTCAGATGTTTTGGGAAGATTGAAGACTCCACTGACCTGCCTTTAGAGGAAGCTTGTTGCACAATTGGGGTGCCAGGACAGAGAATAGCTTTGATTGGGCTGAGCGGGAGCTTCCCTTCCGTAGAGGTGGGAGGTCCAAGAGACAAGAGGTTGGCGGAACAGAGTGCTCGGGTTGGGATGTAGGGTTTGGGCATAGCCTGAAGGTAAGGAGGGGCAGTTCCCCTTGCTCCTCCTATATGACAGTAGTTGAGGTCTCCTGCTTGTTGATTGGTCACTAATTGTCCACACTATACAGTAGCAGTAGATTGCATGGTACTCCCAGTCTGGACTATCAAAGATGGTGGATTGTACCGTTAGTGTACCAAACATTAACAAGACGTCCTAATATTTTTTCCCCGCCTCAGACATTTTACATTTTAGTAATTTAGCAGACGCTCTTATCCAGAGCGACTTACAGTAGTGAATTGCATACATTTCATACAATTTATTTTCCATACTCAGAACAGTCTCAATTCGTCGGGGCGTGGACTCTACAAGGTGTCGAAAGCGTTCCACAGGGAGGCTGGCCCATGTTGACTCCAATGCTTTCCACAGTTGTGTCGAGCTGGCTGGATTCTTGATGCACACGGGGAACTGTTGAGTTTGGAAAACCCAGCGGTGTTGCAGTTCTTGACACAAAACTACCATACCCCGTTCGAAGGCTCTTAAATCGTTTGTCTTGCCCATTCACCCTCTGAATGCCACGCGTACACAATCTGTCTCGATGCTTAATAACCCTTCTTTAACCTGTCTCCTGCCCTTCATCTACGTGGCTTTAACAAGTGATATCAATAAGAGATCATAGCTTTCACCAGGTCAGTCTGTCATGGAAAGAGCATGTTAATGTTATGTACACTCAGTGCATGTTGGCTATGGGTGGCTGCTGGCTGCTGGCTGCTTGTTGACCATTACTTGATGTCAACTCATTTGTCACCAATTGTCCATATTTTAGCAATTGATTTCACTGTTCCTGCTAATGTTGACTCTACCAGTGATGTCTGTAGACTACCTTTGGCTGCTTGTTGACTCCTTGTTCACCGCCTGTTTACTGCTGGTTGTCAGAGCCAATGGAGTGACGCTAATGTTCCAGTGTTGATGATCAACTCAACAGTCCCCCAGGCAGCAGCTCAGTCCCCCAGGCAGCTCCTTCTCAGAGTGCCAGTCGGTCGCCATCCGCCTCCTCTCCTTTTGCCACGGCTGCCACCACATCTCGGGTTGTTCATGCCCGAGTGCCACAATAACACGCCAATGAAACGAGTCAAACCAACCTCTAGCAATACGACCTGGCTGTTCCCTTAATGCCACATAGAGAGCTCAGTTCTGCCTCTCAGGTAAGCTATGGCCCATGTTACCGGAGTGCTAAGGCCTTCACTGACTAATGGCCTTGCACTGTGGACGCCATTTTCAGCTGTAAGTACAGATGTACTTATTGTTGTCGGAGGGAGGTAATGGTTTTCTCAAATCATAAATTAACCACACGAGCGAGACTGGAGGTATTTTTAGATTTGGGACCTCCAAGGTTTTTATAGTGTGCGGTCAGCATGATATGACGGCGGAAATATTGACCAGGCAGAAACCGCGCATAAGTCTGTGTGTATAAGATTTAGCTAAACTCTTTAGCTCCCGGCTGTTATTCTTCTCCCTAAGAAATCAATACTTTGTGAAATAAGATGAAACAGTTTATCTTCTTACTATTCCTCCCTCACTGGGCCTTGTCTGGGGGTAGAGGGGAGCTACAGTTCATAAAAACAAAGACGGGTGTAGGGCACTGTATGTGGACTTTGAAGTCGATTCTGTAGTATTTAGTTTTCCACAAACCGGAGGTCTTCCCCTGGTACATCCATTTATGTCAAATCCCTCCTGATTCTATCTCTATTGCAGCTGTTGCCAGGCTCCATGCCGGCTCTAAACCTGTTCTCACCGTGTGTGTGTGTGTGTGTGTGTGTGTGTGTGTGTGTGTGTGTGTGTGTGTGTGTGTGTGTGTGTGTGTGTGTGTGTCCCTCGCCTCCCATTCCTCCCTCTCTCTGAGATTACAGGATTCTCAGGCTCAGTGATTGAATTATGCTCAGTGTGAGACACAGCTATCTCTCTCCTCACTGTGAGAGAAACTAAGACTTTGCTCTCGCTGTGTGTTTTACATGTTACTGGTAAATGGTTTCATTTTGCCTGAACGACTGTTCCCTCAGACGTGAAAGGAATCGACGAATGACCGTTTTTCCTTTCTCCATCCATTTCTCTCCCTGTGCTCCTCTCCCGATTTCCCCCCCCCCCCCCCCCCCTCCCTCCCTCGCCCTAGGGACCCTGTGGAACCTGTCTTCCTATGAGCCTCTGAAGATGGTGATTATAAACCACGGGCTGCAGACTATGACCAACGAGGTCATCATCCCCCACTCAGGCTGGGAGCACGAGCCCAACGAGGACTCCAAGCCCCGCGACGCAGAGTGGACCACCGTCTTCAAGAACACCTCCGGTTGTCTGAGGTAATAGCTTGCGTGAGGCCTGCTACCCACGCTCCTCTTAAAGGTACTTCCTGCCATAGGAAAAAGTGAAGCAGACCAGAAGATGGTTAGTATGACCCAGCAGCAGGCACAATGGTACAATGCATATGGACCTGCCGGGCCACCACTCGCGCTCCAGCACTTCAACCACAGAGGCTATTCTCTGAATGAGAGAGGGAGCTAAAAGACCTTTTCAACCAGCGTATCTGATATTGAAAGGACAGCGATCGATGGTCTCTGCTGCTGTGGCTATTAGCGGTGCTATGAACAGAACCCTGTACAGGCAGAACCAGAGACCTTAGAGGTCGTCCGAGCAACCTGATGCTTGATTAGTACTTCCGTTGGCTTACCGCAACGGTTCCAACTCCCGTGACGACATTAGCCCTTTCAAATACGCATCCCCTTCTCCCTGATCTTAATAAAGGTTGTGAGGGGATGGAGGGATCGGGTTGGGTGGATTGGGACTGGATTCAATTAGGGTGTAGATGTATACCAATCAGGTGACAGGTTGGTGAGGAAGCCTTGTTTTCCTCTCAGTTCACGGCAACATTCTCCTCATTGTGTTGCAGCTGTGGATTATTGCCTCCATAGGGTATGGCTTGAGTCTTCTCTCAAAGGGGAACACATGATCCAACTGTGAGTTCATCTGGAGAAAGTAGTTAGCTAGTCCAGTCTCTAGCAACTGTCACTCAAGACTACTGTCCTTCTCTGTTCAGCTGTCTTACTGACTGACCTTGTAGGGAAAGTGTTCAAAGAGGAAGCCAGAGGCTGAGCCTGAGGGGGAGTAGTATAGCCACAGATAATGACTTCTGTCTACTGCTGTGCGTCTCCCTCCCCCCCCGACACACACACACACTGGAGATAAGTCTATAGATAGTCTGAGTGAAGCCAAAGGTCCACCAGGAGATAGTGGTTCTAATAAAGATGGAGAAGCTTCCATGTCTTTGTATTGGCCGTTTACATATTGGCTGTGACTCTCTACTAGTGTCCGTTTTGCCAGTTTGACTTTGTTTTTAAAGCGTGTGAGGTTAATGTCAGACAATGTTGGCGACTAGATGGTAGTTCCGTCTCCTGACGTGACTTGGACCTTGTGTTATGGCAGTACGTCACCCTACAGAGACACAACAGATATGTGTGGGTTATCCTCTGTCCCAGCGATATGCTGCCTGCATCCCGCCCAGCCCCAGCCTGTCTGACCCACAGTCCCTAATCCACTGCAGCTCAGCAGTCACTGTGGTCTGTTCATCAGGATCCAACCCAACACTGTCTTCCAATCCCATCACCCTCCCAACACCCCGCCAAACCCCTGCTGTTTTGGTCTGTAACACGTTCCAGATTAACGTTCTTGGGTTTGGCTTGTTTGGTACTCTCCCTCTCTCTCGCCATCTCTCTTTCTCTCTCTTGCTCTCTCACACGCACACACTCTCTTGATATCAGGATGTATTTTATTTTGCTTGGTGACCTGGGTAAGGAAGTAGACGGAGGCTGAGGGTTTGATCCGGCTGGCTGTCCTTAGATTACACTACTTCCTCCCTAGAGAAGCTGCTGCCTCCTCCTGCCCCATTTCACTTTAATCAATGTAATCAAGTTTAACTCTCATCTGGCCAGAAGCACATTACAGTGGCTCCATCCCAAATGGTACCCTGTTCCCCAAAGGACCCAAAGGGCTCTGGTCAAAATGTAGTGCACTATATAGGAATAGGGTGCCATTTGCGACAGAGCCTATGCCAGTGGTTCTGACAGGGGGAGGGGTATTGTATAGTAGTAGAGGTGACTGCTGCTGAGTTAGAGGTCTGATGTAGCTGGATGTGGATGCCCTCTGGTGAAGTTGGCAGCTGATTGCTCCTCCCCATGGGTCTGTGTGTGTGTGTGTGAGTTCACTGTGTGTCTCACCCATCCCACAGGGTCATACAGGGCACCTTGTACTAGCCACGTATTACATCTCTCTATCCCCAGGTCTCTTTCTCTCTCTCTCTCTCTCTCTCTCTCTCTCTCCCCCTCTCTCTACGTTACCTGCTGCTGAGTGTGTCTCCATGGTGACGTAAACCAGCGACACACTGTTCGCTGGCCAGAGGCAGATTTGAGATCTGCTGATGTATGGGACATTGAGTTTACTCATGCCTTGACAGAGCAGCACGTTTTCTGTATCGGTCACTATAACCGCTACCGCTTTTTGGCATCGTTTCCTTCTGGAAGGATTTTTATTTATTGATTTTATTTAACTGACTTGCCTAGTTAAATAAAGGTTAAGAACAAATTCTTATTTACAATGGCGGCCTACCCCGGCCAAACCCTAACCCTGACAACGCTGGGCCAATTGTGCGCCGCCCTATGGGACTCCCAATCCCGGCCGGTTGTGATACAGCCTGGAATCGAACCAGGGTCTGTAGTGACGCCTCTAACACTGATATGCAGTGCCTGAGATCGATGCGCCACTCGTGAGCCCTCAAAGGATGAGCATGTCCATATTCCTGCACTGTCAAATAAGGTGTGTGTGTGTGTGTGTGTGTGTGTGTGTGTGTGTGTGTGTGTGTGTGGGGGGGGGGGGGGGGGGGGGGGGGGGGGGGGGAGAAAGTCCTTTAAGCTGTGTCCTTTCTACCAGGCCTAGCATTGACCTTGTGACGACGGACATGGTGGGGTCTTCATCAGTGAGGCGGTCTCATTTTAACCCTCTCCCAGAGGACAGCCTATTGTCCCTTTATGGCCACATGTCACAATTACTGACCTCTCAGCCTAGCTAGTTGATATACATCCACACAATGGACACAGACACACACACCCTCCGTCACATCCACTGATTGACATTGAAACACACACACACACACACACACACACATTGACACCCACAACCGATGTACTTTCTAGAAAAAGGCAAAATAAAACACCTGCCAATAAAAACACTATTCCCGCTTTGTATGTCTGCCCAAGCACACACACACCTGCCTGTCAAATCCATCCCTGTTGGATGCTCCTTGGTGACCTTTCTGGGTGGAAGTGATTCCTCTGGGCCAGAAGAGGGATGTGAGGTTTTAATTATATTCATTTATTTAGAATTGTATTTGTCACATGCACCAAATACAACGGGTATAGACTTTACCGTGAAATGCTTACTTACGAGCATTTTACCAACATTGCAGAGTTAAAAAGTAAGACATTTAGCATATAAAAGGAGCACCGTTACCTAGTCAATGTGCAGGGGTATGCAGTAGTTGAGATATGTACATGTAGGTAGGGGGATCAAAGTGACTAGACAATCAAGATAGATAATTAACAGAGTAGCAGCAGCGTATGTGGAGTGTGTGTGTGTGGTGTCACTGTGTGTCAGTGTGTGGGTAGATTCCAGTGAGTGTGCGTAGTCGGTGCACAAAAGGGTCAATGTAAATAGTCCTGGTCGCCATTTGGTTAACTGTTCAGCAGTATTATGGATTTGGGTAGAAGCTGTTAAGGAGCCTTTTGGTCCCAGACTTGGTGCTCCACTACCGCTTGCCATGCGGTAGCAGAGTGAACAGTCTATGGCTTGGGTGGCTGGGGTCTTTTGACAATTGTTTGGTCCTTTCTCTGACACCGCCTGGTATAGAGGTCATGGATGGCAGGGAGCACGCCCCCAGTCATATACTGGGCCGTTTGCGTCAAATCAAAGCTTATTGGTCGCGTACACAGATTTGCAGATGTTATTGCAGGTGCAACTAAATACTTGTTTCTAGCTTCAACAGTTCAGTAATAATACCTCACGATACAAAACTGTGTGTATGGAAAGTATATGACTAGAAAAGGTGTGTACAGCAGTAGTTATATAGGATGAGTCATGACTAGAATACAGTATATACATATAAAATGGGTAAAAATGTATGTAACAATTATTAGTGACCAGTGTTCAGTGACTCTATGTACATAGGGCAAAGCAGTCTAAGGTTCAGGGCTGGCTAGTGGTGACTTTTTAACAGTCTGATGTCGTCTCCTCTAAATGGTAGCGGGGCGAACAGGCCGTGGCTCGGGTGGCTAGAAGTCCTTGACAATCTTCTTGGCCTTCCTGTGACACCGGGTGATGACGATGGCAGGCAGTGTGCCCCCGGTGACGCGTTGGGCTGACCGCACCACCCTTTGGAGAGCCCTGTGCTTGCGAATGGTGCAATCTATCCATGGTTTTTGGTTTGGATAACTTGTAATTGCCACAGTGGGAACAACATCCTCTATGCACTTCCTGACGAACCCTGTCACCGAGTCAGTGTATATTTCGGTACTATTCTCAGAGGCGACCCGGAACATTTACCAGTCCGCGTGATCAAAACAATCTTGACGCATAGATTCCAATTGGTCAGACTAAGGTTGAATAGTCAGAACCGGGTTACTGGGATTTCCCGCCCAAACTCTCACCATTTTCCCAGGAAAGTAACTGTGAGATTATTTCTATTAACAGCATGACGTAAAATGGAACTGTTAAATTTGATGCAATTTCTAAATCTGGCTTCTCTACAGGCCACGGCCAGAACTCTCTGATATCTGCATAATCAATCATCAACTCTCAGGGTGAGAACAGACAGTGCATCGCATGTGTCATCTCATCATACTAACTTTGTTTCTTGTGAAAGGTAGGACTACGTTTGCTGCCATATCTGTCGGCGCCATTTTACTTGAAGCTCTTGACCCGTTCCACTACAGTCCCGTCGATGTTTTATGACTTGGGAATAGAGTCCCATATGGTCTGCGGTGTCTGCCTCTCTGTGCCATAGATTAGTTTTAATTAGCCCAAAGTGTATAATAGCCCAGGCTTTACCTGAGATGAATGGAGTCTGTCCCAGAGACTGGCAGACTGACTGACTTCCTGTGTGTGTGTAGGTGTGTGAGAGAGCAGCTGTGTGTATGCACATTTCTGTTTGCAAGTGTGCGCGCTGGTGCATATATCACCTTTGATTGTGTGCACATTTAAGTGTGTGTGTCGCTCTGGCTGTCCCCCTCAACCCCTTTGCAGCGGTGACAGGCATCCTCCTACTGGACTAGCTGGGTGGATTGGTAATGGGATTATATGGCCCAGAAAGAAAACGCTCTTAAATGAAGTCCCCAGCGAGCCTAGCAGCTCGTGCTCTCACCCTCCACAACTAAAGTCTCTGTAAAGACATGCGCGGAGCCACTTGGCAGGCCTATGCAGCCGGTTATTTACTACACAGGTCTGTTTGGGAGTGCGGAATGGTGGATTGCAAGCCTGTGTACTATTGCATCTTTGGCGGGTCCTAGTGGAATGATTATTTCCCTGTCTGCTTAGCTGTTACACTGTTGATTCACTGTCGTCAGATTCAGGTGTTTACTTTTTATCTGTTGAAGTCAGCTGTGTCTGATCGTAATCTCCTCAGCTTCTAGAGCATGGGCACTGGGCAGTGCTATCTCTGTGCACGGGAGATTGGAGCCCTCTGTCTCTGTGAAATATATTCAACCACTCATGGAGGAAATTGGAAGTGAAATGAAAAGCGATTTTAAATGCTGTTTATTAACACAACCGACGGACGCCTTTTTTTTTCTGCTTCTGACCAGGGTGTGTCTGTGTTCCACAGGAACGTGAGTTCGGACGGGGCCGAGGCGAGGCGCAGGCTGAGGGAGTGTGAGGGGCTGGTGGACGCTCTGCTCCACGCCCTGCAGTCAGCTGTGGGGAAAAAAGACATGGACAACAAGGTGAGCTGCCAGCTCCAAACACATCCCCATATGCATCATTCTACCTGTATATTATTATAGCAGTATTTTGTGTAGTCGTTGGAGACATTTGATACCACCAATGCTGATTTGCGTTCTGTTTTGCTTGTCTCCAGTGGGTCTCTTTATGTAGTTTGGAAGCGAGTAAACAGTCCCTTTCATATCATATTCTGAGAACAGTCTGTGCAGGTTGAGCTGACGCCTCTCTGTCCCCGCCTCCTCCAGTCTGTGGAGAACTGTGTGTGTATCATGAGGAACCTGTCCTACCACGTTCACAAGGAGATCCCAGGGGCCGAGAAGTTCACCGACCCATCAGCGCTGCAGGCCCCGGGCTCTGTGGGCCCTCAGAGGAAGAAGAAGGACGACGCAGGCTGCTTCGGAGGGAAGAAGGCCAAAGGTGAAAGGCAGGGACGACACAGAGGGAGACTAGACTGGAGAGACATGGGCCCAATCCCAAAACTAGACTCTTCGCAGAGGACAAAAGAAGACAGAAACCCAGTATACTATAGTAAAAATGGGCCCTGTCAGTTTGAATAGGTTACTGTATGTATCCAGGCCTATGCTAACAGGATTTCAGCTCTTTAGAGCTCTATTTACCTCGTACCCTTCAGCCCAGAGCTATTTCCCCCTTGCAGACAGTTATTTAGTAAAGGCTACCCTCTGGTTCTAGACAGAGATGTAATTAGTGTAGGCTACCTCTCGATCACTGACTAATGGCTGAACAACAAGCAGAGGTCCCTCTCCCACAACAAATAATGACAGCAATGAATCACTTAGTCAATGAAGTGAGACCCAATCTCACTGACCCCTCACAGTCCGGAGGGGGGTGCTACTGATTTAGAGGCCAAGAAGCACTGGGGCGTGTGTGTGTGTGTGTGTGTGTGTGTGTGTGTGTGTGTGTGTGTGTGTGTGTGTGTGTTTACAGATTGAATATTATAGATGGCAATCGCAGACGAATTAGCCAGTCTGCTGCTATTGTACACAGCAGTTAATGTGGTGTGTTTAGTCTTCACAGGCCCTGGAGGTGTACTTTGAAGGAAAGATGGCCTACATTAAAAACGCTTAACACGCCCGTCCAAAAACAGTGTGAGTGCGGGGAGGGGAGTCAGATCTTGCAGGAGAGTCGTTTAGACAACACCGTCTCTCCCAGCAATTTTTTATCCAAGTTAAATTGTCTAAATTACCCCCCCCCCCCCTCTGAATCCTGACACTTGCCATTACACCCATTATCATGAAGAGACGCTTCAGGCCCAGCGTTTTTTTACCCGATGCAAAATGGTTGCTTTCTGCATTTCTCTTTTTGTTTTTGATGCCTATATTCCTGTGCTGGTGTGTGTGTGTGTGTGTGTGTGTGTGTGTGGGCTGGCTTAGTGCCTTGAGTGGCAGTGACTGTCCCTCTCTCTCCTTGTGTGTGCTGCTGCAGTGTGATCATACACACACACTTTCTCTAATGAGCCGAGTTCACTGACACCACAGCCTCTTAACACTGTCCCAGGAGAGTCACCTATGGAGTGCTAATGGGTTTTATTCTCCACTTGTCACCGTTCTGCCCTAAGTACTTGTTTCTTACCTTCTATTCTCCCACTCTCTCTTGCCATCTCTTTCTTTCTCCCTCCCTTGTGTTCTCTCTTTCTCTGTGTCTCAGCCTTCCCCGCTCTCTTTTCCCTTTTCCCCTCTGAACTTTATAGCCCCAAGTTGACTTTAAACTGAATTTGTTTTTATTATGTCACCTCTAATCAACACAACCTATTTTATCATTTACTCTTCTCTTCTCCCTGCTTGTGTTTTTTGGCATTGCTGCTGCTTCCTTGGCTAACTATAGAGGAGTGGTTTAATCAAGGTGAGTGTCCTCATGTCCTGTCTCACTATCTCACCCCACCCCTTATAGCTACTGTAACATTAGTCGTTTGGCTCTCCTCCAAAGCTGAAAAGTTTCACGACTTCACTTGTTTGCCCTCTTAAGTTGCTGTAGCCTGGCTGGAGTTCTCACTCCTTCATCCTACCACACAGCATCGTAGTGTTAGTAATTCAAACCTAGCCTAATCACCAGGAGTAGAGGTAGGGGAGACCAGGGAAGACTGCTCAGTTTGGGTAGTGAAAAGGAACCTGGGCTTTAGTTTTTAGCCATGTCCCCTCCGTGTTGACGATATGGATGGAGAGACGTTCATTAGCTGGCAATTCTGTAGTCACACTGCTCAATGACCCTCCCTGCCTTATTAAAGGAGGGTTCCCCACTAGGCTGCTACTAGACATGTGTGGTGATGGTGTGTGTACTCTCATGTCTGTCCATCTGTGTTTGAATGTGTGTGTGCGGTATACGCACACTCATACTGTGTGTCTTGTCCATCTGCGTGTCCATCTGTGTGTGTGGTCCTGCAGTGGTCTCAGGGACATTTGTCAATTAACTCTGTCTGGTGTAGTGGATGGTAAACATAGTTTACCCACTTTTTTTGTGGAGGTGACAGTTGACCCACCTTTGCAGAAAAATGCATTGAAAGTATAGTGAGCGTTACTTTATCCCCCCGTGACCATCGATGGGAGTTGACCACTACGCCACTGGTCTGGTTGTCTGTTTGACATCGACCTCTGTTCTCTCTCCAATCTCTATCCAGGCAGGAAAAACGGAGAGAATGACAAAAGCTACGACACGCTGGATCTCCCAAAACGCACAGAACCCACAAAAGGTAGGCTTGTTCTGTCAATGAGGTTCCCTTATTACAGCTTCGACCGGTCACTCCTGTTCCCGCTCACTGAAAAGGAGAATATCCCAAATATTTGCAAGTGTGTGCACGAGCATCAATCACCTTTTTGAGTGTGTTTATGCGGTGTGTGTGTGTGTGTGTGTCACTCTGCAGGTCACGTTGTTATTTAGAGAGAAGTGACGGTTGAAATCGACTCCCCAAATTAGCCTTGTTTTGACAAAAATGCTCCCAGGAAAAGAAAACACAGCTTTGTTGGCAGAGATCACAGGCATCAGGCCTTTTGTAAAAGGCTCCCAAACATTTGAGCTGATCTGATTTGGAATCAGTTCCTTTACATGGGAGATGAAAAACAGCAGTGAATGAAGTTCTGAAACCCCAACAGTGTCACTATTGAACTGAATGATACCCAGTAGCCCTTTTTCTGAACCACACACCACAAGGGAACCTATAATCCAAGGTGCCTTGAGAAATGTTATTTTACTTATAAAGGAATGCAACAGTATTATAGTAAGTTCCAACTAGATACAAGGCCCCTCCTGTTTCAGCAGTGTTGGAACACTGTTGACGGGTGCGAATGGCTGGTTCAGGCAGGCAGACAGCTATTACCCAGCAGCAGGTTGGAATTTGATTTGATGGTGGGTAGTGGAAGCAAGCGGGTCACCCTGGGCCTGTGCGGTAAAGCATTTCTGTCAGCCGTGAGTCTTCTCCAGCCTCTCCAACCCCCTCTACGGTTAACGATACAGAACCTGAGAGGACCAACACACAAGGGATTGTTGCAGTACTCTTCTCCCCTTAGCTGAGCTAGTACTTTACTCCTATAGGCCTACTTTAAGAGTCAGCACATGTTCTAATGTCTAATCTCAATGATTTACTTGTAACATAAGAGACCCTACTTCCACTGCTTATTTCTAATACACTTGAGGAATGTTATGCCACTATGAGGCGGTTTGCTGTACCTCTACCGTTTTGATAGAATATATATAGGTTTATCATTGTACTGTTCCTTCTATTGATCGAATGAGCAGAAACGTTTCCACCTGCACCCTTTTCTCGTCTTTCTGAAGAATAAACATTCCAATTGGCTGCTGCAGTCCAACATTGGCATGCAGGATGCCACAACAAATCTCTTTGTGCTTTGTTTGTGTGTGTGTGTGCGTCTCTTTTATCTCGTGCCTCCTTTTATGGTGTGTGCGTGCGTCTGCCAGCATATAGTAGGGGTGTGTTTGTCTGCATATAGCAGTTGAGAGAAATACTGTATATTTATGTGTGTGTTGTGGGTTATGCGATATTCACACATCAGCGCCTTCATCAAGGTCTAATGGCATCCGCTCAAAGTCAATAGCATTTCCTGTATGGCTGCAATTAGCCACATTAGCTAGTCAAAGTGTGTCTCATTAAACTAGATTACAATTAATTGCGGTGCTTTAAGGTGGTAAGCCGATTCTGCCTCCTTTTTATCGCTCTAAAGTAAAGTAAAGCAGATGAGCTGGGAGGAGGGTAATTAGCATATTCCACAGGCTGCGCTTACTGGAAGCGCTACGCAACACTGGCTGCACTAGAAGCAGTGTTTGGCTAGCTGCAATGTGGTAAGGTTTCAATGGCACACAATTAGAAGTAATCCTCTTGACTTGCATCTTGACTTCTGAGAATCTGAGATCAATAAAAACCACCTTGTCTTGATTCCATCAATAGCCTAGGTGTGTGGAGACAAATTGTACACGAAACAAAAATCTAAACGCAACATGTAAAGTGTTGGTTTCATGAGCTGAAATAAAATATTTTGACTCCTACGCACCTGGAACAGACACTTTTCAGTACTAAGGGCAAACAGCCTCTGTTTCTGAAATAAAAGATCCCAGATGTTTCTCATATGTCCCGAAAGCTTATATCTCTCAAATGTTGTGCACAAATGTGTTTACATCCCTGTTAGTGAGCATGTCTCCTTTGCCAAGATAATCCATCCACCTGACAGGTGTGGCATATCAAGAAGCTGATTAAACCGCATGATCATTACACAGGTGCACCTTGTGCTGGGGACAATAAAATACCTCTCTATAATGTGCAGTTTCTGTCACACAATACAATGCCACAGATGTCTGAAGTTTTGTGGGAGCGTGCAATTGGCATGCTGACTGCAGGAATGTTCTCTGTTGCCAGAGAGTTGAATCGCCTCCGACGTCGTTTTAGAGAATTTGGCAGTATGTCCAAGCAGCCTAACAACCGCAGACCATGTGTGTTGGCGAGCAGTTTGCTGTCAACTTTGTAAACAGAGTGCCCCACGGTAGTGGTGGTGTTATGGTATGGGCAGGCATAAGCTACGGACAATGAACACAATTGCATTTTATCGATGGCAATTTGAATGCACAGATACCGTGACAAGATCCTGAGGCCCATTGTTGTGCCATTCATCTGCCGCCATCACCTCATGTTTCAGCATGACAATGCACACCCCCATGACGCAAGGATCGATACACAATTCCAGAAGCTGAAAATGTTCTTTCATGGCCTGTATACTCACCAGACATGTCACCCATTGAGCATGTTTGGGATGCTCTGGAACGACGTGTACGACAGCGTGTTCCAGTTCCAGCCAATATCCAGTAACTTCGCACAACCATTGAAGAGGAGTGGGACAAGATTCCACAGGCCACAATAAACAGCCTGATAAACTCAATGAAAAGGAGAAGTCTCATGGTGTGGTCACACCAGATACTGACTGGTTTTCTGACCCACGCCCTACTTCTTTTTAAGCTGTCTGTGACCATCAGGTGCATATCTGTATTCCCAGTCATGTGAAATCCATAGATTAGGTCCTAATGAATTTATTTCAATTGACTGATTTCTTATGAACTCTAACTCAGTAAAATCATTGAAATTGTTGCATTTATATTTTTGTTCACTATACAATATGAGGAGGAAATTATAGTCCAACAAAAGCTTTCCACTTTCGCTGACTCACCCAATGATGCATAGCTCACTCGCCGGCGATGGACGATTTACTCTCGCGCCAAAAGCCCATCTCTTGTTTTACTTTGTAAAACAATGTTCATAGCCTGCAGTCAGATTAGTGTTATCTTTTAAGCAGGAGCTATTTGTTTTTCAACCCCGATTGTTTTTGAAATATTGCGAGAGGCTTGTTCTGGCTTCATGCTGTTAACTGATAGATTTGCCACGTGTTCCCGGGCTATATGCCTTGTGATTGGGCTACGTTAACACGATCCACAGCTAGGCAAATTGTTTTAAAGAAGCTATTGGTCCTATGTGGCAGGCTCATGTCTAGCAGAGGGAGGGAGATGGATCATAGAATGTGAATCTCATTCTAGTTCTGAGACGGTGACAGGCGCGCTTCTCTCTCACCACAGCAACGGCCCTTCATGGTCTCAAACAGGCTATAATGTTGTTCAAACTGTAAGCACGAGCCGGCCCAACACTAACTAATTCTTTACAATATCAGGGCGCGGGCTCAAAATCTACGTTTCCACGTTACGTTTTTAGGAGGCTGGATAATTAATGAGGCAGCAACTGGAATGAACTCGGATCGCCTTTATTTGAATGTTTACATTGCAAACAGTGTTTGAAAAGACGACATGCTTGTAAAGGTTCTGGATCCGGCCAAATAGGTTCCGGAAACGGAACAGTCCAAAACGAAGAGGTGCCGGCTCAAATTAACCACTGGTTAAAACGATTTGTGTTTGAGAGCTCAAATGTTTACCTGTACATATACATGATGTAAATGTGGTGTGGTAAAGTGTATACATACCTATGGTGAGTATGTTAAACATGAATTATTGCTCAACTGGATGAATCATTTTGTAGTATAAAAGTAGGATTGCAGCTGTAGTCTACCCATGATTTGTTCACAGGATTTGTTCCACAGGCCACAATCAACAGCCTGATAAACTCAATGAGTTGTTTATCTATGATAATCCTGTATACTGTGGTTGTACATTTAGCTACAGTTTGTCTATGTTAATGTCCCTGTTTGTAGAGAATTTGGGAGCTATTCTCCTCAAATGCACTGGCAGAGGGAGAGATTTGTGGGAGATTACATGTGTAGTCCAGCCTTGATCTGTTGTCCAATAGAGGTCACAGACCCTCCGCATCACTTACCAACAGGCTGCAGTCTATGATTCCGGTAAAAATCACATGAGATTTAGCGTCTCCAGCAGTGCATGAAAAACCGCATACGCATACACAGACACGCAAACACACACTAGTAGTGACTGGTCTGCACCCAATCAGAGCGCGGAGGAAGGAATCCCAACTGAAACGTTATGTGACGGACATGAAGTCGCTATCATTTTAGGGACGCCATTTTTAATTCACCATGAGGTTGTTGATTCTGTGTATAGCTAATTCTCTCTGCCTGATTGCACTATAAACGACCTAAGTTCCTGTTATTGCATTGTACGTAGAGTTGAACAGAGGCGCTGGAACAAAAGTAATTTAGAACTCTGAAAGAAGAAAGCGTTTCATTCGAGAGAGAGAGAGAGAGCGACCGAGTTGATGGGACACACCCCAACGTTAATTGAATCCGCACCGTGCGAAAACCTTTTGCTTTGAGGAAAGGTCATGCTCGAAGTGTGTGTGTGTCTCAGCCCAACGTTTGTTGAAACCGCACCACACGTAAACCTTTTGCTTTGAGGAAAGGTCATGTACGAAGTGTTTGGCACGGAGTGTGTGTATGTACCCTCGCAGAGAGCGGAGGGAAATCACTTCAAAACAGTTTTTTTGTTTTGTTTCTTCAGTACCGGAGGTGTGGATACAGAGAGAGGGGGGTATCAAAGTGGAAAGATGCAGTTTTGAAAAAGGAGAAACTGAAGGAGGGAGAGTCCTGGGAGGAGAGAAGGCACAGATTAATCATTTTTGTTTTGTATGTTTTCCGCAGCACATTGTTTTTGATCTCTTCCTCTCGGGCCTTCCCCACTCACTACTCCGTTTACTCTAGGAACCTGCATGAGGAGAGCTGAGCACTCCCTACTCCGTTTACTCTAGGAACCTGCATGAGGAGAGCTGAACACTCCCTACTCCGTTTACTGTAGGAACCTCCATGAGGAGAGCTGAGCACTCCCTACTCCGTTTACTCTAGGAACCTGCATGAGGAGAGCTGAACACTCCCTACTCCATTTACTCTAGGAACCTGCATGAGGAGAGCTGAACACTCCCTACTCCGTTTACTCTAGGAACCTGCATGAGGAGAGCTGAACACTCCCTACTCCGTTTACTCTAGGAACCTGCATGAGGAGAGCGGAACACTCCCTACTCCGTTTACTCTAGGAACCTGCATGAGGAGAGCTGAACACTCCCTACTCCGTTTACTCTAGGAACCTGCATGAGGAGAGCTGAACACTCCCTACTCCGTTTACTCTAGGAACCTGCATGAGGAGAGCTGAACACTCCCTACTCCGTTTACTCTAGGAACCTGCATGAGGAGAGCTGAGCACTCACTACTCCGTTTACTCTAGGAACCTGCATGAGGAGAGCTGAACACTCCCTACTCCGTTTACTCTAGGAACCTCCATGAGGAGAGCTGAACACTCCCTACTCCGTTTACTCTAGGAACCTGCATGAGGAGAGCTGAGCACAACAATCAAGCTAAGTCACATACTATACAGTACAGCTGTTTAGAGATGCTATCCTTCTGCTGTAAAATAGCCAAAGTGCAATTTTGCTAAGTTCACAACGCAGGCGACTTGTGTTCTGATGTCCTTAGTTGCCATCCCAGGGACTGTATGTATCCTTCCACCTCTGTTGTGTTTTCCCTGAGCCAGCACTCTTTCATGATGCTTGAATGTTTCTTTAATGACAAGGATGAATGGCTTCAGCTTTTCTTACAGTATTTACAACAAGGAGGATTGATTAAAACTGCGTTAAGCTGTGTTAGTGTACCGTACTTAGTAGTGGCCGTAGGAGTGAGGGAGCAAACGAGAGGCTGACGGGGCGTAGGTTCATGAGTCCCCTCGGGACTCAGTCTTAGAATGTCTCTGTGTTTCGTTTTCCTTCTTTCTCTTTTCATCCACCTCCCCTCTCCACTGTATTTTCGAAAGTTTTCCTGGTTTGGAGATGTATGTTTTCCCTTCGCCGAACAAACAAGTTGAACAATTGAGGGAACAATTCAGTAACAGCGCTACGACTCCATAATGCTTTAACGGCTTAGTTTACGAGCCTAGCGTTTAATTTGAAGAGGGTTTTTCAAAAAATCAACAGCAACTAGAGCCTCACTGTGGTGTGTTACTGCTGTGTAACCACACTGTTAACCTTATGCCTAACCTAAAATGATTATTTCATGAATGTTTACTAAATAGCCAATTTTGACTTTGTGGCTGTGTTATCTAGTGGAGACCAAGTACATTCCCAGAGTTTATGCTGAAAGGGTCAAGTCATGTTTGAACTGGAATTCCATCTGGTCATACAAGGTGACAAAACCATAGGCCATTGCCATATCATGTAACTTCATTTGAACAGTCTTTTACAACCTACAGGAAATATATATATATATTCTTCCTATGCTCTCTGACTCACGGATGTGTTAACTAATTGTTGTGTATTGAATGGTGACTGTCAGTGTGGAGGCAAGGCGTGTACCTCTGAGGTGCTTTGTAGACCGCGGAGGGGAACTAAATGTCTCCCTTGAAGATTGTCACTGCTTTACATTTATCACATTAGCAACTGGAACCCGGAGTCTGACGGAAGGTTCTGAAGGAATTGGAATGCTCTTAGTCCCTGTGGATTGATTCTTTTTTTGATTTTACACAGAAACCTTCCTTACCTCCCTAATCCCTAACAGAAAATCAACGCCTTCCATTTCCCCTTATTTAACTCCCAAAACTGTTCAGTAATCTCTTGTGTAATAACTTGAGATGTGAGTCAGAGTATTCAAAACCGGAGGGAAAGTTGGGGCAGATCGACAGGCCCGCCCCGAGTGAAAGTAGAAAGTCAGTAAATTATTCATACAGTTATGTTGAGACTGCAGCCGCAATCCCTCACCCAGAGAAACCATCTTCAGAAGAGCTTCACTACTGAGGAATGTAACACCGAGATAGCGAAACGATAACTCTCGGGACTGCTATATGCACATGCACACAAACACACACACTCGCGCTCTCACACACACACACACACACACACACAAACACACACAAACACAAACAAACCTGCCTGCCTCCAACTGACAGGGTGACTCCTTATCTCCTCAAGACACAAATATTCCTCAGCTGTTCCTCACCCCTTCCGCCTCTTCCTCTCCTCCTGCTGTTAGATTTAGCTGGATGGTGAGACTTCGCTCGGTTGGCGCCAGTGCCAAACACCTCCTGCCCCGTCACGTGCACCAATGCACACACACACCTACCTCACACTCACAGCACCCGTCAGATAAAACATGAGTCTGACTCTGTGAAGAAGCCAGCTTTCAAGTCATTTACCATCCCCTCTTCTATGAACAGTACCGTGACTGGTGGCTCCCCAACTATGAGGGGATAAATGAATCCAGCTGTTTGATGCCACCCATTGTGATGCCCGGTCATAATGGGCCATGGCGCTGCCAGCCTGTCAATCGTCGCATGCCAATCACAATCACACTCTGCTGGACTCCGTGTCTCAACTAGTCTGCCTCTGAAACAGAAACACCACGAAATGGGCCCGCAACGAACCAGAAGTCATCATTTGACTTGTTAACGCCTCAGC
The DNA here is from genome assembly GCF_965601325.2 of Salmo salar. NCBI lineage: Eukaryota > Metazoa > Chordata > Actinopteri > Salmoniformes > Salmonidae > Salmo > Salmo salar. The sequence goes on along the minus strand of NC_138314.1, from coordinate 13,303,522 downwards.
TCTCGGCTGCAATTTTCTCTTGTGAATTCCCCCGCAAACCATTTCATTCAAACAGTTGATGATCGACTGAAATAATGAGCATAAAAGGAAAGTATGAAACCAAAGCAAAGGGAGAAAGCCTTGTTGTTGAAGACCGACCACCCCGTGGGTCATTGGGAATGCACTGAGGCTTCAGATAACCCAGAGCTCTGGGAGGTCCCATGTTGAAAGGCTGTTATGCATCATTAGCTGGATGCTTTGGCTCTGTAAAAATAAACCTGCTGTGTGTAGTAGTAGTAGTAGCTAGTAGCTATAGTTAGTGCGTGTGTGCGTGCGACACGATGGCAGATAGCCAGCTCTGATTGCACTAGTCTTCCTGTGGTCTACAATCCTCATGACCACTTCCTTTCTCCCTGCGAGATCCGTCATGAAATGTTTCTTATTTTTCCACCGTTGCTGCCTTGTCTCTCTCTAAACAGTGTTTTCCAGCTCTGCAGAATCTAGCTAGGGAGAGTGTGAAAGGGGGAATCCAATCCACAGTAGCCCTCAATATCATCACGATTCTCTGGATGATTTAGCGTGCTACCCCTCTAAACAAGAACGGCTGGAGCGATAATTACAGAGGAGAATTAGCAGCAGGAGGGAAGAATGAATTTAACCCTCCAATGGGAGCCTTTGTTTGGCCCTATTTGAGCCAGAATGGGATGTTTCTGTTTTCTATTTCTGCAAGAATCTAATTAAAACCAGAGCAATTGCAGGGACACGACATCGCTGCCGAAGCCGCTATGGCGGTTTGCACAACAAAACACCCTCTAGGAATTCACTGTGTTATGTTTTAGTCAACGTAGCGTTGGGCGTGATTTGGTAGTCCTAAAACAGTTGGGCCATGTTGTCAACGGGAGTTTTAAAGCACCCCAAGGATTGCTGTCCTCAACAGAGGGAAGTGTCCCGAGGCCATGCAGAATTTTCTATACTCCCTGGGTTTATGCTGACAGGGTCAAGTCATGTTTGAACTTCTAGCCAACTACACTCCTGGGTGTCTGGGACCGTTGCCCTTCTGGCCGACGAAGTACCCTCTGACTTAGACTATGTTTAGACTGTCAGGGATTGAGATGCAGTCAACCTCCATCCCCATCTCCCCTTGACTGTTTCTCTTATCCTTTTACTCTCTCACACACACACACGGGGTGCGGAGGACAAGGTGTTGTGCCCTTGACCGTGAAGGTGGTATTATGTGTCCATTAGAGGGTGTGTTCTTCATCACGCCACTCCACAGACACAGAAAATTGCCTGTGAAAATGGCGCAGGCGCAAGCAGTGTTATAGACCCTTATAAGGGTCTGGTAGGGAATGTGTGTGTCTGTGTGCTTGTTTGTGTGTGTGGCTATTATGTTCCCGTACGTGTGTAGAGAAAGACTGTGATCCCCTGGTTTCCCCGACAAGTATTAATCATGCCACAGCGTATGGTATATGTCATAGTTGATGGTACTGTATAATGCCATGCGGGACACAAGCCCAGAGTGAGAGATGGAGCCTGACACCGACACAGGCGGGCGAAATTCTTCCACTGTCAAACACAATCACTGCCCTCATCGCGCACCTGATCCCCAGCTTATCTCGACCAGCCCCAGTCTCATCCCCAAGCCTGCATCTGTCCTTGTCCTAGCTACAGACTCCGTGTCAGCCATATTCTCCAGTCCTAGACCCTAGACCCGCGCGTCAACATTTGTCCCCAGCCCCCTCGGCCTCATCAATGCCCAGGCACTGATCAAGCCAGAAGCATGCTGGATTAACTGGTCTCTCATTTCAAAAGTCTCCCTGCAGTTCAGATCGTTTAACTCACCCGTTTAGCTATTTCGCTCCTTCTCAAGATTGTTTCTCCTCCAAACATGATATGTCAGCTTAGCCTTCTAAGTCGAATCAAATGTTATTGGTCACATACACATATTTAGCAGATGTTTTTGCGGGTGTAGAGATGCTTCTAGCGCTCATCTGTTTTATGATGCCATTAGGCAGACGGTTGTCCCGTCTCGCGTTAGCTCACGTTGCAATCGACCAGTTGCGATTTATATTTTTTTTCCCTTCTCGCTCTCAATTCCTAATGTAAAAACAAATGTCCGTTTCGCTCTCAAATCCTTGTCGGATGCAGTCGCCACGTGTTCAGAATGCCAATTCTCTCGTCCTGTTCATCCAAAGGTTTTCATTGCTGACCAGCTGTCTTCTATGTTTGGGTTCGTGCGTAGCAGCCTCATGACAACTTTACTTACGGCTTTGCCTTCCGGGCTTTGTGAAGCAACACAGACAAGGTAATATCAAGTGCTTTATCTCAGTTCTGTCTTTCTCTTGGTTTTCGCTGTGCTGCTGGAGTCTAACATTTGTCTGAGTACGTGATGAGCCTTGACAAACAGTGCCATCCAGCCCTCAAGGTGAGGCTGCAGAACAGAACACTAACCCTGTTCTCTCAGAAACATAACACTGCCTGGGAGCCAGACGGGTTGTTATTAAAAATAACACAAGATACTGGAGACTAATTCTAACCCTGCACTGCCGTTTCTATCTGAAGTGTGTCACTTACTGAGGGAAGATGATCGGTGTTATTCGAGGACTTTGAAAGGACCCTCTTAAATTTTCATTTTAGCTTGTCAGTCTCTAAGTGTTTACCAAATAAATGGACTGAGAGGGAAAATAAGAAGATAATATCTTTAATGTTGTCAGTGTGATCCTCTTTGCCGTGGCGTCGAGTGAACAGATTTGTTAGTCGCGAGGATGGGGTTGCCGTGGCAACCTCAGCCCTATGCTATTTCGGTTCCAGCCGATACTCTACTCCTCTCTCTACCCTCTGCCGTCCACCACACGCCTCTTACTCCCTCTGCCTTTCCTACACGCCTCCCATCCCTCTTCCGCTTTCTCATCCTCCTCCTTTTCCCCCTCTCCTCCACATATCTCTCCTCTCCCTACCTCTCATCCTCCATATCCTTATCCATCTCTCGCCCTCACGTTTTCTGTCTGCGACTCCATTTTGTGAACAGCTCAGCCCCCCCCCCCCCCCAGTCCCCCCCAGTCCTACGATCCCTCCCAGTCCCCCAACCCGATCTCCAGGATTTGAACTCCTCTGTGATATACAGTCTGACACTAGAGCGCTACGGTAGATCCACACACAGACATCGGAGCAGCCAGTCCACCAGTCAGCCGACCAACCACTGTGGTCTGGTCTGCGTTGTGAGGCCCTGACAGAGAGAAAATTATTCCTGAGCCTCTGACCGCATGGGCTTTTGGATCTGAGCCTTATCTGCGGCCTCCATAATAACATCCAGTCCCCTGCAGGTCCAGATATTCATCTAAATGTGTCTGTCCGGCCAGGCCCGTGGCGACTGCATCCATTCCTAAACCTTCCCTGAAGTCACACGTAATCCGACTAATGGTCAGTGTCTGTCTGAGCCCTAGAGAGGATGTAGGGACTGGAAACTAACTGGCCACTGTGTGACTGGGCTGAAGGCAGGCTCAGTTAAACAGATTAGCCCATCCCTATGACGTGTGGTCAGTTGGAGTTCCTCCTGGACAGAGACATTGACAATAGGTCGGTCAGGGTCACAGCTGAGAGATATTATTGTCTTGCGTGACAAAGGTATCATATAAACAAACATCCCTTTTAACCCATGGCCCAGAAGTTATTAGGAGCAATTACATTTCGGAACATTGGAAACAACGCCGGAGCACATTGCATTCCAACTGTTGATCCAGAAAGGTTGTCTTGATGCTGGAAGCACAGCCTCTGGTTAGCCACCCTTTGGAACTTGTTGTTCAGGAGCGGATGAAGAACCTCTGAGTGGTTGTTTTCTGTTCTGTTGGAGGACGGTGAAAACGGAAACCTGTCCTTTTTGGATTCAGAAAAGGAAAGGTTTGACTTGTGACAAGCACACAATGTGACCGGTTGAGGTGGCCGGCATCGAGGCATCCATGGGAGACCGGTGGCTCTCTCGCCTCGCGGTAGCTCTGGGCTGGAAGACCTAGGAGACGTCTCACTCTGGGGTGCCACAGCAGGACCTCATGATCCCCTCTAAACAGGAGGAAGGATGCCTGGTGTCTCCTAAAATGGCAGCACCGGAGTTGTGATCCAGGATACACTGAACCAAACTCTCAAGTATCCGTCAGCCTTTTGACAATGTCTTCCCATTGATATACCATGCCAGCAGCCAGTGGTGTGGTGGAATGCTGATTATTTACCCAGCTACCGATCTCTCTTCTCTGTCCTGCTGCTCTCTGGGGGTATCTTTCATTATTATTGTAGCTAGCTGTCCATGAGATGGGTTGACCACCAGTTTCTCTCACTCTCTCTCTCTCTCTCTCTCTCAATGGGGTACAGAGAGTGAGAGTGTGAGAGAGAGATCATTCAAACCTCATCTTCATTAGCGTTGAGGCCATCGACTCGTTTGAACTGAAAACATGCAATTCTCCAATTTACCAAGCATTCTATTCAGTTGTTTTTCAATTAATCTTCCTGGTATTTTCTACCGGGTTTGCAGTGCACCCAGGGTTAACATACTGCGGCTATTGTCTTTTTAAAAGCAGCTGTAATGATGTGTTAGCTGCTCTCTCCGTGGCTTCCCCTGTGAAAGCATTCATTAACGTTAGCTATGACACGGATGGGGACATGAAAACCTTAAGCATACATTCAGTGCCGGGGGGGGGGGGAGGGAGGAGGAGTCTCACGGGGTTAAACGTGCACGTGTTACAGGGCTGGAATGCGGATCCCATGACCTCTGATGTACCCTGTTCCAACAGTTTTATTTATTTAGTTAGTGTTTCATAGGGAGAGAATGTAACCCTCTGCTCCTTCTATCCCATTGCCTAACTTTACTGGAAAACACTGACCTGCTGTTAGAATGTATCCACTTTGCGGAGTGTTAGAGCCGTTATTGATTGAAGTGTGTTTTCTGTCGGCCTGCAGATGTTCCTCACGTGATGGGGTTTTAACTGGGCGTCCTATGAATATAAGTGTGGGTGGAGGAAGTGGGAGGCTTCGGTATGAGGCTCGCCTCAGATTAAGGTTACGATATGCCCCCCATTTTAGTTTTGATTGATGTGTGTGTGTGTTTCAGCTTGTTTCTGTCAGTTAATCTGTAAACCGCAACACCTACACTTTTAATTGCAGCCAAGAGTGAACCCACTTGAACCCTCTTATTCTAATAGTCAATTGATGAGCGCTTGCGTCACTCACTCACCTCAACTTTACGTTGTTGTAACCTACTTTCACTCTCACACGGAGTGCAGCACACGCTTCCTCTCCTCTCTACTCTGTTGGCCCCTAATTGAGCCACCAACATTTTGTGTTTGTCGCCGCCCTATCAGCTGACTTAGAAGTGATCTCGGCCCTCCCCAAGTGTGTCCCTCAGCTCGCTGGTTTGACGTCCCGCTCTCTCTTAGCGTTTGACTGCTTGGGAAAGGGGAGGCCACAGCAGCACACCACTCATCTGACCGACGTCTACTGGAGAAAACATATCGGCATGGAATGTACAGGGAATATACTGTACATGCTAGCCTTGCACCCAGAGGGGAGGATAATGTTTGATGTTAGTTTGTGTGTAGGGTGGGGATTGATGGGAGGGCTGTGTGTGCATTCATGTTTGTCAACATTTTCTTTAGATGAATTGTAGAATTATAAGATGTAAGGTACATGGCAAGGCCTTGAGAGAGAGAGACAGAGTGTGAGTGCAATATGGGTTTGTGGCTCTAAGAACCAGCAATAGGGGGACGGATCGGTCATGTCAAAGCAACAGCTGATTTATTCACCATGAATTAGAATTCCCAGCTTACAACCTGTCTGGCTAGCAGGTAGGCGCTAACTAATGACGGGGAAGTGGTAAATGCAGGTAACACACTGTACATGTCATGGCTGTGCTATACTAGTACAGCGTCAACCTACAGCAGGGGTAGGCAACTCCAGTCAGAGGGAATGGTTGGGGGCGGCCGGAACATAATTATAACACTGCAAATTTACCACAACTAAGCCTAAAAAATAGATTATTTGAAAATAGCAATTATTTCATACCTTCAATTACATTGAGATATGATCACATGTGTCTCTTGGGAACAGATGTCCTAAATCAAACACATTTTTAGCAGAATTCCTGTGGATTTTACAGTCCCCCACCCCCCTGTTGCCGACCTCTGCTCTATAGCCTACTAACTAGTCTGACATGAAGGTGAACTATGAAGGCGCACTGCAAACCATAGAAAAACAAATAATATGGGGAATCGCTGTGGCTAACCCCCAACCGCTTTGCATGTCCACTGCAATTTGACTGCAAACCATAGAAATGAACCTTACAGAGATACTATGTCAACTGTGGACATGGACGCCGAGCTCTGGAGCAGATCTTCATTGGTTGGACATGTGGAGATCCCAGAGAGAGCTATAGGAATGTCTCTCCTTTCTCATCTGTCTCTGAGGGAACAGTACTTGGCCACGTTATCTGAGCCCTTGGCTCCGAAATGGCAATTTCATAACTGTCTGCCTGGAATACAAGAGAGCGGGGAACGGGGAAATGTAGGATTGTTTATTTACAGATTCTTGGTTATTAAAACACTGTCTTCGATTTAAAGTGAACTTGGCACTGGGAGGTTTGAACAGGGCTGAGACTTGGTGCGAAAATAATCGGCCTGCTGTGAAGCCAGTGAGTGTGATTAAATGGCCTTGAATTTGCAGAGTCTGCACTGACTGAATGTCTGACAAAAGCGAAGTCCTATGGAGAAACGTATTGCTGTTCTTTCTGTTTCTGTTCTAGTGTTTTACTGACTCTGCTGCCGAGCTGCGTTATGCTGTTTAAGCCTTAGACGAAAGCAGCTCATTTGTTGTCAGTCACACTTTAGCTGGCCTCTCTCTTTGATCACTCACATACTGTGGCCTCTCAGACTCACAGAGCTCCTTAGAAACCTGAATCCTCAACACAAACAATCATCTTCCTTTGGTTACGACTGGCAACCCTCTCTCCACGCACCACAATTGGTTTACATGGTTGTGGAGGGATATTCTGGAGGGATGAGGACAGGAGCTCTGAAAGGAAACCGCTCTATGGACTTTCTGGATCTGGCAACCCCAGGATGAATGGACCAAAGCCAGCCAGTCCCACATCCCCAATTTCCTCTTCCTTCAAAATTATGGGTGTGAATCCCAGATTTAAACTTAAATTGTTATTCAAGGTTTGTGCATTTCCTGAAGACAGGTCTGCTCATGCCCAGAATGTAGAATGTAGCCTAGCTCTGGCAGAAATAGACAGCTCTGCTCCCTCGCGTCTCATCTCCATGGCTGTGGAGTAAGTTTTCTGACTCTAGACTATCTTTCTTCTTTTCCTCATTTATAAGGTGATGGTAAAAGGCCCTTCCAGATATCCAAGTATTCTTCTTGGCGTCATCCATTGAAGCAAGCAGTACTTGTATTAATTATACGGCTTTCACCACTTTCTACACTGAACAAAAATATAAACGCAACATGTACAGTGTTGGTCCTATGTTTCATGAGCTGAAATAAATGATCCCAGCAATTTTATATTTGCACAATAAGCTTATTTCTCTCAAATTTGGTGCACAAATTTGTTTACATTCCTGTTAGTGAGCATTTCTCATTTGCCAAGATAATCCATCTACCTGACAGGTGTGGCATATCAAGAAGCTGATTAAACAGCATGACCATTACACAAGTGCACCTTGTGCTGGGGACAATAAAAGGCCACTCTAAAATATGCAGTTTTGTCACACAAAACAATGCCACACATGTCTGAAGTTTTGAGGGAGTGTGCAATTGGCATTCTGACTGCAGGAATATCCACCAGAGCTATTGCCAGATCATTTCTACCATAAGCCGCCTACAATGACGTTTTAGAGAATTTGGCAGTACGTCCAACCGGCATCACAACCGCAGACCACATGTAACCACGCCAGCCCAGGACCTCCACATCCGGCTTCTTCACCTGCGGGTTCGTCTGCGACCAGCCACCCGGACAGCTGATGAAACTGTGGCTTTGTACAACTGAAGAATTTCTGCACAAACTGTCAGAAACCTTCTCAGGGAAGCTCATCTGCATGCTTGTCGTCCTCACCAAGGTCTTGCCCTGACTGGAGTACGGCATTGTAACCGATTTCAGTGTGCAAATGCTCACCTCCGATGGCCACTTCATGGATAAATTTCAACTGTACCGGGCAGATGGAAAACCATGTGTATTTCGTGTGCGTGAACGGTTTGCTGATGTCAACGTTGTGGACAGAGTGCCCCATGGTGGAGGTAGGGTTATGGTATGGACAGGCATAAGCTATGGACAACGAACACAGTTACATTTTATCGATGTGCGATTTGAATGCACAGTGATACCGTGACAAGATCCTGAGGCCCATTGTCGTGCCGTTCATCCACTGCCATCACGTTTCGACATGATACTGAACGGCCCCATGACGCAAGGATCTGTACACAATTCCTGGAAGCTGAAAATGTCCCGGTTCTTCCATGGCCTGCATACTCACCAGAAATGTCACCCATTGAGCATGTTTGGGATGCTCTGGAACGACATGTACGACAGCATGTTCCAGTTCCCGCCAATATCCACTTCACACATTCATTCAAAAGGAGTGGGACAACATTCCACAGGCCACAATCAACAGCCTGATCAACTCCATGCGAAGGAAATGTGTTGCTCTGCCTGAGGTAAATGGTGGTCACACCAGATACTGATTGGCTTTCTGATCCACTCCCATATCTGTATTCCCAGTCATGTGAAATCCATAGATTAGGACCAAATTCATTTATTTTAATTGACTGATTTCCTTATATGAATTGTAACTCAGTAAAATCTTTGAAATTGTTGCATGTTGCGTTTATTTTTGTTCAGTTTATTACTTAGGCTTTCAGCCTTCTCATTTCTACCAAAGAATGTATGGAGTGCCTCACCAACCACGATGTATCAATCATAAAGTGTTCATATGTTCTTGCCCACATAATTCATGGGTTTAAAATATACCTCTCGAAAGGACTGCTTCAAATAACATGGAATAGATTGATGGTTATTTTCTTTCATTTAAGCTCTGTGAATGGAAGTGAATAATTGTGTGTGTGTGTTAGGGAAGATACTCTGAAAATATAGTTTACCAAGCTACAAATTACATCACATTGGAAGAATTACACTAAATCCAACCTTAAGAGAAATATAGTTTGCTTAACTACTTCTTCAAAGTAACTTTAGTTAACGACATCCAAATTAATTCGTGAAAAAATCAAATGTAAATCTGAAATGTCAGACAACAAATTGATAGAATAGATCTCTTTGGGGTCTTAGCTTAAGAGAATGTGTAATCTATTAAAAACAAAAACTAGGTTTCTAGTGAAAATGATGCAGGTCTGATGCCGATAAAGGAAATTATTGCGTACTTTACCCATATTTTCTTTTGTTTTTGCAAAAACAGTTCCTGTTAGCTACATTACTACATGGCAAAAAAATGCAGAAAACATTTGAATTTAGTTCAACAAGCTACTAAAATGTGTGCGTTCTGCCACTGTTATTCAGAAAACACTGAAGGAATGGCAGTCTTTTCCGAACCACCAGACGTTAAAGTGCAGAAGGCCTTGACTGTCAGTTTGTGAGAATGTGAATACAAATGTATTTTGATAAGGTTGAAGTACTTGGTTTTGAGTCCATAGAGCCGAGCCAAGCTGTCTTCCATAGCGACTGGCTGTTTATGTGGATGTATTACAGTATGAGAAGTGATCCTCCCCTGGGATGTCAAACAGCCTGTGGTGACCTTGGTAGTGGGAAGAAGAGAGGAGTTCGATATACTCTGCCTCTTTCTGACTAGCCTGAGACATCTGATAGCTGATAACGTAATTACACTCACATCACAGCCAAGCTAACCATTTACTGACTGTGTTAAATAGACAGAGAGAATTTGCTCTCAGATACTCGATTTTGTTGTATATGTAAAATCAATATCTACTTACCTCATGATTCACAATCTTAATGTATTTATGGACCTGGTGTGAGTGATTTGTTGTAAAATCAATGTCTTGTAAGATCGACTGAATCTTTGTCTGTGGCAACAGATTATTTATTTGTGTGCAAATTAGTCTAAATGAGAAAGTACCAGGTTATGAGTGGTGGTATTCACATCATTACAAACAATGACATTGGCTCTCCCCTTTTTATAGTTTAAGTGATCCTAAACTGTGTAAGCGCTGTCCTAAACTATAATCTGTGTTCATAGTGATCCGACCATGTCAACAAGCTTCGCTTTACCTTGCTATCAGCTGCGATTACTGAGGTCTATTTTGAAATGTCACACTAAGAGGGGACTCACGCCGAGGGCTGTTGCGGTGACCGTATTACCAAGAATAGTCTGATGGGTGATAATATTAGCCTATCACTTGTGAATTATATATTATCACTTGTGAATGATGCCCAGCATAAGAAACAAGGCCTTTTTGCAACTTGTTCGAATCATAGTCGCACACCTCATGTAGCCTAGTCCATAGGCCTATATGTTTTAATAAGGTTGGTATCACAACTAAAGTGGCCAAATAACTTCTAAAATTAAGCACATTAATCCGCTTTACAAGGGGTGTAGAGCCTAACTGGCATACATAAGCAGCGCGTGAGTTTCAAGTTTGGGGAAGATCATTTTCACCATAAAAATGCACCTTTTATAATAAAAGCATTACATGCATCATTTCATTTGTGGTCACTTTTGAGAATGGTATTTTCCCGCGAATTGATTGCCCTTTTGGAACATTTGCGCTTATTAGCCTACTACCATGTGCACATTGCTACGCTTATAATGTGAAGAAATAGCCTAACAGTTTATCAACATTAAGCTAAATGTTCTGATCTGTTGCGTCAGCCATGTTGCATAAAAAAGTTTTTTTGATGCTAGTGGTTGTATTCATTTGGGATCTATCGTGTCCCACAACTGTCCCAGACTATGTTTGGAATATTTATTTCTCACACCTTTAATCTATGCTATCGTGCCCAGAAACGTGCTCCCTTTACCCTCTGTTCCGAACGTGCTAGACGGCCAGTTCTTATAGCTTTTAGCCGTACCCTTATCCTACTTCTCCTCTGTTCCTCTGGTGATTTAGAGGTTAATCCAGGACCTGCAGTGCCTAGCTCCACTCCTACTCCCCAGGTGCTCTCATTTGTTGACTTCTGTAACCGTAAAAGCCTTGGTTTCATGCATGTTAACATTAAAAGCCTACTCCCTAAGTTTGCTTTATTCACTGCTTTAGCACATTCTGCCAACCCAAATGTCTTAGCCCTGTCTCAATCCTGGCTTAGGAAAACCACCAAAAATCCTGAAATGTCCATCCCTAACAATAACATTTTCCGCCAATATTGAACTGCCAAAGGGGGCGGTGTTGCAATCTACTGCAGAGATGGCTTGCAGAGTTCGGTCTGACGATCCAGGTCTGTACCAAAACAATTTGAGCTACTAATTCTAAAAATTCACCTTTCCAGAAACAAGTCTCTCACCATTGCCGCTTGCTATAGACCACCCTCTGCCACCAGCTGTGCCCTGGACACCATATGTGAATTGATTGCCCCCCATCTATCTTCTGAGCTCGTGCTGCTAGGTGACCTAAACTGGAACATGCTTAACACCCCGGCCATCCTACAATCTAAGCTTGATGCCCTCAATCTCACACAAATGATCAATGAACCTACCAGGTACAACCCCAAATCCGTAAACACGGGCACCCTCATAGATATCATCCTAACTAACTCGCCCTCCAAATACACCTCTGCTGTTTTCAACCAAGATCTCAGCAATCACTGCCTCATTGCCTGCATCCGTAATGGGTCAAACGACCACCCTTCATCACTGTCAAACGCTCCCTAAAACACTTCTGCGAACAGGCCTTTCTAATTGACCTGGCCGGGGTATCCTGGAATGACATTGACCTCATCCCGTCAGTAGAGGATGCCTGGTTATTCTTTAAAAGGGCCTTCCTCACCATCTTAAATAAGCATGCTCCATTCAAAAAATGTACAACTAGGAATAGATATAGCCCTTGGTTCACTCCAGACCTGTCTGCCCTTGACCAGCACAAAAACATCCTGTGGCGTTCTGCATTAGCATCGAATAGCCCCCGTGATATGCAACTTTTCAGGGAAGTTAGGAACAAATATACACAGGCAGTTAGGAAAGCTAAGGCTAGCTTTTTCAAACAGAAATGTGCATCCTGTAGTACAAACTCAAAAAAGTTCTGGGACACTGTAAAGTCCATGGAGAATAAGAGCGCCTCCTCCCAGCTGCCCAACACACTAGAATGGTCCAAACACACCAAGACAGTCGTGAAGAGGGCACGACAAAGCCTATTCCCCCTCAGGAAACTAAGAAGATTTGGCATGGGTCCTGAGATCCTCAAAAGGTTCTACAGCTGCAACATCGAGAGCATCCTGACCAGTTGCATCACTGCCTGGTACGGGAATTGCTCGGCCTCCGACCGCAAGGCACTTCAGAGGGTAGTGCGTACGGCCCAGTACATTACTGGGGCAAAGCTGCCTGCCATCCAGGACCTCTACACCAGGCAGTGCCAGAGGAAGGCCCTAAAAATGGTCAAAGACCCCAGCCACCCCAGTCATAGACTGTTCTCTCTACTACCGCATGGCAAGTGGTACCGGAGTGCCAAGTCTAGGACAAAAAGGCTTCTCAACAGTTTTTACCTCCAAGCCGTAAGACTCCTGAACAGGTAACCAAATGGTTACCCGGACTATTTGCATTGTGTGCCCCCCCCCAAGCCCTCTTTTACGCTGCTGCTACTCTCTGTTTATCTTATATGCATAGTCACTTTAACTATATGTTCATGTACATACTACCTCAATTGGCCTGACCAACCAGTGCTCCCGCACATTGGCTAACCGGGCTATCTGCATTGTGTCCCACCACCCGCCAACCCCTCTTTTTACGCTACTGCTACTCTCTGTTCATCCTATATGCATAGTCACTTTAACCATACCTACATGTACATACTACCTCAATAAGCCTGACTAACCGGTGTCTGTATATAGCCTTGCTACTCTTACTTTCAAATGTCTTCTTACTGTTGTTTTATTTCTTTACACACACACACAAACATACCTTTTTTTCCGCACTATTGGTTAGAGCCTGTAAGTAAGCATTTCACTGTAAGGTGTTGTTGTATTTGGCGCACGTGACAAATAAACTTTGATTTGATCTATTCTACCCTGCCTTTCTAAGGTCTTTGAAAGCCAAGTTAACAAACAGATTACCGACCATTTCGAATCTCACCGTACCTTCTCCGCTATGCAATCTGGTTTAAGAGCTTGTCATGGGTGCACTTCAGCCACGGTCAAGGTCCTAAACGATATCATAACCGCCATCGATAAGAGACATTACTGTGCAGCCGTATTCATCGACCTGGCTAAGGCTTTCGACTCTGTCAATCACAACATTCTTATTGGCAGACTCAACAGCCTTGGTTTCTCAAATGATTGCCTCGCTTGGTTCACCAACTACTTCTCTGATAGAGTTCAGTATGTCAAATCGGAGGGCCTGTTGTCTGGATCTCTGGCAGTCTCTATGGGGGTGCCACAGGGTTCAATTCTCGGGCCAACTCTCTTCTCTGTATACATCAATGATGTCGCTCTCGCTGCTGGTGATTCTTTGATCCACCTCTACGCAGACGACACCATTCTGCATACCTCTGGCCCTTCATTGGACACTGTGTTAACTTACCTCTAGTTGAGCTTCAATGCCATAACTCTCCTTCCGTGGCCTTCAACTGCTCTTAAATGCAAGTAAACCTAAATGCATGCTCTTCAACCGATCGTTGCCTGCACCTGCCCGCCCGTACAGCATCACTACTCTGGATGGTTCTGACTTAGATTATGTGGACAACTACACATACCTAGGTGTCTGGTTAGACTGTAAACTCTCCTTCCAGACTCACATTAAACATCTCCAATCCAAAATGAAATCTAGAATTGGCTTCCTATTTCGCAACAAGGCGTCCTTCACTCATACTGCCAAACATACCCTCGTAAAACTGACCATCCTCGACTTCGGTGATGTCATTTACAAAATAGCCTGCAACACTCTACTCAACAAATTGGATGCAGTCTATCACAGTGCCATCCGTTTTGTCACCAAAGCCCCATATACTACCCACCACTGCGACCTGTATGATCTCGTTGGCTGGCCCTCGCTTCATACTCGTCGCCAAACCCACTGGCTCCAGGTCATCTACAAGTCTCTGCTAGGTAAAGCCCCGCCTTATCTCAGCTCACTGGTCACCATAGCAGCACCCACCCATAGCACGCGCTCCAGCAGGTATATCTCACTGGTCACCCCCAAAGCCAATTCTTCCTTTGGCCGCCTCTCCTTCCAGTTCTCTGCTGCCAATGACTGCAACAAACTGCAAAAATCTCTGAAGCTGGAGAGACTTAGCTCCCTCACTAGCTTTAAGCACCAGCTGTCAGAGCAGCTCACAGATCACTGCACCTGTATATAGCTCATCTGTAGATAGCCCTTCCAATCTACCTCATCCCCATACTGTATTTATTTATTTATTTATCTTGCTCCTTTGCACCCCAGTATCTTTACTTGCACATTCATCTTCTGCACATCTACCATTCCAATGTTTAATTGCTATATTGTAATGACTTTGCCACCATGGCCTATTTATTGCCTTACCTCTCTTATCCTAACTCATTTGCACATGCTCTATATAGATTTTTCTACTGTATTATTGATTGTATGTTTGTTTATTCCATGTGTAACTCTGTGTCGAACTGCTTTGCTTTATCTTGGCCAGGTCGCAGTTGCAAATGAGAACTTGTTCTCAACTAGCCTACCTGGTTAAATAAAGGTGAAATAAAAAAAACACAAAGACAAGCTGACCAATAGAATAGGTCAACTTTTGTACTATAGGGAATGGTAGATTGACATAGGCTAGTGCTTTTGCTGTTTAGGCCTACTCATCTTGTTGGCTGACAAAAAGTAAATGTAGACAGTTCTTCCAATATCTTCAATATGCACCTCGGAATTGGATAAGGACGTGTGCAGTTTCGTCCCTGATGTCGGTCTTCACTTGTAGCCTGTGAGAAGGACCTGATTACGTGACGGAGAGCCATGTGAGTGAGAGACGCTTCGGATTGCGCAGCACACTCACGGAAAAAGGCACAACGCAGCACTCCGGGCCGCTAAAGGCATGGATTTGTTTAGGGTGCGTTACACCCACAAAGGGGATGCCGCCGTGAAACTCAAGGCATTATCAAGTGATTGTCAAATTGTGATTGAGAGACTATTGGAGTGTGTACAGCCTACGCAAAAACATAACAGCGCTCATGCCTTTCAAGTGACTTATCAAATCATAATTAATCTCATCCGTACAATGTATTAAAAATCAAAACATATAGCCCAACGTTTGTAGAACAACTAAAGTTACATTAATAATTCTAAATGAACTCTTTTTAACCACTTAACACAGAATAGCCGCATGTGCGCACTCCCTCATCATTTGGAGAAAATATTTATATTTTAATCAGCTTTGTTCAATTGTATTCTTCATACTATAAAATAATCCCTTGGAATTCTAAGAAAATCTTGTCTACTAAATGAACTAGTGTAGCCCACAGCCGTTTGGCATAGCCAGATCAGGACCAAGCATGTCTAAAATAAATAATGTTTTTAAGGTGTAGGCTATATTACATGTATTTATTCGACTTTTTAAAATGGCTTGTAGGTTATGTGTGGGAAGGCAGGAGACACTAAATGTGTTTATGTTAATTGACGGTCAATTACCTTGTGACCGACAGTTATTTGCTTGATAATCACAGGCTGATGAAATTTGGTGACCGCCACAGCCCTACTCACGCCCTCCACTCAATAAAATCAGGGCAGAGTTTTGTGACTGAGGTCATTGATCACAGCAAAGATTTGTACTTTGAGAGCTACAAAGTGGCAATTAAGCTGAATGCTCTATTATTATAGAAAAGCACTGATTCTGTGAGTGGCTGATGACTGTCATCTGTGACTGAGCTACTGTACCTATTAAGAGTTGGTCACACTTACACCAGACTAACTACCAGTAGTATTAGTAATACTGTGTAGTAGGAGGATGAGTAGTATCACTAGGTAATTACACTTGTTGTTCCATTGTAGTTATGGAATAATGACAATGCCATTTTTAAATTGTTAGCAAATGTGTGTCAGTTTTCTACTCGGTGGTAACAATAGCTTGGGTAGACTTGGCAGCCTTGTTTGTCATGTCTTATCACGTCCCTGTTAATGCGATTTACTAGAGTGAGTGAGAGAGAGAGAGAATAGTAATAATAATTCCCATAATTTGACAGACACCTAATAGTCTTGCCTGCCAGACTCGTGTGAGAAGAGACTGGTATTAGAGATCTCAGTATTATCTGAGCAGTTTTCACAGACACTGATTGCCTGCCTCTGTTGCTAAGCTACATTACATGTCTCTGTTCCTTTCAGTTGTTTAATAATCGGTCTCTGTTGCTTCTCTGCCTCCCTGTGTGTCTACTGTACCCAGTGTGTCTCTCACTGTGTGTCTCTCTGTGTCTAACTTCCATGTCTCTCTGTCTCTGTCTCGCTCTCTCTGTCTCTCTCTGTCTCTCTCTCTGTGTCTCTCTCTCTGTCTCTCTCTCTCTCTCTCGCTCTCTCTGTCTCTGTCTCTCTCTCTATCTCTGTCTCTCTCTCTGTCTCTCTCTCTCTCTCTGTCTCTCTCTCTCTGTCTCTCTCTCTCTGTCTCTCTCTCTCCCTCTCTGTCTCTCTCTCTCTCTCTCTCTCTCTCTCTCTGCCTGCAGGTTTTGAGCTGCTGTACCAGCCAGAGGTAGTGAGGTTGTACCTGTCTCTGCTCACTGAGAGCCAGAACTACAACACTCTGGAAGCTGCAGCAGGGGCCCTGCAGAACCTCAGTGCCGGACAGTGGACCGTGAGTCTCACACATACAACACACACATTGTAATTACGGGGAATAAGGTCTCTGAACCTCAATAGGAAGGACCAGTTATCCCAAATGGAGCTCTGCAGTGTCATTACCAAACACCCTCCATTTGGTTACTGTGGTGAGTAATATGAGTGTGATCTCTCGTCCAGCTCAGGGGCATTATTTTACCATCACTGGTGTAAAGTATGGAGGCTATTCATGCTCTTCCCTTCAGGAATGGAATGTTCATAGTCAATACAGTGGCTTTGTTAGGCCTAGCAAACTCTGGCATGCTAGCGCCATCCTGATTCAGTTTTTAACACCTATGTGTCACGCTGTAAACATATCCGTTGCCACGGCATGCATCACTAGGCTCCAGTTGGAAAAACACAACACAACAGACAAGATGTTAGATGGATTTGAAAACGTCCAACTTCTATCTCTTTGTTCATTTAAAAACAAAGCTTGCACATAACCTGTACTGTGTGTTTAACATGTATAACATGTGTAGGCTACAGTACATGTACACCCTGTATAAACTGTTTCCTTTTTGCTCTGTTTTCTATCACTGTTCTGCAGTGGTGATTTGTTGTTGTTGTGGTATATATAGAGACAGATTCCATCCCTCTCTCCATGGTTTTCCATTCAGTTTGAGCTGAGGAGGCTGATCGCCTGTCCTCTCTAGGGCTGCTGATCGCCTGTCCTCTCTAGGGCTGCTGATCGCCTGTCCTCTCTAGGGCTGCTGATCGCCTGTCCTCTCTAGGGCTGCTGATCGCCTGTCCTCTCTAGGGCTGCTGATCGCCTGTCCTCTCTAGGGCTGCTGATCGCCTGTCCTCTCTAGGGCTGCTGATCGCCTGTCCTCTCTAGGGCTGCTGATCGCCTGTCCTCTCTAGGGCTGCTGCCAACACGTCAAACCTCTGGCATCGAGGAGATGGACATTACTTGTCCCCGCTCACTATTAGGATATCTCAAAGCTTTTCTTTTGTTTTAAATCCGTTTTTCATCCCTTTCTCCCTGCTGCTCCCTAGCTGTTTGACTAGGTGCGGTCTGTTTTTTAGGTTTACTACTGCCACCCAGTGGTCTGGTGTTGCGCCAGTTTAATTACGTCTCAGGGGGGTAATGGTGTTCAGCAAAGGAGCTCTTTCATGTCAAACTTAATGTGTTGTGTTACAGGAAAAGAGAGAGGAAAATGTGTGTTTAATCAGAGACAACAACCAAAATCGGTCAAATCCAGAGATCCACTGTTGGCTGTGCTACTGTACAATAATAGAATCTGTGTGTGTGGGAGGGGCGTGCGTGTAAGCGGGAGTGTGTGTGTGTCTGTCTGTATTGGCTGGTATTATATTCTCTACATAGACTGGTTATCCATAGCCAGCATGAATGAATGAATGACATTTTTTTTGCTGTCAAATCGTCAATTGGCAACTCATCCCTTATGGGATTAATTGACACATAAATAAACATTACAATAATTCACTGTAGTAATTAAATGATAATTCTTCTTCCAGGGTTCTCTGCATTGCGCATCGCATAAAGAGTAAAAAAAATTATAGTAAATAAGTTTATCTAAACAATAATTACATCCCTAGAGCAGTAAAATGTTATATATATATATATATATATATATATATATATATATATATATATATATATATATATATATAAAATGTCTCATATATATATACACACACATCTCATATATATACACACACATATATATATATATATATATATATATAATGTCTCATATATATACACACACAGACAAATACAGAGCAAAAATTTTTTTTACGCAGGGCGATATATATATATATATATATATATAACATATATATATACATACAGACAAATACAGAGCAAACATTGTTTTTATAGAAAAGTCACTTGAACCCTGTCTGACACAAAGAGAAGATTAATATGGGAGACAAGCCTATACACACTCTGCATGTTCCCCCTCTGTCCCCAGTGGTCCAACTACATACGAGCCACTGTGAGGAAGGAGAAGGGTCTTCCCATCCTGGTGGAGCTGCTGCGTTCTGATGCTGACAAGGTGGTCCGAGCCGTGGCCATCGCCCTGCGTAACCTCTCCATCGACCGCCGCAACAAAGATCTGATCGGTACGATCACTGACCACATGACCTGATCACATGGTCAAACACAAGGCCTCTCTGTAGGGCAAACAGAACAACATTGAGACTAGATAGCTGTTAATGAGGAAAATAATATGATTGTTGAACCTGTGTATGTCTTTCGCTGAATAGGAATGTGTAATCTACTTATTGTAGAGAAGAATGATTGTAGATTAGTCCAAATTTGAATTGCTCGATATCGAACATTTTGTACAATGCTATTATGCCTCAATACACTATGTAACCATACAAGATACATGTTGACACACCTGTTACCGTTCTACTGCCATCTGACGGTGCCCTCTGCACCCTGTCATTTGACCCCTGCCCTGTAGGGAGCTATGCCATGAGGGATCTGGTGAGTAACCTGCCCAGTGGTCAGCAGCGGCCAGCCAAGAACCTGGAGGAAGACACAGTGGTGGCCATCCTCAACACCATCCACGAGATCGTGACGGACAGCTCCGAGAACGCACGCTCCCTCATCCAGGCCCAGGCCGTCGAGAAACTGGTGGCCATCAACAAGACAAGGTAGGATGATGGCACAGTACAGACCAATACAATACATTTCTTGACTTCTTGTTTTTGTTTTTGTATTATTTGTGTGTTTGTATTTGCTAGACATTCTACTGCACTGTTGGAGCTAGTAACATAAGCATTTCGCTGCACCTGCTAATCAAATCAAAGTTGATTGGTTGCGTACACAGATTTGCAGGTGTACACAACCAATAAACTTTGATTGAGGTTTGATTTACAACATAGTACAACAGAGCACAAAGCAGTCAAACAATTGCATGGTTTTCACATTAGCTGTACTATAACCATTTGCAAGTACAGTATGTACATTAATGACTACATGTGCCACGGGCCTCCCGCCCCATGAGAGAAGTGTCCATACTTTTAAATTATTTTGACTTTAAATGCAATGAATAATATCGTCACATTAATCATATCCATGATATACAGTGTATTCTGCAATCACTCAAGGACCAGGATTGTCTGCTGCTGGCCACATACAATGTAATGACCTCGTGCCTTTTCACATCCTCTCTAGGATGGGTGTTAATGGCCTTTTTAATAATATAAAGTGCTATAAGCTGGATTCCTTGTCATATCATTTTGATCTGTAGAACATTACTTAGATTGAATAGATAAAGCCCGTATCGTGTAGTGTCTGGTTTCTAGGAAACCTACTATAGTGCACTTCACCGGAATACTAAGTACTATGAATAGGAATTCAAGAGATGGTTGAATGATTCCCCAGTTTCCACTTTATTTCATATCACTGTCCTTATTTTCCATTGACTGATCTGATCTACTTGATCAAGTCAGCGGGAGATGATAATGTCTCATTCCACAACCTATTGATGATTTAATTAAGGTTAGTTTCTAATGGGGATTTTACACCTGTACTTTATTGAACACCGTCGGGTTCAAAGTTCTGGTACAAATCCAGTCGGGCACCAAAGGAAGCTCAAACTATATTTATTTACCACAGCTGCATAGCACACCATACAGGTCACACAAGCACATATATTTATACCTTCCAATTAGGCCCTCCTATATCTAGGATGAACAATCAGTCTCTGTTGCTGGGCAGGAAGTAAGTCTGTCTGTCATGTTGGGGGAAACGTTGTGCCCCTCCATGCCTTTTCACAGGACTTCTTAACAGTCAGGAGAGGCCTTGAGTTATTGGGAGTACACATTCCTAGTAGTCTTACTGCAGTCCACTAAATAATTACACTTTTCACACGCAAAAAGCTTAAACCTAACACTACATTCAATCTTTAAGAATATATAAAAGCGATATATTCATACTAAGTATGTAGTGATATAAAAGAGTAAAGATGTAAGCCGGTGTTCTGGACCAGTCACGAGGGTCTATCAGCTGGTACACCAGACTCATGGCTCCTCTTCATCCCTCGTGGAGTCATTCTGGCCTCTCAGAGACACGCCCCCTTTGTACTTTCCCTCTGCCCAAATACAATGCACATTAGATTATTCCATCTAACCAATAACATGACAATTACTGCTGCTAGGCCAATTATCCAATTATTAATGGACTAAAACGGGCTCAAGTCAAATAGTCTCCAACAATACCAAATAAATGTGTTTTCCCTAAACCCATGAGATTGACTTTGAAGTGATGGAGAACCCCCCCCCCCCCCCCATGTAATTAACACTAAGGGCTAAGGAGTACTTAATTAATTGAATGAAAGGAAATGTGTGCGGCCATTGGGGTGTGAATTTAAAGCAAGCTCCTGGGGCCGTCAGTGGGAATAGATGGATGATGGCTTTGAATGTGAGATTGATTGCATTCGCCTCCAGCCTCCACTAGCTGCTGGCAGTGGTTGTGTCCAACGTTCTGGGTTGTATTCACTAGACTACCGGAACTTGTCCAATAAACACGTTTTTGTTGCAAAAACGTTTTCCACTGCAAAATGTTTTGCTACGGTCTGCACTAATGAACGCGACCCTGCTTTCCCCCTTGTCTTGCTCAGCCAATCACCACGTGAGAACAAGGCTGCATCCCACGTGCTGCAGACGGTGTGGAGCTACAAGGACCTGAGAAACGCCCTGACCAAGGAAGGATGGAACAAGAGCCTCTTCCAGGTACACAGCTGTGTAGAAGAACGTGCGTGCGCACATGCACACACACATTCACACGCATCCACAATAAGTACACTCATATGTCCCTACTCTCTCCCTCTCAGCCTACAGCGAGCGGCGCCCCTAAAGCAGCCAAGAACGGCAAGCCAGGCTACGACGACACTACCCTGCCCCTGATGGAGAAGAACCAAGGTCAGTCTGTGACGGCAGGCGAGACTGGGGATCCTCCGGGCCTGGCCTACTGTGGTGAACTGAGTGAGGAAACCATAGATAATATAACTGCTCTGTATCTATGGAGGAAACCGCTGGTGTCTGTCTGCATCAGAAGTCTTGATTAGAATGAGTGCTGAGGAGGATGGCTCTATCTGGACTTTGTTTTGTGTGTCCTCACTCATAGCCATAATACGCACTTTAGGAGTGCTGTGCTTGAAACCTTTCGCCCTCATTGTTCTGCTGCGTTGTTTGATCTTCATGTGCTATAGTCAGTACAATTGGGATGGTGTGGTCTGGAGAATGATGCATCTTGGGTAGATTTATCTAATCCAATAGTGTGTTCCCAATGCAAATCCAAGCATGTAGAGTAGGATATGAATTTAAATAGAGCAGGGGGTCAAGCCGGCCCACAGGAATAATATAATTTTTGGGGGCGGGGGGGGTTAAATAAACACTCTAGACCACTCTTGAACGTCTAAAAGTAGATCAAAACTATGAAGGAATTATAATGGACCTATAGGTTTTCAAATAACATTTTTCTGGCCTGAATCTGAAATCCCAATGTGGCCCTCGAAATATAAAATGATTACCCAACCCTGACATAAAGGGAGGTACTGTAGCAACCTAATACACTAAACATCTCATTGACAGAGGAGTCGAGGGCATGACAGCACTTTTGTCTTCTTGTTTCTGGCCTTGTGACTTTTTTTGCAACCATGCAAACACATGAAGTGCGGTTGTCATTCACACCCATTCTCAGCCTGCCTGCGTTACTGGTTAAGTGTATCAGCAGACAGTGATTGAGGACCATTGGCCTGAAAGCAACACTGGCTCGTGAATCAAACCAATTGTGTGTGTGGCGCTCATGATAAAAACGGCATATAAATGCTTTTCAGGCACCAAGAAAAATGGAAGTGGTGATATGATACCTATGGACGAGCTTGGTCCAGGTAAGACCGAGTTTGCATGACCTCAATCGCAGACGAGGAGCACTAGTAGTCCCAGATGGAATGTTCTGATCTCTAGGGACTACTGACAGTTCTAGAACCCCCAACAACACCAATTCCAAAATGGAAATTCTAAAACAGTTTGTAGGGTACATTTTTTGCAATATTTGGAATGAACAAAGTTATTAATTGTTAGGATGCTGTAACAGTAGACAATGCAGTGCAGTACTGTTTTACTTATGATGCTGTATGCAAGACCCCTCTCTTAACAAGATGTTGGTATAAGGATGGGCGTTAATTCAGTAGAACAGATGGCAACAGGAAGTGTGGGCAATTTTCTGATTTTTAAATGTTCTCCTCAGTGCTCCTCTTTTCAATGAAAATGCAAACAATTTTCTTGTTTCCTCTCTAACTAATGAGTTCTTCCTCTACGTCAGATGTGCGCCACTCCAGTCCTGGAAGGCTGCATGCAGCTAAGCTACTGTAGTTTCCATCCATGCATTTAAGTGATATCCTTCTGTGATCTTCTCTCTCGCTCTCTCATATTAGATGGCTACACCATCGACCAGAGAGACAAGGACTGCAAGTACAAGAGTAGTGGAGACGGGTCAGTGGACCTGACAGAACGGGAGCCATTGAAGGTACTTCTGGTCTAGACCCACCCGTTACGGCCCATCTACAGCTACACTGACTAGTGGATCAGGCTATTAAAGCACACAAGTCGCGATGCTTCGTTCCTGTTAAGATAGCCTAAACCCGTCTCTCTTAGTGCCCAAAGGACCATGCCAGGCTCTTTGTAAGGAAGGAGTTAAGCAGCAGTTGATGTTGTCGTCTGTCGAGCCGGGTGCCACTCATCTAGCAGTCCAATTTACTGGATGCAGACAGCAGATCTGAGAGCAAAGCAGCAGATAATTGAGCGTAAGCTTTGTGATTGTGAAAGTAATTAATGTGGGACTGGTTAAGTCCTGCTCCTCCATCTAGAGAGAGAGAGAGACTCCCAGGAATATCTGGTAGTGAAGAACTAGAGGTGGTTCGATGGGTCAAACATGCTAACACAGCTAGACTTAATGAATAGAGTTACCATGAGTTTAGACTAGTAGCATGGGAAAAGAGATGTTTACACATTTTGCAGTCGTCCTCTATAGTCCCCCCCCAGTTGCTTCTTGAGATGATTATAATTATAGGACTCAAAACAGGGTTGGGGAATAACTGATTACATGTAATCAGTTGCATGTAATATGATTACAAAAAACCTTTTAACTGTAATTAGTTACATTACCAGCCAGTGGCGGTTCTAGCTTGTATGGCTCCCTGGGCGAACCCCCTCTTCATTCTGCACTAACTGTAATTTGAATTGGAACAACACAAATAAATAATCATAACATTTAATACTATATAAATATAAAAATATATATACAAAAATAAGACTTATAAATATCAAAAAGAAGTAACAAAGACAAATGGAAACAAATTTGTGTTGATTTGGCACTCGAGCGTCAATACATTACCCATCACCCAACACTGTCAACCAAGAGTCAAGACTAAACCAATTCACCTTGGTGGTGTGCAGACTGGTTTTATATTATTCTTAACCATTTCGCACAAACCAGAAAAAAAATGCAACAACATGTCTGTGAAACTATATTTTCACAGTATTATGAATTAATTGTGGTTTAGTTGGTAGCATTTCGTAGTGTGACTGATTTCTACTAATTGCATTAGTACTGTTCAAAGTTAGAGGTGCGCTATTTGATAGATTCCCCACTCCCCCTACCTCGGGCTTCCAGTGGGGAGACCTGAGGTCAACCCCCCCCCCCCCCAGCTCGTACTTCTGAGTGGGCCTTGCTCACAAACTAGAATCAGGGCGCCCACTCCGACAAGGTTAATTGACCCACAGTCCCACATGGTGACATGTCATTGATGTGACATGTAAATGAGTGATAGAAAACCGATCGCGCAAATGTCACCATTCTGATTATTTTTGTGCGGGCGCCCCGTGCCGCCCCCGGCTAGATGCCGCCTCGGGCGGCTGCCCATGTTGCCTGTACCTAAATCCGCCACTGTTACCAGCTAATGTATTGTAATCAGATTAGATACTAAAAAGCTAGATGATTAGTTATTGGATTACTTTTAAATTTAGAACTGATATTTGCTGAAAAGAAGACATTGACACTTTTCTGTTTTCTCAATGACATTCAATTCAGCATTGGAAAAAAGGCTCAAGTTTATGTTTGTTCCACCTGAGCGAGACCACTATGATGACACACCAAATGTGTTTGATGTATCCTTTTTTCCTTCTAATGCCTCTTAAGGGGAAAGTAATCCAAAAATTACATTTCTGATTACAATTTTGGACATGTAACTAGTAACTGTAACGGATTACATTTAGAAAGTAACCTTCCCAACTCTGAACTTCAAGTTCAGAGTTGTTATCCGACCGCAGCTGTTTTTTGGTCTGAAGATGACATAAATAAGTGCTTAGTGTGTAATTGGCAGCTATGCAGCCTGGAGACACAAATGCTTGTCAACATACAGTATGCTTCTTAAGTCCTGCAAAACCTCCAGAAGCAAATTAGCTGTCAGACAGGACTGGAGGTAGCAGATATGTCCTCTGATGCCTACAGCCCCCACCCCCCTTGTTTTGAATTGACTTAAGCACAGAAATAACCAAAACTGCTCAACCCTGCTTTCTACACCTCCAGAAGGCTGCTACCCAAAATGCAACTGCTGTTTGAACTGCTTTGTCCCCCTCTGTTTGCATGCATAATTTGGTTTCTTGATTTTAATCGCCTTTTTCGGACTCTAAAAGCTTCCTTTATGCTAAGGAACTAACCCTGGCATTCCACTCCTCTGTAAAGACTATATTTATTGACCTCTTTGATTTGCTGTTAACCCCTTCTCCCGTTGCTGCAGAATGACACAAATACGAAACACTATGTCAGGAGTAACAGGCCTGCAGTCAATCTGGTGGATGCTTGTGACGTTAAACCTCAGCCTGTTGACTCCTGGGTCTAAATGCATGCATGGTAGGTCTTACAAACGTTTGTTTTTCCACTTTTTGGATTGTTAGTCTCCGTTTTGTTTGCTCCACCACCTTTCTGTTTTAGCCCTCACGTACTTCACTGCTGGTTTGTATGTTTGTTTATGGTTGACCCAGAGTAATTGGCTTATGACACCAAACCTCATTTTCACAGTTTTGAAGCACCTGTTTGATGCACATCCATCTGTTGAAATATGTACCGTTTCCCTTGACTAATTCACATGAAATGAGGTTTGTTCTAAATGATGAAAGGGAATAACTCTATAGACTTTACGTGGATCACACACGCTCCACTCTAATGAATAGCTTTAGGATGAACACGGTGTATCCCTCTCCCTATCTACGTTCATGACACACACTGTTCCCTGGGACAGAGAGCTCCTCCAGATAAATAATGCATACCTGGATGAACATAGCCAAGCCAGAGGAGCCAGTCTATGTGTAGACTGCCTGTGCTTGGCCAGGCTAGCTACTCTGAGGTTCTCTGGCTTGGCTGTATGACTGTATGTGCTAGGCTAGCTGCTCTGGGTTCGCTTCGTTACAGCTCATTATACAGGATCCTCTCATCACTCGCTCATATCTGTCCTCCTGTCCCATCACTTATCACTGAGTGTTTCTGCTGTGGGTGAGAAGCTGTGGTAGGTGGCTGATCATCAACAGCTCTTTGGAGGCAAAGGGCTGTGTCTGTCTGTCATTGCTGTTAGCCTCAATATTCTCTCATTGCTCTCCCATCGCTCTCATCCTCCTAGGTGAAATGTAGTTAGACAGTTATACAGCTTTGATTGACTCATGTCTGAAAAGCAAAATGATTATCAGCACAGAATCTAAAACAATTGTTTATTTAATACCGCTTTGAAAAATATTTTGATCATCACATGATCTTGTCAAGTCAATGCTAATGAACAAAAAACATATCTAATGTAACAATGACATGCTTAGAATGGACATTGAGTCAATCATGTAAGACAGGATAATCATACGAAAGGCCTTCTTCACTATTGTATTTATTAGGGATCCCCGTTTGCTGCTTCCAGGGCAGCAGCTTCTCTTCCTGGGGTCCAAACACATTAAGGCACTTACATCACACATAAAACTAAAGATAAAACAGTACATCATAACATTATTAAGCACTACATATCTACAATCCAGAATGTATAATACCACCATACAACAATATCACAATGTACATGTGTGTAGAGTGTGTGTGGATTGTGAAGAGACCTCTGGTGGTGTGTTTTGTGGGGTATGCATGGGTGTCAGAGCTGTGTGCAGGTAGTTTAAACAGACAGGTCGGTGCATTCAGCTTGTCAACACTTCATTTGTGTGTTAACCAAGCTGTCTTTTTGCAGCTGCCTTTCAAACATGTCATCCGAACATCTCTCTCGCAGTCTTTTGTCTTCATTTTTCATTGGATTTGACATCTCTCAAGCATGTCGGAATATTGATTTATGTATTTTAGTATTGTGATTTTTGAATTACTGTAATACCACTTGATCACTGTGCCCTCTGACTTACTGTAAAAGCTTGATTATTCAACTGCTTATAAAACCTGGCCTGCGTCCCATGGCACCCTATTCCTTTTATAAGTGCCCTATTATTGACCAGGGCCCATTTGGCTCTGATCAAAAGTAATGCACTAAGTAGGGTGCCTTTTGGGACGCGTCCCCTGCTCCACATAGGAGTTCAGGTCCTACATAATCACCAGTGTCCCCCTCTCGCTCTCTCTGTTTTTTTTCTGTGTTCTAGGCTTAAATAACAACAGCGCAACATCTCAACTAGATGAGGAACTCCCATGTCATCACTGCCATAACACATGGAGCTTATTTTGATGTTGACTCGTCAGCAGATAGACTTTGTAAATGAAAGAGAGAGAGAAACAAAACAACAAAAATGATCATCCATCAGCCAATGTTTCATGCTTTTTGAATCAACAAATGAAATGTATAGAACAGAAAATCAAAAAACGACTACTTCTACTATTACTCATATCTACATTCCCACTGGATGGACAAACATAGTGTACACGAACATGAGGACTGTCAGGATGGAAGAATGGAGGCAGTTATCCTCCTAGAGATACAAGTATTCTAAAGCTCTAAGGATGGCTGCTGGTGGTGTGAGGCAGGAGAGAACATTATGTTTGTTGATTCTACTGCTTGCAAAGGTGGAGGGAAAGGGGAAAGAGAAAATTAACTATTTAATTTTCATGTCAAAATGAAGTTTGCTTCCAATTGTTTATTTCCATGTAACAATTTAGCTTATTGTTTCCATTTTATTTTTGTTAGTTTGTCTTTCCTCAAGGCACTGTAAATTGTATTTGTTTGTAATATAGTTTTTTTTATTTTGCTGGTCTGTCTTTTTCATTTTAGTTTGAAGAAGTGTGGACTGGTGTGGTAGATGGCAGATGAATGTTGGTGTGGTTTTAAGTTGGGGACTTGATGTTTGAGTGTCGCTTAAAGGAGCTGTAGCAGACTCCACACATACGCTTTTCAAACGCGAAGGCTCTCAAACACATTTGGCATACAGTGTTTCACTGTGTTTCTTTAAGTGCACTGGGATCATTGCTGTGCAACGCGTAGGGGACTGACTGGGTGCTGATTCAGTTCATAAACCCACAAGAATTTCACACACCTGCAAGTGTTGATTGGAGTTAGGGAAGTGAAATTACATGTACATTTGGTTGGGTTACTTATGGCTGTTGAGTAAAACAAAATGAAAATATATTTTCTGAATCGATACAGTCTTGGTTGTTTGCTGAAGGTATATGATTTACTCGGTTGGTTGCTGTTTGCCATTGATATGTAATAAAGTTGAATAGGATATAAGACATTTTGTTTATAAATGGATTGCGTTTATGAAGGGAGAGGATTGTGAAGTACACTGAACAAAAATATAAACAAAACATTAAAGAATTTCAAAGATTTTGCTGAGTTACAGTTCACATATGGAAATCAGTCAATTGAAATAAATTCATTAGGCCCTAATCTATGGATTTCGCATGACTACGCAGCGGTGCAGCCATGGGTGGGCCTGGGAGGGCATAGGCTCACCCCTGGGGGGCCAGGTCCACCCACTGTAGAGCCAGGCCCAGTCAATCAGAATTAGTTTTTCCCTACAAAAGTGCTTTATTACAGACATAAATACCCCCCCCCTCTTCTGAAGAAGCTGGATGTGGAGGTCCTGGGCAGGTGTGGTTACACGTGGTCTGCGGTTGTGAGGCCGGCTGGACGTACTGCCAAATTCTCTAAAACGACATTGGCTTATGGTAGAGAAATTAACATTAAATTATCTGGAAACAGCTCTGGTGGACATTCCTGCAGTCAGCATGCCAATTGTGCACGCTCCCTAAAAACTAAAGACACCTGTGACGTTGTGTGACAAAATTGCACATTTTAGAGTGGCCTTTTATTGTCCCCAGCACAAGGTGCACTTGTGTAATGATCATGCTGTTTAATCAGCTTCTCAATATGCTACACCTGTAAGGTGGATAGATTATCTTGACAAAGGATAAACTGCTCACTTACAGGGATGTAAACACATTTTTGAAAAACATTTGCGAGAAATAATATTTTTGTGCCTATGGAATGTTTCTGGAATCTTTTATTTCAACTCATGACATATGGGCCAGCACTTTACATGTTGTGTTTATATTTTTATTCGGTGTACACGCTCCTGTTGTCAAAGGGTAGAACCTAAAAATGTTTTGTATTTTTGTTGGTTTTATAAATGTATATTAGGGTCAAAGAAAAGCAACAAAGAAAAGCAACAAAAAAAACCAAGAAACTTAATTGTGTACTCATAACAGGTCGTTTCGGAAGCACATTCATTGGATAAAGGATCACCATGTTTGTAAACAGAAATAACTACATCATTTAGGTGTGTATCAAATCTGTAGAGTCATGTTAATTACATATTTATATTTTGTACTGTCAAGATTGAAAAAAGAAGACATTTATCTTCAGCTTTCTTTTTAAAGGTGTGATGGACTGATGACCTGGTCTCCAAATCTTTGTAGGAGATTAGGGAGGGGGAAAAAGAGAAAGGGGAAGTGGATAGTTCAGCAGGGGTCACTCAAGAGAAGGATGGGTGGATGCAGCAGCAGGGATAGACAGCAGTGCTAGAATTCCATTTCATTTCACACTGCAATTATATAGTCGCTGATAACCTAAAAACGTGCTTTGATTTTGCCAATGCATCTTTAAAGAACTATTTGAAACAAGCATGAGCAAATGTACAGATGTTTATATATTCTTTAAGTGCCAGTTTTTGTGGTGTAATTGGATATTCAAGTCATTCACATCCGGAGAGAACAGAGGAGAGCAGTTGCATGTGGTTCAAGGCAGAATTTGCATCACATTGTACAAAGTCTGATTATTATATTTTTTGTTCTCTCTAGAGGCAGTTGAAATGTAGTAGAAGATTACGCCGTTGTCTTTTAAAGGGACAAAAGACAAGCTAAACTGCACGTGGGTAAAGATTTAGTGGTGGTGTTGTGATTCGTCTTTCTCCATCTCCAAGTGGACATTGCACTATGAACCTTCTCTCTCCCAATTCTGGGACTCGTGAGGGGGACCTCCACTACAGAGCAGCTTAACTCATGCGTCGGCTATAGGCGAATGGCATGTGCCTGCGTCTGATTTTCTTTGTGATGTGATTTATAAAGCTTGCATATTTTACACTGTGTTTACAAAGACTTATGTGATAAAATAAAGATTAAAAAGTACATGTATTACCTTTTGATTTCAGAGAAAAGTAATGTAATAATGTAAACGTTCTCCATGTCGACATACGTCCTCAGAACTGTGCTTTTCATTGGATTATTCATCTCTGACTGTCTATTCCTGACTGCATTTTGCAGTACACAACCAAAGGACCTGGCGTTGTATTTATATACATATGAAAGTATTCCAGGAGCTTGTTTGTGGATGTATATCTAATTGTACATTTACTAAACAAGATGCTGTGAAAGAAATGCAAGAAAATGGGGCAGAAATTGAATCAAAGGGGCAAGACCTACCTGTGTAGATATCACTGATTCAAACTCTTCAAAATAAAGTAACTGTATCAGTAGCAAATGTGTTTGTAACTATCATGTGCCTTAACCTTTTCCATGGTAGATAAAGAAAATGTGTTTTATATCATGCTTTATCCTCCCTCCGTCCTCCGCCCTCATCCCTTTCTCTGTTTACCTCTTTCCTTCTCTCTTCTTTGCCAGGCTCCCTATCCATCTCTCCCTTCCCCCTCATTCCACACACTCACACATTCACCCACTCTGTCCTCAGTGTAGTCTAGACTGTTGGTGGATATTTGCCTTGTATTACATTGAATTATAAACTTTTAAAAGATGGAGATATAAAAAATGGTTTGATTTCATAGAGTAAGTTGTTATTGCTTTCGTAGCTATCAGAGCGATGCCACAGTGACATAATGTATTATGTTAATTTTACTAATATCCAGAGGCAAGTGTTATGCTTGTTTAAATAACGGGAAAAATACAGATTTGTAGAGTATAAATTTGGTGTGTTTTCAATAAACCATGCCTGGAAAGAACATGTTGCCTGTGTATGTTTGTTTGGTATTCCGCACAAATGCAAGGATATACAGCTTCATGTATTTTACCTGAAGCCGCAACACGAATGTATTGCATAAAGTTGTCACTATTCTCTTATATAGCTTTCTTGTCTGCATGGTTAAATGAGACCTGATGTAATCTATAAAATTAAAAAAACATGCTAATACCAAATCAATTACTGTTGGGAATCCAACAATGGAAATATTCCTATTTTAAGTCATATTTCACAAACTCCTCCTGAACGTTTCATTTCTTGTATAAGCCTGACCTAGTCTATCAAATGTACTTATTTATTACGTAGCCACTACAGTAGCAATTTATCTAATGTTCTATTTCCAACACTACAACGCCATTTCAACTGTGCAACATTTGACAACGTTGCGTTAGTGAATGTGCCTCACATACGTAAAATAGGTCAGGCAGATTTCAAGACACCTATGACTCCGTGAAGGTCCTTTTGTAAGAACAACATGGCAGCCTTATGTAGAGTCAGACACCGGTGGAAACGCACCAACTGCATTCAACTAATTACGAGAAACTTGACTGGTAGGGAGGTTGTTGCCATATTACTAGTTAGCTTGTGACAAACTGACAGATTATCGCACAGCGTTTAGTTTTTTTGTTTGCTACACTACAGTGGCTAACATGACCCTGCTAACGTTAGCTAAGCTACCTGTCACTGCCAAACAAGCTGTCAGTGTGAAGTATTCCTTGTCGACATTAAGTGTCTTTGGCAGAATAACGTGCTGTTTTCAAATGCCCTTCACTCTGCACTTGTCTGCTTGGTTTCTAGATGAGTAACCTCATGCATACATTTTAGTTATGTGTTTATTATGGTATCACTATCAGCATTGTCCAATAGAGATTGAATGGCATGGCATTTGGTTTGTTACAGGAACATTTGACTATGATCTCGTCGTTATTGGTGGTGGCTCTGGGGGTCTGGCTTGTTCCAAAGAAGGTGAGTGTCTCAATCTCAGCGTTAGTATTACAATATGTTATGAGCTAGGGACTTGCCTTTTGTGAAGTCGGTGTTCTTGACCAGGGGTTCACTAACTTTTTCACTCCGCGTTGGGGGACATAGCGCCCAAGCCTATTTCTATGGGCACAAGCACTGTTAATGAAAAACTGTTCAAACCCCTCTTGTTGGCTGAGAGAACATTTGGCAGGGTTGAAGCTCATTTCCTGCAGTTCTATACATTTGGTCATGTGTCTTGTGTGTTCATATATTTGAGTAAGTCAAACATTGCAACAAAATCAATGGGCTAAAAAACGTTGGCTGACATGGGCTAGTTGATCTTGACAAGTTACAAATATCTCTCTACGGTCTGCAATGACTGACATGACTAGAGACACTTCTGATGCACTACCCAATTTATTAATTGCACCGTGTGCATTCTACTATTAGAACTTTCAGTAGTCCATTAAATTATGTCAAATATAAATGGTTAAGTACAGATACACAAAAACACTACTTAAGTAGTACTTTACACCACTGGGAACCACTGTTCTTGGGGATAGTATACAATCATGTACCCCAGATGGTTTGTTACCAGGTTGACTGGCTCAATGGACCCTTATATGTGAAGGTTCTATATGTGGGATAATGTCTAATTCACAGGAGGTTGGTGGCACCTTAATTGGGGAGGACAGGCTCGTGGTAATGGTTGGAATGGAATCGTATCAAACACATGGTTTCTATGTGTTTGATGCCATTCCATTCGCTCCGTTCCAGCCATTATTATGAGCCGTCCTCCCCTCAGCAGCCTCCGCTGGTCTAATTGCAGCTTTACTGAACGTGACGATTGACCAAAACATCATGTACTTTGTTTTCAGCGGCTCAGCTAGGACAGAAAGTTGCTGTGTTAGATTATGTGGAGCCGTCACTTAAAGGTAAGAGAAATGTTATACAGACTGTACATTCCATCATATTCAGCTTGACTTGAACCGTGAACGCATTTCTCCTCTCGGAGTGAAGAAACACTATGCATGTTGTGACCAATCTGCATGAATATTGAAGATTTTAAAAAATGTCATGCTTACCTTTCAGGTACTAAGTGGGGCATTGGTGGTACGTGTGTGAACGTGGGCTGCATTCCCAAGAAGCTCATGCACCAGGCTGCTCTGCTTGGCACAGCTGTGAAAGACGCTCAGAAATATGGCTGGCAAATCCCCGGGCCCATCTCCCATAACTGGTAAATCTCATTAGTACGAGAACAATGAAAACCTGTGGATATGCACATTTCCTTAACTATTGCTTTCCAAAATAGCAACATTCTTGAATTCCCATCACTAGATATAATAAGACGATATATACAGTATCCCCAAGCCATAAGACTCCTGAACATCTAATCAAATGGCTACCCAGACTATGTGCATTGCCCCTCCCCCTCTTTTACACCGCTGGTACTCTCTGTTATCATCTATGCATAGTCACTTTAATAACTCTACCTATATATACATATTACCTCAACTAACCGGTGCCTCCACACATTGACTCTGTACTGGTACCCCCCTGTATATAGTCTCGCTATTATTTTACTGCTGCTCTTTAATTACTTGTTACTTTTATTTCTTTTTCATATTTTTCTAAACTGTATTGTTGGTTAGGGGCTCGTAAGTAAGCTTTTCACTGTAAGGTCTACATCTGTTGTATTCGGTGCATGTGACTAATAACATTTGATTTGATTTTTCCAGTCAAAAGTTTGGACACCTACTCATTCAAGGGTTTTTCTTTATTTTTATTTTTACTACATTGTAGAATAATAGTGAAGACATCAACTATGAAATAACACATATGGAATCTTGTAGTAACCAATATAATTTATATTTGAGATTCTTCAAAGTAGCCACCCTTTACCTTGATGACAGCTTTGCACACTCTTGGCATTCTCTCAACCAGCTTCACCTGGAATGCTTTTCCAACAGTCTTGAAGGAGTTCCCACATATGCTGAGCACTAGTTGGCTGCTTTTCCTTCACTCTGCAGTCCAACTCATCCCAAACCATCTCAATTGGGTTGAGGTCGGGTGATTGTGGAGGCCAGTTCATCTGATGCAGCACTCAATCTCCTTCTTGGTCAAATAGCCCTTACACACCCTGGAGGTGTGTTGGGTCATTGTCCTGTTGAGAAACAAATGATAGTCCCACTAAGCACAAACCAGATGGGATGCCATATCGCTGCAGAATGCTGTGGTAGCCATGCTGGTTAAGTGTGCCTTGAATTCGCAATGAATCACTTAGTGTCACCAGCAAAGCACCATCACACCTCCTCCTCCGTGCTTCACGGTGGGAACCACACATGCGGAGATCATCTGTTCATCTACTGTGCATCTCACAAAGACACAGCGGTTGGAACCAAAAATCTCAAATTTGGACTCAACAGACCGAAGGACAGATTTCCACCGGTCTAATGTCCATTGCTCGTGTTTCTTGGCCTAAGCAAGTGTCTTCTTCTTATTGCTGTTATTTAGTAGTGGTTTCTTTGCAGCAATTCAACCATGAAGGCCTGATTCACGCAGTCTCCTCTGAACAGTCCTCTGAGGCTGGTAACTCTAATTAACTTATCCTGTGCAGCAGAGGTAATTCTGTGGTGGTCCTCATGAGAGCCAGTTTCATCATAGCGCTTGATTGTTTTTGCGACTGCACTTGAAGAAACTTTCAAAGTTATTTACATTTTCTGCATTGATTGACCTTCATGTCTTAAAGTAATGATGGACTGCTGTTTCTCTTTGCTTATTTAAGCTGTTCTTGCCATAATATGGACTTGGTATTTTACCAAATAGAGCTATCTTCTGTATCACACCCCTACCTTGTCACAATACAACTGATTGTCCTAAACGCATTAAGAAGGAAAGAAATTCCACAAATGAACTTTTAACAAGGCTCACCTGTTAATTGAAATGCATTCCACGTGACTACCTCATGAAGCTGGTTGAGAGAATGCCAAGTGTGCAAAGCTGTCATCAAGGCAAAGGGTGGCTACTTTGAAGAATATCAAATATAATATCTATTTTGATTTGTTTAACACTTTTTCTTGGTTACTACATGATTCCATATGTGTTATTTCATAGTTTTGATGTCTTCACTATTATTCTACAAATGTGTCAACTTTTGACTGGTACTATATATATATATATATATATATATATATATATATATATATATATATATATATATATATATATATATATATATATATATATATATATATATATTGTACCCATAGTCATTACTTGGTTAAATGTTGGTCAATGTTTTGGATTGATAAGCATTCAACACTAAGGTTAATGGACCCTTATGTTCCATCTAGTGGTAATGTATCAGTAAGACATGATGGGGGGGATTGACCTTGGTTGTACATTCAATTAAGTTTTAAAAACTTTTTAGTCATTTAGCAGGAAAGACACTCAGACGCTATTGTCCGGAGCGATTTACAGTAGCGGGTGTATACATTTTGGGTAATGTTTCATACTGGTCCCCCGTGGGAATGGAACCCACAACCCTGGCATTACTAGCGCCATGCTCTACCAACTGAGCCACACGGGAAGACTGCATGGTGACTCTCACACAGCTCACCATAGGGCGTTGTTGTGAACTGAGGAATATTCTTTGAAGAACACACTTCAGATCACTCACAATCCACCAAGTTTATTAGCTAATTTAACGACGAACGCTTGCCACATAATGGACACTGAGTGAAAATGCCCATTGTTTTATTTTGTCTTATCACAGATGCCTGACCTATACCATGTGTTTTTCTCCAGGAGTTCCATGGCAGAGGCCGTGCAAAACCACGTCAGGTCCCTCAACTGGGGTCACCGTGTCCAGCTTCAAGACAAGTGAGTGACTCCTCCTTACCTACAGCCACTTTAGATCATAGATTCTGTTGTCGACTTGAGCAGTGGTTTAAAAATATATATATATTACACATACATACCTGTGTTTTGCAGCCCTTTTTTGTTATGACCTGTTGGTACACAGAGGTTACAGCGGTTCGGGGATAAATAGTAAATAAATTGTACGCAGTGCTCTGACTGAATGGCTACAGGGCTAAACAGGTCTTTCCATGCCTGTATGTTCCCATACTCTCACAACCGACGTATACATTGTGCAACCAAATCTCATATTTATTATACCCAGTTTCATTGAAAACAGATTTTAGCCATCTAGGCTTTACCTATCTCAGCCAAACCCTGTCTTTGCACAAGATCTCCTATGAGTCTTCCTGTTGTGTTTGCGCTGTCATAATGTTGTTTGTGTTCGACAGGGAAGTGAAGTATCTGAACATTAAAGGAAGTCTGGTGGACGAGCACACGGTCAAAGGGTTAACCAGGACAGGAAAAGAGGTAACACTCATTAAAACTGGGAGTTAATGACAACATTTTTAAATGTTCACCGTATCAGTTTTTAAATGAATTGCTGTTTCACACAATTTTAAGGAGTATAATTTCAACACTGCCATATTACATTTTTTCCTATTGAAGTTATCATGTCTCTCCCCCTTGTCTGGCAGATTATGCTGACTGCTAAGAATATTGTGATTGCCACTGGGGGGCGGCCAAAGTACCCCACACATGTAAGTATTAACCTCTTTGCTTCTCCCTCTCTCCCGTCTCCATTTGTATGGTGTCCTTGCCCAGTAGACAGCTGCTGATAACACCACAGTGGATCTGGACCTTTTGATGGCGTGGTGGTCAAACATGTCTGTCTCTGGGTGGAGGAGGGAGGCTGTGTCTGGTACTGCGTCCCAAATGCAACCCTAGCTTTTCACTACGTAGTGCACCACATGGGGAACAGGGTGCTGTTTGGGATAACCGATGGGTCTGAGGCCTCCCTCTGTGGTGTAGCACAAGCTGCTGCTCACTGTCTGTTGATAACAAACTAACAAGGACCAAAGATAACCTTCCTCATCTGTCCAACGGAGCTGATCTTTTACCAGAGGCTGTACTGAAAATTGTGTGATTTCAAACGGACAGGTGTTGTCTTGAACTGTTGTATTTCCTGTGTTGTAGATCCCTGGAGCAGTCGAGCACGGCATCACCAGTGATGATATCTTCTGGCTGAAGGAGTCCCCTGGAAAGACGTGAGTGGTACATCCTGCGACTAGGACTGTGGCGGTCATTACATTTTGTCGGCTGGTGATTGTCAAGTAAATAACTGCCGGTCTCGCGGTAATTGACCAGCAATTAACATGAACACATTTAGCATCTCCTTGCTTCCACACACAGCCTACAAGCCACTGATGCAGATCTTTGGAACATCTACATTTTTAAATATCTAATAAATCCATGTAATATAGCCTACACCATCAGAATAAATCCATTATTTATTTTAGAGAACAGAATAGCATACTCTGAGTTGTCCTTATGTTAGGTCCTGATCTGGCTATGCCATATTGGCTGTGGGCTACGCTAGTTCATTTAGCAGACAATATTTTCTTTGAGTTCCGTGGCATTATTTTATAGTATGAAGAATACAATTGAACATAGCTGAATAAAACATATTTTCTCCAAACGGTATCTGAGGGAGAGCGTACATGCGGCTATTCTGTGTTCAGCGTTTAACAAAGAAACAGTTCCTCCTATATGCTTAATTTATATATATATATGGAACTGTGTGTGTGTGTGTATATACACACAGTTCCAGTCAAAAGTTTGAACACACCTACTCATTCAAGGGTTTTTCTTTATTTTTACTATTTTCTACTTTGTAGAATAATAGTGAAGACATAAACTATGAAATAAAACATATTGAATCATGTAGTAACCAAGAAAGTGTTAAACAAATCAAAATAGATTTTATATTTTATATTCTTCAAAGTAGCCACCCTTTGCCTTGACAGCTTTGCATGCTCTTGGCATTCTCTCAACCAGCTTCATGAGGTAGTCACCTGGAATGTGTTTCAATTAACAGGTGAGCCTTGTTAAAAGTTCATTTGTGGAATTTCTTTCCTCCTTAATGCATTTGAGCCAATCAGTTGTGTTGTGACAAGGTAAGGGTGGTATACAGAAGATAGCCCTATTTGGTAAAAGACCAAGTCCATATTATGTCAAGGACCGCTCAAATAAGCGAAGAGAAACGAAGGTCAGTCAATGCGGACAATTTCAAGAACTTTGAAAGTTAGTTCAAGCACAGTCGCAAAAACCAAGCGCTATGATGAAACTGGCTCTCATGAGGACCGCCCCAGGAAAGGAAGACCTCTGCTATGGAGGATAAGTTCATTAGAGTTACCAGCCTCAGAAATTGCAGCCCAAATAAATGCTTCACAGAGTTCAAGTAACAGACACATCTCAACATCAACTGTTCACAGGAGACCGCATGAATCAGGCCTTCATGGTTGAATTGCTGCAAAGAAACCACTACTAAAGGACACCAATAAGAAGAGACTTGCTTGGGCCAAGAAACGGACGTTAGACCAGTGGAAATCTGTCCTTTGGTCTGAGTTCCAACCGCTGTGTCTTTTGTGAGACGCATAGTAGGTGAACAGATCTCTGCATGTGTGATTCCCACTGTGAAGCATGGAGGTGTGATGGTGTGGGGGTGCTTTGCTGGTGACACTGTGATGTATTTAGAATTCAAGGCACACTTAACCAGCGTGTCTCCCACAGCATTCTGCAGCGATACGCCATCCCATCTGGTTTGAGCTTAGTAGGACTATCATTTGTTTTTCAACCGGACAATGACCCAACACACCTCCAGGCTGTGTAAGGGCTATTTGACCAAGAAGGAGAGGGATGGAGTGCTGCATCAGATGACCTGGCGTCCACAATCACCCTATCTCAACCCAATTGAGGTGGAGTTGGACCGCAGAGGAAATGAAAAGCAGCCACGTGCTCAGTATATGTGGGAACTCATTCAAGACTGTTGGAAAAGCATTCCTCATGAAGCTGGCTGAGAGAATACCAAGAGTGTGCAAAGCTGTCATCAAGGCAAAGGGTGGCTACTTTGAAGAATTTCAAATATAAAATATTTTTTAATTTGATAACTTTTTTGGTTACTACATGATTCCATATGTGTTATTCCATGGTTTTGATGTATTTTTCTCCACAATTTCATCATATCCAATTACGCTCTTGTCTCATCGCAGCAACTCCACAACGGGCTCGGGAGATGCGATGGTGGAGTCATGCATCCTCCAAAACATGACCCGCCAAACCGCGCTCCTTCACACCCGCCTGCTTAACCCGGAAGCCAGCCGCACCAATGTGTCGGAGGAAACGTCGTTCAACTGAAGACCTAAGTCAGCCTTCAGGCGCCTGGCCCGCCACAAGGAGTCGCTAGAGCGTGATGAGCCAAGTAAATCTCCCCCCCCCCCCGGCCAAATCCACCCCTAACCCGGACGATGCTGGGCCAATTGTGCGCTGCCCTATGGGACTCCCGGTCATGGCCGGTTGTGAAATAGCCTGGGATCGAACCCGGGTCTGTAGTGACACATCAAGCACTGCGATGCAGTGCCTTAGACCAATGTGCCACTCGGGAGACCTAATTTAGAGTTATTTATGCAACTTTAATTGTTACAAACAGGGCTATATGTTTAGATTTTTAATACTTTGTAAGGCTGCATGATGCAATTAATGATGATTGGAAAAAAAGTTGCATGAAAGGCATGAGCTCTGCTTTGTTTTTTGAGCAGGCTGCACACACTTTATCTGTCTCTCATTCACAATTTGACAAGCACTTGATAATGCCTCGAATTTCTCGGCGGCATCCACCTTGTCTGGTCGTAATGCCCCCTAAAAGAGATCTATGCCTTTTGCAGCCAGTGGCAGTTGTGCCCTTGGGCTGAATATAATAATTATAATTCCCTTCTTCACCTCTCACTCACA
The DNA here is from genome assembly GCF_965601325.2 of Salmo salar. Taxonomy (NCBI): domain Eukaryota; kingdom Metazoa; phylum Chordata; class Actinopteri; order Salmoniformes; family Salmonidae; genus Salmo; species Salmo salar. Next base: position 13,263,264 of record NC_138314.1, on the reverse strand, counting down.
TGGCTCTCTCTATCTCAATTCTTATTAGCCAATTCCCGTCACGGGTCCTTCTCACAGGCATATCACCTCCGAAGTTGGTTACAAGTGAAGACTACACATGGGGGACGCAACTGCGCACGTCCTTCTTAAAAACTTCTTAAGGATCAGTTTTTTCAGTTTTCGCCTAAAATGACATACCCAAATCTAACTTGCCTGTAGCTCAGGACCTGAAGCAAGGATATGCATATTGATACCATTTGAAAGGAAACACTTTGAAGTTTGTGGAAATGTGAAATTAATGTAGGAGAATATAACACATATCTGGTAAAAGATAATACAAAGAAAAAAAACATGTTTTAATTTTTTTTTAATCTTTGAAATGCAAGAGAAAGGCCACAATGTTTTATTGCAGTCTAGGTGCATTTTATATTTTGGTCACTAGATGGCAGCAGTGTATTTACAATGTTTTTTAGACTGATCCAATGAACGGTTGTATTACTGTTAAAAAGTCAGCCCAAATGTTCCTAATTGGTTTATTGATACATTATCAAGTACACAACTGTGCACTATCCTCAAACAATGGCATGGTATTCTTTCACTGTAATAGCTACTGTAAATTAGACTGCAGTTTCATTAACGAATTCCGAGGCGCATATTGAATGTTAGAGGAACTGTCCTCATTTACTTTTCGTCAGCCACCAAGATGAGTAAACCTAACGAACAGTAAAAGCACTAGCCTATGTCAATCTACTATCCACCAAAGTACAAGGCTATTTATTCACGTTATAAGCGCAGCAAAGCGCACATGGCAGTACGCTATAAGCGCGAATGTTCCAAAATGCAACAAACTAGCGAGAGAGCACCATTCTCAAAAGTGACCTCTAATATGATTATGCATTATTATAAAGGTGCATATTTATGCTGAAAATTATCTTCCCCAAACTTGAAATTCACACGTCACCAATGTATGCCAGTTAGGCTCTACACTGGTTGTAAAATAGATTAATGGGCTTAATTAGTTATTTGGCCATTTTAGTTGTGATACAAACCTTATCAAAACATATAGGCCTATGGGCTAGGATACATGAGGTGTGCGACTATGATTTGAAAAATTCACACACAAATAGGCATGTGCTGTTCCTTACTTTTATTGCACACAAGCTGGGCATCGTTCACAAGTGACACGCTAATATTGTCACCCATCAGACTATTCTTGATTTAATCGTGTCTTTACATATTCTGAATAGAATGTGTGAAATTAGTTTTGATTTAGAATGACTTAACATGCACCTGTCTTGGGGCAGGGGAAAAAAAGACGTAATCTATGCACTTACTGTAAATAGCGAATGGAGGACGCTTTTCCCCGTGGTTCATTTTCATGCCAGCCAGGTAGGCTGTACTCCTGTTGCAAAGCAATGTGCTTAATATTAGGAAAGTTGAGAAATAAATATAGTAGGGCCGAGCCTATAGAAAGCTGATGGGATCCTCTTTTTAATAGAAACTGTCAACTCTGTTACTCACGCAATTGCATAGCCTATAGAAATGTTCCGCAACATGGGCTCATGGGCTCTCATGAAGTGTTTGATCTAGTCAATATTGATTAGAGGGACAATGGAGTGCAGAGTACCAGGCAGTTAGCAAGGTTGGTAGACTACTAATGACCATCAGAGCTTGGAGAAGCCTAGTTGCTGTGACTAAACGGTCACATGGAATTTGACTGCGGTCATGACTTGTGACGGCCGATGTTGCGGTAATTCGGTCACCGTAACAGCCCTCTCTGTAACACGCATACCATGCAATACTGTACATCAGCAGTTAACTGTGCCATGTACACAGACACCTCGGTTATAGTGACCCATCCAGGACACAGAGACGCTTCCACTAAGTGTTCTTCTCCTGACTCGGATTAGCTGTGTGTTTCCTGACCTTTGCTGAACACATCTCTAATCCAGCCATTTAAACCCTGTCATCACCTGTCTAATTGGCCTCTCCACACCGTTTCCACTTGGCACAAAATGGAGGTTGAGTCTAATGTTTGTTAATGTAACTGTTCAGTGTGCCACCAGTGTCGAGCTGAGTTATCTGAGTCATCCCCACATCGAAAATCCTTGCTAATATGCAGAATGAAGATTTCTAGATTTCCATCTTCATTGTTTTATCACAACATCTTTGTTTCCCCTTTTCCTCTCCACTTTAGTCAGGTGGCCTAGCGGTGCAGAGTGTTGGGCCAGTAACCAAAAGGTCGCTGGTTTGAATCCCCCACCCGACTAGGTGAAAATCTGTCATTGTTCCCTTGAGCAAGGCACTTAACCCTAATTGCTTCTGTAAATCGTCCTGCATAAGAGCGTCTGCTAAATGACTACAATGAACACGGAACAAAAATATAAACGCAACATGTGAAGTGTTGGTCCTATGTTTCTGAGCTGAAATAAAAGATCCCAGACATTTACCATGTGCACATAAAGCTCACACATCCCTGTTAGGGAGCATTTCTCCTTTACCAAGAAAATCCATCCACCTTACAGGTGTGGCATATCACATCCCTGTTAGGGAGCATTTGTCCTTTACCAAGAAAATCCATCCACCTTACAGGTGTGGCATATCACATCCCTGTTAGGGAGCATTTCTCCTTTACCAAGATAATCCATCCACTTTACAGGTGTGGCATATCACATCCCTGTTAGGGAGCATTTCTCCTTTACCAAGATAATCCATCCACTTTACAGGTGTGGCATATCACATCCCTGTTAGGGAGCATTTCTCCTTTACCAAGATAATCCATCCACTTTACAGGTGTGGCATATCACATCCCTGTTAGGGAGCATTTCTCCTTTACCAAGATAATCCATCCACTTTACAGGTGTGGCATATCACATCCCTGTTAGGGAGCATTTCTCCTTTACCAAGATAGTCCATCCACCTGACAGGTGTGGCATATCAAGAAGCTGATTAAACAGTATGATCATTACTCAGGTGTAATTTGTGCTCGGGACAATAAAAGGCCACTAAAATGTGTCGTTTTGTCACACAACACATTGCCATAGACGTCTCAAGTTTTGTGGGAGTGTGCAATTGGCATGCTGACTGCAGGAATGTCCACCAGAGCTGTTTTCAGAAAATGTCATGTTAGTTTGTCCACCATAAGCCACCTCCAAAGTTGTTTTAGAGAATTTGTCAGTACCTCACAACCGCAGACCATGTGTAACCACACCTGCTCAGGACTTCCACGTCTGGCTTCTTTACCTGCTGGATCGTTTGAGACCAGCCTACCTGGACAGCTGATGAAACTGAGGAGTGTTTGTTTGTAATTAAGATCATTTAAGGGGGAAAACTCATTCTGATTGACTGGGTCTGGCTCTACAGTGGGTGGACCTGGCTCCCAAGGGGTGGGCCTTTGCCCACCCATGGCTGCGCCCCTGCCCAGTCATGTGAAATCCATAGATTAGGGCCTAATTTTTATATTTAAATTGACTGATTTCCTTCTATGAACTGTAACTCAGTAAAATTGTATTTATATATTTTTTTTCAGTATATATGTACAGTATTTCCCGTGTGCCAAACAAGGCTGTCGTATAGCGTTCTACCACTAGAGGGCGATATGAACTCGTACTGTAGAGTCCATTCTAAGACGATGCCTCTGCGTGTAACGTGTTTCCCTGAACTTTCCTTCCCCTCTTTCAGCATCTTTCCAAAGCAATTATCACAAATATTTGCTCACAGCTTTCTATGGCGCTTTCAAGTGAGTGGAAAGAGCACTTGAGTCCAGGAAACCCTTAATGTGAGTGGGCCTTAGGTAGGGGTGCCTTAGGTAGTGGGGCTGTTAGGTAGGGGCCTACTGTTAGTGATATCTGCCCTCAGGCTACTAGCGGTTAGAATTAGCAGGCCCTCCCGTGGCTCTCCTCTCTTCAGACCTATCCCTCGCTACCTAGGAGGAGCCGTGTGTTGACGAGTTGTTGACTAGTTGGTGTGCTGCTCTGCTCTGAGCTGTCAGCTGTGCAGGTGGGGTCTGAGAGGGTGTTTGAGTTGACAGGCTGGCGGAGGTAGTGGATGGCTCCAGGTGAGTGACGAATGCCTCAGAGGGGCTGGAGCACGCTCGCTCACACACTCACACGCATACGAGAGCGCTGAGAAGTGTAGACATGAGTGTAAAATGTTTATTGCCGTATGTAATGCACTGTTTCCATTTTCTAGGATTTTATATTTATTTATTCAATGTTTCCATTCAAAATTAATTCCAGAGCTAAAGCGCAGTGAACCAGGCTTGAAATATGCTGTAGTTTGTCATCCTTTAGAGCAGCTGAGGAAATGAGTCTGTGATGACAAGCTCAAAAGCACCCAGGGAGACAGTTGTAACCCATTGTATCCTTTCTTGCTCTGTAGTCACTACAGTGTGTAAAAGAGTTGAGTTCACATCCTGTATCTTTTGGATTCAGATCAAGTCTGCCGCCAATAGAACTCTCCCCTCTTAGGAACACTTGTGAAAGAGCTCTGTTATTGCAGCAAGCATAGCAGACACGCTAGAGGAGGACACTGATTCACTTATCTCTTGTCTGGACTGCTGAAGACTGCTCCAAGGTTATGAGAGAGACTCGGGCAAATTCTAAACTGCTACAGTCCAGTCCGACATACTCCTACATTCATTAAGGTGACTTTGGATTGGTGTGTGTGGTTAATACACGAGCCCTAAACGTTTGATTGTGTTGTCTTTGTTGTATGTTTCTCCTTATACTCCTCATCATTCAGTCCAGTAACATTTGCAGGGCAGACACTGTATTACTATGTCCTCTCACTGGATCCCAACCCTCCGTAGTTCCTTGATCACAAACCGCCATCCCCTGTTCACGCCTGGATGCAGTGTTTTTGAGACCCACCTGTGAGGCTGTACCTACTGTATGTACATTGAACACCTCCACCCATGCTTTCAGACACCGCCAGCTGGATGAGGGAGAAAGAAAAATCCCAGAGACACTCTGACATGCGATATAACCAAGCATAGACCCAGCCAGGAAAAGGAAATGTGTCGGTGATGAAAGTGTAGAATCAGGTTAAAGCTCCTAGCCTAATCCCTCCCTAAGCCACCTCAAAATGTTGCACTAAGTGCAGATGTGCATTAGGTGGACGTGAGCAGCGGATACTGGCGCTCTCAGCGGTTAGCCCCAGCATGTGGGGGGGCCTCGTCCGGGCCTGTGTGCACCAGGTTCCCTGAGCTGTCAGGGCCAGGGCCAGGGTAGGGAATCCTGAGGTGGGGGAGCCCTGGAGGGGAAGAGGGTGGGCGAAAGATGGAGAGGCTCTCCATGCGGGTGACAGGCATCACTCAGCAGAGGGATGTGTGGACTGAGCCCTGAACACAGAAACATTGCACACCCCATCCCCAGGGATTAGCCTGAATGCTAGCAATTAGCTCCACAAACAACAGTGGAGCTCAGGGCTGGATTAAAGGTGTGATTCACCTGGCCCACACACACCCTGCCAAATCCTCCACCCCCTTGTCTTTTTCTCTGTTATGCATCCCCCCTGCATATCTTTCTCTGCCTGTCTCTCTCTCTCTCTCTCGGTGTCTTGACTTTTTACAATAGTGGGGCCTTCGATGTTCAAACAGCATTTTCATCACTTTTTAATTCAACACATTCAGAGTAAACATTTTTGTTTCATTTAGCACGGTATTCAAGTTCATTTGAAAGAAAATGTATGAATGAATGTAGTGTATCATATAGAAAATCACATATACATGTACTGTATAACCTCCAACATATACCTGTACTATACACTATATATAAAAAAGTATGTGGACACCCCTTCAAATTAGTGGATTTGGGAATTTCAGCCTCACCCGTTGCTGATATGTGTATACAGCCATGCAATCTCCGTAGACAAACATTGGCAGTGGAATGGCCGTACTGAAGAGGTCAGTGACTTTCAACGTAGCACTGTCATAGGATACCACCTTTCCAACAAGTCAGTTTGTCAAATTTCTTCCCTGCTAGAGCTGCCCTGGTCAACTGAAAGTGCTGTTATTGTGAAGTGGAAACGTCTAGGAGCAACAACGGTTCAGACGCGAAGTGGTAGGCCACACAAGCTCACAGAACGAGACCGCCAAGTGCTGTGGCGCGTAAAAATCGTCTGTCCTCGAGTGCAACACGTTGCCTCTGGAAGCAACGTCAGCACAAGAACTGTTCGTCGGGAGCTTCATGAAATGGGTTTCCATGGCTGAGCAGCTGCACACAAGCATAAGATCACCATGCTCAATGTCAAGCGTCGGCTGGAGTGGTGTAAAGCTCACCGCCATTGCCCTCTGGAGCAGTGGAAATGTTTTCTCCGTGATGAATAATGCTTCACCATCTGACAGTCCAATGGACGAATCTGGGTTTGGCGGATGCCAGGAGAACGCTACCTGCCCCAATGCTTAGTGCCAACTGTAACTTTGGAATAATGAGGAGGAATAATGATCTGGGGCTTTTTTGGGGGGGTTCGAGGCAAGGCCCCTTACTACCCAAAGAAAATAAACGCTACAGCATTCAATGACATTTTAGACGATTCGGTGCTTCCAACTTTGTGGCCACAGTTTGGGGAAGGCCCTTTCCTGTTAGAGCATGACAATGCCCCCGTGCACAAAGCGAGATCCATACAGAAATAGTTTGTTGAGATCGGTGTGGAATAACGTGACCTGCCTGCACAGAGCCCTGACCTCAACCCCATTGAAATCCTTTGGGATGAATTTGAACGCGAGCCAGGCCTAATCGCCCAACATCAGTTCCAGACCTCACTAACGCTCTTGTGGCTAAATGGAAGCAAGTTCCCGCAGCAATGTTCCAACATCTAAAGGAAAGCCTTCCCAGAAGAGTGGAGGCTTTTATAACAGCAAAGGGGGGACCAACTCCATATTAATGCCAATGATTTTGGAATGAGATGTTCGACAAGCAGGTGGCCACATACTTTTGGTCATGTAGTGTATAACATCTGACATACACCTGTACTATATAACCTCCAAGAGAAAGCATTTAAATGAAAACGTAAGATTTAATGAATTTCTTTGTTTTTACCTTTCAGACTTGTAGTTGGTGCCAGCTGTATCCTTTTGACTGTGCTTGAACATGAGTCACCGGTTAGACTGTGTAGTGTCAGTGAGTTGTTGTGGAGTATGGTACTTGCCTGGCTCAAATGTTGAAGACAAAAAGTGGTGAATTGCAGTTCGTGGTGACCCCTTCTTCCTAGACTGGGGTCACCTCACAGTCTATCTCTGCCTGTTATGCTCCGGTTTCTCAGTGGTCAAATGTGCTTTAACTAAAGATAGGCAAGGTTCCTCTATGAGAGCATTTGTGTTCTGTTTTCCTGAACACTGGTATGAAGATGTGGCCCTGGAGTGTGCTGGCTTCCTGACCGGTATTGGGCTGGACACCACCGTCATGGTGCGCAGCATCCCCCTCCGAGGCTTTGATCAGGTACTGCTGCTCTTAAGGCATTTTTTTTTTTTATAGATTGTACACTATTTCAAATACATGTATTTCTCCATACATGTTTATTATACATTTCTGTCTGTTGGTCAAACTGTAGCCACAATTTAGGTTTCAGAGATATGTAGGAAGTCAAAGTGTATCATTTATCACTGTTCTTTTATAGATTTATTTTGTTGTCTTCTGATGATATTGGGGGCTTTACTGTACCAATATAAGTTTGGAATAATACTTCTCCCAATTTGGTGTGCTGGAAAGCTGACTTTGGGCTGTCAACATCCTCTAACGTTTTCCCTCTTGTGTGTGCTGCAGCAAATGGCAGGGCTAGTGACAGACTACATGGAGGCCTATGGCACCAAGTTCTCCTGGAGGAGTGTCCCTAAGAGCGTGGACAAGCTGTCCTCTGGGGCGCTGCAGGTGACCTGGACAGACGAACAGACAGGAAAGGACCAGCGGGACACCTTCGACTCTGTGCTGTGGGCCATAGGTGAGTGTGTCTGAGGAGGAAGATGTACTAAACGAACTCTCACTGTCAACTGCGTTTATTTTCAGCATACTTAACATGTGTACATTTTTGTATGAACATAAGATTCAACAACTGAGACATAAACTGAACAAGTTCCACAGACATGTGACTAACAGAAATTGAATAATGTGTCCCTGAACGAAGGGGGATCAAAATCAAAAGTAACAGTCAGTATCTGGTGTGGCCACCTAAGTACTGCAGTGCATCTCCTCATGGACTGTACCAGATTTGCCAGTTCTTGCTGTGAGATGTTACCCCTGTCTTCCACCAAGGCACCTGCAAGTTCCCGGACATTTCTGGGGGGAATGGCCCGAGCCCTCACCCTCCGATCCAACAGGTCCCAGACGTGCTCAATGGGATTGAGATCCGGGCTCTTCGCTGGCCATGGCAGAACACTGACATTCCTGTCTTGCAGGAAATCACGCACAGAACGAGCAGTATGGCTGGTGGCATTGTCATGCTGGAGGGTCATGTCAGGATGAGCCTGCAGGAAGGGTACCACATGAGGGAGGAGGATGTCTTCCCTGTAATGCACATCGTTAAGATTGCCTGCAATAACGACAAGCTCAGTCCGATGATGCTGTGACACACCGCCCCAGACCATGACTGACCCTCCACGTCTAAATCGATCCAGCTCCAGAGTATAGGCCTCGGTGTAACACTCATTCCTTCGATGATGAACGCGAATCCGACCATCACCCCTGGTGAGACAAAACTGCAACTCGTCAGTGAAGAGCACTTTTTGCCAGTACTGTCTGGTCCAGCGACGGTGGGTTTGTGCCCATAGGAGACGTTGTTGCCGGTGATGTCTGGTGAGGACCTGCGTTACAACAGGCCTACAAGCCCTCAGTCCAGCCTCTCTCAGCTTATTGTGGACAGTCTGAGCACTGATGGAGGGATTGTGCGTTCCTGGTGTAACTCGGTCAGTTGTTGCCATCCTGTACCTGTCCTGCAGGTGTGATGTTCGGATGTACCGATCCTGTGCAGGTGTTGTTACACGTGGTCTGCCACTGCGAGGACGATCGGCTGTCCGTCCTGTCTCCCTGTAGCGCTGTCTTAGGCGTCTCACAGTACAGACATTGCAATTTATTGCCCTGGCCACATCTGCAGTCCTCATGCCTCCTTGCAGCATGCCTAAGGCACGTTCACGCAGATGAGCAGGGACCCTGGGCATCTTTCTTTTTGTGTTTTTCCGAGTCAGTAGAAAGGCCTCTTTAGTGTCCTAAGTTTTCAGAACTGTGACCTTAATTGGCTACCTTCTGTAAGCTGTTAGTGTCTTAATGACCGTTCCACAGGTGCATGTTCATTAATTGTTTATGGTTCATTGAACAAGCATGGGAAACAGTGTTTAAACCCTTAACAATGAAGATCTGTGAAGTTATTTGGATTTTTACAAAGAATCTTTGAAAGACAGGGTCCTGAAAAAGGGCCGTTTCTTTTTTTGCTGAGTTTAGTTGTCACACAAATTACTACATTAGGGTACTACTGTTTGGGTACTAAGTCCCTACTATTTTTGTAGTAGCTGCAATCACGTGTGTTAAGTAGGCCACGTAACATACGACTGGCTTTGCAACGACGTATCCTGAGATGCTGTATCAGTGGAAGTACTCGTTGTCCTCCCTTTCCATTTCTTTTATTGTCATCCACAATATAGTGCAGTGTCAGCAAACTGAGAGGGTATCAAGCTCAAAAACAAGGTAATAAAACGTGAGTGATGGAACCACCAGGGGAAGTGTTAATCACCCAGCCCAGCGCTGGGTCCTGGTCCTGGGTTCTGGCTGAGGGGAGCAGGATGCACCCAGCCGCAGGGGGTCACTGCATTCCCTCCTTTGTTCTCCCACGCTGCTCTGGGCTTTCCTGCCCGCCGTGCCAGCCCTGAGGAAACCAGGCTGCCCGGCCGCACCATCTCATCCACCCCGCAGCATCTGCACGGCAAGGCCCTGTCTGCAGCTCTGCGCACCCAACAGACCTCTCGCTCTCTCTCTCGCGCGCCACAGTCCTTTTCTCTCTTTATCGCACCATGTCATTTCTCTCATTCTGCTGACCAGCACAATGGAGGGAACTTCCGCCTGGCTGCCCAGCCAATGTTTATTTGTGTTGAGACGGTCCCAAAGACGATGCGTTTCCCAAAACCTGACCTTACCCCACGCCGAGTCCCAGCGGTGTGTGGCTCTGCCGTACCAGCCGGGACAGGCTAGGGTGGGTGTCTCTCTCTCTCTGCCTGTGCGTGTGACAGGGACCAGGATATGGGTGACCTTTAGGGAGAGATTACGTTCTTCCCGCCCTGGCAGGTTGCAGCTCTCAGAGAGCTGGGGTTCTCACAATGTGAACATCAAGGCAAACTGTCGATTCTGTCGAGTCACTGCACTCAAAACACCCAGACCTTGAGACTAATGGAAAATTGGCAGCACGAACGATATTTTTCACTGAGTTGTTATATTTTGGTGGATAGACATTCTTCATGGTTGAGATGGTGCAGACAGTGCAGGTCTCATCCTCACATGCACTCTCACCCAGCAGAGGGTAAAGGTTTCCCCAGTGTATGTGGGTTATTGGTTGTAAGAGAAATATGACTTTATACTTACCTGATTGCTAGATTACATTACTACTTTACTGTGTAGGCTACAGTCTATTGCGGCCTTTACCCTGGTGTTGTCGTGCAGGGCAGTGAGGACATCCACTCCTGGGCCTCTCCTTTTGAAGTGTGTCTGTCTGACTGTGGGAGTTATGAGTGGGCCTCTCGCCACTTCCCCAATGTGCCCTTTACACTACAGGTCAGACTGGGTCTGTGCCCTCAGTGGAGCTATAAAAGACTGTGGGTATGTCCTGATTCTCCACCCTTTTCTCAAAGAATGCACTTGCATACTTCCTGTCATGGATTTAACAATGGTGGAAACTCCCTCAAGCCAAGGATTACACTTGCATTGATTAATGCTTGTAAATTAGTGATGGAAAGTGCGCAAGTGCACACTTTGGGAGAAGAGTGGAGAATCAGGACTCAGTGAGCTACTCTGAGGGAGGAATAGGAGGCTGGTGTTGGTGGGGACTGTCTGTTCCAGTCCTGTAGCTATGGCTGCTTCTCCATGATCATCCTTCCCAAGGCCTGTCCTTCCTCAGGACCGCACCCAAGGCCAGGTGGCCAACAGCACAGAGGAGGAAACAGCATATTTCCTCTGGGTGTACAACATAACGCTTCCCTCCCACCTATTTGTGTTACCCCAACCCTTTTCCTCTCAGATTTTGAGGGACACCGAAAGAGGTTGAAGTTTGTGTGATGCTTATGTCTCCATATGAACTGAAATGGTTGGATGTGAAGCCTCTCTGAGAGAAGCCTACTCCCCATACTCAGAAAAGTCTCTCTGAGCCGGAGTGCGGATCCTGACACAATCATATCTCTTATGCTCATTTTAGGCCTTTAATATGCTGCCTTCCCAGAAAAAACTATTTTCCTTATTTTTTTCTCTTGTCTATGTTCACGTGATTGATCTAAAAAGCTGCCATGTGGGCCTAGTTGGTCTCAAGTCGTGCCAGGAAGCTTGTTGTGGCTAATTAGCTGTTGGGTCTTGAGATTTCCTCTGTGTGTTACAACAGTCTTTGTTCAGTGTAGTCCTATCAGGCCTGCCTGTCATTGGCTGTCATTACCCCTGTGTGTGGCTCCACACTCACTGAAGGCTCTTATCAGCAGAACCTCTTGTTGTTGTGTCCACGCCACACAATGGAACAGTGGCACTCCAACAGTCTCCAATCCTAGATGGAGAAACCCAGTTAAGCAAGAAAGGCAAGTCATGAGTGGCTGTAGTATCCGAGTCTATACATGGAGAGAACAGAGTGGATACTGGTATAAGATAGTCCTCCTGACTCCTGGTAGAAATGAGCTGGGGTTTGGTACGGTGGGGCAAGACCTCTTAAGAACCAACTTTTTGTAAACACAACTCATGCTAGAATGTCCAACTATGCACTGTCTCTTAGCAAGGTATGCATGCAGTGTGCTCTCCCACTGGTGTGTGTGTGTATATGTTTATTTATTTATTTTATATACACACTTTGAGAAAGGCAGTCATGACAGGTAGAGATCCCTGTGTTAGACCTAATCTGCGTAGTTGAACACTGGTGGCTCTGCATGGTCCTGCTAGCCTAGTTCAGGTAAACCGCTGCTTTGAGCCATACTGCCTGTCTCTCTACCACCCGTGCTGCGGTAATGGACAGGTCCCTCGGCCCTCCCAGGTCTGGCTGCAGCGGAGGAAGTTGTTCCTCGGCTCCAGCCAGGAAAAGGGTCTTGGGGGGGGTTTGTTATTCTTGTTGTCCGATAGCATCTACGTTTTACTCGGGTACCTCCTAGGCCCTGCCGAGAAGCGGGGTTATTGTGTTACCCAGGCAGGGAGTGAGAAGGTGGGGAGGAGAGGGGGGAGGAGAGGGAGGCACAGAGTCTCAACCAGGTCCCGGGCCGGGCTGCAGGGGTGCTTGGTGCTCACCATCGCCATGGAGATGGGGCGACGAGATGGGCAAGCGTTGACAGCATCAGTCAACCGTACCCCAGGAAGTAGCAGAAATGACAACCAGCGCCCCAGGTGGCTGACGGGATGCCTTCCTATCCCCTGCCAAAAGACAAGCCTCCATCGCTCCAACATCTCCTCCTCCTCACAGCTGTGCAGATGTTTTTTCTACTAGCTGGAGAAGATTTGCCTTACTTTCTGTTGGATGGAGAGTCTTAGGACATGCCTTTAACTTATACCCTTAGCGTGCCAACTCAATGGTATGTGTTATGAACACTGAGCAGCAGTTGTTGTTTTCTAAGAATCTTAAGATTCCCATAACCTCCCCTCTCTCTCTTAATGTGTAACATAATATAGAGTTTCTGACTGTGTTTTCCTCCATTTTGACCATAGGCAGAGCCCCTGAAACCAAAACTCTCGGCCTGGAGAAAGTTGGCGTCAAGCTCAACAAAGAGTCAGGGAAAATACTTGTGGCTGCTGACGAATCCACATCTGTGCCGAACATCTACGCTTTCGGCGATATCGGCGAGGTAGGTGTTGATCATGTCTGTCATCCTCTCAGTGTACCCACCCAGCCTTAAAACACCAACGTGAACCTCTCCAGGAATGTATGGAACACTGAAATGAATAGGCCTACCAAGGTGACGCTTTATACAAGAAAGCATTTGGTATGCAAACAGTTCAAGTGATACCGTAGTTCACTGGGCATCATCGAATGTCATCATTTTAGATGTAGCCTATCTTTCCAATTCATTTGATATTGAAGCATATGGCTGGAGCTACACAGCAGATGGCGTGGGACAAGGACTCCTCTCAAACTGCTCAATCACAATACTCTTTCTCCATGTATCAAATGTCAGTCCTGTCTTTTTAACGCGACCAGCTGTGGATTTCCTAACTTCAACAGGCCTCTTCAGACGGTTAGATTGACACGAGCGTTTGATGAGTCACTCTTAGCCCTGATGCCTGTCATCTTTTCACATACTGGGAGACTTTTTTAAAAAGGGGATGGATTGATATTTAAGTATGTCCAAACAGAGCACCTTTTTGTTTTGAGACATTGAAGAACACCTGTGGACTGCCAAGAAATGCATTACAATGACGCAGACCCAAGTGGTGTGTAAACACAGTTACCGAAATACCACCACACACACACACACACACACACACACACACACACACACACACACATTCAGACACACACACCTCCTGCGCCGGAGGAGCTGTCTTAGAAAACAGGATGTTCAGCAGTCGTGCTAATCAAACAGGTTGCTCATGACTTAAAGGGATACTTGGGGATTTTGGCAATAAGGCCCTTTATCTACTTCCATGGAGCCTACTAGGTACCATAGACTTCCAGTCATTGCGCTAACGCTAGTTAGCATTGGCTCACGAAACTACCTCTGACTTCCTTCGTACTGGACACAGAGACATTAAAAAAAAAAAGCTGTCCACAAGTTAATCCGACTCTGGGGAAAGTAGATAAAGGGCATCATTGCCAAAATCCCGAAGTATCCCTTTAACAAGCTTTCAGAAAGAATTCACCCTGCAGCTCTGCCCCTTCCTGTATTGTTAAACTGTTGTGAGTAGGCCTTTACACTTGTACCCGTATACCTGTTGAAAATGGCAGCCTTGGGCACTGATAAGCTCCTAAATTGGTACGCATTGGCAGTACAGTAACCTGCTCTGTTTGACGTCAGAGCTCAGTGTCTCTGCTTCACAGCGCTGTATGGGTTTTGACTGACAGCCGTTCGGAACATGAGCACCGCGCGCGACAAGAACTTACCCCCATCCCTCCTGCTAATTGTGCAACTTTTGCAAATGTTTTGTTGTCTGAGTGAGGGAAACGCTGTAAATTACGAGGACTCGATGTATTTTGAAAGATGAGACGTTGAGGATTACAATAAAGACCGCTTTGATGTCATTCAAGCAAACCAAACACCCTTGAGTCCAAATGTGCAATTCCCACGAGTGTAAGGGGTTAACAGTCAGTTGGGTCGAGTGGGGAAATTCTTTGAGGATACAAAAGCGATGTTTGTTTTTCAGTGTGCAAGGCAGTTAAGAAACCTTTATTAGTCAATGCCATTGTCATGGATGTGTGTTCAAGCCAGAGGCTACAGGTTAGTCTACACAGTAACTCACAGGCACAACTGTCCCCTCTCTCTCTCTATATAGCCAAAGGGCCTGTGTTAAGGAGGTGCTCTCTGTGTGTTTGTGTGCGTAGCCTGCATGCATACATTTAAGCGCATTTGCATGCATACGCACTTTGTCGGCTTCCCTCTGTCTGCTCTCTCTGTTTATCTGTCTGTCTGTCTGTCTCTCCGTTTTCTCATGTCACTCATTAGCGTTGTTGTGTGTTTCCAGGGTCGTCCTGAGTTGACCCCCACAGCCATTAAGGCAGGGAAGCTCCTCGCCCGCAGGCTCGCAGGCCAGACCAATGAGCTAATGAACTACGACAACGTGAGTAGACACACACACACTACTCCTATGCCCCCCCCACCCCCCCCCCCCCAATCTCTCTACAGCTTGTCTGTATGCGGCGTTTGATGTCTTTGTTTTATGCTTGTGTTTTAAGTGTTAAATCAGCTCCACTTCTGTGAATTTTGGTTTTAATGCCTAGTCGTTGTTTTCCCTGGATTATGCAGCCTGGTCTGACTCATGGGGTTTTAATGGGACACACTGCACGTCTTCTGCACCTCTTCTACATTTTAATTCCGAAACCATTAGTAATGGTACTTATTGCTTAAATGCTTATTTTGTGCTCTAGTTGCGTCTTTGTTCCTTTTTTGTGGTCTTTTGTAGCATTGTTATATTACCACTTTATTTCACTCCCAATGGTAGATGGTCCCGTGTGGCTCAGTTGGTAGAGCATGGTGTTTGCAACGCCAGGGTTGTGGGTTCGATTCCCATGGGGGACCAGTACGGAGAAAATAATGTGTGAAATGTATGCATTCACTACTGTAAGTCGCTCTGGATAAGAGCGTCTGCTAAATGACTAAAATGTAAATGTAGGAGATGCAGTAGATTACCACTTTATTTTACTCCCAATGGTAGATGGTTGGAGATACAGTAGATTAGATTACCACTTTATTTTACTCCCAATGGTAGATGGTTGGAGATACAGTAGATTAGATTACCACTTTATTTTACTCCCAATGGTAGATTGTTGGAGATGCAGTAGATTATATTACCACTTTATTTTACTCCCAATGGTGGGAGATGGAGTAGAGGTGATGTGACCGGCCTGTAGTATGGGTCTGCCTATCTACAGTATCCTGCTATAATATGACTTTGTTTGCCTTGACTTGTTTCTTGTGTCCTTGACTTGTTTCTTGTGTCCTTGACTTGTTTCTTGTGTCCTTGACTTGTTTCTTGTGTCCTTGACTTGTTTCTTGTGTCCTTGACTTGTTTCTTGTGTCCTTGACTTGTTTCTTGTGTCCTTGACTTGTTTCTTGTGTCCTTGACTTGTTTCTTGTGTCCTTGACTTGTTTCTTGTGTCCTTGACTTGTTTCTTGTGTCCTTGACTTGTTTCTTGTGTCGGGTTAGGTTGCCACCCGACTGGAGAGTTGCTGTGTGGCCTGTCTATCCTCATGTAACATGATGTAACAAGACTTTATGTGCCTTCTGATTGGTTGTGTCCCTAGGTTGCCACCACAGTGTTCACCCCTCTGGAGTATGGCTGTGTGGGCCTATCAGAGGAGGAGGCTGAGGGCAGACATGGGAAGGACTCCATAGAGGTACAGTAGACCTAAACCACTAACATTATAGCTAGCTGATTTTCAAACTGAATGGAGGTCTGCCGAGCTATTCTGGGAAAGCTTTCAGTTCTTAAAGGATTGTGAATCCTGGTGTGCCTCTGTCTACTGCTTTATACATTTGTGAAATAGAAAGTGGTGTGATTGCGTGTGTGTATAATTGCGTGCGTGCCTCTCGCTCCGTGTGTGTGTACAGAGTGCCTCTCGTTCCGTGTGTACAGAGTGCCTCTCGCTCCGTGTGTGTGTGTGTGTACAGAGTGCCTCTCGCTCCGTGTGTGTGTGTGTGTGTGTGTGTGTGTGTGTGTGTACAGAGTGCCTCTCGCTGTGTGTGTGTGTGTGCGTGCAGAGTGCCAGCTGCTAACACCTGTGTCCAGAGCGCCCCGGCTTGTTGTAGAGCGAGGTGTAGCTCCACTGTGTGATTGACAGGTGAGCAGAGGGCCTGATTGACGTGTGTATCAGGTGCTGACAGGCGTTGTGATCTAAAGCACCGCAGCAGGAGAGGTGCACCATGGGTCCTGACAGCTGCCTGTGTGCATGGCCCGTCCGGCGACTTGTATCGGCACGTTCGCTGGCTCCATATAAAACACACACCGTGAAACCAGGGTCTGAAATGTACCTTTTTTTTTTTTAAATTGAGCAAAGTGTTGTGAGAACAGTTTTGTAATACCAGATTCATAGTGAACGATCTGAGATCCAGGGCCTACTTTCACACGAGCAAGTATTGTAAAATACTATACATTGTTGGTGGACTAATGGTCATGTATCCCTCTGTTGTTCTCTGTCTAGGTGTACCATGCCTTCTACAAGCCTCTGGAGTTCACTGTGGCTGAGAGAGATGCCAGCCAGTGTTACATAAAGGTCAGAACAAGCCCTCACAGTAGGGTTGAAAAATTCCCAGGTATTCCAGAAATCCCGGTTGGAGTATTCCCGTATTTTCTGCTTATTCCCTCCTGATTCCAGGAGATTTTCAACCGGGATTTCTGGAAAACCTGTGAATTTTGGCAAAGTTGCAGCCTTACCTCCTTATATTGCATCTGAAGTGTAGCCTGGAGGTTTAGAGGGTGTAACGTTGCTTCTCTCACCGCCTAAGGTGGTGTGTAAGCGGGGTGGAGACCAGAGAATCCTCGGCCTGCACTTCACTGGCCCCAACGCTGGAGAAGTTACCCAGGGCTTTGCTATGGGCTTCCAGTAAGTCAACCACTCTGCTTGATGGAGTTAGATAGGTACTCATAGTAGATCATACAGATGTTGTAGGGTTGTGGTTAGTTTAAGAAATTGCTAAACTGCTTTTAAAAAATTATTTTGGCTCTAATGTATAGTTCTCATACTAACATATGTTAGTTCTGTAGGTTCATTCATTCATCTAAAATGAATGGATGCCATGTACGTTGTAAATTCTAGATATAGGTGAGTATATACGTGACAAGATGAGCCTTTATCAGTGCAGCAGAGATACTACACTGAACTAAAATATAAACGCAACATGTAAAGTGTTGGTCCTGTGTTTCATGAACGGAAATCATTTTCCATACGAGCAAAAAGCTTATTTCTCTCGAATGTTGTGCACAAATTTGTTTACTTCCCTGTTAGTGAGCATTTCTCCTTTGCCAAAATAATTAATACACCTGACAGGTGTGGCATATTAAGAAGCTGATTAAACAGCATGATCATTACACAGGTGCACCTTGTGCTGGAGACGTTAAAAGGCCACTCTAAAATGTGCAGTTTTGTCACACAACAAATGCCACAGATGTTTCAAGTTTTGCGGGAGCATGCAATTGGCATTGCTGAGGAATATTTCTGTCTGTTATAAAGCCCTTTTGTGGGGAGTAACTCATTATGATTGGCTGGGCCTGGCTCCCCAGTGGGTGGGCCTATGCCCTCCTAGGCCCACCCATGGCTGCACCCCTGCCCAGTCATGTGAAATCCATAGATTTGGGCCTAATGAATTTATTTCAATTGACTGATTTCCTCAATTGACTGTAACTCAGTAAAATCTTTGAAATTGTTGCATGTTGCGTTTTATATTTTTGTTCAGTATAGTAAGAGAAACCTAAAGATTGGACAATGGGTGGTGCTGTCAGGACAGGAGTCGGTTGTATGAATGAGGTCTCCGTGTCTCTGTCTCTCTCCAGATGCGGGGCCACCCTCACTCACCTGAAGGAGACCGTGGGGATCCACCCCACTTGTGCCGAGGAGCTGACCAAAGTCAACGTCAGCAAGCGCTCAGGGCTGGACGCCACGGTTACCGGCTGCTGAGGTTAAGCACCCCCTTCTCTGAACACACCTGAGCACACGGGAAGGAACCTCCTCGTAGAGACAGGGAATGTGTCCCTAATGTCACCCTCCTCCCTATGTAGTGCACTACGTTCAACCAGGGCCCATAGGGCTCTGGTCAAAAGTAGTGCACTAGAAAGGCATTATGGTCCCATTAGAGACGCATACAGGGAAGTAATTGTAATGCATATATATAGCTCTGGTTGCAACACTTGTCTCCTAGCCACCTCATAACGGTCCATGTAAAACCTGTAGAAGCACGCTCTGCTTTCCCTGACATCCCAGTTCCTCTGGATTTCAGGTCTCCACTCCGTCTTATCATTGCAGGGTCCTCCAGGTCATGACTGCAATGCTATATCTAGGTAAAGCTAGATCTGTGTCAGGTTTGACTAGTGGTCACATTAACCAGGCCATGGTTACCCAATGTAGCCCCTTAATGTATGTAGTATGTCCCCTTCTCCCTCTGAAAGCCATAAGGAGTTCTAGACCCACGTTCGTGAAAACGTCCAGACACAAGCAGCATCCTTTAAATAAACTGGCTCATAAATCAGAATTAGGACCCATTCCAGTTTGTTGAAAAATAACTGTATAAGAGAGAGAAAGCTGGGCAACTAATGTTTCTGAAATATATTCAGAAAATATTGTTGTTTCTCCTCCTGTTCTTCCTGTCCATTAGTCTTGAAAGTGACATATGCGTTGCCCGGGTGACACTGATGGATGGGCCAAGGGCCGTCGCCGCGGTGACACTACCCGTTTCCCATGGACACACACAAACAGTCGGCGGGCAGGCTGTCAGTCAGAGAGGTGCAGAGCAGCACAGGGCCCGGTCTGGGCCAGAGTGCAGAGCCCTTGATTAGGCCTCCACTCATTCCAGCACTCTGCTCCCCCCCCCCCCTCTCACCTCCCCTCAACCCCAATGCACAAAGGAATACAGTGGGACTACAATAACAACCTCTGTCAGTCTGTGTGTGGGGACGCCTTGGCCAGCAACCTCTGGCAACCCAATCCCTCTACGGGAGAGAAACTACCTGGGCCACAGTGGTGGCAGTACCAAATGCTGCCTAAAGGTGGCGGTATTGCCCTCTTATTTTCTTTGAATAACTTGCCAGTAAAGAAATGATAGGGTAGTGAAGTCAGTGTATAATGAATAAGTCCTGGCACATTCACGGTGCACATTGGAATCTTTTAATCCTTATTTGAGATGTCTGTTATGTTATGAATGTGGAGACCATAGAGGCATTTGCAGCGCTAACTGATAAAATTGTGTATTTACACGGCTGGCAGTTTAGCCCACAAAGTCATCACCCTCTGAGATAAGGCGGTTTGTTTATTTCACTTAACTGCCATTATACTATTGTGATTTTTACCAGTCACATAAATGATGTCGTACTATTTAAGTCTTCAAACATGTCAAGTACACTATTCCACACCAGTCCACTCTTCACCCAATCATCCTTTCCTACACGTCCTGAAAGCAGAGAACTATGCAGTGCTGGACTGAGCTGGACAGGTCATGCAGTGCAGTTTGAGTGGAATGGGGAACGGTGGAGCTGAGGGGAGCTAAGAGCAGGGCACTGGGCTGGTTTATTTGTGTTTGAACTCTAATCTGCCTGGCCTGATTAATGATCCTGATGAGGGGAGTGACAGCGCACTGCTCAGGATGATGGAGGGAGGGGAGAGAGGAGAGCAACAGCGCTACCAGGTTTATTTGGACCTGGGGTTGAGGGAGGGAGAGCGAGGGATGCAGCCAGACCAGGGGAAGAGGGGGATGGAGAGGTGTAGAAGGAAGGGGCGATTCCTGTGTGCTCCGTTCAGGGACGGGGTGCTGACTGAAGGACCCTGACCCCCCCCCGCTCGGCAGGAACAGCTTGACTCCATCACCCACTACACATGCTGAGGCTGGGACCATCCAACACACACTGCCTGGATGTATTTAGCCAGGCAAATGAGTATATGTCTCATCTTAACGAGGCACTCACTCCAGAGAGCAGGCTGCTACTGCTGCTGCTGGGCTCAAGGCAAAGTTGTTGATCCCATCTAACAGTAAGTTCCTGTATTTTCTGCATGAAGCTGCCCAAACGCACAAGTCAGAATCATATTTACGACTGAAACATTGATTTGTTATTGTATTGTTTGAAATGTCTCTGTTAATTGTTGTTGATAGACAAAAGTGCCTTGGGCTTAAATGGGAGCGCAGAATCAGCCTCAGCCTTGCAGAATGTAATGCTTAGTTCCTCACAGGGGTCAGGGTTCAACTTTCAGGTCGCCAGCTAATGATAACTTGCGCTGAAACCCACAACTGGGGAGGGCATGTCTGATGACACCTGGCGACCAACATTAGTTACTGTAAATAGAGTAGCCTAATTCACAATGAAGCTTTGTATTGCATTATTTATATGTAAAGAAGGAATAATATATGAGAATGCACTGATGTCTTCCATTAAAATAATGTCCTCTGTTTCACTGGGCCTGCCTTTTTGTCTGTGTCTGTTGCATGGGTGTCTCCATCTGTGTGTGTCTGTGGCTCGATGATTGTTAGTTAAGCTCTGCGTCGGAGGCTGTGCGGTGTAGTGCAGCCCTGTCACTCAACCCTCTGGACCAACAATGGCACAAATTCCTCTGTTTGTTTGGTTAAGGACCGGGCTCTCACAAACCCAGAAAGTCCTTAGAATCCCCAAGCAGCTTCACCCCTGAACTGAGGCCCGTGTCACTCTGAAATCTACCGTCAGACCACTAGCAATGAAGTTCATTGCGTGGCCCTTGAGTAATAGTGAACAGCAAAAGGCTTTGTGTTTTTTGTTTCCCTCCAAAAATAGAAGGAACTGGTTGTGACAAACAGGTTAAATCCAGCTTGGTAGCACACTTAGAACAAGGTAAACATGTCAAGGTGCGTTCAGGCATATTTTCAGTCTTAATCCGGCCCATTGAAGGTTGACCGTCTTAACTGTGAGTCGTCATTCACAGGGCCATTGTGACTTTAGTCCCTGAGCCCTTACAGCCAACTCTGGGAGCGCAGACATCCACAGACACCAATGACACATACGAAAGGTACGCAGCCCCACGGCTGGGCCCAAAGCCCTGGGAGGAAGATGAGGGTGAGGAAGGAGACAAAAGCCTGTCTTGTGTAAACATTTGCGGGAAAATTACGCTGGAAACAAAAAAGGCTAAAACAGGCGAGGATTATCCCTCAGAAATGAATAGGGGCAAAACATTTTTTTAGGTAACCTTAATTTGACTTGGCAAGTCAGTTAAGAACAAATTCTTATTTACAATGACGGCCAAACCCGGACGACGCTGGGCCAGTTGTGCGCCGTCCTATGGGACTCCCAATCACGGCCTGGATTCGAACCAGGGAATGTAGTGACGCCTCTTGCAGTGCCTTAGACCGCTGCACCACTCGGGAGCCCACATTTAAAGCTGGAATCCTTAATGGTGAAATAGCTACGTCCGTTTGCGATATTACCACAAAGACAACAGTGAGCAATGTTTTTTTTTACCCTCGGAGATCATTGCACGTGTGATAGAAGAGCACACAAATTTTTGACCATGCTGTGTGACGCTCCTCAGCTCAGCAACATAAACAATAATGGTGGTGGGGGCAGCCAGTGGCACTGTTTCCTCCTACTATGGATTCCGTCTTTAAATGTATTTGGGTACACCTTCCCATTCTAATTCAACTAATAAATATTATTTACTATAGTGATATGATTAATCATTTTGCTTTCAATATTGTTTCCCTTCAATTAAACTGACTAACACCAAGTGAAACTTTGGGTTTAGACACACCAAATGATCAATGGAATCCTCAAATGTATGACATACTTAAAGGGTGTGATTAGCTAATAAGTGTATTAATATAGACCCTACCCCTGATCAGTTTGCCACTGGAGAAAATGCTGAAGGTATATCTTTGAAATCAGTGATTTTCATGGCGGTAACACCAATGACATAAAACTGAGGGATACACATTATACTAGTAGAAAATATATTTTAATAGCCTTTGTTTTTATTGATATATACTTTTGTTCACTGTCTAGCATTAAAAATAATAGATATCTCTCAATCCCCAAAACTACACCTCCACACATCACCAGTGGGGCAAGCCAATTTGCTAGCCCCCAGTAGTTTCTACAATGCGTACAAATCGATGTTTTGCAGTATAAAGGACCAAAACTACACCTCCACACATCACCAGTGGGGCAAGCCAATTTGCTAGCCCCCAGTAGTTTCTACAATGCGTACAAATCGATGTTTTGCAGTATAAAGGACTTACATACAGTATGTTATCTTATTAAATAACTTCCAAGTTTTTAATGTCACATGCACAAGTACAGTGAAATGTCTTTCTTGCAAGTTCTAAACCCAAGAATGCAGTAATCAATATCAATGTAGTACTAAAAACAATAAATCCAAATAAGAACATGAGAAGGTAAGTAAGCTATTATATAGCGTCAGTTTCAATACCATATTTAAAATGTGCAGGGATACTGGAGTGATAGAGGTAAATACTTTTGGTCATGTAGTGTATGTGGCCACCTGCTCGTCGAACATCTCATTCCAAAATCATGTGCATTAATATGTAGTTGGTTCTTCCTTTGCTGATATAACAACCACCATTCTTCTGGAAAGGCTTTCCACTAGGTGTTGGAACATTGTTGTGGGGACATGCTTCCATTCAGCCACAAGAGCATTAGTGAGGTCAGGCACTGATGTTGGGCAATTAGGCCTGGCTCACAGTCGGTGTTCAACTTCACCCCAAAAGTGTTCGATGGGGTTGAGGTCAGGGCTCTATGTAGGCCAGTCAAGTTCTTCCACACCGATCTCGACAAATTGAAATGGACCTCGCTTTGTGCACGGGGGCATTGTCACGCTGGGCCTTCCCCAAACTGTTGCCACAAAGTTGGAAGCACAGAATCGTCTAGAATGTAATTGTATGCTGTAGCGTTAAGATTTCCCTTCATTGAAACTTAGGGGCATACCATGAACCAGACCATTATTCCTCCTCCACCAAACTTTACAGTTGGCTCTATGCATTGGGGCAGGTAGCGTTCTGGCATCCGCCAAACCCAGATTTGTCCGTCGGACTGCCAGATGGGGAAATGTGATTCATCACTCCAGAGAACGTGTTTCCACTGCTCCAGAGTCCAATGGCGACGAGCTTTACACCACTCCAGCCGACGCTTGGCATTGCACATGGTGACCTTAGGCTTGTGTGCGGCTGCTCAGCCATGGAAACCCATTTCATGAAGCTCCCGATGAACAGTTCTTGTGCAGACGTTGCTTCCCAAGGCAGTTTGGAACTCGATAGTGAGTGTTGCAACCGAGGACAGTTGATTTTTACATGCTTCAGCACTCAACGGTAACGTTCTGTGAGCTTCTGTGGCCTACCACTTCGCAGCTGAGGCGTTGTTGCTCCTAGACATTTCCACATCACAATAACAGCACTTACAGTTGACCGGGGCAGCTCTAGCAGAGTAGTAATTTTATGAACTGGCTTGTTGGAAAGGTGGCATCCTATGATGGTGCCACGTTGAAAGACACTGAGCTCTTCAGTAAGGTCATTCTACTGCAAATGTTTGTCTATGGAGATTGCATGGCTGTGTGCTCGATTTTCTACACCTGTCAGCAACGGGTGTGACTGAAATAGCCGAATCCACTAATTTGAAGGGGTGTCAACATACACTACATATATAAAAGTATGTTTAGGGGTGAAGTCACAAGGCATCATGATGATTGTAAACACCTATGTGAGAATGCTTTTCTTTGTCTACAGCTCAGTGTTCAACACTATAGTGCCCACAAAGCTCATCACTAAGCTAAGGACCCTGGGGCCTCCCGGGTGGCGCAGTGGTCTAAGGCCACCAGAGACTCTGGGTTCGAGCCCAGGCTCTGCCGCAGCCGGGAGGCTCATGGGGCAATGCACAATTGGCCCAGCGTTGTCCGGGTTAGGGAGGGTTTGGCCGGCAGGGATATCCTTGTCTCATTGCACACTAGTGACTCCTGTGGCGGGCCGGGCGCAGTGCACGCTGACCAGGTCGCTAGGTGTACGGTGTTTCCTCCGACACATTGGTGCGGCTGGCTTCCGGGTTGGGTGGGCGCTGTGTCAAGAAGCAGTGCGGCTTGGTTGGGTTGTGTTTCGCCTCTCCCGAGTCCGTACGGGAGTTTCAGCTATGAGACGACAGTAACTACTACCAATTGGATACCACGAAATTGGGGAGAAAAAGGGTTAAAAAATGTTTGAAAAAAAAGCTACGGACCCTGGGACTGAACACCTCCCTCTTCAACTGGATCCTGGACTTCCTGATGGGCCGCCCCCAGATGGTGAGGGTAGGCAACAGCACATCTGCCACGCTGACCCTCAACACAGGGGGTCCCCTACTGTACTCCCTGTTCACCCACTTACGACTCCAACACCATCATTAAGTTTGCCGGTGGTAGACCTGATCACCGACGACGATGAGACAGCCTATAGGGAGGAGGTCAGAGCCGGCGGGGGCCAGGACAACAACCTTTCCCTCAATGTGAGCAAGACAAAGGAGCTAAACGTGGACTACAGGGTAAGGAGGGCCGATCATACCCCCATTCACATTGATGGGGCTGTAGTGGAGAAGGTCGAGAGCTTCAAGTTCCTTGGTGTCCACATCACTAAGGACCTATCATGGTCCAAACACACCAACACAGTCGTGAGGACGGCACGACAATGCCTATTCGTTTTCAGAAGGCTGAAATGAATTGGCATGCTCAGATCCTACGGCTGCACCATCAGGAGCATCCTGACTGGTTGCATCACTGCTTGGTATGGCAACTACTCGGCATCCGACTGCAAGGCGCTACTGAGGGTAGTGCGTATGGCCCAGTACATCACTGGGGCCATGCTCCCTGCCATCCAGAATCTCTATACCAGGCGGTGTCAGAGGAAGGCCTTAACAATTGTCAGACTCCAGCCACCGAATTCATAGACTGTTATCTCTGCTACCGCACGGCAAGCGCTACCAGAGCGCCAAGTCTGGGACCAAAAGGCTCCTTAACAGCTTCTACCCCCAAGCCATAAGACTGCCAAACAGTTAATCAAATGGCTACCCGGACCATTTACATTGACCCCCTTATTTTATTCTTATCTATTATATATTTTTTTTAGCACAGGCTCAAAGTACACTCACTGGACTCTGGACACACACCCACACGTACATCACGAACACTCCAACACACACACACACACACACACACACACACACACACACACACACACACACACACACACACACACTACATACATACATTCACACCTTTCACACACGTTGCTGCTACTATCTGTTTATTATCTATGCAGTCACTTTACACCTACCTATATGTACATATTACCTCAATTACATTGATTACCCCGTGTACCCCTTTTTGTTAGTTATTTAGCAGTTTTATGGCTTGGGGATAGAAGCTGTTCAGAACCCTGTTGGTGTCAGACTTGATACACTGGTACCGGTTGCCGTGCGGAAGCAGAGAGAACAGTCTATGGTTTGGGTGGCTGGAGTATTTAACAATTTTCCAGGTCTTCCTTTCACACCACCTGATAGAGGTCCTGGATGGCAGGGAGCTCGGCCTCAGTGATGTACTGGGCTGTCCACACCACCCTCTGTAGCACCATGTGATCGAGGGCGTTTCTGTTGCCATACCAAGCAGTGATGCAGCCAGTCAAGATGCTCTCAATGGTGCAGCTGTATAACTTTTTGAGGATCTATGCCAAACCATTTCAAACTCCTTATTAACGACTGTGCGCGTGTGGACCATTTTTTAAGTCCTTTGCGATTTGGACCCAGACAAACTTGAAGCTCAGTTAAATTAAACTGAAAATGTTTTAAAGTGTTTTTACATGGTGCCAAAGTCAAGGGACAGTATTCCCACCGCAATTCAAGAATGACCCCAATAGAAGGCCTCAGCAAAGGGTCATCCGCAAGTCACCTTTCCTTCACCCTGAATCCAACCTCCCTCTGTTACAGCTGGGGAAAGACATGGCTTATAACTGAGTCTGAGGTGGAGGGGAAACTGAGTTTGAGCGAACACAGCGGGGTCCTGTCCTGATGGTAGTTCTGCTCTCCTCAGTGGAGGTGAAGGCTGTGACATGGGCTTATCAACATCAGATAAGGACAGAAACACGCTGGAATGGAACTTAATTTATTACACATGGCTTCTTAGGCCATTATCTAAGGAGGAGAAGTGGGTTTCTGTATGAGAGAGAGACAGAGGGAGAGATGTACTATGGGCTGAGGTTTCTCTGTCTAAACTGGTTCACCCACCAGCCAGCCACCACAACCCTATGTAGGCCACCAGTGCCTCTGGCCATTTTTCTGGCTTTGACTTCAATAAAATATGTAATTATAATCACCTACCTCAACTCCTAAATCATCTAGTCAGGTCTGGCCACACAAGAACCTTCCTTATTACCAGTGGTGTAAAATACTTTAAGTAAAAATTCTTGAAAGTACTGTAAGTAGTTTTTTGGGCTGTCTGTACTTTACTATTTACATTTTTGACAACTTTTACTTTTATTTCCCTTCATTCCTAAAGAAAATAATGTACTTTTTGCTCCATACATTTTCCCTGATACCCATAATGACTCGTTATATTCACGCACTTATCAAGAGAACATTCCTGGTCATCCCTACTGCCTCTGATTTGGCGGACTCACTAAACACTCATGCTTTGTTTGTAAATGATGTGTCTGCCCCTGGCTATCTGTAAATAATGAAAAAAATAAAGAAAATGGGGCCGTCTGGTTTGCTTAATATAAGGCAGGGTTCCCCATGTTTTCTGAGCATTTTTTTAATTTCTTTTTTATTGTTGGACATAAGACTTTAAAAACACAAACAAATCAGCTCCAAGTGATTTTAATTTAGGAAATCCGACTGTTTAAAACATTAGGAACACCTGCCCTTTCCATGGCATAGACCAGAGGTAGGATACCCTGCTCCTGGAGTACTGAAAATACTACCCCTGACAGACTGACCAGGTGGAAGCTATGATCCCTTGTTAATGTCACCTGTTAAATCCACTACAATCAGTGTAGATGAGGGGAAGGAAAGGGGGATACCTAGTCAGTTGTACAACTGAATGCATTCAACTGAAATGTGTCTCCGCATTTAACCCAGAGGTGCTGAGGGCTGCCTTAATTGACATCCACGTCTTCGGCGCACGGGATGGGAGGAGACATGTTAAAAAGTTATTTTTAAGTCTTGAGACGGGGATTGTGTATGTGTGCAATTGAGGGTGAGTAGGCAAGACAAAGGATTTAAGTACCTTTGAACATCATATATGGTAGTAGGTGCCAGGCGCACCGTGTGTCAAGAACTGCAACGCTGCTGGGTTTTTCACACTCAACAATTTCCCGTGTGTGTCAAGAATGGTCCACCACCCAAAGGACATCCAGCCAACTTGACACAACTGTGGGAAGCATTGGAGTCAATATGGGCCAACATCCCTGTGGAAAGATTTTGACACCTTGTAGTCCATGCCCTGGTGAATTGAGGCTCTTCTGAGGGGAAAAGGGGGCATCTCAATATTAGAAAGGTGTTCCTAATATTTTGTACCCTCAGTGTACGCGATAGTATACAAATGTAAGCAAGGTTTGAAATAATGTTTTAGTCAAGTATTATATCTGTTTAGGCTTCTTGCGTTCAGTTTGCAGTCTTCAAATTATTTTGAACTGTTCCGGCCCCCTGTTCATCTAGATGATGATCTCTGATATTTGAAATGATTTATACTTTTACTTTTGATGCTTAAGTATATTTTAGCAATTACATTTATTTTTGATACTCAAGCATATTTAAAACCAAATATTTTTTTAGTTTTACTCAAGTAGTATTTTCCTGGATGACTTTTACTTGAGTCATTTTCTATTAAGGTATCTTTACTCAAGCATGACAATGGGGTACTTTTTACACCACTGCTTATTACCCTGCCTTGTTATAGTGTTATTTTGTTAGTTTGCTGACAACCTGGTTGATTAACAATATTGGGTTGTTAACACGTTTGTTTTTTATATAAATAAATGTGGGACACAAAAAAAGGCAGTGTAGAGCACAATTGCACATCATGCTTGGCTCTAATAACTTTTGAAAGATTGTTCCGAAGTTTGCCTCCCAAAAATGTATTTTCCTATAAATGAAGTCGCACAAAAATGTATTTTCGTACGAATTAAGTCACACAAAAATGCATGAAATACTTCTTGTACATATTTGCACTAATTGAGTGTGAGATTGTGTTGATGAGAGAGACGTAGTGCGCAATTTTCACCGACCACTTTTGGCTCGTGACCCTACATTCAGAACTACTGGCTATAAAATATACAAAAGCACCGGAAAATCCCTTTAAAATTGTCTCAATCATTTGAAATGATATTATACTATATGGTAATTTTGTGTATAACCTTAATGCCAAAGTATTCACAGATATTAGTATTCACGGATATCACGGATATTAGTACTCAGAAATATCTCAAAACTCCAAGTAAGCATCAAGCTGATTACAAGCTTGTTATAAGGCCCCAGCTTCCTATAACCATTAAGGGAAAAGGAAAAGCATCAGCAGTGTAATGTCCAGATGACAATTTCCTTCCAAATGTATCTCTTCTGCATGCGTTTGCCCTGGGGCCCTTGTGTTATCAATTTGACACAGATAGCCATAAATCAAAGACTTATCTTCTCCCGCCATGACACTATAACCCCACTTTACAGCCAAAACATTAGCTTGGGGTTTAGCTGGGAGGAGGGGAGGGGGGGATAGCTTGACTGGCAGAACCGAAAGATTACATTCTCCTCTGACTGTCCTGTCGCTCCTACCACAGACAGAAAAAGACAGAGCTGCAGAGATGGGCTCGTTGTGCAACACTGACAGTTTGCATGCTGGGATAGCCCCGGGGTGCCTGTCATTTGCGGTCCTGATTTATGCCCTCTTTCCTGTTTAGCCAGCTCAAGTTCTGCCTGTCTGTGTGTGTGTGTGGTGCGACCGCCTGCCAGCATATAAATGAAAACCACACACACGCACACTGCCATGCACTAATTCGTTTCTGTTCTGGTACTCACCAGTACTCTTGTATCTCTGGCATTTTGTTTGTTTGTCGCAGTGATCTTGTGAGAGATGGCTGGCATGTTCTGGATGTATGTGTGTGTCTGCTATAACACTCCCTATAAATATACAGTCAGCTCCAAAAGTATTGGGACAGTGGATTTTTGTTGTTGTTTTGGCTCTGTACTCCAGCACTTTGGATTTGAGCTTTAATTAACCGTTTGTGAAATTACAGCAGTTTTTGTACAGTGTCGTCATCGTCCCCCCCCCCCCCCCCCCCCCCATTTTAGTATTGTAACAAATGAATTGTGAGTAATGATAAGTGAGAAAGTATTACAATTTTATTTATTTAACCTTTATTTAACCAGGAAAAGCCCATTGAGACCCAGAGTCTCTTTTTCAAGGGAGACCTGGTCAAGAAGGCAGCAACAACCAATACATTACAGAATTAAAACATACAACAACATGATCCAGCATAAACAAAGCATTTACACTCCTCTGTAACAGTCTCCCATCAATATGTTAAATTCATTCAGTGGCACTAACATATCTCGATGGAGCATGGATTGTAGATTATTCCATGTGTCTGGTGCACAAGAAGAGAAGGCAGTCTTGCCTAATACTGTGAATGTCCTGGGGACTTTAAGTAGCAAGCACCTAGTAGACCGGGTATGGTAACTGCTGGTGGTGAAGTAGACTACAGAGGTAAAGAGTGAGTTTTGTAGATGAACACATACAAATGTATCTTTCTGCGCAGATAAAGTGAGGTCCAACTTACCATTTGGTACAATGGTGGGTGAGTGTCTTGGCATTTGTAATAAAGCACAAGGATGCATGATAAACAGAGTCCAGTCTCTGTAAGACAGAGGAGGCTGCATGCATATACAACAAGTCACCATAATCATTTACAGAGAGAAAAGTGGCCTGAACAAGCTTCTTTCTAGCCATAAGCAGGAAGCAAGCCTTGTTACGAAAATAAAAACCCAATTTCAATTTAAGCTTTGTCACAAGATTATCCACATGAACTTTAAAGGACAACTTGTCATCCAACCAAATACCTAGGTATTTGTCGGGTGACACTTTCAATGGATAAGCCACCAGATGTGACAATGCTAACCTTCTCTGGCAGAGTTCTAGCTCTGATAAAGGTCATGAATTTAGTTTTTTGTACATTCAAGACCAGTTTGAGACCATAAAGGGAGGCCTGCAGTGACTGAAAAGCAGTCTGGAGCTCTTCAACAGCCTGAACCAGAGAAGGAGCACATGAATATATAACTGTATCATCTGCGTATAGATGTAACTTTGCTGGTCGCGTCCCATAACGGAGGTTAGCATTTTGGGAGGGTATGATATTTAGGCTTCTAACTGTCTCATTCCCGATTCATTCAGGACTATCAGTAATCATGGTAGCATCCACATGAATGTAGACATGTTTAGAAACATTTTCTATTCTTATTTACAGTAAAAGTGACTCCAAAATGACACAATACATTATTTACCATTCATTTCTATTGGGCACAAAACCATCTGAAACACAGCCAAACCAAACAGCAAATGCGTCCAACAAGTTTGTAGAGTCAGAAACGTGATGTAATGATTGCGTGCTGGGAATATGGGACCGAATACTTAACTTTTGACTACTTTAATACACATAGAAGTGAATTTGTTCCAATACGTTTGGTCCCCTAAAATGTGGTGGACTATGTACAAAAAGTGCTGTAGTTCACCCGGTATGGATGAAAATACCCTCAAAATAAAGCTGACAGTCTGCATTTTAAACTCCATAGTCATTGTCTTTCAAATACAAAGTTCTGAGTACAGAGCCAAAACAACATAATTGCCACTGTCACAATACTTGAGGAGCTTGCTGTTGTAGAACCCGAGAGAAGAGCGTTCCAAATGTATACCTCTGTGCACACGAAATTACTCCCACCGTTTTAACATGACAGTTCTATAATAGGGACGTCAGTCTCACGGCCGGGTGGCAAATCTCAGGATCCATGCACGTAGGCCAGTGTGTGTATATATATATATATATATATATAACTACAGTAATTTGTGTATGTAATGTAGCCCTTTGGCCCTGTGTCTTACGTTATGACAGATGAGCTCAGTGCCAGAGTATAGGCAGGGTGATCATTATGTGGAGGCCTATACTGTTGCAACAGTATCCTGTTGTGTTAGGCACTCACCTTTACCCAGTGACGAAATATCTCTCCGTCCCTGCCCCTGCCACTTCCACTGGCTGTGATGGGAAAGTCAAGAGGACATGAACTTGGGGAGAAATGCCAACTTTCCCTGTAAATATGGAGGAGTTCCAGGAGTAGGGTAGTCATCCTTTCCCTGCTGTGGCTGACTCTTACAGTAAGTGACCATGAGACAATGAGAAACAGCCAGGGCTGCACCATCCGCGCCAGCAGGAGGGGGGAGTTTCACAAAGCCCTGATAAGAATATTAACTTCAGACACTGTGTGCTCGCCCTCCTCTCGACCAGTCCAGGGGAGGATGTCTTGATGGTGGTGTTGCTGATTGTGACAGTGCATCTGCTATGTTCTGTTGTGCTCTCCCAATGCAGGCTGAACAGGCCAGGGTCTTCATTAAAAGTGTGTTAGGTTGCCTCCCCCGTGCTCCGGCCTCACCCATCTCTCCTCACCTTCCCTGGCCTGAGATCTCTCCGCTCGCACCCCAAGCCAACAGTCCACCTCACTTCAGCACTGACGTCCAACAAAAACAGCAGGACCTGGGAGAACCCATGGATCACATTTTCCATAATACCTGGTTGTGCACATCTACCCTAAACCTCCCACATGCACACTATTATTCTCTCTCTCTCTCTCTCTCTCTCTCTCTCTCTCTCTCTCTCTCTCTCTCTCTCACACACACACTAGATTTTCTTACAGAACAAAACTCCAGCATCATGTAAGATTTGTATTGTTTTAATGTAATGAAAAATTATTGTTATGCTTCAAATTGTCCAATTAACTTATACAGAGATCTGTGCCGGGCATGAGAGCCCATCCTTGAACAGTATCTATCATTGTATTCATTAGGATGCTGAATGCTTAACTTCAAACTTCAGTCTTCCAATATACATTTTGGTAAGAATCTGGACTGTGGCCCATTGGCCAAAATCCTCTGAGAGAGTCACTGCCTAGAGTCGACTTCAGACTTGACCACATCCACTGGATGCATGATGGACAAAAACCTCAAAATACATGGTTTATTATTCCTTTGTGAGCATTTCTTGATGGTGACTTATAGTGGCAAGTGTTTGTAGGTGTTTTGAAGGTCTGTAGACAGTAGATACAGGTGGTCCAATATTTTAACACACCACAGCACTCTCCACATTATCCTAATACCTCTACTCCTCTTCTTCAGGTATTTCAAACACTAAGTTTACCTGACAACATGATACACCTAAAAAAAGGAGAATGCTTGAGGTTTAGCTGGATATAAAGATGAACTTATGTTGACATTTCCTGGTAGTTGTAATGGATAGCTCATGCTGTGGCGGTTATTGGAAGGCTTTGCCAGTTCCCACAGCCATGCATATGTGGCCCTGGCTGGCGGCAGTTCTGTGAGAGTCTGCTCCACTGTCAGTAAGGGATCTGTACTGTCATTAAGGGCTCTGAACTAAAGGAAAGACAGCATGGCACAGCATGGTAAACCGGGCTAGACGGCATAGTAGACAGTGTTAGACAGCATGGTAGACAGTGTTAGACAGCATGGTAGACAGGGTTAGACAGCATGGTAGACAGTGTTAGACAGCATGGTAGACAGTGTTAGACAGCATGGTAGACAGTGTTAGACAGCATGGTAGACAGTGTTAGACAGCATGGTAGACAGGGTTAGACAGCATGGTAGACAGGGTTAGACAGCATGGTAGACAGGGTTAGACAGCATGGTAGACAGGGTTAGACAGCATGTTAGACAGGGTTAGACAGCAGTGTTAGACAGGGGTTAGACAGCATGGTGCAGCATGGTAGACATGATTAGACAGCATGGTAGACATGATTAGACAGCATGGTAGACATGATTAGACAGCATGGTAGACATGATTAGACAGCATGGTAGACAGGGTTAGACAGCATGGTAGACAGGGTTAGACAGCATGGTAGACAGGGTTAGACAGCATGGTAGACAGGGTTAGACAGCATGGTAGACAGTGATTAGACAGCATGGTAGACAGGGATAGACAGCATGGTAGACAGGATTAGACAGCATGGTAGACAGGGATAGACAGCATGGTAGACAGGATTAGACAGCATGGTAGACAGGGTTAGACAGCATGGTAGACAGGGTTAGACAGCATGGTAGACAGGGTTAGACAGCATGGTAGACATGATTAGACAGCATGGTAGACAGGGATAGACAGCATGGTAGACAGGATTAGACAGCATGGTAGACAGGGATAGACAGCATGGTGCAGCATGGTAGACAGTGATTAGACAGCATGGTGGACAGGGTTAGACAGCATGGTAGACAGGATTAGACAGCATGGTAGACAGGATTAGACAGCATGGTAGACAGGGTTAGACAGCATGGTAGACAGGATTAGACAGCATGGTAGACAGGGTTAGACAGCATGGTGGACAGGGTTAGACAGCATGGTGGACAGGGTTAGACAGCATGGTGGACAGGGTTAGACAGCATGGTGGACAGGGTTAGACAGCATAGTAGACAGGGTTAGACAGCATGGTGCAGCATGGTAGACAGTGTTAGACAGCATGGTAGACAGTGTTAGACAGCATGGTGGACAGGGTTAGACAGCATGGTAGACAGGGTTAGGCAGCATGGTAGACAGGGTTAGACAGCATGGTAGACAGGGTTAGACAGCATGGTAGACAGGATTAGACAGCATGGTAGACAGGATTAGACAGCATGGTAGACAGTGTTAGACAGCATGGTAGACAGGGTTAGGCAGCATGGTGGACAGGATTAGACAGCATGGTGGACAGGGTTAGACAGCATGGTGGACAGGGTTAGACAGCATGGTGGACAGGGTTAGACAGCATGGTGGACAGGGTTAGACAGCATGGTGGACAGGGTTAGACAGCATAGTAGACAGGGTTAGACAGCATGGTGCAGCATGGTAGACAGTGTTAGACAGCATGGTAGACAGGGTTAGACAGCATGGTAGACAGGATTAGACAGCATGGTGGACAGGATTAGACAGCATGGTGGACAGGGTTAGACAGCATGGTGGACAGGGTTAGACAGCATGGTGGACAGGGTTAGACAGCATGGTAGACAGGGTTAGACAGCATGGTGCAGCATGGTAGACAGTGTTAGACAGCATGGTAGACAGTGTTAGACAGCATGGTGGACAGGGTTAGACAGCATGGTAGACAGGGTTAGGCAGCATGGTAGACAGGGTTAGACAGCATGGTAGACAGGGTTAGGCAGCATGGTAGACAGGGTTAGACAGCATGGTAGACAGTGTTAGACAGCATGGTGCAGCATGGTAGACAGGATTAGACAGCATGGTAGACAGGATTAGACAGCATGGTGGACAGGGTTAGACAGCATGGTAGACAGGGTTAGACAGCATGGTAGACAGGGTTAGACAGCATGGTAGACAGGGTTAGACAGCATGGTAGACAGGGTTAGACAGCATGGTAGACAGGGTTAGACAGCATGGTAGACAGGGTTAGGCAGCATGGTAGACAGGGTTAGACAGCATGGTAGACAGGATTAGACAGCATGGTAGACAGTGTTAGACAGCATGGTAGACAGGATTAGACAGCATGGTAGACAGGGTTAGACAGCATGGTGGACAGGGTTAGACAGCATGGTAGACAGGGTTAGACAGCATGGTGGACAGGGTTAGACAGCATGGTAGACAGGGTTAGACAGCATGGTAGACAGGGTTAGACAGCATGGTAGACAGGGTTAGACAGCATGGTAGACAGGGTTAGACAGCATGGTAGACAGGGTTAGACAGCATGGTACAGCATGGTAGACAGGGTTAGACGGCATGGTAGACAGTGTTAGACAGCATGGGTAGACAGTGTTAGACAGCATGTTAGACAGGATTAGACAGCATGGTAGACAGTGTTAGACAGCATGGTAGACAGGATTAGACAGCATGGTAGACAGTGTTAGACAGCATGGTAGACAGGGTTAGACAGCATGGTAGACAGGGTTAGACAGCATGATGTAGCATGGTAGACAGGGTTAGACAGCATGATGCAGAATGGTAGACAGTGTTAGACAGCATGATGCAGAATGGTAGACAGTGTTAGACAGCACGATGCAGAATGGTAGACAGTGTTAGACAGCATGATGCAGAATGGTGCGGGATGGTAGATGGAGATCTAGACAGATAGTGTCTGATGGATCACTAAGGGTTGTTGCTTTTAGCTGCGTTATCTAAAAAAATGGCTCAATTGTCTTGTTCTTGGGTCAGATACTTGGTTTTTAGTTTTTTTTGCTGTCAACAAGAATATATAATTTAGTTGAATATTAACAGGTATTAGGCACAACACAAGCAACTCCCCTCCAAGTCTCCGACCACTACCTTGTATCCTTTTCCCTCTCGCTCTCATCCAACACTTCTCACTCTGCCCCTACTCGGATGGTATTGCGCCGTCCCAACCTTCGCTCTCTCTCTCCCGCTACTCTCTCCTTTTCCATCCTATCATCTCTTCCCTCTGCTCAAACCTTCTCCAACCTATCTCCTGATTCTGCCTCCTCAACCCTCCTCTCCTCCCTCTCTGCATCCTTTGATTTCCTCTGTCCCCTATCCTCCAGGCCGGCTCGGTCCTCCCCTCCTGCTCCGTGGCTCGACGACTCACTGCGAGCTCACAGAACAGGGCTCCGGGCAGCCGAGCGGAAATGGAGGAAAACTCGCCTCCCTGCGGACCTGGCATCCTTTCACTCCCTCCTCTCGACATTTTCCTCTTCTGTCTCTGCTGCTAAAGCCACTTTCTACCACTCTAAACTCCAAGCATCTGCCTCTAACCCTAGGAAGCTCTTTGCTACCTTCTCCTCCCTCCTGAATCCTCCCCCCCCCCCCCCCCCCTCCTCCCTCTCTGCGGATGACTTCGTCAACCATTTTGAAAAGAAGGTTGACGACATCCGATCCTCGTTTGCTAAGTCAAACGACACCGCTGGTCCTGCTCACACTGCCCTACCCTGTGCTTTGACCTCTTTCTCCCCTCTCTCTCCAGATGAAATCTCGCGTCTTGTGACGGCCGGCCGCCCAACAACCTGCCCACTTGACCCTATCCCCTCCTCTCTTCTCCAGACCATTTCCGGAGACCTTCTCCCCTACCTCACCTCGCTCATCAACTCATCCTTGACCGCTGGCTACGTCCCTTCCGTCTTCAAGAGAGCGAGAGTTGCACCCCTTCTGAAAAAACCTACACTCGATCCCTCCGATGTCAACAACTACAGACCAGTATCCCTTCTTTCCTTTCTCTCCAAAACTCTTGAACGTGCCGTCCTTGGCCAGCTCTCTTGCTATCTCTCTCAGAATGACCTTCTTGATCCTAATCAGTCAGGTTTCAAGACTGGGCATTCAACTGAAAACTGCTCTTCTCTGTGTCACGGAGGCACTGCTAAAGCTAACTCTCTCTCCTCTGCTCTCATCCTTCTAGACCTATCTGCTGCCTTTGATACCGTGAACCATCAGATCCTCCTCTCCACCCTCTCCGAGCTGGGCATCTCCGGCGCGGCCCACGCTTGGATTGCGTCCTACCTGACAGGTCGCTCCTACCAGGTGGCGTGGCGAGAATCTGTCTCCGCACCACGTGCTCTCACCACTGGTGTCCCCCAGGGCTCTGTTCTAGGCCCACTCCTATTCTCGCTATACACCAAGTCACTTGGCTCTGTCATATCCTCACATGGTCTCTCATATCATTGCTATGCAGATGACACACAATTAATCTTCTCCTTTCCCCCTTCTGACAACCAGGTGGCGAATCGCATCTCTGCATGTCTGGCAGACATATCAGTGTGGATGACGGATCACCACCTCAAGCTGAACCTCGGCAAGACGGAGCTGCTCTTCCTCCCGGGGAAGGACTGCCCGTTCCATGATCTCGCCATCACGGTTGACAACTCCCTTGTGTCCTCCTCCCAGAGTGCTAAGAGCCTCGGCGTGACCCTGGACAACACCCTGTCGTTCTCCACTAACATCAAGGCGGTGACCCGTTCCTGTAGGTTCATGCTCTACAACATTCGCAGAGTACGACCCTGCCTCACACAGGAAGCACAACTCATCCAGAACGGCGCAGCCCGTCTGGTGTTCAACCTTCCCAAGTTCTCTCACGTCACCCCGCTCCTCCGCTCTCTCCACTGGCTTCCAGTCGAAGCTAGCATCCGCTACAAGACCATGGTGCTTGCCTACGGAGCTGTGAGGGGAACGGCACCTCCGTACCTTCAGGCTCTGATCAGGCCCTACACCCAAACAAGGGCACTGCGTTCATCCACCTCTGGCCTGCTCGCCTCCCTACCTCTGAGGAAGCACAGTTCCCGCTCAGCCCAGTCAAAACTGTTCGCTGCTCTGGCACCCCAATGGTGGAACAAGCTCCCTCACGACGCCAGGACAGCGGAGTCAATCACCACCTTCCGGAGACACCTGAAACCCCACCTCTTTAAGGAATACCTGGGATAGGATAAAGTAATCCTTCTAACCCCCCCTTAAAAGATTTAGATGCACTATTGTAAAGTGGTTGTTCCACTGGATATTATAAGGTGAATGCACCAATTTGTAAGTCGCTCTGGATAAGAGCGTCTGCTAAATGACTTAAATGTAAATGTAAATGTAAGCAATAAACCTGTGTTCTATAGAGTTGATGTTAATGTTCCAGTTTCCACTGTATGTATCCATTACTGTATGGTATGTAACCATGAACTAAAGCTGCAGTCTTGTTTGTTGAGTGTTTTGCACTGGATGGTTGGTGTATCTCCTCTGTGGTGAGAGAGAAGACTATTCTGAGTGAGTGACAGGAAGCTGATTCTAGCTCTATCTACGGTTTGGCTGCATGGTCAGGTCCAACCAACAACAGGACCCGGCTGGGCTGGCCAACCTAAAGCCTTTCTAATTTGGTGATGAGCTGTAAAATGACCTGCTTACCCCTTACCCCTTGGTTGGATGGATAATAGTGATCATAGTACCCCACCCCCCCTTGGACCCAGGGAGACCGGGGCACTGGCACCCAGGTGCACTGGGCTGGCAGACATTGTCATCCACACGAAGTAAACTGAGACACAGCCACCAATAATTGATGAAGATGTAGGGCATAGCATTTGACCAGGCCAGTCAGCAGACACGATCCTGTGGCCCTCCACTGAAGGGTCATAATCCTGCCACCTCCATTAGCTGTAATTGATTTAACCACAGACGCCCCTCCTTCCTCCTCTCCCCTCCTCTTCCTTCCCTCCATCGACCGTCTGCATTCTCTTCCTCCTCCCTCCCATCGCATTAGCTATAGGTAGATGAAGTGGTTCTTTCTCTCCCACTTCTTTTTGGTTTTTCAGCTGTGGTTGATGTAAAATCATAATTCATGACCATGTGTGTGGTCGGAGGCATATTTCCAAGCCCTCATAAAGACAATACGTCACACTGTACTTGAATTCTTCTTCATGCCAAATTCTTCCTCGGTCCCTAATAGTATTTTTTTACCGAACACCTGTGATCTTGTATTCTTTATTGTTTCATTTAGGAGTGAGGGGGAATGGCTCAATGTAGCCATCTTCCAGGCTTAATCCATGGCCCCAAAAGAGGTTTAAAACACTCTGGTTTCATCTAATCTTCTCGCTCAGACCCAGCCGAGCTTGAAACCTCCTCTTTTCTATGATAGGAATGGACAAATAAAGGTCTCTCCCAGCACACTCATGAAAGGACACTGTGTGTTCTGTGGATTAGGGGCTTGTGTTTTTTTCTCTTTCTC
The DNA here is from genome assembly GCF_965601325.2 of Salmo salar. Classification (NCBI taxonomy): domain Eukaryota; kingdom Metazoa; phylum Chordata; class Actinopteri; order Salmoniformes; family Salmonidae; genus Salmo; species Salmo salar. The sequence continues at coordinate 13,223,826 of NC_138314.1, read as the reverse complement.
AATTAGACTGAAAATATATATATTTTTTAAATAAAGAGTCTCCTGTTTGCTCAGTATTATACCTTTCCAAAGGTTTTGCAGATTCTACTCGTCTATTTTCAAACCTCAGCTGTGCTCTCCAGAAACAGCATATTCTGTCTTTGAAGGGACTCAGGATCTCTCAATGTTTTTGATGCATGTCAAATCCAGGTTTCAGATTGAACATATTCAGAGAATATTTAGATTGCACTGCTAAATTGTCAGTGGTATCATTAATAACTACCTTACAAGTTGAGTGGCTTTTATGGGGCTTCTTATTTTCATATGCTATGACTGAATCTGAGAGATTTAATAAATGTGAAATTTGTATTATCCTTGGGCTATTCATATAGGCCTACACTCAGATTCAGACGTGTTTGGTTGTGCCATTAATTAATTGTAAACACAGCACACATCTGATATAATATATAATGAATTATATTCTGTTATGTTATATTATCATGATAATGTCTCTTTAGTATTGTATTTACTGTAGGCTAATATTTTGAAATTCAAACTGTTTCATTTACACTACGAGAGAAAAGGGCACTCAGTTGGCGTTGGTCCAGCCAAAAGCTCAATGGTCCAGCCTGTCAGCGCATGAACTGCAACAACAAAAAATGCAGGCACTGGTAAGGACGACTGAAAAGAAGGGTCCATCAAGTTCAACCGGCGCTTGTTTTGCTTCGATTCCCCACGCTTTGCTAAGGTACCTTCCTTGACACCTTTCAAATTACATGCACATTGATAATGTATCGTTTTTCCCTATTGTTAGTATCACTGGTATTTGGACTCACGTTAAAGAGCTAGTGCTGTGTTTTGTTTGCAAATGTTGCTAGCCTGTGGACTTAGCTAGCTAATAAGCACACTGCATTGGAAAGCCTGTGCTAGCTAGGCTAACGTTAGCTGGGATAGAAGCTTCTAGCTAGTAGTTCAATATTAATTTCTTAAACGTTGACAATACATACAATTGTAGTTTAACTGCATCTGTATAGGTAAGTCAGGCTAGATTGCGTTGTTTACAGCAAACTCTTAGATATGAATCCCTGCTAGATCCCTGCTTCCTGTTCAACACCAACATCAGTAACAGACTATCAAGGAAGACTAGTGTCACACAGTTTGTTATGCACGCACTTTAAACATGTCATGAGAATGTGTAATACAAGAGTGCAGATGAGAACAGTGATTAAATTGAGAGCCCAAAAAAAAAGTTATTGTTTAACTAGTTAGTCGATTTTATTGATTTGTTATGTCTTGGAGAGGGCACGTGGTTAACCAGAGGAGTACAGCAGTGGTGTAGGCTGGTGATGAATAGCAGCCAATCCTCTTGTCCTGCTATCCTGAAGTGTGCAGGTAAAACCCCAAGAGGAGGGAATTGGTGATAATACAAACAGATAAGACAGAGGTACCTGTTGCCCTAAGTCAGGACGATGCAGCGACAAAGTGCTCCATCAGTGCCTGCCTGCCTGATTGAGGCTTGTATGGTATTAGAGTCCCTTATCTACCATGGCCCCAGTTCAGCAGTCACGCCATTGACGGGAACAATGCCTCCTCTTCCCCCCCATTGGCGCCGTGAATGACAGTGGGCGTGGGTGCACTTGTGTCTGACTTTACCCTCTATCTAGGCTAGCTGCCGCTGGGTTGGGGTGTCATGTTATTCCAGTCCAGATACCCTCACCACCAGCCGATCAGTCACACAATAAAAGGGCGTGTGTCCCTTCCACTTCCTATGCTGTTGAATAAACTGGAGTTTTATCATGGACCCGGGTCTCCATTCAGCTCGTTGGTTTCCTCCTCGGGAGAATCTGATAGTATTGGCAGGGATGTGGGGAGGGTCTTGGGAAGAAAGGCTGACTAATGGTTAAAGAGTCAAGGCAGCCTGGCCCCCAGTGAAGTGGAAATACCCATGGAGGATAAGGGAAATGCAAGATAAGACCTCCGAGGCGCAAATTGAAGATGGAAGAACCGTCCATGTTTACTTTTCGTCAGCCAACAAGTTGAGTAGGCCTAACGAACAGCAAAAGCACTAGCCTATATTAATCTACTATCCCCTATAGTACAAAAGTTGACCTATTCTATTATGCGAGAAATAAATATTACAAACATAGTACAGCTGTCCCCGACTAAAAAAAATATTGCTCGACCGAGAATCGTCCTGTTCTTTCAACCAATCGATTGGTCGAAATGTTTAAACTTGTTTTCCATATATTTATTTTATTTAGTTAACCTTTATTTAACCAGGAAAAGTCCATTGAGACCGAGTCTCTTTTTCAATGGTGGGCAGCAACAATCAATACATTACATCATTAAAACATAGAACAACATGATCCAGCATAAACAAAGCATTTACACTCCTCTGTAACAGTCTCCCATCAATATTTAAAATTAATTCAGTGGCACTAACATATCTAGATGAAGCAAGGATTGTAGATTATTCCATGCGTCTGGTGCACAAGAAGAGAAGGCAGTCTTGCCTAATACTGTGAATGTCCTGGGGACTTTAAATCGCAAGCACCTAGTAGACCGGGTATGGTAACTGCTGGTGGTGAAGTAGACCAGACTACAGAGGGAAAGAGTGAGTTCACCCAAAAGGGCTTTGTAGATGAACACATACAAATGTATCTTTCTGCGCATTTAAAGTGAGGTCCAACCTACCATTTGGTACAATGTGCAATGGTCGGTGAGTGGCTTGGCATTTGTAATAAAGCGCAAGACAGACAAGGCAGCCTGGCCCCCAGTGAAGTGGAAATACCCATGGAGGATAAGGGAAATGCAAATTAGTGTTTGAATAAAATCAACTACATATGCACTGAGCCTGTCTGATGCTTTAACGCGTTGTGTGTGCTGAAGCTGCCACATCATTTTATCCGTAAATTGTATTACTTGTTTCAGACTGAACATTTCTGTTACCGAAATCCCTAATTTGTTTAGGAAAAACATCCCCTATTCCCACAACCCTTGCTCTCTTTACACAAAACATGTAAGCATCGCATGCATGTGACCAATAGGGCCTGACCTATAGCATATCATAATCACATCAATAAATTGGTTATAACAAACTCTGAACACAGTAACACATGACAGTAAAATAGATGCGGAGGACGTGAAAAATTTACTTGAAACGGGCAAATGTTTACTGGTTGCTCAGGAGTGAAAGGGGAAGTCAGATCTGTGGAAGACATTGAGTTAGTTGTGGAAACTACTGGAGATCCAGATAAAGGAGGGTATAGGAGCAAGAGTTGCGAGAGGTATTGTGTGTCATGAAGTTGATGTTAGATTACAATATACATTTTTCTCACCGTTTGGAACAGTGTAAACAACACTAAATAAATAAATGTACCGGAGTGTCGTTTCTAACGAGAGGAAAAAAGATATCTAAAGTCTTTATTACAGAAAAAAAACTGTTGCATGCGTTCGTGAATTGCCGTTTATTTATTGTTTAGGCTAATTATTCAAAGCTGAAAGCTCCCTTTTTGATATTTATTTAAAAACTGAAATGCTTGATTGCATTTCAAGCATGAATGTCTTGTGATTGCATGGACGAATGAATGAATGATTGATTGATACACTAGGCCAGGGCTGCCCAATCCTCTTCCTGGAGATCTACTGTCCTGTGGGTTTTCTGTCCAACCCTAATTTAACACACCTGGTTCTACTTATTAGCTGCTCAACAAGACCTTGACTAGCTGAATGAGAGACGCTAAATTATGGTTGGACTGAAAACCTACAGGACAGTAGATCTCCAGGAAGTGGGTTGGGCAGCCCTGCACTTCACTATATATTGAAATATAGTCCTAAGTAAGTTACGGTATTAAGACCAAACAGGATGCACTCTTAGGCCTACAGCTCGATGGTGGTTATACAAGGATACTATACTAAGCCTACTAATGATAACGACATGACATTATTATGATGATGATCATAATAATAGTAATTATAACAATAAGGAGATCAAGAAAAAGGAGGGTATAGGAGCGAGAGCCTCCTTCGAACAGTGTAAAGAACACTGAATAAATGATAAGCAATACCAGTCTGTTATAACCAAATAAATTGTAAAGCCTTTATTACAGCATAGCAAAGATTAAAAAACAGCTGAATCTGTGAACTTGCTTTATCCAACATTTTGCCATTGCATGAGGCTTGGTGCTCGCGGAATCAGTAAGCTATTAAACAAACACTCAAACAGGCAACAAAAGCAAAATCTGTCTAATTTCTGTAGATCAATATGGACTATTTATAAAGCCAGGCACATTTTAACAGTTAGGCTATTGATTGTAGACTTAATTAAGTTTCGTTTCCTCTCTCCTCAATTTTCTTAGACAATTAGGCTTAGGCAAGGGCTGTTTCCTTGTCTCTGCTGCTGCTGGCTCCTCCTCTGCTTTTCCCGGGGTTCATTTTCATGCCAGCCAGGTAGGCTATACTCCTGTTGTAAAGAGAAGTAATGTGCTTAATATTAGGAAAGTTGAGAAATAAATATAGTAGGCCTAGCCTATAGAAAGCTGATGGGACCCTCCTCTTTTTATTAGTGGCCATCACTCTGTTTTTCTCCCGCAATTACATAGCCTATAGAAATGTTGCGCAACATGTGCTCATGGGCTCCCATGAAGTGTTTGATTACATTTTTCATACACATTTGCATTGATGTCAGTGATTTAAAGGGACAATAGTACCCGTTAGCAAGGTTGGTAGGCTACTAATGACCATCGGCAGCATCAGAGCTTGGAGAAGCCTAGTTGCTGTGACTAAATGGTCATGTGGGATTTGACTGCGGTCATGACACGTGACCACCGGTGAGGCGGTAATACAGTCACCGTAACAGCCCTAGATGTGGGGAGGCTCTCAGAAGAAAGGCTGACTAATGGTTAGAGTCAATGCAGCCAGGCCCCAGTGAAGTGGGAGTTCCCACGGAGGAACAGCGAGAAAAGGGGGGAAATGCAAGATAAGACTGTTTCGATAAAGAACAATGACTTAATAGCTGAGGTATGATCTCACTAAAGGAGGCATTTCTTAGTTGCCGTGGAACCTACTGTAATGTGTTTAGCCAAGTAGGTCAAACCTGTAGTAGAAATCTATTGTAGTTCATTAAAATGACCTGTAAAAGCAGGCTATTCAGAATGTGGGTGTGAATGCTCTGCAAGGTGCTTGTCACTTTCACCATGCTTATCAAGGCTGAAATGTGATGGTTATAATCAGACCCTGGTCCTGTTCTCTCTACATAATGGGTTTTGTGAGACTGGGTAGTATGTTTTCCGTAACAGCCTCCCTGTGATCTGTATGTCCCGCTCGTATTTTTGAATGGCATAATATGACAGAGGCAGCTCAGGTGGGTAGCTAACTATCATGTGAGAGGCAGCTAGCTTCCAACTCCAAAGAGCCACTGAAGGAATGTGGTCTGGACAGCCGTTATTCCACAACTTTGAAGCCCCCCACTACCCCCCTTCATATAAGCAGCAAGCTCTGCGAAGCAGGGGACATAGGTAGTGGCTGCGTTTGATCTGAAGGTCGCCAGCCCCTTGCCGGTGTTGAGCGATACCTGGCTGGAGGAGCTGGCTCTTATTTAATAACATGAAGGGGAAGCGGACTCTCATAATTAGGCCTAATTACCCCGCAGGTGTTGACAGATGGGCCGAGAAGAGACACGCTGCCTTTATCCACAGACTTAGAGTCAGATTACCAGAGCTGTCTTATCTGTTACAGGGCCAGTAGGAGACTCACTCTTCCCCTGGACTGGCTGCCTGGCTCTTCCCACTAGGACAGACAGGTAGATCTGGTCCGGAGGAGCTCAGGTTTATTAATCAGTCAATGTGATTTATTATTCCCTTCCTCCCCGTCCTACAAATTTAATTAACCATTCTATCATTTCTAGCGGGACCCAGCAGCGGGTGGGCTATATGACAAATATCCTGACTGACCCACTGGTTTTATGGTTATCTGTTGGTTCAATCATTTTTGAAATGTCGGGTATTTCGTTTTATTAACTTGGGGGGTTTTAAGACCTGTGGTTTGCCCAACAGTGACGATCCTCCACAATAGCGTGCGGCCTAGTGTCCTATTTGCCTTCTATAGACCTACTACTACTATCCATTCCTCCACACAAAAGGCGAGCGTGCGAGGCGTGTGTGTGATATATTCTAGAAGGCATTGTTTTGAATTATAATGACCCAACCGAAGCCAGGCGGGCAGGTTGTCCGCTTTGACGCCTTGCTCAATTAGAATGTTTCTCTGTTTTTGTCTTTTGTCTGGCACTGTAGTCATACATGGAAATGTTGTCCTTGTTCACTTTTTTTCAAACTCATTTCAGTTGAGAGGTAGCTAAGGGTTAAGGCTTTGCCATACATGTTAAATAACATCAACGCATCCACTTAATGGAAACGCAACATCGCTATCAGCGAAGGTGATTGGAGATACGGACTATCCTGCTGGCATACAGGCACTGCTCTGCCTGTCCCGTCCTTTCCACCCGCCTCGCTCTGTTTGTTCCGCCCACCCGCTTCTGGTGAGTTTTTCCGCTTAAGTACAGTATTTGCCTTGATTTTACATCAGTTTTCATACAACATTTGGACTAGAATACCATTTACAGCTTTGTTTGCTTGGTTGCCTCCTCAGGTTAGCGTGAAACAATTGAAGAGCCTCTCTGAATGGGTTTGAGTGACACCCTGTCACCGGACTGTTTATTTGTCTAGTTTCACTGCCTCCCACATGTTTGTATTGGGGTTCTTGGGTGACTTGCTAACAACCAACCACCACAACAGCTCCATTGTTGGGGCAATCGCAGGCAGCGGCTCTGGAAATGCTGACGCCACTAAACAGAGAATGAGGACAGTGGACTGAGGAAGCAGTGGTGTGGTAGATGGGGTTGTTTCTATTTCCACCTTCACCATTCTATTGGGGGGGGGGGGGAGGTGCAGGCTGGGTGGTGGGCGTGCAACCTACTTCTGTGATATTTTCCCAACTGCAGTAGTTTCCTTGTCAATCATCCAAACACACTCCCATGCACAGCCAGTGTGTTTGATTGACATGCAGGCGGTTGGTCAGGGGAGGAATGTTCTGAGGCCCAGGCAGTCAGTGTTTGTACAACGAAAGCACAGTGTGGTTCCAAACTAGTTGAGCCTCAGCCCAGCTCCAAGAGCTGTAGGCCTGCAGTAGTACAATAAGGGAAAGGTACCTTAATCCACCTGTTATCAGGGTGAGCCTCCCTGTCACATACAGAAACGGCAACAGAAACAGCATGGCAAAAGCTTTGGAATGTAGCCTGGCCTTCCCGCTCATCCGTTCACAACAACCTCAGGCTTAACTAATATATCTTCACAAACTTCTACGGTTGCCGTTTTGTTCAATTTCTTTATACCCCAATCTAGGTTACTACACAGTGTACAAAATATTAGGAACACCTTCCTAATGTTGCACCCCTTTTTGCCTTCAGAACAGCCTCAATTCGTCGGGGCAGGTGTCGAAAGCTTTTCACAGGGATGCTGTCCCATGTTGACTCCAATGCGTCACACAGTTGTCAAGTTGGCTGGATGTCCTTTGGGTGGCTGACCATTCTTGATACGCACGGGAAACTGTTGAGGGTGAAAACCCAGCAGCGTTGCAGTTCTTGACACACTCAAACCGGTGCGCCTGGCACCTACTGCCATACCCCGTTCAAAGGCAATTAAATCTTTTGTCTTGCCCATTCATCCTCTACCCACTTATACTGAGGAGTGGCTACTGTCTGGCCAGTCTACCATAAAGGTCTGATTGGTGGAGCGCTGCAGAGATGGTTGTCCTTCTGGAAGGTTCTTCCATCTCCACAGAGAAACTCTGGAGCTCTGTCAACCAAGGCCCTTCTCCCCCGATTGCTCAGTTTGACTGGTCGGCCAGCTCTAGGAAGAGTCTTGGTGGTTCCAAACTTTTTCCATTTAAGAATGATGGAGACCACTGTGTTCTTGGGACCTCCAATGCTGCAGAGTTTTTTTGGGTACCCTTCCCCAGATCTGTGCCTTGACACAATCCTGTCTCGGAGCTCTACGGACAATCCCTTCAACCTCATGGTTTGGTTTTGTTCTGAAATGCACTGTCAACTGTGAGACCTATATAGACAGGTGTGTGCCTTTCCAAATCATGTCCAATCAATTGAATTTTTCACAGGTGGACTCTAATCAAGTTGTAGAAATATCTCAAGGATGATCAATGGAAACAGGATGCACCTGAGCTCAATTTCAAGTCTCATAGCAAAGGGTCGGAATACTTATGTAAATAAGGTATTTCTGTTTTTTGCTTTATCATTATGGGGTATTGTGTGTAGATTGATTAGGGGAAAAATATTTAATACATTTCACAAGGCTGAACTTTTCGAATGCACTGTACACAATCCATGTCTCAATTGCCTCAAGGCTAGAAAATCCTTCTTTAACCTGTCTCCTCCCTTTCATCTACACTGATTTTGAAGTGGATTTAACAAGTGACCTCAATAAGGGCTCATATCTTTCACCTGGTCAGTCTATGCAATGGAAATGTTTTGTCCAGTCAGCGCTTTAGATTGTTAGATTGTGGTAAACCTATAATATGCATACGATGTAGGCCTATGTCTCTGGTTAGACTAGTCATTTATGATGATGCAGTGACCGATTCCAGAAGCTTTAGGGGATCCTCTTTCTCTCTGCTTGAGCGGTCAGACCCTGGGTGATGGTGTGATAGTGGTGGCTGGCTGGCTGGCTGGCTGGCTGAAGTGGTAATGGGATAGTGGTGTGGGACTGAGGATGACTGTGGTCTTTGTGAAGGTTCGAGTTAGACGGTGGTACAGGTGCCCTCTTCTTAATTAGGGAGGCTGTCCAGAGGTCTGTCTCTCTCAGCTTCACAGATTAACATGGACAATTGAACCAATAACCTTCTGAAATGAGCTTCTCCAAAATACCTGTGGCTCCAGTTTCAGCGTGTGCCGATGTGGAGGGCAAGGGTTAGCCTATAGGAGTAGGGGTGGGGTGTGATTATAAACTAAGATTGCCGAAAAAGGAGTAATACAAAAGTCTTGAAACAAAGTCGGCCTATTCTCACGTTTCTTACGGAGCGATTTCAGTGCCAACAGAGATTTGTATTTGAATTCCATAATTTTTTACTTTGTATTAAGATAATGAACTTGAATTTGTTTTTCAGTGGCAATTGAATCATTGAATTCATAAATGTAATTTATAGTTTACGATTTGAAACTGAATTGAATGAATTGCATTCGGCTTTAAATTTCCATTTCAATTTATATATTCAATATTTATATATTACATTTCAATATATATGGTATATATAGCATTCATTGTCCGTGTATCAAGTTTACAACCAATTTAAGTTTGTCAGCGTTTCATATATTAAACTTCTCAGGTGCATTCAGATTCACTTTTTAAATTCAGTTTTCTAAATTCAGATTCAAAACCAGAGATAAAATCCTGGTATTTTGCCAGCCAACAAAGATACAGAATCAAACGCTCTCTGTTGTCAACAGCAGCCTCTGGCTTCAGAAACCGCCAATGTGACATGTGGAATTTATTTCCTTCCTATGAATTTGGCTCTAGCGTTTGAACCGTCTTGTCTATAAGCTATTATGACCCCATTCCTGAAAGCTAAGACTCTCCCCTCTATGATGATCACAGGGACTAGCCTTTCCACTCCTTGTTTAATGTGTGACTGACTTGTTTCGAACCAGGTCTCCTGCATTTTACAAGACTGTGTTAGCCCACTTAGCTTAAGCCCATGGGGAGGAGTTCAGGAAGCTGACACAAGTCTTCAAGTCTCCAGCAAGGTTAGGCCTTCTCATCAAAACAGCATGGTTCATCAAACCACCGCAGTTAGATTTCACCCCCCTTTGACCTCACACTCCGAGATCACAGCACCCATATAACTGACTGGGTTTGAAATCAGGCCTACTGCCCAACAACACTTTCCGGAGGATCTGTGCACCCCATTTAATGAGAGTGCAACAGAGGTGGTTTGGTGGTCCATGCATGTGATGAGCAACCTTGCCTGAGACCTGAAGACGTGTTAGTTTGACTGATGCGGTTCTAACCATAGATATAAAACAGTTCTATCTCTGTGGTTCTAACCCAGGTCTCCTGTTCGCCAGACAATGCAAGTTGCTCATCAAGCAAGCGTGGTCACTGAACCACCTGTCTTACACATCACCCCCCTTTGACGACCTCCTTGAATAGACGAATCCTAGTCATAGGACCAATCCTTAGGTTTTAGCTCAGCAGGCTAACACAGTCAGTCAGTCACACCCTTATAATAACTACCCTTGCTGGAGACTTGAAACTAACACATGTCAAACGAATACGTCTTCAGGTTGCTCATCACATAAGCATGGATCACCAAACCATGCTCTTTTAAGGAGTAACCTGGCTGTATCTTGACTTGTATTAGTGTAGCAGGTGGAGATCTGTGAAAGTCACTCCTCAGCCTGAAGTTTCGCCCATTACGCAATTGAAGAAGGCCTTTTTTTAATAGCACGATGGGTTGGAATGATTCAGGAGGGTGGCCAAGTGTCTTTCCCGTGGGCAGAGGTCCTAAGTTCGATTCTCCGTATGAGCTGAATCAGGGGGAAGCGGTGCTTGCTAAGCAGCGTGACGTCCCTTACAATGGTGCCACTGGACTCGGATCTACAGTTGTGCTGAGCTCAACCACTAGGGTCACTGTGGAGTGAGTTTGGGGGGGTGAATGTAGCAGATGGGGTTCTGTGAAACTCATTCATCAGCCTGAAGTGTCACCCCTTGTGCAAATTGAAGAAGGCCTTTTCAATAGTGTGTTGGGTTGGAACGCCTCAGGAGGTTGGTCACATGTGTTTGCGAGGCAGATGTCCTGAGTTCGAGCCTCGGGAAGAGCGGAATCGGGGGGGGGGGGTCTACTTGTTAAGAAAGCAGCTTGTTGTCCTTTACGTGAACCTCCTGAACGTTACAGGGTTATTGAACTATATTTTTATGGTGGCCAAATTAAGTTTAATACAATTTCTTTTTTATACACGCCATTCTAACGTCTCCTGCACGGCCTTTGATTATCATAAAGGTGAACAGAAGACACGTCCATGTTCAAGAGAGTCTTCGCTTTCAGGAATGGGGTCATAATAGCTTATAGCCAAAACGGTTCAAACGCTAGATACAAATTCATAGGAAGAAAATCTGTTCATAATGTCACATTGGCTTCAGAACCGCCAGAAGCTGCTGTTTACCATACAGAGCGTTTTGATTCTGTTGAATCTGTTCTCTACCTTTCCTGACTGGAAAAGTACCAGGATGTTGTTTCTTGTTTTGAATCAGAATTGAATTGAATATATGAAACTTTGATAAACTTGAAATTATCCAACTCAGGAAAAAAAGAAATGTCCCTTTTTCAGGACCCTGTCTTTCAAAGATAATTAGTAAAAATCCAAATAACTTCACAGATCTTCATTGTAAAGGGTTTAAACACTGTTTCCCATGCTTGTTCAATGAACCATAAACAATTAATGAACATGCACCTGTGGAACGGTCGTTAAGACACTAACAGCTTACAGACGGTAGCCAATTAAGGTCACAGTTCTGAAAACTTAGGTCACTAAAGAGGCCTTTCTACTGACTCGGAAAAACACCAAAAGAAAGATGCCTAGGGTCCCTGCTCATCTGCGTGAACATGCTTTAGGCCTAAGAGAGCGCTACAGGGAGACAGGACGGACAGCTGATCGTCCTTGCAGTGGCAGATCACGTGTAACAACACCTGCACAGGATCGGTAGATCCAAAAATCACACCTGTTGGACAGGTACAGGATGGCAGCAACAACTGCCCGAGTTACACCAGGAACGCACAATCCCTCCATCAGTTCTCAGACTGTCTGCAATGGGCTGAGAGAGGTTGGACTGAGGGCTTGTAGGCCTGTTGTAAGGCAGGTCCTCACCAGACATCACTGGCAACAACGTCGCCTACGGGCACTAACCCACCGTCGCTGGACCAGACAGCACTGGCAAAAAGTGCTTTTCACTGACGAGTCGCGGTTTTGTCTCACCAGGGGTGATGGTCAAATTTGCGTTTATCGTCGAAGGAATGAGTGTTACACCGAGGCCTGTACTCTGGCACCGAATCGATTTGGAGGCGGAGGGTCCGTCATGGTCTGGGGCGGTGTGTCACAGCATCATCGGACTGAGCTTGTTGTCATTGCAGGCAATCTCAACGCTGTGCGTTACAGGGAAGACATCCTCCTCCCTCATGTGGTACCCTTCCTGCAGGCTCATCCTGACATGACCCTCCAGTATGACAATGCCACCGGCCATACTGCTCGTTCTGTGCGTGATTTCCTGCAAGACAGGAATGTCAGTGTTGTGCCATGGCCAGCGAAGAGCCCGGATCTCAATCCTGTTGAGCACGTTTGGGACCTGTTGAATCGGAGGGTGAGGGCTAGGGTCATTCCCCCCAGAAATGTCCGGGAACTTGCAGGTGCCTTGGTGGAAGACAGGGGTAACATCTCACAGCAAGAACTGGCAAATCTGGTGCAGTCCATGAGAAGGAGATGCAATGCAGCTGGTGGCCACATCAGATACTGACTGTTACTTTTGATTTTGACCCCTAGCCTTGTTCAGGGACACATTCCATTTCTTTTAGTCACATGTCTGTGGGACTTGTTCAATTTTTGTCTCAGTTGTTGAATCTTGTTATGTTCATACAAATATTTACACATGTTACGTTTGCTGAAAATAAACAGTTGACAGTGAGAGGACTTTTCTTTTTTTGCTGAGTTTAGTTTGTAAACTTGATACACAGACAATGAATGAATATCTACCATATTAAAACTGAATATATTCATGTTGAAATTTGAATAGTCAGTTAAATTGAATTTTAAAACTGCATGCAATGTTAATTCAATTCAGTTTCTAATCATAACTACAAGTTCAATTTATGAGTTCAATGATTCACTTTGTGCATGACAAATTCAAAAAGATTTAAATTCAAAATTGTGGAATTCAAATGAAATTTCTGTTCTCACTAAAATCGATCCATAGTTTCTCAATTGTTATTGTTTCGTTGTCAAATCGGTGTGACTTGACATTGAAACATAATTTCCTCTTTCCATTTTTGTGGTCGGGACGGATTTCCCGAGCAGCCCTACCTACACCAACATAACAGCCTGTGTGCTGCTGCTGCCTTTTGAGAAGCGTATGTTGATCGAAACTCGAGTGAAAATCCTGACTCTCTCTGTGTTTGCAGTAATTAAGCTGTCAAGTGGTGTGATTTAGGACGTATTGAGTAAGATCAGCTCTTATCATGTAGGCCTAGAAGGACGAGGAAGAAGTATCTCATCCGCTTCTTCACCTAATGCCCGCAGGCCTTATTTGTGTAGTGAATAGATAGACTGTCTGTTAGACGTTCTCAAATGATTACCATAATGGAAGATGGCTGAGGATTTGAGGGAAGTATGAAATATAGTCCTTTGACATGGTCCCAAAAATATTTTTATAGCAACAAATTAAGATAGATGCTAAGGCTTGTTTTTTGCACATTATTATTATTATCCCTCTAACTTGCACACATTCCTTCTACAAGAGTCAATTTAATCAGCTCTGTCTGGAGAGTAGTCTTCATTAATCCCCTTTTTGTTAATGGCAGGGTCTTTCTCAATCACAGCTGTCACCGTTGACATCAGCCCAGGCTTGCGTGTTAGCCAAACTCCATCTCACTATCGATTTGGATCTGCACTGATTGGAATAATTCACCTAAATGAAGTTAAAATTACACCCTCATTCCTTTCACTTATTATCAACCCCCTCAATTCCATTGTAATCAGAACAGGATTTACCCAACTCAGTTCAAACAGTCTCCAATGTTTGGTTGACCTCTCTCCTTTTTTAACACAGTTCAGTTGTGACTGCGGGATCTTACTTGTGTTCCAGTGGATGAGATGACTGTGGTGGTGACCTCCAGAGCTTCGAGAGTGACCCAGTGATGGCTCGTCCTGCCCCTTCTCCCCTGTACACCCTGAGGGGGGCTGGATCCCCCCTTAATACCTTGCACTTCGGCTGCTGTGAAGGGGACCCTCCCCTGCTCTTTTCTGGGTAAGGGATCACGCCCCGTCTTCTTAGAACAGCTGAGCTGCATTAGTAGCCAGACACGCAGCTTTTGGCTTTTTAAAAACATGTCCTTGTGAATGGTTGGATATATGATTATTGTTTTTGAAAACATCTCATACGTAACTACATGCAGATGAATCTTTATGACATAAGAATGATAAGGACTTGAATGTTGTGTTGTGTAGCTCAGGCCAGGGGTCAGTCCATGTGTGGAACCTGACCACCAGGAGAGCTGAGAGGGTTCTAGAAGGTCATTCTGGAGCCTCTGTCACCTGGCTTAACACGCTCCACTCCAGAGACACTCTCATCAGGTAATGACGAACTACCTTACTGACAATACCAGGCCTCAACTGCCCATTGCGCATTGTTTAGCTGTATGTAATTAGCCAGGTTCAATGTTAGCATGACACAAGCTGAATTAAATGTAAAAGGATTTGAAAATAACAAAGCTTGGTATACTCTCAGTGCTTGCTCTGTTGACATTGCAGAGAGATTTGTTTTTTTTTGAGCGAGAGAGAGAGAGATCTTCAAGAAAGAACAGGAATTTCAAATGAATATGAAAACCGTATATACTAAAATATGAAAATACTACATGTCACTTGTCAAAATTGATATCCACCTTACCTCTTGTTTTATGTCCTGCGGATTCGAAAAGATGACGAGTGAGCCTGTCAGGTAGACTTAATCCTTACACAGAATCCAGCCTGGTTTACAAGGTGAAATTGTCCAGATTTCTTACTGCTTTTTTTCTGTGGTCTCCATTGATTTAGTCACCCTAATCCTGGCCAACCTACTAGGGTAAAAACTCCAATAACCTTTTGAACTGATTTTGATAGAGACATGAGGTTGGACCGTTGGTTTTCTTAGAGGATTATCTACACAATTAACATATTATTTTACCCACTGGTCAAAAGATCCGTTTTTGATTGGACACCCTATAACAGGAATCATCAACTAGATTCAGCCACGGGCCGATTTTAAAAATAAAAAAATTCTTGAGCAGATGGTCGGGGGGGCCGAAGCATAATTACAAATAATTTGTACACTGCAAATTAAGTGCACGAGCCCAAACGGATATGAATTTTTGACTAAAACATAATAATTTCAAACCTTGCTTACACGAGTGTCTTTCTATTATGTGTGGGAATACTTGAACAGATTTCTTAAATAAAAATCACTTGGAGCTGATTTCCTGGTGTTGTTAAAGTATCTTATGTCCAAAAATGCTCCGAAAATTTTGGGGGGCCAAATAAAACCAGCAGCGGGAAGAATTTGGCCTGCTGGCTGCCCGTTGGGGAACCCTAACCTATACATTTGTAGCCTCACTGCAGGTGCTGTGTTAGCTGTACTCTTTTCTGTAATATGTTAGTGTGTGATTATGATCTGTGTACTTTCGGACAGTCAGGGGCGGGACATGCGTGTGTGCTTGTGGGACCTGGCTGAGGGGCGCGGTGACGTCACGGACGCCCTGTGGACCGGCAGTGTGGGGTTCTGTCGCTGTTCCCTGCTAGAGACTGGCCCTGGGAGATGGCTACTGGCCCACGCTGGAGAAGCCATGGAGGAGGTGAGAGAGGGAGGGGAGGGGGGAGAGAGAGAGGTTTGTGGAAGGGCTTAAGCCTCTCTTATAGAAACTTGTGAGCAGGCGTAGGTTTAGTGCGCATCAGCCAGTGACAGACGAATGATTACACATTTCACCTTAACCCTGCTTTCATGTGAGTTTTTCTTAGTGTGCGCGACAGGCACCTTTATTGCCTTCAGATTCATGTTACTCACCCTGTTCTGATGAAGCCTCACATGAAAGAGACAAATGTGCCACCGCTAACTCCAGCCTATAGAGACAGGCAGGGCGAGGCAACGGGGCGCCTGCAAGACCAGCACCCTCAATAATGCCATTGTGACGGCATTCGTGCGTGCGTGCGTGCGTGCACGCGCACATACAAACCCTCTGTCTTATCACTCTGTCCCGCTCTCCTGTCTCACCCCTGGCTGCCCCACAGTCATCCATGCCTTTCCCACAGTCATCCATGCCTTCCCAGGGGATCCTAATCATAGGTCTAGACCCATGCCTCCACACTCACACACTCAGCTACAAAGCATGGCACGCTGGTGTAGATCTGAGCCAGAGGCGGAGGGAGGGAAGGAGTTGCACCATCAATTTGGGAGGCAGGCAGGTTTAATGTTTCCCCCTCGCTACCTCGTTGCCATCGGATTGCTTCCATTGCAAAAGCATGAATTAAAAGAGTGTGTGTTTTATTTATGGATATCAGTGTGTGCACCTGAGGCACAGCGAGTGAAGCAGCTCCTTAAAGCCCTCTTTGTCTGGCTGGCAAAACATGAGGCACCCCAATTAAAATACAGATCACTCCCTTAAACGGGATGTGGAATCCGATTGGTCCACGTAACGTGACGTGTGCATCGGATTGGTCTGTTGAACAGGATGTTTAATCTGAGCCTTAATGAGGATGTATCTCTCTCTGTTTCTGTGTCAGTCAGAGAGACTGAGTAGTGTAGCCATAGGGGCTGCCTCTCTCTCATTAGATTGAATCTGGGTACAGAGACGGAGTAGCTATAGGGTCTCTCTCTCTCTCGTGGGCTTTCATTAGACTGTGTATTTTATCAGTCAGTACCAGCGTGTCTAGGTCAGGAAGTCGGGTGTTATTGGGATGTATTATAGACTCTAGCTCCGCTCCCCCTGATTTGATCAGAGTCTAATAATAATAAGACGGCCATAAAGTGTAAAGCTGTTATGTCCCAGTCCCGTTGCGTTTCCTGTTGCTGCGCTGAAATGAGGGATTCCAGTTTGAACTTGATTAATGAAAATAAATACATTTAAATGACTGGCACCCGGCCTAAAGTTTGCCTTGTCTCTGTTGTTCATGTTTAGTATTTATTATGGATCCCCATGCCAAGGCAGCAGCTTTTCTTCCTGGGGTCCAAACACATTAAGGCACTTAAATCGCACATAAAACTAAATATAAAACAGTACATGTAACGTTATTACACCACCACATATCTGCATGTTTGATCATCTCTTGCCTGGGTGGGATAGTTAATCACTCAGTTTGAATGTAATAACCATGTAGAAATCCGCTTGTTATTCTGCCTGAGTGTTTGACTGTCCCTCTTCCTACAGGTGAAGATCATTGAGCTGCCCAGCAAGAGCCCAGTTTGCTCCCTGATACCACAAGCCAAGCTGGGGATGGTCATGTGCATCAAGCTATGGCAGGCAAGGAGTATCCAATACACTGTCTTGTTCTCCCAGAAGTCTAGGGCTGCGTCCCAAATGGCACCCTATCTCCCATATGGTGCACTAGTTTTGACCAGAGCCCCTATGTACTATAAAGGGAATAGGATACCTTTTGCGACACAGTCTAGCTACCTGCAGCTACAGTGCAGCATCACACTGCACTATAGAGTTCAGTCAGTTCACTTTACAACCATAAAAGGGAGAAGAAAAAAAATGTATTTTCCCTTCCTCGCTCTTCCTTCTCCTTAATGTTTCTATTTTTACTGGTTGTAAACGGATTGGCTGAGAGCCTTCGACAAGACGCATACATAAAAGATACGTCAACAAATATGAGACTACTCTTGGCTCGGTGATTTATAGCTAGAACTTGTCCCGGGCCATTTTTTTCCAGTGCCTTTCTCGATTGACGACGAGCGAGTCGAGTCCCAACACTGTAATTATAGTGTGTGGAAGGGCTGGGGTTCAACAGCCATATATCAGCCACTCAACCAGCCCTCTAACCACCAGCCAGCTGCACATTGCATCTGAAGATTCTTCACCGCCCTCTGTTTTGTAAATACTGTCGAGTTTTATTCACCCCCCCCCCCCCCCCATTAAAGAGACCTGTAATTATTTTCACGCTTAATTAATATTTCTTGCTTTGCAGTATTTCTGATTTTCTGCTTATGCAAGACGTTTAATGAATTGCGGCCGGCTGGTTTGATGACACAACGGGGCGGTTTGGGTCTGCGTTCGTTGGGAGTTTAGTGGCAACAGGAAGCAGAGCAGGCGATGCCGTGTGTGTTCACCCAGGGCAGTTTGGGTGGCTGTATGTACCACCAGACATCAATGGTAATTCTCCTTTATTGCTTAATACCTTTTTGTTTCCTTTCCTTGTTGTGTTCTTTACTATTTCCTTTTTAGTAGATTTTGGAAGCCAATGCCGTTTCAGTGTTAAGTGCCAGAAAATATTGTTATTAATTATGGAATGTCAACAGGAGGGTTACTTAGGCAGGAAGATCTGTTTGACACCAGGCCCGGGTTACATTAAATCATTCCAGTTTGATCCTTTCATCACCGGGCCAGAATCATCTGTTACTATCACAGAGCTACTTGAAAACTTGCTGCAAAGCTGCTGAGTGGAGATCGATACAGAACCTTACCTGCCAGGGGCGTACGAGAGTGTGAGAGTGTGTACTATGTGCGTGTGAGTGAAGGTGTGTGTGTCTACAGTACTGTGAGTGCGAGTGAATGTGTGTGTGTACGTCTTTGTGTGTTCCGCGTCTCTGCGTGTGAATGTGTTAACCAAGCGTTGAGGGGCATAGTAGGCCCAGCCTCACACAGGCAGCCTGAATATATTGCCCACACATTCTGTCAATCAATCACAAGACGCTCACCTCGTTATCCGCGTGATCCCTGCTGGTGCAGCCCGCCGTTTCCTCAACCTCTGACCCACTAGAGGGGAGACAATGAGTTGGCTCTCCTCTCCTTTCTCTCTTCTCCCTCCATCCCGCCACAGAGTGAGAGCAAGGATCCTCCATCATGCTGACGGAGACCTGAGAACAGATTTATTGGTGCCTTTTAGACGCTGGACGTTTGGAGAGGATTAAATCCATATTACGTAGCTCTTTCTTTTGCCCTCCCCTCCTGGGTTTTTGCTCTGTGTTTTTCCCCCTCCTCTCTCCTCCCCAGGCCTCTCTAAAGTTAGCATGCGGAATGGGGTCTGGGTCTGGAAGGTAAACGAGCTAACGGCGCATTCTGATTGGCTAAGGCCGGCGAGCGGAGGGAGAAAGTGCCTCCATGTGTTGTGCGGAGGGGAGATGTGAACGTGATGTATGATGTGCAAGGCTTTTAACATGAACAGAGGCTGCCGGCTAGAAGGAAATGTTCCTATACAGATATCCATCACTCTCAGCTCATCGCCCCACAGCCATCGTCATGGTGAAGTGAAGTGGAGTAGAGCGGATGGATGGACGGGGATGGGATTGGTTCCGTATGTGCTGCTGTGGGTGCCCACCGTTCCTTTCCCCTAATCACAGTCACATCACCGTCTGTCTCTCTGTCTCTCTTTCTCTCTCTCTTCTCTGTTTCTCTCTTTCTCTCTGTCTCTCTCTGTCTCCTCTCTTTCTCTCTCTTTCTCTGTCTCTCTCTTTCTCTGTCTCTCTCTGTCTCTCTTCTCTCTTTTCTCTCTCTTCTCTCTTTCTCTTCTCTCTTTTCTCTCTTCTCTCTTTCTCTTTCTCTCTGTCTCTCTTTTCTCTCTCTTCTCTCTTTCTCTCTTCTCTCTTTCTCTTTTCTCTCTCTTCTCTCTCTCTCTTCTCTCTTTCTCTTCTCTCTTTCTCTTCTCTCTTTTCTCTCTCTTCTCTCGTTCTCTTTCTCTCTGTCTCTCTTCTCTCTTTCTCTTTTCTTTCTCTTTTCTCTCTCTTCTCTTTTCTCTCTCTTCTCTCTTTCTCTCTTCTCTCTTTCTCTCTCTTCTCTCTTTCTCTTCTCTCTTTCTCTCTCTTCTCTTCTCTCTCTCTCTTCTCTCTTTCTCTTCTCTCTTTCTCTTCTCTCTTTCTCTCTCTTCTCTCTTTCTCTTCTCTCTTTTCTCTCTCTTTCTTTTTCTTTTTCTTCCCCACCACTGGTTTGGGACGTACTGTAGCCTGAGTCCTGTGACTGATGATGATGAACAGGTTGAGCATGGTGTGCTACATTACATACAGCAGATTGGTAGAGCATGTGTGACCCTGCTTTGGTTATTAGAAGAGCACATGAAAAATCCCAAAACCTCTTCTTCTGCTCAAGTCTGACACTCAGTGAAGCAAAGCTTAGGAGCACAGAGCGAGACTAGGTCTGTGTATGTGTATATATATATGGTGCCATTATGTACAGACCTAACCTCACGCTGTGCTCCTAAGCTTTGTGTGTGTGTGATCAAAAGTAGTGCACTTTATAGGGAATAGGGGGCCATTTGGGTTGCACCTCGGAGATGGGGTTGGATGGTGAACGACAGTTTCACGGAGTACAGTACAACGGCCCCACTTCTCTGAGATTCATCATTATAAAGCATCCAACGGTGCTTCATAATGATGAATCTTTCCCTGAAGCATGAGCCCTACTCCAGCAGAGAGCCCTCTCGTAGAGGGGCTAAGGAGGATGTAATGAATTAGGTGTCTACCCGGGGTTCCCTGACCTCCGCCCTGTGACATCGTCAATCGAGGAGCTCCTACACTTAGAGTGAAGTGCAAGGGCCGAGGGGCAGCAGGAGGTAACGCTTAGCAACCCAGAGAAAGCCAGCCGGCAGGCAGGGGAACGCTGATTTTCACTTCGTTTTTATTTGTTTTCATAATCTCATTAATATCGTTCGTTAGTGACGTGTTTATAAGGAATACACGGGTCTGTCTATAATTTGTTTAAGGCTTGAGAAGAGAAATATACTGTTAAAGTGAGAAGAGGAGGAGGGGAGAAAGTGTCTTCGGTTCTCTTGGCTCCTTATACATATGGAAAGAATTTCTGTCGTCCGTCAGCCTTGCCTTTGCAGGGCACGCTATCGCTTGAGGCCAGACGGTATGCCCAGCCTCTAGATGGGACAAGTTTGTAGCTAAGGCTCAAAGACGAGTGCTAACAATACAGAGAAGAGGCATAGTTGCTTTCCAAATACTTGATGGTTATGGAGATATCCTCCCTCTAAACTGGTTGGGTTGCGATACCTGCCAGCATTCGGTTTTGTTTCTTGACTTTTCCCCAGAAGACATAATGATAGGTAGTGTGGAGGTGGTGGTGGTTGTAAGGGGGTGGGGCTTTCAGACTGAGGGGGCTGTGTGTTTACTTTCCGAGAAAGCTGAATGGTGGGCCCGTGGACAGGGGCGGAGAGAGGGAGGCGCCCTCCCTTTACCCAGCCTTTTCTCCCTTCCTCCCTTCCTCCAGCTGTGAGGTAATCTATGAAGCCCTCTGCTTGTTTTCATCCACTAAACTGATTTAGGAGCCCACCGTATTCCTCCTCATAACTCTTCTTCCCTGTCTGATCAATACCGCTGATCCTTCAGTCAGCCAGTAAACACATAGTAAAAGGCTGTTGTCTGGATGTGCAGTAGAATAGGATATATAGAAGACGTCTGTAAAACCAGTGTGTGTGTGTGTGTGTGTGTGTGTGTGTGTGTGTGTGTGTGTGTGTGTGTGTGTGTGTTAGACAGTGCAGTGAGTCTATTTGCAGGTCTGCTCCTGCAGGGAGGGATACAGATGAGGAGTAAAGTGACAAGCACTGTAATAGTCTGCCTGCCAGGCCAGCTGGAGAGTAATGGTCCTCAGAGTCGCACAGTGTCAGTGTGTACCCATACAGATAATCCCTGCTCTGTCTCCACAGCCCTCTTGCTTCTATGGTAACACCCCCACCCCATCTCCTATGCTTTTCTCACCCCCCCTTAGCCAGACTCAAGCCCTGGCCCTCTCCTCCTGGCTGGTTATGAGGACGGCTCCCTGGCGCTGTGGGACGTATCCCAGAGGTCCGTGCTGAGCCGTGCGGCCGCCCACCCTGAGCCCGTCATGTGTCTGGACTTTGACCCCGCCGGGCAGAGGGGCGTCTCTGGCTCCTCCGAGAAGAGCCTCGCCTCCTGGATGCTTGATGGACAGCACAGACTCCAGGTCAGTGAGTGTGAGCCCTCTCCACAGACTCTCTCCTAGACCTGGGTTCAAATACTATTTAAAATCTTTCAAAGGCTTTGATGTTTGCTCTAGCCAGACTGGAGTGCCATGTGGGCGGGGTTTGCCCTTTTGAGACTTTTCTATTGGTTCCGTCGCAGCAGGTAAGCTCAATCAATCACAGATAGTATTTGAAAGGATCCTTTCAAATAGTATTTGAACCCAGGTAGGTCTGTTCTTTCCAGACTCTTCCTGGCTCTCTTCTCTCTCTGGTAAAACATACAGTCTAGAGGAAGAGTCTCTGCAGGGCTCTGGGACATAAATCAGACCGCTGGTTACACAGCGTTGGCAGGCCCAGGGCTGGGGTGTCACTCGAGGCGTAGACCGTCCGCCACACACACACACACCCACATCACACACACACACACGTGCGTGCTCAGTCCTTCACAGACCAGAACCATCCTGATGCTCTAGTCTAGCTGCTTTAGTGACTCTGAAAAAACAAACATCCCATCACTCTTCTGCCATATATTATCTTGCGTAACAACCGAGCGCATCTGAGCCGCAACGCCTCATTTGACTCTATATTTTCTGTTGATTTCATGAGTCAAAAATAACGGCCCAGTATTTCACGTCTACCCCATGATTCAGTGTAGAGGGGAACCTGAGACTTGATATACTACAGTTCTGTACTGTGGAGGAGTGTTATTCTTTCCAGGCCTTTTTACAAATGAACGCTTGAATTAGAAATATTTGTAAACCCTCCGGGTTTTTTTTTGCTGCAAACGCCTGCAATAACACTGGAAAGGGTTTGATTCAATATACTGAAAATAGGAGCCCAGGCTATTTGGTTTATTTTGAACAAACACAAAATATTGATTTAATATGTCATTCTGGAGAAGATTTTAAAAAGCCAGTGGGGGGGAAAGGATTCAGCTGGGGCTTTTAAATGATCCTGAAGTGCAGCACAGTGTGACGCCCAGACGGCCATCTCCACTTCTTCCCACAAAAGTATTTTTGTGCGGACGGCAGTATAGTGAGGCGCAGGGCTGGGGTATCTGCCTGCCGGGTGGCTGCCCTTCTCGGCCCTGCTCTGCCTTGCCTGTTGAACGACCCGCGAGAGGTAATACAAATATAAAAACCTCGCAGGCCGTTAACCAAACCGAAAACACATCTGCAGTAAAGGAACAGTAGTTCACAGTGGGAGGCTACAATCAAGTCGGAGGAGCTGGAAGTGCCATAGGACCCCAGTCCACATATCACCCCCACACTACCCGTAGTAGTGGAATCACCCCCTACCACCCAGTGCAGTGGAATCACTCAGTGCAGTGGAATCACCCCCTACCAGCCAGTGCAGTGGAATCACTCAGTGCAGTGGAATCACCCCCTACCAGCCAGTGCAGTGGAATCACTCAGTGCAGTGGAATCACCCCCTACCAGCCAGTGCAGTGGAATCACTCAGTGCAGTGGAATCACCCCCTACCAGCCAGTGCAGTGGAATCACTCAGTGCAGTGGAATCACTCAGTGCAGTGGAATCACCCCCTACCAGCCAGTGCAGTGGAATCACTCAGTGCAGTGGAATCACCCCCTACCACCCAGTGCAGTAGAATCACTCAGTGCAGTGGAATCACTCCCTACCAGCCAGTGCAGTGGAATCACTCAGTGCAGTGGAATCACCCCCTACCAGCCATTGCAGTGGAATCACCCCCTACCAGCCATTGCAGTGGAATCACCCCCTACCACCCAGTGCAGTGGAATCACTCAGGTCAGTGGAATCACCCCCTACCAGCCAGTGCAGTGGAATCACTCAGTGCAGTGGAATCACCCCCCTACCAGACAGTGCAGTGGAATCACTCAGTGCAGTGGAATCACCCCCTACCAGCCAGTGCAGTGGAATCACTCAGTGCAGTGGAATCACCCCCTACCAGCCATTGCAGTGGAATCATCCCCACACCACAGGCCGAGCTGGGGGAGGGATGGAGTCAACTCTGAGGTGGAGGGGAAACTGAGTTTGAGCGAACACAGCGGGGTCCTGTCCTGATGGTAGTTCTGCTCTCCTCAGTGGAGGTGAAGGCTGTGACATGGGCTTATCAACATCAGATAAGGACAGAAACACGCTGGAATGGAACTTAATTTATTACACATGGCTTCTAGAGGCCGTTATCTTCTGTTCAGATGAGCCTTGGTATCTAAAAGTTTTTGTTAGTTGTTTGTGAGGATACCGTGTGTGTGTGTGTGTATTGAGCAGGGGAGAGTGCATAGATATGGATTTAGGTTGCTGCTCCCTACTGACAGACACTGTGAGATGGTTTCCTCCAGTCAGATATAGATAGACAGATGGCGGAGAGAGAGAGACTGAGGTAGAGAGAAGTGGGCATAGAGAGAGACCGAGGGAGATTAGCAGTGTAAATCGGGCATGGCTGACTGAGACGCCAGAGACATGATGACAGCTCTCACAGGTGGAGCTCCACATCCCTCAATCACAGCCATCTCTAACCCCAGCCCTATCTCAACCTCCCGACCCTGGCCCAGCCCCCGAATGCCAAGCATCCCCGGGTCACCAACACATACCTGCATAGACTCTCCTGTGCTGACCTGGGTTCAAATACTATTTGAAATCATTTCACATACTTTAGGTGTGATAGGGTGAGCTTGTTTGTGGAAAATGTACTGACCAATAGAGAAGTCCCAAAAGTGCATATCACGCCCGACTGGCACTTCAGGCAGGCTTAAGCAAACGCCTAAAGTATTTCAAATAGTATTTGAACCCAGGTCTGCTCCTGTGTACCAGGAATTCTAGTGAGGCCTATATCTATCAGCCCGACAGGGAGCATAGGTCAGGTCATTACAGACTGATGTCTAATCTAGGCTGGAGGTGATGGACTGATGGATGGATGACTTGGATCCCTTCTTTCACAGTTCCTCTGAGGCGTGGCCCAGACGGCCGGTGTCAAGAAATATTCTCTTTTAGTGTTTTTTAAAAAGGTTTTGAAGGGCAGGTACAGCTGTAGCTCTTACCTGTCCGTCACGTCCATCTCCTTTCCTGTCTCTTGAGACGGGGGCCCCTGACACTGACACCCACAGTGTTATTCAGACCTGGGTGGGGTGTCAGAAATACCTGCCAGAATTCTGGAATGGAATGGACACGATCTGCTCGAGTGAGACTGTGATGATGGGACGTTTCAATAGAACTGGTCCTCCTAAGGTATCTGTGCCGAGGAGCAAAGCAGACGCTTCTTTTGAACGTCCGTCTTATCTGTCCGCATCGCCAAGAGCAGGATCTCAACGTATGAATTTTCATTGGACCAGACCCTGTAATCTGGGGAAAGGAACGGCTTTTGGGAAGGCCCAGCTGTGGAACTGAGCAGAGCAGGAGGTAGCCTGGTCGTGACTGACTGCTGAGATTACTGGCATTTAGACAGCAGGCCTGGTGGTGTGTGTGTGTGTGTGTGTGTGTGTGTGTGTGTGTGTGTGTGTGTGTGTGGGGGGGGGGGGGGGGGGGGGGGGGGGGGGGGGGGGGGGGGGGAACCAAGCCAGGAAGGAATGCTCAAACAGAAAAATGAATGAGTCCCAAAGATTTATTTTCATGATTTAGAGAATTTGATAGTGAGGGATGAGAGGGGGGAGTTAAGGAACGAAGGCCTAGTAGAATCCCAGGACAAAGCTAATGTACTTTATTCATGACTGAGGAGAGGCTAATGACTGCTAGTGGATGACTACACTCACTGGAGGAAGTGCCTGATGAGGGAGGGAGGGAGGGAGGGAGGGAGGGAGGGAGGGAGGTGTGAGACAGGACCATCTAGACTACAGGAGGTTCTGCTAGAGGACAGCCCTGCAGCGATTTTCTCAGCATCATGTCTCAGATTGGAGAAAGTATAGAGAGAATAATTAGGCTTACAACCTAACAATGGATGGACAATTACGTAGTGTTTTTTCAACGGCCATTTGCGGCTTACAACTGACCCCTTCATTAAATAAATACATTTTCCTGACACACTCTATGGGAAGCAAAACAAACACAAATAGACAGTTGAACCTATCATTATCAAGGTCTGTAATGACAACCAGATGGAGAGGGGTTCGGGCATACCAACTTCTGGAGGTAATAATGGGATTCCAAATGACCCCCCCCCCCACCCACTTTGGAGTAGGTCTCTTACATGGGCTGGTCTAGTTCGGCTGACGTTCCTTACTCTTAGCTTGTTCTAAGTCTAGTAAGAACCCATATTAATCCTACAAGTTATTCTAGGTTTTTGTGTTGGTTCGTTGGTTGTTTTTTGATCAATGACATTCCTCTGTAGCCTTTCTCCCGTTGCATTCCACTCTATCCACTAGGGTCGGGACTGGGAGTACCTGGCTTTCATCTTCCACACGCAGCGCTGTACTCCTCTGATTTTCCCATCCGGAGCAGGAGCACGCAGACAAATTCTTGGCCTGTCACCTCCTGCACGAAACAATTAGTCTGCAAGGACACAGCTTATGAAGTCAAATTTGACGCTGTCCAAATGAATTCCTGCTTCCATGGCCAGATGTGGATGTCCCATTCAACCACACCAGCGTTACTCTGCGTAGTCTTTACGAAGAACTGGGTAGAGCACGCCCCACCCCCCCTCGGGAATATCAGCGGCGCTAGGCCCGTAGATGGGGATCTAGGCGCCATCCTTTACAATGTGTCACAATGTTTCCCCCTACACTGAGATGAGTTCGGTCTCCGGGACACTGTTGATCAGAGAATGGGAGCGGATGGTGATCTGAAGCAGGCCGACGTTACAACTGTGTGTTTCTCGGTCTCTTCTCCTGTCGACCAGTCCTTTCAATGCACATGTAATTCATCAGAGGTGCTTAAAGAAACACAGTTCTGCAAATGAGGATTTCAACGAGATGGTCTATCTCTCTCTTTATTTACTCCTCTCTCTTGCTCTCTCTCTGTCTCTCTGTCTCGCTCGTAAAGAAGTGACAAAAGGTATCTCAGCCCCATTTGCTCTTGCTATTGAAAACCTCCCAGCCTCTAACTCCAAACCAAATAGTTGAATTGTGAGGGATTTGCTCTCCACTACTCGTGTCGTAATGTTTTATGCCCGATGATTGAGTCCTTGGAGTTTCTTGGCCAGGTTCAACAACAATCCAGGCCTCCACTTGGACCTCAATCATCAGATCAGCTGATAATCTCTCTCTCTCTCTCTCCTCTCTCTCCTCCCTCTCTCTCTCCTCTTCTCTTTCCCCCTCTCTCTGTGTTATTGGGCACACTTCCCCAGACAGGAATGATTAAGTAGCTTGGTGAACTAATTGGTGTTTGATAATTATTTTTCCTCTCTCGGTTGGTTGCGCAATTCTGCTGAGTCTCGTTTTAGATCATGTGTAAGAAGAATGCAACAAAATGATTTCCTCAATTACTGTGCCGAGAAGGCTATTTTTAAATCTCCTTGAGTTTCTGTTTTGCGTGAAACTCTTGCGTATGTTACTTAGCAACTGAAAAGTCCTGACCCATTAACAGCCTACAATGTTATACCCACATTGGAGTGCATTGCTGTGATTTTCTTTTGTTGAACACTCTGTGTGTGTGTGTGTGTGTGTGTGTGTGTGTGTGTGTGTGTGTGTGTGTGTGTGTGTGTGTGTGTGTGTGTGTGTGTGTGTGTGTGTGTGTGTGTGTGTGGGCGCGCGTGTGATTGTGATTATGATTGTGAATGAGGCTCTCTGAGAACAGTCTATGTATGGATTCTTATGACCCCTCTTCCTTCCTTGCTCTCTCTGCGGCCTTTGCTGTTCAATCCTCAGCTCCAGGAACCCGTAGCCCTTGTGAATCCTGGGATCTCCCAGCTGTGCATCCGGGGGGACCGTAAGATCGTGGCGTCGGCCGGCTGGGACCACCGTGTCCGTGTGTTTGGCTGGAAGAAGCTCCGGCCCCTGGCTGTCCTCCAGCACCACACAGACATGGTGCTGAGCCTGGCCTTCTCAGACCACCAGGACCCCAGGAACAGGATGCTGGCCGCGGGCTCCAAAGACCAGCGCATCAGCCTCTGGTCCATATACAACCAGGGCAGCTCGGACACTGGGTGAGCTACTGGGCCCTGTTGGTATGTTATGGATGTGACCATGAATGCATGTATCTCACTCCATATAAGGAGTTTTCTCGCCAGTGAAAAGACATTTCCGACATAGCCAAGATGGATCCGGTCAGGATGAGATGTCTTTGTGCTTCCAAACAAAAGCTTTCAAGACGGCTGGTTAGTTCTGCTAACAATTCACTGAGACTTCATTTGAACACATTATTTTTGGTCAAAACCAACTGTTTTATTGTGTTTGCTTATCTGGTAGGAGATTTGCCTGAGCAGACTTGAATTTGAGGTATAAATCGCGCCTGAGTGACTGTGTAATCCTGTGTTGTTGATCTAGTTTAACATTTCCCTCTGCTCTGACCTACACTGCATCAGTCAAACAGTGTTAACCACAGAACTGGGACAGAAGAGACAAAGCTGTTTGTTAAGGAGGGCCAATAAACAATCTTCCCTCAACTAGAGAGGCTGTCTGTACGGATTTGGACTAAAGAGGTTACTTGTATTTTCCGTTTGGTCTTGAATGTATTTCTGTTTGTCATTGTGAGTACAATATGTCGCCCCTGTGCATTGTGGGAAATCATGTGTCAAATTCAAACTTTGATTGGATTTTTTTATTTCATCTTTATTTAACCAGGTAGGCAAGTTGAGAACAAGTTCTCATTTACAATTGCGACCTGGCCAAGATAAAGCAAAGCAGTTCGACACATACAACAACAGAGTTACACATGGAGTAAAACAAACATACAGTCAATAATACAGTAGAAAAATAAGTCTATATACAATGTGAGCAAATGAGGTGAGATAAGGGCAGTAAAGGCAAAAAAAGGCCATGGTGGCAAAGTACATACAATATAGCAAGTAAAACACTGGAATGGTAGATTTGCAGTGGAAGAAAGTGCAAAGTAGAAATAATGGGGTGCAAAGGAGAAAAATAAATAAATACAGTAGAGGAAGAGGTAGTTGTTTGGGCTAAATTATAGATGGGCTATGTACAGGTGCAATAATCTGTGAGCTGCTCTGACAGCTGGTGCTTAAAGCTAGTGAGGGAGATGTGTTTCCAGTTTCAGAGATTTTTGTAGTTCGTTCCAGTCATTGGCAGCAGAGAACTGGAAGGAGAGGCGGCCGAAGGAGGAATTGGTTTTGGGGGTTCAGCAGTTGGAGGCCACGGAAGGAGAGTTGTATGGCATTGAAGCTTGTCTGGAGGGTTGTTAACAGTGTCCAAAGAAGGGCCAAAAGTATACAGAATGGTGTCGTCTCCGTAGAGGTGGATCAGAGACTCACCAGCAGCAAGAGCGACATCATTGATATATACAGAGAAGAGAGTCGGCCCAAGAATTGAACCCTGTGGCACCCCCATAGACTGCCAGAGGTCTGGATACATTTAAGGTTTGTGAATTACACTCCAAGTACACCATATGTAAATAGTATATGCTGTGCTTTTTTACTTTTGTATTTCCTGGTAATAAATACGTTTTTCTGTACATCCACCAAGCATCAACAGTTGTATAACTGCAACCTAGAAACTAAATGAGTCTTCCTTGATCAGGGTAGTTGAGAAGCCGTCCGCCATAGTTGTCAAACTACCAGAGAAAACAGACATAATGTTTGTCTACTGGGTGTAAATGGTGTTTCTAATAATATCCCAGTGAGTCAATGAGCAGCATGGGATCTCATGTGTTACAGGGCTGCGCTGCCTACACCGCTATAAACTTCAAACAGACGTTCACACAGACATTTTGCTTCATAAAGCCCCAGTCTCCTGGGATGACCTAGACCGGAGTAGCTCGTCAGACTACAGGAAAAGGCCAGAGAAATCAAGGACTCCTGACGTTCCTAACAGCAGTTAGATATTCCTCCTTCCCAAGTAAGAGGAAAGAACAAGCCGTTCATTACATGAACTAACTCCCCTGGCGCGTGCTCCGTCCTTGTCTTCCCTCCGCTCAGACTTCTCGCCGTACCTTTGTCCGTGACCTCTGCCGCGACTTGTTCAATCTCCTAATAGCTTCCTACTTCTCCTGTAGACTTTGAACAAACAACAGAAGTGGCGTGGGCCGGCTTCCGTCCGTTCTCTGATAAATCAAATGCTGCTTCATTGCTGCAGATGTGTGCTGAATGGAGGAGCGACCCACAAACTAAGGGAGGGAGGACGGGGGGGGGGGTCGTAAATCGCCTCATAATGGATCATTTAGGAAGTCAATAAATGGAGAGACGAGACAACCCCACAACAGGGCCGGACGCACAATAGAACCCGTGCCTCAGTCAGTTATCACCTAGCGTGTCTACCATGGCCTTGGAGGTCAAAGGTCAGCGGGCCATTGTGATTTTGAATATTTTCTTTCAGTTCAGTGGAGTATTTAGCTTAGCCTAGGCCTCTGCTATGCTATTACAGCACAGGTTTTAATAGACCTTGGTGTATTAATGGTGGGTTGGATTACTAGGTGATGACGTGAGACGAACTGAGCATGAATGTTTATAAAACAGAAATGAATAGGAATATGATTGTAAGGAAATAGTTTTCTGCTTGAGAGCAGGTAAAATGCCATGCTTTGTAGGCAGAGTCATCTTTGTTTGTCGTCTGCACACTAATATGAATGCATCACGGTTGTTTCTCTCTCTAGTGATGTTTTTTATATTCAGCATAAAATGTCCGTCAGCGATGGCAAATGGAACAAACTGTAGTACCTTCACTCGCTGAAAAGCTTTGGGAAAATGTGAAACACTTGCTCTGCTCTCTCTGCATAACTTTTAGGTAAACGACTCCAGTAGGTCTACCTCGGCTTGTTTTTAATATCTGTCCACAGATATGCCAAGCTGCCGGGGTGCGGCAGGAGAAATGTACACAAAGGTGAAACAAACTGAGCACAACTCTGATAGGCTTGTCACAACAGATGGGCCAGATACAGATGAGTGTCAAATGATGCCTCTGGTTGCATTATCATTCATTCTCCTGAGTCTGTCCTCATTTGGCATCCTATCTTCTTTGGAGCTGAAGACATCTGTGTGCATAGCTAGGCTATACAGAAATACCAAAGACTTCACTCAAGTCTTATTCTTCTGTCTGATTGGAGTATGTTTTTTTCCACAGGCTCAGCCTGAGACATGCCCACTCACCTTTTAAAGCATTAGGTTAGTAGTGGGGAAACACCGGAATTCATGTCAGTGTTTAGGCCTACCTGAGCTGAATGTGCAGCAAAAATGATGAACAGTCATGGCCTTATGTCTAAAATGTAGCCTATGTATCACAGATCATTGTGAGCCATTATTATGGTGAAGATGCACTGAACAAAAATATAAACGCAACATGTAAAGTGTTGGTCCCATGTTTCATTAAGTGGAGAGAAAAAAAAAATCCCCAAAATTGTCCATACGCACAAATGGCTTATTTCTCTCAAATTTGGTGCACCCATTTGTTTACATACCTGTTAGTGAGCGTTTTTCCTTTGCCAAGAAAATCCATCCACCTGACAGATGTGGCATATCAAGAAGCTGATAAAACAGCATGATCATTACACAGGCGCACCTTGTGCTGGGGACAATATAAAGGCCACGAACTCTAAAATGTGTGGTTTTGTCACACAACAATGCCACAGATGTCTTGAGAAAGCGTGCAATTGGCATGCTGACTGCAGGAATGTCCATCATAGCTGTTGCCAGAGAATTGAATGTTAATTTCTCTACCATAAGCCGCCTCCAATGTCGTTTCAGAGAATTTGGCATTATGTCCAACCGGCCTCACAACCGCAGACCATGTCTATGGCGTCGTGTGGGCGAGCAGTTTGCTGATGTCAACGTTGTGAACAGTGTCCCATGGTGGCGTTGGGGTTATGGTATGGGCAGGCATAAGCTATGGACAATGAACACAATTGCATTTTATCAATGTAAATTTAGGCCCATTGTCGTGTCATTCTTCTGCCGCCATTACCTCATGTTTCAGCATGATAATGCACGGCCCCGTGTCGCAAGGATCCGTACACAATTCCTGGAAGCTGAAAATGTCCCAGTTCTTCCATGGCCTGCATACTCAGCAGACATGTCACCCATTGAGCATATTTGGGATGCTCTGGATCGACGTGTACAACAGCATGTTCCAGTTCCAGGAGATGTCACGCTGCATGAGGCAAATAGTGGTCACACCAGATACTGACTGGTTTTCTAATCCACGCCTCTACCTTTTTTTTTTTTTTTTAAGGTATCTGTTATCAGCGGATGTATATCTGTATTCCCAGTCATGTGAAATCCATAGATTAGGGCCTAATTTATGTATTTTAATTGACCGATTTCCTTATATGAGCTGTAACTCAGTAAAATCTTTGAAATTGTTGCATGTTGGTTTATATTTTTGTTCAAAAATAGTTTTAGTTGTAGTAGTTTAACTTTTTGTTGTTGTTGTTGCAAGGAGCAGCATAAAATGAACTGCTGTTTTTAGATGTATATTTAATTCCACTTGTCACACTGTTTGAGAGCAGGTGTAGGCTACTTTATCTAGGGTGGTATGTTTACAGGGCATTTTATATGAAATAAATATGCATAGAAATGTAATTAATAGCAATGGAGTGTTTTATCAATGATATTTAAGAGTTATGCTACTTTTGAGCCGTACTGTAGGCTACCGTAATACAATCTGTCATGCGTAAATGTCCAGTTTGGATTTAGTTGACGGTGATAAGTTTATGGGACTCATAACTCACAAACATATTTCTTCACTCTAGTGATATAGGCTACTGCGCATCGTCCGTCACATAAATATCCACCTTGCTCTGAGATTATTTTGTGTCCAAGCGGTAATTATCTGTCAGTTATGGCCATGGATTCCTGTCCTGTCCTCACCTGGCGGCCCTCAGCGAGCGGACAGTCGGAGAGTGGCGCAGGTTCGGGACCACTGGCCCAACATCAAGGCGAAGCACTGCAAGGATAAACACAGCTGGGTCTACCTAACGGAAGAGTCCTCGACCTAACGGAAGAGGCCTGGGTCTCGGTGTCCTCGCCTTCCTGATGGGTCACTTCTCATTACGCCCAGCCGAAGTTCAGCTCACGCGAAGGGAGCCTCAATTCTCCAGACTGACGCTTCCTGTCCAGGTCACACAGGAACCAGGAATATTGTGAATGTGAAGGAAAATGTGTTTACGTATTTAGCAACTACAAAATTGTTAGTAAATCTGCAATAGCATTATTGTTTAGAAATTTGCTTAAGGCGTTATAATATTGTAGAACCAGTCCATATCGAATCAGTGCATGATGGTAGGCCTATTAAGGCAAACTTTCGTGAATACTTTCTTTGCTTCCAAATGTATCATATAATCACACTTTTATCCTGGATTTCATGCAAATGTAAATGTTAGAATTGTTTATACATTAGGCATGCATTATTTTAGTTATTGAATTAGTATTGTTTAAATGTGGCAATTTTGTAGGAATGTAGTGTCAGGAATAACTTTCAATCGAAACAAGTATTGTTTTTCCAAGGCTAATTTGATCATCAAATTTATCGGCGTGTGTTTAAATTTGAATCTTAATTTTGTTCGAACTTGGAAATATATGTAGCCTAGTCCTAACCTACAGTAAAATGATTGTATTTGGGGAAAAACGATTTCCCTCAAACGAGAGCAGCTCTTATTTCATGTATTCCTGAATTCCACGTGTTCAGGTCTCTGTTGTTGGTGTTAGTACCCTAAACAGAATGTATGCGATCAATTAGTTGACGGTCAAATGAGTGGACAAATTATTTAAGATTTGATTCCTTCACAAGTCATATAACAGGCAGAGGTCAACCTGCGCACGGGCGTCCCACATATTTTGGACCCTTCCGCAGCTGCATGCGCTTGAAGAGAAGATGCATACTTGAAGAGAAGATGCATACTTGAAGAGAAGATGCATACTTGAAGAGAAGATGCATACTTGAAATGAATCATGACGTCTCCTATTGTCATGATATTCCCAGATCCCCGAACAGCATGTTATTTTAGCAAGAATTATCCTTGACAACAAAGCATCCCTTTATAGGACCGATTTCTAATAGAGACGGCACTGCACGGAATTCGAATGTGTGTTTTTGGCTATTGGTCCTTTTTAAGCAAAAAATACAACACTACTGTGGCATTTCATGTGAGGAATAGATCCTTTAAAAGTCCAACGCAGCCGTTTTTTATATCGATATCAAATCATTTCTGGGTAACAATTAAGTAGATTTACTGTGATTTGTTTTCAATTTAAATTGTAAAAAATAAACAAATGGCTTCTTAGCAAAGAGCAATTTCTCAAGCAAGAATTCTGCTAGGACTGTCTGGGAGTGGTCACGTGTTTGACTGCACCGGGCCTTTAAGAGGAAATGTTTAGTGTTTTATTCTTGTCTGTGTAGAAGAGACAAAGTGGGTATTTTTCTGGGAAGTCAGATGGTTGGCTGTATGACCTGTTGTTCATGGTTAAAGCTATTCCCTCTCCTGATATTGTAGATGTTTTTAAGTTAAACAAGTTTAATGTTGATAATACGTTTGAATCCATACTGCAGTATTTGGTTTTCTCAATAATTTAATGTAGCAATTGCACAATTTGATTTATATGGTGGTCTGACCAATTGACAAATCTGGCTGCAAAAAATGATTTGTTTTATAGCCTACACTTTTTGTTTCATTTGCCAACAACATTTTGAAATATATTTTAAAAAATCTAAAAATTGCATATAGGCCTGCACATGCTTATTACATTTAAAGCTTAAAAAAATAAGTGATTTTTGTTTCAGAACAAGAAATAAGAAATGTTTGATTTAATAGATTTGGGTTGGATAGAATTCCTGATTATCAAATTTTGTTGCTGGATTGCGCAATGGTATGCCTAGTTGATTTTGCCTTTATTTTCACACACACACTACCCCACACACTTGCACACACAATCCACAAACACACTTGCCCGCGCACACAACCCACATATATATATATATATATACACACATGTGCGTGCCCACACACACACAATTAAGGGGCTTGGCCTTTCCATGTGTGGGTTTACCTTTTGGAAGTATGGTCCTATTACTGTGCAACTATGAGTGTGTGTATGTGTAGCATGATTCCTCTTCTATGTAATACACCATTGAATAATTCTGTAGACCCAGGTGTGGATGCTGACCTTTGAACTGTAGCATATCGGTCCGTGTACAACCTAATGTTTAGACAGGTTCTAAGTCCCCCTCTCTCTCACATATACACTGAACACCATAATCCAACTGGGTAAATCCAGTTTGAGGAAACAGAATAATGCAATCAATGAGGCAAGGTCTTTCCTGGCCCCATGATAGCGCACAGGCAGGGAGGACTCGTGCTTTATGAATTAAAAGTTAAGAATGTGATGTTTATTTTACAGTTACAGAACAGTCATGCTGTATTTATTTACTTAGAATTGCTGCAAGTCAGTGCCGTGGTACAAGCTTCTCAGGGCTGTATCTCAGGATGGTTAAAAAATCAAATCCATTTTTTTTTTCTCGAACAAAAAAACAAAATTTCAAAGGCATTTTAACACCTATCTGATGAGCTCAACATGCAAATATCTTTGTATATTTATGGAAGCTTGATTGACTATATAACATATGGCTTTTTTGAAAGCAAAAAAAAAACAAAGTGCATCCAACACAAAAAATAATAATTTCCAGTCCGTGGTAATGCGTCATCCATGTTTTAAGAGAGGGCTCACTGTCTGCTTCGCTCTACCACACAGGAAAAAGGTACCCTCATATAGAGCTATTGCTGTCAACGTTCAGAGGTCAAGACAGACCCCTGCTTGGGCTCAGAAGGCAGTCTGTACTTCCTGCCAAGATACGTTTCCCTAAAATAAATACGGAAGTTTTTGTCTCTCTCTGAGGGGTGGAGGGTATCCAGCAACAGGGGCGCACCGCGCAATCTCCCCACTCGCTTGACATTGCATCAGCCATGAAGACAGAGTTGTGTTGTCCCTCCCCTCCTGTGTGTTTGCTTTTCCACAGCGTTAGCTAGCTAGTAGCGGTGGCCCAGGTGTGTCGGCCATGGGCAGCGGCTGCCGGCTACAGCTATATATTCATTATCTTGGCCCGTAGTCATAGTTAGAGGGGGCGCTGGTGGCAGAGTACATGTTAGCTGTGGCTGGGTTCATGTGGTGGTGGTACGTGTGTCCTCTGAGGCCGGGTAAAGGGTACGGCGCTGGCCGGGTCTTAGCCCCCAGGTAGTGTTCGTAGGATGTGGGGTACTTGTAGGGGTGGTGATGCAGGGTGTCTGGGGCCAGCGGGTGGCCGTCCGGGGTACGCAAATCGTGGGGAGGGCTGGGCCGGCCGCTGGTGAGGGAGACGGCGTGGAGGCCTCCTGGGATGGGGAGAGCGGGGCTGAGGACGCGTGACATCAGCTGGTGGGCGGGGTCGGCGTGCATCGGCGTACCACTGGGGTCCCGGTCGTAGTCCCGCCTACTGTCCTCTAACGTCAACAACAAACAATAGCAGACAGTCAGAGATCGGCAAAACCTTTATTTAACTAGGCAAGTCAGTTAAGAACAAATTTGTATTTACAATGACGGCCTAACCCGGACGACACTGGACCAATTGTGCACTGCCCTATGGGACTCCCAATCATGGCCAGTTGTGATACAGCCTGGAATCGAACCAGGGTCTGTAGTGATGCCTCTAGCACTGAGATGCAGTGCCTTAGATCGCTGCGCCACTAACACATTAGCCAAGCCAAGAGCAAGCACACCAAGGCATCCTGATCTGTGGTCATACAATGCATTTCTATAATTCTGCAATATACATTGTGAAAGTTATATTTACTGTAGGTGATATCTGTCCTGTATTTTACATGGATATGAACTTATGAAAGCCAACATTTACTCGTATTTCAGTTATAGTATTGCTAAATTAAGATGAAATGTGTACATTTTGTTATAAAAGATCATTCCTGGATTCATTAGGTCTCTCAGTGAAGGTAATGAACTTAATTATATTCCTCTTCTGAGAAAGGGAGGGCTACAGACCTTTTTCTGAGTTCTGCTGTGGGGGAGACGACATTGGGTTCCTTGTTCTTGCAAAGGCACTCATAATTGGCAGAGAGCCTGGCCTGTGATTCCTGGGCCTGGAGCAGAGAGAATGAATTCAGTTACACTGTACTGTAAAATATTTTGTGTGTAAAAAAACACCAATAACTTTATTATGTATTAAGATGCACATTAACAGAGCCACAAGACACAAATAATTAAATGTGATTTACTTATGTATGACATTGGCTGTAAATAGACTAGCACATTTCATATTCACTGGGCCCATTTAAAAACAATTTGATGCAGTTTTGTGAAGATTAATCAAATCGTCACTGATGAATTGAGTAGACCTAAATGGAGTTTAAAGTTTTCTCACCAGTCCTCTGGATCACAGTCCCTGAAGCCCTTTGCAAAAGGATTACTGGCGATTTTCAGCTGCGTGATCTACAACCAAAAGGACAAAGTCAGGTAAACCTCCATGTCAAAGTGGAAAATCCAACCCAGAACAACACATTACGTGCGGCTTTTTCAGGCTTTTGGGTTTAGGTTATGATTAGGGTTAAATACATGACATTCGAACGTGTAATATTCACGAAATACAATGTAGCCTAGGCCTACTCAACACGGAACAATAGAGCGGAACGAGTATCTGCCTATGGCGTGATATAGGCCTAACTAGTGAGGGTCAAAGCGTTTACCGTTACGTTGCCATAAAGAACGACGCTATAGCCGCTCCCCTTTTCTCTTGTATAGAGACATGTCTATTATAACCAACATGTTAAAAGGTAGGTAAGGCATTTATTAACATAGGCTACAAATATAAAACGTATTTTTGTAATAATGGCTAGGCCTATGCCTACAAAATTACAGTTTAGTCCTAAGAAGTGATTTATTGTGGCCTCGACACTGAATAAAAATGTCAGCTGAACATGTCATTTTTAATAATTGATGAGGCTAATAGTTTTGTACATCCGCGAATGAAGTTATGTGGTCATGAATTTCCGGAATGAGTTGAACAACAAAATGAATGCCCCTTAGTGCGCGTAGAAGACCAGTTGGATACGAATGGGTCAAACAGATAGAACGCATAGCAGGAAAGACAGAGGGAAAAACGAGAAACTGGACAGCTGTGCAGTGGCATCAGTGACACAGATAATTTTCAGGGGCAAAAATATCACGTAAAGGAATTATGTTCAGCTATTTGATACAATACAATATTTAGTAAAAAGTTAACGGGGATCAAGCTGAAATGGGAGGGATCAAAAGAAGAGGGAAGAATCAGATGTTCCGTAAAATGAATGATCAGGCTTTTTTTTCACGGTCAGAAAAGCCTATAGCCTATTTCTTAAATGTGTTTGTCATGTCTTTTAATTGAAAGCTTGTCAGCATATTCCATCATTTATTTCACTGGGGTACAAATACTATTCTTAGTCATTTTTTTTAATGATACCTAAATAGTTTTATGAAATAAAGCCATGTTTACTTGCAATGAATGCTGTTAGGTTGTGTTTTGTTCGAAATATGGAATGGTCAAATAATGCCCACATGAATATATATATATATATATTTATTTTTTTTGCGATCCTTGCGTCAGTTATAGGCTATTCGTTTGTCAATATAATTATTTGTCATGCAAATTATTACGTTAATTACTATTGTTATACAAGTGTATAACCTAACAGATTAGGCCCTATTAGTTTTACTTCATTATTCTAGAAATACAGGCCAACAGGCTGGCCCCACGTTTATCCTGTTTTAGGCCTGCTGATTTGTATTTGGCCTCATTCATTTATACTTTTTAAATTGTCCCATGTTGTAAAAACACTGCTTGTTCACGAAATACAGTGTGAAATCAACAACAATAACAACCATCTATTATCATGTTATAATATGTTAAAATGTGTGTTATTATATCTGCATAGCACATAGAGGGCGACATCTTACCCTGTGGTTTTGGTATGCTGTTACCGCCGTGAACCGTGTTTCCTCAAAAACAAAGGTCTTATAATTCTCCTCCGCATACTTCTCGCTGTCTTTGCGTGGGTCCACATAGACGACGTGGAACCTTGGCTGGTATCTGTGCATTGAGTTTAGAATGATCTGCAGGGGGAGAGAGAGGAAGAGGTTAGGCCTATTTTACTTAACTCAATGGACATTTGTCGATTGTGATGTCTCTAAATATTGTTTTCGAAACCCGATGTTGGCTCGTCAACGCAAGGGTCAGTTAATTAATGAATGAGCATAATTCTTATGGAAGTCAATAGATTTTCCGCACTATAGGCCTATTTTACGCACAACCAAATGTATCCAATTACGCATGGATTGAAATGATGTAAAATCAACAACAAAAATATCTACACCTATAAAATTACCCGAAGATATCCAACACAAATGGGTAAACTGGAAAAATGTTGTGTGGTTTAGGATATGTGAAACAATTCTGCCGTGGAAACTATTTGGCGCACAAGACATACATGTGCAGGTATAGTTTTTTTTTAATCATGCTCTCTTTAAAGTCATTTGAAAGCAGATACATTCAGTTCAAATACATTTCAAATAGTATGATTTCTTGTGACATGTGGCCTATAGGCTATAACATCTTACTCGTGGATACACATTGTATTTAGTAAACCAGGGTCTTCGCTACAATGTACTTACATGTCCATTGTCATCCAGTAAATTGTTAGTGAGTTTTAGTTTATCGAATGAGACTATCTGCTTCATCCACTGTGCGCCCTTGGCTGGAGAGTCGGGGTGGTAGTGAACTCTCCCCGGAGTAGCAGGGTCAGCTTTACCCGCCACCAGCCACGAGGAGCTGTGGAAAGCATACCTATGAAAGTAAGAAGAAAAACGAGCAACATTTTCACCGAGGTTACAGGGGGTCTCAGTGGATTGTATGCCAACGTTCTGTTTTCCAATGAAATGTATTGTCTCGGGCCTACTGTGAGTTGGATGCAGGTCCACTGGCCATTGCCCTACACCCACTGCAGCTAATGTTCACTGGCACAAAATATTTCCCAAGAAAAGTGTAGATTTGTATCTTGTTCATTTGGCAAATAAAACATACCTGTATCTTTTGTCGTCGACTGGTAAGAAATCCATTAGCAGCATGTAGTCTGCCATAGGATCCATTCCAAATATTTTCACTTGAAACGTAGGAAACATTCGCCTGACAGAGAAAACACATGGATATATTAAAAGCAGTTTTCTTTGACTTGGCTCTAGCATTGCATGGTCTGATCTGCAAGTGTTTGTCACTGGGGTTTACTTGCCATTTTGGGAAATTCCCATCAGGATATAAGCAATATGTTGAGATATGCTTTTTGATATAATATTGGGTTTTTACGACAGTCGAAAATATTATTTCACCCGCAGCCACAACCGTATTGTTATGGTTTTTGGGGTTTGTTGTTGCAGTAGGCCTACATGATGTTATGACGCCTTCCTATTCAACAAAAAAAGCAGGCCCGGGATTTTAGGCATATACTGAGTATGACGCGATTTAATGGGTGGATAAACGACGTGTTACATTTTTGGTTAACCCAAATTACGCTTAGCTTTATATAACACTGCACATCCACTTGCATTTCTCTTCTACCCTTTGATGGATTCCAGTCATTTATACGCACGAGGGGCTGTTCTTTTTTTTCCCTGTCTCTTTAATAAATATGCCTACTTTCTCTTTCTCCTGCTCACACACGCATGAGGGGTGTATCATACCGTAAAACGTTTTATTGTGTGTGGAGTAATCCGCCAAACCAGTGAAAGTGATCCTAAAATCACCGCTCAATTAACGTCAGTGTCTATTCAAGGCTGCAGTTGTGGATAGGTGAGGTTAAAGTAGCTTTTAAAGTACCCTCTCTCGGATCCTGTGTTGCCTAGTATCGCTGGAATGACAGATGTTTTTCTGCTGTCACCCTATAGGTAAACTGAGCCTGCGTAAATGCCATCTCTTATGGATGCTCAAATCCATAAAACACAACTGTAAAAATGTAATTTAAAAAACGCAGTTATTAAAAGTTAACTGATAGATATGGCAAGTGGGCCTAGTCATACAGCGAATGAATCAATATGGTTTTTGACTGATATTACAATTACATCAAATATTGTGTTACTCTGTTGCCTATGAGACAGCAGGTACATATGAAGTTATATTAGAGCAAGAAATAGGTTATTGGCCTGTCATTTTACTATTATGTGGAATGTTTACAGTAGGAAGTTATTTTTATGCAAAACATCGGCCTATTTCAAAACTTTCCCTAGCTTTTGAAAAGCGCTAAATGCTGCATTTCGGGAGGGTATCAAGAGGAAAACGTAACCGTAAAATAACTATAGCACCAAAGGAACCTCGTTATTCATTGCCCGAATAAAGTCGAATTCTAGCCCGTTCTCTATCTGTTTGAACAATCTAATGTAGCATTCACTGTTGTGAGAATCAGTGGAGTAATGTTTATGCTTGAGTGCCGCTGCTTTGTTGGTTAACGCATACACCCAAGACCTACTGTGACCCTAATGGTCTTATAACGACCTGTGACATTGGCGCGTAAATTGGGGTTTAGGGTTCCAGAAATAAATGCCTTAGGTATGGTGTTATTACTCAGAATAGGAAAGCTCAAGTTCACCTTTCGTGCGGTGGGCTTATGTCAAGGAAAGCACGACCCATTTAGGGGAAACAGAAGGGCATTTACGCGTACAATTCTTCTCTAAAATGCATGCGTAAACTGTTGGATAAATATCGTAATTTTATTCAGTCAGAAATATTGAGCTTTCTCTGCGCAAACATGTAGGCCGTTTTGAATGTATTTGTGGGGAAATGGCGTCGTCTTAATTGTATCTACTACTACAAATAAAAATGCGTAATTTAAGAGCATGCTTAACATGCTAATAGGCTAATAGGCCTATTTGATTCCGTTCCAATCTGTCTAGAAATTATATCAGGGGTCTGTCTGTCTATTGGCTGGAGTTGGTTATATTATAACACTACAGAATATTCCTTAAATAGTTTATTAGTGAATAGTTTGTCTAAGTTGTATGGTAAAACATGACGAGCAATTCAAAAAGCATGAGCTGAAAGATGTTTTCAGTAGATCGAAAGCCTGTATATTGCTGCGTAATTTCCATTGCAGCATCACACCAACATCAACTTGTAATTCACTATACACACCGACTTTAAATATTATCTCCCAACGTATCTCATGATTTACGTTGTATGTGCGAGCTCTCAGGTGATACATTTGAAATTCGCAACTAAATATTTGTTCATGTATAACATGAGCTCATATCTGGAGGCCCAATGCACTATAGTGAAGCCTGCATGTCTCATGGTGTAAATTCCACTCACCTTCCAGCCTTGGTAACGATCATCTCTGTTCCCAGCTGATTAAATTCATCCCATAAAGCTTTCATCTCCAACTGAACGTTAATGTTGGCCACCTTAGGGTTCTTTTTCACCAGAGACTTGCTGTTCGGCGTGGAGCTGGAGGAGGAACAGTTGGAAGTCCCGGTGTCGCTGTGCTGGGCCTGGGCCGGGTTCGACCCCGAGTAGTTGTAGCTGTGTTGAGCGGCCGGGCAGGGCTCAAAGTGGGTTTCATGTTGGCTGTAGGGGTCCCCGGGGGACGGGGAGAGATGGTAACTTCCTGACGTGTTGAGGCTGCTTAGGCTGCTAGTAGTGAAGGCTGCAACATCGCAAAAATGGGACAGCTGCGTCAGCCACGGACTGGATATCGCTGAAATCATTCCAAAAGCTGGATTTTACTATATGCGTTGCACTTGTGGATAGCAATAAAACAACCCTGAAAAGTAGTTGTAGGCTCGAGTTATTTTCTTCAACGTCAAACACTCTTTATAAATGATCGAGTAGTTTTACAATAGTGTGTCTTGGTGTTTTCTGCGTTCATTAATCATCGCTGTTGCATCCGATGCTGTAATAAACTACAGGCTACATCCTAAAATGTATGTTGCAGTTACAGAATTCAATCGCAGCATTTCTCGCAAAACGTCCAAATAGTGGAAAAAAAGTTGATTCAGAACTTTGTTTTTTCGGCGCCCCTAATTAATATTCCCAATCCTGATCAAAAATGGTTTTGTAGAACTATAACCCTGTGCACACGCAAGTTGTTTTTTTCGAGCGATTGTGTTCAAAAGTATTCCAGGCGGCCTCTGCTCTGCTGCCCTACTGCAGTATGATACACTGCAATCCAGACTTCTTCTCTCTTATCTAGGGCCTCCCCTTCACGATAAAACCAGGTCTTATTTCTATTTAGATAAGGAACTGCAGGTAAAGTCCCTTTCCCCGCCTGCCTTGGGACGAGACTGATTGACAGTGAAGTGCGCCCCTTTTTAATGGGCTTTCCGGCACCCATTTACTTTTGGATAAGGGAATCGCCCACATCGTCTTCCCGTAACAATAGACGGGATAGCTGGCACAGTGGAGGGTAAACGTTTTTACAAGGTAAACAAACACTTATTTGCATGCACAAACAAACACATAAGGTTATTTCGAGGTGAATTGTATGTTACATTGTTTTGCCAAATGGAACTGGGATAAGGGACACATGCCAATGTGTTGGATATAGGCCTATAAACTGTTTTTACCATTAATATGAACTGGTGCCCCATGTAGGCTACCCCGGCCACTGACTTCTCGTTCCTTATTTTCAAAATGTGTTATCGTGCTCTTTTCTTCTCTGAAGTAGTATTTACGAACTCACTGTGATTTGAAATGCAACTGAAATCCCTATTTTGACCAGATATGTCAGTTCTATGAAGATAGGCAACATGATTACTGGGTGATTTATAAGTTGTGATTCGTTTATTAGTTATAACTTCTTATCGTCATATGCATCATACTTCTCCCCGAACGTTCCTATAGCCTACTGGAAGTGACTTTTCGGGAATATTTTCATAGAAGCCTACTTTTTTTTACATTCTACTCCAGTATCAACATTGCTTTAGTTATGCATTTCATATCTACACTAACGCAAACATGGTTGCTCAATTGTAGGATGTTACGGGAACAAGATCACATCTACATGCAACAAGAACCTGAGATGATCATCAAACAAACTTAACGCAAGCAAATATTTACACGGTTATTGTCAAGACCGCGCT
This sequence comes from Salmo salar, assembly GCF_965601325.2. Classification (NCBI taxonomy): domain Eukaryota; kingdom Metazoa; phylum Chordata; class Actinopteri; order Salmoniformes; family Salmonidae; genus Salmo; species Salmo salar. The sequence continues at coordinate 13,179,759 of NC_138314.1, read as the reverse complement.
CGTACCTTCCATTTCCCTGGTGACAGTGCTGTAGTGCATTTTCAATGAACTGTAACAGTCGTGCTGGTGTTGCTTGTCCAGGCCAGTGCCGTGTTTGTCAAATGTTGCGTTTCCTGCTTGCTCTGCAGCTGAAATCAGAGAGGCTATACTGAAAGCATTTGCCTTTGGAGAGAGGGGACCGCTGTCGTCCATAGGCGAGAAATGAAGTCGAGAAAAGCCGTCTCTCCTCTGCTTCCTTTGTGCTCTATTCCAGAAAGCAGGAGACTAGACACAATGCGCAGGAACATACGCTACAATAGTTATAGTTTTACATTTCGCCTCTAACATTCGTTGGTAGCCAATTCAGGGACCTTTCGGCGAAGTAGGCTATGGTTAACTCCGCTGTTTTCAAAGCAAAGTATTCCCACGGAATCTTTTTGAAGATTTGAACAACTTTAAAAACTTTTCCCTTGCACGAATTCAATTGATATGCCCAAACACGTCCACTTCTATTAAAACATCGTTCATCCGCAGAGAGCTGTTCCCTTCTTCCCCCATTCGGTGGCTGGGTGATGTCATAAGAGTTCGCTAGTCTGCCTTGAGGAGAAGCTACTGCAGAGAGAGAGAATGTCAAAAGTGAGAGCTCCACGCCTCCCATGCAGGGCTCGAAAAAAGTGTGCACGCTTTGACTAGAAGTTTTATTTGAATAAGACCTTGTCAATCAATGTGCCAAATGTTTTATTCATTTTGCAACAAAAAAAGTTTAACGTCATTGCGGATGTCAGGCTTCAAAGTACTGCAATTGTAAAGTGAATTATATGTTTAGGTCCTTTGGTTGTGCAAGGACAGCGCGCGTAATTTCCAAATAGTCTACTTTGGACATGTGGGCGTTGTTGTCCCCTCCTGTCTAATGAACTAGCCTATGCATTGTCGTGTTGTTATCCCTACTTTTATAGAGGTAGGAATAGTGTATTCATTTAGGGTTACAGTCAATTAATTCACTCCCACTCACTCACTCATTAATTGTTGGTGCAATGTCTGGCCCAGACCAATAGGCCTACATAATCTCACCATCAGACAATTTTAAGCAATATGGATAAAATCATTATTATGTGTCCACTAAATGCATTTTTTTTTTTTTATCTCGCAACGCTTACAGATATACTCAAACGTAGGATAATGTAGTTTGTGGCTGGCCATGGTGGACTGTAAACAAAGTTCAGCGCAAGTGTTAATAAAGTCACTAGGGTCTTGGGCTGCTGTCCTGGGAGCCTGTCTGTAACGCAAGGAGAGCTGCCATCATGCGCGATCCTAGGCACTTGACCATTATCTTGCGTTTACAGTAGGCCTATCGGGTTATCAGCTTATCAAGCTTCATAATTAATTAATAGTAACAAAAGTTATGTTTTGTTGAGCTTCTGCGATAGCAACTGGGGTTTAGTCTAATTTACACTTGGGCGATTGAATAACTTGCGGCCGCAGCGGGCTACTAATGGGATAACCTAGTTAGCGGCACGGCTGTTGTCTTTGCGGATCAGCCCTATTTGTTTTGGATCTTTGTCTTGGTGCTATCGAGCATAAATAAACTACTGTCGTGACCTGTTGTTTTTAAGTGTAGAATTTGCCTGAACTATTTGGATCGTTAATATATTTAGCCAACATAATTAACTAATGCAAATAACCCTGGAAATGGACACATTTATTTAACAGCCAGCAATCCCTGATTTATTTTTCTTATTTGTTTAATTACTACAGTATCTAAACATATAGACCCTACACTTAAGAGGTATGTTGTTATACAGTAGCAGGCAGCTTAAATGCATAACCATTTCATAGCCTTATAGACCGAAACCATTTCTAGATAGGATATAATACACAATGATGTTTTTATTGCTGTATTCCCATATAGTCTATAGGCCTATATGTTTACTATGCTATATTGATATTTCAAGAAAATGCAAGACTAACAACCTATCAAGTAGTCCACCTCTATACAACGCGGCCATTTCCTTATTTTTATCAGATGATGCCATTGATACCAGCTCACTTCATCATTGCCAAGTCGGAAGCGTCCTTTGTAAATACCCAGGTGATAACAGACAAAATACAGAACCTGATAAAATAGGAAGACTGTTTAGGAATTCGATTGAAGGCCTTGGCGCACTGGCGGGAGGAGAATGAAAACACTAGACTTATTCATGCGTTTTGCATGAATACTTAAGATGAATTAATAGATACATTTCCGAATTATTGAGAGAGATGGTTTATAATATTAAAATATATATTTTCATTAGGCTACCAGGACACTTGAATGGACATAGCCTAAACATCTTTCCTATTGAGTTTCCTGATGCTGAACCTGTCAGTGTTTTATCTTCACTCACAAACTCAATTAGCCTATAAATGTTATAGCCTATAAACCTATAGGTAGGCTATATAAGACTACTTTTACATCGCGAATAAGAAACAAAATAGTAGTAACTCAAAGCATTGGTGCATAGGCTATACTGCACCAAACGTTTAACCCTTTTTTAATGTCCATATTAATTGGAATTATAATGGGAATGTTTACTGAACATTTGAATCCCGTATTTTACATTTATTCAAAGCGTGGTTAGTTTCGCGGGACTCCACAGCCCGGCCATGTTTCCTGTTATTACTCCTGCTGGCTCCTCACTCTACACCAGGTGTGCCTGTTGCTTCTTCGCATAGCTTACCGTAGTACCTCTAAAGTTTTTGCAGTTCTGTTGTGCGCAGTGAGAAGCATCCCGTCGTTGTTACTAGTTTGTTATGGAAAGTCATTAGCAATAGGCCTACATTAGCGCGCCAGTCTCTAGTTGTACCAAGACATCCTCCATAGCCTATTCCGATTCACTTCATTGAGCACTTGGGGGCAAGTGGCCTAACCGATTAACCGGCAGCTCAACCAATTTTAAATTAAATTAAAAATATGCCTCACAAAATTCATATGTTTATCTCATCCAATGCCATTTAGTAAAAGGATCATGCGGTTTTCATTAGAGAACTCATTTATTTTGTCAAACACACGTTCAAAGATGGTTGAAAGGAGGTGAATGTTGGAAGGTTAGCAGAACCTAACCTTGATAATCACACATTTTCAGTAGGGTACTAATTGTGTGTAAAATGTTGTTGACCTCTGACACATAATTTTGTAATGATGAAATTCTAAAAATATTGTGTTTATAATTTTAGGAACTCTTGAAAAAGATGCTCTACCAGGCGTTTGAGTTGCTCATTAAAGCAATGTTTAGTCAAAGCTAGCTATTATTGACAATAGAGAAATATTATGTTATTTTTTGGTCTGTGCAAATAGAAAACATTTTGACATTCATAGCTTCAGTAAGCTAATTTACTGTATGCCTGTTATGTTCAATATGTTTCACAATATTATTCAGTCGATGTAATTTTACACGTTTTATGAACATATGAACCATAAACACATTCATTTACATATATCTGAATATTCATATTTTGGAACGCATGTAGAACTATCATTTTATTCATATTTGATATCAGTCCTCATTTAACTGGGCCTGTCTTCATTATAAATCACTGAAGCAGACAATGTTAATGTATACTTTTTTTTAGATGAAGTCTACCTTAATTGGGCAGTTAACCGGCTAGTTGAGATGTTTGCAATGCGTTAACTATCAAATGTTAAGTCATGAAAATACAAATTATTCATTTATGGCCTATATTAAGGCTAAATGGGCCTACACATAGTTTTCAGAAATATTTATTTATAGGCTATATATTTCTTGGTGTGCCACTTTAAGGGTTAATCTATAGAGGTTATTTCAAACCCTATAATTTAGGCTACCTACTAGGTTATTACACCTTTGTTCGTTTATTTGGGAACGTATTCAGAAGTCTTCGTTTTAATAGATTGCCCTGGTTTGTTTGCATGATTTATGCTGTTAAAATCGTGTTCTCGTCATCCATCGTCAAAAGACGTAGGCTATAACTTTATCAAACTCCTGGGCTTGTCTTAAACAGGCGGCATGGATCAGTTAGGCTGCGAATTATCAACAAAAAAATCTAATAATAATTATTTCTATGTTTTATATTTCAGTTGTATCTGTCGTTATTCCAATGTAGGCTATAACCACTAATGAGGTATACACATTTAACATTAGCCCAGCAATAATGATTTGGAGGCCTTACGCAGAATTATTGCCTGTTTTACCGTGATTAAACTGTGTTTATTTTACGAAGTATCCTAATGTAATTTATTTCGTCCTTCTGTATGTTGGCTATTTGTTGAGAAATACTAGATTCCCTAATTTGGATGTTGACGCATCGGAAGAGGCCTTAGTGGATATTGTCCAAATTCGGGGCGTCATCCCCATCAGTAACGCAGATATTCCGTCTGGATAAGGAGCCGCGCACAGGGACAGCAGTGCAAATGACCTCCAACTGCAGGAAACCGGGGACAAAGGAAGTGGTGTTGAGCTAACGTATTTGACTCATCTCGCTGTTTGCAGATCTCTTTGTTTGTATGTTGTCTCAAGAAGCATCCAGGCCTATTATTGTTCACACGTCTCAAGAGTGTAGAGGAGCCAAGAGTGTAAATATCAAAAGCCAAATTGCAATTCTATGATCTAGGCCTATGTTTGATATCCAACAGCCTTCATATTGCCCTCCGTTTGCAATGGACCTTTTACACCAGTGATTTTACAATATGTGAATCCATTCCTTTATCTTTTAATTTGTGCCCGATCTAATGCCATTTTTTAAAAAGCTAACCCATCAAACTAGCCCTATAGGTAGGCCTAGTGATGTAATAATATTATATAACATAGCCTATATTATATGTTTTCTTTATTATTATACATTTTTTAAAGATTCGTTTTCAGGTGTGTTTCTTATTCTAGAGTAAAGCCGAACGCTTTTTCATTAAGTAAACCTATATTGATTGCCCCGAAACATTTTTGAGGGGGCAAACCATGCCTCGAGGTTACACGCGCAATATCAACTGTGGCACAGGCACCAGTGCACATCGGTGGTTTGCTCAAAGCTTTTTAACGTGCCCATTCGAGCGCTTGGGACTATAAGGTTCTACCTGCAAAAAGATGATTCTGAGATAATTGTCTATTAAAGTTCCATGGTTTGAATAGTGGCAGCAATTTTGACCTTGTATTCATTTGAACTTAACATGAGTTGGGGGGTATTGAGAGGACTATGTAGGTAGAGAGCCTTGTTTCGTTCAATGTTATGTCCATAACTACATTTCGACGAACATGCAGATAGAACATTATAGTCCCAAGCTCTCGAAATGATTTTACGTTAGGAATTTAAACTGAGGACTTACACAGTTTTGGAACACATGATATTGTGTAGCCTACCAGCATATAGGCTTTTGAATTGTATGAGTTGTGTGTAGAGATATAGCCTATATTTATTTTGAACACTCGGAGTTGGAATATAGCCAACTCTTTTAATATCCAGTTGAAAGATTTAGACACAGGCTTACATGACTTGTTTTTATTAGCCTATTATCTTAAAATAAATAACACATGCATATGTTTGGCGAGTTGTCCTGTTCTTTGAACAGATAACATAGCCTATTTGGCGAGGATGAGGTGAATAAACCTGTTCCACACCATGGACTAAAAACGCTTTCAACACGTATTTCTCTCTTGTCTTAGGACCTCTTATCACTACTTTCTCCCATGTATGTAAAATGGTCTAGTGTCTGTCCTGTGTTTCTTTAGGATACGTCATTTATGCTGGTCCCAGTAATATTTATATTCCACTGTCACTGTGCGTTATGCATGCCTTGCGCAATGTAGGCCTAATTTATATCGCTAGCCATCGCTCGTTTATCATTTCCGTTTACCCATAAGGCTGATGTATTGTTGTGTTGGATGTATACGTCTCTGCAAAAAGAAGAGGCATAGGTTATGTAGCCGGCCGGTAGAGTTTGTTATTTTTTTTTATTAGATCTTAAAAGATCATTTATGAGTAGGCCTATTGCCTACCAGATTCGAATTAATTAGTCTATTAATGTTGTCGATGTGTTTTATTATAGGTCTTTTCATTCTTATCGCTGTTTGTTGACACCGTTGTGCGTGTTGTTTTTGCCACTGTCAAAAGTTTGAAGGTGCCGTAGTCTCCTGTTGATATATTTGCTAAGTCCTGTGTGGTCCAAAGCTATGTGCTATTTAGTCCTCTGTTGTGGTTACATGATATATCGCTAAAACAAGAGCTCCAGTCCATGCCTCATTAAATAACTTAGGACACACAGTATCGGTTTAGGCATGTTCTCTGCTATCTTTGTGTGTTATCAAACGTCGAGGTGCGATGTGGATTAGGTTTAGACACTTGGGCATGCTTGACTCGATACACGACTCGATTGCAGTTTTGGGTTAACTGATCCATGACTATGAAAATCATTGACTAATACTAGAACACACCACGTGAGCGTTTTTTTGTTTGTTTGTTGTGTGTTTGCTTGTTAAAATCTGGTTCTATTGAATTTAAAAATACATTTCATCATTTTGGACCATAATGCATCTTCAACGACTTTCCAGGAACTATTTTCTATTTCTACATAACCGTCGAGACAAAAAAGGTTCGATGTTAATTAGGACCTTAGATCAATTAACAGACGATAAATCAAGTGGTGTCCAAGGATCATAAAACAATAGTTTTAACATTCATACAGCGTGACTGAAACTGTTGGGACTGACCCGGCGCGCTCCATATATACAAGTATATCTTATGTAAATATTGGTCTGAATCTTGGAATAAGACGGAGCGGAAGTCAGCTCGTTGACCGCTGACAGTTGACTTGCTGAATAGCTGCTGCCCAACCCGGTCGAGGTGTCCCGTCTTTCCACGAACATTTGGAAGTAATAAACAGCCAATAGTGCACATATAACCAGTTTAATAAAAAGCCATCAATATAAAAAAAAAAAACGTTATTTGTTTGTCTAAATAGACAATAATGACCAGTGGACCTATCAAATTATTGTCACCATACCCCTGTACGATTTTAATTCGAGAGATGTGATAGGCATGAGTCTATTTCTATGTTTCTGTTTACATACAAACTCATTTCAACGTTGCATTAATAATAGCACAAGTTTTTAATTCGTTGCCTATTCTGTTTCATGTAAAGGCATTTCTGCTACTGGTCCCAAATGGGAAGAAAAAAAAATGAAGCTGGGGATTCATAGACCTCTTGGTTTGATGTCTTAATACACGCATTGATAGACACAATACAACATTATCGAGGTTATGATTTACATGCCACCTGACAATCAGTGCAATTTACTTTAGGCTACTCATTAATCAAAATATTTGACTGTAAGAAATGATTGGCTTCTTCGTTAATAAGCCTATGTGGCGGACTACTCTCTGAATTCGATTAAATTCGTATGATGGGATGATTTAATTTAGAATTTCGTTACCCAGCCATCAGAAAACACATTTGGTTAATGTTTGTTATTTCGGTAGATCAATATGAGCTTTAAATTACCACAATTATTCGATTTTCATTTACGTTAGTTCATAAGCTATTTGTTCAGATTTCGATTCAGATATCACAATAGCAAATAACCAGCGGTGTAAACTGAGATATCGAATCATTCGAAACGACATGTGGTGAAATATGAATAATTTCCCATCAAGATTATGCTATATATGCGCTGAATTTATATTGTCACACGCGATACATAAGGATAACCCCCACACACACACACACAATACACCCTCTTATCAGAAAAGTAGGCCTATTCATTTGAGAAATGAGCACGAATTCGATAACGAACTAAAATTGTAGCTTACATAACCCCTAACTTTATTTGGCAGGAACCTTGCAGACACAAAAGGCGTAAAGAGCGAGTTGCTTTCAAGTGTTGTACTAGAAAGCCGCCCAACAGGTGTTTTTAAATCTATATGTGGGGATAACCTTACCAGTGGACACAGTACAGCATGGGACCATGATGACCAGCCACACAGGTGCTCTGTGTCACTGTAGACCCGTCAGGGATAATCTGTTTCAAAGGCACTTTGACTGCTGAGCACTTTATTTTAAATTCCATGCAAGATGTGAATTTATACTTCTGAGAGCCACTTTTTTTTTATGCCTTGGGTGAAGACTTAATATCGCATATTTGTGATTGGTAAATTGTTGGAATATTTGTGCGATTAAATGAAAATTGCATGTGACCGAATATGTGACAAAAGTTGAAAACATAAAAGGAAGGAATAGCTTCTGGAAAATTTACAGTGAAACACGTTTCCTTGTTGGCTTGAAAATCTACCTTTCCTGTTCAACCCTTTTGAGTTTGGTCATCTTTGAAAACGGACATGGATGGCCATTAAAAAAAACACAATAGACACGAACAAAATGGTGTCTGACCATCATCCCGTAGTGTCCAGACCAGGGCAAATTCCAACACACTAATAACCCACATTTCTAATCACGAATCACAGCACCATTTTTAACCAGTGATTGCTTATTTGTGGAGAGCGATGTGATGGGTTATTGCCTATTACTATTTACGTGGTAGGCTAATATGTATAATTTTTTCATTTTGCTAATTGAATCTGAGTGTTTTAATACTTCCTTTAATATTTGTTAATAGGTTTGGCTGGTGTGTCCGTTAAATGATTCTCACACACAGGTTGACAGTGCTGTCGGTTGAATTTGAGTCTGGCAGGTTGGAAAGAGCAGGAGGTGCTTTGTGGATGAAGAAGTGAGAAGTGTTGAGGCCGTGATGAAAGAACCCCCTGGTGTATATATCTCCATTTACTGTATACAGGAATTGACCAAACACAAGGCCTGTATTCTTGAATGTCTCCATTAATGGGGCTTTGTGCAGTCCATACAGGTTATGTTAGAAGTCCACACACATGGTCACAGGAAGAGCTAATACACAATTGACAAAAAAAGCTTCATCCCTCTCTCTTCATCTGTGTTAGTCTGGGTTATAGTACACAGTGGTGTGTTTGTGTAGCAATGGGGAATATGAATCACAGACATTGCTTGTCTTTTACAATCAAAATGTCAAAAATAATACTACTATGGTGAACTACTATGAATAAATTGAGCCATAAAACCATTATTGTTTTGTATTTTCATACCTCCATTTAAAAAAAAGAAGCTGCATGATGACTGAAAGCTAATGATGTATCCCATCTTAGTGAGTTCAACCAACCTTGAAACCATTAAGCCATCAAGACCCTGGTAAAAGCACCACAGTATCATTTCAAGTACATCAACCTAGACCAAATCACTTCCTCTACCTGTTTCCTCAACCTGGCTATTTCTTTCTTTTCCTTTCTTTTCCTCTCTCTCTCTCTCTCTCTCTCTCTTTCTTTCTTTCTTTCTTTCTTTCTTTCTTTCTTTCTTTCTTTCTTTCTTTCTTTCTTTCTTTCTTTCTTTCTTTCTTTCTTTCTTTCTTTCTTTCTTTCTTTCTTTCTTTCTTTCTTTCTTTCTTTCTTTCTTTCTTTCTTTCTTTCTGTGCCAACCCAGTTTGTTTATTTTGGGAAGGATGGTCTTCTCTCCACATGTCTTTACAGAGTTAACAAATATAGGCCTGACAGCTGCCAACTGTGCCCTTCAACACGTCTGAGCAGCCTGACCAGGCAGCCCAGTGCTCTCACCAGTCCCTATGCATCTCACCTCAGCTCTGATGCAGCCCTGCCTGCCAACCCCAAGGCACAGCCTGAGGTAGAACGATTGGGGCAGCCATTAACCCCTCATTGATAGGCCTATCATGTTTGCCGATGCATGTGCTCAGAGTAAAGGTAGTACTGAGTTTAGTCTTTATGAATGTCATCGCGCGGTGCTTAAGCAGATTTCTCCGAGAGAGAAAGAAAGAGAGCGAGAAGGAGAGTGCAGAAACAGCCTGGAATGTCTGGAGGAGAGGAGGGTATAACCGATCCCCCCCCCCCCACCTTTGTTTTAAAACTGGGAAGCTTTTAGCTTTTGAAAAGTATCCTTTTCCTATCTGTGGGAAAGCGGCCGGGACATCATCACCTCTCCTCTCCCTGCCTCCAATTGAACTTCCCGTAAATAGCTTGCATTCCTGCCACAAAGAACCGATGATATGGACCTGGGCCCTCGGTGATCTCCCAAATTAATGAAGGCCTTTCTTCCTCATGACCTGTGCTGAGCTGAACAGGATCATTTTTTTTGTCTGTGTCTCTAATACGACTTAAGCCTGGTATTAAATGCAAGGGCAAGGTCTGTGCTCATTATAAATCTGTCACTGCCTGCTTTCTTCTTCTCAGCTAGCCCCGTGAGCCTAAATAGGCTTTAATGTAGTAGAGAAGCCATCTTACTCCCCCTGTCACCCCCCTCGGTCCCCCCTCTCCCTGCCCATCCCTGTCACCCCCCCCCCTCGGTCCCCCCTCTCTCTGCCCATCCCTGCTACCCCCTTTGCTCAGTATTTATTTGAATATGAGAAGGCCTGATGTTGTTTCTGGCAGAGGGGGTCTTAGACACTGTAGGAGCCCCCCCCCCTGCTACCGCGGCCTGCTGCATGTTCACTCCTCACTAGTCATGGCCTTTACTTTCATCAACTTGAACCAGAGCCTTGTCTGCACAGACCCCAGTCAAAGGCCATAACAGACAGGCCCATGTTGAGTGTGTGTATCATTTATCAGCGTGGTGTTTTCTTCCTTAGGAGCCCCTGCAGCAGCGATTAATAATGCTGTTTAAATGGTGTCGTGTCCAACTCAGTGCGGTTGCTAAATCCTGTTCCGCTGCGTTCCTGAATGTAGCTGAGTGACTACTTCCTTTTACGTCAGGCCAGTCTCTAAATGCACCTTTCAGGAGCTGGGACCCAATCACCAGTTCCTCCTTCTCTTCATCCTCCGGCCCACCGCCCGGCCCCATAGGTTGTCCAGAGGATCGGCCCTACCCCAGGGAGGTTTACTTGATGACCGCTCGAAACCCCCTGAATGCCAAACACTGGATGCTTTTAGTGGGAGTTTAATGTGCCGATTCGGTCTGTGACAGTGGGACGAGATCTCCACTCACCATGAGCAGGAAATGGATAACATGTCCATTTGGGGAATCCCCACCCTTGCACCCCACACGGAGCCCAGACAGTGAATTTGGGGATCATAGGTGTAGAGATCTAGCCTCTGGAATGCTGATACCCACACTACACACACCCCCACACCCACGTCAGTAACACACTGTAGAGTTGAGAGCAGACAGGAAAATTAGCTACAATATGGCTTTTTGTTTATGCGTAACGGTAGTGTCGGGGAGGTTGGATCGAGGCGAGAGAGAGATTGCTGCTTCCTGTGCTCCTCTTCCAACTCGCTGCTCCATTCCCCCTTGCTGCCGCCTTCCCCAGATGAAGAGCGGGAAATCACATGGTCCCTAAACAATGTGGAGAATGGGGGCCAATAAGATTCCGTAGCCCCAGGAATTCCCTTCCCTAACCCCATCAATTTGTTTCAGGGCCGGCCCATAATGGATATGCCGGCGCCCACCACCACCACCAAAACATCTGCTTAAACTGTACGTTTCCCATTTCTCCCTCTGCCATTTTCCCTTTACAACTGCTTGCATTCAGAGGCTTGGCAGAGTCGGCACCGTATACCTGCGGACAGCTTCACAGTAAAGAAGGGGGATATTTTATGTTAAGTAGCCGAGCCTTGCTCTGATCTGTTACCTCCCTAGTCTCGGATGGTGATCCAGGTCACAGATTCCACTGTGTGTAGCCTGTCACTCTGCGGCTCAGGGAATCCGTCAAACCTCAGCTCGCCAAGCTCTGCCAATGGGAGAGCAGTGTGAGTCGCCTGATACTGATTACAGTCATTCATCATCTCAGGCCGTGCCCGCCACCACATGTTTGTTTTGATCTCTTCCCCACCAGCGTGGTGATAGTGAGAGATGAGGGGCCATGCAGCCATGCCCGGGCCGGTCGCCACAGAGCCATGGAAACCTGCCTGTAACACCAGCAGCCCCATCTCAGAGCTCCATACCCACCCAGCGCCATGGGCCTCTACCCCAGGGCCGTATTCAGAAAGCGTCTCGGATTAGGAGTGCTGATCTAGGATCAGGTCCCCTGTCAATTCATTATAATCAGAAAGGCAAAACTGATCCTAGATCAGCACTCCTACTCTAAGACGCTTTATGAATAGGAGCCCAGAGTTCCATACCCAGCCCCAGCTCCAGCCTTAGCCCTATATCTCAGTGGGGTGTGGGTGGCTTAGGCCGGCTGGCTAATTGCAGGCCGGGTGCAGTGTAACACCAGGTGATGGGAGGATTATGGCATGTTGACTTGTGTTCACTGGGGGGGCTAAACTGACACTCTCTCACCCCTGACCGGACAGTTCTAGAAAACTCTAGTCGGGGGGGGGGGGGGCTAGGGGTCTGGGTCAGATTAGGGGGGCACTACGTGGCCTGGTCGATGTCCCTAATGGCACCCAATTCCCTTTATAGTGCCCTACTTTTGACCAGGGAGGGCCCAAAAGTAGGATGCCATTTGGGACACAACCTTGGTTAGGCAGGCAGAAGCGGACCACATGGCTGGCTGCATGGCTCCTAGCTCTAACACAAGCAGTACTGTTGTGTTGGTGATGTCAAACATTTCCTCCATTTGCATCCGTTAGCCCGTCGTGGTGGAAGCGAGGGACATTTGAGCCCAGAAGGAAAACAAAGGATCCAGATTACATGTCCTGTTTCTAATGAAAAAGTTTCCTCAGCTCGGCTCTTGGATTTACAAACGCCCCAAAATTCAGTTTCTGTATAAAAATTGGCTGTTAATTTTGTGGAAAGTAAATAAAGATTACAATTGAAAATATATTCAATACATTTTCTTAAGCAATATTTCATTATTTAGAAAACATGATTCATTAATTAATTTAACTTTTACGTTCAATATTTTTCTTGTATGAGAACACAATTTAAAATCTATCCATAATTGATCAATCATGCTAATTTACTCTATTTGTCATTCATTAGTCTCATCGAAACAGAAATGTGAGCTATAGGAAGTGCAACACTAATGTTATTTCGGCACACTACAATTCCTTGGGTAATTTTCAATCACATTTATCATACATTGGAATAATTCCTTTCTTCTAATTATGCATTCACTTCATCATTTTAGGGATGAGGCTATGTATTATGTTGTCAACATTTGTTATTTTTATTAAATGGAATAAATTAATTTACATTTGTCATACATTTAAAAAAAATGTTTTTAACTCACTACAAAGATTTACTAATATTAGAGATGTTGGTTTAAACCACATGAAAAAGAGAATTACTTGTGACCCGTCCCAAAACGAATGAAGAGGATTACAAAAGCTCTGCAATTACAGCATCTACGTTTCATAAAATATTCCAGAGTGGTGCAGTGGTCTAAGGCACTGCATCTCAGTGCTTGAGGCGTCACTACCAGACACCCTGGTTCGATTCCAGGCTGTATCACAACCGGCCGTGATTGGGAGTCCCATAGGGCGGCGCACAATTGCCCCAGCGTCATCCTGGTTTGGCATTGAAGGGCGACAATACGATTGTAAATAAGAATTTGTTCTTAACTGACATGCCTAGTTAAATAAAGCTTAAAAAAAATGTTTGGAAGTAATTTAAATTAATTCATTTAATCTAAATTGGAAATGTACTTTCAGATATTAGTAACCTATATATGATGAATATATACTATTTACTGTGGTATAGGCCCATATTGTGTGTTTCTGTGTAAGATCTTGGTATGGAAAATATTCATGTGCCATACATACATATTTCCATATAGGCTTTGATATTTTTTTTTACTTTTCCAAACCTTAATTTGATGAATGATACATACAGAAAACAATAAATTTAGATCTTATTAGCTATACTGCAAATATTTACTTTGTTTGTGTTCATGTTTTATTCATTTGAAACACATGAATTCTGATTCATGATCATAAATATTAAATGTGTGAACTATAAACTAAAATTAATTCTCTCAACTTCTCATAGTTTAGCTCTAATAACAAAATACCTGATAGGGTCCTCTAGAAAACTCCTGTTGGACAACAGAAAAGCTTGAATAAAAAATGTATTTAGGTATTGAGTGGGGGAATGATAGTGTTGTGCTCAACACTAGTCATGTGTGTGTTCCATCCTTTAAAAATAGCGTTTGCTCCCTAATTTCAGTTCCTTCACCTATATTTCAGGAGCCCACATCACTCTTTACCCACACACACACACCCTGTAAAAGTATTGGTGGAATCTCTGACAAACGAACAGAGACCCTCAGAAAACAAAAAAATCCTTCACAATCACACATGGTTACAGAAGAAAAGGCAAAACACTGTAATTAATTGGAGAAATAAAATGGATGTTTGGATTTCTCAGTTCATTCGTCTTCATTCATCCAGTGTGTCTCAGAGGTTGGCATGGCCCAGAATGAATGTAATGATATTTATTACGACATGCCGTAGCACGCAGAACGTCTTTCTCTTACGTCATTGTCATAGCTACAGAGCTGTGTTTGACTAAGTGACTAACATGTTTTCAAAAAACATATCTTTTCCTATTCCTTTTTTTTACCAACTTCTGTAGATCCGTTTGGATCTGTGAGCAGTTTATATCAGTAAATGTTAGTTATATATTTTTGTATATTTAACTTTTGTAATGTTCAATGAAAACATGCCCCCGTTCCTGTATTTACACCAATATTTAAATGTAACCTTGAAATGAAGATGAGTTTCCTGGTAGTGACTGTATGCATATAATAATAATAATAATAATATGAATATGAATAATAATAATACTTTTTATTTGGCAGATTCCTTTCAGAACACTCAAGGACATGTTACATTAAAAGTAGGCCTACATTAAATCTAATGCAGTACATAAAATCAAGTTCAGTATGAATTGTATTGGTGTGGTTTATAAAAGTCATTTAGGTTTCGTGTCCTCCTCATGAATATTATTGGTGAAATGATGTGATTTTACCCATTTCCATATTATTAACCTCTCCAATGGCACAATGAGAACATGTCACATATCGTGGAGAGTGAACATTTGAATCTTTTCTGCAATGCATGTTCCAAACTCTGGTTTGTTGGATTGCAGTGTAGTGCTGGACAGATCTGATCCTGTCTGTCTGTCTGTCTGTCTGTCTGTCTGTCTGTCTGTCTGTCTGTCTGTCTGTCTGTCTGTCTGTCTGTCTGTCTGTCTGTCTGTCTGTCTGTCTGTCTGTCTGTCTGTCTGTCTGTCTGTCTGTCTGTCTGTCTGTCTGTCTGTCTGTCTGTCTGTCTGTCTGTCTGTCTGTCTGTCTGTCTGTCTGTCTGTCTGTCTGTCTGTCTGTCTGTCTGTCTGTCTGTCTGTCTGTCTGTCTGTCTGTCTGTCTGTCTGTCTGTCTGTCTGTCTGTCTGTCTGTCTGTCTGTCTGTCTGTCTGTCTGTCTGTCTGTCTGTCTGTCTGTCTGTCTGTCTGTCTGTCTGTCTGTCTGTCTGTCTGTCTGTCTGTCTGTCTGTCTGTCTGTCTGTCTGTCTGTCTGTCTGTCTGTCTGTCTGTCTGTCTGTCTGTCTGTCTGTCTGTCTGTCTGTCTGTCTGTCTGTCTGTCTGTCTGTCTGTCTGTCTGTCTGTCTGTCTGTCTGTCTGTCTGTCTGTCTGTCTGTCTGTCTGTCTGTCTGTCTGTCTGTCTGTCTGTCTGTCTGTCTGTCTGTCTGTCTGTCTGTCTGTCTGTCTGTCTGTCTGTCTGTCTGTCTGTCTGTCTGTCTGTCTGTCTGTCTGTCTGTCTGTCTGTCTGTCTGTCTGTCTGTCTGTCTGTCTGTCTGTCTGTCTGTCTGTCTGTCTGTCTGTCTGTCTGTCTGTCTGTCTGTCTGTCTGTCTGTCTGTCTGTCTGTCTGTCTGTCTGTCTGTCTGTCTGTCTGTCTGTCTGTCTGTCTGTCTGTCTGTCTGTCTGTCTGTCTGTCTGTCTGTCTGTCTGTCTGTCTGTCTGTCTGTCTGTCTGTCTGTCTGTCTGTCTGTCTGTCTGTCTGTCTGTCTGTCTGTCTGTCTGTCTGTCTGTCTGTCTGTCTGTCTGTCTGTCTGTCTGTCTGTCTGTCTGTCTGTCTGTCTGTCTGTCTGTCTGTCTGTCTGTCTGTCTGTCTGTCTGTCTGTCTGTCTGTCTGTCTGTCTGTCTGTCTGTCTGTCTGTCTGTCTGTCTGTCTGTCTGTCTGTCTGTCTGTCTGTCTGTCTGTCTGTCTGTCTGTCTGTCTGTCTGTCTGTCTGTCTGTCTGTCTGTCTGTCTGCAGCAGGACTTGTAAAAAGCTGTAGCTCCCCTATGTGGTGCTGGAGTGTAAGAGCACCTGGCACCTCGAGATGGGAGAAGAAACATACACATACACCCCCCCCCCCCCCCACACACAAACACACACACACACAACACACACACACGTTGAGAGGTATTCCCGCGTCATGCCCCATTGTCGATGGGCCTTTGAGGAAGCCACTCGCCTGTTTACTGATGCAAATTAGCTAGTGGCAAGCCTTCCAGAGGATCAGCGACCGTGGAATGCACGGTGGGTGGTGGTTTCGGCTCTGCTGTTCCCCCACCAGTCCCCCAACACCGCCACTGACTAGCCCCTCGACTCCCACAGCAGGAATGCTCTCAGTGGGTCTCACTTGACAGGAGCGCTGGGTCAGAGTATCAGGTCGTCAGGCCACAGGGGTCTGACACTGATACACTGTGCTCTCAGGGCTGTGGAGTGGAGGGTAGTGGAAAGCAGTGGGCTGTGGAGTGGAGGGTAGTGGGCCTCCGAGGTGTTGAAGCCTAGCCTCTAGTCTAAACTGTAGTCTTGGAGGGCTGAGGACCAGGGAATCAGAGCAGACATGAGTAGACCTTTTAGGAAGAAATACCTCACATAAGTTAATGTCTCAAGGGTCCTGAGGAAAGGATAGCCACCATGATATGCTAATCTGGTTTAATCTACAGTCGCATTTAAACAAGGTGCCTGAAATGTGCTAATATTGTGTATTATTTGTTATATACTGTGTATTGGGCTGTTGGATATTTGATATTTATTGCCAAGGCAGTAAACATTTTTTATTATTTTGATAGCCAACAATAAATTGCGTTTGGTCCGCGATACATAAACGTGTAAATAAAGTTGTCCCATTGGGATTCCCGCTGTTTGTTGTTTCAGCGTTGAATGGTGAGAACGGCTGACTCCACGTTTTCCCACTTACTGACCCAAGGACAAAGTGGTGTTGAGCTGTGGGTGTGTGAGCTACACACACTTCCCTCTGTAAGTGTGTGTGTGTGCGCATGTGTGCATGCGTTCGTGTGTATGTGTGTGCGCAGATTTGTGTTCAGCAGTGAAGGGTCTGAAATGGCTGATGTATGATAGGCTTATCCTGGACCCCAATCAGAGAAACCCCCAGACCTCAAATGAGTGTGTCTGCTGAAATGTTTTGAGGCCGTTTCTCACTAAGGCAACCACAGATACCAGGCTGCAAGCCTAGCGGATAGTTTTTGTGGGAGCGCGCACGCACGCATGCACACACACGCACACGCACACACACACACGCACGCACACACACACACACACGCACACGCACGCACGCACGCATGCACGAATGTGCACACACATTAACGCATACACACACGCTCACACACACAGGGATCTGAAGGGCCGCTGTGATTTGGAAAGGGGGGAAACAGAGATTTTGGAGAGAAGGGGGGAGTTTTTTGGGGGTGGGGGATGTTTGCTTTGAAGAAGGGTCATTATTGGTGATGGGGATTATCGGTCCCCCCCCCACCGCCCTCATCCTCCACACCCTCCTCCCGGGACAGCCGTCAGTGTCACTCACTGGCCATGGAGGTCCCGGCTCTAGCACATCTGCAGCTGCACAGAGCCATGCAGAAGAGTCTGGGCAAAGCCCGGATGGGGAGGACAGGGGGTGTGCTGGGATGTGCAGTGCAAACAAGACTCAGGTTACCTCAGGAGGGTTTCCGACTGGAAAGGGGTCAATATCAGCCTTCCCTGTAGCTCAGTTGGTAGAGCATGGTGTTTGCAACGCCAGGGTTGTGGGTTCGATTCCCACGGGGGGCCAGCAAAAAAATGTATGAAATTGTATGAAATGTATGCATTCACTACTGTAAGTCGCTCTGGATAAGAGCGTCTGCTAAATGACTAAAATGTAAATGTAAATATCACATGGAGGATAACATGCACGCATAAAAGTGTCCTACATAAGAATAGATGCTAAGGTATCCAAAGTGTCATTCAGACAGACCATTCCACACTTATTTCCACATGGTGTGGTGTGCAGAAGGAAATCATTAACTCAGTATAATGCTGTACACGCTTACTTCAGTATTTATTTAACAGCTGAATTATACTGTACATTTCTAGAAGCTCCTCTCTGCTCCCCCTCCCCCCGACGTGTCCCTGTTATCTGCTGTTTTACCTAGAGAGCCCAGGTGTGCGTGGTAAACTCCCCTCAGGGAGGGGGACATTCCAGGCCGCCTCCTCTCCTCTGCCCAGGGAAGTCCCTTTCTTCCTCATCAACCTCAGTCTCAGCCCCAGCTCCTTACAGCCATTTCACCAGCCCCTACTCATGCATCCCCCACCCCTAGCTTCTCCAACCTACAGTCCTAAATACCTGTATGTCAGCCCTAACCCTATTTATAATCCTAAAAAACACCCAAACTGTGGCAATGCCCTTTATAAACACCAATACACCTTCCTCCCTTACTGAGGCTCATACTCATCCCCCTACCCACCACAGGGGCCTCTATCAGGGCCAAGAGACAGTAATCACCCCCAGCCTATCCACGGCCTCAGAAGGGAGGGACCAGACCAGACACTTCCGATCAGCCCTCCCTCTCCAGCAGCCACACCCTCCCATGTTTGGCTGCCTGCCGCCTGCAGTGCTGTGGTGGTGAAACAGTCTGGCCTGAAGCACAAAGACAATATGTCAGTGCCTTGGCTGACGCACTTCAGCTGCAGCTGGTGCAGCCTACACAAGGGATTTGCACATGTCTGAACTCAAGACACTCAGACCCACTCAGTCAGACAGCCCTGTGAACTGAAGAGTGTTATCAGTTAGCAGTATAGCTCCCCCTGCTGAGTGGGGCATGGATAGTGGATGCAGCAGTGAGTGGGTGGTCCACTTGCTACTAGCTAGACTCCACTTGGTTCATCAATACCATATCCTTTCTCTACTATAGCAGCCCCTCCTCGTACAGAGACAATCTGTAGGTACACAGGCAGACAGGCAGACACAGACACACCCCTCGTGCTCTTCTCTGCCCTTCTGCTCTATGATTAGCAGGTCCTGACACCTGTGGGGTTTGGTGTGTGTTTGTGTGTATTCCAGGAGATGGGGGGGGGGGGTTAGAGGAGGTTACATTAGAGAGCTGGATTCCTCAGGTTTGTAGCGGGGACTGGGAAGCGCTCCTGGCCCATGCAGCTGTGCAGGACCCTTCATCTCACTGCCTGCCTCAGTGCTCCGAGGTGTAATTCCTGTAAATTGGCTTCCGACTTTTGTCTTGTGATCCCACCCCCCCCCCCCCATCCCCTCCACGTCTTTAGGGCTTGGCCCTCTCCTTGCTGTGTAATATGCTTCCTTTCTTTAACTTCACACATTCCTGTGTGCAATGCAGGCAGGCAACAGAGTGATCTGGGGCCCAGTGGCATGCGGATGCGTCTGCAGTGAGCGAGCGAGCGAGCAAGAGAGAGTAAAAAGAGAGAGAGAGGGAAGGCGACAGCATGTGCCATTACATTTTTACGCATACACAATATGTTGTTGAGCAATTCAACTGCTCAGACCTGCATTGAAGGGCAACAATATGAAAAGTCTCTTTTTTTCCTTCTCCTCCTCCTTTTTCTCTCCTCCTCTCTGTCTTGATTTATCCCCTGCTCTGTTTTTCCTGGCCCACATGGCCCGGGAGTTTGCACTAGGCCCACTCAACCAGAACCGATGTCATTCAAATCCAGTGAAATAAATGGCCCTATAAATTTCCTCAAATAATAAGCCTGGGTGCTGGAGGAATGTGTGGCGGGGATGGAGAGAGAGAGAGGGGGGAGGGAGGGAGAATGAGAGGAGCGGGAGACCCAGACCCAGACAGCGAGGGCCTGTGCTGCAGTGTGAGAAAGGCAGGCTGCCGCTGTGTGTTAGAGGGGAGATCTCTCTCTGTCTGTCTCTCTCTCTCCCCTCTTTCTCTCTCTCTCCTTCCCTCTTTCAATTCAATTCAATTAAAAGGGCTTTATTGGCATGGGAAACAAGTTTACATTGCCAAAGCAAGTGAATTAGATAATACAAGTGAAATAAACAATCAGAAAGGAACAGTAAACATTACAGTCACAAAAGTTTAAAAGGAATAGAGAGATGTCAAATGTCTATATACTGTGTTGTAACGATGTGCAAATAGTTAAAGTACAAAAGGGGAAATAAATAAACATAAATATGCGTTGTATTTACATCGGTGTTTGTTCTTCATTGGTTTCCCTTTTCTTGTGGCCACAGGTCACAAATCTTGCTGCTGGGATGGCACACTGTGGTATTTCACCTAATAGATATGGGAGTTTATCAAGATTGGATTTGTTTTTCGGATTCTTAGAGGGTCTGTGTAATCTGAGGGAAATATGTGTCTCTAATATGGTCATATATTAGGCAGGAGGTTAGAAAGTGCAGCTCAGTTTCCATCTCATTTTGTGGGCAGTGTCTTCTCACGAGAGCCTGGTCTGCCTGGTCTGCCTACGGCGGCCTATCTCAATAGCAAGGCTATGCTCAGTGAGTCTGTACATAGTCAAAGCTATCCTCAATTTTCAAATCAAATGAAATTGTATTTGTCACATACACATGGATAGCAGATGTTAATGCGAGTGTAGCGAAATTCTTGTGCTTCTAGTTCCGACCATGCAGTAATATCTAACAAGTAATCTAACAATTTCACAACAACTACCTTATACACACAAGTGTAAAGGAATGAATAAGAATATGTACATAAAAATATATGGATGAGCGATGGTCGAACGGCATAGGCAAGATGCAGTAGATGGTATAGAGTAGAGTATATACATATGAGATGAGTAATATAGGGTATGTAAACATTATATTAAGTGGCATTGTTTAAAGTGACTAGTGATACATTTCTTACATCCAATTTTTATTATTAAAGTGGCTAGAGATGAGTCAGTATGTTGGCAGCAGCCACTCAATGTTAGTGATGGCTGTTTAACAGTCTGATGGCCTTGAGATAGAAGCTGTTTTTCAGTCTCTCGGTCCCCGCTTTGATGCACCTGTACTGACCTCGCCTTCTGGACGATAGCGGGGTGAACAGGCAGTGGCTCGGGTGGTTATTGTCCTTGATGATCTTTTTGGCCTTCCTGTGACATCGGGTGGTGTAGGTGTCCTGAAGGGCAGGTAGTTTGCCCCCAGTGATGCGTTGTGCAGTACTCACTACCCTCTGGAGAGCCTTACGGTTGTGGGCGGAGCAGTTGCCGTACCAGGCAGTGATACAGCCCGACAGGATGCTCTCGATTGTGCATCTGTAAAAGTTTGTTTTTGGTGTCAAGCTGAATTTCTTCAGCCTCCTAAGGTTGAAGAGGCGCTGCTGCGCCTTCTTCACCACGCTGTCTGTGTGGGTGGACCATTTTAGTTTGTCCGTGATGTGTACTTAAAACTTTCCGTCTTCTCCATTACTGTCCCGTCGATGTGGATAGGGAGCAGCTCCCTCTGCTGTTTCCTGAAGTCCACGATCATCTCCTTTGTTTTGTTGACATTGAGTGTGAGGTTATTTTCCTGACACCACACTCCGAGGGCCCTCACCACCTCCCTGTAGGCTGTCTCGTCATTGTTGGTAATCAAGCCTACAACTGTAGTGTCATCTGCAAACTTGATGATTGAGTTGGAGGCATGCATGGCCACACAGTCATGGGTGAACAGGGAGTACAGGAGAGGGCTGAAAACGCACCCTTGTGGGGACCCAGTGTTGAGGATCAGCGGGGTGGAGATGTTGTTTCCTACCCTCACCACCTGGGGTCGGCCCGTCAGGAAGTCCAGGACCCAGTTGCACAGGGCGGGGTCGAGACCCAGGGTCTCGAGCTTAATGACGAGTTTGGAGGGTACTATGTTGTTAAATGCTGAGCTGTAGTCGATGAACAGCATTCTTACATAGGTATTCCTCTTGTCCAGATGGGTTAGGGCAGTGTGATTGCGATTGCGTCGTCTGTGGACCTATTGGGGCGGTAAGCAAATTGGAGTGGGTCTAGGGTGTCAGGTAGGGTGGAGGTGATATGGTCCTTGACTAGTCTCACAAAGCACTTCATGATGACGGAAGTGAGTGCTATGGGGTGGTAGTCATTTAGCTCAGTTACCTTAGCTTTCTTGGGAACAGGAACAATAGTGGCCCTCTTGAAGCATGTGGGAACAGCAGACTGGGATAGAGATTGATTGAATATGTCCGTAAACACACCAGCCAGCTGGTCTGCTCCTGCTCTGAGGACGCGGCTAGGGATGCCGTCTGGGCCGGCAGCCTTGCGAGGGTTAACATGTTTAAATGTTTTACTCACGTTGGCTGCAGTGAAGGAGAGCCCGCAGGTTTTGGTAGCGGGCCGTGTCGGTGGCACTGTATTGTCCTCAAAGCGAGCAAAGAAGTTGTTTAGTTTTTCTGGGAGCAAGACATCGTAGTCCGCGACGGGGCTGGTTTTATTTTTGTTGTCCATGATTGACTGTAGACCCTGCCACATACCTCTCGTGTCTGAGCCATTGAATTGCGACTCTACGTTGTCTCTATACCGACGCTTAGCTTGTTTGATTGCCTTGCGGAGGGAATAGCTACACTGTTTGTATTCGGTCATGTTTCCGGTCGCCTTGCCCTGATTAAAAGCAGTGGTTCGCGCTTTCAGTTTTGCGCGAATGCTGCCTTCAATCCACAGTATCTGGTTGGGGAAGGTTTTAATAGTCGCTGTGGGTACAACATCACCGATGCACTTGCAAATAAACTCGCTCACCGAATCGGCGTATTCATCAATGTTATTGTCCGACGCTATGTGGAACATATCCCAGTCCACGTGATCGAAGCAATCTTGAAGCGTGGAATCCGATTGGTCGGACCAGCGTTGAACAGACCTGAGCACAGGCGTTTCCTGTTTCAGTTTCTGTCTATAGGCTGGGAGCAACAAAATGGAGTCGTGGTCAGATTTTCCGAAAAGAGGGCGGGGGAGGGCTTTGTATGCGTCGCGTAAGTTAGAATAACAATGATCCAGGGTTTTGCCAGCCTGGGTCGCGCATTCGATATGCTGATAAAATTTAGGGAGCCTTGTTTTCAGATTTGCCTTGTTAAAATCCCCAGCTCGGAATATGTGGTTTCCAGTTTACATAGAGTCCAATGAAGTTCTTTCAGGGCTGTCGATGTGTCTACTTGGGGGGATATACACGACTGTGATTATAATCAAAGAGCATTCTCTTGCGCGGTGTGTGAAGAAACCAGGTGGCTGTACCGACTCTGATAACGTATCCCGAGTGAGCCATGTTTCCGTGAAACAAAGAACGTTACAATCTCTGATGTCTCTCTGGAAGGCAACCCTTGCTCGAATTTCGTCTACCTTGTTGTCAAGAGACTGGACATTGGCGAGTAGTATGCTCAGGAGCGGTGAGCGATCTACGGAGCCTGACCAGAAGACCGCTCCGTCTGCCCCTTCTGCGGCGCCGTTGTTTTGGGTCACCGGTTGGGATCCGATCCATTGTCCTGGGTGGTGGACCAAACAGAGGATCCGCTTCGGGAAAGTTGTAATCCTGGTCGTAATGTTGGTAAATTGACGTTCCCGGCTGTATGTAATAAAACTTAAGATTTCCTAGGGTAACAATGTAAGAAAAAATACATAATATATTTTTTTTATCTTGGTTAATCTCTCTGTCTGTGATGGCTTTGTTTTGGATTGTTTGGGAAACGCTTCCTCTTAGGTTGAATTTAACAGCTCTTTTTAGGATTTTGATAATTACGGGTATTGTCCTAATTCTGCTCTGCATGCATTATTTGGTGTTTTACGTTGTACATGGAGAATGTTTTTGCAGAATTCTGCATGCAGAGTCTCAATTTGGTGTTGTCCCATTTTATGAATTATTGGTTGGTGAGCAGACCCCAGACCTCACAGCCATAAAGGGCAATGGGTACTATAACTAATTTAAATGTTTTTTGCTAGATCCTAATTGGGATGTTGAATTTTACGTAATTTTTGCGTAGAAGGCCCTTCAGATCATTCACAGCTTTGTAGAAGTTACCTGTGGTGCTGATTTTTAGACTGAGGTATGTATATTTTTTTGTGTGCTCTAGGGCAATGGTGTCTAGATGGAGTTTCTATTTGTGGTCCTGGCAACTGGACCTTTTTTGGAACATCATCATTTTTGTCTTACTGAGATTTACTGTCAGGGCCTGTCTGACTTAATCTGTCCAGAAGATGTAGGTGCTGCTGTAGGCCCTCCTTGGTTTGGGACAGAAGCACCAGATCATCTACAAACAGTAGACATTTGACTTTAGATTCTAGTAGGGTGAGGCAGACTGTTCTAGTGCCCTCGCCAATTTGTTGATATATATGTGGAAGAGGGTGCGGCTCAAGCTGCATCCCTATCTCACCCCATGGCCCGGTGGAAAGAAATGTGTGTTTTTTTAACCAATTTTAACCGCACACTTGTTGTTTGTGTACATGCATTTTATAATGTTGTATGTTTTTCCCTCAGCACGTCTTTCCATCAATTTGTATAGCAGACCTTCATGCCAAATTGAGTCAAAAGCTTTTTTGAAATCAACAAAGCATGAGAAGACTTTGCCTTTGTTTTTTTGGTTTTTTTTGTGTGTTTTTTTGTCAATTAGGGTGTGCAGGGTGAATACAGTGGGGGGAAAAAGTATTTGATCCCCTGCTGATTTTGTATGTTTTCCCACGTACAAAGAAATGATCAGTCTATAATTTTAATGGTAGGTTTATATGAACAGTGAAAGACAGAATAACAACAAAAATGTTATCAAATGATTTCCATTTTAATGAGGGAAATAAGTATTTGACCCCTCTGCAAAACATGACTTAGTACTTGGTGGAAAAACCCTTGTTGGCAATCACAGAGGTCAGACGTTTCTTGTAGTTGGCCACCAGGTTTGCACACATCTCAGGAGGGATTTTGTCCCACTCCTCTTTGCAGATCTTCTCCAAGTCATTAAGGTTTCGAGGTTGACGTTTGGCAAGTCGAACCTTCAGCTCCCTCCACAGATTTTCTATGGGATTAAGGTCTGGAGACTGGCTAGGCCACTCCAGGACCTTAATGTGCTTCTTCTTGAGCTACTCCTTTGTTGCCTTGGCCGTGTGTTTTGGGTCATTGTCATGCTGGAATACCCATCCACGACCCATTTTCAATGCCCTGGCTGAGGGAAGGAGGTTCTCACCCAAGATTTGACAGTACATGGCCCCGTCAAATGATGCGGTGAAGTCCCCTTAGCAGAAAAACACCCCCAATGCATAATGTTTCCACCTCCATGTTTGACAGTGGAGATGGTGTTTTTGGGGTCATAGGCAGCATTCCTCCTCCTCCAAGCACGGCGAGTTGAGTTGATGCCAAAGAGCTTCGTTTTGGTCTCATCTAACCATAACACTTTCACCAGTTGTCCTCTGAATCATTCAGATGTTCATTGGCAAACTTCAGAAGGGCATGTATATGTATTCTTGAGCAGGGGGACCTTGCGGGCGCTGCAGGATTTCAGTCCTTCACGGCGTAGTGTGTTACCAATTGTTTTCTTGGTGACAATGGTCCCAGCTGCCTTGAGATCATTGACAAGATCCTCCCGTGTAGTTCTGGGCTGATTCCTCACCGTTCTCATGATCATTGCAACCCCACGAGGTGAGATCTTGCATGGAGCCCCAGGCCAAGGGAGATTGACAGTTCTTTTGTGTTTCTTCCATTTGCGAATAATCGCACCAAATGTTGTCACCTTCTCACCAAGCTGCTTGGCAATGGTTTTGTAGCCCATTCCAGCCTTGTGTAGGTCTACAATCTTGTCCCTGACATTTTTATATTTTTTATTTTTATTTTTTAAACATTTTAGTCATTTTTAGCAGACGCTCTTATCCAGAGCGACTTACAGTAGTGAATGCATACATTTCATACAATTTCATGCATTTCTTTCGTGTACTGGCCCCCCGTGGGAATCGAACCCACAACCCTGGCGTTGCACACACCATGCTGGCGTTGCAAACACCATGCTCTACCAACTGAGCCACAGGGAAGACATCCTTGGAGAGCTCTTTGGTCTTGGCTGTGGTGGAGAGTTTGGAATCTGATTGATTGCTTCTGTGGACATGTCTTTTTTTACAGGTAACAAGCTGCGGTTAGGAGCACTCCCTTTAAGAGTGTGCTCCTAATCTCAGCTCGTTACCTGTATAAAAGACACCTGGGAGCCAGAAATCTTTCTGATTGAGAGGGGGTCAAATACTTATTTCCCTCATTAAAATGCAAATCAATTTATAACATTTTTGACATGTGTTTTTCTGGATATTTTTGTTGTTATTCTGTCTCTCACTGTTCAAATAAACCTACCATTAAAATTATAGACTGATCCTTTCTTCATCAGTGGGCAAACGTACAAAATCAGCAGGGGATCAAATACTTTTTCCCCCCCACTGTATGTGGTCTGTCGTACGATAATTTAGTTCAAATCCAATTTGACATTTGCTCAGTACAATGTTTTCACTGAGGAAATGTACAAGTGTGCTGTTAATGATAATGCAGAGGATTTCCCCACGGTTGCTGTTGACGCATATCCCACTATAGTTATTGGGGTCAAATTTGTCTCCACTTTTGTGGATTGGGGTGATCAGTCCTTGGTTCCAAATATTGGGGAAGATGCCAGAGCTGAGGATGATGATAAAGAGTTTATGTATAGCCAGTTGGTTTTGTGGTATTTTGTCGTTTAATTTAGGATTCCATCAACACCACTGGCCTTTTTGGGTTGGAGTGTTTGTATGTTGTCCTGTAGTTGTCCTGTAGAATCCAGCGAGTTTTGCTAGTGTTTAATAGCTCATTCTAAGATTTGTAATTGATCATGTATATGTTATTGCTGTTTGTTCTTTATTATGGAGACAAAAAGATTCGAGAAGTGGTTTATTCATATATCTTCGTTTTGGATAGATAACTCTTTGTGTTAACTCTACGCCTTCACTGTTCCTTTTTTTTCTCCGTAGTGTATTTCTTTATTGTTTAAGTGATTGACCATAGTGAAAGCGTAGGCTTAGGTTTTCTGGGTCTCTGTTTTTTGTTGGATAGGATTCTCAATTTCTTTCTTAGGTTTTTGCTTTTTTCATCAAACAATTTGTCATTGTTGTTAATTTTCTTTGGTTGTCTGCTTGACAATTTTAGATTTAATAGGGAAGCTGAAAGGTAAATAAACTGTTTAGGTTTTCTACTGCCAAGTTAACACCTTCACTATTACAGTGAAATCTCTCTCCTTCTCTCTCTGTATCTTTCTCTGTCTCTGTGTCCCGCCTGCTCCCTTCCTGGAATTAGACCTCAGGGACACTTTAAGTCAGCCCACTCAGAGATAGCCAGCTACGGCTATTAATCTTCAGGACCCTGTGAGAACCACAGCGGTGTCTGTCTGGAACACTGCTCTATGTAGGTGAATTGTATCAGGAACATTGTGTTGGAAGGATTAATAGAACATCATTAACGTATCATATGTAATATCCTTCCATAGCCTCAGTCTTCCTCAGTGGCCTTGATTACCCTGCGTAGGCTTATGATCATAACCACAACTGCAACAGTTCCATCCAATTGTCTTTTGAAATAGTCATTACTTGCTGTTGTTTATTGTTGAAACACATTACAACCTGCATCAAGTGACCGTCCCCCGTGAACCACAAACTGTTCCACATTCCACATCCATAGGTGGATCTAAGGCAGTGGCGGTCAGTGCCGTTTAAGATGAGGGAGGGCTATTATTTATTTTAGAAGCAAGGCCTTATTTTTATTACAGCATATTGGATGACTGTCATTCATATTCCATTCACCCAGTTCAATGTAACATCAATAGGTTTAGGCTACTACATGATACTAGAATTTTCCCGATACCCATCATGAGGTTGCTACAGTCAAGCCCATGAATTAAAGTTTACAATGTAGGTGCACAGGTCGAGAGAAAAATGTGAGTAGTCAAGGTGACAGACAGTGACACATTCAATACCGCCTTGCACACTCTTGCCCGCATCTAGCTGATCTGTGGTGTAATCCGTAGTCCAACAGATGCAAACGAGAGTTTCTATTAGACAAATTCAGGTATGTTTATCCCCGTTTCGTAACGCTTGCTTCCGTTTAAGAAACCTTTTTCAACAGAATCTCCGAAATGAATACACCCCTGATCACACGCAAACACAGTTCACTTTCATTGCAGTCACATACAAACAGCATGATCACTTTACTCGTTGTATAATTTCTTCTCGCAGCTACACACTCTCCTCCTCTCACCTTTTCCCTTCCCTTGTGGACTTCAGTGCACAACACATTAGTTGTCTGTGACCAGGCAAAAAAACCTTTCTAAGCCAAACCATATCATAACTGCTAACCTCTACACACAGCCTACATTGTTATCACCGTAATAGCTAACGCCATAGTCAACATAGCTAATAGAAAGTGTTAGTAAACCTGCTACATTCATGCAGTACAGTGTATAGTCAGCAAGCAGTTTAGCAGTTACACCGGCAAGCCCCAGTGACAATAAATTAATAAAACCAAAAGCTTACTTTGACTTGGAAGAGTTCCATTGTTGCATAGCCATAGCTTGCTAGCTAACATAGCATCCCTCTCTGTTTGAGCTGGGTGTTTGAGTAGGCTAAACTAGCTAGCTCCATTCGCTAGCTAAGTAAGTGAAAGTGAAAGAAAATACAAGGAAATATAGCTAGCGCTCTCTCTTGCTTCAACATTTTTTAATATATTAATTTAAAATTGTTCAACTATTGTCTTTCTCTCTCTTTGACTCAACTACTCACCACACTTTATGCACTGTAGTGCTAGCTAGCTGTAGCTTATGCTTTCAGTACTAGATTCATTATCAGATCCTTTGATTGGGTGGATAACATGTCAGTTCATACTGCAAGAGCTCTGATAGGTTGGAGGACGTCCTCTGGAAGTTTTCATAATTACTGTGTAATTCTACGGAAGGGGGTGAGAACCATGAGCCTCCTAGGTTTTGTGTTGAAGTCAATGTACCCAAAGGAGGATGGAAACTAGCTGTCCTCTGGCTACACCACGGTGCTACCCTAGTTCTGTTGAGGCTACTGTAGACTTTCATTGCAATAACAATGTGTTTTAATTAATTATTTGGTGATATTTTTATATTTAGTATAGTTTTATGTTTCAACTATTTTTATTTTTATGACTTTTCACCAAGAAGGATGGTCCTCTCTTTCCTCCTCTGAGGAGCCTCCACTGATGTAAGGAGCAGACTCCTGAGTGGAGCAAGGTTTTTGGGGGGCTCGTTGGTTTGTACGGTCAGTCAGTTGGTGTGTTTACCCTGAAGCAGATTTATCGGTAGTTCCGCAGTAGCCGGGTTCGGCTGGCAGAGCATGAGAAAGCAAGCGCCCGGCGGGCCCCCACACCATCTCAGCCAGACAGTTAGACTCTGTGGGAAACAGGAAAGGCCAATATTATTCCTGCTACCACACAGGGATGCTCTAACACGACTCTGCGCCGGAGTGACGGATCGAGACGGGGGCGTCACGTTGTGTAAGTGTCTCATTCACACCACGGTTCATGGGCGACCATGACAGAGAAGAGCCGCTAGGGCACATCAAAGCCCCCCACAATGCTTTCTGGGAAACGGTGGCATGCAGGGGCCACGGCCCGCTACGGTACGCATTGTAAACGCTGCATGCTTCCTAAATGACATTACCTGGCACTATAAAACAAACACACACAGCCCTGCCACGCTTTGAATTGAGGGGCTTTGTTTGAGCCGGCGACCCCAGGGGGGCCATGGTCCAGGAAGAGTAGGAGAGGGTGACCCAGCCCCCCCACCCCTCCTTCACCCCTGAGCTGAGTGACTGAGCCACTGTGCGATGCCAGTGACCCACAGCCTGTTTTCTGCCTTAAATCGTTTCTCACCCCCCTCGCCGCCCTCCTCCTCAGGAGAAAGAAAAATCACCCAGAGCTTCTGGGTCTGGGACAGGGTGAGCTGGGGCTGGGTAACTCCCTGCAGCCTGCCTGGTTAGAGGAGGCATCATTTCTCATGCAGCAGAGAGTGAGAGAGTGGAACAGGTCAGACCGAGCTCAGCCTGACCCATAGAGAACCACTCAGTGGACTAGAGAGTCTCTGTATAACTATTACGTGTATCTAACGTTGGAAAATAAACTGTGTGTAAGCCGAAACGCTGACGGAGTGGCAAAATGGGCTGACGATATGAAAGGCTGGGATAATTAATGGTGGCCACGGACAATGAAATGAAAAAGAAGTGGTTATTAATCATGAGGAGAAAAATAAAATGGATACTGTGTGTGCGTGCATGTATGTGTGTGTCTGCTGCTCTGCATATTTGTCTGCATCGATGTCTTTGTGTGCGTATGGGTGTCTGCATTTGTCCGACTGTGTATGTATTGGGTGTGTAAGTGTACATATACGAGTCTGGCTAACATTTACAGCGGCTCAATGTGTATCTATCATTTCCTCTGCGCTTACTTGCCACTTCAGTCGCTGTACACCCAGTGTAAACAACATTTATCATGACATGCAAATTAGTGTCTTTACCTCCAGCCCAACAAAGAGGACCATTGAAGGCAGCCTGGGCATTTACAACCATGTTGAATTTGATACTCCAGATTATAGGCTTATTCCACACATTGTGTAGTGGTTTTCTGTCACTCAAACTCAGTAAACGCTCCCCGTTACAAATAGCTTGGGCATCCTGGACCCATCATTAAGGTTATGACCAATATGCACTCCTATAAACTGACAGGCCCAGCCGCCCGGCTGCAGCAGAAACTGTTTCTCTCTCTCTCTTTATCTCTCTGTCACTCTCTTTCTCCACCCCCCCTCTCTCTACCTTTCTCTCACTACCCCCCCCCTCTCCCGTTCTCTTTCTCCCCAACCCCCCCTCTCTCTACCTTTCTCTCTCTCTCACTACCCCCCTCTCTCTCCCGTTCTCTTTCTCCCCAACCCCCCCTCTCTCTACCTTTCTTTCTCTCTCTCTCTCACTACACCCCCCTCTTTGGGAGGTGGTATGTGTCTGTGTGTGCTGCTGATTGTAGTAATTTTGCGGTGGGAGGCTGAGAGGCACCTCTGGGTACAGTACATCAGCCCTGGCCCGCAGCTCCACTTGTGGCTGTGAAATATGACAAGAGGCCCCCAGTGGGAGAGCGAAGATCTATGTGGCACTAATAAGCACTATCTCTCCAGGAAATCACACCCACAGACAGACCCAACACAGCAAGTCCTCTATAGCAGCAAAGCCTTTTGACTCTCTCTATCTCCAGCAATGTGGGTTAAGACATGTTCTCTGTGCTGCTTTAAGTGCGGCAGGCTTTGGGTTTGACATGAGCTGCCTTCTATTAAGACATGCCCGTGACAAGGCAACAATACCGTCAGATCTGTGCTAATAAACGTCAGCTATTTCACACAAAAGAGGCAGAAAGCCACAATAAGGCACTGATCTTGCCTTCTCTGGCGAGGGCTGGCTGTATGTGTTGTGGGGTTGGTGTGTGTGTTCACCTGCGACAGGGCCAGTCGTTAAGGAGTAAGGCGGGATGAGCTCATGAATCCTGAGCCAGGACAGATTGAGGAGCATGTTTAATACAGAGACAAACTGGTGTGGCCTGTCTCAAATCCTGGCTTTATCCTACCCTTTGACTGGGAAAGTCAAGACCTCTGCTCGATGGGAGAGAGTGAGACAAAAAGAGAGAATGACAGAGGAGAGAGAAAGGGGAAAGAGATGGAGAGAGAGGATCCAGATGGGGCCCTTTGAACAAGTATTGAATGAGAGACTCATTAAGACCACTCTGCCTTGTAACGACAGGGGGAATGAGGGAACATACAAACTACAGGTGTGCCCCCCCCTCTCGCCGCACACACACTAACATGCTAACCACACCGCCTGCATTGCGTGCGTGAGCGTTGCAAAATAAATTGACACACGTTATTCAATAAATTCATCCCAACTGCAACTCACGTCTGGTGTGGATAGAGAAGGTCAACATGCGCAAGATGGCGCACGCGGACGCATGGACGTGCCCGGGAAGAAAGTGTAACATCCAAACACATACACAGACACACACGTCTACATTGAGCAAAAATATAAATGCAACATGTAAAGTGTTGTTTCCATGTTTCATGAGCTGAAATAAAAGATCCCAGAAATGTTCCATGCGCACAAAAAGCTTATTTCTCTAAAATGTAGTGAACAAATGTTTACATCCCTGTTAGTGAGCATTTCTCCTTTGCCAAGATAATCCATCCACCTGACAGATGTGGCATATCAAGAAGCTGATTAAACAGCATGATCATTACACAGGTGCACCTTGTGCTGGGGACAATAAAAGGCCACTCTAAAATGTGCAATTTTGTCACACAAAACAATGCCACAAATGTCTCAAGTTTTGAGGGAGCGTGCAATTGGCATGCTGACTGCATGAATGTCCACCAGAGCTGTTGCCAGACAATTGAATGTTAATTTCTCTACCATAAGCCACCTCCAACGTTGTTTTAAGGAATTTAGCAGTACGTCCAACCGGCTTCACAACCGACTGGTATTCTGATCCACGCCCCTACTTTCTTTTGAAAGGTATGTGTGACCAAAAAATGTATATCTGTATTCTCAGTCATGTGAAATCCATAGATTAGGGCCAAGTTTATTTATTTCAATTGACTGATTTCCTTTTATGAACTGTAACCTAGTAAAACCTTTGAAATTGTATGTTGCGTTTTATATTTTTGTATAGAGTGTAGATTCATCTTCTTGGCGGCATGGGCAGCTGCAGCCGTTTCCCAGCAGCCCCATGCAATGTGAGGTGGGTTTAGTCATATCTCCATGGGTTTAGTGGTCTTTATGAGGGCAGATCCTCTGTGTGTGCCTCCCTGCCCTGGCACAGCTGACACGGCAATAAACACGTCTTGCAGCCACCATGTAGACAGTGCCACATAGTGAGGGGATTAGGGGAGTGAAAGTCTCACAGACACACACTTACCACACACACACACACACACACACACACACACACACACACAAATACACTAACTTAAAAGTGTGAAAATCCACTGAAGATGATGAAATCAGGGAAATATGTTTCCATGACTACTAATAACTCTCTGTCTGTCTCTCCTCTCCCCTGTTGCTGATGTATGGTTTTATAGTGTTTTGTCAGCAGAGAATTCCACAGGAAACCGTTGTGATTAAGAAATATAGATGTTGAATACATCTATTTACTTTCCCAAAAAGTATCATTAGTGAGGTTCTGGTTGTTTCATTTGTCTCTGACTGGGAGTTTGGCATGGAACACATATGCAGGCCCTGGGCCTATCCTATGATCCCTTATACAGTGTCCCAAATGGGACCCTATTCCCTATATAATGCACAAAAGTAGTGCACTGTAAAGGGAATAGGGCGCCATTTGGGACGCCCCCTTAGTGTGATGACTTCATTAGGACTTCATTTGCCTCTCTGTAAACACGCTGGTCTCCGTGAGATATGAACTCATAATGATACAACCTGGCCTCATTGATCTCATACAAGTGTTCTGAAGCACACTGACCGAAACGAGCAAAAAATAAATAAACGAGCAGCAATAAAGGTCTTAGTGATTGGAGGAAAGCCTTTGAGGTTAAATGCTGCTGTGTAAAGCTACGAAACCAGAACTGATACGAAGAAAAAAAAAACGGAATAAGAGAGTTTAAAGTGTGCAGTTCACACCATACCGAGCTTACTGTGATATTTAATGTGAGAGAGGGGAGTGTGTGAGTTTTGCGGGGTTCGACGTTGATCAGTGAATGTAATGGGGCTCTAATGTCCACTGCTCTGCTCCCAGTGTGCGGTGGGTCAGGGAGAGTTTGATATATGTTCCTGGTTCTGAGTTTGTTTGTGTGTGTGTGTGTGGTGTGTGTGTGCGTGTGTGTGTGTGACAGTGATTCATGAGTAGCCCTCTCTCCCTGGCTGCAATGTTGAGCACTCGACCCCGGCCTGTCAACCACACTAGGCCTCATAATAAATTATTGATCATTCGAAGTGACATTAGTGAGCCTGCACGTTGTCGCTGTGTGTAGGTTCATGCGTGTGTTTGTTAGGCCTGCCTGGTTTAGAGAGAGTGATTTACGACGCGCCTGTAGCACATCATTTATCCAGCGTTTAGAGGATAGTTTGCAAACACCCAGCGAGTCCTCCAGGTTTTCACTACGAAATGAGCCATTGTCAGTTATTTCATCCAATCAAAATCTGAAGTCAGTGTGTTATATAAACAGGACTATGATGATTGCCAAGGTTTTTATACAAATATTATTCAAAGCGGTATTAATCTCTTGACACAATTAATAAAGTCTCTTTTCCAGGCTGTGCTGCTGACATGCCTGGGGGAGATATCTATGCTTGATCATTTAGTAAGTAACTTTACAGCATGTTCTCTTTGTGTTCTAAAATCACCTCCCTATTTTCCCCTCAGTTAATGAAAAAGAGAGAGCGCTTGTCGACGCTTGCTCAAACACGCAGAATTTCAATAAAAGGAAGAGTCAATTAAAAACTGGTTTCCTGGAGAAATCCCACAGAGATGTTACAGAATACCACCTACTGTGGGCGTGTCTGTGTCAGGTATGTCAACCACATCACCTGGGAGAAGGAGGAGGAAGAATGA
This sequence comes from Salmo salar, assembly GCF_965601325.2. Lineage (NCBI taxonomy): Eukaryota > Metazoa > Chordata > Actinopteri > Salmoniformes > Salmonidae > Salmo > Salmo salar. The sequence continues at coordinate 13,144,986 of NC_138314.1, read as the reverse complement.
ATCATGTGTAGTCTAACCTCTTTATGAGAATACAAGCCTGGTACCAGATCTGTTTGTGCTGTCTTGTCAAAACACATCTGGGACCAGGCTAAGGGAATACTGGTTGCCATTAAGACTGGTGGTCCTGCCTGCCCTGTTGGCCCTACTGAACTGGCTTTAGTTTGTCAGTCCCAGTTCCAACAGTTCTCAGTCAAGGGGGAACGTGTCCTGTGAGGCCCCAAAGGATGCTGGGTAGGATTAGTCGGGGAGGGGTCGGGTGTCCGTTGACGCCGACCCCCTGCTCTCCTGGAGAGAAAGGGAAAGCCACACTGTGTCTCTCAGGTGCCTGACCAGCCCTGGTAACTTCTCAAAGGCGTCCTTCTTTCCCCTCCAACTCTGGGAGTGGAGTCGGGAGCCAACATTAATGCAAAGACAATCCCTAATTGCAGGATCACGTTACAAGCAAATTCTTCTAAAGCCCATTAACAATTGTACTTAATTACAAGGTATAGGAGGGGGGAGGGAGAGAGATCTTTGGTTACATCTCACACACATACACACAATAGGGGGTAGACCTCCCAGTCCCAGACTAAAGCTTTCATTCATTGCTGTCTTTGTGCGGCGGGGATTTGGTTGAATTAAACAGAGGATCAGAAGAGTGACTCGCACATTGTCAGTGTCACAGGCAGCTATTCCAATATTACACTAAGTCTATAGTGTGAAGTTGTCAAGAAGACATCTGTATCTTCCAATTATAATTTGACAGCTGAATGCACATCAGTCTAAAAATAAAGACAGTGCTACAAAGTAACCAGGCATGAGCTCTAAGTCCCGTATAAACTATCATAATACCCAGTCAAATGTTTCCATTGACAATGGGATGTTCAGCTAGTGACACATCCATGGTTTACACTTGTTTTTATCCTGAAATCAAGCCCAGGATATAGGTAGGTCACGTCATCTTTCTCAATGCTGTCGAGACAGATTGACAGGCTACATATACTGCCAATGCCCCATAACTGTTTCCATTCACCAACAAGCCCCAGCAGAGACATGAGCTGAATCCCAAATGGCACCCTATTCCTTATATAGTGCGCCACTTTTGACCAGAGCCCTATTGGACCCTGGTCAAAAGCAGTGCACAAAAGTAGTGCACTGTAATGTACTTGAGCTGCTGCTGCTAGATTCATTTGATCGCCGTCTATTTATGCTAAAGAGGCATCCATTGTGCGCCTTCAGTTTCCTGGGCTTGTGCTGCGCTCCCTATACCCAGAGCCGCCTCTTCCTATAGGTGACTACACACTGTGTTTTCTAACTTTACTGTTGAGAGTTAGAAAAGTAGAATACACAAGATGCCATTTCGAAATTTGGTAGTGCATTATATTTATTGTTCTATTGCTAGGTAAGTTAGCCTAGCCAGCTATCTAACCCTTGTAGTAGGCCTAATCATCACCAAATTACCGACCAGGCACGCAGGGCCTGTTCTCCGGGGCTCTGACCTCCAGGGGGCCCACATTGATTTTGTTAGTCACTCTCATACAGATATCATATGAGCATGGCATAAGTCATGGCAAAATGTATAAAATTGCAGGAAATTAGATGTAAAACTGCAACATCTTCTTTGCCTCATGGCAAAATGTAAGGAATTGCAGAAAATGTGCTTTAAAACTGCAACACTTTCTCTTCACCCCATGGCAAAATGTGTAGAATTGTAAGAAATTAACTTTGACACTGCAAAATAAATTATCCACTGCCAAGAGGTGGGGCACTAAAAAGTTTTGCCCTTCAGTAGGGTATGCCTACCCTGAAACTAGCTGCTCCCTGGGGGATCGGTTCTTTAGAGCCTTCCTTTGTCCTGACTCCCGTGCCCTCCAAGCTGTCCAAACACACAGCACCTGAGAGAGGATTATGGGAGTCTGGTGGCTGGGAGGAGCACTCCCGCCCTGTCTGTAAGGAGGAGAGGAGGAGAGAAGGGGACACGTAGAGGAGGGGAGGAGGTGTTGAGGCGGTTCCCGCACCCCTCAGACCCGGTGCCCTAAGCCTGCCTTATTGAATTGTCTGTTGCCTTTATGAAGAGGGGCCAACAGGTGTCAGTCTCAGCAGGGTAAGGTGGTAGACTTAGAATGTCCACTTTGACCCCAGCAGTAACTTGGACAGCTGTGGTGGTGGCTGTAGGAAAAACGGGTGAGGTGGGGGTGATATAATGCATCCACATTAAATGTAAAATGAAATTGAACAGAATGAAAGGTTATGCATGTATTCCTTGGTAAAGAAATTGAAAGTGCACATGTATAGATCCAAGCCATGATTTTTATTCCAGTGGGTTCAAATTCTGTTGGTCAAAATGATACCTGTCACTTTATGTTTGGTGTCATATGATTACTGTAGTTAAAGAGCAAAATGGCTGCTGTGTGAGAAACAATGAATCAAGGAAGTGTTTGTTTGAAAACTTTGAAATTAAATAGTTCTGTAATTGTTTCCTTTGATTATCTGCCTGTAAAATAAAGTTCACTGAACTACTATCACAAAATAACTTAATATCATCACCAAGGAAGGGCAGATTGTTCCTTTGTTGATTGACTCTACTGCATTTGCTATGGGATTATGATTTATCTTCTTGTGGATACACATCTGTTCAGGAAGGACAGGTGATTGTTAGAAGCAACGATTATTACTGTACCTTTATTATCTAGGCTTGATGTGTGCTGCTTTTTGAATTGAAAACCTTAGGCCTATTTTCACAGGAACCTCCAAACCACACCAGATCTGGTGATGAGATCAGACCGCTCTCCCTGACCGTAGCTGACACCAAGTCATTCTCAGTGATACTCAGGGTCAATCCAGCCACCCCGGAGGCGGCATCACGGGCCTAGATGTGTTTATTAAGGCTCCCTTGGTAAGAGCAAAGCAAATTGCTGGCTCTGGGTTTGTTGCTTTTGGCTCCGTTTGGCTCTCTCCCTCTCTCCATCTCTCTTGCCCCATCTTCTCCCCCCCCCTCTCTCTCCTCCCCTGTCTTTATTCCAGCTGCAGACGGGACCAGGGAAACCCCATGTCAGACAGCCAGTCAACCAGTCAGTCAGTCATCTCTATAGAGGGCTCTGCTAATCAGAACCCTGCAACAATGATGTTATCCTGGCAAGGCTGAAGTCCCACTGACTCAACCCCAATGACATGATGTAACGAACTCAACTCAGCCAACTGCATTAATGCATTATATTGTAATATATAGTAGGCGTTGTTTAATGTTCATCCGTGGATGATATTTCACACAATGATACAGATGAGGTTAGACATGGTGTATGAAAAATAATGACATTTATATAGTGTAATGTATATTGAAACAGGTGTTAAAATGAATCTGCCATGTCTATAAACCATTTGATATCCTTTTAACCCGGCCAAGATCAGACCAGAAATTGGATCAGTCATTCCGATATATATCACACTCTTTACCTTGAGATAATCCCTAGTGTGTGTGGTTCTGTGCTGTGTATTTAGGTTAAATATGTTCCTTATTGTTAACATTCTCAATGGTCCAGAACAAAAGTTCTGACTAGTCGCTGCATGTGTTTAAATGCGTGAGACATTTGTTTGCCCAGCATTAAAATGGTTTCCATTGTGATGATCTGTGTGGCTCTGTTCTTTCAAATGCTGTACTAACTGGGGAATGTTTAAGGCAGCAGAGCATTTGTGATGTGTGAAATAGACAGATGACTCTAAATCTGATGATTAGTTGAGTAAACTCAGAGATGTGTCACTTGTGCACAGACGACGGTCGAAATCCAGCAGGAATTCTGGCTGTGAATGTGTCATACCTGAATGCATTCTGACACACAACAAGAGATTAGTTGTTCACTTCCCAGCAGTTCTTTACACTTCCAACAGTCCAACACATACCCGTGGCTTATGAAGCCATCGTTTTGAGACATAAACAATAGTACAAGAGTTTTGGAAGAGTTTAGAGAATTGTATCATACCAGCTTCTCAGCATAGACTGGTTATGTCATGTCGGCTGGTACTGTAACTGTAGATGACATATGAACCCAGGCTGGAGGACCTTGTTTTCATTGAGGTGGTGTAGTAGTGTGTCTTATTCTAAACCACCCAAAGATATGACTGAGGTATTGAATACACTTCCATATCTGAAGTAATTACAAGATACAGTGGAATGTCTTCTGGCAGACACTTCAACGCATGATTGGCCTCCCTCCCCATTCAGACACCTGTCTGAGTGATAACAGCAAAGCCAATTTGTTTGCCGCTTGGTGAGGCTGTAAAGTAAACGACACTGGGAGAAAGTGTAACAGCAAGTCATTTATCCTCTCTCTCTCTCTTTCTTTCTCTCTCGCTCTCTCTGGCCCTTTTTTCCCTCTATGCAAGCAGTATGAAAGTAATGTAGTCAAGACAGATTACATGTCTCCTTAAAATGTTAGTGTCTTGCCAACTGGTGTAAAAATATGGGGGGAAAAAAGTCCTGATAATAAAAAGCTTTGTAAAGACATCGATATGGCGTTAAATATCATCCCCCTAAGAACAAAAACTTGGACTGTGAATGTTATTTTATAGCGATGACAAATTGCAGGTATCTCTTGTGGCTTTCTCTGAGCTTTCAGGGCGGCTTGCCAACTGGCTCTGTGCAAGCTGTGTATGACTGACTGCTACACCTGACCGTGCACAATCCTCTGTGACTCCCAATCATCAGCATGTCCCAGAGCTGACGGTGACCCTCCAATGAGCATGGACTTACTATTAGCATGGCCCGCCAACTCTGTCTAATGATGTAGCCTATCCAGTGAGCATATTCCACCCCCTTATCATGTCCCTTCTGAGTATGTAACAAACTTGAACCTGTCGCCTGCTGGTAGCACCAGTCATCCTGTATAGGGGTTGAAAATGGCAGATTTTGTCAATGATAACCTCTTAAATTGGAATGCAGTGGCTGTACAGTAACATGCTATAGATAACGTCCGAGTTCAGGGTCTCCACTTCACAGCGCTGTATGGGTTTGACCGACAGCCGTTATAAACTTGAGCACCGAGGGCGACAAGAAGATGCCTCCATCCCTCCCGCTAAGTGGGCTACTTTTGCTCATCTGCTGTTGTTTGAGTGAGGGAAATTCTGTAAATTGAGAAGTGTCAATGGGTTATGAAAGATAAGACGTTGAGGATTAAAAATATATACGGCTTTGATGTCATACAAGCAAACCACACACACACACACACACACCGAGTCCAAAAGTGCGCTTCACATTTCCATATTTGAAAACTCGTGTAATTTACAGTATCAACATTTATATTCAACATCGATATGTTTGATCCACAGTTACAAGAATAACATGCATTATACCCTGGGTTGGCCTGAACAGAATGAGCCTGTTTGTCGTATTGTGAAGGAAATGATTCCGTGGAACACGCACTTGAATGCACTCCTGACTCCATTCTATGCGCACCGAAATTACAGTCTGTGTGCCTTGTGAAAGCCTGACACTGTAAGATCGTATTTTAGAACTTAGCTAACCATGTTGGCAATAGAACACGCTTTCAAATGATGCTCACCTGACCCAGATTGTGATTTATAATGGAGCGTTTCTGGATTGCGTAAGCAACAACAGTAATTGTGTGACGGTGGGGACGCAGGGCTGTGTTCCAAACGAAACAACTACAAGTGTGCTTGCTTCAGTTCCTCAACGGCAAAGCCCGAAGAGCTAAAGACAAAAGCACCTTACAGTTGAAGGCTCTTTCCTTGAGTCATAAAACTGCGGCCAGTTAGACACCAGTTAAACCTCTCACTCACCCTTGTAATTGTTTTCTCTTATCTTGTACATGTCAATTCATTAATATTTGTATTATGTTACTGAATGTATCTAGAGTATCTTCAGATTTCATTTTAAAATGAATGAACTAACTCTAAGTTGCTCTGGATAAGAGCATCTGCTAAATGACTAAAATGTAATGTAAATATAAAAATGTTATTGACAAATGCTGTGAAAATCTACAGTAAATGTAAAATGTACATAAAATCAACAGCCTACTGTTTGGATTCAGTCTTCTGTCAGGTGAACTGTTGTGTCCTCACATTTGTCTAATCATTTCTCCATGATCTCCAAACTCTTCTCTTTCAATTGCTGCCATGGTCATGCGTATGCTTGTTATGGTTCTTCTGTTAGAAACATTTCAGTTTGACACTATCCATGTAGGCCGATTCCCACTAGTTTAAGGGGTTAAAAACCTCTGGGGTCAATACCCATCTGAGAGTATTATAACTAAGTGATAATGCCCACAAGCAAGTGTTTGAAGGATATCTTGGTACGGGTGTTGTTAGGCCCGAGACGAAGTCGAGAAACACCGGCTTGGGAAATGATCAGACCAAAGGTGAGGACACAACAGTTCACATGACAGAAGACTGAATTCAAACAGTAGGCTGTTGATTTTATGTGCATTTTACATAGTTTTCTTCCTAAATAGTTCTACTATACAACTCACAGTTGCTCTTCAGGCCTTGAAAGCACAATAAATCTGCTGTGGTGTAGGGGTACGTTTGTGTCTCCTTGTGTGAAATTGCAGTTTTGAAACTCTTACGATAAACACACCTGTAATGATGTGCGCTGAGAGTCGGGAAGCAAGTTCAGGGAGTGAGTGTTTTAATAAAATAAACGGTACATAATACAAAACAAGAAACAGTAACAGCACACAGACATGAAACAGAAACAATGACGCCTGGGGAAGGAACCAATGGGTGTGACATATACAGTTGAAGTCAGAAGTTTACATACACTTAGGTTGGAGTCATTAAAACTTGTTTTTCAACCACTCCACAAATTTCTTGTAAACAAACTATAGTTTTGGCAAGTCGGTTAGAACATCTACTTTGTGCATGACACAAGTCATTTTTCCAACAATTGTTTACAGCCAGATTATTTCACTTATAATTCACTGTATCACAATTCCAGTGGGTCAGAAGTTTACATATACTTAGTTGACTGTGCCTTTAAACAGCTTGGAAAATTCCAGAAAATGATGTCATAATTTGAGTCAATTGGAGGTGTACCTGTGGATGTATTTCAAGGCCTACCTTCAAACTCAGTGCCTCTTTGCTTGACATCATGGGAAAATCAAAAGATCTCAGCCAAGACCTCAGAATTTTTTTTGTAGACCTCCACAAGTCTGGTTCATCCTTGGGAGGAATTTCCAAACGCCTGAAGGTACCACGTTCATCTGTACAAACAATAGTACACAAGTATAAACACCATGGGACCACGCAGCCGTCATACCGCTCAGGAAGGAGACGAGTTCTTTGGTGCGAAAAGTGCAAATCAATCCCAGAACAACAGCAAAGGACCTTGTGAAGATGCTGGAGAAAACAGGTACAAAAGTATCGATATCAACAGTAAAACGAGTCCTATATCGACATAATCTGAAAGGCCGTTCAGCAAGGAAGAAGCCACTGCTCTAAAACAGGCATAAAAAAGACAGACTATGGTTTGGGATTGTACTTTTCTGACTTTTTGGAGAAACGTCCTCAAGTCTGATGAAACAAAACTAGAACTGTTGGCCATAATGACCATTGTTATGTTTGGAGGAAAAAGGGGGAGCTTTGCAAGCAGAAGAACACCATCCCAACCGTGAAGCATGGGGTTGGCAGCATCATGTTGTGGGGGTGCTTGCTGCAGGAGGGACTGGTGCACTTCACAAAATATATCACATCATGAGGAAGGGAAATTATGTGGATATATTGAAGCAACATCTCAAGACATCAGTCAGGAAGTTAAAGCTTGGTTGCAAATGGGTCTTCCAAATGGACAATGACCCCAAGCATACTTCAAAGGTTGTGGCAAAATGGCTTAAGGACAACAAAGGCAAGGTATTGGAGTGGCCATCACAAAGCCCTGACCTCAACCCTATAGAAAATTTGTGGGCAAAACTGAAAAAGCGTTTGCGAGCAAGGAGGCCTACAAACCTGACTCAGTTGCACCAGCTCTGTCAGGAGGAATGGGCCAAAATTCACCCAACTTATTGTGGGAAGCTTGTGGAAGGCTCACCGAAACGTTTGACCCAAGTTAAACATTTTAAAGGCAATGCTACCAAATACTAATTGAGTGTATGTAAACTTCTGACCCCCTGGGAATGTGATGAAATAGAAGCTGAGATAAATCATTCTCTCTACTATTATTCTGACATTTCACATTCTTAAAATAAAATGGTGATCCTAACTGACCTAAGACAGGTAAGTTTTACTAGGATTAAATGTCAGGAATTGTGAAAAATGTAGTTTAAATATATTTGGCTAAGGTGTATGTAAACTTCCGACTTCAACTGTATAGGGAAGGTAATCAGGGAAGTGATGGAGTCCAGGTGAGTCTGATGACGCGCAGGTGCGCGTAACGATGGTGACAGTTGTGCGCCATAACAAGCCGCCTGGTGACCTAGAGGCCGGAGAGGGAGCACACGTGACAACACCGATCATGAACAACATCTGAATTGAACTCCACTTGGTATAAATGTGCTAATTTCCCATTAATGTATCCTAATAAATAATAATAATAATAATAAACCCTATTTTAATGCTGCTTTGTGTTCAACACGGAACGAGGAGGATAAGACAGCAAGAAATGAACCCTAGTTTACTGATTAAGCAAAAACTCTTCAAACAAAACACAGTAGCTACTGTGGGAGTAACGCTTCCTTTCTCTTCATTTGACTTTAAACTCGCTCATTTGGAACAAACCACAGATCCCTCTTATCTTACCCTGTTCTGGCTTGCCGTTGGAAATAATTTGCTAAGAGCAGGTGGATATGTACTCAGTCCTGGGTTCAAGTACTACTTGTTTTCTTCCAAATATCTTAACTGCACTTGATTGAGCTTACCTGACGCAATGGAACCAATGAAATAGTCCCAGAAGCGCAAACCCGACCCATCTAGACCCTCCTGGAAGGCTCAATCAAACACTCTCAAAAAGAAAACACCCCTTGGGTTGTGCCATGGCGGAGATCGTTGTGGGCTATACTCGGCCTTGTCTTAGGACGGTAAGTTGGTGGTTGGAGACATCCCTCTAGTGGTGTGGGGGCTGTGCTTTGGCAAAGTGGGTGGGGTTATATCCTGCCTGTTTGGCCCTGTCCGGGGGTATCATCGGATGGGGCCACAGTGTCTTCTGATCCCTCCTGTCTCAGCCTCCAGTATTTATGCTGCAGTAGTTTATGTGTCGGGGGGCTAGGGTCAGTCTGTTACATCTGGAGTATTTCTCTTGTCTTATCCGGTGTCCTGTGTGAATTTAAATATGCTCTCTCTAATTCTCTCTTTCTCTCTTTCTGTCTTTCTCTCGGAGGACCTGAGCCCTAGGACCATGCCTCAGGACTACCTGGTATGATGACTCCTTGCTGTCCCCAGTCCACCTGGCCGTGCTGCTGCTCCAGTTTCAACTGTTCTGCCTGCGGCTATGGAACCCTGACCTGTTCACCGGACGTGCTTGTTGCACCCTCGACAACTACTATGATTATTATTATTTGACCATGCTGGTCATTTATGAACATTTTAACATTTTAACATCTTGACCATGTTCTGTTATAATATCCACCCTGCACAGCCAGAAGAGGACTGGCCACCCCTCATAGCCTGGTTCCTCTCTAGGTTTCTTCCTAGGTTTTTGGCCTTTCTAGGGAGTTTTTCCTAGGGAGTTTTTCCTAGCCACCGTGCTTCTTTCACTATGCTTTGCTTGCTGTTTGGGGTTTTAGGCTGGGTTTCTGTACAGCACTTTGAGATATCAGCTGATGTACGAAGGGCTATATAAAAATAAATTCGTGATTTGATTTGATGTAACAGTGTAATCCACAGCAGGGCTCACCAGCACAGGGATCTCCTCACACTGTTTAGCTTTTTTGAGAAGCGCCTCACTAAGAATGAGGCTTGAGAGATGTCTTGAGGCCAGCTGTGAGTAATGTGTACAGCAGAGATGTTCAGTCTGCTACTCATGCTAATTGCCTGTAGGGCCTCAGCTTCACGCTGCCATCAATAGACCACCCATGGAGAGGCCGCTGCATTTATCTTGATTTCAAGCATATAATTACGTTGTTGGCTTACGTCTGTGTTATCTGTGTAGGTCTATTGATACTGCTAAAAGATAAATGCTGTAATTACATTTAATATGGATTTTGATGTAACTCAATTGATGTCGTTAACTTAATTGAGTGTACCATACGCTGGTGTGTTTTGGTATATCTGTTAGTTTGAGACAATGACTTATTGAGAGCTGGATTCATTGTGGTATATGTTCCTCTCAACATTACCTTTTTGGATATTTGATACAGAACACTTTGTTATTTCTGGTCTTGGCAGTTAGAGTTGCTCTGCAGGTGGAGTTTGGAGAAACGTATGAGCTGGAATGGTTGGCAGCATGGTATATTTTGATGCTCAGTGCTGCACAGGCAGACCTCTCTCTCTTTCCTATAACAAAATCCTCTTTTGCTACGCACTCGGAGAGTCTCTCCTCTCTGCCAACGCCTGCTGTGAGGGGTCTGAGCTAAACCAACAACTGTGCTGCATGATGAAAGGGTGAGCAGTAGGGGTCTCGCAATGAACTCTGGGTCATCCCACTGCCATGATGACTCTATCCCCGCTTCCCCTTTCACTACCACATACACTACAGTACAGTGAAATACCTTTCACTACCACATACACTACAGTACAGTAATATACCTTTCACTACCACTACAGTACAGTAATATACCTTTCACTACCACATACACTACAGTACAGTGAAATACCTTTCACTACCACATACACTACAGTACAGTAATATACCTTTCACTACCACTACAGTACAGTAATATACCTTTCACTACCACATACACTACAGTACAGTGATATAACTTTCACTACCACATACACTACAGTACAGTGATAAACCTTTCACTACCACACTACCACATACACTACAGTACAGTAATATACCTTTCACTACCACATACACTACAGTACAGTAATATACCTTTCACTACCACATACACTACAGTACAGTGATATACCTTTCACTACCACACTACCACATACACTACAGTACAGTAATATACCTTTCACTACCACATACACTACAGTACAGTAATATACCTTTCACTACCACATACACTACAGTACAGTGATATACCTTTCACTACCACACTACCACATACACTACAGTACAGTGATATACCTTTCACTACCACATACACTACAGTACAGTAATATACCTTTCAGTACCACATTCACAACAGTACAGTAATATACTTTTCACTACCTCATACACTACAGTACAGTAATATACCTTTCACTACCACAGTACAGTCATATTCACCTTACAATCTCTCCCAACTGGGATATCATTATTGGGATTGTGGTTAGGGAGTCTTTGGGTCAGGAGATCCACATTTGTGGCCCACAAGGGACCTCATGCTACTCCCTCAGTTCATTACACTGGTGTCAGAAGTGGGATAGAGCTTGTTGGCCGTGATAGTATTTGCTGTACTTATGTATGCCTATATTCTGGTAGTATTTACCAAGGTTCCACTCCAGGAAGTTTTAAACTCCTCTTCATATAGCTATACGCTCATGAATCCACAAGTTCTGTGCTCCTCCCTCCTCCTCCCAGATTTAAAAGGAGCCTTTGACTCCTCTTTTAGTGGAAATCTTGTTTGCCTAGTTTTCAACCATGACATTTTGAAAGAAGGTAGACAGATGTGTACCCAAACGTCTTCCCTGTCATTTCCTCTGCGAAGCGCCGCTGGCCCAGAACTCGACTGTCAACTGTGAAAATAGGGCGAGGTTGTTGGAGATGGAAATGGCTTTGTTTAGCAGTTACAGTAAGACACGCGTGTGTTTGTCTCCTCAGCTCTGTAAGAAAGCTCTGAAGGAGTAACAAAAGCACACTGGCTCTTGTCAACTTCCACCCTGAACTTCAGCTCAAGCAGCACCGTTGCAACGTGAGCACGGCACATTCACTCATTATGACTGTGGAGATTATTTTGGACCGTTCTACTGGAGTGGTGGAGAACCTGTTGTTTTTTTGACAGGTTCCTGTTTCAAGCTGGATCCCTTCCTGAAGATAAGACAAAGTGTTTCTGCAACACTCTATAAAAGAGAAATAAATCGTGAAGAAAAAAAACCCAGAGATCTTTAGCAGCACAGCATGCAGGGCTAAATCTAACCTTCAGGGGTGTATTTTTTTCTCATGCGATTCCAATGAAACCAGCAGAAACAAACACAGCCTCATACCAGAACATGCTATTTGTTTTCCTTCAGGCGCTCGATATTTGCGCTGCTTTACAGTACGTGAGGCGTGACAGAAAATACATCTGATTTTATTTCTCCAATGGGAAGCTCTGCGTTTTTTGCATATGGAGCTCATCACCGACAAACGACTTGTTAATGCCAGGTTACTTCAGCTGGAAAGCTGTTTTCAAGCGCCAGGCCAAGCTATTGAAGAAACACATGTAATGAAACACCAGCCATGAATCCCCAATACTCCCCACTCCTGTGATTCTGCTGCACTCCCCATAACAAAGAACTCAATCTTTAAAGAGCTTTTACTTGTGGAGCGAAGCAAAGCTTCCATCTAGGGCCTGACCAAATCATTATTGCACAGATAAGGATCAGAACTGAGGCAGATGTCTGCTGGCTTTACAATATGTGCATGGAGATGACCTGCAAGGCCCCTGCCAGCGTACAGTGCCGAGACGTCTCAGTTTGCTTTCTCTCAGACATGTTGAAGCTAGCTGGAATCCACTGGGGTTGCATTGCAGCTAGGTGGTCTTGATTTTGCCTCAGGAGGCTAATGTGCATGCCAAATGGCATCCTATTCCTATATAGAGTGCTACAGGACTTTTGAGCAGAGCCCTGTGGGTCCTGGTCAAAAGTAGTGCACTATATATGGAATAGGGTGCCATTTGAGACACTAAGTGTGGTGGTCAACTGAGTCACATTGTTCTTGGGACTGGAAGTGGAGTGTTATGTTTTTCCCCATTGATGCCCAGAGCAGCTGTCTCAATGAAACACTTACAGTACAGTTGATTTTTTAAGAAGGAAACATGAGGAGGGGGAGTGTGTTTGCACAGGAATATGGTTATTTTAGAAGTATTGGTGTTGGTGGGGAAGTACAGAGAAAGTAAAAACACTGAGCATGTGTCCAGCTGCTTCCTGGTAACATTCACTGCTGACCACACCTGGGTTCAAATACTATTTGATATCATTTCAAATACTTTAGCAGGACTTGATTGAGCTTGCCTGGCACAATGGAACCAATAGAATAGTCGCAAAAGTTTCCCAACTGGGACCCTAGGCAGGCTAGAGGAAATGTTCAAAGTATTTAAACGATTCCAAGTAGTATTGGAACCCAGGTCTTCCTATTCAAGAAGGTGTGAAGGTTATCTTTAGAGCTAATAGTTTGTAGGGATAATATGATACTCTGTTGACAGAGGATGAGTCAGTGTGACCTGCTGTGAATACAAAGCTCCCAAGAAGTGCATTTTCTCTCTATAGACACGCGCACACACTCATTCACACACACACACACGCACGCACACACACATGCACACACGCACACACACGTTTGTTTTATTATCCTTGTGGGGACCAAACAATTGATTCCCATTCAAAATCCTATTTTCCCTAACCTTAATCCCAAACCCCTAACCTTAACTCCTAAACCTAACCCCTAACCATAATTCTAACCCTAAACTTAACCGCTAAGCCTAAAATTGCTTTTTTTCCTTGTAGGGACTGGGGAAATGTCCCCAAAAAGATAGTAAAGCAAAACAAAACAAAACAAAACACACACACACACACACACACACACACACACACACACACACGCCAGGGAAGCCATTAAAATTGGTAATATTCCGTTTTTTATGTGAATGTCACTCTGAACATTTCTGATCCCTAAACGCTTGACCTCAGTAAAGGTTTGAGCTTAGTATATTTTGGAGTAAAATGGAGGGAACCCCCTACTAGGAAAGAGCAGCTGAGTTAGGTCAGTGATTCCCAGATCATATTACACTCCACTGCTCCACTACAGTAGTCACTTCCAGAAAGAGCTCCACCCATAACTGCAGGAGACAAAGTAAACACTCCTGAATGACATTTTTCTGGCTGCTGTCACTCCGTTGTCTGCAGTGCTTTGGCAAACATGGGAACACACCTAACTTATTCCTCTATCGTTGTGTGCAGTTTGGAAAATGTTAGATCTTCATTTCAAGATGAAACGAAACATGTACACTATGTTGAGACACATGCAGTATTTGTAGCTGTGGGCTTTGTGTGGTGTGATGAGGAATCCCATTTGAGTTGAGTACTTTGCCAATCAAAACACAGTACTAATAGCTGACTGGAGTTTCCATGAGATGTATATAAACATGTGTAATATATCAGTAGAGAGACATTCATGTTATAATCATCAAAGCTGAATAATTGAGATTGCATTAACTTTGAAATATCACAGTGCTATTTTCCAACATGACACTTTGCACTACACGTCTTCTGCTTCTGTGGAGAGAGAGGACTAGAGACAGTTGTGCCCGAGGGTCCGTCCAAATGATCTCCTTCTTTTGCTTTTCTCTATTTCTCCGCTGAGCACACCTCATCATTTCAATGTGGATAATTGGGTAATATTTGGTTGAGACGTTGACCATTGAGATTACAACCTATATTCACCCACTCAAAAAGTCAGCCAAAAGTTAGTTACATTTCCAATGTGTTATCACTATGCTTCCAACCATCTAAAAACACAACCAAATTCCAGTGGAAAAACAATATCTGATTTTCGGTTTAGTTGTCACCCAAATGTCTATCATTGCGCTTTCAACCATTTAAAAGCACAACAAAGTTACAATGGGAATACAATGTCTGATATTTAGTTTATTTATACAACAGATTAATGTGTTATCACTGTGCTTAATCTAATAGCAGAATCAAATTACCTGGATTACACTTGAGATTATGTTAAAACTACATTGTGCAGGTGATTAATGCCGTTTGAGATTCTGTACAGATTATTACAGCAATTGTGAAGACCTCCACAGACCTGCGACGACCTATGCATGCTGTCTTGAACATGCAGATTTATATGATTACATAAGAAGAAATGTATAGTTACAGTAACCTCAAAATGTGGCCATGGAAGTGTTACTAGTTTTAAGGTTGAACGTTACATTAGTTTGTAAGATATCCTTAACTTTAGGCTATTTACTGTATTCCAAACATGATATTGAATTGTGTTTGGTTGACAATGCAACCAAATATCAACATTTAAAGGAGATATATATACTGCTTGATAGTTCCATCTGAGCCACTGGCTTAATCCCACTCTTTAACTTTTATTTTTGGTTTAGTTGGAGACGTGAATCCAACATATCATTTGTTAACTTGTCGACAACTTAATAGGCTATTTATTGTATTTCAAAAGTGATACTGAATTGTGTTTGGTTGTCAACACAACCAAATATCAACATTTGAAGGAGATTTATCTTCTGCTTGGATGGTTCCATCTGTACCACTGACTTTAATTCCAGTTAGTCTATACATTAATCATTTATAAGTTGGATTCTTGTCTCTATATGAACCAATAATCTAAATTAAAGAATATAACACAATTACATCCTATTGCAGTTTAAATAAAGTTTTGATTTGATACAATTTTTGAGACGTGAATCCAACATATCAATTATTAAATGTAGTATCAATTATTAAAGGTAGATTTAATGAAATGAAAATACTGAGATAAGCGAGATGCAACACTTGGCTCTCACACAGTCACACACAGTATCTGCGCATGTGCACTGGTTCGTAAAATTCTACTCCGATTTCAGAGCGCTCTCGTCTGTGTGTGCCAGAGCGCAGAATAACTGATGAATTTACGAACTTGCAACACCCGTTAAATATGACCGGTGTCAGTAAACGTCAGCAAAAAAAACATTATTAAATGATTGCCAGCAGCACAGCTGCAATCACTAACTCTCTAGATAGCATGAAAACAGTGGAGGCAATTAACGAACAGTGGCACAGATGGAACTACCCAAGCAAAAGATACATCTCCTTCAAATGTTGATAATTGGTTGTGTTGACAACCAAACACAATTCAATATCACTAAATGTCATTACATTTTAAATCAACCAGAGCTTGAAACCCTAGGCCAATTGTATTGTCTACTTTTTTGTTTAGTTGAATTCTGGGTTGAATTGAAAAAATAGCTGTTGACTTTGAAAATGCTATATAGGGCTAAATAGCATCATTGATCATATGAGTGATAAAGTATGGTCCCATTTCATTTGCTCTGTTTACCTACCTTTGGAATGACTTCAATAGCAACTGTGAATCTATACAATTTTTAAGTAGAGGTATCTCAACATTTGTTCTCACGATAGCACATTGGTAATAGTCAGTGATAAATGCCATAGCTATGCAGGGCTGGGCTTGGTTGCAACCCTAGATAGATACATTCTCCAGTAAGAGGTGCTGCCTAGCCTATTGTTTTTTTCTGATTGTGGACATTAAGTTGAAGATCTGACGTTGTTTTAAAGGTACAAATTCAACATGGTTTGTCTGTGTTGAAATGCGGTTACCATGATGACATAATCATGTGGTTGAAATTTTACCCTCAAAACAACGATTTTTTTACAAGTCCAATGTATTTTCCACGCAGATTCCACGCCACAAATTACATTTGAAAGAATGTGGATTCAACTAGTTTGTGATCAGTGGGTCCTCTCTCTGTGCTCATTTGCCTGTTTGGAGCCTGAGTCAAGATGACACTGACTGCTGTGTTCTCATTCATGTTCGTTCAGAACGTTTTATAGCATAAATCCCATGTAGAGGTGAGTGACAGCTCCTCTTGCTAGGCCTATAATTAATCAGAGCCTCTGACTATTTACCCAACCCCTGCTATGCTACTGACAGCCATGATGGATTGTGGAAGTTGCTCAAGCTTGCAGGGACAATTTGTCAGTCTTATAGCTCTGTCATTTTGCTGTCATTCAGAATGCATGGAATGGTCCTGACAATGCAGTCGAGGAATTGAAGTTAACCATAAAAAAATGGCTGTTTGTTGTCTGGTTGGTGAAGTATTAGCCGTAAACGTGGTGATTTATGTCATAGCTTCTCTGCCTTGACGTTGAGTTCGTTCATTGCTGTCATTTGTGAGGAAAGGGTAATTTACTTTTAAGTACAATAGTACGCCTTTACGGGCTTACTTTGGTTTCAAATTCTCCTGGCATCTATGAATCACATGATGAATGTTATGCAATATTCAATACATCATTATGTGAGCTCGGCAGTGTAATCGGTATTTATTCATAATTTCACATGTGATTACATTAAGATTATATCGTAATGTAAAAAGATAAATTGAGCTGTAAACACACAAGCTGTAAGTAGTCAACACTTTTCCCGCACAGATTGAGAAATCTCTACCACCTAACCCCCTCCACCCTACCCCACCCCAGAGCCCTGGTCAAAAGTAGGGCACAAAATAGGGAACAAGGTGCCATTGGGGTCGCAGTCCCAGTGAGGGCTCTGTGCTGTGGTCCCCTGCCAAAGCTAATAAGGACTGGGGCTCTGCTGAGCTATCACACCATCTGTCTGTGACTCATGCTTCTGGAGAGCTGCCAGCCTGAACCAGCAGTAGGCAGCCAGCCCAGGATTTACCTGACAGATAATGGGACAGCCAACGCTCACAGAGATCCTCTTCCCAGCAGGCAACTCATAATTAGGAGCACTACTGAATGACTTCAGATAGATAAAGTATTCAGAAGAACACAGTCCGAGATACTGACTCACATATGATAATGTGCTATATGCCCAGTGGTGGAAAAAGTACTCAATTGTCATACTTGAGTAAAAGTAAAGATACCTTCATAGAAAATGACTCAAGTAAAAGTGAAAGTCACCCAGTTAAAAACTACTCGAATAAAAGTCTAAAAGTATTTGGTTTTAAATATACAGTACCAGTCAAAGGTTTGGACACACTGAGGTAGTCACCTGGAATGCATTTCAATTAGCAGGTGTGCCTTGTAAAAAGTTAATTTATGGAATTTCTTTCCTACTTAATGCATTTGAGCCAATTGTTTGTGTTATGACAAGGTAGGGGTGGTATACAGAAGATAGCCCTGTTTGGTTAAAGACCAAGTCCATATTATGGCAAGAACATCTCAAATAAGCAAAGACAAATGACAGTCCATCATTATTTTAAGACATGAAGGTCAGTCAATACGGAAAATGTTAAGAACTTTGAAAGTTTCTTCAAGTGCAGTCGCAAAAACCATCAAGCACTATGATGTAACTGGCTCTCATGAGGACTGCCACAGGAAAGGAAGACCCAGAGTTACCTCTGTTGCAGAGGATAAATTCATTCGAGTTAACTGCACCTCAGATTGAAGCCCAAATAAATGCTTCACAGAGTTCAAGTAACAGACACATCTCAACATCAACTGTTCAGAGGAGACCGCATGAATCAGGTCTTCATGGTCGAATTGCTGCAAAGAAGCCACTACTAAAGGACACCAATAAGAAGAGACTTGCTTGGGCCAAGAAACATAAGCAATGGACATTAGACCAGTGGAAATCTGTCCTTTGGTCTGATGAGTCCAAATTTGCGATTTTGGTTCCAACCGCAGTGTCTTTGTGAGACATAGAGTAGGTGAACAGATGATCTCTGCATGTGTGGTTCCCACCGTAAGGCATGGAGGAGGAGATGTGATGGTGTGGGGGTGCATTGCGATACACCATCCCATCTGGTTTGCGCTTAGTGGGACTATCATTTCTTTTTCGACAGGACAATGACCCAACACACCTCCAGGTGGCTAAAAAAGTGTCTAGTTTGAAGAATCTCAAATATAAAATATATTTGGATTTGTTTAACACTTTTTTGGTTACTACATGATTCCATATGTTATTTCATAGTTTTGATATCTTCACCATTATTATACAATGTAGAAAACAGTAAAAATTAAGATAAGCCCTTAAATGAGTAGAAAGCATCCAAACCTTTGACTGGTACTGTACCTAGGTATCAAAATAAAATGTAATTGCTAAAATATACTTAAGTATCCAAATAAAAAGTAGAAATCATTTCATATTCCTTATATTAAGCAAAGCAGATAGCATAATTGTCTTGTTTTTAACATTTACGGATAGCCAGAGGCACACTCCAACATTTACAAACAATGCATTTGTGTTTAGTGAGGGATAACCACGTGTTCTCTTGATAAGTGCGTGACCATTTTCCTGTCCCGCTAAACATAAAAAATGTAACAAGTGCTTTTGGGTGTCAGAGAAAATATATTAAGTAAAAAGTACATTATTTTCTTTAGAAATGTAGTGAAGTAAAAGTAAAAGTTCTCAAAAATATAAATAGTGAAGTAAAGTACATACAGTTGAAGTCAGAAGTTTAAATACACTTAGGTTGGAGTCATTAAAACTCGTTTTTCAACCACTCCACAAATTTCTTGTTAACAAATTATAGTTTTGGCAAATCGGTTAGGATATCTACTTTGTGCATGACACAAGTAATTTTTCCAACAATTGTTTACATACAGATTATTTCACTTCTAATTCACAGTATCACAATTCCAGTGGGTCAGAAGTTTACATACACTAAGTTGACTGTGTCTTTAAACAGCTTGGAAAATTCCAGAAGATTATATCATGGCTTTAGAAGCTTCTGATAGGCAAATTGACGTCATTTGAGTCAATTAGAGGTGTACCTGTGGATGTATTTCAAGGCTTACCTTCAAACTCAGTGCCTCTTTGCTTGACATCATGGGAAAATCAAAAGAAATCAGCCAAGACCTCAGAAAAAAAATTGTAGACTTCCACAAGTCTGGTTCATCCTTGGGAGCAATTTCCAAATGCCTGAAGGTACCATGTTCATCTGTACAAACAATAGTACGCAAGTATAAACCCCATGGGACCACACAGCCATCATACCGCTCAGGAAGGAGACGCGTTCTGTCTCCTAGAGATGAACGTACTTTGGTGCGAAAAGTGCAAATCAATCCCAGAACAACAGCAAAGGACTTTTTGAAGATGCTGGGGGAAACAGGTACAAAAGTATCTATATCCACAGTAAAACGAGTCCTATATCGAAATAACCTGAAAGGCCGCTCAGCAAGGAAGAAGCCACTGCTCCAAAACCGCTATAAAAATAGCCAGACTACGGTTTGGAACTGCACATGGGGACAAAGATCTTACTTTTTGGAGAAATGTCCTCTGGTCTGATGAAACAAAAATAGAACTGTTTGGCCATAATGACTATCGTTATGTTTGGAGGAAAAAGGGGGAGGCTTGCAAGCCGAAGAACACCATCCCAACCGTGAAGCACGGGGGCAGCAGCATCATTTTGGGAAGGTGCTTTGCTGCAGGAGGGACATGTGCACTTCACAAAATAGATGGCATCATGAGGTAGGAAAATTATGTTCATATATTGAAGCAACATCTCAAGACATCAGTCAGGAAGTTAAAGCTTGGTCACAAATGGACAATGACCTCAAGCATACTACCAAAGTTGTGGCAAAATGGCTTAAGGACAACAAAGTCAAGGTATTGGAGTGGCCATCACAAAGCCCTGACCTCAATCCTATAGAAAACTTGTGGGCAGAACTGATAAAGCTTGTGCGAGCAAGGAGGCCTACAAACCGGACTCAGTTACAGCAGCTCTGTCAGGAGGAATGGGCCGAAATTCACCCAACTTATTGTGGGAAGCTTGTGGAGGGCTACCCAAAACGTTTGACTCAAGTTAAACATTTTAAAGGCAATGCTACCAAATACTAATTGTAAACTTCTGACCCACTGGGAATGTGATGAAAGAAGTAAAAGCTGAAATAAATCATTCTCTCTACTATTATTCTGAAATTTCACATTCTCAAAATAAAGTGGTGATCCTAACTGACCTAAGACTGGGAATCTTTACTCGGATTAAATGTCAGGAATTGTGAAAAACTGAGTTTAAATGTATTTGGCTAAGGTGTATGTAAACTTCCGACTTCAACTCTATACCCCCAAAAAACATCTTAAGTAGTACTTTCAAGTATTTTTACTTAAGTACTTTACACCACTGTATAAGCCACATGAGAAAATAAGTTTTCAATGTGTTTTTTCCAGGGTCGGTGTTTGGATCACTTGACTGCACTCACAGCATGGGGATGTCGTCCTAATGTTGAATATGACCTCAATAGTGTGATTACTGTCATCCTCTCCTCCCAGCTCCTCAGGGCCTCACCTGACTGATTGACCTGATAGGCTGACAGAGTTCTAAAGTGGAGTAGAATGTAGGAGCAGCAGTAAAGAGGCTGGCTAAACTGCTCAGTGTGTGAATCATAGATGGATCCAGGTGGTTTGTTTTATTCTCCTCCCCCACTATTTCCATGAATCTTAACTGCCCACTCATGACCTGCAAAGCTTGCTGGGAGAGATGAACTTGGTGGTTCGGACAGGAGCACAAATTGGCTTGAAATGTAACCGACCATTCATGAAAGGGGACCTTTTCTGCCGTGCAAGTTCAGTCGGCCCCTGCTTAGCTGGTCCAACAGTATCATCATTGCAGTACTGTACTGTAGTTAATTACTAAACCACCCCCCGTCCAGACCCACTCACCAAACCACCGTCACCTCCTCTCCCTCCCCGAAGAGTGATGATGCCCAACATGAAAGCTGTGGTCTATAGACTCTGTATGACAGTACATATGCTCCTGCTGCAAGGACCTC
The DNA here is from genome assembly GCF_965601325.2 of Salmo salar. NCBI lineage: Eukaryota > Metazoa > Chordata > Actinopteri > Salmoniformes > Salmonidae > Salmo > Salmo salar. The sequence goes on along the minus strand of NC_138314.1, from coordinate 13,123,287 downwards.
TTTGTTCTCCTCTACCCCTCTCCAATCCTTCAACCCATTGGCTGTCAATGGCCGGGTCAGCGGGTGACCTCACTGTGAATCCACAGGGTTTATAAATGGACGTGTGGGCCAAGAAGACTTAGCCGAGAAGGCCAGGGTCGCCATGGGACTGCACGGCTCAGAGATAAACCGTGTCTGAACATTCTGAGAATGATCAAGGTTACTGGTGTAGATAATGAATGATTTTGCTTTTTTCCACGTTTTCCGCGACTGGAAAGAGCTGAGCTGCAGCTGACCAACATTAGTAATAAATTCCTCATGCTTTGACAACATGTTGGGTGGACTTTCTGACTGCCTGGGATTAGGGTAGCTCTGAAGACCCCTTATTGTCCCATACAGATGTAGGATCTTAAATTGATCACCCTGTTGCAGGTGAACTTTCCTACAATACAGGGCATTTACAATCTTTAGTGTATTTGAGGTTTTAAAAAGCTTCTGAAGTTTTTGTATTTTCCATTTTGAATTTTCAGATGTGATTTTCCCTTACGAGAAATGTATCAATCCCTACAAAAATGTCCATTAATTCCAATACACATTTCCTGTTGCTGAAGGATTATTTTCCTACTGTAGCAAACTAGCTCAATTTAAGATCCTTCATCTGTAGGTTTTACATTACAATGAAGATTGGATAAGTCCCAGAAAGTACAAATGTCCAACACACAAAAAGTATATATTTACTCTCTCACACACTGTGTTAAGATACCTACCCACAAATCCAACCCATTATGACATTAGATATGGGATACTTCCATGGGTGTTATGTTTGTTGGTCCAAATGCAGACGCAGGGTTTCCTCCACTGAGTAGGGAGGTTGTCCCTCACAATTACAAAGGACTTACAGTAATCTTATTTTGTGCCCTCTTAAAAAATAAATACCAATGTTTTTGCCATTTTCAGTGATATTAAAATCTATAAGTTGCAGCCCTATGTCATTCTCCCTGAGGCGATCAACGTTAGCGTGAGAGGACTTATTGGAGGTAGGAGCAGACAGAGTTTGGGCGGTAGAGAAAGCCTGGGATCAGTTGGATCAGTCAGAGTTTGGGGAAGTGGAGTTTGGTACACAGTGGATACTCAGGCGACCCGGCTTTTTCAGAGAGACTCACAGGGGTCTCAACTGGCCATGGCAGAGCTTTACATCTGGCTCCGGGTTGTGGTGGTAGACAGACAGCATTACATCCATAACAATATCCCCAGAATGACTGTCCTATCACAACTATAGTGCCAAAGTGGCCTGTATGTCCTGAATCTCTGTGATCTCTGTAATGAAACCAACATGTTTCTCAGGTGTCCATTGCTAGATTGTGTGATCTGTATCATTGTGGAATTTCACTACAGCCATTTACTTTATCGATACAACATCAACTTTCAAATGTAACAGCATCTTTGGGAATAATTATTTGAATTGGTATAGCCAATAGTCCCAAATGGCTCTGGAACATTTGAGCCCAATACTTTCATCTTGAAAAAGCCCCTCTGATCCCAGCCAGGCCATTTGTGGAACTTACATGCGCTCTCCCCAGACAGACTCATCTGCACCATCTGGATTGAGGTGGATTTTTGCTACAGATCCCATTACAGTGAGTGACGAAGCTGTGGGAATATCCATCAGTGTCTTCAGTCCGCCTCTGCTTCAGTCCTCAGACTAGGCCCACTCTGCCATGGGGGTCTGTGGTGTGGAGGGGTTCTTCTCTGTCCCTGCTCCCCAGCTAGTAGAGCCATTCTCGGGCAGGGCTGGGTGAGAGCTGCTCCCTGTGTGCCCAACAACGCACTGGTGACTTTGGCGGTGTCAGGCAGAGCGAAGAGGCTGCACCTGCTCTCTGTGTAAATAACCCTGACTGTCTGAGTGGAAAGACATGATGCTGGAAGGAGTCTATAGTGTCAGTGTTCACTATGTTGTGTTGTGTTATGCAATTTTGTGTGCTTTTACATTATTGGTGTTGTATTTATTATTATTATTATTTATTAATTTGCTTCCGGGTTTGGAGGGGGTAGTCGCACTTCGCTTCGCTCCACAGGTAATATTACATTTCATTACATTACAACGGTTTGATTTGTTTGATCTGAGCAATTTTTTCTTAGCTAGCTACATAGCCGTCTTTGTATCAAAAATAATTGTGTAGTTTAGAGTAATTATCGAGGTTAGCTAGCCAGCCAGCTGTTTTCGTCCTCCTAACTTAGTCAACACTGCTAGCTAGCCAACTAGCCAACTTCTACCGACTAGCAGCACTGTAGAAACTATTACATTACAACGGAACGACTTGATTAGTGTAGTGCTAGCTAGCTACATAGCTGTCTTTGCTGTATTTGTATCTAAGATAATTGTGTAGTTTAGAGTAATTTATCGAGGTTAGCTAGCCAGCCGCGCCGCGACGCCGTTGTCCAGACTTAGTCAACACACCTAGTCATCATCAAACCCACTGCTAGCTAGCTAGCTAGCCAACCTAGCCAACCTAGCCAACCTTTACTGACTAGCAGCACTGTAGAAACTAATACACTACAACGGAACGATTTGACTAGTGCAGTGTTAGTTGTCTTTGTCATAGTTTGATAATTGTGTAGTTTAGAGTAATTTAGAGTAATTATCGAGGTTAGCTAGCCAGCCGCGACGCGACGCCGTTGTCCAGACTTAGTCAACACAGCTAGTCATCATCAAACCCACTGCTAGCTAGCTAGCTAGCCAACCTAGCCAACCTAGCCAACCTTTACTGACTAGCAGCATTGTAGAAACTAATACACTACAACGGAACGATTTGACTAGTGCAGTGTTAGTTGACTTTGTCATAGTTTGATAACTGTGTAGTTTAGAGTAATTATCGAGGTTAGCTAGCCAGCTATTTTCGTCCCCCGCGACGCCATAGTTGCTTTTGTATCATGATAAGGTGTAGTACTGAAACTATCGAGGTTACCTAGCCAGCTACACGTTCAAACAAAGTCAACAACGCAGCCACTGCTAGCTAGCCTACTTCACCAGCCAGCAGTACTGTATCATCTTCGTCATTTTAGTCAATAACATTTTTGCAACGTAAGCTTAACTTTCTGAACATTCGAGAAGTGTAGTCCACTTGTCAGTCCAATCTCCTTTGCATTAGCGTAGCCTCTTCTGTAGCCTGTCAACTATGTGTCTGTCTATCCCTGTTCTCTCACCTCTGCACAGGCCACACAAACGCATCACACCGCGTGGCCGCTGCCACTCTAACCTGGTGGTCCCAGCGCGCACGACCCACGTGGAGTTCCAGGTCTCCGGCAGCCTCTGGAACTGCCGGTCTGCGGCCAACAAGGCAGAGTTCATCTCAGCCTATGCTACCCTCCAGCACCTCGACTTCTTGGCACTGACGGAAACATGGATTACCACAGATAACACTGCTACTCCTACTGCTCTCTCCTCGTCTGCCCACGTGTTCTCGCATACCCCGAGAGCATCTGGCCAGCGGGGTGGTGGCACTGGAATCCTCATCTCTCCCAAGTGGACATTCTCTCTTTTTCCCCTGACCCATCTGTCTATCTCCTCATTTGAATTCCATGCTGTCACAGTTACCAGCCCTTTCAAGCTTAACATCCTTATCATTTATCGCCCTCCAGGTTCCCTTGGAGAGTTCATCAATGAGCTTGACGTCTTGATAAGTTCCTTTCCTGATGATGGCTCACCCCTCACAGTTCTGGGTGACTTTAACCTCCCCACGTCTACCTTTGACTCATTCCTCTCTGCCTCCTTCTTTCCACTCCTCTCCTCTTTTGACCTCACCCTCTCACCTTCCCCCCCTACTCACAAGGCAGGCAATACGCTTGACCTCATCTTTACTAGATGCTGTTCGTCCACTAATCTCATTGCAACTCCCCTTCAAGTCTCCGACCACTACCTTGTATCCTTTTCCCTCTCGCTCTCATCCAACACTTCTCACTCTGCCCCTACTCGGATGGTATTGCGCCGTCCCAACCTTCGCTCTCTCTCTCCCGCTACTCTCTCCTCTTCCATCCTATTATCTCTTCCCTCTGCTCAAACCTTCTCCAACCTATCCCCTGATTCTGCCTCCTCAACCCTCCTCTCCTCCCTTTCTGCATCCTTTGATTCTCTATGTCCCTTATCCTCCAGGCCGGCTCGGTTCTCCCCTCCTGCTCCGTGGCTCGACGACTCATTGCGAGCTCACAGAACAGGGCTCCGGGCAGCCGAGCGGAAATGGAGGAAAACTCGCCTCCCTGCGGACCTGGCATCCTTTCACTCCCTCCTCTCTACATTTTCCTCTTCTGTCTCTGCTGCTAAAGCCACTTTCTACCACTCTAAATTCCAAGCATCTGCCTCTAACCCTAGGAAGCTCTTTGCCACCTTCTCCTCCCTCCTGAATCCTCCTCCCCCCCCCTCCTCCCTCTCTGCGGATGACTTCGTCAACCATTTTGAAAAGAAGGTCGACGACATCCGATCCTCGTTTGCTAAGTCAAACGACACCGCTGGTCCTGCTCACACTGCCCTACCCCGTGCTTTGACCTCTTTCTCCCCTCTCTCTCCAGATGAAATCTCGCGTCTTGTGACGGCCGGCCGCCCAACAACCTGTCCGCTTGACCCTATCCCCTCCTCTCTTCTCCAGACCATTTCCAGAGACCTTTTCCCTTACCTCACCTCGCTCATCAACTCATCCTTGACCGCTGGCTACGTCCCTCCCGTCTTCAAGAGAGCGAGAGTTGCACCCCTTCTGAAAAAACCTACACTCGATCCCTCCGATGTCAACAACTACAGACCAGTATCCCTTCTTTCTTTTCTCTCCAAAACTCTTGAACGTGCCGTCCTTGGCCAGCTCTCCTGCTATCTCTCTCAGAATGACCTTCTCGATCCAAATCAGTCAGGTTTCAAGACTGGTCACTCAACTGAGACTGCTCTTCTCTGTGTCACGGAGGCTCTCCGCACTGCTAAAGCTAACTCTCTCTCCTCTGCTCTCATCCTCCTAGACCTATCTGCTGCCTTTGATACGGTGAACCATCAGATCCTCCTCTCCACCCTCTCCGAGCTGGGCATCTCCGGCGCGGCCCACGCTTGGATTGCGTCCTACCTGACAGGTCGCTCCTACCAGGTGGCGTGGCGAGAATCTGTCTCCGCACCACGTGCTCTCACCACTGGTGTCCCCCAGGGCTCTGTTCTAGGCCCTCTCCTATTCTCGCTATACACCAAATCACTTGGCTCTGTCATATCCTCACATGGTCTCTCCTACCATTGCTATGCAGACGACACACAATTCATCTTCTCCTTTCCCCCTTCTGATAACCAGGTGGCGAATCGCATCTCTGCATGTCTGGCAGACATATCAGTGTGGATGACGGATCACCACCTCAAGCTGAACCTCTGCAAGACGGAGCTGCTCTTCCTCCCGGGGAAGGACAGCCCATTCCATGATCTCGCCATCACGGTTGACAACTCCATAGTGTCCTCCTCCCAGAGTGCTAAGAACCTTGGAGTGACCCTGGACAACACCCTGTCGTTCTCTACTAACATCAAGGCGGTGACCCGATCCTGTAGGTTCATGCTCTACAACATTCGTAGAGTACGACCCTGCCTCACACAGGAAGCTGCGCAGGTCCTAATCCAGGCACTTGTCATCTCCCGTCTGGATTACTGCAACTCGCTGTTGGCTGGGCTCTCTGCCTGTGCCATTAAACCCCTACAACTCATCCAGAACGCCGCAGCCCATCTGGTGTTCAACCTTCCCAAGTTCTCTCACGTCACCCCGCTCCTCCGCTCTCTCCACTGGCTTCCTGTTGAAGCTCGCATCCGCTACAAGACCATGGTGCTTGCCTACGGAGCTGTGAAGGGAACGGCACCTCCGTACCTTCAGGCTCTGATCAGGCCCTACACCCAAACAAGGGCACTGCGTTCATCCACCTCTGGCCTGCTCGCTTCCCTACCTCTGAGGAAGCACAGTTCCCGCTCAGCCCAGTCAAAACTGTTTGCTGCTCTGGCACCCCAATGGTGGAACAAGCTCCCTCACGAGGCCAGGACAGCGGAGTCAATCGCCACCTTCCGGAGACACCTGAAACCCCACTTCTTTAAGGAATACCTAGGATAGGATAAGTAATCCACTGGATATCATAAGGTGAATCCACCAATTTGTAAGTCGCTCTGGATAAGAGCGTCTGCTAAATGACTTACATGTAAATGTAAATGTTATTGGCCCAATGTTTGTTACAAATTCATTTTTTACATACATGGTACTTTTATATAGAATATCACATAACAGCATTATTTTGATATACACATTACATTGCATTTGGATTAATAGTGCTTAGACATGATATATATTATTTTCAGTCCCAACTATTTCAGACTAAATCCACCCCTCAGCTTCTCTCAGCCCATTCCACCTATCTCCATAGACCCCCCCCCCCTCTTGATTTCCTTGTGCCATATATATTTTTTCTACTGTGCTGTGATGTCTTGCATGGATTCTGAACCTTCAGTTTGTCAGTGTGAACCATGAACTATGATGTGTCGTGTTGTGGCATTCTGTGTGCTGTTGCTTTATTACATTTTGATTTCTTTCATTATTTGGATCATTTCTGCTGTGCTACGGTACGTGGGCATGCATGTGCACGCGACAAGAGCATGCATTGTTTACATTGTGTGTCAATTAAAAATCACCTCCCATTTTACATTCAAGTAAGAGGTAAACCTGTTTCCTCGAAGAGGAGGTTCCAGGGACTGACTTGTAAATGAGCATGCTGCCTGACTGTGGTCCTAGCTCGCGAGCTTCCTTGTCATTAGCATGGAGGAAGGAGTAAGGTGGAGCAGTACAGATGATCTCTATCATCACACCTACCTAGCAGCTACAAGCTGTCTATCGACACCTGGCTGAAGAGAGGCAGGAAGTAGTGCATCCTCCTGCGGGGAGGGAGAGAGGGAGGGAGCCTTCTCTCTCTTTCTCGCGCCTGGCCCACTGCCACCACCACACCATTCGTTAGCACTACTGCTGTGAATGGTAATAGCCGAACTGGAGCAACCGGAGTCCTAGTTAGATCACTGACCACGCACCAGGATATCCAAGCGATTCAGTTAGTATGGTGTGACTGTAATGAGGGGACGTTGCGGCTTGGTTTTGACCATGCAGGATCGCATCAGCTGTTCTAATGTGTATTGTAGGTGTATTACCACTGTCATGGGATGCGGGATTGTTTTCACCTTAAGGTCTAACCATAGAAATAGAATTACTGGAATGTGAATCCGAATCCCCGTTCAAGTCAACGGGTCTGTGATGGGCGGATGGCCATTCTAGTGGTTCTATTTCTATGGGTCTCACAACACTATCCGCATTCACTTCCAGCCAGTTTTTCACTTAGCCTGTCATTGTGGGTTCCCAGGTAGCCTAGCTAGTATACTGCAGCTTTGTGGCAGAAGCTTAGGGTAAAGATCAAATTCTTCCATTTCCCCATTCCCATATCATCATTTAGGAAATTATGGTTTCTCAAATGAACCATTTTGCCAATGAGTGTTACCTTTATGTACCTCAGAGGACTAAAGACTACAGAGCCATTGATTTCACTGCTGCAGCGTAAAAAAGAAAAGAGAAGGAAAGAAGAAGAAAATGTTGTTTGTGTTGTTGTGTTCCATGAGTAAGTGTGAGTTGTCTGGGAGGTGGATGAGGCAGGATATTTATACGTCTCTCCTTCATACCTCAGAGATGCACATCAGGTTAGAAAAATGACTGCTTTCACTTTTATTTGATTGATTGCTTAAAGGAGCTTCTGCTGTTTCAGTCAAAACAGTCCTAAATCAAACTTGTCACAAAGTTACAGATTTAACAAGGCATCACACACTAGGAGAGGGGAGAAACAAAAGTTTATTATGGAGCACGGTTACATACGCACCATACGCACCAGTGTTGGTGAAGTAAAAGTCTTTGATAAACATCTAAGAATAATTATTGAGTTATCGGCTTGGGTTGTGTGCTTATGTACACACAGTATATCTTTCAATTAGAGAGGGCTCCTTTGAGATAAAGTGGCGATAGAAAAATATGTTGAAACCATTATCTTCAGAACTTACATATTTGATCTGTATATTTGCGCAGTTTCAGATTTAAAAAATCACATTTTTATATGAATTAATTTAGCTAAAGCTTCAAGGTATGTTGGTAAAATATGCCGATAGTAAAGAAACTTTGCTAGAAGTTACAAATGTGTGGAGATTTATACGTTCTCAGGAATCAGGTCACAGTGTTTCTCCAGTGGTTCATGGTCCAGATGGGGTCCTGTCCCTGATGTCCATAGAACCCTTTCCACACAATTCTACCCACATTTTATTTGGTAAATCTACTGTTTTAACTTGACCATGCGGCACGACCTATGACCCATGAAATGTACTTTTGACGATAAAATGTTTTGTAATTTTATTTAAAGTATTATACATTGTTAAACATTTGTTGGATATATCAAAAAGTCATATCCCTGTATTTGTAGTTCCTCCTCTGTGTTTTGTGCGTCCCAAATGACACCATATTCACTATATTGAGCATGACTTTTGACCAGACAGCTATGGTCAGTGCGCTATAGGGAATTTGGGACACAGGCTAGGAGTGGACGGTTCCACCTGGACCCCATCATGGCTGCTGTGCTGTGGTGAGCTGAAGTCTGGGACATCGGACACCCTGTCCTGGCTGACGATGCTGATGAATCTGCCTACCCCTTGCCCTGTGGCCTCTACCAGATCCATCCTGCAGGCAAACAAGTGAGTCTGTCTCTCTCTTGGCTGTGTCCCAAATGGTGCTCTATTCCCTATATCGTGCACTACTTTGGACCAGAGCGTAGTGGGCCCTGGTGAAAAGTAGTGCACTAGAGAATAGGGTACCATTTGGGACGAGTGCTCTGTCGGTGTATCCCAGACCAAACACATAGAGGAGATCCACACTGCTCTCTGCTCTCTGAACTATTAATAACAATTGGCCTCTCTTGATAGTTACAGATATTTTCCCACATGCTTTTGGCATCCTCAAAGATCATTTAGAGACCTATCACCACAACAGAAGGACAATATTCCCCACTAAGAGAGGCTGAAAAACCACAGGGTACTCTGTCTGATATTTATGAACATGATTTGTGAAACTTGTCTGACCACAAGGAGAGGTATGTATGCTGGGTGTAGGAAAGAGAGGTCTTATATATATCCCACAAGCACATTTAATGGTTCCTTTTATTGTGTCTAGAAACACAGCCCTCAGGGACTTCTGTTGAAGATTGTTATACATTCTGTTGCATGCCAATCTGACACACAACAAGACAGGCATTATTGTTCTCCCTTTCGTAGAAGTTTTCAAAATACTTGGGGAGGAGTGTTTGCACTCTAAACATCAACAAGCAGGATTCCTGAAGGGCATATCCAATCATCATTAAGAGATCTTCAACTCACAACAGGAAGTAGTACCCTTCTCAGTTGAACCCAATGATATTACGTAACAGCGTCTTCTGAACGGTGACATCCTTGCTATAGGATGCTTTCTGCCAGTCTTCAGTCGCATATTTCCTGAGGTAAACGTGTGTAAACGTGTGTTTTCTGCCAGTATTCAGTCGCATATTTCCTGAGGTAAACGTGTTGACTAGCTAGAACTAAGAGCAATTTAAAGTGTAGTAGTTGATCTGGTTTTTCATCCGGTTACCGTGTGTTTTATGGTCTAGCCAGGCCCATGCAGAGCAGCCACACCCTGCCTAGGTTCCTGACCATGTCATGTCTCTAGAGCCAGGCTGTTCTGTTGAGCAGTGCTCTGGCCTCAGGCTTGGATTGTCAGTACAGTAAGCGTGACGGGAAGCCCTGATGCCAGTGTGCCGTGTTTACTTTTCACTCAGCATATTAGATATGTCACTTCACTGTACCCTGATGCTGGTATCAGCTGTGTGTAAGTGCATGCATAAGATGTGTGTGTGCCCTTGTCCAATTCTTCATTCCATCCCTCCACAGACACACCAGGGAGACCAGACTTTGATCGGTTTATCAGTCAGGAATCTCATCCCCACCCTTCTCTCCTCTTTACACCCTTCCCCCTTTACACTATGACCATATTTATCCCCAGAGGACTATCTAACTCTGTGGACATCACTGAATATGAAGTAAAAAATGCATGAACCAAAACAACAACACTGACAACGATCAATGGCTCTGTGCAGTACGTGTGAAAGGGGAGATTGGGACCAGTGAATACAGGGCAGTTATTCCATGATCAAGAGGATAGGGATGGGCCTGAGGATGTGACTGGAGGTATGGGACTGGGCTCGGGATGGGTCTATGAATGGGGATAGGTATGGGACTGGGGGGGAGAAGCCAAGAGATGTGGCCGGGGCTTGCAGCTGGTGATGGGTTTTTAGCAATGGACCTGGGGTTAGGGGTAGAGCTGGAGATGTGGCTGGGGCTGGTGGATAGGTCTGGTGGCTGGGGGGGGGGGGGGGGGGGGGGGGGGGCTTGGCCTGCTCTAACGATAGGGTGGTGGGCAGCTGGATCCTGTTTTCCAGTCTGATTGGGGAGCTAGCGTAGCGGGGCTGAGGCATGGACAGCTCGAGCCGTAGCTCCATCTGTGGGCCCTATGTTCATTAGTGGAGCAGCACTGTGGCCTGTTCACAAGCATATCAAGTTAAAAAGGAATGCCTGGCCACAGAGGGATTTTCCTGATGGAACAGGGAGGAGGGGAGAGGAGGGGATAAAAGGATGGTAAACTTGAATCGGAAACTACAACCGTGAGACACTTGAAAGGCATCTCTGATCACCCCTGTTTTTATTCCAGGCTGCGTTTATTCCTTTTCCCTTTGTCTCTCCCTCCAGTACACAAAGCACACTCAGGCATTTGTGTCTTTTGTTTTTGCATGGTATTTAAAATAAAATAAAAATATCTCTTTCTTTTCTGTCTCTGGCCTGCTCATCTTGTGATTATTTGGAGACCTGGGTCCTGCGTTCTGTGTTTATCACTGTTTTCTCCGCCTGCCTCCCCGCCTGCCTCCGCGCCTGCTTCCCACTGGCCTGGTCCAGGAAGAATGCCTGTTGATCAGGTTTCAGTCTGCTTGTGTTTGCTGTCTGTGACTGGACTGGCAGAAACCAATAAACACTACACCCACCCGTTAAGGAACCATTCTTGCCGAGCCAAAATGCACGAGGTATTCATGTTGGCCTATAAGGGAATTGGCTCTTTAACCCCATTCCCCTCCCCTTCCAACTCCAAAGTTTGCCCCCTTTTTTCTTCTGCCCCCTTTGTCTAAATTCCTTAAATACCTGGAGATATGCCGCATGCAACCTCACCAATACAGCCAATTAGAAGCTGGCCTGAGCTCTGACACTCCTGGGAGAGAAAGATTGAATTATTTAGTGTATCACTGTAACTGGATCTATTTTTCTATGACGCTGTGGACCCCGGCACTCCATTTGTCTCCTGTTCTGGGGGTAGAGACCACAGGGTTCTGTTGGGGTGGTCCTTTATGTTTGGAATCTGGTCCGCCTAGCTGCCCTGCTTCCAAATGTTTGAATTTTTCTGCCATATCTGGATTGAATTTGTCGCCTCCACCTTCTTCTGTTTCATGTAGTTTGTAGTTGCAGCAGGACTCATGTGGTTTGTATAGTCAAACAGACTGTTGGAGCTCCACCGTCCTCATTACAGAAGAAGATATCTACTTTGATAATACTTTTTTTAATGGGACATACTGTGTCATTATTTTGACAAATTCACATGGTTCAGACACAAGATTGTCATCGGTGTATATTGAAAGTTGCATTTGTTACGGTCTTGAACTGAGGCATTTGTTACGGTCTTGAACTGAGGCATTTGTTACGGTCTTGAACTGAGGCATTTGTTACGGTCTTGAACTGAGGCATTTGTTACGGTCTTGAACTGAGGCATTTGTTACGGTCTTGAACTGAGGCATTTGTTAAAGTTCTAAACTGTAAGGAATTCCATTGGCTGAGAAAGGCATTATCATAGGCTTTATCTCTTCAAACATGATCATAGGCTTTATCTCTTCAAACATTATCATAGGATTTATCTCTTCAAACATTATCATAGGCTTTATCTTTGCAAACAATACACCAGCACATGTCCATAACGGCATTCACAAGAGACGTCAGTGTTTTGAGAATATAAAGACTGGAGACAAATTGTGTACACACATATGCGCACATAAGGACATTGTCATATGCGTCGTAAGGGACAGACCAAGGCGCATCGGGTATAGTGCTCATCTTCTTTCTTTATTTAGAGAGAACACTCAAACAAAATAAACAAAACGACGAAACAGTTCCGTAAGGCACACAGGCTATACAGGAAACAACCACCCACAAAAACACAGGAAAAACAGGCTGCCTAAGTATGGCTTCCAATCAGAGACAATGAAAGACACCTGCCTCTGATTGGAAGCCATACCTGGCCACACATAGAAAAAGAAACATAGAAATAGAAAACTAGAACCAAAATCCCCTAGAACCAAAAAACCCCCAAAACACACAAAACAAACACCCCCTGCCACGCCCTGACCATACTACAATTACAAATGACCCCTTTACTGGTCAGGACGTGACAGACATATATATATATATATATATATATATATATATATATATATATATATATATATATATATATATATATATATATATACAGCGCATTTGGAAAAGTGTTCAGACCCCTTGACTTTTTCCACATTTTCTTACGTTACAGCCTTATTCTAAAATTGATTAAATCTGGGTTTTTTTCTTCATCAATTTACACACAAAATGTCTACCTTAATGACGAAGAAAAAACAGGTTTATAGATATTTTTGCAAGTTTATTAAAAATAAAAAAACTGAAATATCACATTTACATAACAATTCAGACCCTTTACTCAGTACTTTGTTGAAGCACATTTGGCAGCGATTACTGAGACTCGAGTCTTCTTGGGTATGATGCTACAAGCTTGGCACACATGTATTTGGGGAGCTTCTCCCATTCTTCTCTGCAGATCCTCTCATGCTCTGTCAGGTCGAATGGGGAGCGTCGCTGCACAACTATTTTCAGGTCTCTCCAGAGATGTTCGATTGGGCCACTCAAGGACATTCAGAGACTTGTCCTCAAGCCACTCCTGTGCTGTCTTGGTTGAGTGCTTAGGGTTGTTGTCCTGTTGGAAGGTGAACTTTCGCCCCAGTCTGAGCTCCTGAGCGCTCTGGAGCAGGTTTTCATTAGTACTTTGCTCTGTTCATCCTTCCCTCGATCCTGACTAGTCTCCCAGTCCCTGCCGCTGAAACACATCCCCATAGCATGATGCTGCCACCACCATGCTTTACCGTAGGGATGGTGCCAGGTTTCCTCCAGAAGTGACGCTTGGCATTCAGGCCAAAGAGTTCAATCTTGGTTTCATCAGACCAGAGAATCTTGTTTCTCATGGTCTGAGAGTCTTTACAGTAGGTGCAATTTGGCAAATTCCAAGCGAGCTGTCATGTGCCTTTGACTAAGGAGTGGCTTCCGTCTGGCCACTCTACCATAAAGGCCTGATCTATGAAGTACTGCGGAGATGGTTGTCCTTCTGGAAGGTTCTCCCATCTCCACAGAGGAACTCTGGAGGTCTGTCAGCGTGACCATCGCGTTCTTGATAACCTCCCTGACAAAGGGTCTTCTCCCCTGATTGCTCAGTTTGGCCGGGCGGCCAGCACTAGGAAGAGTCTTGCTGGCTCCAAACTTCTTCCATTTAAAAATGATGGAGGCCACTGTGTCCTTGGGGACCTTCAATGCTGCAGACATTTTTTTATACCCTTTCCCAGATCTGTGCCTCAGCACAATCCTGTCTCGGAGCTCTATGGACAATTCCTTCGATCTCATGGCTTGGTTTTTGCTCTGACATGCACTGTCAACTGTGAGACCTTACATAGACAGGTGTGTGCCTTTCCAAATCATCTCAAATCAATTGAATTTACCACAGGTGGACTCCAATCAAGTTGTAGAAACATCTCAAGGATGATGAATGGATGCACCGGAGCTCAATTTTGAGTGTCATAGCAAAGGGTCTGAATACTTACGTAAATAAGGTATTTCTGTTTTTCTTTTTAAATAAATGTGCAAAAAAACTGTTTTCGCTTTGTCAATATGGGTTATTGTGTGTAGATCGATGAGGGGAAAAAATATTTTATCAATTTTAGAATAAGGCTGTAATGTAACAAAATGTTGAAAAAGTCAAGGGGTCTGAATATTTTCAGAATGCCCTTTATATATATATATATATATATATATATATATATATATATATATATATATATATATATATATATATATCACACACTGACACACAGACACACACACACACACAGACACACACACACACACACACACACACACACACACACACACACACACACACACACACACACACACACACACACACACACACACACACTCGCTTGCTCACTCCTATTCCTGTTGGACGGCCTGTCATGTTCTTCACAAGGCTGATAACAACAGTCCTGTCAGAGGAAGACGGAGGTATATCCTGGACAGTCTGGCACACAGCCTCTCTATGTGACAGCATGTAAGCAATGTTTATCTTCCTCCTACGCATTTGCTGACTGGCATTCTCCTCCTTTTAGACGTCTTCATGGTTGAACATATACAGTGCCTTGACAAAGTATTCATACAAATATACTTACTGTATATTTTGCTGTTTTACAGCCTGAATTCAAAATGTTCTAAATATATTTTTTCTCACCCATCTACACACAATACCCTGTAATGACAAAGTGAAAACCTGTTTTTAGAAATGTTTGCAAATTTATTGAGTATGAAATACAGAAATATCTAATTTCAAATCAAATCATATTATACTGGTTGCATACACATATTTAGCAGATGTTATTGCTGTTATTACATAAGCATTGCCATCACTCAGTCATGTAAAATTACATTCGTCAGCGATTGCAGCTGTGAGTCTTTGTGGGTCAGTCTCTGAGAGCTTTGCACACCTGTATTGTGCAATATTTCACATTATTCTTTTAAAAATTCTTCAAGTTCTGTCATTGGTTGCTGATCATTGCTAGACAGCCATTTTCAAGTCTTGCCATAGATTTCCAAGACGATTTAAGTCAAAACTGTAACAAGGCCACTCAGGAACATTCAATGTTGTCTTGGTAAGCAACTCCAGTGTATATTTGGCCTTGTGTTTTAGGTTATTGTCCTGCTGACATGTGAATTTGACTCCCAGTGTCTGTTGGAAAGCAGACTGAATCAAGTTTTCCTCTAGGATTTTGCCTGTGCTTAGCTCTATTCCATTTATTTTTATTTAAAAAACTCCCTAGTCCTCCCTAGATTTTTCCCAAACGTAACTCTTTGTATTCAGGACAAAAAGTTTATTTCTTTGCCACATTTTTTGCAGTTTTCCTCTAGCGTCTTATTGCAAACAGGATGCATGTTTTGGAATATTTTTATTCTGCAAAGGCTTCCTTCTTTTCACTCATTTACTGTCGGTTAGCATTGTTGAGTGACTACAATGTTGTTGATCCATCCTCAGTTTTCTCCTATCAAAGCCATTAAACTCTGTAGCTGTTTTAAAGGCTTGCCATAACAAAGGGGTTGAATACGTATTGACTCAAGACATTTCAGCTTTTCATTTTTCATTAATTAGTAAAAATGTCTGAAAACATAATTCCACTTTGACATTATGGGGTAGTATGTGTAGGCCAGTGACACAAAATCTCAATTGAATCAATGTAAAATGCAGGCTGTAACAACAAAAAATGTTGAAAAAGTCAAGGGTTGTGAATACTTTTTGAAGGCACTGTAGATATAATCTGAGAAGTATTTCTGATGAATGGTTCTTGACAGAAATAGAACAGACATTGGAGAAAGATAATGGAACATTGAACAGTAAAGTATTATACTTTGGTACAAGATCAACAAAACACAAATAAAGGTACGTTTAGTAATCTATTAACAAGGCTCGCTGTCTTTTAAAGTTGGCCTAATCATTTTTTATAATGTATTTTTTTAAACACAAATAATTACACTCATCTTAATAAACATATAACTTTCATGAATGACTTGTAATGAACTAACTTATTGTCTTGGTAGCCTGAGCTGTAGTCACCAAAAAAAGTGTCCGAAGTTCATTCGGCTCCAAACCGTTTTACTCTCCCTCTCCATACATCACCATAAATCATTTTCCTGTAAACAGTAGTGACATGGAGCCTCATGTGTATTTCCATATACATTTAGGAGACCTCAAGCACTGAAACACGAGCTCTGCTCTGTTTAGGAGACAACTGTAGAGACGTTAAGCTCACATGTGTTTTGGTTGGTAGCTCATTCCTGTGTGTGCGAGTTTCTCCTTTTGGAGACGTAAGCAGTAAGCACATGTTGTACACAGATGCTAATTTATTCTTATTGATACAAATCAAGTTGTCGCGCTTAAGCATGGTAATGCTACCAGTAACAATAACACAGACACAGACTCACGCTCTCTGTAGGCAGCTGTGTGTCGCCACCATAGGGTAGGTCTGCCTGGGGAGTCACAGTGTGGGGTTGCTACATGTCTGTAAACCGAGACTGGTTGGAATAATTCATGTTGCAGTATATGGGGACACCTTTGGCTCGTTTGTGTTTCAAGGACAGAGACCCACTTTATTGGACTTACAATCCTTAAAAAAAAAAATACTCCTAAAAACACAACATGAATTTCATAGTTTTAACTCTATATTATAAGTCCTTCTGCGGGATTACAAGGTTGGACATAGTAATCATGGATGTTAGCTGTTCAATTGTTAGTTTGCTGCTCCCGTCATAACTCCTGTGTGTGGGTCTGTCTGTGTGAGCTGTGTCCTCCCTCCCAGCAGCTTTTCATCAGGGCCTGGTCCCGCGTTAGGCTCTCAACACCGGATGACAACTGGCAGCCTCAGCTCCTGAAACCCAGGAGAAGTGCTGAAAAACGCCCCTGATTACGGTCCATTATTAATTGTGAAAGCAACAAGCAGGAACCACAGCGATCATTTTTCTGGGGCCTGGCGGTCTGCGTCCGATGAGCCTAACCTTGGTCCTTCTCTTATCTCTCTAATCCCAAGCTCATCCCTTTCCTGTCCGCACCGGCTCAATATTCTGGCTCTGGGGCTGACCCAGTATGGAAGAGTGCTGGAAGGGACCTAACAGGGGGTGAGTTAATGGGCTGGGGACAGATTGAGGGCGTAGGGATAACATGGGGCGCACACGCACGCACGTACTCACACACACCCAGCAGTGCCTCGATACTCCAGTCCAGAGGACCACTCTGAGGTCCAGGTGCAGGGTCTTAATGAACCGGGGAATGAGGGGGTGAGGCAGGGGGTGAGGCAGGGGGAGAGGCGGGTGTTGTGTTCTCCCAGGCCCATGTGAAGTCTCACTCATCACCGCGCCCCTCTTTGACCCTGGATTAGTTTCCTCTTCCAGGTTTAGTGGCAGGATGCTGGCCCTCAGCCTGGGCCTTTTCCCACTACCTGAACACTGTGAGATAGCCTTTGTTTCCCAGGGGAAGGATATTACTGTTGCGCCTGTTGCCTGGAGTTGACTCTGTAAAGCCAGCTTGGCGTCCTCACAACAGAAGTGGTGGTGCCCATCTGGCGTAGCGGACAGAACTCTTTGTTCCCAGTCCGTATGAATCCATCCTGTTATGCTTGTGTTGTGACATACCTATTGCATAAAGAGTTTGTCTTATTGTTTGAGGGATATGCTAAGAGGACATGTGTGTCTTTTTTATTTTAATTAAGGGGGTGTCTTTTTATTGTTGTAGGGATAAATACCAAAGGAACTCTTCCCTGAAGGTAGTGATCACCACTCATTGTGTGACATTCATCCTATATGCATTGAGAACCCTCTTTTCTAAACCAGAAGCATATCCTGCCCTTTAGAGGGACTGCAATGTCGTGTGATCCTAATGCATGACAAATAGACAGTGGAACGAACTGACAAATTGGCAGCATTGTACATACCCTGTACTCACTGTACAAAGTATCATTTAAGGGCGGGGAAGTGTATTCAAATGCGTCTCATTGCTAATCTAGGATCAGGTCCCCCCTGTCCAAATAATCTTATTCACTAACTTTATCTAATATCAGCACTCCTGTGAATATGGGCCCAGATCAGCTCTTATAATGAAGTTGTATGGAGAGAGTTTCTTTGGTTGTAAATGGATTTTCAGGAGCACCCACCCCAGGTATGTATTTGTCCTGGAAGCCTATGTGTTGGTTTTGGTAGGAAATATGATTGGGTAGATGATTGGGAAATGGAAGGGTACATGTTTTCAATACATCTGCTTACTTTAGATGGAGCGATAGATAGGTGGGAGGAGATGAGAGGAACGTGTGAGGTTAGAGGAACGAGTGCCTTCATCAGGTGGAAGTGGTAAAAAGTGTTTTGGCATGTCTTGTGAATGTGGTATGCATAAACACAAACATCGCTTATTCCTAGAACCTGCCACACACAGGCACGCACACACACACACACACTCACACACACACACACACACACACACACACACACACACACACACACACACACACACACACACACACACACACACACAAACACACAGTCTTTTACAGTTAACCTTGTGGGGACACATAATTCAGTCCCATTCAAAATCCTATTTTCCATAATCCCTAAACCTAACCCTAACCCTAGATCCTAACCCTAATAGTAACCATAGCTCCTAACCCTGAACCTAATTCTAACACTAATTCTAACCTTAACCCTTAACCCCTAGAAATAGCATTTGGACTTGTGGGGACCAACAAAATATCGGCAGTTGGTCAAATGTTTGTTTGTTTAGTTAAACACGACCACACGCGCGCACACACACACACACACACACACACACACACACACACACACACACACACACACACACACACACACACACACACACACACACACACACACACACACACACACACACACACACACACACACACACACACACACACACACACACACACGTCTTTTACAGCTAACCTTGTGGGGACACATAATTCAGTCCCATTCAAAATCCTATTTTCCATAATCCCTAAACCTAACCCTAACCCTAGATCCTAACCCTAATAGTAACCATAGCTCCTAACCCTGAACCTAATTCTAACACTAATTCTAACCTTAACCCTTAACCCCTAGAAATAGCATTTGGACTTGTGGGGACCAACAAAATATCGACAGTTGGTCAAATGTTTGTTTGTTTAGTTAAACACGACCACACGCGCGCACACACACACACACACACACACACACACACACACACACACACACACACACACACACACACACACACACACACACACACACACACACACACACACACACACACACACACACACACACACACACACACACACACACCCCCCTGCTGATAAAAGACATCCTCACTGGAAACCCAACGCCTGTCAGCACTCCTACCAATCCTGGGTCTGCTCCTCAGAAGTGCCCAAAATATTTATGCCTCTCTCACAAAGTCTCCCTCCCACCTTTGCCTCAGATACACCCACCTCTACCTCCACTTCCTGTTAAAAACGTGTTGAAGAAGAAAAAGAGGTGAAAGATCTCATCAGATCCCCAGATTGTCCCTTTGTTGAAGTATTGTTTAGTGGGAGTAGAGGTTGGCAGTGCTGTGTAGTAGAGATCCTCTGGGCTGCCTGTCTGAGTCTACCGCGAGGTGAATGGAGGTGGCAGGGTGTTGATAACCGAGAGGCAGGGAGGTTACAATATGTGTTAATAGATGTCTTCCTAAAGAGGGGATCACAATACAACCTAAAGCTTTGTACCGCTCGTATTTAACGTGTCTAAGTTAAGCCCTTTGTGTGTCTTATCTAAACACGTGAATATGTTGAAGTTGGTATGGATAGGCAGTTGTATTTCAGGTTTGTGATTTTGCTTCAGGGCCATTTACTTTAAAGGTTAACACAATAATAACTCCTATTCAATAGATGACAGAGACCTGTATTCAGACAGCATGTAGGCCATTATAGCCGCAGAATTTGGCACTAGAAAAGATTGAAGTAATACATGTTATCTCCTGAACTACGGTATCTTATAACATGCATTGTGTAACCAGCTGGCAAGGCTTGCTGTGTGTGTGTGTGTGTGTGTGTGTGTGTGTGTGTGTGTGTGTGTGTGTGTGTGTGTGTGTGTGTGTGTGTGTGTGTGTGTGTGTGTGTGTGTGTGTGTGTGTGTGTGTGTGTGTGTGTGTGTGTGTGATTTGCGTGTGTATTTGCGTGTGTAGGCATCTCTCTCTTTTCCTCTGTAGGCCACTACCTACAGAGGTGGCCTAACTAACTGACATCCCATGCAGCCTGTGGGGCCTGACAATTGGACAAGCCTGAAGATGAATGAAGCACAATTACTGAGGAGGGTAACAAATGTTCCTAATGATTTATACCCAGATCGGGTTGCTTTATTTTCGCCCGGCAACTATTTATCCAGGAGGACAGTGGTGGAGCAACCCTTGCTCTAGGCTCCATACGATGATGGTCTCACACTCTACTGCAGACATTGACTAATGGGCTATTTGAGACCACCGCCATTGATATTTAGCTCATTTTCTTTGCTCTAGATTCCATAACAGCACTGGGGCATTGTCAGGTTTGAGGTTACCCATCTATTTAGTTATTTTCTCTAGCTGGAGGTGACGGGGGTTAGAGGTCCCCTCTCGCTCGTCCTATACGTTTTGGGTCGTTTTCGGGCCCCAGGTGGTGGAGGGAGAGTGAGGGCAGGTCAAACAGTCACCCTGGAGCACATAGAGAGAGAGAGACACAAACCCAGCCCTTCTTCCATGTTTTCATTTGTCTGGCTCTCCCAAGCCGTCACCTTAACACAGTCCCTGTCTACGTTGAGGAATAAAACACAAGAATGTTGTTGCTTTTAGTGAAAACTAAGGCATTCTCTATTCTGAAGTCCAAGTTCAATATAGAATCAAGTGGTGTACAAAACTGACATGAAGGCTCAGCGTGGCTTTGATGCAATGCATATCTTTTAGAGGCATGATATCATTACATTTCCTGTAGCGACAATCTCCAAACACGCGCTCTATAAATGTTAGAATGTACTGGGTGCGTTTCACAAACCAAAGAGCATGCGATTGAATTCAAACAAGGCAAAAGGTGTCCGTCAAGAGCTCACATGTCAAAGACCTAAATATTTCCTATCAAAACTGCATATCCCTTGTATTGTAAAGGCTGTCTGAAGTGCTGATCTACCATCATGTATTCAGTTTGGGCACAGTTCCTCCTCCGTGTTCATAAAAGTGTGTTGTGTGTACTCTCCCTAAGAGTGTGTGTACTCACTGCCTTTGGAAACACTACAGAGGAGCTCTGCCATTCGATGTCTGTTGAGATAAAAATCATCAGAAAGACACAACACTGTTAGTTTTACCCGCATTAAAATTTAGAATAGTCAACCTAGGCCCATTTGGAATGGTTCTAACCATGCCCTACTGTGGATGTACAGTTGAAGTTGGAAGTTTACATACACCTTAGCCAAATACATTTAAACTCAGTTTTGCACAATTCCTGACATTTAATCCTAGTAAAAATTCCCTGTTTTAGGTCAGTTAGGATCACCACTTTATTTTAAGAATGTGAAATGTCAGAATAATAGTACAGCAAATTATTTATTTCAGCTTTTATTTCTTTCATCACATTCCCAGTTGGTCAGAAGTTTACATACACTCAATTAGTATTTGGTAGCATTACCTTTAAATTGATTAACTTTGGTCAAATGTTTCGGGTAGCCTTCCACAAGCTTCCCACAATAAGTTGGGTGAATTTTGGGACATTCCTCCTGACAGAGCTGGTGTAACTAAGTCAGGTTTCTAGGTCTCCTTGCGCGCAAACGCTTTTTCAGTTCTGCTCACAAATGTTCTATAGGATTGAGGTCAGGGCTTTGATGGCCACTCCAATACCTTGACTTTGTTGTCTTTAAGCCATTTTGCCACAACTTTGGAAGTATGCTTGGGGTCATTGTCCATTTGGAAGACCCATTTGCGACCAAGCTTTAACTTCCTGACTGATGTCTCGAGATGTTGCTTCAATATACAGTGAGGGAAAAAAGTATTTGATCCTCTGCTGATTTTGTACGTTTGCCCACTGACAAAGAAAGGATCAGTCTATAATTTTAATTGTAGGTTTATTTTAACAGTGAGAGACAGAATAACAACAAAAAAATCCAGAGAAACGCATGTCAAAAATGTTATAAAATGATTTGCATTTGAATGAGGGAAATAAGTATTTGGCCCCTCTGCAAAACATGACTTAGTACTTGGTGGCAAAACCCTTGTTGGCAATCACAGAGGTCAGACGTTTCTTGTAGTTGGCCACCAGGT
Source organism: Salmo salar (assembly GCF_965601325.2). Lineage (NCBI taxonomy): Eukaryota > Metazoa > Chordata > Actinopteri > Salmoniformes > Salmonidae > Salmo > Salmo salar. Next base: position 13,100,950 of record NC_138314.1, on the reverse strand, counting down.
TTGCACACATCTCAGGAGGGATTTTGTCCCACTCCTCTTTACAGATCTTCTCCAAATCATTAATGTTTCGAGGCTGACGTTTGGCAACTCGAACCTTCAGCTTCCTCCACAGATTTTCTATGGGATTAAGGTCTGGAGACTGGCTAGGCCACTCCAGGACCTTAATGTGCTTCTTCTTGAGCCACTCCTTTGTTGCCTTGGCCTTGGCCTTGCTGGAATACCCATCCACGACCCATTTTCAATGCCCTGGCTGAGGGAAGGAGGTTCTCACCCAAGATTTGACAGTACATGGCCCCGTACATCATCCCTTTGATGCGGTGAAGTTGTCCTGTCCCCTTAGCAGAAAAACACCACCAAAGCATAATGTTTCCACCTCCATGTTTGATGGTGGGGATGATGTTCTTGGGGTCATAGGCAGCATTCCTCCTCCTCCAAACACGGCGAGTTGAGTTGATGCCAAAGAGCTCCATTTTGGTCTCATCTGACCACAACACTTTCACCCAGTTGTCCTCTGAATCATTCAGATGTTCATTGGCAAACTTCAGACAGACATGTATATGTGCTTTCTTGAGCAGGGGGACCTTGCGGGCGCTGCAGGATTTCAGTCCTTCACGGCGTAGTGTGTTACCAATTGTTTTCTTGGTGACTATGGTCCCAGCTGCCTTGAGATCATTGACAAGATCCTCCCGTGTAGCTCTGGGCTGATTCCTCACCGTTCTCATGATCATTGCAACTCCACGAAGTGAGATCTTGCATGGAGCCCCAGGCCAAGGGAGATTGACAGTTCTTTTGTGTTTCTTCCATTTGCGAATAATTGCACCAACTGTTGTCACCTTCTCACCAAGCTGCTTGGCAATGGTCTTGTAGCCCATTCCAGCCTTGTGTAGATCTACAATCTTGTCCCTGACATCCTTGGAGAGCTCTTTGGTCTTGGCCATGGTGGAGAGTTTGGAATCTCATTGATTGATTGCTTCTGTGGACAGGAGTCTTTTATACAGGTAACAAGCTGCGGTTAGGAGCACTCCCTTTAAGAGTGTGCTCCTAATCTCAGCTCGTTACCCGTGTAAAAGACACCTGGGAGCCAGAAGCAATCAATTAATGAGATTCCAAACTCTCCACCAAGGGGGTCAAAAACTTATTTCCCTCATTAAAATGCAAATCAATTTATAACATTTTTGACATGCGTTTTTCTGGATTCTTTTGTTGTTATTCTGTCTCTCACTGTTCAAATAAACCTACCATTAAAATGATAGACTGATCATTTCTTTGTCAGTGGGCAAACGTACAAAATCAGCAGGGATCAAATACTTTTTTCCATCACTGTATCCACGTTATTTTCCTACCTCATGATGCCATCTATTTTGTGAAGTGCACAGTCCCTCCTGCAGCAAAGCACCCCCACAACATGATGCTTCCACCCCTGTGCTTCACGGTTGGGATGGTGTTCTTCTGCTTGCAAGCCTCCCCCTTTTTCCTCCAAACATAACAATGGTCATTATGGCCAAACAGTTCTATTTTTCTTTCATCAGACCAGAGGACATTTCTCAAAAAAGTACGACTTTGTCCCCATGTGCAGTTGCAAACCATAGTCTGGCTATTTTTATGGTCGTTTTGGAGCAGTGGCATCTTCCTTGCTGAGCGGCCTTTCAGGTTATGTCGATATAGGACTCGTTTTACTGTGGATATAGATACTTTTGTACTTGTTTCCTCCAGCATCTTCACAAGGTCCTTTGCTGTTGTTCTGGGATTGATTTGCACTTTTCGCAACAAAGTACGTTCATCTCTAGGAGACAGAACGCATCTCCTTCCGGATTAGTATGATGGCTGCATTGTCCCATGGTGTTTATACTTGCGTACTATTGTTTGTACAGATGAACGTGGTACCTTCAGGCATTTGGAAATTGCTCCCAAGGATTAACCAGACTTTTCTGAGGTCTTGGCTAATTTCTTTTGATTTTCCCATGATGTCAAGCAAAGAGGCACTGAGTTTGAAGGTAGACTTTGAAATACATCCGCAGGTACACGTCCAAATGACTCAAATGATGTCAATTAGCCTATCAGAAGCTTCTAAAGCCATGAAATAATTTTCTGGAATTTTCCAAGCTGTTTAAAGGCACAGTCAACTTAGTGTATGTAAACTTCTGACCCACTGGAATTGCGATACAGTGAATTATAAGTGAAATAATCTGTCTATAAACAGTTGTTGGAAAAATGACTTGTGTCATGCACAAAGTAGATGTCCTAACCGACTTGCCAAAACTATAGTTTGTTAACAAGAAATTTGTGGAGTGTTTGAAAAACGAGTTTTATTTAAGTGTATTTAAACTTCCGACTTCAACTGTATATTATGCTTTACTTTCATATCTTGGCACGCTATATGGAAGAGGAATGAAGTTGACAACATTACATTTAAAAACGATGTAACCCATTGAATTAACTGTTAGGGGGTCAAAGGTTAGGGGAGGTGGGATGACCAAAATATTCTGCTCTTACAAAATCATATGCTGTTTTCAAATTAAACAAAATACCTTGCACTAGTTAAAGCTTTTAGAATTAATTTGTTTGTTTCTCTCTCTCCTTCTCTCTCTATCTCTCTAAAGACCTTACTGTACTATACAATGACGTTGGAAACTCTCCCTAATTACAGATTTTTCAGGCCAACTGGTGGTATACCTCAGACCCCCAACACAACCTAACCTTGATCATGAACAATATTCCTACTACATATTTACAGTGGAAAAGAACCCTCCCCTCACTCCCCACTACTGGAAACAAGCTCTTAGCGTGTAAGAAATCAATCAGTATCATATTTAGTAGAAAACACTGTAAGCATGTTCTGTGTGCTAGGGGTTCAGGGCTATAGCATTAGAGCATGGAAGCGCTTAAAAAGCAAAAGCTAATTTGGGTGTCAGTTCTAATCAGCACAATGAATCTCTTAATTGCCACTTAAACTTTGCCATTAAGACCTAAGAGTGTATGGGGGCGACGACAAAATAATATAGTAACGCATTACTCTGGGTTGAAACCATTAACAACCATGGGTAGTGCATTATGATGATATAAACCATAAGAGAACCCCGAACATCTGCAGTTGAATGGGATGTTGTGTCCCTGATTGTTTTTCACTGTCGTTGAGATTTTTTGCAATGACTCAATCGTAGCCTATAGTTAAGTTTCATTTGATATTCATCAACAAGGTAACTGATGAATGAATGAAGTATGGTGTGCTCTAGGAAGCTCTGAAATGCTGAACATACGACTTAAACACTGATCAGGTCCTTCTCTGTTTACTGTTCAGTGCATTGCTCTTCTGAAAATATTGTACAGTAAACTTATGGACTACAACCACCAGCGCATGAATGAACTCGGTGATGACTGAAGACTTGCCTGTTGCCTCAGGCATTCCTCCATTACAGTACACACACACACACACACACACACACACACACACACACACACACACACACACACACACACACACACACACACACACACACACACACACACACACACACACACACACACACACACACACACACACACACACACACGGACTCAAATATTGTAGACGTCATACAGATGCTGGCACTTAAAACACACGCATCCCCTTGTGTCAGCCACGCGTGTGTCAGCCACAGCCCCTGTGAGAGTTATTCAGGTGGACCGACTGATGGGAAGACCTGCACACGGGCTGTGGAGGCTGCCTTTCATCTGAGGTCCTGTTCACCCTCATTCCGCGTGGCGTGCCGTCGCCCAGAGATATAACTGTCACAAATTCCTCACCTGCCCGTCACACCCAGTGATACACACAGCTAAGGGCTTCTCCATAGATAGACAGGCAGAATGTATGGGACACTCAGCCTGCGCCCAACATGGCACCCTATTCTCTATATAGTGCACTACTTTAGACCAGGGCCCATAGGGCACTATATAGGGAATAGGGTGACATTTGGGGAGAAGTCTCACTCTACCTCAGTACTTCTGACATCTGGACAGCACAGCCTGCTAGGAAATATGGAGGATATATGGTACCCATCATTATTCACCAAGCACCTAGCTTACAGTAACAGACCAGAACAGTTGGGTACAGCTTCAGATGTAGTTTCACACTAACTGATAATATAGTAATAATAATTCCGATGCATATGCCGGCTGTAACTGACCCATCTGAGGTGGATCAGAGTGTATAATAACCCAAGAGAAGTGTGAGTCTCTCTCTCTCTCGCTCTCTCGCTCTCTTTCTTTCTCTCTCTCTTTCTCTCTCTTTCTCTCTCTCTCTCTCTCTCGCTCTCTCTCTCTCGCTCTCTTTCTTTCTCTCTCTCTCTTTCGCTCTGTTTCTTTCTCTCTCTCTCTCTCTCTCTCTCTCTCTCTCTCTCTCTCTCTCTCTCTCTCTCTCAAAGGGTTTAATGGGGAGCACAGTGAATAAGGAGAAACCATGACCTCTGTAAAACCACATGGAGTGATAAAATCATGTATGGGTCCAGCTGATGCTTGCATGCCAGGCTTTGTGTTTGCATTCAAAATACCAGGCCTCAGGCAGAAAACTAACCATTGTTTTGTTCTGAATCTAAATATTTACTGTGCAGTACTAGTAAAAGTGTGGGTTAAATGGTCCATAAAAGTGTTCAAGGCACAGTGTAGGGAGTCTCCTCCCTTGAGAGCCAGAAGCTGTTCAAATTAATCCACGTGGCAGACGTCAGGGAGAATTACCAAAACATGGCTCCAAACGTATTATTTTGGTAGAGGGTTATTTTTGTTCAGTTTGCCATGTATTCTGAAAATAACTATTTTTCATGTTTTTCTTTCCCTCTACTACAACAACAGAGACACTCATAGCCAAAAACAGCTCTCTGCCCCGAAGGAAAATGTCTCAGTTCCTGTGCAAATAAAAAACAGAACACAGCTAGGCATGACAAAACAGCAATTATCCATATGGGGGAGAAAGACAAGTTACTCCAGTTCACAATCATGTTTTCAAGTTCCCTCATAGGAGGATCTCCTTTTCTTGTAGGACAAATGTACTCTCTTTCACAATAAAAACTCTTTGGGTCAAATAGTTATTATGGATAGTCTTTAAATATGCTCACACATGGGTCTTTCTAGAAATAATGGGGCCAATGTGTAACACTGGGCTCAACATTTCAAAATGGGTTGAAACATAATAATGCAGTTCCACGTGTGTACTTAGAGGAATAACAATGAATATATGCAAATTGCCCCATAACTCCACCTATACATCAACATAGGACTGTACATCCTTTAAGCAGGTCTAAAAAAAACATTGGCAAGTCAAAAAGGACTTTCAGGGGCTTTCAGCACTTCACTGTAATTTTCAAGGACCTCAATGTTATGCCATTGTATAGTTTCTATAAAGCGTTGGGTGTTGCACGATAGTCTATCCCATTGAGCACTGTAGTATTAAAAGTATTATTATTTCAAATTCATTATATTATGCAAACCAGACAGCACAATTTAAAATTGTTTTATTTTTATTTACAGATAGCCAGGGGTACACTACAACCCTCTGACATTAATGTACATACAAAGCATGTGTGTTTAGTGAGTCCGCCAGATCAGAGGCAGTAGGGATGACCAGGGATGTTCTCTTGATAAGTGTGTGAATTGGACCATTTTTCTGTCAAAATGTAACAAGTACTTTCTGGTGCCAGGGAAAATGTATGGAGTAAAAAGTACTGTGCATCATTTTCTTTAGGAATGTAGTGAAGTAAAAGTTGTCAAAATAAAAATAGTAAAGTAAAGTACAGATGCCCCAAAAAACGACTTAAGTAGTACTTGAAAGTATTTTTACTAAAGCACTTTACCCCACTGGAAAACATGAACTCATTGCCTTAATGCTTTCTCTTTTCAATCTAATGAGAACCTGCTGTAAATCAAGCAGACAACAACAAATGAACATCAATTCGCTAGGGATATTAGATCCAAGGTGGATCCAGGCACAACTGTCTTCACCTGCGTAATGAATGAGACACCAAAATATTCTTGACATTCTTCGTCAACACCTTTTTTTCCCCCAGCACTTGGGCTGTTGTTGCATAGAATGTACTATCACAACAGCTGTTTGTCACCGTCTTTTGGAAAATTCCTTCCTGGATCAGATGATGATATATGAAAATATCATGTTGTAACTAATCAGCTGGACACCAACTGAGCATCGAACAAGTATAATGCATCATTATTGAAGAACCACATTCATGTCTGTATTGATTTAGGTTTTTAAGTATCACGGTAAGGTGACTCTTTCGGTTAGAAGCGTTCGATTTTGCAGTCGAATACATCATTTTGGATTTGTGTGCCTGTCACGCTTGTCGTTGGAAATGGAGGACCAAAACGCAGCAGGTATGTGTATGCTCATCTTGCTTTTTAATAAATACAAAATGAACACCAAAATAACAAAGAACGAACGAACGAACGACAACAACAACAACAACAACAACAACACAACAACAACAACAACAACAACAACAACAACAACAACAACAACAACAACAACAACAACAACAACAACAACAACAACAACAACAACAACAACAGTCTGGCAAAGCATAAAGCTCAACACAGAACAATCACCCACAAATAACAAACACAAACACACCCTCATATATGGGACTCTCAATCAAAGGCAGATAGACAACACCTGCCTTCAACTGAGAGTCCCAACCCCAATTAACCAAACATAGAAACAGACATACTAGACAAAATCATAGAATACCTGAAAACCAAACAGTGCCCAAAAACCCCGGAATACTTAAACCAAATGCCCCTTCAACAAAACACACCACCCCGAACCACATAAAACGAATACCCTCTGCCACGTCCTGACCAAACTACAATACCAATTAACCTTATACTGGTCAGGACGTGACAGTGCCCATGGAAACGGTTTCCACCCCATAACATACGGAGACATGACATGTTATGAGGTTACACTGCATTTCTGAGATCGCTGTACAAAAAAACTGTCCCAACAGCTAGATCCAGGATTCTTACACTGTTCAAGTTCAATGTCTAATTTAACTGATTCATGCTTAATATATAATATAAAGACAACTTACACTGCCGTAGATGCAAGGACAGACAAGTAATGTTTTATGTCACGTGATTTTGGACAAACCCGTCAAGACATCAACCATGATAAAGGCTTAAACATGGGTTTTAAATCAACTTGTGAATTTGATTGAATATAGCTAAGATCGCCCCCTTATATTTTCATGTAATGACATAAAAAAAAGCTTGATTATTGTCAATGTAACAAGTTGTCCGGTGTAGGAAATCCTCACTGGTACCCTAGTTTATAGAAAGACCCATATACTTTGTCATGAGATACAGAGATACAGGAAGCAGCAGTTCCTGTAGGATTCTTTATTATTCAAACTGGAACAGAAGTTGATTTGAAGCTCTGTTGTGCTTACTCATCCTTGCTCTAAAACGAGGCCTTAGTGTCTGTTTGAAGCTCTCTCATCTACAGTGGTCCTTGTGCAAATGCAGACATGTCCGCTTACAAATTTGAGTCTGTGTATAAACTGCTTCCTAAGCCTGGCTGACAGGAGAATTTGATTTTTTAAGACACCTCGCATAGAAGCTTTTCCACCCTTTGTTAGGTAATAAGAGATTACAGGTAATCTCCAGGTAATGGCAAGCTGGCATTCCTCGGCAGTGAGGGATTCTGGGAGCTGGGGGACATGTTGGTTTTGACCTAAAAGGTTTTTTAATCCTGCCTCCACATATTAATTGGTTTTACTGATCGGCATGAAATGAGGGCCTTTTAAAAACTCCACTGGTTCCTGTGGAAGGTTTGAGATAATCTGTCTCTTGTGTGTATGTATGCGTGTGTATGTGAGTGTGTTTTTAGATGTCAATACTAGTGATTTTATTTAAGTGTCATATTGCTGAGATTGCTAAAGATTATAATACTCAGCATTTACCTATTGTTTGGTCATTTGTTGGTACAGTGGTGGTTTATGATGATGAGGGTAAGTTTGTTTCTGCTGCTGAGGTAGGTGTTTTTGAGTGAGTGTGTTTGTGTGTGTGTGTGTGTGCAAGCGTTCTTGTGCATGCACGTGTGTGTGTGCCTGAGTGTGTGTACGTGTGAGTAGGTGTGTGTGTCAATCCCCAGCACAGCGAGGGGATTGAGAATTGCCTGTTTTCCACCTCATTTCAACTCCTCCGTCTCCCTCCCAGATCTGTGTGCTATCTTTCACCGTAGAGGCTGCCTTACCTTTCATATGGAAATAAATAGAAAACCATAAAAACTCTATTAAAAGTTTTAAACCCTTTTGGCTCTCAAAGAAACCCTATTGAATGGCCCTCTACCATATCCAATAGTCTTTAAAAAGGGATTCAGGAGGAAAGCTGAGGTGAGGTAATCACCTGAACGCTATGTGCTCTCAAAGTGTGTGTGTGTGTGTGTGTGTGTGTGTGTGTGTGTGTGTGTGTGTGTGTGTGTGTGTGTGTGTGTGTGTGTGTGTGTGTGTGTGTGTGTGTGTGTGTGTGTGTGTGGTGTGTGTGTGTGTGTGTGTGTGTGTGTGTGTTTTTCCTACTTGCTGTGAGCCGGCGCATGACTGCCTGTTTCTAGGCAGATGTGAGGGATTTGCTGTGTGCTGCTGCCAGAATCAGAGGTGCCTGTTCAAGGTCACTGACCCTGAGATGAATGGCCATTTACAGTAAAGGTATCCCCTTTGAATTGATTAAACCTGCTGCATCACACACACTCTCTCTTTAAATAAACACACACACACACACACACACACACACACACACACACACACACACACACACACACACACACACACACACACACACACACACACACACACACACACACACACACACACACACACGTCTGGTCTCTTGGCATGAAGGCCTGCTGGCCTGGAATATATGATGAATGACACCAGTGTTCAGGCTCGTTTGATGAAGACGACCCTAATGACATTGGACTAACACATAAACAACATTAACGGCAGGATGGAATCGAATGCTCGTTATAGAAAAGCGCACTGGACAGCCGAAAATGCATCTTTTAAATGTAATGTACGCTTGAGCCGACATTCCCAGTGTTTACTAGGAATATGTCTCTACTGTCGGCTGTCGAGTGCACGGCTTTATAACACACCTTGGGTTGAATTTGGCTGTAACATTCTGTAACATCATAGTGTGTTTATTTTATATCAGCAATTATCACAGTGGAAATTAGAGCAGCAAACATAACTACATTGGAGCAACACATATCATCTAGCAGACTATTGGAGCAACAACGTATCATCTAGCAGACTATTGGAGCAACAACGTATCACCTAGCAGACTATTGGAGCAACAACTTATCATCCAGCAGACTACTGGAGCAACAACGTATCACCTAGCAGACTACTGGAGCAACAACGTATCACCTAGCAGACTATTGGAGCAACAACGTATCATCTAGCAGACTATTGGAGCAACAACGTATCATCTAGCAGACTACTGGAGCAACAACGTATCATCTAGCAGACTACTGGAGCAACAACGTATCACCTAGCAGACTACTGGAGCAACAACGTATCACCTAGCAGACTACTGGAGCAACAACGTATCATCTAGCAGACTACTGGAGCAACAACGTATCATCTAGCAGACTACTGGAGCAACAACGTATCATCTAGCAGACTACTGGAGCAACAACGTATCACCTAGCAGACTATTGGAGCAACAACGTATCGTCCAGCAGACTACTGGAGCAACAACGTATCATCTAGCAGACTATTGGAGCAACAACGTATCACCTAGCAGACTATTGGAGCAACAACGTATCGTCCAGCAGACTACTGGAGCAACAACGTATCATCTAGAAGACTATTGGAGCAACAACGTATCATCTAGCAGACTACTGGAGCAACAACGTATCATCTAGCAGACTACTGGAGCAACAACGTATCACCTAGCAGACTACTGGAGCAACAACGTATCATCTAGCAGACTATATAGATTTTTATATCACCACAGTGGAAATCAAATGGAAATCAAATGGAAATCCAGTTGGCTCCCTGTCATTTCATTCACCTGAGAACTCATCAAACAGCATATTCAATCATTGCCCAGCCTATTGGCTGTGTGCCCGCCCCATTGCTGGAGGAGGTTCTGTGCAGCTACAGGGGGCTGTTCTGCTGTTTGGAGAGGATTTAGAGCTGTCAGGTGCGTGTCACATGCACAGCGCTGTGTAGAGTAAGGTGGCGAAGAGGCCCAGGATTAGAGAGGAGAAGAAGTAAAAATTCCTGCAGGGGGAGGGGTGTGCATCCTGGCTTAGGTTTCCACAACACACGTGTCACCCTCACCGTGGTGGAAAACTTTCAGGTGGGGGAGAGAGAGTCGTAGGAGTGCGTCCCAAATGGCAACCTGTTCCCTACACAGTGCACTACTTTTGACCCGAGCCCTATGGGCCCGGGTCAAAAGTAGTGCACTATATAGGGAATAGGGTGGCATCTGGGATATAACAGTACCCTCAATCCCCCACTGCCTGGGCTCACACAGAGTAAACAGAGCAGAAGCATTCACACACCACATATTGTTATCCTGGTTTGATCTAGCACTGGTAGTCTTCTTGGATTGCCTCACTCAGAGGTACAAAACAAAGCCGTACAGCAATCCCCTACCTTACCTTAGGCATTACATATCATCTCTCTTTACATAAAAAGACAGAAGCGATGAGCTGTCAATTTTCCCATTGCGTGCAATGCATTTCAGTATCTCCCCTCTACTCTCTCCCACAGCAAAGATTGTGTGTCTGGAGAGCTCCAGAAAAAAAAATGGAACATGTATTACAAAGCGCTGCCACTTGAGTGACTACGCTCATTGTCATCGGTCTGAGAGAGATTCCAGGGGTATAAACGGATGGCCAGGTACAGCCCAGCCTCCTTTTACCAGGGTGTTCCTGTGATTGTCATCTGAAATGTCTGTGTGTGTCAACACCTCCAACTAGACTCAGTGTTAGACTCACTTCGGATCAGGGAGGTACAACAGTGTTGGTACAATGTAAGAACGGTGCCATCCCTGTCATCACCCTGATGTCTACTACAGCACTGGTAGTGTCATTACTAAGTGGAACATACTCAGATAGGGTTACAGTTGCTTTAAGTTGTCTTAGAGGTGGGAACATTTGGGATCACTGTGACAGGTATCTTTGTGAAATAGTGTTTCGTGGAATGGACTTGGAGATGCCTTACCTAGGATACGTTCACTGCTCCATCACATTTGCCAGAGAGCGAGACAGAAAATAAGTATGAGCTAGGCCCCTTCACTCTGGTAGTTTCTGCCAGGGGAGCATCGCTGTCAGCCTGTGTGAGAGAACAGTTCAAAACCTGCTGTAGTTAAATCTAGAGTGCCATTCTGCTGGCTCTCATTAGGAACATAAACCTTGGAGTCTGCCAACGCAACGCAGGACCTCACTCACGATGCTCTGGTGACATGATGCTGGACAAACTTTAACGAGGCAAACCTGATAGTTCCCAAGACTGTGGTTTTCAGAAACCCCATGCACAGAGGATTGAAAATAAAACCAATTTTAACACTGCTGGGGGATAAAAAGCCCAGCGACCCATGAGAATATCTGATTTTGTAGCATTAGCTAGCTGGGCAGGAGAGGTGCAGCTGAGCTCAGTCTTTGGCAGGCTTCTGTGCCACTCCAGGTCACTAACAGTTTAGCCAAGACACCAGGCCCAGTGACTGATCAGATCGGACCGAAGCAGACAGATTTTTCCAGTTGGCGGTCTTATGCATTGTTATCAAAGTTTTTTTTCTTCAGGTTGGGTAGTATTTTGGAAGAATAACCTCTTTCTTCGCCTAGTGGAAGGGTTGGCAGGTTAGGGGGAGGGTGGCTGGGTCACCGGGATCTCTGTCAGTAGAGTGGATATTTTTTTTTACCTTTATTTAATTAGGCAAGTCAGTTAAGAACAAATTCTTATTTTACAATGACGTTCTACCCCGGCCAAACCCTCCCCTAACTCGGATGACGCTGGGCCAATTGTGTGCCTCCCTATGGGACTCCCTATCATGGCCATTTGTGATACAGCCTAGGATTGAACCAGGGTCTGTAGTCAAATCAAATAAAATGTAATTTATAAAGCCCTTCTTACATCAGCTGATATCTCAAAGTGCTGTACAGAAACCCAGCCTAAAACCCCAAACAGCAAGCAATGCAGGTGTAGAAGCACGGTGGCTAGGAAAAACTCCATAGAAAGGCCAGAACCTAGGAAGAAACCTAGAGAGAAACCAGGCTATGAGGGGTGGCCTGTCCTCTTCTGCCTGTGCCGGGTGGAGATTATAACAGAACATGGCCAAGATGTTGAAATGTTCATAGATGACCAGCAGGGTCAAAATAATAGAGTGACAACTCTAACACTGAGATGTAGTGCCTTAGACTGCTGCGCCACTCAGGAGCCCATGAACATGAGGATATGAGGTCATGCTAAGTTGCTAGCTAACTCTGCGGCCCTTGCTTTTGGCTGAGCTGAGCTGCGGATCCCTCCCTCACATCTGTCTGGCTGAATCCAGGTCCAGGCCAGAGGCAGGGAGCTTCTCTCTCTCATTACTACCCTAATGGAGGGATCCATAACCCTCTGAACTCATCCATCCACCCCCCCCTCCCTCCGCCTCTGACCTCTACCCCATCCCTCCAGCCAGCCAGTCATGGTCTCTCTCTCTCTCTCTCTCTCTCTCTCTCTCTCTCTCTCTCTCTCTCTCTCTCTCTCTCTCTCTCTCTCTCTCTCTCTCTCTCTCTCTCTCTCTAACTCGCTCTCAATTCAATTCAATTTAAGGGGCTTTATTGGCATGGGAAACATATGTTTACATTGCCAAAGCAAGTGAAATAGATAATAAACAAAAGTGAAATAAACAATAAAAAATGAACAGTAAACATTACACTCACAAAAGTTCCAGAAGAACAGTGGTAGGCCTGATCACCGACAACGATGAGACAGCCTATAGGGAGGAGGTCAGAGACCTGGCCGTGTGGCGCCAGGATAATAACCTCTCCCTCATCGTGATCAAGACAAAGTGATGTACGGCCCAGTACATCACTGGGATAAAGCTTCCTGCCATCCAGGACCTCTATACCAGGCGGTGTCAGAGGAAGGCCCTAAAAATTGTCAAAGACTCCAGCCACCCTAGTCGTAGACTGTTCTCTCTGCCAATGCATGGCAAGCGGTACCGGTACGCCAGGTCAAGGTCCAAAAAGCTTCTAAACAGCTTCTACCCCCAAGCCATAAGACTCCTGAACAGCTAATCAAATGGCTACCCAGACTATTTCCCCCCCCCCCCCCCCCCCCTTTTACGCTGCTGCTACTCTCTGTTTATTATCTATGCATAGTCACTTTAACTCAACCTACATGTACATATTACCTCAATTACCTCGACTAACCGGTGTCCCCACACATTGACTCTGTACCGGTACCCCCTGTATATAGCCTCATTACTGTTATTTTACTGCTGTTCTTTAATTATTTGTTACTTTTATTTCTTATTTTTTACTTATGTATTTTTTACTTAACACTTATTTTTCTTAAAACCGCATTGTTGGTTAAGGGCGGCGTTTGGCGGTCGACGTCACCGGCTTTCTAGCCATCGCCGCTCCATTTTTCATGTATCCATTTGTTTTGTCTTGTTCCCTGCACACCTGCTTTTCATTCCCCAATCAATTCATATGTATTTATTCCTCTGTTCCCCATCATGTCTTTGTGTAGGATTGTTTGTGTTACGTGTATTTTGATATTGTGGATATTGTTACGCGCATTACTTTTTGTCTATGTTCCGTGTTTTGGGCGCCTTTTAGGTTCCTTTTTGTGCTGTCATTTTGACCGGAATAAAAAGTGCACCTGTTCACTACACTCTGCTCTCCTGCACCTGACTTCGCCTCCGATACACACTCCTAACATCGGCACATGTGACAAATGCAATTTGATTTGTTTTGAAGACATTTTAAGTGTCATATTATGTCTACACAGTGTTATAACGATGTGCAAATAGTTAAAGTACAAAAGGGAAATAAATAAACATAAATCTGGGTTGTATTTACAGTGGTGTTTGTTCTTCACTGGTTGCCCTTTTCTTGTGGCAACAGGTCACAAATATCTCTCTCTCCCACACGCTCTCTCTCTCTCCTCTCTCTCTCTCTCCCCGCCCCTGAAATAGGCCTGCCCATTCATATCTGGCTCTGAGGCATGGCATAGCAATTGCTCAATATGTTCACCTCATTAAAGCTGATACTCACTGAAAGAAATAGATATTGTGTGCGCTGAAATCTTTCGGCAGATCAATAAATGAACTTTACAGCTAGCTTAGAGCTCTGTCTGTATGGATTTTTCCTGAGGCTATATCCCTCTGAAGCAGTCAACCATAATAATTGAACTATGAGAGTAAAGGGGAAGTGGAGAATTTGTTTTCCGCGGGACTCTACACCTTCGTGACTTAGCAAGCAGGCTGTTGTCATGCTGACTGCAAGGAAGGCTTGTTGTTCAAATGCCTGCATTTCAAGTTGTCTTATCTTTTGATTTTGCAGACCCACACAGCCGTCAACACGCCCTCCTATAGCGGTGTCTCCCAAGACGTGATGGATAGAATCAATAAAGCCTCGGCCTACCCCACTGTATTCATCTTCATCATCAGTCCGCCTGGGCCATTTGAAGAATCAGCGTTTGAAAAGCAGGCTGTGACTGAGTCTTAAATAGCACCTTATTCCCTATATAGTGCACTACTTTTGACCAGGGCCCATAGGACACTATATAAGGAATAGGGTGCCATTTGGGATGTACCCGCTCACTATTTATAGGCCCAGCAGGGCTAGAGGGACCTTTCAGTAAGCTCATCTCATTTGGACTCATCTCAACTCATCTCCAGCGCTGAGACGAGAGAGAACCTCGCTGAGATGCAGAGTGATGGATTTGCCTTTTATCACACATCTCCATGTGTAATACCTCCGGTCGCTCCACAGCGCCGATCCATCATTCTTATTGGTTAGCCACAGTTCTCTCTTTCTCTCTCTGACCAGTAATTTCACAGCCAAGTCTCGGTACGCCCCTGTGATCAATGGCTATGGGCTGGTACAGAGAGGGAAAAAGAGAGAAAAGAGAAATAGAAAAACTAAAAGGGAGAGGCGGAGCGGGGGAGGGAAAAAGAAAGACAGGCAGGGAGAGAGAAAAGAGAATGAGAGATAGCGGGGAATTGGGAGGGAGGGATTCTGAGAGGCTACAGTGTGGATGGGGAGTGGTGGCAGAGGGAGGGAGAGAAGGAGGGAGAGAGGGAGGGAGGAAGAGACTGGCCTCGCAGTCGGCCATGGGGGAGGATTTTGCATGAATTTCAGTGATGCAATTCTTGGACCGCTCCTGGAGGAGAACAAAGGGAAAAATAAAAAAGTGCTACAGCAAAACAGTTGGTCGCCTGGTAACAGGGGTTACAAGCAGCGGTTCTACGGAGTTGTGAGGAACGGTGGCGCATAACTTAACCCTGGCCCCAGATATAGTTTCAGGATTGTGTGGGGGCGACGAGGGGCACAGAGGGGTCCACCTGTCCTGGGATGTCAGTGTCTGTGAGGGGTGACAGCACTAGAGTCTCTGCAGACTGTGGCCCCTGGGGGCCTCTGGGGGCTAGTGGAGGTGGGTCATTTGGGGTCCAGCGAACTAGAAGAAGTATTCACACAGCATATAAGCTAAAGAATAGCTCATGACATGTTACTAATCCATGTGGCCTAGATGAGAGGGGGATGAAGAGGATAGAGGGTGTTTGGGAGGGTTTTGAGATGGGGAAAAAGAGGAGGGAGGGAGGGAGGGAAAGAGAAAGGGAGGAATAGGAGGTGAGAGGGGAACAGAAGGGTAAACAGTAAGGAGTGGAGAAGAGAGATGGGGAGAGAGAGGCATGTAATAAAATCCTAATATACTCCCTGAGGGGAGTCTGGTCCCCTGGAGCCCTGGGCCGTGGCTGGGTCTGAGGCCTCCTCGGGACACCTGTTGTCGGGCTGAGCAACGCAGGACACAGCACCAGCACCAGCATCCCTCAGAGTGTGTGTGTGTTTATATGTGCATGCAATTGTCTGTGCGTCTGTCTGACTGACACTCTCTCACTCCCAACTCCTCTCTCTCTCTTACTCTCTCTCTCTCTCTTCTCATATCCTCTCCTCTCTTATTACTCTTCCCACCCCTCGTAAGTCCCCAGGTTTTCTCCCTGTAAGTCCCCTGGTTATCTCCCTGTAAGTCCCTTGGTTTTCGCCCTGTAAGTCCCCTGATTTGCGCCCTGTAAGTCCCTTGGTTTTCTCCCTGTAAGTCCCTTGGTTTTCTCCCTGTAAGTCCCCTGGTTTTCTCCCTGTAAGTCCCCTGGTTTTCTCCCTGTAAGTCCCTTGGTTTTCTCCCTGTAAGTCCCCTGGTTTTCTCCCTGTAAGTCCCCTGGTTTTCTCCCTGTAAGTCCCCTGGTTTTCTCCCTGTAAGTCCCTTGGTTTTCTCCCTGTAAGTCCCCTGGTTTTCTCCCTGTAAGTCCCTTGGTTTTCTCCCTGTAAGTCCCCTGGTTTTGGAGCATAAGTATTCCACAGGGCTGTCTGTCAGTAGACTGATTCTAGTCAAATCAAATCAAATGTATTTATAAAGCCCTTTTTACATCAACATATGTCACAATGTGCTTATACAGAAACCCAGCATAAAACCCCAAACAAGTAACGCAGATGTAGAAGTAGTCAATTTGTCTAACTTTTTCACTCTACGGCATGACCAGTCAATTTGTCTAACTTGTTCACTCTACGGCACGGCCAAGCTTGATCCTGATGGAATGACAGCTTATGCCCTCTAACCCTGTTTTACTTGGTGCAACTCAACCTGCTCCAGCTAAATGTTGCCCGTAGGCTCTGATCTGGGATCAGCTTTACCTACTCCAATCCTAGGCCTAAGAATTGGTAGTAAAAACCAAAAACTGATAGATCAACCTTATCCTCTATAAATTAATTCTGGATATTTACATGGACTGTATTTTCATTTCTGAGTTACACAACTCACAAAGACACACATAGACACGTGAAAAAACTCACATGCTGTACACACGCAAGGAGGAGAGAATGTTCACAGGTGTATTTTACAGCTCATTTGTCAGAATTATTGACCTGTTTGACTGTAATACTACCATACAGTAACAATTTTATTTTATTTGTAATTTTTATCTCTTATCTAACCAGGTAGGCCAGTTGAGAACAAGTTCTCATTTACAACTGCGACCTGGCCAAGATAAAGCAAAGCAGTTCAACACATAAAACATCACAGAGTTACACATGGGATAAACAAAAGTACAGTCAATAACACAATAGACAAATCTATATACAGTGTGTGCAAATGGAGTAAGGAGGTAAGGCAATACATAGGCCATAGTAGCGAAGTAATTACAATTTAGCAAATTAAAATTGAAGTGATAGATGAGCAGATGATGATGTGCAAGTAGAAATACCGGTGTGCAAAGAGCAAAAAAAGTAAATAAAAACAATGAGGTAGGTAGTTGGATGGGCTATTTACAGATGGGCTGTGTACAGCTGCAGCGATCGGTAAGCTGCTCAGATAGCTGATGCTTAAAGTTAGTGAGGGAGATATAAGTCTCCAACTTCAGCGATTTTTGCAATTCGTTCCAGTCATTGGCAGCAGAGAACTGGAAGGAAAGGTGGCCAAAGGAGGTGTTGGCTTTGGGGATGACCAGTGAGATATACTGATATACCAGTGAGATATAACTATGGCATGCAATGCATTCTGGGCCTCACTGCACAAACACTAAACACACTGTCATTTAGGGTTTTAAAAAAAGGAAGAAAACACACATTACAAGCTGAATTCCTACCATGTAGAAGTTCAAATGCCATCCCAACATACAGTACAGAACAAGTATGTGTGCAGCACATCTGGTACGTATTCTCACTGTAATCAGTATGGGAGCTAGGCTGTGGTTGGAGGATAGAACCTCTTATTTGCGTTCACATCTGAGGAAGTGATTTTCAGCTGTCTCTCTGTCCCGTCCTGGTCTGCTCACCTCTCCAGGCAGCAGCCTCTGTCTCTGCCCAATGCATTACAGCCCTGTTAAACCAGATGGCCCCAGGCCACAACACAACATGGGATGGCCTCATCCGGGCCAGAACAACTCACAACATGATGGGAAAGTCTGACTCATCCAGACTGAATAACACACAGAGGCTGATGGGTATTTCCATCTAAAAGGACCCATGGGCACCAACATCTGCTGTCAAATTTGGGGTCCAATGGAAGCTAAGAGTCTATGTATTAAGGTCACCTCTCCCGGCTCTTACTGACCATGGCACCTACCACCTACCCTCTTCCCATTTACTGTAACAAGCATTCACACCCACTGAGCACTAACCAACACCAGACGTCCATGGACGTTGAAAAGTACTTGAAATTTGGTCAGTCCGCCCTGGCCGGACCAAATCTGAATCAGTCATAGACATCTATGTTTCACAAGTTTGGACAGCACAGTACAGTACAGTAGAGCACAATAGAGTAGAGTACAGTATAATGTACTGTGCTCTACTATACTAAGCATATCTACTTTACTGTACTCCACTGTACTCTACTGAACTGTGAATGTGCTGTACTGTACTCTACTGTGATGTGCTGTAAATGTGCTGTACTGTACTGTACTCTACTGTGATGTGCTGTAAATGTGCTGTACTGTACTGTACTCTACTGTGATGTGCTGTGAATGTGCTGTACTGTACTCTACTGTGATGTGCTGTGTATGTGCTGTACTGTACTCTACTGTGATGTGCTGTGAATGTGCGGTACTGTACTCTACTGTGATGTGCTGTAAATGTGCTGTACTGTACTGTACTCAACTGTGATGTGCTGTGAATGTAACCAGGCGGCGAATCGCATCTCTGCATGTCTGTCAGACATATCAGTGTGGATGACGGATCACCAGCTCAAGCTGAACCTCGGCAAGACGGAACTGCTCTTCCTCCCGGGGAAGGACTGCCCGTTCCATGATCTCGCCATCACGGTTGACAACTCCCTTGTGTCCTCCTCCCAGAGTGCTAAGAACCTTGGCGTGATCCTGGACAACACCCTGTCGTTCTCCACTAACATCAAGGCGGTGACCCGATCCTGTAGGTTCATGCTCTACAACATTTGCAGAGTACGACCCTGCCTCACACAGGAAGCGGCGCAGGTCCTAATCCAGGCACTTGTCATCTCCCGTCTGGATTACTGCAACTCGCTGTTGGCTGGGCTCCCTGCCTGTGCCATTAAACCTCTACAACTCATCCAGAACGCCGCAGCCCGTCTGGTGTTCAACCTTCCCAAGTTCTCTCACGTCACCCCGCTCCTCCGCTCTCTCCACTGGCTTCCAGTTGAAGCTCGCATCCGCTACAAGACCATGGTGATTGCCTACGGAGCTGTGAAGGGAACGGCACCTCCATACCTTCAGGCTCTGATCAGGCCCTACACCCAAACAAGGGCACTGCGTTCATCCACCTCTGGCCTGCTGGCCCCCCTACCTCTGAGGAAGCACAGTTCCCGCTCAGCCCAGTCAAAACTGTTCGCTGCTCTGGCACCCCAATGGTGGAACAAGCTCCCTCATGACGCCAGGACAGCGGAGTCAATCACCACCTTCCGGAGACACCTGAAACCCCACCTCTTTAAGGAATACCTAGGATAGGATAATGTAATCCTTCTAACCCCCCCCCTTAAAAGATTTAGATGCACCATTGTAAAGTGGTTGTTCCACTGGATATCATAAGGTGAATGCACCAATTTGTAAGTCGCTCTGGATAAGAGCGTCTGCTAAATGACTTAAATGTAAATGTAAATGTAATGTGCTGTACTGTACTCTACTGTGATGTGCTGTGTATGTGCTGTACTGTACTCTACTGTGATGTGCTGTGAATGTGCGGTACTGTACTCTACTGTGATGTGCGGTAAATGTGCTGTACTGTACTCTACTGTGATGTGCTGTGAATGTGCTGTACTCTACTGTGCTGTGAATGTGCTGTACTGTACTCTACTGTGATGTGCTGTGAATGTGCTGTACTGTACTCTACTGTGATGTGCTGTCAATGTGCTGTACTGTACTCTACTGTGATGTGCGGTAAATGTGCTGTACTGTAATCTACTGTGATGTGCTGTGAATGTGCTGTACTCTACTGTGCTGTGAATGTGCTGTACTGTACTCTACTGTGATGTGCTATGAATGTGCGGTACTGTACTGTACTCTACTGTGATGTGCTATGAATGTGCTGTGCTGTACTGTACTCTACTGTGATGTGCTGTGAATGTACGGTACTGTACTCTACTGTGATGTGCTGTGAATGTGCGGTACTGTACTGTACTCTACTGTGATGTGCTGTGAATGTGCGGTACTGTACTCTACTGTGCTGTGCTGTGAATGTCCTGTACTGTACTGTACTCTACTGTGCTGTACTGTGATGGCCAAGCTAGTGAAACATAGAAGTCTATGATTGTTTCAGATTTGGTCCAGACCAACCAAAGCCTTGTTTGGGGGCGGAGCTCATTAGAATAATAGCCACATATGCAAAAGGATATTCCATATTTCTACCTTTGTGTACCTACTCAGAATACATCACCATGAATAGAATGATATTCATATCCATTATAATGCATTTCTGTATTGTACAGATCAGGGACCCATGATGTAATTCCGTTACCGTAATTCCATTACCGGATGCACTGTAAATCCACTTTTTTTCAAACTCAAGGTGTCATGTCATAGCTGATACTCCATTCTATCTGCAGACGTCTTTGAATCTTAATTCGGACCAGATATTTAACTAGAGCTGGGATGATAAACCGAAACTTGGCGACACCGACCATACCGTTTACTTATCACAGGCATTTTGCTGATATCGTTCATTATGATAAGCAGCGTAGACTAGAGAAATAAGTTTGTGTAAGATTTTAATTGGACAATTGACGGCTACAACCAGTAGTAGTAGTTTAAAGGATAACTTTTAAAAAAAACTGTGGTGCACATTGTTATAAACGTATCGTTCTATTTATCGTTATCACATCAATTCAGGCCATTTATTGCTGTATTCAACAGAGTTTTTGGAAAACGTGGTTGCATAAAAAACTGATGGAGATTTTGCCGTAATTCTGTTAAACAAACCTTTTGTGAATTTTTTGCTGTAAATTCTTCAAAGTAGTTCTTAGAGTGTACATAGAGTTTAAACTTTGAAATCAATGGTTTTTGTTTGGAAAAATCTGAGTCAAAGCGTAATTCCGTTACCATGGAATTGCCCTGATAAAGCCATGGAATGATAAACATGATTCTTGTCAGGTGATGGAAAGTTCTAAGTTATGCAGGTAACTTTAGAAGGTTTTCTCCAAATTTTGGCAGTGGGCAATTAATCTGGATAGAACTCCCTCCATCCCTCCATCCCTCCATCCCTCTGTGAGTGGGTGGTGGCCTGGCCGAGGTCACTTTCTGGAGCAGACTCAACACTCTCAGCATGCTGACAGCGTTTGGCCTTATGTGATAGGAGAGGCCTGCTGCTCCAAACCCAGAGAGACCCACCAGAGGCCTGGGAGAGGCCCCAAACTGCTCCCCTGACACCAGCTTTTAGCCTGTGATGTCTTAAAAGCCTCCGCAGATTCTGGCCATAAGTTCTGCCCTGTTATGCACCAAATTAGGAGTTGAATGTCTCTATCTCATGTCTCAGAGCTTTTTTGTTTTTGGAGGCCATCAACGGAAGGATTCTCATCATTGTAAAAAATCTCAGGACAATGTGCTGCCGGTCTTGAAAAATGCAGTTTGATACCTGTCTACCTTATCTGCTTGGTACATCTACAGAAGCTCTTCCTACCACAGATTTCACCCTCGGCTGACTGGGTTGTCAGAGTGCATTCAAGAGTTATGGATTATTTCATTGCTTATTTACCATTCCCAGAAGAACAATAAGGCTTTACTAAAATGGAAGTGATATTTGATCCTCTGAGCCATCACATACCTGGAGTGTCACATTGACACTCGTCAGATACCCTGCTGCACACGCCGAATTGGTGTCAGATTTCTTCCTTTGGGCACTTTTACTACTTCTCCTCCTCCCTTCTCCCTTCTTCCTCTTCAGTGTGGTTTGACGTCCAATTTGTGAAAATACCTCATGGACAGAGAGAGAGAATGAGAGCGGCTCCTGTTTTGACAAACTGGGGCTCCACTGCCAATGCTAACACTGTGGGGTATTCCATGGCCATACGCTGACGTTACCTTAGCCCAGGGTCAGCCACAGCCTCAGCCTTGCTCCGGGCCTCCTGCCCCAGGCCTCCTGCCCCAGGCCCTGGGCCCAGAAACCAGACAGTGGCTCCTCTTGGGGGCCTGTCACTTTGAATGACTCCATGAATAGCCCAAGCCATTTAGAGCACAGTGCTTGGCTGTAAGCTGTTTTGACATTGCCTAATACCTCTCTTAGACTTGGCCAGGGTCTTGGCTCAGGGCCGTATTCATGGTGGAGGATACATCCCAAATAGCGCCCTACTCCCTATATGGTGGACTACCTCTGGGCCCCTGGTCAAAAGTAGTGCACCATATAGGGAAATAGTGTGCCATTTGAGATGCAGCAGGGATACAGGGGATGGCGGTGCAGCGGTAGGTACATGTGTCAGGCCTGGCCTGTGGAGACAAGAGTGGCCCTTTTCTGCTCTCGTGAGTATGAACATGGGAATATTTCTGGCATGTCTCTCAGAAAGCTGGACGGCTGTCGAGACTTAGCCTGACATCACTCACTCCTGTCCATCTCCTGTCAGTCTGACTGGTGTTAAAAGGTCTGCATTCTTGGGAGCAGTCGGAGTAATACAAGGTAGTAGACACTCAGAGGGGATATTCCTGGGGATTTCTGTATGTTGCACCTACACACGCACACAGGCACACACATGCACACACAGGCACGCACGCACGCACGCGGACACGCACACGCTCAAACGTTAGCATAATACTGAATTGGGCCCGAGGCCTGAAGGGCAGTGTACGAAGCACAGGGTAAAACTGTGAATGATATGTAGAGAGATCTGGTTACAACCCATTCACAGTGCTCCAGTGTTATGCAAGGTATTCTAAGCATGGATTGAATGTATATATTTTTGAGTAGCTTATTACTGACTTCAAAGAAGAAATCAAATATGTGATACTAAAACATAAAATAGTTTGTAGACTTTGTCTTTGATCTTTCCACTTTGGTTAGGCTGGGACAACTTTGTTGTGATGAGTAGCATGGTGATTACAAAAGCAGGAAATATGACTCAGGAGTTATCTGCCGACAGTAGTGGTGCGTGGGTAAAGTCACTGGGGAAGCCAAGCCTAGTAGAAAGCCAACCTTGTAATGATTGTGTTGTTTGCTCTATAACCTGTTAGTTCATATCCCTTGCCACCATGATATATAGGCCTAAGGCAGAGACAATAAAAAGACAGTGGCAGAATAAATTCATCCAAACCTTTGTTTCATCACAAAACCGGAGAGCAACATTTGTCTGGTGAAGTCCACAAACCATATTGCATGTAACAAACAGTTACTTGAACTACAGCATAGTCAAGCAAGTAAATGTTTCCGACATTTTCGGACTACAAAACATCTATTGATTTAGAACCGCAGAGACTTACCACAAGTCGCAAAGAAAACAGGAGCTTCCTCCCGTATTCCAGCACCATTTCAACTTCAATATTTCAACATCATTAAATGACCTAAATCACCTGCTTAGTCTAATAGAGTGACAACTAAAAGATATCAAAAACAATGTAGTCCAATCAACGTAAGCTAAATATGATGTGGCTGTCCATGGTACTGATTTCTCTGTGCGTGTGTGTGTGTGTGTGTGTGTGTGTGTGTGTGTGTGTGTGTGTGTGTGTGTGTGTGTGTGTGTGTGTGTGTGTGTGTGTGTGTGTGTGTGTAAGTAGAAAAAACATGTTGACTCACCCTACTTGTAGAGAAACGGCAATGCCATCCTCCTCTCTTTCATTTTGCCGAAACAGTCTATATCTCTGTCGTACAGTACACGCTTTTAGTTTTTGTTGTCCTAGGCTACCTGGCTAACTGCTTAGCCTAACTTCCTTTCATGGGCAACGATGCGCCAGGCCAGCTAGTTAACATTAGCCTACTACATCTACTTACATATTGAATTGCCATCCTCTCAGGCCAGGGGCACAATATATTAATTTTGGTTGGCTCAGAATCGCAGTTATAATCATTGGCCAGTAAAAGCACAAGTCCAAATCTCTATCCATGGCTAATTTATGAAAGGGACGATTTTAGCTAGCTAGCTAGCCCCCGGAGGACAACAACACAAAGTGATGCAACAATTCAACGTTTTGCTTTTGTTATGTGATTAGTGTGAAGCCAAATTCAAAGCTGGCTTCCCTTGACACTTTTTTTTTAGGGCGCCAGGACCATTTACAGTTGAACTCACTCAGTTTAGCTCAACGCTGATTGGATATTATTTTGTATTTATTTTTTATCAAGGGAGGCCAAATGCTTACTGGCTTCCCTTGCATTCAATACTACAGGCGGCAACAATGTCATACTATTTTTGACCAGACAGCATGAGATAGATGGGCTACACACACTGAGACAGAGGGGTGCTGTTTCGCTCGCTCGGATGCTTTTTTTGGTGAGATACATTGCGAATTGAAGGAAAACTATGAAACAAAGAGAGACAAAATATACGTTATTTTCGGGGGGGTTTTGTCCATTTTTGGGGGAGAAGCCTGGCTTCCCCTTGGCATCCATGAATACATGCCACTGTCTGCCAATAAGATGTGCTATTGTCTGCTGCCATGCGTGTGCAGTAAGAGCCAAGGGCTGTGGCTATTTGAAGCTGCCTCTTTGTGTGTTCTGCTGCAGTGAAAGGGAGACAATGTCAACTCCAGTAGCCCACTAAAGACAAGTGAGTCACTCAGAGAAATGTGCTTTGTTCAAACATCTCTCTCTCTATCCTCTCTCGTCTTGTCACCCATCACAACTTGGCCTAGGTTGTCTGTTGTCTGAGGGGGGTGACAGGTCTTGTTGGAATTTTACTTCTAATCCTCTGGACAAGTCTCAAACCCCCATGATGTGTCTCAAGCTGAGGTGCCCCAGCCTTTATTCATGTCTCTCTCTCTCGTTCTCAGACAGATCTGATCCTGTCTGTCTGTCTGTCTGTCTGTCTGTCTGTCTGTCTGTCTGTCTGTCTGTCTGTCTGTCTGTCTGTCTGTCTGTCTGTCTGTCTGTCTGTCTGTCTGTCTGTCTGTCTGTCTGTCTGTCTGTCTGTCTGTCTGTCTGTCTGTCTGTCTCTCTCTCTCTCTCTCTCTGTCTCTCTCTGTCTCTCTCTCTCTGTCTCTCTCTCTCTCTGTAGAGTGTGTGTTCAAGGCCACTCTTCTCATCTCTCTCTTTCTAAAGAGGAGTGGAAAATATCATTGCTTATCTTCTGTTCTGGCTAGAGGCCAATAGACAACATTCTATGCATTAGTGCCATCTACTGGTCAGTGAAAAAACCTCCCCTGAACCTCCCACACACTATGTATGACTGCATTATCAATTTGTTTGCTCAAAATGCATACAGTAAAGAGTTATGTCACGAACATACAAAAAATACATCTGTCAATTCCATTCAAACTGCAGATCAGTTCTCATTGTAGGAAATGTTAACAACGAGGTGAATAACGGGCACAATTCCAAACCTCCTGTGTAACCACAACAACTCTGCATGTCAGGGACATTTGGTGTTAGTGTGTGTTTATAAAAACAAATTCTAAGCAGACACCTGTCCAGCTAGTTTTTAATGAGGCCTGACGTCCCAAAGGGATTCAATGTTATGCAAGTTTGCCAACCTGCAGCTATTGTGCCCATGGATAAAGCGCTTAAGTGTCTGCCGTTTAATTATATGTATCAAACATAAAATAATGGCGGCAGGCGGCAGCTGGCTTATGGGTAATGTGTACAGTGCAATAACTCATAAACATTGCATTAGTACAAAAGCAACAGCACAGCAGGGACACAAAAAGAGTATCGGTTTCCATGGTGCATTGGTCAAATAGCAGGCGAAATGTAAGAAAACCCTGTACAACCGCAGGCAGAGCAGAGGGATAAACAGACTTTAAAGGAGTATGTTGATACACTGTATCCGCCGTTGAACAATCCACCTGCCGCCATCTTTCAGCGCAGCCATTCAGAGCCCAGCATCTCTTTCTGTGGTGGGCAAATTGACATGTCATCGCTTGACTATATTGATCTGAACACCTTGCCTCCTTTTTTTTTTTTATAAACCTCAAACACTTTAAACCTCGCCAGACAGTGACGTGACTCTCTCCACCTCTCCACCTCTGTGGGGCTCAAAGTAAGTAAACACGGTCTGAAAGCCAGCAATCGGCTCCCTTTAGAAAACACCACAAAACAGTTGCAGCCTTTAGCTTTCAGGGCCATACAAACATGAGTTAATGTGATCCTGCAGGAACAGCCACAGCCCCAGTGCCCATACTCTTCCTCGCCCTAGTGTCGTATGCTGACAGCTCCTTCTAAGGCTCCATTGTGTTAACATGGACACCGAGGACAAGGGCTAGTCATTTAAAAGCACAGAGCGTGGGGCATGGTGTGCACACTCCTCTTCCTCCTCTCCCTGCTCTCCTCACCGTTGCTTTCCTCTGACCAGAAGGCATGGTTCTCCTCCTCCTCCTCTCTGCTCTCCTCACCGTTGCTTTCCTCTGGCCAGAAGGCATGGTTCTCCTCCTCCTCCTCTCTGCTCTCCTCAACGTTGCTTTCCTCTGGACAGAAGTCATGGTTCTCCTCCTCCTCTCTGCTCTCCACCATATGCGGGAGATGAACGTCAGTCCCCAGGCATCTCCTGTGCTGTGGTCTGTTCATCGGAGGAGATCATCGGTACCTCTGAAGGCAGGTGCACACCCAGATACGATTGTTAAGTAATGGTGACGACAGATGAGTTACCAGGTTGATGTACAGTTGAAGTCGGAAGTTTACATACACCTTAGCCAAATACATGTAAACTCAGTTTTTCACAATCCCTGACATGTAATCCTAGTAAATATTCCCTGTCTTAGGTCAGTTAGGATCACCACTTCATTTTAAGAATGTGAAATAATAGGAGAGAGAATGGTTTATTTCAGCTTTTATTTCTTTCATCACATTCCCAGTGGGTCAGAAGTTTACATACACTCAATTAGTATTTGGTAGCATTGCCTTTAAATTGTTTAACTTGGGTCAAATGTTTTGGGTAGCCTTCCACAAGCTTCCCACAATAAGTTGGGTGAATTTTGGCCCGTTCCTCCTGACAGAGCTGGTGTAACTGAGTCAGGTTTGTAGGCCTCCTTGCTCGCATACACTTTTTCAGTTCTGCCCACAAATGTTCTATGGGATTGAGGTCAGGGCTTTGTGATGGCCATTCCAATACCTTGACTTTGTTGTCCTAAAGCCATTTTGCCACAACTTTGGAAGTATGCTTGGGGTCATTGTCCATTTGGAAGACCCATTTGCAACCAAGCTTTAACTTCCTGACTGATGTCTTGAGATGTTGCTTCAATGTATCTACATAATTTCCCTTCCTCATGATGTGATCTATTTTGTGAAATGCACATGGCCCTCCTGCAGCAAAGCACCCCCACAACATGATGCTGATATATGATATAGATACTTTTGTACTTGTTTCCTCCAGCATCTTCACAAGGTCCTTTGCTGTTGTTCTGGGATTGATTTGCAATTTTCGCACCAAAGTACGTTCATCTCTAGGAGACAGAACGCGTCTCCTTCCTGAGCGGTATGATGGCTGCGTGGTCCCATGGTGTTTATACTTGCGTACTATTGATTGTACAGATAAACATGGTACCTTCAGGCATTTGGAAATTGCTCCCAAGGATGAACCAGACTTGTGGAGGTCTACAATTTTTTTTCTGAGGTCTTTGCTGATTTCTTTTGATTTTCCCATGATGTCAAGCAAAGAGGCACTGAGTTTGAAGGTAGGCCTTGAAATACATCCACAGGTACACCTCCAATTGACTCAAATGATGTCAATTAGCCTATCAGAAGCTTCTAAAGCCATGACATAATTTTCTGGAATTTTCCAAGCTGTTTAAAGGCACAGTCAATTTAGTGTACGTAAACTTCTGACCCCCTGGAATTGTGATGCAATGAATTATAAGTGAAATAATCTGTATGTAAACAATTGTTGGAAAAATGACTTGTGTCATGCCCAAGGTAGATGTCCTAACCGACTTGACAAAACTATAAGAAGTTTGTGGAGTGGTTGAAAAACGAGTTTTAATGACTCTTCCAACTTCAACTGTAGCTAGATGGTTTCCTCTGTCACTCAAACCCCATTTTCATTCTCTTCCATGTCATTTTACAGCTGCAAGTACTGTACAACATGCAGAGAAAAGTCCAAGGGATTGCGTTGGTCCTTTCTCAGGACATTCTCAAAAGAAAACATAAATTCACAGTATGGAAGAAATGAGAAAAGAATCACTTAAATAATTGTCAGATAGTAATTTTATTTCTCCCTAAATCAAAAACTATTCTGTTTTCACAATCTCTAATGAAATATTATGTTTCAAGCTAAATGTGCATACTGCTTTTTGATTTCCCCTGTCTATAATAGTATCATCTTTATCCAATTGGGCCAAATTATGTTCACCACGTTTCTATTTCTGAGGAGATTATGTGAGAGCAATCAGTGTTTCTTTCCATATAAAAATCCAGAGGTCACCAAAGTTACAGAGACAAAGGGCTTTATTGGAAGTGGAAGCCCGGTGTGCTAGGGATGACAGACACCACCAGCTGATTGGCCGGTTCCTGCTCGGATGGGATTCGCTGTCAACAGGTCCCAATTAGCCCAATCAGAATGGGAGGAAGTGTCACAGAAAGGATGCTTTGTTATAGTGCCTCTGTTCTGTTTGTGAAGCTGGGGCAAAGACCAAACACAATCGCTTCTTCTTTATTTTCTCTTCCGTTGACCCGTTGCAGATTTTATGGGATGAATTCAAATCAAATCAAAGTTTACTGGTCACGTACACAGATTTACAGATGTTGTCTCAGGTGCACCGGAATTCTCGTGTTTCTCATTCCAACAGTTCAATAATAATACCTAGCAATACAAAACAACAAGCAAATAATGTAAGAAATAACACAACAACAAAAAAATACTGCAAAGTTGGCTAGGAGCTGTAAACAGGGCGACTATGTCTGTCGGCGCCATCTTGAGGTTAACTTGGGGTTTGTCGCTGTTGTGGCGTTGCTTTGTTGACACCCCGTCCCAGACGAAGCTATGGGGCCATTGTTGTGGCCCTTAATGTTACCGATGATGTAAATATTGCCTGGTATTCCTGCTTCTGTGAATCTGAATAGGATTCAAAAGCCCAACCTGCTTCCTGACATAAATACATCATCAAGAGGACATTGTGATAACAGACAAACACAGGCACAAATTCAAACCAGAAGTCTGGGGTTCATTGGCAATAATAAACCTTTAAGAAGGTTGTTCATGTGAAAATAGTGGAATAGAAACAGCAGACAAGCTCTGTGTCATAGAGGAGGATGTTGAGTCATTCCAGGATCATAAAACACACACAGCAGCCATTCTGTGTGAGAGAGAGAGAGTCTGTGTGTATCGTGCAAAGCAGATCTAATCAACACTTTTCTCATGGTGCTTTGTAAATAAACATGGACTAGTTTGATTACTGGAAAGGGGGCAGTGAAATGTAAAATCTCTTCCAAGTGAGAGCACAGAGTTAATTTGCACTGCTGACTGTGGTCCCAGCTTGGCTGGCTGGGGTGATTCACTCGAATGAAATAGATTATTTCTCTAATGTTTTGGGTGCTGAATCCTCGTAGGTAAAGTCCATATACTGACTCTTTCGACCAGGGCAGGGGTGAGTGATTGGACTTTGACTTTTGACCTGAGGAAGTAAGTTAGCAGGAGAGTCACTGAATGTCAGAATAATTTAGTCTGCTGGCCTGGTATCAGTTAAGGCTTCAATACCTGTAGTGTGAGAGAGTGAGGATGGACAAGTAATGGGAGGACTGTCTCTCCCTCTCTTTCTTTCTCTCTTTCTGCCTGTCTACCCCTTTTTCTCAGGGTAGAGAGGCCCTTACAGGATAATGGACCACAGCAGATCTTAATTGAATCACAGTACAATGATCTCTAGAATGAAATTGCAACCCCTGTGCTGGATCACAGTGAAAGGAATTATTAACGAGGGGCTATGCGTTCTATGGAAAATAATACACAATGTGGAAGGAGTGTGCCACGACGCTCAGCGGAGTGTGACTTACCTTCCAAGGAGTCTCATTATTTTCCATAGAGCGCCTTGGTAACCCAACAAAGAGAAATGCTAGCTAAACCATCAGTCCTCCTAAATATTAGCTAGCTCACTATTTATGAAAATCCAATTCCAATGCCAATAATGTTTTCAATTTGACTTTTGAAAGAGCAATTTAAATGTGTTTTTTTCTGGAACTAGTTCATAACCAATGGTTATTGCCGTGCATCACAGATAAATAATGCACACTCTAGAATGCCCTTCAAGCCAATCAGAAATGAGCATTCAACAACACCATGGTATTAATACATTTTTAAACTGGGTGGTTCAAGCCCTGAATGCTGATTGACTGAAAGCCATGGTATATCAGACCGTATACCTCGCGCATGACAAAACGTTTATTTTTACTGCTCTAATTACGTTGGTAACCAGTTTATAATAGCAATAAGGCACCTCGGGGGTTTGTGATATATGGCCAATATACCACGGCTAAGGGCTGTGTCCAGGCACTCTTAGCCATGGTATATTGGCCATATACCACATCCCCTCGGGCCTTATTGCTTAAATATCTCATCCAAAGATAACAGATATTAGCACTGTTATTTTTTTTATATTATTTTCACAAGACTGCTTTTTATCTTTGTATGTGAGACTTGAATATCTACGTCTCAGACATTCTAAGACACAAAAACACTGTTGCCACACAAAGTCAAATGTGGCATCATATTTTGGTTGGTAGTTTATGGTAGAAGAGCTCATCAGAGAGGAGGAGGAGTGGGGTAGGGTCACACCCAAACCCAAAGCCTATTCTGATTTGGAGTATATTATTTTGAGCCTGTCTGGCCTAATATTATTACAGAGCTCCAATTGGAGAATAATGTTGTGAATGGCCAGGGGAGCAGACGGATGCCAGCCTCCCATAGCTCAAGGACTCCAGGACCAGGCTTGAGGACTCAAGTCCCAAATTGCAACCTATTCCGTATATAGTGCACTACTTTTGACCAGGGCAACCAGGGCCCATAGAGGTCTGGTCAAAAGTAGTGCACTATGTGGGGGATAGGGTGCCGTTCTGGACGCAGGACGAGAGTCCTAGCTCCGAGTCTTCTGTCACGACCTCAGACACTTTCATCACTCTACTGCCCCCACACTGTCTGATGTCTGATGAGGGTTCTGCTGTTTGGTCCGATGTCTGATGTATGATGGGGATTCTGCTGTTTGGTCTGAAGGATTTTAGTGTGTGAAAAAGACAGAGAGAGCTGAAGAGAAAGCCATGCATTTGTATGAGTAATGTAAGAACGTCATTTATTGGTCTTGGGGTAAATCGGACCACTGAACAGATTGGAATGGGTTCCTTTGGATAGCCTAGCCAGTGTTTCATTGTGAAGGTCGATATATTTCTTTCTCTCATAAGGTCAGGATCTTTGTATTAAGAGAAGTTAGATGAGGACACAATGGAGGTGGTAGTCTCTTTTCTCACAGCCATTAGTTTAGCCAAGCGAGGAGGGGCCTTCCCTGTGGCTCAGTTGGTAGAGCATGGTGTTTGCAACGCCAGCATGGTGTGTGCAACACCAGGGTTGTGGGTTCGTATTCCCACAGGGAGCCAGTACAAAAAAATGCATGAAATGAATTGAAATGTATGCATTCACTACTGTAAGTCGCTCTGGATAAGAGTGTCTGCTAAATGACTAAAATGTAAAATGAGGAGACTAATACGGCCATATTTAGGGCCAGACTCTCTCCTGCACTCCCTGATAGTTCTTGTGCCTTTAGCTGTGTGTCTCCTATCCCTCAGACCTGGGGACGTATTTATCAAAGCATCTCAGAGTAGGAGTGCTGAATAAGATTTCAGTGTGAATATGGCCCGTGGTCTGCATCTCCGAGGCTCTTGCTGGTGTTTTCCTCAGCAGGTCTGAGTGAGACCCCCCCCCCCCCCCGGAGACCCTACCCCAGCTCCCATGGCCATTAATCACCAGCCCTGTGGGGGCCAATCATGCGCTGCCCTGCTCTGCTGAGGCTCCTGTCATCCCCACTTCCTGTGTCTACACAGGACCCGGCCAGGACCCCGCCAGGACCCGACCGGGCGGCCGTGGACATTGCCAGAAGAAAAGACTCTGGGACAACAGTATTAATAACCAATAGTCTTCATCTAGGGGTACGAAGGGTCAGCTCCATAAAGATTTTTCCCCCTACTTTTTCCAAAACATTAAGCCCGAGGCATCTTTTGTTATGAGCAGAACACACAGCCAGTGTTACAGAACCAAAGATAAACATTTAAGGGCCCTCTGAGATTTCCCTTAAACTAGCATTCTGAGAAATCTATGGGGCTATACGTCATTTTATATGGAGTGTTAAGAGAGATTACTTTATCTCCTTCACTGTTCAAACAGTGTTTCAGTGAGAAACCTGCATGCGACTAGACAGACAGAAACCTATCAACTTAGTCATCTCTTGTACTCTCCTACTCCAGCGGTCCTTTGCAATCTTCCAGTCCAGAATAGGCTTTCTGTAGTCTCATAGCCTGCTCTATGAGTGACATAACTGCTACATTTTGATTGTTGTTGTGGTTAAAGTCTTGAAGAATCGGATGTTAAAGTTCCCTGTCCTGAAGGCAGCTACATTCCACAGCCTACAGTGATGGATTGATCTGTAGTAAAGAGGTCTTTGATGATGGGGATGATGAGTCAAACTGAGTGTCCCCCTTAACTGTATTGGAATAGTCCAAACACATCCACCTGCCAATCAAACCTCATTTAAGTTGAAGGTAGCAGAGTGTCCAATGGCCTGGAGCAGGGGAAGCTCCTTATAGCTTTCTAGGCCTGTCCACTGTAATTGAAATGGAGTGGATGAAAAATGAAGCTTGGCCCTGACAGAGGTATTAAACAGCAGGGTAGAGTGACACACACACACACACACGCGTACGCACACACACACAGTACACACTTACACTACTCATGCTGTGTTAGCAAGGTCTGGGACATGCCCCCCAGGTAGGCACTGTGTGCTAAGACAAGCTGGCTCGGCAGGAGTGTGTGTGTGTGTGTGTGGGTGGGTGTTGACTTTGATGTGGCGGCCCGTAAAGCGGCCAGGGTTGTGAGTGACACACGGTTAGGCTTTAATGATTCCCAGCGCTCGGCTAAAGCTGCGGGCCCTGTGTTTACCTTCCAGCGCCATTCAACCTGCACTGGCCACTCTTTATCGTTTAAGACCAGATCACAGCACACTGATGCTGAGTATTAATCCCAATACACACACATGCACACACAAACACATATATTTTACACACTCTCTCTGTCTCCCATAAATTGCCTCTCTAACAGATACCCTCTCACACAAATGCTCCCTGTGTCTCTGTGAGCGATATTCCTAGCAGTTAAAGGAATAAGATCCCCTGGGCACTCTATCCCAGTAATTTATGGTCAAACAAAAAAACGTTGAGACAAGGAGTTATGGCCTGTGAATTGCTTGTGTTGGCTGCCCCATAAAAGACATCCCCTTGTCAGGCACAGCAGTGTGTGGGACTCAGGAGTAGAGGAGGGGTGTGTGTGTGTGTGTGATGGCGCTGCTTTTGGAAAATCAGCTGCTCTCCATATGGGTGGCCTTTCCTCACAGCAGCAGAGTGATCCAACATTCAAACCCCTCCGTTGGAAATGCCACTGACTCCGATAACGGCTCACCCGTCCCCATCCACTGAACTATCAGATCTATGATCAGGAAACGTGGCCTTTTTTTCTCCTGTGCTATAGGCGTTATTTTAGATCTGACGTTTTAAGAAAGTAGAAAAACATATCGAAATGATCAATGAAATAGTACTGAGCGATTGTCTGTTTATACTGAACTGTACGTTACAGTATCGCTGACCTACCGAATGGGAGACTGAATATGTTGACAGATGAATTGACAGATAGATACGTAATGATGTTTCATTAAACATGTTAAAGACAGAGTGCAGTAAAAAAAACATGAAATTGTCTGTGTTTTATGTATATTTCACACTATGAGGTTGGAATAACACTGTGATATTGTGAAAATTATGATAATGCTCTTTTAGTTTAAGAGCTGTTTGAAAAAAGCGCATGAAAATTCAGCCTGTTTTGGAGGGATGGAGTTTTAGCTTGCCTGGTGACAATACCAGGTGGTAAATTAGTTAGTAGACAAATATGCATGGGGCGCCAGGTACACTAGTGGTTAGAGTGTTGGGCCAGTAACCAGAAGGTTGCTGGATCGAATCCCAGAGCTGACAAGGTAAAAATCTGTAGGTCTTCCCCTGAATAAGGTCCTGTTCCCCAGTAGGACATCATTGTAAATAAGAATTTGTTCTTAACTGACTTTCCTAGTAAAATAAAGGGAGTTCCGAATAGCTATTTTCCTAGAAATGATTTGATTTTGAGATAAAAGAAACATTGGCATTGGACCTTTAATACACTGTTGTTTCACTCCTTTTACTTTACACTGAACAAAAATAACACTGTTATTTCACTCCTTTTACTGTACACTGAACAAAAATAACACTGTTATTTCACTCCTTTTGCTATACACTGAACAAAAATAACACTGTTATTTCACTCCTTTTACTATAAACTGAACAAAAATAACACTGTTATTTCACTCCTTTTACTATACACTGAACAAAAATATATGCAACATATAAAGTGTTGGTCCCATGTTTCATGAGCTGAAATAAAAGAGCCCAGAAATTTCCATACGCACAAAATGTTGTGCACAAATTTGTTTACATCCCTGAACATTTCTCCTTTGCCAAGATAGCATATCAAGAAGCGGATTAAACAGCATGATCATTACACATGTGCACCTTGGGCTGGAGACAACAAAAGGCCACTCTAAAATCTGCAGTTTTGTCACACAACACAATGCCACAGATGTCTCAAGTTTTGAGGGAGTGTGCAATTGGCATTCTGACTGCAGGAATGGTTCACCAGAGCTGTTGCCAAAGATTTGAATGTTAATTTCTCTACCACATGCCGTCTCCAATGTCGTTTTAGAGAATTTGGCAGTAGGTCGAACTGGCCTGTAACCACGCCAGACCAGGACCTCCCCATCCGGCTTCTTCACCTGCGGGATCATCTGAGGAGGTGGGACGGGGGGTGCTGAGGAGTATTTCTATCAGTAATAAAGCCCTTTTGTGGGGAAAAACTCCTTCTAATTGGCTGGGCTCCCCAGTGGGTGGGCCTATGTCCTCCCAGGCCCACCCATGGCTGCTTTCCTGCCCAGTCATGTGAAATCCATAGATTAAGACCTAATGAATTAATTTAAATTGACTGATTTCCTTCTATGAACTGTAACTCAGTAAATTCTTTAAAATTGCTGCATGTTGCGTTTATATTTTTGTTCAGTATAAGTACGTTACGTTAAGTTTGCACCATGTGTGGCAGGTGGGCTGGCTGGCAGCGACATGCCCCGGCCCTGTTCCCAGGGTTTTATTTAGCCTGTTTAGGTTTGGAGCATCAGTCACAATGCCAAGGCCATGGCTGCTAGATAGTTTTCCACTTTTAGGAAGCCTCATTACAGCTAATTATGCTTCAGCTGCTTGTCTTCTCATCCCACTCCTCCACTCTACTTCACTCTCCATGCCAAATGGCAAATAGCTCACACACACACACACACACACACACACACACACACACACACACACACACACACACACACACACACACACACACACACACACACACACACACACACACACACACTTGTATTTGGAAAGTGAAGAAGTTAGCTATGCTGGGAGAGTGCAGAAAGCAGGTGGTTCTGGGTTGGGGCACGTTCCCACACAGAACAGAGTGCTAGAGGCTCGGGATCATCTGGAAAACAAGTTAATCAACAGCTCCTGACGGAGAGAGAGAGAGAGAGAGAGAGAGAGAGAGAGAGAGAGAGAGAGAGAGAGAGAGAGAGAGAGAGAGCTCCTGCTGCTCGGCTCCAGGACGGCCCTTATTAGACACTAGTACCGCCCCCGCTCCATCTATCAGGGCTGACCCGTCACTTTGGGCCGATACAGCCCTGGCCACGTACAGTATAGAACAGAACATAGAACAATAACCTCATCACATTTCTCCAGTGCTGTCGTGTGTACTGGACCTTGACTGATTAGCTTAATCGGGTGTGTTAGTGTTGGGCTGTAACAAAAGCCTGTGCACCCTGCGGCGCTCCAGGACAAGATGTGAGCTCCAGCCATGTGAGTGAGTGAGTGAGTGAGTGACAGGTGGGCTGGCGCACATACACGCACATGTAGATGCTACATCAAGGGGCCGCCGCCTGGCAGGCGGTCTCAGAGTCCAGACTGCACTGTGTATAGGTAGAGTTGAGTAACAGGTTCACAGGTCAGTAGCTGTACGAGGCTGCTGTGGAGGAGCTGGAAGTTCTTCCCCGCTGTGAGCCATGTGCTGGGGTGAATCGGACAGGAACGAGCCACTGGGCGCAGGGGAAAGGCCACAGCATGCTGCATGTTTCACTAGCTACAGGTCTGACTGAGAGAGAAGGGCAGCTAGATACAGAGGAGGGCAGAACCATACTGTGCTGCTGTAGAATAACCAGCCTTACAGTAGAGCATTTGGCCTCTTTAATGGGCATGGTTACAGCAGACCCCTGAATAGATTTTTTTTTCTTTACCTTGGCAAGTCAGTTAAGAACAAATTCTTATTTACAATGACAGCCTATCAGGGAACAGTGGGTTAACTGCCTTGTTCAGGTGCAGAACGACCTGTCAGCTCAGGGATTCAAGCCAGCAACCTTTCGGTTATTGGCCTAACATTCTTAACCACTAGGCTACCTGCTTCCCTTTGGATAGTATGTCAGCAAGTTCTTAGTTCTTCCAGGCTCCACCATCCTTCCCTCCCAGACAGTTCATCTCATATGATAGAATGTTGAAAGGTTATGTAGAGCCCTCAGAACCTTCTCTGTGTTCCCTGTGGAGTTTCCTCCCTGTTCTAGCTTGGAAATAGGAGACTCTCAGATCAGGTTAAGCTGAGATGTCTCATACTCTGCTCTTTTGTGAATGACACTGTCCAACATAAAGGACTGCCAGGGAAGAATGTAAGAGAGCTGGGGGAAAAGCAGTAGAAAATAGTAGTGTATTGTGCTTCATTTGAACACACACACGCACAGACACACACGCACACGCACCGCAATATCTCCATCCGTCAATGTGTGTAGAGTATCGGATACAGTCCTGGACCATTTATTATGCTACAATAGTGCTGTCACAGTGGGCTAAGATTAATTAAGGCTTTACCTGTGGCTGGGGAGGCTTTGATGACCCTCTGTACAGCACATGTTCTGGCTATGTCCACAATGACTCCCTATTCCCTTTAGAGTGCACTACCTGGTCAAACATAGTTTTCTATATCGGGAATAGGGTGCCTTTTGGGACACAGGCCTGTTTACCCAGCCGGGTACTGTCTACTGTAGATGACAGAACTAGAGAATCCGGCCTCGAGGCAACACTATCTCGCCCACTGAGGCTCTGGCTGATAAATCAGCTCACAGCGGAGGAATCGTCCCTTTGAAATGAATTACAGAACTGTTCATTTCACAGTACCTAAGTAGCCTTGTCCGAGCCAGAGCGGCCCATTTTAGTCCTATTAAATTGACTTTGATTGTTTTCGTTAGGGGGGCTAATCAAAACATTGCATATGATTACTTATGGATAACGTCAAGAGACTAGAACTGGTGTTCATATCCGACATCTATCTTCAAGATTCAGAATTCATAAGTGATGTCCAGATAAATATGGATTCCTTTTTATCTGGCCATGTCGCTCTAATTAAAGTCTTAAAGATGGTCGGGCACAGTGATAATTCAGAAGTGCTCATCCAGAAAGCCCCAGACACGTACAGGAAATGAACTGCCATTGTGTGACTGGACGATAGTATCATAAAACACGTACATGTATCATAGGACTGACTTTAGGCTCAGGGGACTTCTCCTGCACAATGTCAGACATGCTGCAGTGATCTCCCTCTGTGAACTAGCCCCAGGTTAACAGCGTATCAGATGTGGTCAGTCCTACGGGACACACAATGCCACAGAACACCCGGTCCTGTCAGCAGATAGACCCATCAGATGAAGGATGGGAACTTGTAGAAGAATGGATCACCTGCAAGCACGCACAAAGGCCCTCTCCGGTACTTCACACACCGTAACACTGCACAGTGTAAAACATCTATCTAATAGAGGGCTGCAGGTGAGGAAAGACTGTTGGAAAGCCACGTTCACCCCCCCCCCACACAGGCTTTAAGGATGGCTGGGGCACTGATAATGTTTGACTACGGCGGTATTTGTTGGGACAAGACCATGGACAGGTTGTTGAGTGTGTAGCTCCATTGGATTGCGTGTTTGATGACAACAAGATAGCGCAATAACATGCATGTGACACACCTCGTCGGTGATATTCGTTATCTGGTGATGGGCCACGTTGAAAGAGGCCCGTCTACCTTTGGCGTCAGTAAACGCCTCTGGGAAAAAAAACGGTTTCGAATTCATGAAAACTTTATCGAAACCCCTATTGTTAACGACTGCAGTGGGATATGCTGCCCTTTCACAAGAATCATGTAAATACCTTGTAAGTCCATTTATCCACTGACACTGTGCAAGATCTTAGTATTTAATGGGAAGTTAAATTCCCGTTAGTGCCTTTGAGTGTGTGTGTGTGTGTGTGTGTGTGTGTGTGTGTGTGTGTGTGTGTGTGTGTGTGTGTGTGTGTGTGTGTGTGTGTGTGTGTGTGTGTGTGTGTGTGTGTGTGTGCGTGTGTGTGTGTGTGTGTGTGTGTGTGTGTGTGTGTGTGTGTGTGTGTGTGTGTGTGTGTGTGTGTGTGTGTGTGTGTGCGCAACGGTGGGGTGTGAGATTGCTATCTGAAGGTGATACATCAGCCCTGGAGTGGTGGTGGGTCTGCATAATTATCAGGCCTCAATGGGACGATGTGTTATTTCTGCCCAGGGTGAGGTGCTTATCTTGCTCTGTCAGACACCTGGATGGATGAGCTCTGCTCCTCTGAGCCTCAGCTCACCTTCCACAACACCAACCCAAGACAAACTAGCGTCTCTCTCATAGCTAAGCCTCACCTTCCACCACCCAAGACAAACTAGTTTCCTCAGGAGACTGTGTGCACATTCACTGCTCCTCAGGACTAGCTTAATCTGAATCAAATGGCCATATTGCTCAAATAATGCTAACCTACTTATTCTATGCTATTGTCCAGTAGGCACAGCTATTTTCTTTAAGTATATTTTCCATTTGCAATATGTAGTGTCATGGTGTGTGGCCTGGGGATTTCCTGGTGAGATATTCTGTGTGGAGTGTGTGTATTGCACAAGTACACACACACACACACACAAGTACACACACACACACACACACACACACACACACACACACACACACACACACACACACACACACACACGTCTCTAAGCTCTGAACAGTGACCTTTCACACTGCGCTCGCGGCCGTTTCCTATTATTCTTTACCCTAGTGTCTAGCAACAGAGAACATGGATTTATTTAGCCCATTGATCAAAAGATTAAAGTCCCGGCTGGGCTAGGCCCGGCCGACTGTTTTGGTTTCCGTGTCAATGTCTGAAATGTGGGGAGGAAATGCTTATGGAAACCGCAGGGACGTTACGTTTTTACTCAAATTAAATATATATTAAATGGCAATCTATTCCCAGAGCCCATAGGTCAGAAGTAGTGCACTATATCGGGAACAGGGTGCCAATTGGGACACAAGCCCAGTCTTGCTGGTGGCACAGGGATTTGATAGTTCTCTCAGCATGGACACACGCAGGGCAGGCTAGCCTTTCATGGTGTACTGAGGTTTATACTCAATCAAGAGGCATTTCCTGTACTGTACACTTCTCTTTTGAGTTGCGATCCAGCGGTATTTTCGAGTGCCCTTACAGGAATTGTTGTCCCGTTCGGCTGCTTACTTAACTGATTGAAATGGATCTAATGGCACAACAGTGTGTTTAATTATAGACATACACTCGGTGGATCAAAGGATGACATGTCTTTGAGGCTTGCATTACATGTAATATCCAGTATGCCAGCATCAAACTCAATGTTTGCATGTTATGTTGTACTGCAGTGTATGGCATTTTATCGTCGGTAAGATTGAAGGGAACGGTTATTATTATTTTCATTGCAACGTCATCAATCAAAAAGCACAAGCACAATTGCCGTATATACAGTATATTAGGATGTCCCATGGCTATACCACTGCATAACCTCTCTGAATGTGAGCTTGCGTTATAAACCACATCACTCTGGTTGTATTCACTTCTTTCCCTCACAGCTCATTCCCCAGTGTGTTCTGTAACTGAGAGAATCACCACAGTAACAGTCTGATGTATGATTTCTTTATTTAACCAGTCCATTTGGGCCCAGATAACCTCTGTCTACCAGGGCCAGGCAGCGTAAAACCCAGTGACCTCTGCCTTTGACCTCTGAGTCCATAAGGACCTAGTCCCTGGTAGGGTAGGGGGGGCTGGGAGGGGGGCTCTAGTTACTGAAGCATGTGGATTCATTAACAAATATCTGTCTGTTTGCCCCAGTAATAAGGGAGCATTTAAAGTGGACTGGGCAGCCCCTCTGGAATCCCAACAACAAGACAGGCTGCCCATGTCACTCAGACACAGGTTCACCAGCAGACCAGGACACCTATTTTATATCTAAAGTGGCTTCAGACAGTGTTCAGACCACTTGACTTATTCCACATTTTGTTGTGTTATAACCTGAATTCATAATTGATTAAATCAATGCCCCCCCCCCCCCCCCTACATCTACACACAATCCCCCATAATGACAAAGTGAAAACATGTTTTTAGACATTTTTGAAAATGTATTGAAATACAGAAATATGAGGCCTCCTGAGTGGCGCAGTGGTCTAAGGCACTGCGTTGCAGCGCTTGAGGTGTCACTACAAACCTGGGTTTGATCCCAGGCTGTGTCACAACCGGCTGTGACTGGGAGTCCAATAGGGCAACGCAAAATTGGCCCAGCATCATCTGAGTTAGGGGAGGGTTTGGCCGGGGGGGCATTACTAGGCCGGGCACCTGCAGGCTGACTTTGGTCGTCAGTTGAATGGTGTTTCCTCCTACACATTGGTGCAGCTGGCTTCCGGGTTAAGCGGGTGGGTGTTAAAAAGCGCGGTTTGGTGGGTCATGTTTCGGAGGACACGTGACTTGACCTTTGCCTCTCCTGAGCCCGGTGGGGAGTTGCAGTGATGAGACAAGATCGTAATTGGATAGTAATTGGGTATCATGTAATTGGGGAGAAAAAGGGTGTAAAATTCAACAACAACAAAAGAGAAATACAGAAATATCTCATTTACATACAGTACCAGTCAAAAGTTTGGACACGCCTACTCATTTCAGGGTTTTTCTTTATTTTGACTATTTTCTACATTGTAGAATAATAGTGAAGACATCACAACTATGAAATAACACACATGGAATCATGTAGTAACCAAAGAAGTGTTAAACAAATCAAAATATATTTAATATTTGAGATTATTCAAAGTAGCCACCCTTTGTCTTGATGTCTTCACTATTATTTTACAAAGTACAAAATAGTAAAAATAAATAAAAACCCTTGAATGAGTAGGTGTGTCCAAACTTTTGACTGCTACTGTAAGTATTCACCCCCCTGAGTCAACACTTTGTAGAAGCACTTTTGGCAGCGATTACAGCTGTGAGTCTTTCTTAATAAGTCTCTAAGAGCTTTGTACACCTGGATTGTGCAAAATTTGCCCATTATTCTTTTCAAAATTCTTCAAGCTCTGTCAAATTGGTCGTTGATCATTGCTAGACAACCATTTTCAGGTCTTGCCATAGATTTTCAAGTGTATTTAAATCAAAACTGTAACTCGGCCACTCAGGAACATTCACTGTCTTATTTGTAAGCAGCTCCAGTGTAGATTTAGCCTTGGGTGTTAGGTTATTGTCCTGCTGAATGGTGAATTAATCTCTCAGTGTCTGGTGGAAAGCAGACTGAACCAGGTTTTCCTCTAGGATTTTGCCTGTGCTTAGCTCCGCTCCCCTGTCCTTAACGATTACAAGCATACCTGTGATGCAGCCACCAATATGCTTGGAAATATGGAGAGTGATACTCAGTAATGTTTTAAAGTCACCATTGGTCTCATAGTGAAATCCCTGAGCAGTTCCCTTCCTCTTCGGCAACTGAGTTAGGAAGGACAACTGTATCTTTTTAGTGACTGGGTGAATTAATACGCCATCAAACGTGTAATTATTATTTTTTATTTTTTTATTTCACCTTTATTTAGTCAGGTAGGCAAGTTGAGAACAAGTTCTCATTTACAACTGCGACCTGGCAAAGAATAAAGCAAAGCAGTTTGACACATACAACAACACATGGAATAAACAAAACTTACAGTCAAAAATACAGTTGAAGAAAATCTATATACAGTGTGTGCAAATGAGGTAAGAAATGGGAGGTAAGGCATTAAATAGGCCATGGTGGCGAAGTAATTACAATATACCAATTAGACACTAGAGTGATTGATGTGCAGAAGATGAATGTGCAAGTAGAGATACAGGGGTGCAAAGGAGCAAGATAAATAAATAAATACAGTATGGGGATGAGGTAGTTGGATGGGCTATTTACAGATGGGCTATGTACAGGTGCTGTGAGCTGCTCAGACAGCTGGTGCTTAAAGCTAGTGAGGGAGGTAAGAGTCTCCAGCTCAGGGGAGTCTCCAGCTTATAACTTCACCGTACTCAAAGGAATATTCAATGTCTGCTTTTTATTTGTTTTACCCATCTACCAGTAAGTGCACTTTTTCAATTGCCAGGCTTTGGAAAACCTCACTGGTGTTTGTAGTTGAATCTGTGTTTGGAATTCACTTCTCGACTGAGGGACCTTACAGATAATTGTATGTGTGGGGTAGAGATGAGGTAGTAATAAAAAATGTTAAACACCATTATTGCACACAAAGTGAGTCCACATAACTTACTATGCAACTTGTTAAGCATATTTTTACTCCTGGACTTATTTAGGCTTACCATAACAAAGGGGTTGAATACTTGACTGAAGACATTTCAGCTATTCATTTTTATTAATTTGTAAACATTTAGAAAAACTGATATTATGGGGTATTGTGTGTAGGCCTGTGACATGACATCTCAATTTAATCCATTTTAAATTCAGGCGGTAACACAGAATTGTTTTGAAAAAGTCAAGGGGTGTGAAAACTTTCTGAAGGCACTGTACCTGCTATTAGAGATGGCTGATGACATCATATGTAGCCTGGGAAGAGAGTAGATGGGGACACCATGTTCTTTAGAGCCCATGGTTGCATCTGAAATGGGACCCTACAGAGCACTCATACTCAACTCTGGACCTCGAAGCCAGTTCCACTGCATTTTTTCTTGTTCCTCTCTAATAAGGGACTGATTTAGACCTGGGACACCAGGTGTGTGCAATTAACTACCAGGTAGAACAGAAAACCAGCAGGCTCTGGACCTCAGAGGGTAAGAGTTGAATACCCCTGCTATAGTGCACTACTGGTCAAAAGTAGTACACTATATCGGGAATAGGGTGGCATTTCGGACATCCACCACGTGTGGTCTGATGAGCCATGAGAGAAGACTGGGAGACTGGTGAAGATAAGAGCCTAATGAAGACAAAGGAGAGAGGGAATGAGAGAGGGAAACCTAGGGCTCTTACTCCCCCTCATGGACATAGACAGTAATGTGGAATAGCTGTCGGACACTCCACTCTTACTCTCTTCTGTGGTGTAGAGTTGTGGAAATGTGTAGCATGGGTGGTAAAGATGGATGGTGGATATGTTCTCTTCCAGCAGCAAGCAGTTAGGGCCTGGTTAGTATTAATGAAATCACTCTGCATAACAGTTGATGTTTGAATGATATCAATGTTATGATTTTGATTATCCTATCAGAGAGAGAGACAAGTAATTACCTTGAAACACTTAGTTTCAATATCTTCAAGCTCCTAACCCTTACTCACTGTAGCACAGAGAAGCACACTGGGTCTTTGTGTTTGTGTGAGTCCAACTAACTCCAACAGACCTGTCCTTCAGTCCAACATGGCTCGGTTCTGGGTGCAGACAGCCAACAGCCCACCTCCACGTCTACACCGACCCACCAACCAACCCACCGGCCAGTCGAGCGCAGCCTGCACCCAATGAGCCATTAAGCCCTGCTTCAAAAGTGCACTGGTCCGTGTTTGTGTTGATCTGGACCCCCTGGCTAGTGTGTGTGTGTGTGTGTGTGTGTGTGTGTGTGTGTGTGTGTGTGTGTGTGTGTGTGTGTGTGTGTGTGTGTGTGTGTGTGTGTGTGTGTGTGTGGTGGTCAGGCCAGGGTCTCTGTGTGTTTGCTCAGGGCTGTGAGGGGGAACAAGGCAGGGGCCGCTATCTGATCAAGGGCCTCAGGGGCCGACAGCTCGTCAGAATGGACACAGACCCTGCAAAATACCCACACTCTGTGCGCCCGTGTGTGTGCGTGGAAATGTGTGTTGAATGTGTCTGTTAAGTGCGCGTGTCAGAACTGACACCGACCCTGCAGAGTAGAAAAGTTGAAAACAGTTAACAGTGTTAGAGGTCTTTAGATTTAAGGCCCTCCAAGGATCTGCTGGGGGCGA
This sequence comes from Salmo salar, assembly GCF_965601325.2. NCBI lineage: Eukaryota > Metazoa > Chordata > Actinopteri > Salmoniformes > Salmonidae > Salmo > Salmo salar. The sequence continues at coordinate 13,056,062 of NC_138314.1, read as the reverse complement.
TTGTTTGATTACCACCAATCTGATAGTCCTGGAGATGTAGAATAATGTGATAAGGAAGCCCTGTGATTTCCTGTTAGTGTCAGGGTCCATGATGGATTGATAATGTCACACTAGGATACACACTGTGAATCAATCTGCCCAAGTCACACAGCCTGGGTTCTGCGTCTGGGCCCAGCCAAACTAAACTAAATATTTCATGTAAAATGTAAAACACGCCTTTTGCCATAAACATGTTTTGAAACATGGCCGGCCGGGTCTGAAAAATGACTGTAAGCGTTCTGTGCGAGCTGGGTTTATTTATGTAGATTGGCTAGAGTGGCATATAATTATTCCAGCCCTTCCAAGGTCTTCTTTGTTTATCGTTCATTTCCTCTCCTCTCTCATGCTGAATATTGTCCTGGGATAAGTGAACTAAGGCTCTACACATCTATCTTTACCAGCGCTTTGACTTGACCATCCGCCTGCTGCATATCTGATTACCATGGTTTTAATTACTTGAAAGTTGGAATTTCTCATGGAGAAGTCCAGTGGGGTTGGTGTGTTTTTATAATAGTATTGTATATACTGTGGATATTAATTACAGCCTTTAGGATCAAACTTCATTCCCTGAAAGGTTTTTTGGGCAGTGAATATGTGTGTATGTGTTTGTGTATGTGTGTGTGTGTGTGTGTATTTTCCACTTCCCCTCTTGCCTTTAAATAAGATCTGTCCCACTGAGCTGTTTATTGCCTTAATGTTTCTGGAGGGGTAATGATGCATGTTAAATGATCTGGGATGGGTGGAAGACAAAAATGACATTCTGGCCCGTCTGAGGTTTCAGTTATTAACCCAAGCAATCCAAAGACAGCAATGACATGCGTTTGCATGCGTGTGTGTGTGCACGTGCGAGTGCATGTGTGTGTGTTATCATGAGTACTTGCGTGTGTGTGTGTGTGTGTGTGTGTGTGTGTGTGTGTGTGTGTGTGTGTGTGTGTGTGTGTGTGTGTGTGTGTGTGTGTGTGTGTGTGTGTGTGTGTGTGTGTGTGTGTGTGTGTATGTGTGTGTATGTGTGTGTGTGTGTGTGCCTCCCTTCATGTTTACTGTATGTGCTGTGAGGTAAGTCTGTCAATCCAAACAAAGTACACAGGTAGATAGCAATGAAGCCACACCTTCCTCATACTAAAGAGCGCTTTTTCAAACACAGCCCGGCAGCAAAGTCAAGCAACTATAGCCTACCTGCTGTTTGAGTTTGTTTTGGGGGCATTTGGAGAGGGGAAATGGCTTGTGATGTTGTGGGACACACAGGTGTGTGAGTTGAAAGCGGGGCGGCCCTGTCTCCGTGGCATGGCCTGAGACAGTGCTGAAAGCTGGGCTCGTTTAGCACGGCGAGGGGGCTACATTAGAGAGGGTGATGACAGTAACGGTTAGGAGGCCGCTGCACACATGAATAGGTTTCACCTGAGAGGAGGGAGGGGACGCCAAGAAGCCCCGACCCTAATGTACTGGTGTTAGTAGGAAAAACACCTTCCCTTAGTTAACCTCTAACCCTGGGATGTTCCCACACACAGAGAGAAACAGACAGAGGGGCAGGGAAGGGGCAGAGAGAAACAGAGAGAGAGAGGGAGAGAGAGGGAGTGGGAGGGACGGAGGGTGGGAGAGAGAGAGAGAGAGAGAGAGGCGCACCCTGCAGGTTTGTTTGCAGGGTTCTGGCTTCCCTCAGATCCAAAATAAGACACAGATGTTGGCTGCAGTAGTACTGCAAATTCATTACTTTTCAGTATGGGCAAGGGATTTAAAGTTGCAAAGTCATCCTCAATGAATCAAATTTATCAATCAAATGTATTTATAAAACCCTTTTTACATCAGCAGATGTCAGAAAGTGCTTATACAGAAACCCAACCTAAAACATCAAAGAGCAAGCAATGCAGATGTAGAAGCAGGGTGGCTAGGAAAAACTCCCTAGAAAGGCAAGAACCTAGAAGGAAACCAAGTGAGGAACCCGGCTCCGAGGGATGGCTGTCTTCTTCTGGCTGTACCGGGTGGAAATTATAAGAGTACATGGCCATTATGTTTGTAGATGATCAGCAGGGTCAAATAATAATCACAGTGGTTATAGAGGGTGCAACAGGTCAGCACCTCAGGAGTAAATGTCAGATGGCTTTTCATAGCCAACATAAGGTGCGGTAGAGAGAGAAGGTCAGAACAGCAGCTCCTGGATAGGATAACACGTCCTGTGAACATTTCAAGGTTCCATAGCATCAGGCAAAACAGCAGAAACTGGATCAACAGCACGGCCAGGGGGACTGGGGACGGGGACAGCCGGGTGTCGTCAGGCCATGTGGTCCTGAGGTATGGTCCTAGGGCTCAGGTCCTCCGGGAGGGGAGGGAGAGCGAGATGGGGGAATTTGTTGGAGCATACAGCACACCAGATAAGACAGGAGACTGACCCTAGCCCCCCGGTACATAGACTATTGCAGCATAGATACTGGGGACGGCGACTTGGGGGGTCGGGGACAATGTGGCCCTGCCGACGATACCCCCGGTAGGATATAACCCCACCTACTTTGCCAAAGCACCTGCACCACCAGATGGATATCAACAGACCACCAACTTACTAACCTGAGATAAGGTGGAGTTTATCCCACAAAGATCTCCCCCACCACACAAGCCTGAGGAGACCCAAGACCAGACAATCCATTCAAGTTGAGTATAGCAAAAAAGCCTGCCAATATGTGATGCACCCCTCCTAGGGGCGGCATGCAAAATCCCTAGCAAGCCCCCTTATCAGGGTCAGTGGTGGGAGGGGAGCCGGCCAGGCAGAGACAGCAAAGGTAGTTCGTCATTCCAGTGCCTTGCCGTTCACTTTCGCACCCCTTGGCCAGACTACACTCAATCATAGGACCTACGGAAGAGATGCGTCTTCAGTTAAGACCCAAAGGTCAAGACCAAGTCTGCATCTCTCACATGAATCAGCAGACCATTCTATAAAAATTGAGCTCTTCAGGAGAAAGCCCTGCCTCCAGCTGTTTGCTTAGAAATTCTAGGAACAATAAGGAGGCCTGCGTCGTGTGACTGTAGTGTACGTGAAGGTATGTACGGCAGGACCAAATCTGAGAGATAAGTAGGAGCTAACCTTTGTAAGTTAGCAGTAAAACCTTTAAATCAGCCCTAACCATTAACAGGAATGCAGTGTAGAGAGGCTAGCACTGGAGTAATATGATAAAATGTGTTAGTTCTAGTCAAGATTCTAGAAGCCGTATTTAGCACTAGCTGAAGTTTATTTATTGCTTTATCCGGGAAGCCGAAGAGTAGAGCATTGCAGTAGTATCATTTTTAAGTGACAAAAGCATGGATTAGCTTTTCTGCATAATGTTTTGACAAAAACATTTGCAAAGTTAACGAAGATGGAAAAAGTTGCTCATTAAATATTTTGGATATTTGAGTCAAAAGAGAGATCAGGGCCCAGAGTCAAGCTGAGGTCCTTCACAGTTTTATTTGAGATGACTATACAACCATCGAGATGAATTGTCAGATCAAACAGCAGATCTCTTTGTTTCTTGGGACCTAGAATTCGCATCTCTGTTTGTTTGAGTTTAAAAGTAAAACATTTGATGCCATCCACTTCCTTATGTCTGAAACACAGGCTTCCAGGGTAGGCAATTCTGGGGCTTCACCATGTTTCATCAAAATGTACAGCTTTGCCTTCTGCATAGCAGTGAAGTTGACATTGTGTTTCCGAATGACACCACCAAGAGGTAGCAAATATACTGAAAACAATAGTGGTCCTAAACCTGAACCTTGAGGAACACCAAGACTTAGCATTGATTTGTCAGAGAAAAAAACATCCACAGAGACAAACGGATATCTTTCCGACTGATAAGACCTAAACCAACCAATTTGGGTTTCCAATCTCTCCAAAAAATGTGGTAATCAATGATGTCAAAAGCGGCACTAATGTCTAGGAGTGCAAGGACAGACGCAGAGCCTTGTTCTGACACCATTAAAAGGTCATTTACAACCTTCAGGAGTGGGGTCTCAGTACTATGATGGGATCTAAAACCAGACCGGAACGTTTCGTATACTTTATTTGTCTTCAGGAAGGCAGTTTTCCTGCTTTTTATTTTTGTTGTTGAAAGGAATGGGAGATTTGGTATAGGCTGATGGGGGGTGGGGGTAGCTCTTTCAGTAGTTTCGTTGGAATAGGGTCCAGTAGGCAGCTGGAAGGTTTAGAGGCCATTACTATTTTTGTGAATGTGTCTAGAGATACAGGATTAAGAAACTTGAGTGTCTCCATTGAGCCGAGATCCTGGCAGTTCTGTGCAGACTCAGGACAACTGAGTTTTGGAGAAATACATATATTCAAAGAGGAATCTGAAATTTACTTTCTAATGATCATGATCTTTTCGTCAAAGAGGTTCATGTATTCCTCACTGCTGAAGTGAAGGCTACCCTCACAAGGGGAATTCTGCTTTTTAGTTTGCTTTGCAAAAATACATTTTGGATTGTTTGTATTCTCCTCAATCAGGTTGGAAAAGTAGGCTGATCGAGTAAGGGCTTTTCGATATTGCACGGTACTGTCTTTCCAAGCTAGTCGGAAGACTTCCAATTTGGTTGAGCACCATTTCCTTTCCAATTTTCTGACAGGTTGTTTTAGGGCTTGGGTATTTTCTGTATACCAGTTTCTTGTGGCAAATATTTTTTGATTTTAGTGGTGCAACTGCATCTAGGGGGTTACGCAAAGTTAAGTTTAGATCCTCGGTTAGGTGGTTAAGAAGGATCGGACCCTTTTTTTCAATTTTCGCCTAAAATGACATACCCAAATCTAACTGCCTGTAGCTCAGGACCTGAAGCAAAGATATGCATATTCTTGATACCATTTGAAAGGAAACACTTTGAAGTTTGTGGAAATGTTAAATTAATGTAGGAGAATATAATGCATTAGATCTGGTAAAAGACAATGCAAAGAAAAAAACGCGTTTTTTTGTTTATTTTTGTTCCGTCATCTTTGAAATGCAAGAGAAAGGCCAATATATGACTTGAGAATCTAGCCGCAATTTAGATTTTGGCCACTAGATGACAGCAGTGTATGTGCAAAGTTTTAGACTGATCCAATGAACCACTGTATTTCAGTTCAAAGTGTTGTATCAAGACTGCCCAAATGTGCCTAATTGGTTTATTAATACATTTTGAAGTTCATAACTGGGAACTCTCCTCAAACAATAGCATGGTATTCTTTCACTGTAATAGCTACTGTAAATTGGACAGTGCAGTTAGATTAACAAGTATTTAAGCTTTCTGCCCATATCAGATATGTCTATGTCCTGGGAAATGTTCTTGTTACTTACAACCTCATGCTAATCACATTAGCCTATGTTAGATCAACCGTCCCGCACGGGGGACACCGATCCTGTAGAGGTTCACATTTTTGTACTCCAACGTCCTTGGGTAGGTGGAGGGAGTCTGGAAGGGCATCTAGGAATCTTTGGGTTGTCCGAGAATTTATAGTGCTACTCTTGATAATCCTCTTTGGTTGGCAGGGCTCTTCGTTGAGCCTGACACACAACACACCACACAACACACACACACACATTCATCAATGGACACACTCACCTCACTCACACAGGTGCTCTTTCTTTCATTCTCAGTCAGCCTGCAATTAACGTCCAGACCTGAAGCTATGAATCACCTGAGGAGAGGAGAGGGGTCTGTAAGATAAACAGGGGCCACCGGTCAGACCCCCTGTCTCTGGACAGATTTATTGACCTGGCCCTATGAATGCCATTCAAAGGGGCGGCTGGCCTTGTCCTAACCTAACTGTCCTACGCATGAGTGGCCCAGGTGAAGGGAGCGGTGCGGTGACACCCAGGGGCCAGTGATCCAGCGGGGGATACCTGGCTGACCAGGAGGGGTCACAGTAGGGCCACAGAGAGGTGACCGGTGGGTTGGGAAAGCAATGACGCTGGCCTGGGGTTTGAGGGGACACAGGTCACCACTTTGAACAGACCCGCTACTTGCTCAGATGTTTTTTTTTTAATTATGAGATTGACTGACTGACTCTGTGACTCATAATTGAATTCCGTTTGCTATCAAAGAGGTTTCTTCTCAGCCTCTCGTTATGCGCTCATGCGTGGAATTTCTGGGGTTTAAAAGCCAAATGTATTCTTTAGTTAGAGAAAGGGGTAAAACTAGGGTGTGCATAACTTTGATTAAGATTGGGACATTTTTAGAAGCAGTCAGATGGAATCCGGGCTATAGATTCATAAGCTAATAAGGTGGAGACTGGAACCAGGCCACTTTGAGTGGTTCAATGTGAAGGCATTCTTTATGTAGCTAGCTCTCTGGTAAATAACTAACCTAGATATCTTTTTTGAGGCCAGAACCAATAGTATAGCTTCAGACGCCTAAATTAAGCCCCGCATGGTCTATTGACTATCCAAACCTATCAATATGGAATAAATTCAGTTGGTCAAATAGAGTGCCATTTGGGACACAGCCATACAGTGACAACAACACAGATATCAAAACCACATGGATATCAAAATAACATAGTTCTGCTCTACCTCCATGGTCCTCTTCAACTGGCTGCTGTTCAGAGCAGGGCTGTCTGTCTGCTGGCCTTCCGACTGCCTCAGAGGCCCTTGTCTAAGAGAGCATGGTTCCCATTTCACCATGACCGCTATTCCAGCCGCTGGCCTCATACCGTAGCGCTAGGCTAACGGTTATTTACTGCATCTCAGGGACAGCCTGTTTGTCTAACTAGCAAACCTTGTTAACCCAGGGCCTATAAATTCTGGACTCATGTTGCTTTTTCGTTCCTCTGGGTCAAATGGGTTTGGCCTATGTAGAAGTCGGTCTGCTGCAGTCAGCCAGCCTTCCCTCTACAGTAATCATCCCCTGTCTTTCTGAAACTGTTTATCTAACTATCCTACTGGGCTCTGGCATCTTATGCTACATGTACAGTAGCGCTGCTCTCTATCATTGTAGTAATAATGATCTATTTAGCATAAAAAAACATTTTAATGGTACTATTCTAATGGTAATTTTGAAATGGATGCTATTCTCTCTTATTTGGTGAAATCAGGGTAAATGAAATCCACTCACAGTGGGTGTCTATACATGTGGTGTTCCAGTTTTTCTGTTCCCCCCATACAACAACAATCTGTTCTCCCAGCTACAGAAGTGCCAGGGTGAGTGAAGTGCATCCCTGAATCCTTGCGTCCCTGGGCTCAGCCCGTCCGCCAGCCAGCCCGCCAGCCAGCCCGCCAGCCAGCCAGCCAGCCAGCCGCAGAGACCAGGTCTGATTTATGCCCCTCAATTTGGAGAAAGGGAACGAACGGCCAGTGAGATACCGGTTGTCAGGACTTCCTTTCAAGCGTTGCTGTGGCGAAATTTATGGAGGCGACGGCTTTCTCCTCCACAGCTGATCATTTTTCCATGCGGGATGAGTCTGTCTCTGAGGGCGCTATGCCTTCCCCGCTGGCAGGGACAGATAGGGACAAGGACAGACAGAAAGGGACATAGACAGACAAGCGTATCGCATGGGGAATATGCCCACTCAATCCTATCCAACTCCACTTTCCCTGCAGCTAATTGTTGATTCACTCTCAACTATGTGAGGTGTACTGTATGAACAAGGACTTGTGTTTCAAGTTGTCATGTATCTGTAATGTACTATGGATGTACTAAGCGTGGGTAGAGTGCTGAAAAGCACAGAGCTGCTATAATATGATTACGTTTGGAGGCTTTAGTGAGAGTCAGTCCAGCCCAGTGTTTGGTGTTTAGTATGACGACAGTTTCAGTGATTTGTGGAGGTCAGACGAGGAGGCCCACCAGTATCATTACTCAGCGACTGACAGAGCAACATGGACCCTTGTCTTCACTCAGTCAGGTCCAGGTGAACACAAATACCTGGACCATGATGAATGGCTGCCTGACAGAAATAGCAGCAAAACACAGTTAAAACTGCACTCTACTACGGGTAGTTAAAGGTCAGGGACTTTGGGAGAGTTTGGCTATAATTTATCTTCAGCTTAGCTATAATTGGATATTGAAAAAATCTGAAAAGGAGGTGTTATGAGGTGAATGTGGAGAGCCTGAATACCTGGCTATACCTTTCTCTTCCCAACCCAGCACAGAGAATACCTCCACTCCATTGAGTGGATAAGGTTTCAGTCCTTTCATGGCCAGTGGTCAGCACATGTGAGTGACTCTACGGAGATCTCAGTGGTCAGATAAGATCTTCAGATCAGTGAAGGGGGGGTCGGGCCAAGTGGACAATACCGCAGCTCGAGCCACGAACCCATCAATCAGAGAGTGAACAAAGCCTCGTGTCAGGGTCCGCAGTCCACTCCTCCGGCCATATCACAGCCCCCGGCCCCAGCTATCCAGTCCTGATGACAGCCCAGTGATAGGCCTGATAGGCCTGAGTAGACCTCAAGGAGTGTGCTGTTGTCATGTTAATAACAAGCCTGTTCTGTTCTAACCTCTCTTCTCTACCTCTTCTCTTCTCTTCCCTCCCCTTCTCTTCCCTCCTCCTCTCTTCCCGCCTCTTCTCATCCCTCCTCTTCTCGTCACGTCCAAAGA